>NC_085063.1:2393200-3593200 GCF_963662255.1 Cinclus cinclus
TTGAAACCCAGCCAGCCTGTTCACCAGGCAAGTCCCTGAGTGAAAATCCCAGCTCATCTCCTGGCCCCTAAGTGCTGATGTATCACTGCTCGAGAAATGAGTAACTGAAATTGTAACTGATAACCGAGGGGTGCCCAAGATAACTTAAGGACCTTCTTTAAGGCATGCTCACAAACCATCAAGTGCCTGAAGTCTTGTTGCAGTGAACCACGCGTGCCATGTGTGTGTGCTGGACCCGGCAAACCCCCGGCAGCCCAGCCATGAAAGAACTGCCCCAACTGTAACAGTCTGGGCCCTCATCTGACACCAAAACTCCCCTGCCAGGCCTTGACAGTCTGGAATTGCCTGTGGCAGGTCTATAGCAAGTCCACGCTGAGTCCACACCAGGGCCATGGTAGGTCACTGGTGGGTGCAGTGTGGTGGTCCCTTGGCCCAGGTGCCATGCCCCTGGGTAGGGACTTCCTCACTTTGTGCCCACATGGTCCTTGCGTGTCACCAGCACATTTTGTGCCTGCTTCAGGACCTCCTCCTCAATCACGTTGGGGAAGGCCTCTCTGGGGTTCATGAGGAAGGCATGGTTGCTTGGCTACTGTGTGGCCTTGCCATCCATGCCCCAGTCACACAAGCACGGCACATCCAGGACAAGGCCCCTCAGCTCCGGCTCCTCCACCTCCAGCCTTTGGGCCATACCCATCAGGCCCCTGTGGCTCTGAATGGCCTTGCCAGGGCAAAGTACAGCTGCCATCAGCGCCTTCTCCAGGGCCTGGTGCACTTTGAAGTGCACCCAGCTGGGGCAGCAGTGCCAGATGTCCTTGTGGGCTGCCTGCAGGTCACTCGTGGCCTGATGCAGACAACGCAGGGCCTTGGGGACAGACGGAGTGCGGGCCATGAGCGCCTCACTGCTCAGCCAGGAGCCGTGACATCCCTGTCCATGGTGCCAGGTGGTGCTCTCAGGTTTGTATTGGACCCTGAGCTGTGGCCACACCTTTGGCCGCCTGACACCATGCAGAGGCCTCAAGGTTGTGAGGCTGGCATCCTTCCATGGCCCCTCTTCTGCCACAGCCTCCTCCTGCAGCCTCTTCTCTGGCTCTAGTGCAGCACCTACCCGTGCCAACGTTGTTCTCCTCCAGAACCAAGGCCGTGTCCTGTGGCTCCTGGCAGACCAGCATTTCACGCAGCACGGACAAAGCGGGTGCCTCCAGCTGCCCACCCAGGATGTTATTGATCTCCACGTGCCAGCATCTCCACGAACCTCAGCTGGTGCACGTTCAGCACCATCTCTGCATGCCAGACGTAGAGGAGCCATTGGGCAGCACCAGACAGGCACACGTGGATAACCTGTGACTGGGATCTGCCCTCCAGCTCTGCCCAGCACTGTGTAGATATCCTTGCAGCACTGCACTTTCAGCTGCTCTACTGCTAAGCCACCATCCCCCTCCATTGCCGTCATAGACTTGTGGCTCTGCCACTGCTGCTGGAAGGACTCCAGTCCCAGCCTAAAACCACGGGGATACCCACAGGGTCAGCAGATGCCCCTGCACAGTGCACTGAGAGCTGTAGTGACATGGCTGTGGACCACCCTCCTCCAGCTGCTTCTCTGTCACCTCTGAGAGCACCCATGGCCACAGGTGTGGTGGCAGGTTTTACAGCACAGTCTGTGGCACAGCTCCAGGCAGCCAGCAGCGCTCAGCAGGTACAGCTCAGCTACAGCGCAGCAGTCGGGGGGCTCCAGTTCCTCCTGCAGCAGCTGGAAGAAATGCCATGTAGCCAGCAGGGACGTCTTCTTCTGGCTACTGCTAAGGTTCCCACTGCCATGGCTCTCCTGGTAGATTTGAGCCACAACATGGCTGTAGTGAGTCAGTGTGGGAACCAGGAGGACACCAAGGTGTTTCAGGAGATCTCCAAAGGCAGCCACATGGGGGTGAGGCATGAGGAGGTTGGGGTAAAAGTCAGCCTCGTCCAGGAGTGATGTCATCACCCGGCATGGCCTGGCCGTGTCCCATGACTTGGCCAGCACCACAGGCAGCTCAGCAAGGTGTTCTGTGTGTCCACCTCTTTCAGATGGGTCTGCAGGAAGCTGTACATGCTATGCAACACCCTGCCACGTGTGCTTACCTGCAGTTGTGTCAAGCAGGCTGTCCTGCACACATGATCCAGCTTGGCCTCCACCAGGGCAGTGGGTATCTCTACAAGGACTCCCATGGCATTCAGGGACCCCTTCTCAAGTTCAAGGGATTTTGGCAGGATGGTGGCTGATGTCCACACAAGCTCAGCCACATTTTTGCCTTAGGAAACGCTCCCTTTCAGAGCCACGGCTTTAGTGGAGTCTGCAAAAGGAGGGTGGAGGTTCATCAAATTTGGGGGGATATCCAGTGGAGGCAGGAATTGGACTGAAGTGCTCTTCCTCAGGAAATCCTCTGACTCAGGATTTCCCAACAGGATTGCACGTTCCTTGAGCTGTAAGAGCCAAAGCGAGAGATGCCAGACTTCAGATGGCTCTTTAAGATGCTCTTTATTGTATCCAGATGATACAGCAATTTACAGGTGGTGGGTCACAAGAGCCTAGCCTACAACTATCAGCTACAGCTGTAGGTTTGTCGGAAGTCAACTTTATTTCTGGTTACAATGCGTTATATACTTTTCTTTTCATGCATAACAACCAATCAAAACCTTTACTATTACCTATAACCTATCACAACTACTAACATTACCATCTTCATGGTATTATTTTCCACTTACAAAAAGTTAGCGTGGTACCGTTTAAGCTAGAAGTTGTTTTTCAGTTTTCTTGCAGTGGAAAATTCTCAGACCATTTTTCTACTTGCAACATTGGCATTCTTGTTTGCCAGTGAAATCTTTTTGCTCAGTAAAAACATCTTTTCTTTGAGGTGGAGTTATCCTTTGCTCTGAGCCATTAAAATCCCTTCCAACTCATATACCCTTTGCCTTCTTAGTTATCCAGTAGGATTGTCTCAGCAATTCTTTTCTTCTACAGCAAAACTTACTTTCATTTCTATTTCTGCTTCACATTCTACATTCAAAGGTCTTTCTGCTCAACATACACATCTGTGAAACCTTCCTGTCAAATCCCTGTCTGTCCCAACACTGAGCATCTCCTGCTGTCAGTCGAGCAGTTGCAGTCAAGCAGCATGGCAGGTAGCCCAAGTGGCTTCATGTTCCACCTCCTCAGCCACTGCCACTAAATCCTCTACAGAGAGCCTGGTGCAGACCCGTGCCTTAAGGAGGAAGTCTGACACAGCACAAGTTGCCTTGTAGCTAGGCAATTAATTTGGCCATAGATCAGAAATTTGGTTTGATTAGCCTGCTCCAATAAAGAGGCCCTAGGTGAACAATGATAGGATATATTCAAACCCAAACAGAGATCTCCCCCAATAACCTTCCACCCTAGACAGCAGACACTTCACTGGTCAGAGAGTTGGGCAGTCCAAACTCCTGAACAATCAGCTGTCATGAGCTGGGGAATTCAAACCCACTCTTTAAGAAGGGTCTGGAACAATAAAGAGGATTCTGTCATTTGGATCAATCAGGATCATGCCATCTGTCTCCTCTCACGACCCCAGTAAATGCCATAGGTGCCTGCTGAGCACGGCAATGGAAGGCCACAAACAGGGAGGTCCCCAGTGAACATCATGGCAGACGCCTGAGCACATGCAGAGGCTTGGGAGAACTCTGGGAGGAGAAGCTGTTCTGTGGCTCTGATGATGGTGTCAGTGCCCTGAAGGAGCAGCCAAGACAGGTGCTGCAAGCTGACTTGTCCTGCCCTTTTCTGCTGTCAGATGCACACGGGACACATTTGCTGCCACTGGTACACCAGACTTGATGCTGGATCACTGGAGGGCCATGCATTGGTAGGGAATGGCCTCCAGCAAGGGCAGAGCGTGATCTTCTAGCAGCAAAGCCTGAGCCTGTGTAGCGGGCCACGTACTCAGCAAACACCACAATTTTTCCCTCCAGCCCTGAACATCAGCCACAAGTGTCTGCTTTTCTTCAGCGCCTGCTGATTCTTCCTTTATCTCAGTCCAGTCTAGGATTTTGTTTGGAAGCTCATTCACGTGGCTTTAAGGGGCCTGAATGGAAGAGAGGCATTACAGCTGTGGCGCAGGACTTGTGTCCCTCTCCGCAGGAGCCGGATCGAGAGGCACCTCGGAACCCTCAGCAATCCGGCCAGCAACACACGGGCAGGAGGCCACAGATGGCGCTTCCTGGCTGGGAGAGGCCTTGTGGCCATCTCCAGCCACCGGTCTCACAGGGATCCCCGCAGCTCTGGCCCCCGCCCAGCCGCTCGCTCGGCAGCGTCAAGGCTTCAACAGAACCACCAAAGGCCAAGGGGCCTCTGGCCATCTTCCCTTCCCCACTGCACACCTGGGCAGCTTGCTGAGCACAAGGACTCGTTTTCCCTTCTTCCCCTGTCCCCTTGGGACACAGGCAGCAAAAGAAAGCTCCTGGGAGGCTGGCTATTAGAACACATCCTATATTTACACCCTAAAGAAGAACGAGAAAGAAGGAAAAAACAACCTAAGAGAAAAAAACAATGCCCGCTGGCTCAGGTGGTCCCAGCTCACAGGGCGCCTCTCCACTCAGCTCTCCTCAGAGCTGCAGCAGCAGAGCCAGCCACGGCCCCACAGACAAGGCCGTTTCCTGCGTGCCCTGTGGAATTGATTTTGCAGCTTCTGCAAGATGGGGCCTGAAGCTCTCTCTACTGCTCACAGGAGATAGGCTGTTTCGAGAGCCTGGCTTCTGATGCCAGGGCTGATGTCCTCTGCAAGAGAGAGGAACAGAGCCACGGTCAGATCCCACATCTCCGGAGACCCGAGGAGACCCCCGTGCCAGGGCCATCCCAGGGGGCTCTGGCCATGGCCAGGAGGGAGCAGGGAGCAAGGGGATCAGCCCAAAGCTACTGGACACTATTGCCGCACGTGCCCCGGACATGTCTGTGGCTGCTCTGGCCACCGCAGCCCTGGTCCGCACAGGGAGCAGAGCCCTCGGCAGCCGAGGCAGGGATTGCAGCTCCCCCCGGCTGGCAGGCCTGACATCCTGCTGCCCTCACTCACCCTCACAGGTGTGCTGGAGAGGAATGCCAGAGCTGGCTCTATAAACAAGCCGTGGATCTGCTGATAGGTAAGAGTAGCACTGAGAGATTCAAGTAACCATGGGATGGATTGCACTGATTGATCAATGGAAAAAGATATTTGCCTTTCCTAACAAACTATAGGCTTGATGATAAATGAAATTGGATCTTGAAAAATGAAAGAAGGAATGGGAAAAACTATGAGTCCTATAAGAATTAAAAGGTAAAAAGGATGGTTATACATCTGAAGGGATCCTGAAGCATGAGGTGCTCCGGGAAGGCTGTACCTCTCAAGTACCTCAGCCAATGGGAAAAGAGAGAGGGAAATGCAGCCAGGAAATTGGGATAAAAGGAGGCTCTGTCCTCCAAGAACTGGGGAGATCCCAGTGGAATGCCCCATGGCCTCTCCCTTTCTTCAAATAAAGCTAAAAGGACACCTCTGTATCCTTTCTGGACATAAACATCTGATGTTTGTGGATTAATTTTCCTAATAAAATGATTTGTTGCACATCCTGGTCAGAACAACATCCTTGCCAGAAGAAAGGAATGACTTTGATTCTCTAACACTAAAAACGCTGTTGATGAAGTTTGGTGTTTTTCTTGCTATCCTGCATTACCAGTGAAAAAGGGATCCCCCAGAAAGAAGATGGGATCCTCAAAGCCCACTGCCCTCCAGACGGGAGAAGAAAATACCCTTGGGCCTCTGCTGGGGTGGGGGGGGGGCAGCACAATAATCAGAGGGGGCCGCAGAATCAGTCCCCCAGTCCCCCCCTGCCCCCAAAGACATAGAAAATGTTGTCCTCCAGCCCTCCCATATTCTCCCCCATTCCAAATTGCCCCCATGACCCCAAGAAGCCCTGAAGCTCCCCCTGCCACTATAGCCCCCCAAAGCCCGCCCAGGAGCCACCCTGGACACCCTGAGAGCCCTCGCCACCTCCAAACCCGTAGAGCCAGTCATGCACCAGTGCAGCCACGTGGCTGGGGGGGCTGTGGGGCCATTTCGGGGGTGCAGCTCCTCCCAGCCACCCCTGGAGGGGCTGAAGCCCCACAGGTCCTTGGTTAGGACGCCCTGGCCAGCTCCCACCTGAAGGCCACCAGGGTGTCCCCACAGGCCACGGCCGTGTGTGAGTACCAGCAGCATTGGGCAGGGGGGAAATAACCTTTCAGCCTCAGCAAAATAATCACCTCATCTCTCACAGTCCTATTAAGTCTTTGTTCTTCTACACAAAGTTCAGGAGTTTAGCATGAGCTCGGCTGAGAAGCAATCCATGACAATTAGTAAAGCTTATGACAAATACCAACTGATTTAGCTAGTTGTAATGATCATGGATCCTGTGTTTTACGGAGGGTACGCACCAAGGGGGCATGGATAGGCGGGTCGGGATGTCCCGAGTGCCTTCCAAATACCTCAGCCAAGGGGGAAAGGAAATGAGGAGAAAATGCGGAAGGGCAATGAGGAGAAAAGAAGGCTACATGCTCCAAGTAATTGAGAGAGACCCCGCTGGACACACGCCTGATGGACTCTCTCCCTTTGCTCCAATCCAGGCACTTGTACAGGACTCCTCCGCCTCCTTTACGGACACGAACCTCTAGCGATGTCAATTTTACGCTCTGGGGAGCGGGGGACGCTGGAGCTCCTCTACCTGGGGAGGAGGGAAAACAAACCAGTATAAAGCAGTCCAGACTGGAGCAGCTGGGGAAAATTCAGAGTCCCGAGGGGGCACTGGGAGCGAGGCAGGGCAGGGGCGGGAGTGATCGGGAGGGGAGGGCGGGGAGAAGTTCCCGGCTCGGCCGAACCTCCCCTCAGGGATTGACAATGGGGGGGCGGCTCCCGCCCAAACCCTGGGGGGAAAAGCGCCCTCAGGGATTGGCCGCGCGGGACGGGGGCGGGGCAGGAGCAGTTCCGGCCTCAGCCGAGCTCCCCTCAGAGGGGGGAGCCCAAAATAACCCAAACAAAACCTCAAAACCTCCTTGAAGTTACAAGAAAATCTATGGAAATTTAATAAACTTGAATAAGCATGAAATATTTGAGGCAATATTGTAGTTACGTTCGAACAATGGAGGGTTGAAAAGCCGGGTTGTGCAGTAAAACAGTGCAAAAACAAGGAACTGCCCAAACTCCTTTAAGAATCCCTCAAAACTAAGCAAAATTGAGTAGAAGCATAATGAAGATGAACAGTTATTTATAAGTTAAATCTGCAGTGAGTGCAGAATTCAAAAAATGGGGACGTGTAAAATGGGGCTTGGGGTGTTAAAACTCCTCAAGAAAGCACCAAAAAACCCCAAGCACCACATTCCCCTGATGCCTGGGCTGGCTGTCCCACAGCTCAAGTAGAAGAGTCCTCCCGTAGCTCAGGGGAGCAGCAGCTCTCCTGCTGATGCACAGCCTGTGGAGAAAGGGGTCAGTGGCCCAAATGTGAGCTTTGGAAATCAGAGTTGGGTTCCTAAATGCTGTGGGAACTCTCTCTACTAGAGCTGTGGTGGCTGAGGGATGTAGGTGGGAAGGCTTTGCCTGCCATGAGCTGGGCTTGTTGATCATCTGAGCTCTGTTCAGGGGCACTCTGGGAGCCTGTTCCTTTGCCCTTCCCCAGGGGCAGAGTGTTGGTGAGGGCTACAGTTGGAGGCTGTGTCTGCCCCGACAGCCGGTACCGTGGGGCTGCGGATGCTCCTGCCAGCGTGGGCTTGTCTGAGCCGGGCCTTGTGCCTCTTCCAGGTGTCCCTGCTGCAGTCACAGCTGGCCCGGGACTGACAGCACTGACAGAACTACACTGAGAGCTGTGCAGGGAGCAGGCAGGAGCTGTCAGAGCTTCACCAGGAGCTCTCCTGCTCCTTTGCAGCTCTGCTCCAGGAGCCCAGAGCTGCTCTTGTGGAAGCAGAGACTTGGAGCTGCCTTGGTCTCTGAACCTTAACTTGGCACTGACGTCCTTGGGCCATCAGTGTCTGTACAGACAGGACTTGGAGAAAGCAGGAGTAGTTCTGTTATTCCAACAGAGAATGAGTGCCCTGCTCAGAAGCCAGTTCCTGTCAACTGGGGCACAGAATTCCTGCCTAGGACACAGACAAATGCTATCGAAGATGAGGGTCAAAAACACCTGCCAAAGCTTTTCCAAGCAGACCCATTTGGTTCTTGAAGGTTTGTTCCTATCCAAGAATCTTGGATGCAAGCAGCAAGATTTTTCTTCTGCCTACAAGAACTAATGATATATTACCAAACAGAGAGCAGAGAAAAAAATAATGCACTCATGGCTGTCTCAGGATTCTTAATCTATTTTATGAGCCTTAAACACTGCAGCTCTTGGCATTTCTCGGTAAGAATTTGAAAAGCCCATGAAACACCATTTTTCCTCCTCATGTGACTGTTTAAACACAAAGCTTTAGTTCCCATGAATATTTGTAAGCACCAAGAACCTTTTTAGGCTTGTTCTTACATCTGCCCTTTGTCGGGGAAGACGGAATTCCTGTGACTCAGGAACTAAGCGCATTCCTAAAGAGCAGGCAGGTCTTGAGAATGCTGAGCCTTAAAACTGATGCTGTGTGGACCAGCAACTTGGAACTCATGTTATGCGCTGGGTCCCTGCCCCGCTGCCCAGCACAACTGTGGGGACACAGGGGAGGCAGGGCAGGTGCTAGGGCCAGCAGGGAGCTGGGATGGGGGAGAACCAGGGAGGACCATTCCACCAGCCCCTGGAATGATGGGCTTCACATCCTGGCAACTGTCAACAGGCCATGGAATGTTGGAATGTTGGGGATTGGATCCTGGCAACAATCAACAGCTCCCTGCTCATTGGTGTTTGGACCCTGGAGCTGTCAACAGCTCGTGAACATTGGGGCTCAGACCTCACAAAGGCGAACGGCGCTTTGTTTGTTTGCTATTGACCCTGCAAAAGCCAAGGGCTTTGGATATTGGGGTTAGACCCTGCAAAGGCCAAGGGCCTTTGGATATTGGGGTTAGACCCTGCAAAGACCAAGGGCCTTTAGGCACTGGGGTTTAGACCCTGGCAAAACTAACGACCTTCGGACACTGCGATTTGGACACTGTTGGTGCCAAAGGGGCAAATGGAGACCCGGCGGGTGAGTGAAAAAGCCACTGCTCTCCTTGTGCCAGGCCAGCAGGGGCCAGGCTGGGCCTGGGCTGTGCCTTAGGGGAATTGGTTCCCTTTGGGAATAGCAAGGGATTAAGAGTTGGCTGTTCCAGAGCAGGCAGTAGCTTTGATGCTTGCTGTGGGGACAGGCCTGGGAGGGAATGGGGGACTCCTGGCCATTCCAGAGCGCAGCCACATCTCCTGCTCCATCCTTGTCCCACTGGAGGCCGTGGGCACAAACAAGGGAACAGCTTTTCATTGCCTTTCCTTCAGCCCAATTTACAGTGCAGCCTCAGTGCTTCCCAGACGCAAGAATGGATTTCTCCCAGACATTTCTGAGATGATCCCCAGAAGCCCAGAGGAGGCCACGGGGATAATAGGAAGATGCTCCAAGGGCTGGGGGACCTGTGCCAAGGGAAAAGGATACAAGAGTTGGGGTTGCTAAGCCTGGAGAAGGTTGCAGAGTAAAACTGGAGCCCCTTCCTATGCATGAAGGGGCTGCAAGAGAGCTGGAGAGAGACTTGAGCCAGGGGCCTGCAGGGTCATGACAAGGGGCAATGGCTGCCCACTGAGACAAGGCAGGGATGGATGGGAAGCTGGGAGGGAATTCTGCCCTGTGACGGTGCTGAGACCCTAGCACAGGTTGCCCAGAGAAGATGTGGTCCCCAGATCCCTGAGAGTGGTCAAGGCCAGGTTAGATGGGGCTCTGGGCAACTGCCCTTCTGATGTTCTTAGAAGTGATGAGACCCCTTCCAGCGTGTTTGTTTGTGCTGCTGTCAAACTACTGGGCTGGAAATAACTGCCAAGGAGGGGAGGAAGAGCTCAGCTGGAATTGCTGTGCTCTGGGACAGGCTGGGAAGCACTTAGAGGCAACTGCCTCAGGGGCAGCCATGCAGTCTGAGTGTGCTCTTCCCTGTGCTCTTCCAGGGAGCTCGAGGCCTTTCTCACCAGGGACATTCCTCCAGATCCCCTGAGGTGAGTCAACTGTGCTGAACTGGCTGGGATTTTGAAACTGCTTCTCCATGAATGGGCACTGGTTCTTGTGAGATCAGAAGGGGCATCACAGTGGTACTTTGGAATAGCAAGAGAATAGCTGACTAACAGCTGGATGTGGGATTTCATGGCAGATGAAACCAGATGAGAGTGACAGCATGGCCAATTCTATCATCTGCACTGACAGTCCTGGGAACATGCTCTCAACTCTGACATCCACTGATGAACAGCATCCCTTGGAATTGGTTCAGGGAGCCATAGAGAATTGTGGGCGCTTGTGGCAATATTTTGAGCAAAAGGCAGAGAAATGCCAGAGGCTCAGATGCCACCAGCAGCTCATAGGCTGCCTGCTGGAAGAAATCAGAAGGTGAGCGTTTCCTTCTCCTGCGTTCCCAAGTCAATCTACTTGCAGACCTGGGAGTTCAGAGGCATT
Source organism: Cinclus cinclus (assembly GCF_963662255.1). Lineage (NCBI taxonomy): Eukaryota > Metazoa > Chordata > Aves > Passeriformes > Cinclidae > Cinclus > Cinclus cinclus. The sequence goes on from NC_085063.1 coordinate 2,403,798, forward strand.
CTGGGTGAATAAATCCCCCACCCTACCATGCATAGGCCTCAGAGTGCCTCTTGAGCATTGTCCTGTCTGGGTCTTTCATGCTCTACTGTGACTTCCAAGACAGTCTAGAGATGCACAGCCATGTTGGAAGAGAAGACTCCTTCTTGTCACCATGCTAGTCCCCTGAATTCTGTTCTTTGCGTGCCCCTGCCCAGCCACTGCTTCTCACTGAAGGAAGGCAAAATCCTGCCTACCTTTCCCTTTGCCTCTGGAGGATACTCTTTGGGAGGGAAAGAGCAAGAACTTCCTTAGCCCAGTGCGCCCAGCTCCATCCTGGAGTGCTGAAAACGGGACTGGTGACCCCTCAGGCCTCCTTGTTCTTCTGACTGAGCCTTGTCTCTGCAGTGACTTGGCCAGCCTGGAGAAGTCCAGGGAAATGCTGCAGCAATGCATTGGAATCCCAGAGCCTGGAGCCTTGAGTCTGCGTCAGAAGAACACCAAGGAGCAGAAGGAAGCTTCAGCCCAGGCAGAAAAGGCAGAGCAGAAGGAGAGGATGGAGGTTGGTTTTGGAAATGAGACTGGTTTTCCATTACAAATTGTCTTGCTGTGCACACTGGTACACGGCTGTGCACACCTGTCTCAAGATGGCCCATGCATTTATTAGCCAGGGATATGCATGTTCATCAGCAATGCTGTATATGCTTTTGCAAAATTGCTTTCTTTGGGCAGCCTCAGAGCCTCTGAAAGAGGGATGGGAGCTGGGGAAGGGTCTGGAGCACCGGTGTGACGAGGAATGGCTGAAGGATGTCCCCTGTGCATCAGTCCTTGTGACTGGGGCATCAGAGAGGGGGACATCTCCTTCTCTACAAGCCAGTGCTGTTGTCTTTTCAGGTTGGGGGTTGTGGGAGGGATGAAGCTTCACAGTTGTAAGCGAGGAGCTTGCCTGGGATCTCATGCTGAAGACTTTTCCGCCCCTCCTCAGGCAAGTGAGCGTGAAAGGTATCATGCAGAGATGCTGAAGCAATGGGGAAAAGAGAAAGCAGAGAGAGAGCAGGAGCAGCAGGACGTGCTGTGTGAGATGCGGCAGAAAGTTGCTCCCTTGCAGGACCAACATGAAGAGGAAGGAAGTAGATTTGAAAATGCCAAGAGAGAGGTAATGATTGTGAAAGGAGAACAGGTGTGATTTTTTGCAAAGCTGAAGCTCTAGGACATGGCAGGATATGGGGCTGTGTGCCATGAACTCAGAGTCTTCCACATTGAATTTGGAATGGTGAAAGATGATTTGGGCCATCTTTGGGACCAGGAATGAGCCCTCTCATAGGAAGCCAGGCAGAAATATCATCTTTCAGCTGAGATTTTTGTGCTGCTCTTGTGCTCTGTTTTTCTATGACGTACCTCAGAGTATCTTCACTGTTCTCTTCCTGATCCCCATTTGGTGTGTACTGGTGGGTATTCATTGCCCAGGTGACTTTATAGGACTTTTCTTTTGTGGGCATAGGTATGGTGCAGCAGGAATGCTGACACAAAATAGGAAAGTCTTTTTAAAGATTCCTCTGCAGTATTTCTGAAAAGTAACCCAGAGGTATCTCTTGGGCAGTGTTCTAAATCACTTCCTGGGAAGCTGTGGCTCCCCTGGGACAGACAGTGGCCCAGGGGAGCAGCAGCTGAGTGCTCTGAGAGTGCCTGTGCCCATCAGTCTCTGCCTCTTCCACACAGATATTGCAGGGCAAATGTGAAGCCCTGTGCTCTTTCTTTGTGTGCAGGTCCTGCTGGAAGAGCAGAATGACAGGAGTGCTTTATCAGAGGCACTGTTCCAAATTCATGGAGAACTCAGCCAAGCCTGTCAGCAGGTCCAGCAGCTCAGGCAGGAGGTGAAAGAGCAGCAAGAGAAGAGGCAGGTAAGTGTGAGTAGGCAAGGAATAGAGTGCAGGGCAGTGACAAGGGCACAAAAGGCAGCTCCTGGGACTGAGGAGGCAAGGGCTGCTTCAGGCCCTGGGGGAGTACAGAGCCTGGTAAGCTCCAGAGCTCAGCCCCAATACGGAGGGCTTGCAGAGGAAACAGAACTGGGTAGAGAAGGCAATAGAAGTAGCTGAAGAAATGGGAATTTGAGATAGCAAGTGGAAAAAGCTGAGCCTGAGGACAGGTCCCAGGAAGTTGCTCTGCATTTTGTTGCCAGACCATCAAGGCAGAGCTGCAAGCTGAGCTGCAGGAAGCTCGCAGTGCAATCCAGGCAGCAGACAGGAGGCACAAGGAAGAGCTAGAAGGCATAAAGGAGAAAATGAAACTTCTCCTTGAGCAGAGGGAGGCTCTACAAAAGCAGGTGAGCAAACCAGCAGTGGCACCACAGTCATCCAGGGAGGGATCTGTGGCCTTCTTGCTTTCCCATGGCCAAGCAGCAGCTGATGGGGTGAACCCTGGGGCTGCCCGCTCCTGTGCTCTCCATGGCAGCTGCTCTGAAGGACACTCAGTGCTCTGCTGAATCCCAGCTGCTGTCCTGGACAGCTGGGCTAGTGCTCTGAGCTGTGGGCCAGCAACCATCAGCATGGATTCCTGCTGGCCTCTTCTTGCCAGCCTTGGTTTGGGAGGTGCTTTTTCAGGTGCCCTTGCTGGGCCACTTAGTGATTGAAACAAGTTGTCCATATCCATTGTGAATCTGGTGCTGTCAGGACAGCAGGAGAAATGGAAGGTTGTCCTGTACCTTTCATCACAGCCTCTGCTGTGGCTCACAGTGACAAGCTGTGGCTGTAGCCTCTGTCTGCTTTGTTCTGTTTCACTGGAGGTGGGAGAGTTGACATCTCAGCTGGCAGCCTCCCGAGAGTCCCAGGAAGCGACCGTCCAGAGAGTACAGGAGCTGTCTAGGCAGAAGCTGTTGGAGGTTGAAGATGTGCAGAAGATGCTGGAGGAGGCAGAAAATAAGAACAAGGAGCTGCAAATGTACCTGCAGAACATGGAGAGGGAATGGAGTCAGTGGGAAGAAGTGGCCCAGCAAAATTCCGAATTGCAGGCTTCTGTGAATGTCCTGGAGAGGGAAAAAGCCAGGTGAGTGAAAGCCTGTGGGACTCTGCATTGTGGTGAATGGATTCCCTCTTGGCCATTTTTGCCCCTGCCAGGAGCTCTGGCAGCATTTCCTAAGAGGCAGAATGTGAACTCTCTGAGCAGACACGTCTCATTATCTCAGTGTTGTATCGCGTTTTCTTTTCCCTTACACTTTCAGTTAATGTTTTTCTGAAGAGAAGGGATTTTGAGGTAGCTCTTTCCCTCTGTAGCTCTCTTTTTCTGGGGACTGTTGTGTTGTTAGCTTAGGTGCGGGTGTTAACAATGCCCCAGCTGTATTGTAAGGAGGTGGATACATCCATCAGCTCCACCTTGGGTCCTGTGACTTGAATCCTTTGGGATCTGGATCAACCTGGCATCTGATATCTTTGCTGGGCAGAACTATCTTAGGGCTCTGACTGCTTATCTAGGCCAGGTTGCCCTTGCATGCACCCAAGAATATCTGTTTTGCATCGTTCCTCATGAAACACCCTCCTCTGCCTGGAGGGAGTCAAGCAGGGTCCCTGCCACCCCGCACCGTCACAGGCAATACTGACTGTACAGAGAATGCAAGAAACATGTCCAAGATTAGGGGGACTCCTCCAGCTGATCTAGTCCTGCCAGTCTTCATTGCCATGGGATGTTTCACATTTCCATCTCAAAAAAGGAAGGGCATGTACATAGCAACTCCCCATTCTTTCAGGAACAGAAGGAGTGTGGGCACATGCTGAGCTGTGATTGTAGGGGGAACGAACTGCCAAGTTGTTTAGACAAAGCTCATCAGACAGAGCACATTTTTCCTAAGGTGGTTCAAGTCCTAAGAGTTTATAAGATGTGATTGCATGTAGTAAGGTGTTGCATGCTTCCCTTCTAGGCTGATTCTTTCTCTGGAGGAAAAGAATGTGTGCCTCAGAACGCTGGAAGAAAAGAACCTGGCACTGAACAGTCAGGTGTCTCATTTTTGTTCTGCTCTTCAGGAGACTGAGCAGCTCCATTCTGAGCATAGAAGAGAACTGCAGGAGCTCAACAACCAGGTAAGCTGTGCACTGGCATCCTCTTCTCCATTGACACACAAAACCACATTTCCTTTGGAGGCCCCAAGCTCTTTCCCCTTCCAGTAGCATGCATTTCTGCTGTCTTCTGCCCACAGCTGCTGCTGCTGCACCCTAAGTCCAAGGCTGGATTTGGTGTGTGCTGCTGATGTTTTCCCCCATTCCCTCCTGGGTCCCAGCAGGAAATCTGGGAGGAGAAGCAGCAGCAGACTCCTTTGGAGCCTCTCTGTCCCTGTGTTAGCAGTGTTGTCCCAGATGGAGTTGGTTCCTGTGCTGGGCACTGAGCAACATGGGGACGCAGACGTGGCCATGGCAGGCTGGGCAGGGCACTTCCACCGCAGCCAGTTCAGGCAGTGTTCAGAGCTGCAGCCTCAAGGGTGTCCATTGCCTCCCTTTCCCTCTTTTCTCCACATTTCTCTCTATTGGAATCCTTGGTCCTGCGCCTTCTGTTTCCTACGTGTTTTTTGCCTGAAGTCCTTTCTCCTTGGTTGCTCTCCCTCCTGCCCGCTCTGCTGCCTCAGGAGCAGCCCTGTTCCTGAGGCTCTGTGCATCCATCTTTGCAGACCTGTGCCCTGATGGAGGCAGTGATGGAGAAGGCAACTCTCCAGGAGACTCAAGAGAAGCAGCTTGAAACTGAGGTGTCTGAGCTGCGTGTGAGGCTCCAGAGCTCAGAGGAAAGAGCAGAGGCCATGGCCACACAGTGCAAGGCTGTGGAGCTGGAGCTGAGGAAGGCACAGGCTCACAGAGACCAACTAAATGCCCACAGTCAGGAGCTGCGGAAACTGTTGGAACAAAGTGAGCAAGATACAGCTTCTCTCGCCTCCATTCACTGCCCCATCCTATCTCAGCAGTGGGGATTTCTGATCCCAGGCACAGGAAAGGGGCAGTGGCCTGACAGGGCAGATAGGAAAAAATAAACAGCAGGAGATTTATGCATTGTAGTGCCAGTGAAACGTTTTTTCTCAAGAGAGATGCTATGGCTGATCCCATGCACAGCTGGTGCCTTTCAGGTGCCATGTCTGTGCTAAGGAGCTGTAGCTGCATGCCTCAGCTCAATTCTCCCAAACTCCAGGCCCTGCCAGAGCCTTCAGGCTATTGATCCCTCTGAAGCAGGGCTGCACAGGCATCCCAGCTCTTTTGTCTCTGTCAGATTGGTCATTCTGCACAAGTCAAAGAGCAAACACACTTTCCTATTCCTCTGAATCTTGCCCCATTCATTCCTGCTTTTTTCTTGGCCTGGAAGATTCCTTCATTTCTGTCAGATTTGGATCCCTTGTTGGCTTAGGGGGTAGCTAACACAGGCAGGCAGAGAAGACAGTGCTGTTGTCTCTGCAGGATGCACATCCTTTTGCCTTTACTTTGTTTTCCCCTTTCGTGCTGCAGCGATATGGAGGCAAGAACAGCAGAAGACCCCTCTAGAACCTACCCTGAAGGAAGAGGCTGTGAGTCTTCGTAAGCAAATGGCACCTGTGCAGAGGAAATTGGAGAGACTGAAGAAGGAAAGGAAGAATGTGCTGGTGAGATTGGCAGATGCCACAAACGGCCATTTCCTAGCTCTGTTTGGACGTGGTGTTAATAGTTCTAAGGAGTACCTTTTCCAGTTTCACTATTCTAATTCCAGCCTTCTGGATAAGGAGGAAAAGATGTTGTAGTCATGTCAAAACCACGTAGTGCCGAGGCTGCTGATTGTCCTCCATGATGGAGTTCTGTCCCCGAGAAGCTTTAGTCCTCAATGTCCACACTGTCTCTACTGACATTGCATGGTTTGGGCAATTCCTCATGTGATAAGCCAAGCTCAGATTTCTAAATATCTGGACCTGGAAGGGGGGGGGGGGGGGGGGGGGGGGGGTGAGAAGACCAAGTTTTCTGTTACTAGAAAGGTGTTTGACCTTGGCCATGTGACAGCAGGCAGTGGGGAGAGAAGAGAGCAAAGCCAGGTGCTGATGCAGAGAAGGACGTGTGCCTGCCAGGGGAGAACTCATCCTGAGTTGCAGCAGAGAATAACAGCCTGATCTGGCCATTACTGCTCCAGGAGAAGGCAGTGGGGCTCTCGGGATAGTGCCAGGGAATTCAACACAGGACAGGTGGAAAAGCACTGCTGTTGCCCAACCCCAGGGAATGAAACACTGGGGGTGTTTGCTCTTCCCTTCCTCCCTTGTGGAGAGCACATCCTTGTGGCATTGCTTAAATGCTGCTTAGCGTGGACTTGAAATCCTGGCTGCAGTTCTGACATCTCCTCCCCAAAGCAACACTGGAGTGGAGCTGCAGGAGGTTGGGGAAGGGCAGGAAGGAAGCTGGGAAGGGCTGGGTGAGCTGGGAAAGGTGCAGCATCAAGGGGTGCCCAGCAAGGTCTGCAGCATCCTGAGAGGCAGAGAGAGAGGAGCAGCCTGTGGCTGCCCCTGTGGCAGGAGTGCAGATCTGGTATGAGAAGCAAACTGAGAGAGGGAATGAGTGACCCTTTTTCTCCCTGTGTTGACGCATGATCAGGAATTGTACCAGCAACAGATGAGACGTGTGGATAAGAATAATGAAATGCGTGCACCTGACACGCAAAGTCAGAATGAAATAACCCAACCATTGGAGTTGTAGGGCAAAGGCATACATGAAGAGTGGGAGCATGGGGTTTATGGGGTTTCTGTTACTTTGAATCAGAAATTAAGCGGAGGACCCATAGGGACAGAGCAGACTCAAGTCCTGAGTGCTGCTGTGAGCAAGAGTGAAATGGCCAAAGGGACTTGGAAGAAAAATTTAGCAGTCCTACAGAGAAGGGCTCCTGACATTGGCATGGGCCAGTGTCATCTCCAGGTAGGCACTGGCATTGCCCTTCAGTCCACTGCAACAACCCTGAATGATTCCAGTGATGTTTCCCATCAAGAATTGGGACTCTCTATCCCTGTCAGTCCACTTCTGCTTGGGCAAAGCAGCGTGGGCTGCAGCAGGCAGCCTTGTCTGTGTGCCTGGCTCCAGCCAGAGGCCACTGACTGCCACATTGTTTCCTGGCATACCCAGAATGACTGACACAGCTCTGGAACTTGCTGTTCAAATCAGCTCTGGGCCAAAAGTTGGGCATGGGGAGCTGCTTCTCCTGTGCCCACGCAAAGGGAGGAAACACATGGGGATTTGAATTTGGTGTGGGAAGGAATGAAGCAGGTGAGCAGAGTGATGGACTAAACCCAGCAGAGTTTTGGAGGGATGCCTGAACAGCAGCTGCACTGTATAGGCAGTTTTGGAAGATGCAGGTTTGGAAGATGCAGTATTGTTGGGTGAAAACATGGAGTTTGGAGAAGGGATGTTTGTTAGGAAGGTGCTGTCTGGTCCCAGGCAAGCCAGCAGGGTGTGACAAAGCACTTGCAAGGTCACAGTGGCAGAGGCTCTTGGAGCCCAGGCTGTCAGAGCTGCATAGGGCAGATGCTGTGAAACGTTGAGCCCAGAGCACAGGTGCTCCTTGTCCCCTGGCTGCCTGTGAGGTGGCACTGGCTGTCTCTGCACAGTGCTCCCGAGGAAGGGCTCAAGCTGTACGTTGTCCTGCTTCCAGGTTTCCCAGGAGCAGGAGTCATCTAGCAGGGCTCTGGAGCAGCTGCGCCGGGAGTCCTCTGGCCAAGGGCACACACTGACCCAGGTGTGCAGAGAGAAGGAGCTGCTGGGCCAAGAGAAGGCTGCCCTGGAGGGCCGACTGGCAGCCATGGAGCAGAGGCAACATGACCTTTCCAAGCAGCTGGCAGAGACCAGGTAAAGGCAGGGAGCAGACCCTTTCAGATGTTTTTACATTCCATGGCCAGAAAATATAGAAGAGTCTCAAGAAAATAAAAGAATGCCCCAGTGTGAAGTTTATTTTTCTGACACCTAAAGGCAGCCAAGCTCTTGTGAGCCTTGGGTCCTGTTTGTGCTGCCAAGCACACTCCCGTGGGCAGCTGAAAGCACGCCACCCAGGCCTGAATTGAGTAGCAGTTAAGCCATGCAGATGTTGAGTGGAACCTCAAGTTACTCTTGGGTTTGGCTCCTTGTTCTGGGCATTGAACATCCCTCGTTCCTTACCAAGTAGCTTGACATGATCCTGATCTTCAGAACTGAAGCTTCACCTTCAGCATTCCAGGCTCTTACCTTGGGATGCTGGGAGTAGCACGCTGCCATTCAGGCTGAAGCCAGAGGCTCCTGCAGAAAAATCTTGAGGGCTTTCTGCTTCCAAGCACACGCTTGAGAAATGTGGGGCAGGACCTAGAGCTGCTTAGAGAGCAGCAGGGAAAGCTCATTGGAATTCTCAACAGCCTCTGGGAATTCTTGCTGATTGTTGTTGGGCACCCACCTGCCAAACCTGCCAAGGTCCCTTTGGACGATCCCTCTCACTCCGTAAAGAAAGACAAGTCACCTGCTTAGCCAGCAACACTAAAATAAAGGTGACAAGTCTACTCCTTGACCTTGCAAGAGTTTAAACTGCCGTCTCTGCATTCAGGTAGTTGTTGTTCAGACAAAAGGGTGTTCTCATTTTTTACAAGTGCTGCCGTGACCATGAGATTTGACTGTATCATGCAAAGTAGTTCAGAAGTCTCTTAAATACAGGGTGTCTGGAAGATGATGGACCTTTGTGTCCATTATGAAGAGTATGGAAAAGTCAAGAGTCAGCCAGGACAAGAGTCTGTTCTGTCCCCCTGCAGAGCAGCTTGGAAGAGCTGATGAGAGAAGGGCTGATGAGAGAAGGGCTGTGAGCAGTCTGGGCTTTTGCTTGTCAGCCCAGCCTGTTTGGGCACAGCTACCCTGTGTCATGGGTCAGGAACAGCAACTGAAGGTTTGGCTGTTGAGCTCCAGTTGGGCTGGGCTGTCTGTGCTATGCCAGGCCATAAGGAAGGCCTGGGCACTCCCTCAGAGGGCCCTGCATTGCCACTGAAATGTCCCAAATGTGCCTTGTCTGGACAAGTTTCCATGCCGCTCCTTTTCCATACTCAGCAGTGGAGATCCTGAGGCACACTGTCTTGGAATTACCAGCTGTGGGTGTCAGGAGCAAGCTACTCATGTCTCTCTGTACTTGCAACTTGTAGCTCAGCAAAGGAGAGCCTGGAATGCAGCCTGTTTGCTGCTCAGCAGCAGATATCTCAGCTGGAGGAGACCAGGGACCATCTGGAGGCTCAAGTGCTCACAGTCATGCAGGCCAAAGAGGTGATAGAAGGTGAGGATCTTGTGTGCTTTGTTTGTGGTGCTGCCTCTGCCTAGAGAAGCTAAGCAGCCTATAAAGCCACCTGTGTCCACAGGGCTTCTGAGGACTGGTGGGGCTGGAGGCCCTGAAAGGGCCTGAGGTCAGTCAAGTCACTAAAGACTGCCTCTTGCTGTTGGTCATGTTTGCAGGAGAAGTGAAGTGCCTGCAACGTGAGCTGGAAGCAGAGAGAGCGCTCAGGAGGCAGGAACAGGAAGACACAGCTCAGCAGCTCTTGCAGGCAGAGCAGCAGCATCACAAAAGCCTCAGGTTTCAGAGAACTGCTCAGCAACTGCAAATAAACAAGCTCCTACAAGACCTGGTAGGGGACAGTATGCTTCTGAATTGTTTAAGCTGGCTCTGTGGGTTGGTTTAGCACAAGCAGAGACTGAGGGTTTGCAAGGGCAGAAATCCTCTGCCAGAGGCCTCCTACTGCTGGGCCGGGCAGCGGAGCTCAGACTTGGAGGTGTGTGAAGGTCCCCAGGATGGTGCAGGGACAGTAAAGGCAGCCAGAGCTTCATTGAGGGCGTAAGATGAGATCCAGAGCAGGTTGGGCAGTGCCCACCCAAAGCGTGACAGCCCAGGGCAGGATGGTCACCAAGTGCCACCTGCCACAGAGCAGATGCCAACATGGAGCAGATGCCAACGTGGAGCAGATGCCAACGTGGAGCAGATGCCAACGTGGAGCAGATGCCAACAGGGCTGCCAGTTGCCAGCAATGGAACTTGGTTCCTTCCTTGCTGTGCTTCTGTGGTGGACAATGGGATCAGCTTTGGGCTTGAAGCAAATGGAACAGGATCCTTGTGCCCAGTCTTTCAGTCCTTGTGACTGGGGCATCAGAGAGGGGAAGGTGACACCTCCTTCTCTGAGAGGTTGAACTTAATGCCAGGGGAGGTCTTTCCCAACAGAAATGAATTCATGAGTCTGTGATTCTTGCACCTGCTGAGCCTCCTTTTAAACGCCATGAGAGGACACGGTTTCTGGAGTGCAGAAAGCCAGTGCTGTTGTCTTTTCAGGTTGTGGGAGGGATGAAGCTTCATATTTCTCAGGAACGAGATAGCCTTCATGTTGGACTTCATGCTGGAAATTTTTTCCTCCCCTCCTCAGGCAAGGGAGCATGAAAGACACTGTGCAGAGATGCTGAATCAATGGGGAAAAGAGAAGGAAGAGAGAGAGCAGGTAAGTGTGAGTAGGCAAGGAACAGAGTGCAGGGCAGTGACAAGGGCACAAAAAAGCAGCTCCTGGGACTAAGGAGGCAAGGGCTGCTTCAGGCCCTGGGGGAGTACAGAGCCTGGTAAGCTCCAGAGCTCAGCCCCAATACGGAGGGCTTGCAGAGGAAACAGAACTGGGTAGAGAAGGCAATAGAAGTAGCTGAAGAAATGGGAATTTGAGACAGCAAGTGGAAAAAGCTGAGCCTGAGGACAGGTCCCAGGAAGTTGCTCTGCATTTTGTTGCCAGACCATCAAGGCAGAGCTGCAAGCTGAGCTGCAGGAAGCTCGCAGTGCAATCCAGGCAGCAGACAGGAGGCACAAGGAAGAGCTAGAAGGCATAAAGGAGAAAATGAAACTTCTCCTTGAGCAGAGGGAGGCTCTACAAAAGCAGGTGAGCAAACCAGCAGTGGCACCACAGTCATCCAGGGAGGGATCTGTGGCCTTCTTGCTTTCCCATGGCAGAGCAGAAGCTGATGGGGTGAACCCTGGGGCTGCCCGCTCCTGTGCTCTCCATGGCAGCTGCTCTGAAGGACACTCAGTGCTCTGCTGAATCCCAGCTGCTGTCCTGGACAGCTGGGCTAGTGCTCTGAGCTGTGGGCCAGCAACCATCAGCATGGATTCCTGCTGGCCTCTTCTTGCCAGCCTTGGTTTGGGAGGTGCTTTTTCAGGTGCCCTTGCTGGGCCACTTAGTGATTGAAACAAGTTGTCCATATCCATTGTGAATCTGGTGCTGTCAGGATAGCAGGAGAAATCGAATGTTGTCCTGTACCTTTCGTCACAGCCTCTGCTGTGGCTCACAGTGACAAACTGTGGCTGTAGCCTCTGTCTGCTTTGTTCTGTTTCACTGGAGGTGGGAGAGTTGACATCTCAGCTGGCAGCCTCCCGAGAGTCCCAGGAAGCGACCGTCCAGAGAGTACAGGAGCTGTCTAGGCAGAAGCTGTTGGAGGTTGAAGATGTGCAGAAGATGCTGGAGGAGGCAGAAAATAAGAACAAGGAGCTGCAAATGTACCTGCAGAACATGGAGAGGGAATGGAGTCAGTGGGAAGAAGTGGCCCAGCAAAATTCCAAATTGCAGGCTTCTGTGAATGTTCTAGAGAGGGAAAAAGCCAGGTAAGTGAAAGCCTGTGGGACTCTGCATTGTGGTGAATGGATTCCCTCTTGGCCATCTTTGCACCTACCAGGGGATCTGGCAGCATTTCCTAAGAGGCAGAATGTGAACTCTCTGAGCAGACACGTCTCATTATCTCAGTGTTGCGTCTCATTTTCTTTTCTATTATGCCTTCAGTTAATGTTTTTCTGAAGACAAGGTATTTTGGGGTAGCTCTTTCCCTCTGGGGACTGTTGTGTTCTTCGGTTAGGTGGGTGTGTTAACACTGCCCAAGCTGCAATGTAAGGAGGAGTCTGTGTCCCCACATTGCTCAGTGCCCAGCACGGGGAACCAACTCCAACCTGGGTCCTGTAACTTGAATCCTTTGGGATCTGGATCAGCCTGGCATCTGATGCTTTTGCTGAGCAGAACCATCATAAGGCTCTGACTGCTGATCAAGGCCAGATTGCCCTTGGAGGCACCCAAGAAACAAGAATGTCTCTTTTGCATCGTTCCTCATGAAACATCCTCCTCTGCCTGGAGGGAGTCAAGCAGGTTCCCTGCCACCCTCCACAAACACAGGCATTACTGACTGTGCAAAGAATGCAAGAAACAAGACCAAGGTTAGGGGGACTCCTCCAGCTGATCTAGTCCTGCCAGTCTTCAGTGTCAAGAAGAAGACAAAGGAAGGCTGGGCACTCGTGCTTGCCTGCACATTTCTGCATCTTTTGTCAGATTGTGCTCCAAGCCGGTGTAGGCACTTCTGCCTTTGGCCTTTGTTTCTCCAGCTGAAAGTAGGATTGATCCTGGTAAATCTTAGGGAAATTCCCAGAGATCCCTTGGCTCTAGGGTGCTGCACGTCCTCCCTGGACATACAATATGGGGGAAGGAAATGTCTCTTCCATGTTGACCAAACCTCCCCCATTTGGAGCCTGGTTAGTCAGAGGAAAATTGTTCCTCTCCTCAATGTCTTCATGGCAAGACTTTCTTAGGTTTGTATTCACATTCCCATCTCAAAAAGAAGGCAAGGCATGTAGGCAGGAACTCCCCATTCTTTCAGGAACAAAAGGAGTGTGGGCGCAGGCTGGGCTGTGACTGCAGGGGGAAAAAACAGCCAAGTTGTTTAGACAAAGCTCATCAAACAGACCAGATTTTCTCTGAGGTGGTGCAACTCCTAAGAGTTTATAAAATGGGATACCTTGTAGTAATGAGTTGCATGCTTCCCTTCTAGGCTGATTCTGTCTCTGGAGGAAAAGAACCTGTGCCTTAGAACACTGGAAGAAAAGAACCTGGCACTGAACAATCAGGTGTTTCAGTTTCGTTCTGCTCTTCAACAGGCTGAGCAGCTCTCTTCAAACCGCACAAAACAACTGCAGGAGCTCAACACCCAGGTAAGCTGTGCACTGGCATCCTCTTCTCCATTGACACACAAAACCACATTTCCTTTGGAGGCCCCAAGCTCTTTCCCCTTCCAGCAGCATGCATTTCTGCTGTCTTCTGCCCACAGCTGCTGCTGCTGCCCCCTTAGGCCAAGGCTGGATCTGGTGTGTGCTGCTGATGTTTTCCCCCATTCCCTCCTGGGTCCCAGCAGGAAATCTGGGAGGAGAAGCAGCAGCAGACTCCTTTGGAGCCTCTCTGTCCCTGTGTTAGCAGTGTTGTCCCAGATGGAGTTGGTTCCTGTGCTGGGCACTGAGCAACGTGGGGACGCAGACGTGGCCATGGCAGGCTGGGCAGGGCACTTCCACTGCAGCCAGTTCAGGCCGTGTTCAGAGCTGCAGCCTCAAGGGTGTCCATTGCCTCCCTTTCCCTGTTTTCTCCACATTTCTCTCTATTGGAATCCTTGGTCCTGCGCCTTCTGTTTCCTACGTGTTTTTTGCCTGAAGTCCTTTCTCCTTGGTTGCTCTCCCTCCTGCCCGCTCCGCTGCCTCAGGAGCAGCCCTGTTCCTGAGGCTCTGTGCATCCTTCTTGCAGATCCGGGCCCTGCAGGACACAGTGCTGGAGGTGGAGGCTGCTCGGGCAACTCGAGAGAAGCAGCTGCTGCAGGAGCTCAAGGAGTCCCGGGCCAGAGAACGGTGCTTGAAGGCTTCTGTGTGTGTGCTGGAGACTGAGGTGTCTGAGCTGCGTGTGAGGCTCCAGAAGTCTGATGACAAAGCTCTTGAAAACTAGAAGCTGCAGAAGGACTTGGAAGACAGTGAGTGAGGTACAGCTTGTCCTCTCCTGTTTCTCACCAGTTAGGATCTCTGATCCCATGCACAGGAAAATTGCCCACAGATGGCAGAGGGAAAATATAACCAGCAGGAGATTTATCCATTGTAGGGGCAGTGAAAGGTTTTTCTCAAAAAAGATGCTATGGCTGTCAGTGCCATCTGGCTGTGCTATGGCTGATCCCATGCACATCTGGTGCCTTTCAGGTGCCATGTCTGTGCTAAGGAGCTGTAGCTTCATGCCTCAGCTCGATTCCCTGAAACTCCAGGTCCTTCCAGAGCCTCCAGGCTATTGATCCCTCTGGAGCAGGGCTTCACAGGCATCCCCGCTCCTTTGTCTCTGTTGGATTGCTCACTCTGCATAAACCCAAGAGCAAACACACTTTCCTATTCCTCTGAACCTTGCCCCTTTCATTCCTACTTTTTTCTTTGCCTGGAAGTTTCCTTCATTTCTGTCAGCTTTGGATCCCTTGTGGGCTTAGGGCATGGCCAGCACAGGCAGGCAGAGAAGACAGTGCTGTTGTCTCTGCAGGATGCACAATGCCTTTGCCTTTGCTTTGCTTTTCCCCTTCTCCTTCCCCTTCCCTGCTGCAGGTTAGTGGAATGCACAACTCAAGGACAGTTCTCAAGCAATTGCCCTGCAGAAAGAGGCTGCTGAAAGGAAAGAAGAGGTTGTGAGTCTTCGTCAGGAAGTGGCACCTGTGCAGAGGAAATTGGAGAGCCTGGAGAAGGAAAGAAGGATGTGCTGTTGAGATTGGCAGATGCCACAAAGGGATCTCCTTCCTTCCTAAACTTCTCAAAGAGGAGCCAGGGAGCAGCAACTTAGTCAATAGTTGATGTTTAAAGGATAGTATAAGTGTAAATGAACCTTTATACAACTATGTTCCTTAGGATGAAGGATATCTTTCTAGAGAAATAAAGAGTTTATTATGATCACAATTAAACTCAAAGATCTTTTTCAGTATTACTTGCTACCCAGTGCAGAGAACTATAAATTGTGGTGTAGTACATTATATTTGAAGCAACATAGAAGCCATTGTATCCAAGGCAGCAAAACCAATTCTTAATGAAAGATTGATGCTACTCAGCCAAATCAATGACTATGGGCAAACATTTCTGCCATCTTTACGGAGTGCCCTTGAAGGAGTGCCATCCTGACTCCAGGGAGCAATCTGCAGAAGGGAGACACATGGCGTGAGGACTTTATTGAAGGCAGGAAAAACCTGCCATGTGTGGAGGTTTTACATTTGTCTTTAGGAAACTGCAAGCTGTTTTTTCTCAGAGTCACAGAATCTCAGGCTGCGTGAGGCCAGAGGCACCTCTGGAGGTTACCTCGCCAAGCCCCTGCTCCACCAAGTCCACCCAGAGCCAGCTGCCCAGGATGTGTCCATGTGGCTTTTGAGTCTCTCCAGCCATGGAGACTCCACCACGTCCCTGGGCACCTGCCCCAGTGCTCAGCCACCCTGCCAGTGCAGAAGTGGCTCCTGAGCTCAGAGGGTCCCTCCTGTGTGTGTCATTTTGTGCCCGTGGCCCCTGGGGCTGTCCCTGGCCCCATCCCCTCTGCAGCTTCCCCCGGGTATTTATCCCCAGGAATGAGATTCCCTGAGCCTGCTGTGCTCCAGGCTGGGCAGTCCCAGCTCTCTCAGCCTCTCCTCACAGCAGAGATGCTCCAGTCTGTCCATCACCTTCCTGGCCCTGTGCTGGACTCTGTCCAGTCTGGTCCTGTCTCCTGTACTGGGCAGCCCAGCTCTGGGCCCAGCACTCCAGGGATGATCTCACTGGTGTGGGGCAGAGGGGAAGGATCCCCTCCCTCCACCAGCTGTGACACAGCTTACATATTCAGAAAGAATTGGCAGGATTTACAGCAGGGATTTCTGTCACATAGCTTATGTGGGAAAAAATGTAATGATCCATGCTCCCTGTCCCTAGCGGTGGGTAAAGGAAAAGTGTTCCTGTTGTTGGTGACAATCGATGTCAGCTGCACCGGAACCGTGCCAGGCTGGTGTGGCCTACTGTGGGAAGGAGCATTCTGAGGGAGGTAAAAGCTGGGGTGTAGAGATCCTTCAAAGACTATTCTTCAAACCGTAGAGGCCCCTGTTTTGTGAGGATCAGGAGCAATTCCTAGGCCAGGGCTGAAACTGTGCTTCTGTGAGTTCCTTTACCTCCCAGATCAATTTTTCCATTAATGATGACACATCAAAGTTGAAACTTGCCCAGCTGATAATTCACTCATCTTCCTGTGACCTTTGAAAAGGAGGGAGGAATTCTTGATCCTGCAAACATTCAAGAACTGGCTAAGGATGAGAAGGTCAAGGGTTGAGGACTTAATTTAAAATAAGCTGATTTAGGAAGGTGAAAAGCAGAATCACAATGCTGGGTGACAGGAGATCAACTGAATCAAGAACTTTTGATCGACCTCATCTCAGAAAGGAAAAATGTGAAAGAAAACATTGTGGAAGAAGAATCAAGTTAACCCAGAGGAGTGTGGAGACATTCTGGTGGAAGCAGTATTGAAGGGGGACAGTAGTTAGGGAGCTCTTGAGCCAGGCATTCAGCAGGTCTAAGGAGCAGAGGAAGCTACAGCAGCTGTCTATTGTCTTCAAAAAAGCCTGGCCAGTGAAGGTGGTTCCTGAGAACTTCAAAGAGCATGACACCAGTCTTAAAGATGGGCACAAAGGAGGGTCTGCAGAAGAACTACGGGCTATTCTGCTCCTTTGGAATCCCTGGGAAGGTGATGGAGCAGATCCTTCTGGACACCCTTTCAAGCAACTGAGAAGCAAGGGCATTGGGAACAGCCAGCACAGATTTACCACAGGGAAGTGGTGCCTGGCCATCTTGACTGACTCTGTGAATAATGGGAGACCAGGGATGATGTTGTCTGACACTGTAAAGCATTCAACGGCCACGCCGTCTCCTCACAGCCCGAGTGGTGAGATATGGACCGAGTGAATGGTGAAGTGAATGGAAAACTGCCCAAACCAGCGGGCTCAGTGCTGCTGGATCAGGTGTATGTAGTGGCCAGGTTGTGGTGACACCACTCACAGATCATCCCTGGAGCCACTCTTGCTGTTGATAAATGACTAATATTTATATGCAAAGGATGTCTTCTCTAAGCAAATTAGTGCCATGAAACTTTACAACGGGATGTCCATTCCACCATGGTCATACATATTCATCACAAGGTAATTCCTAGCTCCTACATGAACCTTACTCTTCCTAGAACTACTTTACCCACCTCTGCCCCTTCCTGGAAGTCTTTTTATGGTCTTAGGAGGTCATCTTAAGGGCTCTTTGTTGGTCATATTCACTGAGAGCAGTCAGAATGGTAAGTACCCTTGTCTTGAACTTCTCTTTGGGCATGTACGGCTGATCCTTCTTACATAACTCTGCCACAGTCTGGAAAATTAAGACACAAGCACCAGAGGTTTATGTCCAAAAAAGAGACCAAGGACTCCTTTTACTTTATTTGAATTAAGGGAGAGACCATGGTGCATATTGGGGGTTGGCTCTTTCCCTTTTGCTTCTGTGGAATTTTCCCCATTGTCATGCCAAGATACCTGTTGACTGGGCCCTGATGGCAAGAGGGGGGAGAGAGAGGAGGGAAACCCCATGAGATTCAAACAACCAGAAGAGGAAGTGAAATACTGGGCCTCACCCCATTTCCCCCACGGTTTGGGACAAAAAGGACGATCGCCACCTCTGTCCCAGCCCTGCCATCCCAGTGCCGGGAGCCATCCTCACTGCTGTTTTTCTTGCCTTATCCTGCCACCAGCCAGCACTCTGCTGAGCAGCGGGACCGACACTGTGAGCAGAGGGCTCTCTCCATCTCTCTCTCCCCCCGGGACAGCGCTGCCATCACCCCCAGCCCTCCTGCAGCTCTGTGGGACCTGCCCGCCCCCAGCACCGGGAACTGCAGCTCCAGGAAAAGGGGCCTGCAGCCAGAAAGGACTGGGACTGAGTTACTGTTCTGTTTGTGCCTAATTACATAGCTGTTGTTGTTCTTGTTTGTCTTGTTAGATATACTAGTAAAGAACTGCTATTCCTATCCCCATATCTTTGCCTGAGAGCTCCCTTAATTTCAAAATCATAATAATCTGTAGGAAGGAAGGATCACATTTTTCAGTCCAAAGGGAGG
The DNA here is from genome assembly GCF_963662255.1 of Cinclus cinclus. Taxonomy (NCBI): domain Eukaryota; kingdom Metazoa; phylum Chordata; class Aves; order Passeriformes; family Cinclidae; genus Cinclus; species Cinclus cinclus. The sequence goes on from NC_085063.1 coordinate 2,421,684, forward strand.
CTTCTGCTTTCCCTAGCAAACACCTGTCTTTCAATCTAGGACGGAGGCCCTTAATTTCAAAATGATCATAACTGGGAGGGAGGGGGTTTACATTCTCCAACCCAAGGGAGGGTCCTGCCTTCCCTAGCAGACACCTGTCTTTCAAACTGAGACACCCATAACGATTGGTCAGTTCACCAGAGGTGTCTACGTGCAGGCAAACATCTGTTTTTAGGATTTCTTTGCATTTTATCTCTTTGACGGTTGAGAATAGTTTATAGAGGTGCAAGAAAGCACGTCCCAGTCTTAGAATTCTTTCTCAGGGAAATGAGCTGTTTTTCACCGTTACCGGATTCTGTTCTTAGGAAAGGCTGGTAGCTTTGTCACAGCTGTGTCTGAGTGAGTCAAAGTCCAGTCTGTGCAGCTTTCCAGGCCTGCTGTTCAGCCCCCACCCTGGGGCACGGTGAGCTTGTTGTCCACCAACACGCCCAAGTCCTTCTCCTCAGGGCTGCTCTTGATCCACTCTCTGCCCAGCCTGAGCCTGTCCTTGGGAATGCCTGAGCCAGGGGCAGGCCGTGCACTTAGCTTCATACCAGCAGAGCCACACTGGGACTTTGGTGATGGTCTCTGGGCCTATGGCAATGACTCCAGCTCTTGGAATCTTTGAGCTCCTCTTGCTGCTTCCCCTACCTCATGCTTTTCTTGTGACCCCCCTGCTCCCCTTGGTACCACCTCATCATCCTTGTGGCAGGTTGGCATGGCCAGGTCAGGGTAGCAGGGGCCTGCAGGGGGACCCTCTGGGAGGAGACACCAGGAGCTGTCCCCATGTTGGGCAGAGCTGGCTCCAGAGGGCTCCAGGACAGACCCACCACTGGCTAAGGCTGAGCCAACCAGAGATGTGGGGAGGGCCTCCGTGGTCAGGTATTAAAAACGGGGTCAACGCTGCTGTGCAACAGCAGCTGGGAGGGAGGAGGGAGAAGATGTGGGAGCAGCAGCCCTGCAGGCACCATGGCCAGGGAAGGAGGAGGTGCTGGAGCAGATTCCCCTGCAGCCTGTGGTGCAGCCCATAGGGAGAAGGATTTTGACCCGTAGCCCGTGGAGGTGAGTAGAGGAGCAGATCCCCACTGCGTCCCATGTAAGGACCAAGGAGCAGAGCAGGTGGGGATGCCCTGAAGGAATCTGCAGCCTGGGAGGAGCCCACGCTCGAGTGGGTTCCTGGCTGGGGCTGTGCTCTGTGGAGAAGAGTCCATGCAGGAGCTGGCAGGATACTGGAGCAGTCTGTTCCTGAAGGACTGTACCCTGTGGAAAGGGACCTTGTGGAGCAGTTCTTAGAGAACTGTGGCCCATGGGAAGGACCCACGTTGGAAAAGTTGGTGCAGGACTGTCTCCCATGGGAAGGGAAACTGTCAGGAGAAAGGAGCAGCAGATACAAGTGTTATGAGCTGGAAGCAATGCACATTCCCCATGTCACACACTGCTCAAGGGGAGAAGGTAAAAGAGTTGGGAGTGAAGCTGAACCTGGGAAGAGGGAGGGTAGGGGGAGGTGTTGTCACCTTTGTTCTTATTTTTCATTTTCCTACTCTGTTTCGTTGGTTATCAAATAAATTAATTTCCCCAAGGTGAGCCTTTTTGACTGTGACTTCAATTGGTGAGTGACCTCCCTGACCCATGGGATTTTAATCACATTTTCTCTCCCTTTTCAGTCAAAGTGGGGAAGTGATGGAGTGGCTCAGCGGGCACCTGGCTAGCCAAAATTGACCCACCACACTTTTCCTAACTCCTTGCTCACCATCTCCACCTTCCACACCCATTGCCCATGACTTGTCCCTATCCCTGACTCCACTGTGAGTGAAGGTCTACAGGAGCTGCAGCATTTATTTTGCACTTTATTTACTGCTCACTCAAGACATGCCAATAGCACAGACTAGCCTGTGATGTGCAGTGGCCTGGTGTGGCAGTGTACATTGCAGCTTTTCTAAAAGCTGCAATTTGAAACCCAGCCAGCCTGTTCACCAGGCAAGTCCCTGAGTGAAAATCCCAGCTCATCTCCTGGCCCCTAAGTGCTGATGTATCACTGCTCGAGAAATGAGTAACTGAAATTGTAACTGATAACCTAGGGGTGCCCAAGATAACTTAAGGACCTTCTTTAAGGCATGCTCACAAACAATCAAGTGCCTGAAGTCTTGTTGCAGTGAACCACGAGTGCCATGTGTGTGTGCTGGACCCAGCAAACCCCCGGCAGCCCAGCCATGAAAGAACTGCCCCAACTGTAACAGTCTGGGCCCTCATCTGACACCAAAACTCCCCTGCCAGGCCTTGACAATCTGGAATTGCCTGTGGCAGGTCTATAGCAAGTCCACGCTGAGTCCACACCAGGGCCATGGTAGGTCACTGGTGGGTGCAGTGTGGTGGTCCCTTGGCCCAGGTGCCATGCCCCTGGGTAGGGACTTCCTCACTTTGTGCCCACATGGTCCTTGCGTGTCACCAGCACATTTTGTGCCTGCTTCAGGACCTCCTCCTCAGTCACGTTGGGGAAGGCCTCTCTGGGGTTCATGGGGAAGGGATGGTAGTTTGGCTACTGTGTGGCCTTGCCATCCATGTCCCAGTCACACAAGCACGGCACATCCAGGACAAGGCCCCTCAGCTCCGGCTCCTCCACCTCCAGCCTTTGGGCCATACCCATCAGGCCCCTGTGGCTCTGAATGGCCTTGCCAGGGCAAAGTACAGCTGCCATCAGCGCCTTCTCCAGGGCCTGGTGCACTTTGAAGTGCACCCAGCTGGGGCAGCAGTGCCAGATGTCCTTGTAGGCTGCCTGCAGGTCACTCGTGGCCTGATGCAGACAACGCAGGGCCTTGGGGACAGACGGAGTGTGGGCCATGAGCTCCTCACTGCTCAGCCAGGAGCCGTGACATCCCTGTCCATGGTGCCAGGTGGTGCTCTCAGGTTTGTATTGGACCCTGAGCTGTGGCCACACCTTTGGCCGCCTGACACCATGCAGAGGCCTCAAGGTTGTGAGGCTGGCATCCTTCCATGGCCCCTCTTCTGCCACAGCCTCCTCCTGCAGCCTCTTCTCTGGCTCTAGTGCAGCACCTACCCGTGCCAACATTGTTCTCCTCAAGAACCAAGGCCGTGTCCTGTGGCTCCTGGCAGACCAGCATTTCACGCAGCACGGACAAAGCGGGTGCCTCCAGCTGCCCACCCAGGATGTTATTGATCTCCACGTGCCAGCATCTGCACGAACCTCAGCTGGTGCACGTTCAGCACCATCTCTGCATGCTGGAAGTAGAGGAGCCACTGGGCAGCACCAGACAGGCACACGTGGATAACCTGTGACTGGGTTCTGCCCTCCAGCTCTGCCCAGCACCGTGTAGATGTCCTTGCAGCACTGCACTTTCAGCTGCTCTACTGCTAAGCCACCATCCCCCTCCATTGCCGTCATAGCCTTGTGGCTCTGCCACTGCTGCTGGAAGGACTCCAGTCCCAGCCTAAAACCACGGGGATACCCACAGGGTCAGCAGACGCCCCTGCACAGTGCACTGAGAGCTGTAGTGACATGGCTGTGGACCACCCTCCTCCAGCTGCTTCTCTGTCACCTCTGAGAGCACCCATGGCCACAGGTGTGGTGGCAGGTTTTACAGCACAGTCTGTGGGACAGCTCCAGGCAGCCAGCAGTGCTCAGCAGGTACAGCTCAGCTACAGCGCAGCAGTCGGGGGGCTCCAGTTCCTCCTGCAGCAGCTGGAAGAAATGCCATGTGGCCAGCAGGGACGTCTTCTTCTGGCTACTGCTAAGGTTCCCACTGCCATGGCTCTCCTGGTAGATTTGAGCCACAACATGGCTGTAGTGAGTCAGTGTGGGAACCAGGAGGACACCAAGGTGTTTCAGGAGATCTCCAAAGGCAGCCACATGGGGGTGAGGCATGAGGAGGTTGGGGTAAAAGTCAGCCTCGTCCAGGAGTGATGTCATCACCCGGCGTGGCCTGGCCGTGTCCCATGACTTGGCCAGCACCACAGGCAGCTCAGCAAGGTGTTCTGTGTGTCCACCTCTTTCAGATGGGTCTGCAGGAAGCTGTACATGCTATGCAACACCCTGGCACGTGTGCTTACCTGCAGTTGTGTCAAGCAGGCTGTCCTGCACACATGATCCAGCTTGGCCTCCACCAGGGCAGTGGGTATCTCTACAAGGACTCCCATGGCCTTCAGGGACCCCTTCTCAAGTTCAAGGGATTTTGGCAGGATGGTGGCTGATGTCCACACAAGCTCAGCCACATTTTTGCCTTAGGAAACGCTCCCTTTCAGAGCCACGGCTTTAGTGGAGTCTGCAAAAGGAGGGTGGAGGTTCATCAAATTTGGGGGGATATCCAGTGGAGGCAGGAATTGGACTGAAGTGCTCTTCCTCAGGAAATCCTCTGACTCAGGATTTCCCAACAGGATTGCACGTTCCTTGAGCTGTAAGAGCCAAAGCGAGAGATGCCAGACTTCAGATGGCTCTTTAAGATGCTCTTTATTGTATCCAGATGATACAGCAATTTACAGGTGGTGGGTCACAAGAGCCTAGCCTACAACTATCAGCTACAGCTGTAGGTTTGTCGGAAGTCAACTTTATTTCTGGTTACATTGTGTTATATACTTTTCTTTTCATGCATAACAACCAATCAAAACCTTTACTATTACCTATAACCTATCACAACTACTAACATTACCATCTTCATGGTATTATTTTCCACTTACAAAAAGTTAGCGTGGTACTGTTTAAGCTAGAAGTTGTTTTTCAGTTTTCTTGCAGTGGAAAATTCTCAGACCATTTTTCTACTTGCAACATTGGCATTCTTGTTTGCCAGTGAAATCTTTTTGCTCAGTAAAAACATCTTTTCTTTGAGGTGGAGTTATCCTTTGCTCTGAGCCATTAAAATCCCTTCCAACTCATATACCCTTTGCCTTCTTAGTTATCCAGTAGGACTGGCTCAGCAATTCTTTTCTTCTAGAGCAAAACTTGCTTTCATTTCTATTTCTGCTTCACATTCTACATTCAAAGGTCTTTCTGCTCAACATACATATCTGTGAAACCTTCCTGTCAAATCCCTGTCTGTCCCAACACTGAGCATCTCCTGCTGTCAGTCAAGCAGTTGCAGTCAAGCAGCATGGCAGGTAGCCCAAGTGGCTTCATGTTCCACCTCCTCAGCCAGTGCAACTAAATCCTCTGAGAGAGCCTGGTGCAGACCCGTCCCTTAAGGAGGAAGTCTGACACAGCACAAGTTGCCTTGTAGCTAGGCAATTAATTTGGCCATAGATCAGAAATTTGGTTTGATTAGCCTGCTCCAATAAAGAGGCCCTAGGTGAACAATGATAGGATATATTCAAACCCAAACAGAGATCTCCCCCAATAACCTTCCACCCTAGGCAGCAGACACTTCACTGGTCAGAGAGTTGGGCAGTCCAAACTCCTGAACAATCAGTTGTCATGAGCCGGGGAATTCATATCCGCTCTTTAAGAAGGGTCTGGAACAATAAAGAGGATTCTGTCATTTGGATCAATCAGGATCGAGTCATCTGTCTCCTCACACGACCCCAGTAAATGCCATAGGTGCCTGCTGAGCACGGCAATGGAAGGCCACAAACAGGGAGGTCCCCAGTGAACATCATGGCAGACACCTGAGCACATGCAGAGGCTTGGGAGAACTCTGGGAGGAGAAGCTGTTCTGTGGCTCTGATGATGGTGTCAGTGCCCTGAAGGAGCAGCCAAGACAGGTGCTGCAAGCTGACTTGTCCTGCCCTTTTCTGCTGTCAGATGCACACGGGACACATTTGCTGCCACTGGTACACTAGACTTGATGCTGGATCACTGGAGGGCCATGCATTGGTAGGGAATGGCCTCCAGCAAGGGCAGAGTGTGATCTTCTAGCAGCAAAGCCTGAGCCTGTGTAGCGGGCCACGTACTCAGCAAACACCACAATTTTTCCCTCCAGCCCTGAACATCAGCCACAAGTGTCTGCTTTTCTTCAGCGCCTGCTGATTCTTCCTTTATCTCAGTCCAGTCTAGGATTTTGTTTGGAAGCTCATTCACATGGCTTTAAGGGGCCTGAATGGAAGAGAGGCATTACAGCTGTGGCGCAGGACTTGTGTCCTTCTCCGCAGGAGCCGGATCGAGAGGCACCTCGGAACCCTCAGCAATCCGGCCAGCAACACACGGGCAGGAGGCCACAGATGGCGCTTCCTGGCTGGGAGAGGCCTTGTGGCCATCTCCAGCCACCGGTCTCACAGGGATCCCCGCAGCTCTGGCCCCCGCCCAGCCGCTCGCTCGGCAGCGTCAAGGCTTCAACAGAACCACCAAAGGCCAAGGGGCCTCTGGCCATCTTCCCTTCCCCACTGCACACCTGGGCAGCTTGCTGAGCACAAGGACTCGTTTTCCCTTCTTCCCCTGTCCCCTTGGGACACAGGCAGCAAAAGAAAGCTCCTGGGAGGCTGGCTATTAGAACACATCCTATATTTACACCCTAAAGAAGAACGAGAAAGAAGGAAAAAATAACCTAAGAGAAAAGAACAATGCCCGCTGGCTCAGGTGGTCCCAGCTCACAGGGCGCCTCTCCACTCAGCTCTCCTCAGAGCTGCAGCAGCAGAGCCAGCCACAGCCCCACAGACAAGGCCGTTTCCTGCGTGCCCTGTGGAATTGATTTTGCAGCTTCTGCAAGATGGGGCCTGAAGCTCTCTCTACTGCTCACAGGAGATAGGCTGTTTCGAGAGCCTGGCTTCTGATGCCAGGGCTGATGTCCTCTGCAAGAGAGAGGAACAGAGCCACGGTCAGATCCCACATCTCCGGAGACCCGAGGAGACCCCCGTGCCAGGGCCATCCCAGGGGGCTCTGGCCATGGCCAGGAGGGAGCAGGGAGCAAGGGGATCAGCCCAAAGCTACTGGACACTATTGCCGCACGTGCCCCGGACATGTCTGTGGCTGCTCTGGCCACCGCAGCCCTGGTCCGCACAGGGAGCAGAGCCCTCGGCAGCCGAGGCAGGGATTGCAGCTCCCCCCGGCTGGCAGGCCTGACATCCTGCTGCCCTCACTCACCCTCACAGGTGTGCTGGAGAGGAATGCCAGAGCTGGCTCTATAAACAAGCCGTGGATCTGCTGATAGGTAAGAGTAGCACTGAGAGATTCAAGTAACCATGGGATGGATTGCACTGATTGATCAATGGAAAAAGATATTTGCCTTTCCTAACAAACTATAGGCTTGATGATAAATGAAATTGGATCTTGAAAAATGAAAGAAGGAATGGGAAAAACTATGAGTCCTATAAGAATTAAAAGGTAAAAAGGATGGTTATACATCTGAAGGGATCCTGAAGCATCAGGTGCTCCGGGCAGGCTGTACCTCTCAAGTACCTCAGCCAATGGGAAAAGAGAGGGAAATGCAGCCAGGAAACTGGGATAAAAGGAGGCTCTGTCCTCCAAGAACTTGAGAGATCCCAGTGGAATGCCCCATGGCCTCTCCCTTTCTTCAAATAAAGCTAAAAGGACTCCTCTGTATCCTTTCTGGACATAAACATCTGATGTTTGTGGATTAATTTTCCTAATAAAATGATTTGTTGCACATCCTGGTCAGAACAACATCCTTGCCAGAAGAAAGGAATGACTTTGATTCTCTAACACTAAAAACACTGTTGATGAAGTTTGGTGTTTTTCTTGCTATCCTGCATTACCAGTGAAAAAGGGATCCCCCAGAAAGAAGATGGGATCCTCAAAGCCCACTGCCCTCCAGACGGGAGAAGAAAATACCCTTGGGCCTCTGCTGGGGTGGGGGGGGGGCAGCACAATAATCAGAGGGGGCCGCAGAATCAGTCCCCCAGTCCCCCCCTGCCCCCAAAGACATAGAAAATGTTGTCCTCCAGCCCTCCCATATTCTCCCCCATTCCAAATTGCCCCCATGACCCCAAGAAGCCCTGAAGCTCCCCCTGCCACTATAGCCCCCCAAAGCCCGCCCAGGAGCCACCCTGGACACCCTGAGAGCCCTCGCCACCTCCAAACCCGTAGAGCCAGTCATGCACCAGTGCAGCCACGTGGCTGGGGGGGCTGTGGGGCCATTTCGGGGGTGCAGCTCCTCCCAGCCGCTCCTGGAGGGGCTGAAGCACAACAGGTCCTTGGTTAGGACGCCCTGGCCAGCTCCCACCTGAAGGCCACCAGGGTGTCCCCACAGGCCACGGCCGTGTGTGAGTACCAGCAGCATTGGGCAGGGGGGAAATAACCTTTCAGCCTCAGCAAAATAATCACCTCATCTCTCACAGTCCTATTAAGTCTTTGTTCTTCTACACAAAGTTCAGGAGTTTAGCATGAGCTCGGCTGAGAAGCAATCCATGACAATTAGTAAAGCTTATGACAAATACCAACTGATTTAGCTAGTTGTAATGATCATGGATCCTGTGTTTTACGGAGGGTACGCACCAAGGGGGGCATGGATAGGCGGGTCGGGATGTCCCGAGTGCCTTCCAAATACCTCAGCCAAGGGGGAAAGGAAATGAGGAGAAAATGCGGAAGGGCAATGAGGAGAAAAGAAGGCTACATGCTCCAAGTAATTGAGAGAGACCCCGCTGGACACACGCCTGATGGACTCTCTCCCTTTGCTCCAATCCAGGCACTTGTACAGGACTCCTCCGCCTCCTTTACGGACACGAACCTCTAGCGATGTCAATTTTACGCTCTGGGGAGCGGGGGACGCTGGAGCTCCTCTACCTGGGGAGGAGGGAAAACAAACCAGTATAAAGCAGTCCAGACTGGAGCAGCTGGGGAAAATTCAGAGTCCCGAGGGGGTACTGGGAGCGAGGCAGGGCAGGGGCGGGAGTGATCGGGAGGGGAGGGCGGGGAGAAGTTCCCGGCTCGGCCGAACCTCCCCTCAGGGATTGACAATGGGGGGGCGGCTCCCGCCCAAACCCTGGGGGGAAAAGCGCCCTCAGGGATTGGCCGCGCGGGACGGGGGCGGGGCAGGAGCAGTTCCGGCCTCAGCCGAGCTCCCCTCAGAGGGGGGAGCCCAAAATAACCCAAACAAAACCTCAAAACCTCCTTGAAGTTACAAGAAAATCTATGGAAATTTAATAAACTTGAATAAGCATGAAATATTTGAGGCAATATTGTAGTTACGTTCGAACAATGGAGGGTTGAAAAGCCGGGTTGTGCAGTAAAACAGTGCAAAAACAAAGAACTGCCCAAACTCCTTTAAGAATCCCTCAAAACTAAGCAAAATTGAGTAGAAGCATAATGAAGATGAACAGTTATTTATAAGTTAAATCTGCAGTGAGTGCAGAATTCAAAAAATGGGGACGTGTAAAATGGGGCTTGGGGTGTTAAAACTCCTCAAGAAAGCACCAAAAAACCCCAAGCACCACATTCCCCTGATGCCTGGGCTGGCTGTCCCACAGCTCAAATAGAAGAGTCCTCCCGTAGCTCAGGGGAGCAGCAGCTCTCCTGCTGATGCACAGCCTGTGGAGAAAGGGGTCAGTGGCCCAAATGTGAGCTTTGGAAATCAGAGTTGGGTTCCTAAATGCTGTGGGAACTCTCTCTACTAGAGCTGTGGTGGCTGAGGGATGTACGTGGGAAGGCTTTGCCTGCCATGAGCTGGGCTTGTTGATCATCTGAGCTCTGTTCAGGGGCACTCTGGGAGCCTGTTCCTTTGCCCTTCCCCAGGGGCAGAGTGTTGGTGAGGGCTACAGTTGGAGGCTGTGTCTGCCCCGACAGCCGGTACCGTGGGGCTGCGGATGCTCCTGCCAGCGCGGGCTTGTCTGAGCCGGGCCTTGTGCCTCTTCCAGGTGTCCCTGCTGCAGTCACAGCTGGCCCGGGACTGACAGCACTGACAGAACTACACTGAGAGCTGTGCAGGGAGCAGGCAGGAGCTGTCAGAGCTTCACCAGGAGCTCTCCTGCTCCTTTGCAGCTCTGCTCCAGGAGCCCAGAGCTGCTCTTGTGGAAGCAGAGACTTGGAGCTGCCTTGGTCTCTGAACCTTAACTTGGCACTGACGTCCTTGGGCCATCAGTGTCTGTACAGACAGGACTTGGAGAAAGCAGGAGTAGTTCTGTTATTCCAACAGAGAATGAGTGCCCTGCTCAGAAGCCAGTTCCTGTCAACTGGGGCACAGAATTCCTGCCTAGGACACAGACAAATGCTATCGAAGATGAGGGTCAAAAACACCTGCCAAAGCTTTTCCAAGCAGACCCATTTGGTTCTTGAAGGTTTGTTCCTATCCAAGAATCTTGGATGCAAGCAGCAAGATTTTTCTTCTGCCTACAAGAACTAATGATATATTACCAAACAGAGAGCAGAGAAAAAAATAATGCACTCATGGCTGTCTCAGGATTCTTAATCTATTTTATGAGCCTTAAACACTGCAGCTCTTGGCATTTCTCGGTAAGAATTTGAAAAGCCCATGAAACACCATTTTTCCTCCTCATGTGACTGTTTAAACACAAAGCTTTAGTTCCCATGAATATTTGTAAGCACCAAGAACCTTTTTAGGCTTGTTCTTACATCTCCCCTTTGTCGGGGAAGACGGAATTCCTGTGACTCAGGAACTAAGCGCATTCCTAAAGAGCAGGCAGGTCTTGAGAATGCTGAGCCTTAAAACTGATGCTGTGTGGACCAGCAACTTGGAACTCATGTTATGCGCTGGGTCCCTGCCCCGCTGCCCAGCACAACTGTGGGGACACAGGGGAGGCAGGGCAGGTGCTAGGGCCAGCAGGGAGCTGGGATGGGGGAGAACCAGGGAGGACCATTCCACCAGCCCCTGGAATGATGGGCTTCACATCCTGGCAACTGTCAACAGGCCATGGAATGTTGGAATGTTGGGGATTGGATCCTGGCAACAATCAACAGCTCCCTGCTCATTGGTGTTTGGACCCTGGAGCTGTCAACAGCTCGTGAACATTGGGGCTCAGACCTCACAAAGGCGAACGTCACATTGTTTGTTTGCTAGTGACCCTGCAAAAGCCAAGGGCTTTGGATATTGGGGTTAGACCCTGCAAAGGCCAAGGGCCTTTGGATATTGGGGTTAGACCCTGCAAAGACCAAGGGCCTTTAGGCACTGGGGTTTAGACCCTGGCAAAACTAACGACCTTCGGACACTGCGATTTGGACACTGTTGGTGCCAAAGGGGCAGATGGAGACCCGGCGGGTGAGTGAAAAAGCCACTGCTCTCCTTGTGCCAGGCCAGCAGGGGCCAGGCTGGGCCCAGGCTGTGCCTTAGGGGAATTGGTTCCCTTTGGGAATAGCAAGGGATTAAGAGTTGGCTGTTCCAGAGCAGGCAGTAGCTTTGATGCTTGCTGTGGGGACAGGCCTGGGAGGGAATGGGGGACTCCTGGCCATTCCAGAGCGCAGCCACATCTCCTGCTCCATCCTTGTCCCACTGGAGGCCGTGCACACAAACAAGGGAACAGCTTTTCATTGCCTTTCCTTCAGCCCAATTTACAGTGCAGCCTCAGTGCTTCCCAGACGCAAGAATGGATTTCTCCCAGACATTTCTGAGATGATCCCCAGAAGCCCAGAGGAGGCCACGGGGATAATAGGAAAATGCTCCAAGGGCTGGGGGACCTGTGCCAAGGGAAAAGGATACAAGAGTTGCGGTTGCTAAGCCTGGAGAAGGTTCCAGAGTAAAACTGGAGCCCCTTCCTATGCATGAAGGGGCTGCAAGAGAGCTGGAGAGGGACTTGAGCCAGGGGCCTGCAGGGTCATGACAAGGGGCAATGGCTGCCCACTGAGACAAGGCAGGGATGGATGGGAAGCTGGGAAGGAATTCTGCCCTGTGACGGTGCTGAGACCCTAGCACAAGTTGCCCAGAGAAGATGTGGTTGCCCCGGATCCCTGAGAGTGGTCAAGGCCAGGTTGGATGGGGCTCTGGGCAAACTGCCCTTCTGATGTTCTTAGAAGTGATGAGACCCCTTCCAGTGTTTGTTTGTGCTGCTGTCAAACTACTGGGCTGGAAATACTGCCAAGGAGGGGAGGAAGAGCTCAGCTGGAATTGCTGTGCTCTGGGACAGGCTGGGAAGCACTTAGAGGCAACTGCCTCAGGGGCAGCCATGCAGTCTGAGTGTGCTCTTCCCTGTGCTCTTCCAGGGAGCTCGAGGCCTTTCTCACCAGGGACATTCCTCCAGATCCCCTGAGGTGAGTCAACTGTGCTGAACTGGCTGAGATTTTGAAACTGCTTCTCCATGAATGGGCTGCTGGTTCTTGTGAGATCAGAAGGGGCATCACAGTGGTACTTTGGAATAGCAAGAGAATAGCTGACTAACAGCTGGATGTGGGATTTCATGGCAGAGGAAACCAGATGAGAGTGACAGCATGGCCAATTCTATCATCTGCACTGACAGTCCTGGGAACATGCTCTCAACTCTGACATCCACTGATGAACAGCATCCCTTGGAATTGGTTCAGGGAGCCATAGAGAATTGTGGGCGCTTGTGGCAATATTTTGAGCAAAAGGCAGAGAAATGCCAGAGGCTCAGATGCCACCAGCAGCTCATAGGCTGCCTGCTGGAAGAAATCAGAAGGTGAGCGTTTCCTTCTCCTGCGTTCCCAAGTCAATCTACTTGCAGACCTGGGAGTTCAGAGGCATTCTGGGTGAATAAATCCCCCACCCTACCATGCATAGGCCTCAGAGTGCCTCTTGAGCATTGTCCTGTCTGGGTCTTTCATGCTCTACTGTGACTTCCAAGACAGTCTAGAGATGCACAGCCATGTTGGAAGAGAAGACTCCTTCTTGTCACCATGCTAGTCCCCTGAATTCTGTTCTTTGCGTGCCCCTGCCCAGCCACTGCTTCTCACTGAAGGAAGGCAAAATCCTGCCTACCTTTCCCTTTGCCTCTGGAGGATACTCTTTGGGAGGGAAAGAGCAAGAACTTCCTTAGCCCAGTGCGCCCAGCTCCATCCTGGAGTGCTGAAAACGGGACTGGTGACCCCTCAGGCCTCCTTGTTCTTCTGACTGAGCCTTGTCTCTGCAGTGACTTGGCCAGCCTGGAGAAGTCCAGGGAAATGCTGCAGCAATGCATTGGAATCCCAGAGCCTGGAGCCTTGAGTCTGCGTCAGAAGAACACCAAGGAGCAGAAGGAAGCTTCAGCCCAGGCAGAAAAGGCAGAGCAGAAGGAGAGGATGGAGGTTGGTTTTGGAAATGAGACTGGTTTTCCATTACAAATTGTCTTGCTGTGCACACTGGTACACGGCTGTGCACACCTGTCTCAAGATGGCCCATGCATTTATTAGCCAGGGATATGCATGTTCATCAGCAATGCTGTATATGCTTTTGCAAAATTGCTTTCTTTGGGCAGCCTCAGAGCCTCTGAAAGAGGGATGGGAGCTGGGGAAGGGTCTGGAGCACCGGTGTGACGAGGAATGGCTGAAGGATGTCCCCTGTGCATCAGTCCTTGTGACTGGGGCATCAGAGAGGGGGACATCTCCTTCTCTACAAGCCAGTGCTGTTGTCTTTTCAGGTTGGGGGTTGTGGGAGGGATGAAGCTTCACAGTTGTAAGCGAGGAGCTTGCCTGGGATCTCATGCTGAAGACTTTTCCGCCCCTCCTCAGGCAAGTGAGCGTGAAAGGTATCATGCAGAGATGCTGAAGCAATGGGGAAAAGAGAAAGCAGAGAGAGAGCAGGAGCAGCAGGACGTGCTGTGTGAGATGCGGCAGAAAGTTGCTCCCTTGCAGGACCAACATGAAGAGGAAGGAAGTAGATTTGAAAATGCCAAGAGAGAGGTAATGATTGTGAAAGGAGAACAGGTGTGATTTTTTGCAAAGCTGAAGCTCTAGGACATGGCAGGATATGGGGCTGTGTGCCATGAACTCAGAGTCTTCCACATTGAATTTGGAATGGTGAAAGATGATTTGGGCCATCTTTGGGACCAGGAATGAGCCCTCTCATAGGAAGCCAGGCAGAAATATCATCTTTCAGCTGAGATTTTTGTGCTGCTCTTGTGCTCTGTTTTTCTATGACGTACCTCAGAGTATCTTCACTGTTCTCTTCCTGATCCCCATTTGGTGTGTACTGGTGGGTATTCATTGCCCAGGTGACTTTATAGGACTTTTCTTTTGTGGGCATAGGTATGGTGCAGCAGGAATGCTGACACAAAATAGGAAAGTCTTTTTAAAGATTCCTCTGCAGTATTTCTGAAAAGTAACCCAGAGGTATCTCTTGGGCAGTGTTCTAAATCACTTCCTGGGAAGCTGTGGCTCCCCTGGGACAGACAGTGGCCCAGGGGAGCAGCAGCTGAGTGCTCTGAGAGTGCCTGTGCCCATCAGTCTCTGCCTCTTCCACACAGATATTGCAGGGCAAATGTGAAGCCCTGTGCTCTTTCTTTGTGTGCAGGTCCTGCTGGAAGAGCAGAATGACAGGAGTGCTTTATCAGAGGCACTGTTCCAAATTCATGGAGAACTCAGCCAAGCCTGTCAGCAGGTCCAGCAGCTCAGGCAGGAGGTGAAAGAGCAGCAAGAGAAGAGGCAGGTAAGTGTGAGTAGGCAAGGAATAGAGTGCAGGGCAGTGACAAGGGCACAAAAGGCAGCTCCTGGGACTGAGGAGGCAAGGGCTGCTTCAGGCCCTGGGGGAGTACAGAGCCTGGTAAGCTCCAGAGCTCAGCCCCAATACGGAGGGCTTGCAGAGGAAACAGAACTGGGTAGAGAAGGCAATAGAAGTAGCTGAAGAAATGGGAATTTGAGATAGCAAGTGGAAAAAGCTGAGCCTGAGGACAGGTCCCAGGAAGTTGCTCTGCATTTTGTTGCCAGACCATCAAGGCAGAGCTGCAAGCTGAGCTGCAGGAAGCTCGCAGTGCAATCCAGGCAGCAGACAGGAGGCACAAGGAAGAGCTAGAAGGCATAAAGGAGAAAATGAAACTTCTCCTTGAGCAGAGGGAGGCTCTACAAAAGCAGGTGAGCAAACCAGCAGTGGCACCACAGTCATCCAGGGAGGGATCTGTGGCCTTCTTGCTTTCCCATGGCCAAGCAGCAGCTGATGGGGTGAACCCTGGGGCTGCCCGCTCCTGTGCTCTCCATGGCAGCTGCTCTGAAGGACACTCAGTGCTCTGCTGAATCCCAGCTGCTGTCCTGGACAGCTGGGCTAGTGCTCTGAGCTGTGGGCCAGCAACCATCAGCATGGATTCCTGCTGGCCTCTTCTTGCCAGCCTTGGTTTGGGAGGTGCTTTTTCAGGTGCCCTTGCTGGGCCACTTAGTGATTGAAACAAGTTGTCCATATCCATTGTGAATCTGGTGCTGTCAGGACAGCAGGAGAAATGGAAGGTTGTCCTGTACCTTTCATCACAGCCTCTGCTGTGGCTCACAGTGACAAGCTGTGGCTGTAGCCTCTGTCTGCTTTGTTCTGTTTCACTGGAGGTGGGAGAGTTGACATCTCAGCTGGCAGCCTCCCGAGAGTCCCAGGAAGCGACCGTCCAGAGAGTACAGGAGCTGTCTAGGCAGAAGCTGTTGGAGGTTGAAGATGTGCAGAAGATGCTGGAGGAGGCAGAAAATAAGAACAAGGAGCTGCAAATGTACCTGCAGAACATGGAGAGGGAATGGAGTCAGTGGGAAGAAGTGGCCCAGCAAAATTCCGAATTGCAGGCTTCTGTGAATGTCCTGGAGAGGGAAAAAGCCAGGTGAGTGAAAGCCTGTGGGACTCTGCATTGTGGTGAATGGATTCCCTCTTGGCCATTTTTGCCCCTGCCAGGAGCTCTGGCAGCATTTCCTAAGAGGCAGAATGTGAACTCTCTGAGCAGACACGTCTCATTATCTCAGTGTTGTATCGCGTTTTCTTTTCCCTTACACTTTCAGTTAATGTTTTTCTGAAGAGAAGGGATTTTGAGGTAGCTCTTTCCCTCTGTAGCTCTCTTTTTCTGGGGACTGTTGTGTTGTTAGCTTAGGTGCGGGTGTTAACAATGCCCCAGCTGTATTGTAAGGAGGTGGATACATCCATCAGCTCCACCTTGGGTCCTGTGACTTGAATCCTTTGGGATCTGGATCAACCTGGCATCTGATATCTTTGCTGGGCAGAACTATCTTAGGGCTCTGACTGCTTATCTAGGCCAGGTTGCCCTTGCATGCACCCAAGAATATCTGTTTTGCATCGTTCCTCATGAAACACCCTCCTCTGCCTGGAGGGAGTCAAGCAGGGTCCCTGCCACCCCGCACCGTCACAGGCAATACTGACTGTACAGAGAATGCAAGAAACATGTCCAAGATTAGGGGGACTCCTCCAGCTGATCTAGTCCTGCCAGTCTTCATTGCCATGGGATGTTTCACATTTCCATCTCAAAAAAGGAAGGGCATGTACATAGCAACTCCCCATTCTTTCAGGAACAGAAGGAGTGTGGGCACATGCTGAGCTGTGATTGTAGGGGGAACGAACTGCCAAGTTGTTTAGACAAAGCTCATCAGACAGAGCACATTTTTCCTAAGGTGGTTCAAGTCCTAAGAGTTTATAAGATGTGATTGCATGTAGTAAGGTGTTGCATGCTTCCCTTCTAGGCTGATTCTTTCTCTGGAGGAAAAGAATGTGTGCCTCAGAACGCTGGAAGAAAAGAACCTGGCACTGAACAGTCAGGTGTCTCATTTTTGTTCTGCTCTTCAGGAGACTGAGCAGCTCCATTCTGAGCATAGAAGAGAACTGCAGGAGCTCAACAACCAGGTAAGCTGTGCACTGGCATCCTCTTTGACACACAAAACCACATTTCCTTTGGAGGCCCCAAGCTCTTTCCCCTTCCAGCAGCATGCATTTCTGCTGTCTTCTGCCCACAGCTGCTGCTGCTGCACCCTAAGGCCAAGGCTGGATTTGGTGTGTGCTGCTGATGTTTTCCCCCATTCCCTCCTGGGTCCCAGCAGGAAATCTGGGAGGAGAAGCAGCAGCAGACTCCTTTGGAGCCTCTCTGTCCCTGTGTTAGCAGTGTTGTCCCAGATGGAGTTGGTTCCTGTGCTGGGCACTGAGCAACGTGGGGACGCAGACGTGGCCATGGCAGGCTGGGCAGGGCACTTCCACCGCAGCCAGTTCAGGCAGTGTTCAGAGCTGCAGCCTCAAGGGTGTCCATTGCCTCCCTTTCCCTGTTTTCTCCACATTTAGTTCCATTAGAATCCTTGGTCCTGCGCCTTCTGTTTCCTACGTGTTTTTTGCCTGAAGTCCTTTCTCCTTGGTTGCTCTCCCTCCTGCCCGCTCTGCTGCCTCAGGAGCAGCCCTGTTACTGAGGCTCTGTGCATCCATCTTTGCAGACCTGTGCCCTGATGGAGGCAGTGATGGAGAAGGCAACTCTCAAGGAGACTCAAGAGAAGCAGCTTGAAACTGAGGTGTCTGAGCTGCGTGTGAGGCTCCAGAGCTCAGAGGAAAGAGCAGAGGCCATGGCCACACAGTGCAAGGCTGTGGAGCTGGAGCTGAGGAAGGCACAGGCTCACAGAGACCAACTAAATGCCCACAGTCAGGAGATGCGGAAACTGTTGGAACAAAGTGAGCAAGATACAACTTCTCTCGCCTCCATTCACTGCCCCATCCTATCTCAGCAGTGGGGATTTCTGATCTCAGGCACAGGAAAGGGGCAGTGGCCTGACAGGGCAGATAGGAAAAAATAAACAGCAGGAGATTTATGCATTGTAGTGCCAGTGAAACGTTTTTTCTCAAGAGAGATGCCATGGCTGATCCCATGCACAGCTGGTGCCTTTCAGGTGCCATGTCTGTGCTAAGGAGCTGTAGCTGCATGCCTCAGCTCAATTCTCCCAAACTCCAGGCCCTGCCAGAGCCTTCAGGCTATTGATCCATCTGGAGCAGGGCTGCACAGGCATCCCAGCTCTTTTGTCTCTGTTGGATTGCTCATTCCGCGCAAGCCCAAGAGGAAACACACTTTCCTATTCCTCTGAATCTTGCCCCTTTCAATTCTGCTTTTTTCTTGGCCTGGAAGATTCCTTCATTTCTGTCAGATTTGGATCCCTTGTTGGCTTAGGGCGTAGCTAACACAGGCAGGCAGAGAAGACAGTGCTGTTGTCTCTGCAGGATGCACATCCTTTTGCCTTTACTTTGTTTTCCCCTTTCGTGCTGCAGCGATATGGAGGCAAGAACAGCAGAAGACCCCTCTAGAACCTACCCTGAAGGAAGAGGCTGTGAGTCTTCGTAAGCAAATGGCACCTGTGCAGAGGAAATTGGAGAGACTGAAGAAGGAAAGGAAGAATGTGCTGGTGAGATTGGCAGATGCCACAAATGGCCATTTCCTAGCTCTGTTTGGACGTGGTGTTAATAGTTCTAAGGAGCACCTTTTCCAGTTTCACTATTCTAATTCCAGCCTTCTGGATAAGGAGGAAAAGATGTTGTAGTCATGTCAAAACCACGTAGTGCCGAGGCTGCTGATTGTCCTCCATGATGGAGTTCTGTCCCCGAGAAGCTTTAGTCCTCAATGTCCACACTGTCACTACTGACATTGCATGGTTTGGGCAATTCCTCATGTGATAAGCCAAGCTCAGATTTCTAAATATCTGGACCTTGAAGGGGGGGGGGGGGGGGTTGAGAAGACCAAGTTTTCTGTTACTAGAAAGGTGTTTGACCTTGGCCATGTGACAGCAGGCAGTGGGGAGAGAAGAGAGCAAAGCCAGGTGCTCATGCAGAGAAGGACGTGTGCCTGCCAGGGGAGAACTCATCCTGAGTTGCAGCAGAGAATAACAGCCTGATCTGGCCATTACTGCTCCAGGAGAGGGCAGTGGGGCTCTCGGGATAGTGCCAGGGAATTCAACACAGGACAGGTGGAAAAGCACTGCTGTTGCCCCAACCCCTGGGAATGAAACACTGGGGGTATTTGCTGTTCCCTTCCTCCCTTGTGGAGAGCACATCCTTGTGGCATTGCTTAAATGCTGCTTAGCGTGGACTTGAAATCCTGGCTGCAGTTCTGACATCTCCTCCCCAAAGCAACACTGGAGTGGAGCTGCAGGAGGTTGGGGAAGGGCAGGAAGGAAGCTGGGAAGGGCTGGGTGAGCTGGGAAAGGTGCAGCATCAAGGGGTGCCCAGCAAGGTCTGCAGCATCCTGAGAGGCAGAGAGAGAGGAGCAGCCTGTGGCTGCCCCTGTGGCAGGAGTGCAGATCTGGTATGAGAAGCAAACTGAGAGAGGGAATGAGTGACCCTTTTTCTCCCTGTGTTGACGCATGATCAGGAATTGTACCAGCAACAGATGAGACGTGTGGATAAGAATAATGAAATGCGTGCACCTGACATGCAAAGTCAGAATGAAATAACCCAACCATTGGAGTTGTAGGGCAAAGGCATACATGAAGAGTGGGAGCATGGGGTTTATGGGGTTTCTGTTACTTTGAATCAGAAATTAAGCGGAGGACCCATAGGGACAGGGAAGACTCAAGTCCTGAGTGCTGCTCTGAGCAAGAGTGAAATGGCCAAAGGGACTTGGAAGAAAAATTTAGCAGTCCTACAGAGAAGGGCTCCTGATATTGGCATGGGCCAGTGTCATCTCCAGGTAGGCACTGGCATTGCCCTTCAGTCCACTGCAACAACCCTGAATGATTCCAGTGATGTTTCCCATCAAGAATTGGGACTCTCTATCCCTGTCAGTCCACTTCTGCTTGGGCAAAGCAGCGTGGGCTGCAGCAGGCAGCCTTGTCTGTGTGCCTGGCTCCAGCCAGAGGCCACTGACTGCCACATTGTTTCCTGGCATACCCAGAACGACTGACACAGCTCTGGAACTTGCTGTTCAAATCAGCTCTGGGCCAAAAGTTGGGCATGGGGAGCTGCTTCTCCCGTGCCCACGCAAAGGGAGGAAACACATGGGGATTTGAATTTGGTGTGGGAAGGAATGAAGCAGGTGAGCAGAGTGATGGACTAAACCAAGCAGAGTTTCGGAGGGATGCCTGAACGGCAGCTGCACTGTATAGGCAGTTTTGGAAGATGAAGGTTTGGAAGATGCAGTATTGTTGGGTGAAAACATGGAGTTTGGAGAAGGGATGTTTGTTAGGAAGGTGCTGTCTGGTCCCAGGCAAGCCAGCAGGGTGTGACAAAGCACTTGCAAGGTCACAGTGGCAGAGGCTCTTGGAGCCCAGGCTGTCAGAGCTGCATAGGGCAGATGCTGTGAAACGTTGAGCCCAGAGCACAGGTGCTCCTTGTCCCCTGGCTGCCTGTGAGGTGGCACTGGCTGGCTCTGCACAGTGCTCCCGAGGAAGGGCTCAAGCTGTACGTTGTCCTGCTTCCAGGTTTCCCAGGAGCAGGAGTCATCTAGCAGGGCTCTGGAGCAGCTGCGCCGGGAGTCCTCTGGCCAAGGGCACGCACTGACCCAGGTGTGCAGAGAGAAGGAGCTGCTGGGCCAGGAGAAGGCTGCCCTGGAGGGCCGACTGGCAGCCATGGAGCAGCGGCAACATGACCTTTCCAAGCAGCTGGCAGAGACCAGGTAAAGGCAGGGAGCAGACCCTTTCAGATGTTTTTACATTCCATGGCCAGAAAATATAGAAGAGTCTCAAGAAAATAAAAGAATGCCCCAGTGTGAAGTTTATTTTTCTGACACCTAAAGGCAGCCAAGCTCTTGTGAGCCTTGGGTCCTGTTTGTGCTGCCAAGCACACTCCCGTGGGCAGCTGAAAGCACGCCACCCAGGCCTGAATTGAGTAGCAGTTAAGCCATGCAGATGTTGAGTGGAACCTCAAGTTACTCTTGGGTTTGGCTCCTTGTTCTGGGCATTGAACATCCCTCGTTCCTTACCAAGTAGCTTGACATGATCCTGATCTTCAGAACTGAAGCTTCACCTTCAGCATTCCAGGCTCTTACCTTGGGATGCTGGGAGTAGCACGCTGCCATTCAGGCTGAAGCCAGAGGCTCCTGCAGAAAAATCTTGAGGGCTTTCTGCTTCCAAGCACACGCTTGAGAAATGTGGGGCAGGACCTAGAGCTGCTTAGAGAGCAGCAGGGAAAGCTCATTGGAATTCTCAACAGCCTCTGGGAATTCTTGCTGATTGTTGTTGGGCACCCACCTGCCAAACCTGCCAAGGTCCCTTTGGACGATCCCTCTCACTCCGTAAAGAAAGACAAGTCACCTGCTTAGCCAGCAACACTAAAATAAAGGTGACAAGTCTACTCCTTGACCTTGCAAGAGTTTAAACTGCCGTCTCTGCATTCAGGTAGTTGTTGTTCAGACAAAAGGGTGTTCTCATTTTTTACAAGTGCTGCCGTGACCATGAGATTTGACTGTATCATGCAAAGTAGTTCAGAAGTCTCTTAAATACAGGGTGTCTGGAAGATGATGGACCTTTGTGTCCATTATGAAGAGTATGGAAAAGTCAAGAGTCAGCCAGGACAAGAGTCTGTTCTGTCCCCCTGCAGAGCAGCTTGGAAGAGCTGATGAGAGAAGGGCTGATGAGAGAAGGGCTGTGAGCAGTCTGGGCTTTTGCTTGTCAGCCCAGCCTGTTTGGGCACAGCTACCCTGTGTCATGGGTCAGGAACAGCAACTGAAGGTTTGGCTGTTGAGCTCCAGTTGGGCAGGGCTGTCTGTGCTATGCCAGGCCATAAGGAAGGCCTGGGCACTCCCTCAGAGGGCCCTGCATTGCCACTGAAATGTCCCAAATGTGCCTTGTCTGGACAAGTTTCCATGCCGCTCCTTTTCCATACTCAGCAGTGGAGATCCTGAGGCACACTGTCTTGGAATTACCAGCTGTGGGTGTCAGGAGCAAGCTACTCATGTCTCTCTGTACTTGCAACTTGTAGCTCAGCAAAGGAGAGCCTGGAATGCAGCCTGTTTGCTGCTCAGCAGCAGATATCTCAGCTGGAGGAGACCAGGGACCATCTGGAGGCTCAAGTGCTCACAGTCATGCAGGCCAAAGAGGTGATAGAAGGTGAGGATCTTGTGTGCTTTGTTTGTGGTGCTGCCTCTGCCTAGAGAAGCTAAGCAGCCTATAAAGCCACCTGTGTCCACAGGGCTTCTGAGGACTGGTGGGGCTGGAGGCCCTGAAAGGGCCTGAGGTCAGTCAAGTCACTAAAGACTGCCTCTTGCTGTTGGTCATGTTTGCAGGAGAAGTGAAGTGCCTGCAACGTGAGCTGGAAGCAGAGAGAGCGCTCAGGAGGCAGGAACAGGAAGACACAGCTCAGCAGCTCTTGCAGGCAGAGCAGCAGCATCACAAAAGCCTCAGGTTTCAGAGAACTGCTCAGCAACTGCAAATAAACAAGCTCCTACAAGACCTGGTAGGGGACAGTATGCTTCTGAATTGTTTAAGCTGGCTCTGTGGGTTGGTTTAGCACAAGCAGAGACTGAGGGTTTGCAAGGGCAGAAATCCTCTGCCAGAGGCCTCCTACTGCTGGGCCGGGCAGCGGAGCTCAGACTTGGAGGTGTGTGAAGGCCCCCAGGATGGTGCAGGGACAGTAAAGGCAGCCAGAGCTTCAGTGAGGGTGTAAGATGAGTTCCAGAGCAGGTTGGGCAGTGCCCACCCAAAGCGTGACAGCCCAGGGCAGGATGGTCACCAAGTGCCACCTGCCACAGAGCAGATGCCAACATGGAGCAGATGCCAACGTGGAGCAGATGCCAACAGGGCTGCCAGCTGCCAGCAGTGGAACTCGATTCCTTCCTTGCTGTGCTTCCGTGGTGGACAACGGGATCAGCTTTGGGCTGGAAGCAAATGGAACAGGATCCTTGTGCTCAGTCTTTCAGTCCTTGTGACTGGGGCATCAGAGAGGGGAAGGTGACACCTCCTTCTCTGAGAGGTTGAACTTAATGCCAGGGGAGGTCTTTCCCAACAGAAATGAATTCATGAGTCGTGATTCTTGCACCTGCTGAGCCTCCTTTTAAACGCCATGAGAGGACACGGTTTCTGGAGTGCAGAAAGCCAGTGCTGTTGTCTTTTCAGGTTGTGGGAGGGATGAAGCTTCATATTTCTCAGGAACGAGATAGCCTTCATGTTGGACTTCATGCTGGAAATTTTTTCCTCCCCTCCTCAGGCAAGGGAGCATGAAAGACACTGTGCAGAGATGCTGAATCAATGGGGAAAAGAGAAGGAAGAGAGAGAGCAGGTAAGTGTGAGTAGGCAAGGAATAGAGTGCAGGGCAGTGACAAGGGCACAAAAAAGCAGCTCCTGGGACTGAGGAGGCAAGGGCTGCTTCAGGCCCTGGGGGAGTACAGAGCCTGGTAAGCTCCAGAGCTCAGCCCCAATACGGAAGGGCTTGCAGAGGAAACAGAAATGGGTAGAGAAGGCAATAGAAGTAGCTGAAGAAATGGGAATTTGAGATAGCAAGTGGAAAAAGCTGAGCCTGAGGACAGGTCCCAGGAAGTTGCTCTGCATTTTGTTGCCAGACCATCAAGGCAGAGCTGCAAGCTGAGCTGCAGGAACTTCACAGTGAAATCCAGGCAGCAGACAGGAGGCACAAGGAAGAACTAGAAGGCATAAAGGAGAAAATGAAACTTCTCCTTGAGCAGAGGGAGGCTCTACAAAAGCAGGTGAGCAAACCAGCAGTGGCACCACAGTCATCCAGGGAGGGATCTGTGGCCTTCTTGCTTTCCCATGGCAGAGCAGCAGCTGATGGGGTGATCCCTGGGGCTGCCCGCTCCTGTGCTCTCCATGGCAGCTGCTCTGAAGGACACTCAGTGCTCTGCTGAATCCCAGCTGCTGTCCTGGACAGCTGGGCTAGTGCTCTGAGCTGTGGGCCAGCAACCATCAGCATGGATTCCTGCTGGCCTCTTCTTGCCAGCCTTGGTTTGGGAGGTGCTTTTTCAGGTGCCCTTGCTGGGCCACTTAGTGATTGAAACAAGTTGTCCATATCCATTGTGAATCTGGTGCTGTCAGGACAGCAGGAGAAATGGAAGGTTGTCCTGTACCTTTCATCACAGCCTCTGCTGTGGCTCACAGTGACAAGCTGTGGCTGTAGCCTCTGTCTGCTTTGTTCTGTTTCACTGGAGGTGGGAGAGTTGACATCTCAGCTGGCAGCCTCCCGAGAGTCCCAGGAAGCGACCGTCCAGAGAGTACAGGAGCTGTCTAGGCAGAAGCTGTTGGAGGTTGAAGATGTGCAGAAGATGCTGGAGGAGGCAGAAAATAAGAACAAGGAGCTGCAAATGTACCTGCAGAACATGGAGAGGGAATGGAGTCAGTGGGAAGAAGTGGCCCAGCAAAATTCCAAATTGCAGGCTTCTGTGAATGTCCTGGAGAGGGAAAAAGCCAGGTGAGTGAAAGCCTGTGGGACTCTGCATTGTGGTGAATGGATTCCCTCTTGGCCATCTTTGCACCTACCAGTGGCTCTGGCAGCATTTCTTAAGAGGCAGAATGTGAACTCTCTGAGCAGACACGTCTCATTATCTCAGTGTTGCGTCTCATTTTCTTTTCCATTATGCCTTCAGTTAATGTTTTTCTGAAGACAAGGTATTTTGGGGTGCCTCTTTCCCTCTGGGGACTGTTTTGTTGCTAGGTTAGGTGGGTGTGTTAACACTGCCCAAGCTGCAGTGTGAGGAGGTGTGTGTGTCCCCACATTGCTCAGTGCCCAGCACAGGCACCAACTCCACCTTGGGTCCTGTAACTTGAATCCTTTGGGATCTGGATCAGCCTGGCATCTGATGCCTTTGCTGAGCAGAACCATCATAAGGCTCTGACTGCTGATCAAGGCCAGATTGCCCTTGGAGGCACCCAAGAAACAAGAATGTCTCTTTTGCATCGTTCCTCATGAAACACCCTCCTCTGCCTGGAGGGAGTCAAGCAGGGTCCCTGCCACCCTCCACAAACACAGGCATTACTGACTGTGCAAAGAATGCAAGAAACAAGACCAAGGTTAGGGGGACTCCTCCAGCTGATCAAGTCCTGCCAGTCTTCAGTGTCAAGAAGAAGACAAAGGAAGGCTGGGCACTCTTGCTTGCCTGCACATTTCTGCATCTTCTGTCAGATTGTGCTCCAAGCCGGTGTAGGCACTTCTGCCTTTGGCCATTGTTTCTCCAGCTGAAAGTAGGATTGATCCTGGTAAATCTTAGGGAAATTCCCAGAGATCCCTTGGCTCTAGGGTGCTGCATGTCCTCCCTGGACATACAATATGGGGGAAGGAAATGTCTCTTCCATGTTGACCAAACCTCCCCCATTTGGAGCCTGGTTAGTCAGAGGAAAATTGTTCCTCTCCTCAATGTCTTCATGGCAAGACTTTCTTAGGTTTGTATTCACATTCCCATCTCAAAAAGAGGCAAGGCATGTAGGCAGGAACTCCCCATTCTTTCAGGAACAAAAGGAGTGTGGGCGCAGGCTGGGCTGTGACTGCAGGGGGAAAAAACAGCCAAGTTGTTTAGACAAAGCTCATCAAACAGAGCAGATTTTCTCTGAGGTGGTGCAACTCCTAAGAGTTTATAAAATGGGATACCTTGTAGTAATGAGTTGCATGCTTCCCTTCTAGGCTGATTCTGTCTCTGGAGGAAAAGAACCTGTGCCTTAGAACACTGGAAGAAAAGAACCTGGCATTGAACAATCAGGTGTTTCAGTTTCGTTCTGCTCTTCAACAGGCTGAGCAGCTCTCTTCAAACCGCACAAAACAACTGCAGGAGCTCAACACCCAGGTAAGCTGTGCACTGGCATCCTCTTCTCCATGGACACACAACACCACATTTCCTTTGGAGGCCCCAAGCTCTTTCCCCTTCCAGCAGCATCCACTGCTGCTGTGTTCTGCCCACAGCTGCTGCTGCTGCCCCCTG
Organism: Cinclus cinclus; assembly: GCF_963662255.1. Taxonomy (NCBI): domain Eukaryota; kingdom Metazoa; phylum Chordata; class Aves; order Passeriformes; family Cinclidae; genus Cinclus; species Cinclus cinclus. The sequence continues at coordinate 2,447,271 of NC_085063.1, forward strand.
AGGCCAAGGCTGGATCTGGTGTGTGCTGCTGATGTTTTCCCCCATTCCCTCCTGGGTCCCAGCAGGAAATCTGGGAGGAGAAGCAGCAGCAGACTCCTTTGGAGCCTCTCTGTCCCTGTGTTAGCAGTGTTGTCCCAGATGGAGTTGGTTCCTGTGCTGGGCACTGAGCAACGTGGGGACGCAGACGTGGCCATGGCAGGCTGGGCAGGGCACTTCCACTGCAGCCAGTTCAGGCAGTGTTCAGAGCTGCAGCCTCAAGGGTGTCCATTGCCTCCCTTTCCCTGTTTTCTCCACATTTCTCTCTATTGGAATCCTTGGTTTTGTGCCTTCTGTTTCCTACGTGTTTTTTGCCTGTAGTCTTTTCTCCTTGGTTGCTCTCCCTCCTGCCCGCTCCGCTGCCTCAGGAGCAGCCCTGTTCCTGAGGCTCTGTGCATCCATCTTGCAGATCCGGGCCCTGCAGGACACAGTGCTGGAGGTGGAGGCTGCTCGGGCAACTCGAGAGAAGCAGCTGCTGCAGGAGCTCAAGGAGTCCCGGGCCAGAGAACGGTGCTTGAAGGCTTCTGTGTGTGTGCTGGAGACTGAGGTGTCTGAGCTGCGTGTGAGGCTCCAGAATTCTGATGACAAGGCTCTTGAAAACTAGAAGCTGCAGAAGGACTTGGAAGACAGTGAGTGAGGTACAGCTTGTCCTCTCCTGTTTCTCACCAGTTAGGATCTCTGATCCCATGCACAGGAAAATTGCCCACAGATGGCAGAGGGAAAATATAACCAGCAGGAGATTTATCCATTGCAGGGGCAGTGAAAGGTTTTTCTCAAAAAAGATGCTATGGCTGTCAGTGCCATCTGGCTGTGCTATGGCTGATCCCATGCACATCTGGTGCCTTTCAGGTGCCATGTCTGTGCTAAGGAGCTGTAGCGTCATGCCTCAGCTCGATTCCCTCAAATTCCAGGTCCTTCCAGAGCCTCCAGGCTATTGATCCCTCTGGAGCAGGGCTTCACAGGCATCCCCGCTCCTTTGTCTCTGTTGGATTGCTCACTCTGCATAAACCCAAGAGCAAACACACTTTCCTATTCCTCTGAACCTTGCCCCTTTCATTCCTACTTTTTTCTTTGCCTGGAAGTTTCCTTCATTTCTGTCAGCTTTGGATCCCTTGTGGGCTTAGGGCATGGCCAGCACAGGCAGGCAGAGAAGACAGTGCTGTTGTCTCTGCAGGATGCACAATGCCTTTGCCTTTGCTTTGCTTTTCCCCTTCTCCTTCCCCTTCCCTGCTGCAGGTTAGTGGAATGCACAACTCAAGGACAGTTCTCAAGCAATTGCCCTGCAGAAAGAGGCTGCTGAAAGGAAAGAAGAGGTTGTGAGTCTTCGTCAGGAAGTGGCACCTGTGCAGAGGAAATTGGAGAGCCTGGAGAAGGAAAGAAGGATGTGCTGTTGAGATTGGCAGATGCCACAAAGGGATCTCCTTCCTTCCTAAACTTCTCAAAGAGGAGCCAGGGAGCAGCAACTTAGTCAATAGTTGATGTTTAAAGGATAGTATAAGTGTAATTGAACCTTTATACAACTATGTTCCTTAGGATGAAGGATATCTTTCTAGAGAAATAAAGAGTTTATTATGATCACAAATAAACTCAAAGATCTTTTTCAGTATTACTTGCTACCCAGTGCAGAGAACTATAAATTGTGGTGTAGTGCATTATATTTGAAGCAACATGGAAGCCATTGTATCCAAGGCAGCAAAACCAATTCTTAATGAAAGATTGATGCTACTCAGCCAAACCAATGACCATGGGCAAACATTTCTGCCATCTTCACGGAGTGCCCTTGAAGGAGTGCCATCCTGACTCCAGGGAGGAATCTGCAGAAGGGACACACATGGCGTGAGGACTTTAATGTGGGCAGAAGAAACCTGCCATATGTGGAGGTTTTACATTTGTCTTTAGGAAACTGCAAGCTGTTTTTTCTCAGAGTCACAGAATCTCAGGCTGCGTGAGGCCAGAGGCACCTCTGGAGGTCACCTTGCCCAGCCCCTGCTCCACCAAGTCCACCCCGAGCCAGCTGCCCAGGATGTGTCCACGTGGCTTTTGAGTCTCTCCAGCCATGGAGACTCCACCACGTCCCTGGGCACCTGCCCCAGTGCTCAGCCACCCTGCCAGTGCAGAAGTGGCTCCTGAGCTCAGAGGGTCCCTCCTGTGTGTGTCACTTTGTGCCCGTGGCCCCTGGGGCTGTCCCTGGCCCCATCCCCTCTGCAGCTTCCCCCGGGTATTTATCCCCAGGAATGAGATTCCCTGAGCCTGCTGTGCTCCAGGCTGGGCAGTCCCAGCTCTCTCAGCCTCTCCTCACAGCAGAGATGCTCCAGTCCCTCCATCACCTTCCTGGCCCTGTGCTGGACTCTGTCCAGTCTGGTCCTGTCTCCTGTACTGGGCAGCCCAGCTCTGGGCCCAGCACTCCAGGGATGATCTCACTGGTGTGGGGCAGAGGGGAAGGATCCCCTCCCTCCACCAGCTGTGACACAGCTTACATATTCAGAAAGAATTGGCAGGATTTACAGCAGGGATTTCTGTCACATAGCTTATGTGGGAAAAAAATGTAATGATCCATGCTCCCTGTCCCTAGCGGTGGGTAAAGGAAAAGTGTTCCTGTTGTTGGTGACAATGGATGTCAGCTGCACCGGAACCGTGCCAGGCTGGTGTGGCCTACTGTGGGAAGGAGCATTCTGAGGGAGGTAAAAGCTGGGGTGTAGAGATCCTTCAAAGACTGTTCTTCAAACCGTAGAGGCCCCTGTTTTGTGAGGATCAGGAGCAATTCCTAGGCCAGGGCTGAAACTGTGCTTCTGTGAGTTCCTTTACCTCCCAGATCAATTTTTCCATTAATGATGACACATCAAAGTTGAAACTTGCCCAGCTGATAATTCACTCATCTTCCTGTGACCTTTGAAAAGGAGGGAGGAATTCTTGATCCTGCAAACATTCAAGAACTGGCTAAGGATGAGAAGGTCAAGGGTTGAGGACTTAATTTAAAATAAGCTGATTTAGGAAGGTGAAAAGCAGAATCACAATGCTGGGTGACAGGAGATCAACTGAATCAAGAACTTTTGATCGACCTCATCTCAGAAAGGAAAAATGTGAAAGAAAACATTGTGGAAGAAGAATCAGGTTAATCCAGAGGAGTGTGGAGACATTCTGGTGGAAGCAGTATTGAAGGGGGTCAGTAGTTAGGGAGCTCTTGAGCCAGGCATTCAGCAGGTCTAAGGAGCAGAGGAAGCTACAGCAGCTGTCTATTGTCTTCAAAAAAGCCTGGCCAGTGAAGGTGGTTCCTGAGAACTTCAAAGAGCATGACACCAGTCTTAAAGATGGGCACAAAGGAGGGTCTGCAGAAGAACTACGGGCTATTCTGCTCCTTTGGAATCACTGGGAAGGTGATGGAGCAGATCCTTCTGGACACCCTTTCAAGCAACTGAGAGGCAAGGGCATTGGGAACAGCCAGCACAGATTTACCACAGGGAAGTGGTGCCTGGCCATCTTGATTGACTCTGTGAATAATGGGAGACCAGGGATGATGTTGTCTGACACTGTAAAGCATTCAACGGCCACGCCGTCTCCTCACAGCCCGAGTGGTGAGATATGGACTGAGTGAATGGTGAAGTGAATGGAAAACTGCCCAAACCAGCAGGCTCAGTGCTGCTGGATCAGGTGTATGTAGTGGCCAGGTTGTGGTGACACCACTCACAGATCATCCCTGGAGCCACTCTTGCTGTTGATAAATGACTAATATTTATATGCAAAGGATGTCTTCTCTAAGCAAATTAGTGCCATGAAACTTTACAACGGGATGTCCATTCCACCATGGTCATGCATATTCATCACAAGGTAATTCCTAGCTCCTACATAAACATTACTCTTCCTAGAACTACTTTACCCACCTCTGCCCCTTCCTGGAAGTCCTTTTATGGTCTTAGGAGGTCATCTTAAGGGCTCTTTGTTGGTCATATTCACTGAGAGCAGTCAGAATGGCAAGTACCCTTGTCTTGAACTTCTCTTTGGGCATGTACGGCTGATCCTTCTTACATAACTCTGCCACAGTCTGGAAAATTAAGACACAAGCACCAGAGGTTTATGTCCAAAAAAGAGACCAAGGACTCCTTTTACTTTATTTGAATTAAGGGAGAGACCATGGTGCATACTGGGGCTTGGCTCTTTCCCTTTTGCTTCTGTGGAATTTTCCCCATTGTCATGCCAAGATACCTGTTGACTGGGCCCTGATGGCAAGAGGGGGGAGAGAGAGGAGGGAAACCCCATGAGATTCAAACAACCAGAAGAGGAAGTGAAATACTGGGCCTCACCCCATTTCCCCCACGGAGTTGGGACAAAAAGGACGATCGCCACCTCTGTCCCAGCCCTGCCATCCCAGTGCCAGGAGCCATCCTCACTGCTGTTTTTCTTGCCTTATCCTGTCACCAGCCAGCACTCTGCTGAGCAGCAGGAGCGACACTGTGAGCAGAGGGCTCTCTCCATCTCTCTCTCCCCCCGGGACAGCGCTGCCATCACCCCCAGCCCTCCTGCAGCTCTGTGGGACCTGCCCGCCCCCAGCACCGGGAACTGCAGCTCCAGGAAAAGGGGCCTGCAGCCAGAAAGGACTGGGACTGAGTTACTGTTCTGTTTGTGCCTAATTTCATAGCTATTGTTGTTCTTGTTTGTCTTGTTAGATATACTAGTAAAGAACTGCTATTCCTATCCCCGTATCTTTGCCTGAGAGCTCCCTTAATTTCAAAATCATAATAATCTGTAGGAAGGAAGGATCACATTTTTCAGTCCAAAGGGAGGCTTCTGCTTTCCCTGGCAAACACCTGTCTTTCAATCTAGGACGGAGGCCCTTAATTTCAAAATGATCATAACTGGGAGGGAGGGGGTTTACATTCTCCAACCCAAGGGAGGGTCCTGCCTTCCCTAGCAGACACCTGTCTTTCAAACTGAGACACCCATAACGATTGGTCAGTTCACCAGAGGTGTCTACGTGCAGGCAAACATCTGTTTTTAGGATTTCTTTGCATTTTATCTCTTTGACGGTTGAGAATAGTTTATAGAGGTGCAAGAAACTACGTCCCAGTCTTCGAATTCTTTCTCAGGGAAATGAGCTGTTTTTCACCGTTACTGGATTCTGTTCTTAGGAAAGGCTGGTAGCTTTGTCACAGCTGTGTCTGAGTGAGTCAAAGTCCAGTCTGTGCAGCTTTCCAGGCCTGCTGTTCAGCCCCCACCCTGGGGCACGGTGAGCTTGTTGTCCACCAACACGCCCAAGTCCTTCTCCTCAGGGCTGCTCTTGATCCACTCTCTGCCCAGCCTGAGCCTGTCCTTGGGAATGCCTGAGCCAGGGGCAGGCCGTGCACTTAGCTTCATACCAGCAGAGCCACACTGGGACTTTGGTGATGGTCTCTGGGCCTATGGCAATGACTCCAGCTCTTGGAATCTTTGAGCTCCTCTTGCTGCTTCCCCTACCTCATGCTTTTCTTGTGACCCCCCTGCTCCCCTTGGTACCACCTCATCATCCTTGTGGCAGGTTGGCATGGCCAGGTCAGGGTAGCAGGGGCCTGCAGGGGGACCCTCTAGGAGGAGACACCAGGAGCTGTCCCCATGTTGGGCAGAGCTGGCTCCAGAGGGCTCCAGGACAGACCCACCACTGGCTAAGGCTGAGCCAACCAGAGATGTGGGGAGGGCCTCCGTGGTCAGGTATTAAAAACGGGGTCAACGCTGCTGTGCAACAGCAGCTGGGAGGGAGGAGGGAGAAGATGTGGGAGCAGCAGCCCTGCAGGCACCAAGGCCAGGGAATGAGGAGGTGCTGGAGCAGACTCCCCTGCAGCCTGTGGTGCAGCCCATAGGGAGGAGGATTTTGACCCGTAGCCCGTGGAGGTGAGTAGAGGAGCAGATCCCCACTGCGTCCCATGTAAGGACCAAGGAGCAGAGCAGGTGGGGATGCCCTGAAGGAATCTGCAGCCTGGGAGGAGCCCACGCTCGAGTGGGTTCCTGGCTGGGGCTGTGCTCTGTGGAGAAGAGTCCATGCAGGAGCTGGCAGGATACTGGAGCAGTCTGTTCCTGAAGGACTGTACCCTGTGGAAAGGGACCTTGTGGAGCAGTTCTTAGAGAACTGTGGCCCATGGGAAGGACCCACGTTGGAAAAGTTGGTGCAGGACTGTCTCCCATGGGAAGGGAAACTGTCAGGAGAAAGGAGCAGCAGATACAAGTGTTATGAGCTGGAAGCAATGCACATTCCCCATGTCACACACTGCTCAGGGGGAGAAGGTAAAAGAGTTGGGAGTGAAGCTGAACCTGGGAAGAGGGAGGGTAGGGGGAGGTGTTGTCACCTTTGTTCTTATTTCTCATTTTCCTACTCTGTTTCGTTGGTTATCAAATAAATTAATTTCCCCAAGGTGAGCTTGTTTTGACTGTGACTGCAATTGGTGAGTGACCTCCCTGACCCACGGGATTTTAATCACATTTTCTCTCCCTTTTCAGTCAAAGAGGGGAAGTGATGGAGTGGCTCAGCGGGCACCTGGCTAGCCAAAATTGACCCACCACACTTTTCCTAACTCCTTGCTCACCATCTCCACCTTCCACACCCATTGCCCATGACTTGTCCCTGTCCCTGACTCCACTGTGAGTGAAGGTCTACAGGAGCTGCAGCATTTATTTTGCACTTTATCTACTGCACACTCAAGACATGCCAATAGCACAGACTAGCCTGTGATGTGCAGTGGCCTGGTGTGGCAGTGTACATTGCAGCTTTTCTAAAAGCTGCAATTTGAAACCCAGCCAGCCTGTTCACCAGGCAAGTCCCTGAGTGAAAATCCCAGCTCATCTCCTGGCCCCTAAGTGCTGATGTATCACTGCTCGAGAAATGAGTAACTGAAATTGTAACTGATAACCGAGGGGTGCCCAAGATAACTTAAGGACCTTCTTTAAGGCATGCTCACAAACCATCAAGTGCCTGAAGTCTTGTTGCAGTGAACCACGAGTGCCATGTGTGTGTGCTGGACCCGGCAAACCCCCGGCAGCCCAGCCATGAAAGAACTGCCCCAACTGTAACAGTCTGGGCCCTCATCTGACACCAAAACTCCCCTGCCAGGCCTTGACAGTCTGGAATTGCCTGTGGCAGGTCTATAGCAAGTCCACGCTGAGTCCACACCAGGGCCATGGTAGGTCACTGGTGGGTGCAGTGTGGTGGTCCCTTGGCCCAGGTGCCATGCCCCTGGGTAGGGACTTCCTCACTTTGTGCCCACATGGTCCTTGCGTGTCACCAGCACATTTTGTGCCTGCTTCAGGACCTCCTCCTCAATCACGTTGGGGAAGGCCTCTCTGGGGTTCATGGGGAAGGCATGGTAGCTTGGCTACTGTGTGGCCTTGCCATCCATGCCCCAGTCACACAAGCACGGCACATCCAGGACAAGGCCCCTCAGCTCCGGCTCCTCCACCTCCAGCCTTTGGGCCATACCCATCAGGCCCCTGTGGCTCTGAATGGCCTTGCCAGGGCAAAGTACAGCTGCCATCAGCGCCTTCTCCAGGGCCTGGTGCACTTTGAAGTGCACCCAGCTGGGGCAGCAGTGCCAGATGTCCTTGTGGGCTGCCTGCAGGTCACTCGTGGCCTGATGCAGACATTGCAGGGCTTTGGGGACAGACGGAGTGTGGGCCATGAGCGCCTCACTGCTCAGCCAGGAGCCGTGACATCCCTGTCCATGGTGCCAGGTGGTGCTCTCAGGTTTGTATTGGACCCTGAGCTGTGGCCACACCGTTGGCCGCCTGACACCATGCAGAGGCCTCAAGGTTGTGAGGCTGGCATCCTTCCATGGCCCCTCTTCTGCCACAGCCTCCTCCTGCAGCCTCTTCTCTGGCTCTAGTGCAGCACCTTCCCGTGCCAACGTTGTTGTCCTCAAGAACCAAGGCCGTGTCCTGTGGCTCCTGGCAGACCAGCATTTCACGCAGCACGGACAAAGCGGGTGCCTCCAGCTGCCCACCCAGGATGTTATTGATCTCCACGTGCCAGCATCTCCACGAACCTCAGCTGGTGCACGTTCAGCACCATCTCTGCATGCCGGACGTAGAGGAGCCATTGGGCAGCACCAGACAGGCACACGTGGATAACCTGTGACTGGGTTCTGCCCTCCAGCTCTGCCCAGCACCGTGTAGATGTCCTTGCAGCACTGCACTTTCAGCTGCTCTACTGCTAAGCCACCATCCCCCTCCATTGCCGTCATAGCCTTGTGGCTCTGCCACTGCTGCTGGAAGGACTCCAGTCCCAGCCTAAAACCACGGGGATACCCACAGGGTCAGCAGACGCCCCTGCACAGTGCACTGAGAGCTGTAGTGACATGGCTGTGGACCACCCTCCTCCAGCTGCTTCTCTGTCACCTCTGAGAGCACCCATGGCCACAGGTGTGGTGGCAGGTTTTACAGCACAGTCTGTGGGACAGCTCCAGGCAGCCAGCAGCGCTCAGCAGGTACAGCTCAGCTACAGCGCAGCAGTCGGGGGGCTCCAGTTCCTCCTGCAGCAGCTGGAAGAAATGCTGTGTGGCCAGCAGGGACGTCTTCTTCTGGCTACTGCTAAGGTTCCCACTGCCATGGCTCTCCTGGTAGATTTGAGCCACAACATGGCTGTAGTGAGTCAGTGTGGGAACCAGGAGGACACCAAGGTGTTTCAGGAGATCTCCAAAGGCAGCCACATGGGGGTGAGGCATGAGGAGGTTGGGGTAAAAGTCAGCCTCGTCCAGGAGTGATGTCATCACCCGGCGTGGCCTGGCCGTTTCCCATGACTTGGCCAGCACCACAGGCAGCTCAGCAAGGTGTTCTGTGTCCACCTCCCTCAGATGGGTCTGCAGGAAGCTGTACATGCTATGCAACACCCTGCCACGTGTGCTTACCTGCAGTTGTGTCAAGCAGGCTGTCCTGCACACATGATCCAGCTTGGCCTCCACCAGGGCAGTGGGTATCTCTACAAGGACTCCCATGGCCTTCAGGGACCCCTTCTCAAGTTCAAGGGATTTTGGCAGGATGGTGGCTGATGTCCACACAAGCTCAGCCACATTTTTGCCTTAGGAAACGCTCCCTTTCAGAGCCACGGCTTTAGTGGAGTCTGCAAAAGGAGGGTGGAGGTTCATCAAATTTGGGGGGATATCCAGTGGAGGCAGGAATTGGACTGAAGTGCTCTTCCTCAGGAAATCCTCTGACTCAGGATTTCCCAACAGGATTGCACGTTCCTTGAGCTGTAAGAGCCAAAGCGAGAGATGCCAGACTTCAGATGGCTCTTTAAGATGCTCTTTATTGTATCCAGATGATACAGCAATTTACAGGTGGTGGGTCACAAGAGCCTAGCCTACAACTATCAGCTACAGCTGTAGGTTTGTCGGAAGTCAACTTTATTTCTGGTTACATTGTGTTATATACTTTTCTTTTCATGCATAACAACCAATCAAAACCTTTACTATTACCTATAATCTATCACAACTACTAACATTACCATCTTCATGGTATTATTTTCCACTTACAAAAAGTTAGCGTGGTACTGTTTAAGTTAGAAGTTGTTTTTCAGTTTTCTTGCAGTGGAAAATTCTCAGACCATTTTTCTACTTGCAACATTGGCATTCTTGTTTGCCAGTGAAATCTTTTTGCTCAGTAAAAACATCTTTTCTTTGAGGTGGAGTTATCCTTTGCTCTGAGCCATTAAAACCCCTTCCAACTCATATACCCTTTGCCTTCTTAGTTATCCAGTAGGATTGTCTCAGCAATTCTTTTCTTCTAGAGCAAAACTTGCTTTCATTTCTATTTCTGCTTCACATTCTACATTCAAAGGTCTTTCTGCTCAACATACACATCTGTGAGACCTTCCTGTCAAATCCCTGTCTGTCCCAACACTGAGCATCTCCTGCTGTCAGTCAAGCAGTTGCAGTCAAGCAGCATGGCAGGTAGCCCAAGTGGCTTCATGTTCCACCTCCTCAGCCACTGCCACTAAATCCTCTACAGAGAGCCTGGTGCAGACCCGTCCCTTAAGGAGGAAGTCTGACACAGCACAAGTTGCCTTGTAGCTAGGCAATTAATTTGGCCATAGATCAGAAATTTGGTTTGATTAGCCTGCTCCAATAAAGAGGCCCTAGGTGAACAATGATAGGATATATTCAAACCCAAACAGAGATCTCCCCCAATAACCTTCCACCCTAGACAGCAGACACTTCACTGGTCAGAGAGTTGGGCAGTCCAAACTCCTGAACAATCAGTTGTCATGAGCTGGGGACTTCAAACCCACTCTTTAAGAAGGGTCTGGAACAATAAAGAGGATTCTGTCATTTGGATCAATCAGGATCGAGTCATCTGTCTCCTCTCACGACCCCAGTAAATGCCATAGGTGCCTGCTGAGCACGGCAATGGAAGGCCACAAACAGGGAGGTCCCCAGTGAACATCATGGCAGACACCTGAGCACATGCAGAGGCTTGGGAGAACTCTGGGAGGAGAAGCTGTTCTGTGGCTCTGATGATGGTGTCAGTGCCCTGAAGGAGCAGCCAAGACAGGTGCTGCAAGCTGACTTGTCCTGCCCTTTTCTGCTGTCAGATGCACACGGGACACATTTGCTGCCACTGGTACACCAGACTTGATGCTGGATCACTGGAGGGCCATGCATTGGTAGGGAATGGCCTCCAGCAAGGGCAGAGCGTGATCTTCTAGCAGCAAAGCCTGAGCCTGTGTAGCGGGCCACGTACTCAGCAAACACCACAATTTTTCCCTCCAGCCCTGAACATCAGCCACAAGTGTCTGCTTTTCTTCAGCGCCTGCTGATTCTTCCTTTATCTCAGTCCAGTCTAGGATTTTGTTTGGAAGCTCATTCACGTGGCTTTAAGGGGCCTGAATGGAAGAGAGGCATTACAGCTGTGGCGCAGGACTTGTGTCCCTCTCCGCAGGAGCCGGATCGAGAGGCACCTCGGAACCCTCAGCAATCCGGCCAGCAACACACGGGCAGGAGGCCACAGATGGCGCTTCCTGGCTGGGAGAGGCCTTGTGGCCATCTCCAGCCACCGGTCTCACAGGGATCCCCGCAGCTCTGGCCCCCGCCCAGCCGCTCGCTCGGCAGCGTCAAGGCTTCAACAGAACCACCAAAGGCCAAGGGGCCTCTGGCCATCTTCCCTTCCCCACTGCACACCTGGGCAGCTTGCTGAGCACAAGGACTCGTTTTCCCTTCTTCCCCTGTCCCCTTGGGACACAGGCAGCAAAAGAAAGCTCCTGGGAGGCTGGCTATTAGAACACATCCTATATTTACACCCTAAAGAAGAACGAGAAAGAAGGAAAAAACAACCTAAGAGAAAAAAACAATGCCCGCTGGCTCAGGTGGTCCCAGCTCACAGGGCGCCTCTCCACTCAGCTCTCCTCAGAGCTGCAGCAGCAGAGCCAGCCACGGCCCCACAGACAAGGCCGTTTCCTGCGTGCCCTGTGGAATTGATTTTGCAGCTTCTGCAAGATGGGGCCTGAAGCTCTCTCTACTGCTCACAGGAGATAGGCTGTTTCGAGAGCCTGGCTTCTGATGCCAGGGCTGATGTCCTCTGCAAGAGAGAGGAACAGAGCCACGGTCAGATCCCACATCTCCGGAGACCCGAGGAGACCCCCGTGCCAGGGCCATCCCAGGGGGCTCTGGCCATGGCCAGGAGGGAGCAGGGAGCAAGGGGATCAGCCCAAAGCTACTGGACACTATTGCCGCACGTGCCCCGGACATGTCTGTGGCTGCTCTGGCCACCGCAGCCCTGGTCCGCACAGGGAGCAGAGCCCTCGGCAGCCGAGGCAGGGATTGCAGCCCCCCCCGGCTGGCAGGCCTGACATCCTGCTGCCCTCACTCACCCTCACAGGTGTGCTGGAGAGGAATGCCAGAGCTGGCTCTATAAACAAGCCGTGGATCTGCTGATAGGTAAGAGTAGCACTGAGAGATTCAAGTAACCATGGGATGGATTGCACTGATTGATCAATGGAAAAAGATATTTGCCTTTCCTAACAAACTATAGGCTTGATGATAAATGAAATTGGATCTTGAAAAATGAAAGAAGGAATGGGAAAAACTATGAGTCCTATAAGAATTAAAAGGTAAAAAGGATGGTTATACATCTGAAGGGATCCTGAAGCATCAGGTGCTCCGGGAAGGCTGTACCTCTCAAGTACCTCAGCCAATGGGAAAAGAGAGAGGGAAATGCAGCCAGGAAATTGGGATAAAAGGAGGCTCTGTCCTCCAAGAACTGGGGAGATCCCAGTGGAATGCCCCATGGCCTCTCCCTTTCTTCAAATAAAGCTAAAAGGACACCTCTGTATCCTTTCTGGACATAAACATCTGATGTTTGTGGATTAATTTTCCTAAGAAAATGATTTGTTGCACATCCTGGTCAGAACAACATCCTTGCCAGAAGAAAGGAATGACTGATTCTCTAACACTAAAAACGCTGTTGATGAAGTTTGGTGTTTTTCTTGCTATCCTGCATTACCAGTGAAAAAGGGATCCCCCAGAAAGAAGATGGGATCCTCAAAGCCCACTGCCCTCCAGACGGGAGAAGAAAATACCCTTGGGCCTCTGCTGGGGTGGGGGGGGGGAGCACAATAATCAGAGGGGGCCGCAGAATCAGTCCCCCAGTCCCCCCCTGCCCCCAAAGACATAGAAAATGTTGTCCTCCAGCCCTCCCATATTCTCCCCCATTCCAAATTGCCCCCATGACCCCAAGAAGCCCTGAAGCTCCCCCTGCCACTATAGCCCCCCAAAGCCCGCCCAGGAGCCACCCTGGACACCCTGAGAGCCCTTGCCACCTCCAAACCCGTAGAGCCAGTCATGCACCAGTGCAGCCACGTGGCTGGGGGGGCTGTGGGGCCATTTCGGGGGTGCAGCTCCTCCCAGCCGCTCCTGGAGGGGCTGAAGCCCCACAGGTCCTTGGTTAGGACGCCCTGGCCAGCTCCCACCTGAAGGCCACCAGGGTGTCCCCACAGGCCACGGCCATGTGTGAGTACCAGCAGCATTGGGCAGGGGGGAAATAACCTTTTGGCCTCAGCAAAATAATCACCTCATCTCTCACAGTGCTATTAAGTCTTTGTTCTTCTACACAAAGTTCAGGAGTTTAGCATGAGCTCGGCTGAGAAGCAATCCATGACAATTAGTAAAGCTTATGACAAATACCAACTGATTTAGCTAGTTGTAATGATCATGGATCCTGTGTTTTATGGAGGGTACGCACCAAGGGGGGCATGGATAGGCGGGTCGGGATGTCCCGAGTGCCTTCCAAATACCTCAGCCAAGGGGGAAAGGAAATGAGGAGAAAATGCGGAAGGGCAATGAGGAGAAAAGAAGGCTACATGCTCCAAGTAATTGAGAGAGACCCCGCTGGACACACGCCTGATGGACTCTCTCCCTTTGCTCCAATCCAGGCACTTGTACAGGACTCCTCCGCCTCCTTTACGGACACGAACCTCTAGCGATGTCAATTTTACGCTCTGGGGAGCGGGGGACGCTGGAGCTCCTCTACCTGGGGAGGAGGGAAAACAAACCAGTATAAAGCAGTCCAGACTGGAGCAGCTGGGGAAAATTCAGAGTCCCGAGGGGGCACTGGGAGCGAGGCAGGGCAGGGGCGGGAGTGATCGGGAGGGGAGGGCGGGGAGTAGTTCCCGGCTCGGCCGAACCTCCCCTCAGGGATTGACAATGGGGGGGCGGCTCCCGCCCAAACCCTGGGGGGAAAAGCGCCCTCAGGGATTGGCCGCGCGGGACGGGGGCGGGGCAGGAGCAGTTCCGGCCTCAGCCGAGCTCCCCTCAGAGGGGGGAGCCCAAAATAACCCAAACAAAACCTCAAAACCTCCTTGAAGTTACAAGAAAATCTATGGAAATTTAATAAACTTGAATAAGCATGAAATATTTGAGGCAATATTGTAGTTACGTTCGAACAATGGAGGGTTGAAAAGCCGGGTTGTGCAGTAAAACAGTGCAAAAACAAGGAACTGCCCAAACTCCTTTAAGAATCCCTCAAAACTAAGCAAAACTGAGTAGAAGCATAATGAAGATGAACAGTTATTTATAAGTTAAATCTGCAGTGAATGCAGAATTCAAAAAATGGGGACGTGTAAAATGGGGCTTGGGGTGTTAAAACTCCTCAAGAAAGCACCAAAAAACCCCAAGCACCACATTCCCCTGATGCCTGGGCTGGCTGTCCCACAGCTCAAGTAGAAGAGTCCTCCCGTAGCTCAGGGGAGCAGCAGCTCTCCTGCTGATGCACAGCCTGTGGGGAAAGGGGTCAGTGGCCCAAATGTGAGCTTTGGAAATCAGAGTTGGGTTCCTAAATGCTGTGGGATCTCTCTCTACTAGAGCTGTGGTGGCTGAGGGATGTAGGTGGGAAGGCTTTGCCTGCCATGAGCTGGGCTTGTTGATCATCTGAGCTCTGTTCAGGGGCACTCTGGGAGCCTGTTCCTTTGCCCTTCCCCAGGGGCAGAGTGTTGGTGAGGGCTACAGTTGGAGGCTGTGTCTGCCCTGGCAGCCGGTACCGTGGGGCTGCGGATGCTCCTGCCAGCGCGGGCTTGTCTGAGCCGGACCTTGTGCCTCTTCCAGGTGTCCCTGCTGCAGTCACAGCTGGCCCGGGACTGACAGCACTGACAGAACTACACTGAGAGCTGTGCAGGGAGCAGGCAGGAGCTGTCAGAGCTTCACCAGGAGCTCTCCTGCTCCTTTGCAGCTCGGCTCCAGGAGCCCAGAGCTGCTCTTGTGGAAGCAGAGACTTGGAGCTGCCTTGGTCTCTGAACCTTAACTTGGCACTGACGTCCTTGGGCCATCAGTGTCTGTACAGACAGGACTTGGAGAAAGCAGGAGTAGTTCTGTTATTCCAACAGAGAATGAGTGCCCTGCTCAGAAGCCAGTTCCTGTCAACTGGTGCACAGAATTCCTGCCTAGGACACAGACAAATGCTATCGAAGATGAGGGTCAAAAACACCTGCCAAAGCTTTTCCAAGCAGACCCATTTGGTTCTTGAAGGTTTGTTCTTATCCAAGAATCTTGGATGCAAGCAGCAAGATTTTTCTTCTGCCTACAAGAACTAATGATATATTTCCAAACAGAGAGCAGAGAAAAAAATAATGCACTCATGGCTGTCTCAGGATTCTTAATCTATTTTATGAGCCTTAAACACTGCAGCTCTTGGCATTTCTCAGTAAGAATTTGAAAAGCCCATGAAACACCATTTTTCCTCCTCATGTGACTGTTTAAACACAAAGCTTTAGTTCCCATGAATATTTGTAAGCACCAAGAACCTTTTTAGGCTTGTTCTTACATCTGCCCTTTGTCGGGGAAGACGGAATTCCTGTGACTCAGGAACTAAGCGCATTCCTAAAGAGCAGGCAGGTCTTGAGAATGCTGAGCCTTAAAACTGATGCTGTGTGGACCAGCAACTTGGAACTCATGTTATGAGCTGGGTCCCTGCCCCGCTGCCCAGCACAACTGTGGGGACACAGGGGAGGCAGGGCAGGTGCTAGGGCCAGCAGGGAGCTGGGATGGGGGAGAGCCAGGGAGGACCATTCCACCAGCCCCTGGAATGATGGGCTTCACATCCTGGCAACTGTCAACAGGCCATGGAATGTTGGAATGTTGGGGATTGGATCCTGGCAACAATCAACAGCTCCCTGCTCATTGGTGTTTGGACCCTGGAGCTGTCAACAGCTCGTGAACATTGGGGCTCAGACCTCACAAAGGCGAACGGCGCTTTGTTTGTTTGCTATTGACCCTGCAAAAGCCAAGGGCTTTGGATATTGGGGTTAGACCCTGCAAAGGCCAAGGGCCTTTGGATATTGGGGTTAGACCCTGCAAAGACCAAGGGCCTTTAGGCACTGGGGTTTAGACCCTGGCAAAACTAACGACCTTCGGACACTGCGATTTGGACACTGTTGGTGCCAAAGGGGCAAACGGAGACCCGGCGGGTGAGTGAAAAAGCCACTGCTCTCCTTGTGCCAGGCCAGCAGGGGCCAGGCTGGGCCTGGGCTGTGCCTTAGGGGAATTGGTTCCCTTTGGGAATAGCAAGGGATTAAGAGTTGGCTGTTCCAGAGCAGGCAGTAGCTTTGATGCTTGCTGTGGGGACAGGCCTGGGAGGGAATGGGGGACTCCTGGCCATTCCAGAGCGCAGCCACATCTCCTGCTCCATCCTTGTCCCACTGGAGGCCGTGGGCACCAACAAGGGAACAGCTTTTCATTGCCTTTCCTTCAGCCCAATTTACAGTGCAGCCTCAGTGCTTCCCAGACGCAAGAATGGATTTCTCCCAGACATTTCTGAGATGATCCCCAGAAGCCCAGAGGAGGCCACGGGGATAATAGGAAGATGCTCCAAGGGCTGGGGGACCTGTGCCAAGGGAAAAGGATACAAGAGTTGCGGTTGCTAAGCCTGGAGAAGGTTCCAGAGTAAAACTGGAGCCCCTTCCTATGCATGAAGGGGCTGCAAGAGAGCTGGAGAGAGACTTGAGCCAGGGGCCTGCAGGGTCATGACAAGGGGCAATGGCTGCCCACTGAGACAAGGCAGGGATGGATGGGAAGCTGGGAGGGAATTCTGCCCTGTGACGGTGCTGAGACCCTAGCACAGGTTGCCCAGAGAAGATGTGGTTGCCCCGGATCCCTGAGAGTGGTCAAGGCCAGGTTAGATGGGGCTCTGGGCAACTGCCCTTCTGATGTTCTTAGAAGTGATGAGACCCCTTCCAGCGTGTTTGTTTGTGCTGCTGTCAAACTACTGGGCTGGAAATAACTGCCAAGGAGGGGAGGAAGAGCTCAGCTGGAATTGCTGTGCTCTGGGACAGGCTGGGAAGCACTTAGAGGCAACTGCCTCAGGGGCAGCCATGCAGTCTGAGTGTGCTCTTCCCTGTGCTCTTCCAGGGAGCTCGAGGCCTTTCTCACCAGGGACATTCCTCCAGATCCCCTGAGGTGAGTCAACTGTGCTGAACTGGCTGGGATTTTGAAACTGCTTCTCCATGAATGGGCACTGGTTCTTGTGAGATCAGAAGGGGCATCACAGTGGTACTTTGGAATAGCAAGAGAATAGCTGACTAACAGCTGGATGTGGGATTTCATGGCAGATGAAACCAGATGAGAGTGACAGCATGGCCAATTCTATCATCTGCACTGACAGTCCTGGGAACATGCTCTCAACTCTGACATCCACTGATGAACAGCATCCCTTGGAATTGGTTCAGGGAGCCATAGAGAATTGTGGGCGCTTGTGGCAATATTTTGAGCAAAAGGCAGAGAAATGCCAGAGGCTCAGATGCCACCAGCAGCTCATAGGCTGCCTGCTGGAAGAAATCAGAAGGTGAGCGTGTCCTTCTCCTGCATTCCCAAGTCAATCTACTTGCAGACCTGGGAGTTCAGAGGCATTCTGGGTGAATAAATCCCCCGCCCTACCATGCATAGGCCTCAGAGTGCCTCTTGAGCATTGTCCTGTCTGGGTCTTTCATGCTCTACTGTGACTTCCAAGACAGTCTAGAGATGCACAGCCATGTTGGAAGAGAAGACTCCTTCTTGTCACCATGCTAGTCCCCTGAATTCTGTTCTTTGCGTGCCCCTGCCCAGCCACTGCTTCTCACTGAAGGAAGGCAAAATCCTGCCTACCTTTCCCTTTGCCTCTGGAGGATACTCTTTGGGAGGGAAAGAGCAAGAACTTCCTTAGCCCAGTGCGCCCAGCTCCATCCTGGAGTGCTGAAAACGGGACTGGTGACCCCTCAGGCCTCCTTGTTCTTCTGACTGAGCCTTGTCTCTGCAGTGACTTGGCCAGCCTGGAGAAGTCCAGGGAAATGCTGCAGCAATGCATTGGAATCCCAGAGCCTGGAGCCTTGAGTCTGCGTCAGAAGAACACCAAGGAGCAGAAGGAAGCTTCAGCCCAGGCAGAAAAGGCAGAGCAGAAGGAGAGGATGGAGGTTGGTTTTGGAAATGAGACTGGTTTTCCATTACAAATTGTCTTGCTGTGCACACTGGTACACGGCTGTGCACACCTGTCTCAAGATGGCCCATGCATTTATTAGCCAGGGATATGCATGTTCATCAGCAATGCTGTATATGCTTTTGCAAAATTGCTTTCTTTGGGCAGCCTCAGAGCCTCTGAAAGAGGGATGGGAGCTGGGGAAGGGTCTGGAGCACCGGTGTGACGAGGAATGGCTGAAGGATGTCCCCTGTGCATCAGTCCTTGTGACTGGGGCATCAGAGAGGGGGACATCTCCTTCTCTACAAGCCAGTGCTGTTGTCTTTTCAGGTTGGGGGTTGTGGGAGGGATGAAGCTTCACAGTTGTAAGCGAGGAGCTTGCCTGGGATCTCATGCTGAAGACTTTTCCGCCCCTCCTCAGGCAAGTGAGCGTGAAAGGCATCATGCAGAGATGCTGAAGCAATGGGGAAAAGAGAAAGCAGAGAGAGAGCAGGAGCAGCAGGACGTGCTGTGTGAGATGCGGCAGAAAGTTGCTCCCTTGCAGGACCAACATGAAGAGGAAGGAAGTAGATTTGAAAATGCCAAGAGAGAGGTAATGATTGTGAAAGGAGAACAGGTGTGATTTTTTGCAAAGCTGAAGCTCTAGGACATGGCAGGATATGGGGCTGATGCAGAGAAGGACGTGTGCCTGCCAGGGGAGAACTCATCCTGAGTTGCAGCAGAGAATAACAGCCTGATCTGGCCATTACTGCTCCAGGAGAGGGCAGTGGGGCTCTCGGGATAGTGCCAGGGAATTCTACACAGGAGAGGTGGAAAAGCACTGCTGTTGCCCCAACCCCTGGGAATGAAACACTGGGGGTATTTGCTGTTCCCTTCCTCCCTTGTGGAGAGCACATCCTTGTGGCATTGCTTAAATGCTGCTTAGCGTGGACTTGAAATCCTGGCTGCAGTTCTGACATCTCCTCCCCAAAGCAACACTGGAGTGGAGCTGCAGGAGGTTGGGGAAGGGCAGGAAGGAAGCTGGGAAGGGCTGGGTGAGCTGGGAAAGGTGCAGCATCAAGGGGTGCCCAGCAAGGTCTGCAGCATCCTGAGAGGCAGAGAGAGAGGAGCAGCCTGTGGCTGCCCCTGTGGCAGGAGTGCAGATCTGGTATGAGAAGCAAACTGAGAGAGGGAATGAGTGACCCTTTTTCTCCCTGTGTTGACGCATGATCAGGAATTGTACCAGCAACAGATGAGACGTGTGGATAAGAATAATGAAATGCGTGCACCTGACATGCAAAGTCAGAATGAAATAACCCAACCATTGGAGTTGTAGGGCAAAGGCATACATGAAGAGTGGGAGCATGGGGTTTATGGGGTTTCTGTTACTTTGAATCAGAAATTAAGCGGAGGACCCATAGGGACAGGGAAGACTCAAGTCCTGAGTGCTGCTCTGAGCAAGAGTGAAATGGCCAAAGGGACTTGGAAGAAAAATTTAGCAGTCCTACAGAGAAGGGCTCCTGATATTGGCATGGGCCAGTGTCATCTCCAGGTAGGCACTGGCATTGCCCTTCAGTCCACTGCAACAACCCTGAATGATTCCAGTGATGTTTCCCATCAAGAATTGGGACTCTCTATCCCTGTCAGTCCACTTCTGCTTGGGCAAAGCAGCGTGGGCTGCAGCAGGCAGCCTTGTCTGTGTGCCTGGCTCCAGCCAGAGGCCACTGACTGCCACATTGTTTCCTGGCATACCCAGAACGACTGACACAGCTCTGGAACTTGCTGTTCAAATCAGCTCTGGGCCAAAAGTTGGGCATGGGGAGCTGCTTCTCCCGTGCCCACGCATAGGGAGGAAACACATGGGGATTTGAATTTGGTGTGGGAAGGAATGAAGCAGGTGAGCAGAGTGATGGACTAAACCAAGCAGAGTTTCGGAGGGATGCCTGAACGGCAGCTGCACTGTATAGGCAGTTTTGGAAGATGAAGGTTTGGAAGATGCAGTATTGTTGGGTGAAAACATGGAGTTTGGAGGAGGGATGTTTGTTAGGAAGGTGCTGTCTGGTCCCAGGCAAGCCAGCAGGGTGTGACAAAGCACTTGCAAGGTCACAGTGGCAGAGGCTCTTGGAGCCCAGGCTGTCAGAGCTGCATAGGGCAGATGCTGTGAAACGTTGAGCCCAGAGCACAGGTGCTCCTTGTCCCCTGGCTGCCTGTGAGGTGGCACTGGCTGTCTCTGCACAGTGCTCCCGAGGAAGGGCTCAAGCTGTACGTTGTCCTGCTTCCAGGTTTCCCAGGAGCAGGAGTCATCTAGCAGGGCTCTGGAGCAGCTGCGCCGGGAGTCCTCTGGCCAAGGGCACGCACTGACCCAGGTGTGCAGAGAGAAGGAGCTGCTGGGCCAGGAGAAGGCTGCCCTGGAGGGCCGACTGGCAGCCATGGAGCAGCGGCAACATGACCTTTCCAAGCAGCTGGCAGAGACCAGGTAAAGGCAGGGAGCAGACCCTTTCAGATGTTTTTACATTCCATGGCCAGAAAATATAGAAGAGTCTCAAGAAAATAAAAGAATGCCCCAGTGTGAAGTTTATTTTTCTGACACCTAAAGGCAGCCAAGCTCTTGTGAGCCTTGGGTCCTGTTTGTGCTGCCAAGCACACTCCCGTGGGCAGCTGAAAGCACGCCACCCAGGCCTGAATTGAGTAGCAGTTAAGCCATGCAGATGTTGAGTGGAACCTCAAGTTACTCTTGGGTTTGGCTCCTTGTTCTGGGCATTGAACATCCCTCGTTCCTTACCAAGTAGCTTGACATGATCCTGATCTTCAGAACTGAAGCTTCACCTTCAGCATTCCAGGCTCTTACCTTGGGATGCTGGGAGTAGCACGCTGCCATTCAGGCTGAAGCCAGAGGCTCCTGCAGAAAAATCTTGAGGGCTTTCTGCTTCCAAGCACACGCTTGAGAAATGTGGGGCAGGACCTAGAGCTGCTTAGAGAGCAGCAGGGAAAGCTCATTGGAATTCTCAACAGCCTCTGGGAATTCTTGCTGATTGTTGTTGGGCACCCACCTGCCAAACCTGCCAAGGTCCCTTTGGACGATCCCTCTCACTCCGTAAAGAAAGACAAGTCACCTGCTTAGCCAGCAACACTAAAATAAAGGTGACAAGTCTACTCCTTGACCTTGCAAGAGTTTAAACTGCCGTCTCTGCATTCAGGTAGTTGTTGTTCAGACAAAAGGGTGTTCTCATTTTTTACAAGTGCTGCCGTGACCATGAGATTTGACTGTATCATGCAAAGTAGTTCAGAAGTCTCTTAAATACAGGGTGTCTGGAAGATGATGGACCTTTGTGTCCATTATGAAGAGTATGGAAAAGTCAAGAGTCAGCCAGGACAAGAGTCTGTTCTGTCCCCCTGCAGAGCAGCTTGGAAGAGCTGATGAGAGAAGGGCTGTGAGCAGTCTGGGCTTTTGCTTGTCAGCCCAGCCTGTTTGGGCACAGCTACCCTGTGTCATGGGTCAGGAACAGCAACTGAAGGTTTGGCTGTTGAGCTCCAGTTGGGCTGGGCTGTCTGTGCTATGCCAGGCCATAAGGAAGGCCTGGGCACTCCCTCAGAGGGCCCTGCATTGCCACTGAAATGTCCCAAATGTGCCTTGTCTGGACAAGTTTCCATGCCGCTCCTTTTCCATACTCAGCAGTGGAGATCCTGAGGCACACTGTCTTGGAATTACCAGCTGTGGGTGTCAGGAGCAAGCTACTCATGTCTCTCTGTACTTGCAACTTGTAGCTCAGCAAAGGAGAGCCTGGAATGCAGCCTGTTTGCTGCTCAGCAGCAGATATCTCAGCTGGAGGAGACCAGGGACCATCTGGAGGCTCAAGTGCTCACAGTCATGCAGGCCAAAGAGGTGATAGAAGGTGAGGATCTTGTGTGCTTTGTTTGTGGTGCTGCCTCTGCCTAGAGAAGCTAAGCAGCCTATAAAGCCACCTGTG
The DNA here is from genome assembly GCF_963662255.1 of Cinclus cinclus. Lineage (NCBI taxonomy): Eukaryota > Metazoa > Chordata > Aves > Passeriformes > Cinclidae > Cinclus > Cinclus cinclus. The sequence continues at coordinate 2,469,137 of NC_085063.1, forward strand.
TCCACAGGGCTTCTGAGGACTGGTGGGGCTGGAGGCCCTGAAAGGGCCTGAGGTCAGTCAAGTCACTAAAGACTGCCTCTTGCTGTTGGTCATGTTTGCAGGAGAAGTGAAGTGCCTGCAACGTGAGCTGGAAGCAGAGAGAGCGCTCAGGAGGCAGGAACAGGAAGACACAGCTCAGCAGCTCTTGCAGGCAGAGCAGCAGCATCACAAAAGCCTCAGGTTTCAGAGAACTGCTCAGCAACTGCAAATAAACAAGCTCCTACAAGACCTGGTAGGGGACAGTATGCTTCTGAATTGTTTAAGCTGGCTCTGTGGGTTGGTTTAGCACAAGCAGAGACTGAGGGTTTGCAAGGGCAGAAATCCTCTGCCAGAGGCCTCCTACTGCTGGGCCGGGCAGCGGAGCTCAGACTTGGAGGTGTGTGAAGGCCCCCAGGATGGTGCAGGGACAGTAAAGGCAGCCAGAGCTTCAGTGAGGGTGTAAGATGAGTTCCAGAGCAGGTTGGGCAGTGCCCACCCAAAGCGTGACAGCCCAGGGCAGGATGGTCACCAAGTGCCACCTGCCACAGAGCAGATGCCAACATGGAGCAGATGCCAACGTGGAGCAGATGCCAACAGGGCTGCCAGCTGCCAGCAATGGAACTCGATTCCTTCCTTGCTGTGCTTCCGTGGTGGACAACGGGATCAGCTTTGGGCTGGAAGCAAATGGAACAGGATCCTTGTGCTCAGTCTTTCAGTCCTTGTGACTGGGGCATCAGAGAGGGGAAGGTGACACCTCCTTCTCTGAGAGGTTGAACTTAATGCCAGGGGAGGTCTTTCCCAACAGAAATGAATTCATGAGTCGTGATTCTTGCACCTGCTGAGCCTCCTTTTAAACGCCATGAGAGGACACGGTTTCTGGAGTGCAGAAAGCCAGTGCTGTTGTCTTTTCAGGTTGTGGGAGGGATGAAGCTTCATATTTCTCAGGAACGAGATAGCCTTCATGTTGGACTTCATGCTGGAAATTTTTTCCTCCCCTCCTCAGGCAAGGGAGCATGAAAGACACTGTGCAGAGATGCTGAATCAATGGGGAAAAGAGAAGGAAGAGAGAGAGCAGGTAAGTGTGAGTAGGCAAGGAATAGAGTGCAGGGCAGTGACAAGGGCACAAAAAAGCAGCTCCTGGGACTGAGGAGGCAAGGGCTGCTTCAGGCCCTGGGGGAGTACAGAGCCTGGTAAGCTCCAGAGCTCAGCCCCAATACGGAGGGCTTGCAGAGGAAACAGAAATGGGTAGAGAAGGCAACAGAAGTAGCTGAAGAAATGGGAATTTGAGATAGCAAGTGGAAAAAGCTGAGCCTGAGGACAGGTCCCAGGAAGTTGCTCTGCATTTTGTTGCCAGACCATCAAGGCAGAGCTGCAAGCTGAGCTGCAGGAACTTCACAGTGAAATCCAGGCAGCAGACAGGAGGCACAAGGAAGAACTAGAAGGCATAAAGGAGAAAATGAAACTTCTCCTTGAGCAGAGGGAGGCTCTACAAAAGCAGGTGAGCAAACCAGCAGTGGCACCACAGTCATCCAGGGAGGGATCTGTGGCCTTCTTGCTTTCCCATGGCAGAGCAGCAGCTGATGGGGTGATCCCTGGGGCTGCCCGCTCCTGTGCTCTCCATGGCAGCTGCTCTGAAGGACACTCAGTGCTCTGCTGAATCCCAGCTGCTGTCCTGGACAGCTGGGCTAGTGCTCTGAGCTGTGGGCCAGCAACCATCAGCATGGATTCCTGCTGGCCTCTTCTTGCCAGCCTTGGTTTGGGAGGTGCTTTTTCAGGTGCCCTTGCTGGGCCACTTAGTGATTGAAACAAGTTGTCCATATCCATTGTGAATCTGGTGCTGTCAGGACAGCAGGAGAAATGGAAGGTTGTCCTGTACCTTTCATCACAGCCTCTGCTGTGGCTCACAGTGACAAGCTGTGGCTGTAGCCTCTGTCTGCTTTGTTCTGTTTCACTGGAGGTGGGAGAGTTGACATCTCAGCTGGCAGCCTCCCGAGAGTCCCAGGAAGCGACCGTCCAGAGAGTACAGGAGCTGTCTAGGCAGAAGCTGTTGGAGGTTGAAGATGTGCAGAAGATGCTGGAGGAGGCAGAAAATAAGAACAAGGAGCTGCAAATGTACCTGCAGAACATGGAGAGGGAATGGAGTCAGTGGGAAGAAGTGGCCCAGCAAAATTCCAAATTGCAGGCTTCTGTGAATGTCCTGGAGAGGGAAAAAGCCAGGTGAGTGAAAGCCTGTGGGACTCTGCATTGTGGTGAATGGATTCCCTCTTGGCCATCTTTGCACCTACCAGTGGCTCTGGCAGCATTTCTTAAGAGGCAGAATGTGAACTCTCTGAGCAGACTCGTCTCATTATCTCAGTGTTGCGTCTCATTTTCTTTTCCATTATGCCTTCAGTTAATGTTTTTCTGAAGACAAGGTATTTTGGGGTGCCTCTTTCCCTCTGGGGACTGTTTTGTTGCTAGGTTAGGTGGGTGTGTTAACACTGCCCAAGCTGCAGTGTGAGGAGGTGTGTGTGTCCCCACATTGCTCAGTGCCCAGCACAGGCACCAACTCCACCTTGGGTCCTGTAACTTGAATCCTTTGGGATCTGGATCAGCCTGGCATCTGATGCCTTTGCTGAGCAGAACCATCATAAGGCTCTGACTGCTGATCTAGGCCAGATTGCCCTTGGAGGCACCCAAGAAACAAGAATGTCTCTTTTGCATCGTTCCTCATGAAACACCCTCCTCTGCCTGGAGGGAGTCAAGCAGGGTCCCTGCCACCCTCCACAAACACAGGCATTACTGACTGTGCAAAGAATGCAAGAAACAAGACCAAGGTTAGGGGGACTCCTCCAGCTGATCAAGTCCTGCCAGTCTTCAGTGTCAAGAAGAAGACAAAGGAAGGCTGGGCACTCTTGCTTGCCTGCACATTTCTGCATCTTCTGTCAGATTGTGCTCCAAGCCGGTGTAGGCACTTCTGCCTTTGGCCATTGTTTCTCCAGCTGAAAGTAGGATTGATCCTGGTAAATCTTAGGGAAATTCCCAGAGATCCCTTGGCTCTAGGGTGCTGCATGTCCTCCCTGGACATACAATATGGGGGAAGGAAATGTCTCTTCCATGTTGACCAAACCTCCCCCATTTGGAGCCTGGTTAGTCAGAGGAAAATTGTTCCTCTCCTCAATGTCTTCATGGCAAGACTTTCTTAGGTTTGTATTCACATTCCCATCTCAAAAAAAGGCAAGGCATGTAGGCAGGAACTCCCCATTCTTTCAGGAACAAAAGGAGTGTGGGCGCAGGCTGGGCTGTGACTGCAGGGGGAAAAAACAGCCAAGTTGTTTAGACAAAGCTCATCAAACAGAGCAGATTTTCTCTGAGGTGGTGCAACTCCTAAGAGTTTATAAAATGGGATACCTTGTAGTAATGAGTTGCATGCTTCCCTTCTAGGCTGATTCTGTCTCTGGAGGAAAAGAACCTGTGCCTTAGAACACTGGAAGAAAAGAACCTGGCACTGAACAATCAGGTGTTTCAGTTTCGTTCTGCTCTTCAACAGGCTGAGCAGCTCTCTTCAAACCGCACAAAACAACTGCAGGAGCTCAACACCCAGGTAAGCTGTGCACTGGCATCCTCTTCTCCATGGACACTCAACACCACATTTCCTTTGGAGGCCCCAACCTCTTTCCCCTTCCAGCAGCATGCATTTCTGCTGTCTTCTGCCCACAGCTGCTGCTGCTGCCCCCTTTAGGCCAAGACTGGGTCTGGTGTGTGCTGCTGATGTTTTCCCCCATTCCCTCCTGGGTCCCAGCAGGAAATCTGGGAGGAGAAGCAGCAGCAGACTCCTTTGGAGCCTCTCTGTCCCTGTGTTAGCAGTGTTGTCCCAGATGGAGTTGGTGCCTGTGCTGGGCACTGAGCAATGTGGGGACGCAGACGTGGCCATGGCAGGCTGGGCAGGGCACTTCCACTGCAGCCAGTTCAGGCCGTGTTCAGAGCTGCAGCCTCAAGGGTGTCCATTGCCTCCCTTTCCCTCTTTTCTCCACATTTCTCTCTATTGGAATCCTTGGTTTTGTGCCTTCTGTTTCCTACGTGTTTTTTGCCTGTAGTCTTTTCTCCTTGGTTGCTCTCCCTCCTGCCCGCTCCGCTGCCTCAGGAGCAGCCCTGTTCCTGAGGCTCTGTGCATCCATCTTGCAGATCCGGGCCCTGCAGGACACAGTGCTGGAGGTGGAGGCTGCTCGGGCAACTCGAGAGAAGCAGCTGCTGCAGGAGCTCAAGGAGTCCCGGGCCAGAGAACGGTGCTTGAAGGCTTCTGTGTGTGTGCTGGAGACTGAGGTGTCTGAGCTGCGTGTGAGGCTCCAGAATTCTGATGACAAGGCTCTTGAAAACTAGAAGCTGCAGAAGGACTTGGAAGACAGTGAGTGAGGTACAGCTTGTCCTCTCCTGTTTCTCACCAGTTAGGATCTCTGATCCCATGCACAGGAAAATTGCCCACAGATGGCAGAGGGAAAATATAACCAGCAGGAGATTTATCCATTGCAGGGGCAGTGAAAGGTTTTTCTCAAAAAAGATGCTATGGCTGTCAGTGCCATCTGGCTGTGCTATGGCTGATCCCATGCACATCTGGTGCCTTTCAGGTGCCATGTCTGTGCTAAGGAGCTGTAGCGTCATGCCTCAGCTCGATTCCCTCAAATTCCAGGTCCTTCCAGAGCCTCCAGGCTATTGATCCCTCTGGAGCAGGGCTTCACAGGCATCCCCGCTCCTTTGTCTCTGTTGGATTGCTCACTCTGCATAAACCCAAGAGCAAACACACTTTCCTATTCCTCTGAACCTTGCCCCTTTCATTCCTACTTTTTTCTTTGCCTGGAAGTTTCCTTCATTTCTGTCAGCTTTGGATCCCTTGTGGGCTTAGGGCATGGCCAGCACAGGCAGGCAGAGAAGACAGTGCTGTTGTCTCTGCAGGATGCACAATGCCTTTGCCTTTGCTTTGCTTTTCCCCTTCTCCTTCCCCTTCCCTGCTGCAGGTTAGTGGAATGCACAACTCAAGGACAGTTCTCAAGCAATTGCCCTGCAGAAAGAGGCTGCTGAAAGGAAAGAAGAGGTTGTGAGTCTTCGTCAGGAAGTGGCACCTGTGCAGAGGAAATTGGAGAGCCTGGAGAAGGAAAGAAGGATGTGCTGTTGAGATTGGCAGATGCCACAAAGGGATCTCCTTCCTTCCTAAACTTCTCAAAGAGGAGCCAGGGAGCAGCAACTTAGTCAATAGTTGATGTTTAAAGGATAGTATAAGTGTAATTGAACCTTTATACAACTATGTTCCTTAGGATGAAGGATATCTTTCTAGAGAAATAAAGAGTTTATTATGATCACAAATAAACTCAAAGATCTTTTTCAGTATTACTTGCTACCCAGTGCAGAGAACTATAAATTGTGGTGTAGTGCATTATATTTGAAGCAACATGGAAGCCATTGTATCCAAGGCAGCAAAACCAATTCTTAATGAAAGATTGATGCTACTCAGCCAAACCAATGACCATGGGCAAACATTTCTGCCATCTTCACGGAGTGCCCTTGAAGGAGTGCCATCCTGACTCCAGGGAGGAATCTGCAGAAGGGACACACATGGCGTGAGGACTTTAATGTGGGCAGAAGAAACCTGCCATGTGTGGAGGTTTTACATTTGTCTTTAGGAAACTGCAAGCTGTTTTTTCTCAGAGTCACAGAATCTCAGGCTGCGTGAGGCCAGAGGCACCTCTGGAGGTCACCTTGCCCAGCCCCTGCTCCACCAAGTCCACCCCGAGCCAGCTGCCCAGGATGTGTCCACGTGGCTTTTGAGTCTCTCCAGCCATGGAGACTCCACCACGTCCCTGGGCACCTGCCCCAGTGCTCAGCCACCCTGCCAGTGCAGAAGTGGCTCCTGAGCTCAGAGGGTCCCTCCTGTGTGTGTCACTTTGTGCCCGTGGCCCCTGGGGCTGTCCCTGGCCCCATCCCCTCTGCAGCTTCCCCCGGGTATTTATCCCCAGGAATGAGATTCCCTGAGCCTGCTGTGCTCCAGGCTGGGCAGTCCCAGCTCTCTCAGCCTCTCCTCACAGCAGAGATGCTCCAGTCTGTCCATCACCTTCCTGGCCCTGTGCTGGACTCTGTCCAGTCTGGTCCTGTCTCCTGTACTGGGCAGCCCAGCTCTGGGCCCAGCACTCCAGGGATGATCTCACTGGTGTGGGGCAGAGGGGAAGGATCCCCTCCCTCCACCAGCTGTGACACAGCTTACATATTCAGAAAGAATTGGCAGGATTTACAGCAGGGATTTCTGTCACATAGCTTATGTGGGAAAAAATGTAATGATCCATGCTCCCTGTCCCTAGCGGTGGGTAAAGGAAAAGTGTTCCTGTTGTTGGTGACAATGGATGTCAGCTGCACCGGAACCGTGCCAGGCTGGTGTGGCCTACTGTGGGAAGGAGCATTCTGAGGGAGGTAAAAGCTGGGGTGTAGAGATCCTTCAAAGACTGTTCTTCAAACCGTAGAGGCCCCTGTTTTGTGAGGATCAGGAGCAATTCCTAGGCCAGGGCTGAAACTGTGCTTCTGTGAGTTCCTTTACCTCCCAGATCAATTTTTCCATTAATGATGACACATCAAAGTTGAAACTTGCCCAGCTGATAATTCACTCATCTTCCTGTGACCTTTGAAAAGGAGGGAGGAATTCTTGATCCTGCAAACATTCAAGAACTGGCTAAGGATGAGAAGGTCAAGGGTTGAGGACTTAATTTAAAATAAGCTGATTTAGGAAGGTGAAAAGCAGAATCACAATGCTGGGTGACAGGAGATCAACTGAATCAAGAACTTTTGATCGACCTCATCTCAGAAAGGAAAAATGTGAAAGAAAACATTGTGGAAGAAGAATCAGGTTAATCCAGAGGAGTGTGGAGACATTCTGGTGGAAGCAGTATTGAAGGGGGTCAGTAGTTAGGGAGCTCTTGAGCCAGGCATTCAGCAGGTCTAAGGAGCAGAGGAAGCTACAGCAGCTGTCTATTGTCTTCAAAAAAGCCTGGCCAGTGAAGGTGGTTCCTGAGAACTGCAAAGAGCATGACACCAGTCTTAAAGATGGGCACAAAGGAGGGTCTGCAGAAGAACTACGGGCTATTCTGCTCCTTTGGAATCCCTGGGAAGGTGATGGAGCAGATCCTTCTGGACACCCTTTCAAGCAACTGAGAGGCAAGGGCACTGGGAACAGCCAGCACAGATTTACCACAGGGAAGTGGTGCCTGGGCATCTTGACTGACTCTGTGAATAATGGGAGACCAGGGATGATGTTGTCTGACACTGTAAAGCATTCAACGGCCACGCCGTCTCCTCACAGGCCGAGTGGTGAGATATGGACTGAGTGAATGGTGAAGTGAATGGAAAACTGCCCAAACCAGCAGGCTCAGTGCTGCTGGATCAGGTGTATGTAGTGGCCAGGTTGTGGTGACACCACTCACAGATCATCCCTGGAGCCACTCTTGCTGTTGATAAATGACTAATATTTATATGCAGAGGATGTCTTCTCTAAGCAAATTAGTGCCATGAAACTTTACAACGGGATGTCCATTCCACCATGGTCATACATATTCATCACAAGGTAATTCCTAGCTCCTACATGAACCTTACTCTTCCTAGAACTACTTTACCCACCTCTGCCCCTTCCTGGAAGTCCTTTTGTGGTCTTAGGAGGTCATCTTAAGGGCTCTTTGTTGGTCATATTCACTGAGAGCAGTCAGAATGGTAAGTACCCTTGTCTTGAACTTCTCTTTGGGCATGTACGGCTGATCCTTCTTACATAACTCTGCCACAGTCTGGAAAATTAAGACACAAGCACCAGAGGTTTATGTCCAAAAAAGAGACCAAGGACTCCTTTTACTTTATTTGAATTAAGGGAGAGACCATGGTGCATATTGGGGGTTGGCTCTTTCCCTTTTGCTTCTGTGGAATTTTCCCCATTGTCATGCCAAGATACCTGTTGACTGGGCCCTGATGGCAAGAGGGGGGAGAGAGAGGAGGGAAACCCCGTGAGATTCAAACAACCAGAAGAGGAAGTGAAATACTGGGCCTCACCCCATTTCCCCCACGGAGTTGGGACAAAAAGGACGATCGCCACCTCTGTCCCAGCCCTGCCATCCCAGTGCCAGGAGCCATCCTCACTGCTGTTTTTCTTGCCTTATCCTGCCATTATCCAGCACTCTGCTGAGCAGCGGGACCGACACCGTGAGCAGAGGGCTCTCTCCATCTCTCTCTCCCCCCGGGACAGCGCTGCCATCACCCCCAGCCCTCCTGCAGCTCTGTGGGACCTGCCCGCCCCCAGCACCGGGAACTGCAGCTCCAGGAAAAGGGGCCTGCAGCCAGAAAGGACTGGGACTGAGTTACTGTTCTGTTTGTGCCTAATTAAATAGCTGTTGTTGTTCTTGTTTGCCTTGTTAGATATACTAGTAAAGAACTGCTATTCCTATCCCCATATCTTTGCCTGAGAGCTCCCTTAATTTCAACATCATAATAATCTGTAGGAAGGAAGGATCACATTTTTCAGTCCAAAGGGAGGCTTCTGCTTTCCCTGGCAAACACCTGTCTTTCAATCTAGGATGGAGGCCCTTAATTTCAAAATGATCATAACTGGGAGGGAGGGGGTTTACATTCTCCAACCCAAGGGAGGGTCCTGCCTTCCCTAGCAGACACCTGTCTTTCAAACTGAGACTCCCATAACGATTGGTCAGTCCACCAGAGGTGTCTACGTGCAGGCAAACATCTGTTTTTAGGATTTCTTTGCATTTTATCTCTTTGACGGTTGAGAATAGTTTATAGAGGTGCAAGAAACCACGTCCCAGTCTTCGAATTCTTTCTCAGGGAAATGAGCTGTTTTTCACCGTTACTGGATTCTGTTCTTAGGAAAGGCTGGTAGCTTTGTCACAGCTGTGTCTGAGTGAGTCAAAGTCCAGTCTGTGCAGCTTTCCAGGCCTGCTGTTCAGCCCCCACCCTGGGGCACGGTGAGCTTGTTGTCCAGCAACACGCCCAAGTCCTTCTCCTCAGGGCTGCTTTTGATCCACTCTCTGCCCAGCCTGAGCCTGTCCTTGGGAATGCCTGAGCCAGGGGCAGGCCGTGCACTTAGCTTCATACCAGCAGAGCCACACTGGGACTTTGGTGATGGTCTCTGGGCCTATGGCAATGACTCCAGCTCTTGGAATCTTTGAGCTCCTCTTGCTGCTTCCCCTACCTCATGCTTTTCTTGCGACCCCCCTGCTCCCCTTGGTACCACCTCATCATCCTTGTGGCAGGTTGGCATGGCCAGGTCAGGGTAGCAGGGGCCTGCAGGGGGACCCTCTAGGAGGAGACACCAGGAGCTGTCCCCATGTTGGGCAGAGCTGGCTCCAGAGGGCTCCAGGACAGACCCACCACTGGCTAAGGCTGAGCCAACCAGAGATGTGGGGAGGGCCTCCGTGGTCAGGTATTAAAAACGGGGTCAACGCTGCTGTGCAACAGCAGCTGGGAGGGAGGAGGGAGAAGATGTGGGAGCAGCAGCCCTGCAGGCACCAAGGCCAGGGAAGGAGGAGGTGCTGGAGCAGATTCCCCTGCAGCCTGTGGTGCAGCCCATAGGGAGGAGGATTTTGACCCGTAGCCCGTGGAGGTGAGTAGAGGAGCAGATCCCCACTGCGTCCCATGTAAGGACCAAGGAGCAGAGCAGGTGGGGATGCCCTGAAGGAATCTGCAGCCTGGGAGGAGCCCACGCTCGAGTGGGTTCCTGGCTGGGGCTGTGCTCTGTGGAGAAGAGTCCATGCAGGAGCTGGCAGGATACTGGAGCAGTCTGTTCCTGAAGGACTGTACCCTGTGGAAAGGGACCTTGTGGAGCAGTTCTTAGAGAACTGTGGCCCATGGGAAGGACCCACGTTGGAAAAGTTGGTGCAGGACTGTCTCCCATGGGAAGGGAAACTGTCAGGAGAAAGGAGCAGCAGATACAAGTGTTATGAGCTGGAAGCAATGCACATTCCCCATGTCACACACTGCTCAGGGGGAGAAGGTAAAAGAGTTGGGAGTGAAGCTGAACCTGGGAAGAGGGAGGGTAGGGGGAGGTGTTGTCACCTTTGTTCTTATTTCTCATTTTCCTACTCTGTTTCGTTGGTTATCAAATAAATTAATTTCCCCAAGGTGAGCTTGTTTTGACTGTGACTGCAATTGGTGAGTGACCTCCCTGACCCACGGGATTTTAATCACATTTTCTCTCCCTTTTCAGTCAAAGAAGGGAAGTGATGGAGTGGCTCAGCGGGCACCTGGCTAGCCAAAATTGACTCACCACACTTTTCCTAACTCCTTGCTCACCATCTCCACCTTCCACACCCATTGCCCATGACTTGTCCCTATCCCTGACTCCACTGTGAGTGAAGGTCTACAGGAGCTGCAGCATTTATTTTGCACTTTATCTACTGCACACTCAAGACATGCCAATAGCACAGACTAGCCTGTGATGTGCAGTGGCCTGGTGTGGCAGTGTACATTGCAGCTTTTCTAAAAGCTGCAATTTGAAACCCAGCCAGCCTGTTCACCAGGCAAGTCCCTGAGTGAAAATCCCAGCTCATCTCCTGGCCCCTAAGTGCTGATGTATCACTGCTCAAGAAATGAGTGACTGAAATTGTAACTGATAACCTAGGGGTGCCCAAGATAACTTAAGGACCTTCTTTAAGGCATGCTCACAAACAATCAAGTGCCTGAAGTCTTGTTGCAGTGAACCACGAGTGCCATGTCTGTGTGCTGGACCCGGCAAACCCCCGGCAGCCCAGCCATGAAAGAACTGCCCCAACTGTAACAGTCTGGGCCCTCATCTGACACCAAAACTCCCCTGCCAGGCCTTGACAGTCTGGAATTGCCTGTGGCAGGTCTATAGCAAGTCCACGCTGAGTCCACACCAGGGCCATGGTAGGTCACTGGTGGGTGCAGTGTGGTGGTCCCTTGGCCCAGGTGCCATGCCCCTGGGTAGGGACTTCCTCACTTTGTGCCCACATGGTCCTTGCGTGTCACCAGCACATTTTGTGCCTGCTTCAGGACCTCCTCCTCAGTCACGTTGGGGAAGGCCTCTCTGGGGTTCATGGGGAAGGCATGGTAGCTTGGCTACTGTGTGGCCTTGCCATCCATGTCCCAGTCACACAAGCACGGCACATCCAGGACAAGGCCCCTCAGCTCCGGCTCCTCCACCTCCAGCCTTTGGGCCATACCCATCAGGCCCCTGTGGCTCTGAATGGCCTTGCCAGGGCAAAGTACAGCTGCCATCAGCGCCTTCTCCAGGGCCTGGTGCACTTTGAAGTGCACCCAGCTGGGGCAGCAGTGCCAGATGTCCTTGTGGGCTGCCTGCAGGTCACTCGTGGCCTGATGCAGACAACGCAGGGCCTTGGGGACAGATGGAGTGTGGGCCATGAGCGCCTCACTGCTCAGCCAGGAGCCGTGACATCCCTGTCCATGGTGCCAGGTGGTGCTCTCAGGTTTGTATTGGACCCTGAGCTGTGGCCACACCTTTGGCCGCCTGACACCATGCAGAGGCCTCAAGGTTGTGAGGCTGGCATCCTTCCATGGCCCCTCTTCTGCCACAGCCTCCTCCTGCAGCCTCTTCTCTGGCTCTAGTGCAGCACCTACCCGTGCCAACGTTGTTCTCCTCCAGAACCAAGGCCGTGTCCTGTGGCTCCTGGCAGACCAGCATTTCACGCAGCACGGACAAAGCGGGTGCCTCCAGCTGCCCACCCAGGATGTTATTGATCTCCACGTGCCAGCATCTCCACGAACCTCAGCTGGTGCACGTTCAGCACCATCTCTGCATGCCGGACGTAGAGGAGCCATTGGGCAGCACCAGACAGGCACACGTGGATAACCTGTGACTGGGATCTGCCCTCCAGCTCTGCCCAGCACCGTGTAGATGTCCTTGCAGCACTGCACTTTCAGCTGCTCTACTGCTAAGCCACCATCCCCCTCCATTGCCGTCATAGCCTTGTGGCTCTGCCACTGCTGCTGGAAGGACTCCAGTCCCAGCCTAAAACCACGGGGATACCCACAGGGTCAGCAGACGCCCCTGCACAGTGCACTGAGAGCTGTAGTGACATGGCTGTGGACCACCCTCCTCCAGCTGCTTCTCTGTCACCTCTGAGAGCACCCATGGCCACAGGTGTGGTGGCAGGTTTTACAGCACAGTCTGTGGCACAGCTCCAGGCAGCCAGCAGCGCTCAGCAGGTACAGCTCAGCTACAGCGCAGCAGTCGGGGGGCTCCAGTTCCTCCTGCAGCTGCTGGAAGAAATGCCATGTGGCCAGCAGGGACGTCTTCTTCTGGCTACTGCTAAGGTTCCCACTGCCATGGCTCTCCTGGTAGATTTGAGCCACAACATGGCTGTAGTGAGTCAGTGTGGGAACCAGGAGGACACCAAGGTGTTTCAGGAGATCTCCAAAGGCAGCCACATGGGGGTGAGGCATGAGGAGGTTGGGGTAAAAGTCAGCCTCGTCCAGGAGTGATGTCATCACCCGGCATGGCCTGGCCGTGTCCCATGACTTGGCCAGCACCACAGGCAGCTCAGCAAGGTGTTCTGTGTGTCCACCTCTTTCAGATGGGTCTGCAGGAAGCTGTACATGCTATGCAACACCCTGCCACGTGTGCTTACCTGCAGTTGTGTCAAGCAGGCTGTCCTGCACACATGATCCAGCTTGGCCTCCACCAGGGCAGTGGGTATCTCTACAAGGACTCCCATGGCATTCAGGGACCCCTTCTCAAGTTCAAGGGATTTTGGCAGGATGGTGGCTGATGTCCACACAAGCTCAGCCACATTTTTGCCTTAGGAAACGCTCCCTTTCAGAGCCACGGCTTTAGTGGAGTCTGCAAAAGGAGGGTGGAGGTTCATCAAATTTGGGGGGATATCCAGTGGAGGCAGGAATTGGACTGAAGTGCTCTTCCTCAGGAAATCCTCTGACTCAGGATTTCCCAACAGGATTGCACGTTCCTTGAGCTGTAAGAGCCAAAGCGAGAGATGCCAGACTTCAGATGGCTCTTTAAGATGCTCTTTATTGTATCCAGATGATACAGCAATTTACAGGTGGTGGGTCACAAGAGCCTAGCCTACAACTATCAGCTACAGCTGTAGGTTTGTCGGAAGTCAACTTTATTTCTGGTTACAATGCGTTATATACTTTTCTTTTCATGCATAACAACCAATCAAAACCTTTACTATTACCTATAACCTATCACAACTACTAACATTACCATCTTCATGGTATTATTTTCCACTTACAAAAAGTTAGCGTGGTACCGTTTAAGCTAGAAGTTGTTTTTCAGTTTTCTTGCAGTGGAAAATTCTCAGACCATTTTTCTACTTGCAACATTGGCATTCTTGTTTGCCAGTGAAATCTTTTTGCTCAGTAAAAACATCTTTTCTTTGAGGTGGAGTTATCCTTTGCTCTGAGCCATTAAAATCCCTTCCAACTCATATACCCTTTGCCTTCTTAGTTATCCAGTAGGATTGTCTCAGCAATTCTTTTCTTCTAGAGCAAAACTTACTTTCATTTCTATTTCTGCTTCACATTCTACATTCAAAGGTCTTTCTGCTCAACATACACATCTGTGAGACCTTCCTGTCAAATCCCTGTCTGTCCCAACACTGAGCATCTCCTGCTGTCAGTCAAGCAGTTGCAGTCAAGCAGCATGGCAGGTAGCCCAAGTGGCTTCATGTTCCACCTCCTCAGCCACTGCCACTAAATCCTCTACAGAGAGCCTGGTGCAGACCCGTGCCTTAAGGAGGAAGTCTGACACAGCACAAGTTGCCTTGTAGCTAGGCAATTAATTTGGCCATAGATCAGAAATTTGGTTTGATTAGCCTGCTCCAATAAAGAGGCCCTAGGTGAACAATGATAGGATATATTCAAACCCAAACAGAGATCTCCCCCAATAACCTTCCACCCTAGGCAGCAGACACTTCACTGGTCAGAGAGTTGGGCAGTCCAAACTCCTGAACAATCAGTTGTCATGAGCTGGGGACTTCAAACCCACTCTTTAAGAAGGGTCTGGAACATTAAAGAGGATTCTGTCATTTGGATCAATCAGGATCATGCCATCTGTCTCCTCTCACGACCCCAGTAAATGCCATAGGTGCCTGCTGAGCACGGCAATGGAAGGCCACAAACAGGGAGGTCCCCAGTGAACATCATGGCAGACGCCTGAGCACATGCAGAGGCTTGGGAGAACTCTGGGAGGAGAAGCTGTTCTGTGGCTCTGATGATGGTGTCAGTGCCCTGAAGGAGCAGCCAAGACAGGTGCTGCAAGCTGACTTGTCCTGCCCTTTTCTGCTGTCAGATGCACACGGGACACATTTGCTGCCACTGGTACACGAGACTTGACGCTGGATCACTGGAGGGCCATGCATTGGTAGGGAATGGCCTCCAGCAAGGGCAGAGCATGATCTTCTAGCAGCAAAGCCTGAGCCTGTGTAGCGGGCCACGTACTCAGCAAACACCACAATTTTTCCCTCCAGCCCTGAACATCAGCCACAAGTGTCTGCTTTTCTTCAGCGCCTGCTGATTCTTCCTTTATCTCAGTCCAGTCTAGGATTTTGTTTGGAAGCTCATTCACGTGGCTTTAAGGGGCCTGAATGGAAGAGAGGCATTACAGCTGTGGCGCAGGACTTGTGTCCCTCTCCGCAGGAGCCGGATCGAGAGGCACCTCGGAACCCTCAGCAATCCGGCCAGCAACACACGGGCAGGAGGCCACAGATGGTGCTTCCTGGCTGGGAGAGGCCTTGTGGCCATCTCCAGCCACCGGTCTCACAGGGATCCCCGCAGCTCTGGCCCCCGCCCAGCCGCTCGCTCGGCAGCGTCAAGGCTTCAACAGAACCACCAAAGGCCAAGGGGCCTCTGGCCATCTTCCCTTCCCCACTGCACACCTGGGCAGCTTGCTGAGCACAAGGACTCGTTTTCCCTTCTTCCCCTGTCCCCTTGGGACACAGGCAGCAAAAGAAAGCTCCTGGGAGGCTGGCTATTAGAACACATCCTATATTTACACCCTAAAGAAGAACGAGAAAGAAGGAAAAAACAACCTAAGAGAAAAGAACAATGCCCGCTGGCTCAGGTGGTCCCAGCTCACAGGGCGCCTCTCCACTCAGCTCTCCTCAGAGCTGCAGCAGCAGAGCCAGCCACGGCCCCACAGACAAGGCCGTTTCCTGCGTGCCCTGTGGAATTGATTTTGCAGCTTCTGCAAGATGGGGCCTGAAGCTCTCTCTACTGCTCACAGGAGATAGGCTGTTTCGAGAGCCTGGCTTCTGATGCCAGGGCTGATGTCCTCTGCAAGAGAGAGGAACAGAGCCACGGTCAGATCCCACATCTCCGGAGACCCGAGGAGACCCCCGTGCCAGGGCCATCCCAGGGGGCTCTGGCCATGGCCAGGAGGGAGCAGGGAGCAAGGGGATCAGCCCAAAGTTACTGGACACTATTGCCGCACGTGCCCCGGACATGTCTGTGGCTGTTCTGGCCACCGCAGCCCTGGTCCGCACAGGGAGCAGAGCCCTCGGCAGCCGAGGCAGGGATTGCAGCTCCCCCCGGCTGGCAGGCCTGACATCCTGCTGCCCTCACTCACCCTCACAGGTGTGCTGGAGAGGAATGCCAGAGCTGGCTCTATAAACAAGCCGTGGATCTGCTGATAGGTAAGAGTAGCACTGAGAGATTCAAGTAACCATGGGATGGATTGCACTGATTGATCAATGGAAAAAGATATTTGCCTTTCCTAACAAACTATAGGCTTGATGATAAATGAAATTGGATCTTGAAAAATGAAAGAAGGAATGGGAAAAACTATGAGTCCTATAAGAATTAAAAGGTAAAAAGGATGGTTATACATCTGAAGGGATCCTGAAGCAACAGGTGCTCCGGGCAGGCTGTACCTCTCAAGTACCTCAGCCAATGGGAAAAGAGAGGGAAATGCAGCCAGGAAACTGGGATAAAAGGAGGCTCTGTCCTCCAAGAACTTGAGAGATCCCAGTGGAATGCCCCATGGCCTCTCCCTTTCTTCAAATAAAGCTAAAAGGACTCCTCTGTATCCTTTCTGGACATAAACATCTGATGTTTGTGGATTAATTTTCCTAAGAAAATGATTTGTTGCACATCCTGGTCAGAACAACATCCTTGCCAGAAGAAAGGAATGACTTTGATTCTCTAACACTAAAAACGCTGTTGATGAAGTTTGGTGTTTTTCTTGCTATCCTGCATTACCAGTGAAAAAGGGATCCCCCAGAAAGAAGATGGGATCCTCAAAGCCCACTGCCCTCCAGACGGGAGAAGAAAATACCCTTGGGCCTCTGCTGGGGTGGGGGGGGGGCAGCACAATAATCAGAGGGGGCCGCAGAATCAGTCCCCCAGTCCCCCCCTGCCCCCAAAGACATAGAAAATGTTGTCCTCCAGCCCTCCCATATTCTCCCCCATTCCAAATTGCCCCCATGACCCCAAGAAGTCCTGAAGCTCCCCCTGCCACTATAGCCCCCCAAAGCCCGCCCAGGAGCCACCCTGGACACCCTGAGAGCCCTTGCCACCTCCAAACCCGTAGAGCCAGTCATGCACCAGTGCAGCCACGTGGCTGGGGGGGCTGTGGGGCCATTTCGGGGGTGCAGCTCCTCCCAGCCGCTCCTGGAGGGGCTGAAGCCCCACAGGTCCTTGGTTAGGACGCCCTGGCCAGCTCCCACCTGAAGGCCACCAGGGTGTCCCCACAGGCCACGGCCGTGTGTGAGTACCAGCAGCATTGGGCAGGGGGGAAATAACCTTTCAGCCTCAGCAAAATAATCACCTCATCTCTCACAGTCCTATTAAGTCTTTGTTCTTCTACACAAAGTTCAGGAGTTTAGCATGAGCTCGGCTGAGAAGCAATCCATGACAATTAGTAAAGCTTATGACAAATACCAACTGATTTAGCTAGTTGTAATGATCATGGATCCTGTGTTTTACGGAGGGTACGCACCAAGGGGGCATGGATAGGCGGGTCGGGATGTCCCGAGTGCCTTCCAAATACCTCAGCCAAGGGGGAAAGGAAATGAGGAGAAAATGCGGAAGGGCAATGAGGAGAAAAGAAAGCTACATGCTCCAAGTAATTGAGAGAGACCCCGCTGGACACACGCCTGATGGACTCTCTCCCTTTGCTCCAATCCAGGCACTTGTACAGGACTCCTCCGCCTCCTTTACGGACACGAACCTCTAGCGATGTCAATTTTACGCTCTGGGGAGCGGGGGACGCTGGAGCTCCTCTACCTGGGGAGGAGGGAAAACAAACCAGTATAAAGCAGTCCAGACTGGAGCAGCTGGGGAAAATTCAGAGTCCCGAGGGGGCACTGGGAGCGAGGCAGGGCAGGGGCGGGAGTGATCGGGAGGGGAGGGCGGGGAGAAGTTCCCGGCTCGGCCGAACCTCCCCTCAGGGATTGACAATGGGGGGGCGGCTCCCGCCCAAACCCTGGGGGGAAAAGCGCCCTCAGGGATTGGCCGCGCGGGACGGGGGCGGGGCAGGAGCAGTTCCGGCCTCAGCCGAGCTCCCCTCAGAGGGGGGAGCCCAAAATAACCCAAACAAAACCTCAAAACCTCCTTGAAGTTACAAGAAAATCTATGGAAATTTAATAAACTTGAATAAGCATGAAATATTTGAGGCAATATTGTAGTTACGTTCGAACAATGGAGGGTTGAAAAGCCGGGTTGTGCAGTAAAAACAGTGCAAAAACAAGGAACTGCCCAAACTCCTTTAAGAATCCCTCAAAACTAAGCAAAATTGAGTAGAAGCATAATGAAGATGAACAGTTATTTATAAGTTAAATCTGCAGTGAGTGCAGAATTCAAAAAATGGGGACGTGTAAAATGGGGCTTGGGGTGTTAAAACTCCTCAAGAAAGCACCAAAAAACCCCAAGCACCACATTCCCCTGATGCCTGGGCTGGCTGTCCCACAGCTCAAGTAGAAGAGTCCTCCCGTAGCTCAGGGGAGCAGCAGCTCTCCTGCTGATGCACAGCCTGTGGAGAAAGGGGTCAGTGGCCCAAATGTGAGCTTTGGAAATCAGAGTTGGGTTCCTAAATGCTGTGGGAACTCTCTCTACTAGAGCTGTGGTGGCTGAGGGATGTACGTGGGAAGGCTTTGCCTGCCATGAGCTGGGCTTGTTGATCATCTGAGCTCTGTTCAGGGGCACTCTGGGAGCCTGTTCCTTTGCCCTTCCCCAGGGGCAGAGTGTTGGTGAGGGCTACAGTTGGAGGCTGTGTCTGCCCCGACAGCCGGTACCGTGGGGCTGCGGATGCTCCTGCCAGCGTGGGCTTGTCTGAGCCGGGCCTTGTGCCTCTTCCAGGTGTCCCTGCTGCAGTCACAGCTGGCCCGGGACTGACAGCACTGACAGAACTACACTGAGAGCTGTGCAGGGAGCAGGCAGGAGCTGTCAGAGCTTCACCAGGAGCTCTCCTGCTCCTTTGCAGCTCTGCTCCAGGAGCCCAGAGCTGCTCTTGTGGAAGCAGAGACTTGGAGCTGCCTTGGTCTCTGAACCTTAACTTGGCACTGACGTCCTTGGGCCATCAGTGTCTGTACAGACAGGACTTGGAGAAAGCAGGAGTAGTTCTGTTATTCCAACAGAGAATGAGTGCCCTGCTCAGAAGCCAGTTCCTGTCAACTGGGGCACAGAATTCCTGCCTAGGACACAGACAAATGCTATCGAAGATGAGGGTCAAAAACACCTGCCAAAGCTTTTCCAAGCAGACCCATTTGGTTCTTGAAGGTTTGTTCCTATCCAAGAATCTTGGATGCAAGCAGCAAGATTTTTCTTCTGCCTACAAGAACTAATGATATATTACCAAACAGAGAGCAGAGAAAAAAATAATGCACTCATGGCTGTCTCAGGATTCTTAATCTATTTTATGAGCCTTAAACACTGCAGCTCTTGGCATTTCTCGGTAAGAATTTGAAAAGCCCATGAAACACCATTTTTCCTCCTCATGTGACTGTTTAAACACAAAGCTTTA
This sequence comes from Cinclus cinclus, assembly GCF_963662255.1. Lineage (NCBI taxonomy): Eukaryota > Metazoa > Chordata > Aves > Passeriformes > Cinclidae > Cinclus > Cinclus cinclus. The sequence continues at coordinate 2,488,122 of NC_085063.1, forward strand.
GTTCCCATGAATATTTGTAAGCACCAAGAACCTTTTTAGGCTTGTTCTTACATCTCCCCTTTGTCGGGGAAGACGGAATTCCTGTGACTCAGGAACTAAGCGCATTCCTAAAGAGCAGGCAGGTCTTGAGAATGCTGAGCCTTAAAACTGATGCTGTGTGGACCAGCAACTTGGAACTCATGTTATGCGCTGGGTCCCTGCCCCGCTGCCCAGCACAACTGTGGGGACACGGGGGAGGCAGGGCAGGTGCTAGGGCCAGCAGGGAGCTGGGATGGGGGAGAACCAGGGAGGACCATTCCACCAGCCCCTGGAATGATGGGCTTCACATCCTGGCAACTGTCAACAGGCCATGGAATGTTGGAATGTTGGGGATTGGATCCTGGCAACAATCAACAGCTCCCTGCTCATTGGTGTTTGGACCCTGGAGCTGTCAACAGCTCGTGAACATTGGGGCTCAGACCTCACAAAGGCGAACGTCACATTGTTTGTTTGCTAGTGACCCTGCAAAAGCCAAGGGCTTTGGATATTGGGGTTAGACCCTGCAAAGGCCAAGGGCCTTTGGATATTGGGGTTAGACCCTGCAAAGACCAAGGGCCTTTAGGCACTGGGGTTTAGACCCTGGCAAAACTAACGACCTTCGGACACTGCGATTTGGACACTGTTGGTGCCAAAGGGGCAAACGGAGACCCGGCGGGTGAGTGAAAAAGCCACTGCTCTCCTTGTGCCAGGCCAGCAGGGGCCAGGCTGGGCCTGGGCTGTGCCTTAGGGGAATTGGTTCCCTTTGGGAATAGCAAGGGATTAAGAGTTGGCTGTTCCAGAGCAGGCAGTAGCTTTGATGCTTGCTGTGGGGACAGGCCTGGGAGGGAATGGGGGACTCCTGGCCATTCCAGAGCGCAGCCACATCTCCTGCTCCATCCTTGTCCCACTGGAGGCCGTGGGCACAAACAAGGGAACAGCTTTTCATTGCCTTTCCTTCAGCCCAATTTACAGTGCAGCCTCAGTGCTTCCCAGACGCAAGAATGGATTTCTCCCAGACATTTCTGAGATGATCCCCAGAAGCCCAGAGGAGGCCACGGGGATAATAGGAAGATGCTCCAAGGGCTGGGGGACCTGTGCCAAGGGAAAAGGATACAAGAGTTGGGGTTGCTAAGCCTGGAGAAGGTTGCAGAGTAAAACTGGAGCCCCTTCCTATGCATGAAGGGGCTGCAAGAGAGCTGGAGAGAGACTTGAGCCAGGGGCCTGCAGGGTCATGACAAGGGGCAATGGCTGCCCACTGAGACAAGGCAGGGATGGATGGGAAGCTGGGAGGGAATTCTGCCCTGTGACGGTGCTGAGACCCTAGCACAGGTTGCCCAGAGAAGCTGTGGTTGCCCCGGATCCCTGAGAGTGGTCAAGGCCAGGTTGGATGGGGCTCTGGGCAAACTGCCCTTCTGATGTTCTTAGAAGTGATGAGACCCCTTCCAGCGTGTTTGTTTGTGCTGCTGTCAAACTACTGGGCTGGAAATACTGCCAAGGAGGGGAGGAAGAGCTCAGCTGGAATTGCTGTGCTCTGGGACAGGCTGGGAAGCACTTAGAGGCAACTGCCTCAGGGGCAGCCATGCAGTCTGAGTGTGCTCTTCCCTGTGCTCTTCCAGGGAGCTCAAGGCCTTTCTCACCAGGGACATTCCTCCAGATCCCCTGAGGTGAGTCAACTGTGCTGAACTGGCTGGGATTTTGAAACTGCTTCTCCATGAATGGGCTACTGGTTCTTGTGAGATCAGAAGGGGCATCACAGTGGTACTTTGGAATAGCAAGAGAATAGCTGACTAACAGCTGGATGTGGGATTTCATGGCAGATGAAACCAGATGAGAGTGACAGCATGGCCAATTCTATCATCTGCACTGACAGTCCTGGGAACATGCTCTCAACTCTGACATCCACTGATGAACAGCATCCCTTGGAATTGGTTCAGGGAGCCATAGAGAATTGTGGGCGCTTGTGGCAATATTTTGAGCAAAAGGCAGAGAAATGCCAGAGGCTCAGATGCCACCAGCAGCTCATAGGCTGCCTGCTGGAAGAAATCAGAAGGTGAGCGTTTCCTTCTCCTGCGTTCCCAAGTCAATCTTCTTGCAGACCTGGGAGTTCAGAGGCATCCTGGGTGAATAAATCCCCCGCCCTACCATGCATAGGCCTCAGAGTGCCTCTTGAGCATTGTCCTGTCTGGGTCTTTCATGCTCTACTGTGACTTCCAAGACAGTCTAGAGATGCACAGCCATGTTGGAAGAGAAGACTCCTTCTTGTCACCATGCTAGTCCCCTGAATTCTGTTCTTTGCGTGCCCCTGCCCAGCCACTGCTTCTCACTGAAGGAAGGCAAAATCCTGCCTACCTTTCCCTTTGCCTCTGGAGGATACTCTTTGGGAGGGAAAGAGCAAGAACTTCCTTAGCCCAGTGCGCCCAGCTCCATCCTGGAGTGCTGAAAACGGGACTGGTGACCTCTCAGGCCTCCTTGTTCTTCTGACTGAGCCTTGTCTCTGCAGTGACTTGGCCAGCCTGGAGAAGTCCAGGGAAATGCTGCAGCAATGCATTGGAATCCCAGAGCCTGGAGCCTTGAGTCTGCGTCAGAAGAACACCAAGGAGCAGAAGGAAGCTCCAGCCCAGGCAGAAAAGGCAGAGCAGAAGGAGAGGATGGAGGTTGGTTTTGGAAATGAGACTGGTTTTCCATTGCAAATTGTCTTGCTGTGCACGCTGGTACACGGCTGTGCACACCTGTCTCAAGATGGCCCATGCATTTATTAGCCAGGGATATGCATGTTCATCAGCAATGCTGTATATGCTTTTGCAAAATTGCTTTCTTTGGGCAGCCTCAGAGCCTCTGAAAGAGGGATGGGAGCTGGGGAAGGGTCTGGAGCACCGGTGTGACGAGGAATGGCTGAAGGATGTCCCCTGTGCATCAGTCCTTGTGACTGGGGCATCAGAGAGGGGGACATCTCCTTCTCTACAAGCCAGTGCTGTTGTCTTTTCAGGTTGGGGGTTGTGGGAGGGATGAAGCTTCACAGTTGTAAGCGAGGAGCTTGCCTGGGATCTCATGCTGAAGACTTTTCCACCCCTCCTCAGGCAAGTGAGCGTGAAAGGCATCATGCAGAGATGCTGAAGCAATGGGGAAAAGAGAAAGCAGAGAGAGAGCAGGAGCAGCAGGCCGTGCTGTGTGAGATGCGGCAGAAAGTTGCTCCCTTGCAGGACCAACATGAAGAGGAAGGAAGTAGATTTGAAAATGCCAAGAGAGAGGTAATGATTGTGAAAGGAGAACAGGTGTGATTTTTTGCAAAGCTGAAGCTCTAGGACATGGCAGGATATGGGGCTGTGTGCCATGAACTCAGAGTCTTCCACATTGAATTTGGAATGGTGAAAGATGATTTGGGCCATCTTTGGGACCAGGAATGAGCCCTCTCATAGGAAGCCAGGCAGAAATATCATCTTTCAGCTGAGATTTTTGTGCTGCTCTTGTGCTCTGTTTTTCTATGACGTACCTCAGAGTATCTTCACTGTTCTCTTCCTGATCCCCATTTGGTGTGTACTGGTGGGTATTCATTGCCCAGGTGACTTTATAGGACTTTTCTTTTGTGGGCATAGGTATGGTGCAGCAGGAATGCTGACACAAAATAGGAAAGTCTTTTTAAAGATTCCTCTGCAGTATTTCTGAAAAGTAACCCAGAGGTATCTCTTGGGCAGTGTTCTAAATCGCTTCCTGGGAAGCTGTGGCTCCCCTGGGACAGACAGTGGCCCAGGGGAGCAGCAGCTGAGTGCTCTGAGAGTGCCTGTGCCCATCAGTCTCTGCCTCTTCCACACAGATATTGCAGGGCAAATGTGAAGCCCTGTGCTCTTTCTTTGTGTGCAGGTCCTGCTGGAAGAGCAGAATGACAGGAGTGCTTTATCAGAGGCACTGTTTCAAATTCATGGAGAACTCAGCCAAGCCTGTCAGCAGGTCCAGCAGCTCAGGCAGGAGGTGAAAGAGCAGCAAGAGAAGAGGCAGGTAAGTGTGAGTAGGCAAGGAATAGAGTGCAGGGCAGTGACAAGGGCACAAAAGGCAGCTCCTGGGACTGAGGAGGCAAGGGCTGCTTCAGGCCCTGGGGGAGTACAGAGCCTGGTAAGCTCCAGAGCTCAGCCCCAATACGGAGGGCTTGCAGAGGAAACAGAACTGGGTAGAGAAGGCAATAGAAGTAGCTGAAGAAATGGGAATTTGAGACAGCAAGTGGAAAAAGCTGAGCCTGAGGACAGGTCCCAGGAAGTTGCTCTGCATTTTGTTGCCAGACCATCAAGGCAGAGCTGCAAGCTGAGCTGCAGGAAGCTCGCAGTGCAATCCAGGCAGCAGACAGGAGGCACAAGGAAGAGCTAGAAGGCATAAAGGAGAAAATGAAACTTCTCCTTGAGCAGAGGGAGGCTCTACAAAAGCAGGTGAGCAAACCAGCAGTGGCACCACAGTCATCCAGGGAGGGATCTGTGGCCTTCTTGCTTTCCCATGGCCAAGCAGCAGCTGATGGGGTGAACCCTGGGGCTGCCCGCTCCTGTGCTCTCCATGGCAGCTGCTCTGAAGGACACTCAGTGCTCTGCTGAATCCCAGCTGCTGTCCTGGACAGCTGGGCTAGTGCTCTGAGCTGTGGGCCAGCAACCATCAGCATGGATTCCTGCTGGCCTCTTCTTGCCAGCCTTGGTTTGGGAGGTGCTTTTTCAGGTGCCCTTGCTGGGCCACTTAGTGATTGAAACAAGTTGTCCATATCCATTGTGAATCTGGTGTTGTCAGGACAGCAGGAGAAATGGAAGGTTTTTCCTGTACCTTTCATCACAGCCTCTGCTGTGGCTCACAGTGACAAGCTGTGGCTGTAGCCTCTGTCTGCTTTGTTCTGTTTCACTGGAGGTGGGAGAGTTGACATCTCAGCTGGCAGCCTCCCGAGAGTCCCAGGAAGCGACCGTCCAGAGAGTACAGGAGCTGTCTAGGCAGAAGCTGTTGGAGGTTGAAGATGTGCAGAAGATGCTGGAGGAGGCAGAAAATAAGAACAAGGAGCTGCAAATGTACCTGCAGAACATGGAGAGGGAATGGAGTCAGTGGGAAGAAGTGGCCCAGCAAAATTCCGAATTGCAGGCTTCTGTGAATGTCCTGGAGAGGGAAAAAGCCAGGTGAGTGAAAGCCTGTGGGACTCTGCATTGTGGTGAATGGATTCCCTCTTGGCCATTTTTGCCCCTGCCAGGAGCTCTGGCAGCATTTCCTAAGAGGCAGAATGTGAACTCTCTGAGCAGACACGTCTCATTATCTCAGTGTTGTATCGCGTTTTCTTTTCCCTTACACTTTCAGTTAATGTTTTTCTGAAGAGAAGGGATTTTGAGGTAGCTCTTTCCCTCTGTAGCTCTCTTTTTCTGGGGACTGTTGTGTTGTTAGCTTAGGTGCGGGTGTTAACAATGCCCCAGCTGTATTGTAAGGAGGTGGATACATCCATCAGCTCCACCTTGGGTCCTGTGACTTGAATCCTTTGGGATCTGGATCAACCTGGCATCTGATATCTTTGCTGGGCAGAACTATCTTAGGGCTCTGACTGCTTATCTAGGCCAGGTTGCCCTTGCATGCACCCAAGAATATCTGTTTTGCATCGTTCCTCATGAAACACCCTCCTCTGCCTGGAGGGAGTCAAGCAGGGTCCCTGCCACCCCGCACCGTCACAGGCAATACTGACTGTACAGAGAATGCAAGAAACATGTCCAAGATTAGGGGGACTCCTCCAGCTGATCTAGTCCTGCCAGTCTTCATTGCCATGGGATGTTTCACATTTCCATCTCAAAAAAGGAAGGGCATGTACATAGCAACTCCCCATTCTTTCAGGAACAGAAGGAGTGTGGGCACATGCTGAGCTGTGATTGTAGGGGGAACAAACTGCCAAGTTGTTTAGACAAAGCTCATCAGACAGAGCACATTTTTCCTAAGGTGGTTCAAGTCCTAAGAGTTTATAAGATGTGATTGCATGTAGTAAGGTGTTGCATGCTTCCCTTCTAGGCTGATTCTTTCTCTGGAGGAAAAGAATGTGTGCCTCAGAACGCTGGAAGAAAAGAACCTGGCACTGAACAGTCAGGTGTCTCATTTTTGTTCTGCTCTTCAGGAGACTGAGCAGCTCCATTCTGAGCATAGAAGAGAACTGCAGGAGCTCAACAACCAGGTAAGCTGTGCACTGGCATCCTCTTCTCCATTGACACACAAAACCACATTTCCTTTGGAGGCCCCAAGCTCTTTCCCCTTCCAGTAGCATGCATTTCTGCTGTCTTCTGCCCACAGCTGCTGCTGCTGCACCCTAAGTCCAAGGCTGGATTTGGTGTGTGCTGCTGATGTTTTCCCCCATTCCCTCCTGGGTCCCAGCAGGAAATCTGGGAGGAGAAGCAGCAGCAGACTCCTTTGGAGCCTCTCTGTCCCTGTGTTAGCAGTGTTGTCCCAGATGGAGTTGGTTCCTGTGCTGGGCACTGAGCAACGTGGGGACACAGACGTGGCCATGGCAGGCTGGGCAGGGCACTTCCACCGCAGCCAGTTCAGGCAGTGTTCAGAGCTGCAGCCTCAAGGGTGTCCATTGCCTCCCTTTCCCTCTTTTCTCCACATTTCTCTCTATTGGAATCCTTGGTCCTGCGCCTTCTGTTTCCTACGTGTTTTTTGCCTGAAGTCCTTTCTCCTTGGTTGCTCTCCCTCCTGCCCGCTCTGCTGCCTCAGGAGCAGCCCTGTTCCTGAGGCTCTGTGCATCCATCTTTGCAGACCTGTGCCCTGATGGAGGCAGTGATGGAGAAGGCAACTCTCCAGGAGACTCAAGAGAAGCAGCTTGAAACTGAGGTGTCTGAGCTGCGTGTGAGGCTCCAGAGCTCAGAGGAAAGAGCAGAGGCCATGGCCACACAGTGCAAGGCTGTGGAGCTGGAGCTGAGGAAGGCACAGGCTCACAGAGACCAACTAAATGCCCACAGTCAGGAGCTGCGGAAACTGTTGGAACAAAGTGAGCAAGATACAGCTTCTCTCGCCTCCATTCACTGCCCCATCCTATCTCAGCAGTGGGGATTTCTGATCCCAGGCACAGGAAAGGGGCAGTGGCCTGACAGGGCAGATAGGAAAAAATAAACAGCAGGAGATTTATGCATTGTAGTGCCAGTGAAACGTTTTTTCTCAAGAGAGATGCTATGGCTGATCCCATGCACAGCTGGTGCCTTTCAGGTGCCATGTCTGTGCTAAGGAGCTGTAGCTGCATGCCTCAGCTCAATTCTCCCAAACTCCAGGCCCTGCCAGAGCCTTCAGGCTATTGATCCCTCTGGAGCAGGGCTGCACAGGCATCCCAGCTCTTTTGTCTCTGTCAGATTGGTCATTCTGCACAAGTCAAAGAGCAAACACACTTTCCTATTCCTCTGAATCTTGCCCCATTCATTCCTGCTTTTTTCTTGGCCTGGAAGATTCCTTCATTTCTGTCAGATTTGGATCCCTTGTTGGCTTAGGGCGTAGCTAACACAGGCAGGCAGAGAAGACAGTGCTGTTGTCTCTGCAGGATGCACATCCTTTTGCCTTTACTTTGTTTTCCCCTTTCGTGCTGCAGCAATATGGAGGCAAGAACAGCAGAAGACCCCTCTAGAACCTACCCTGAAGGAAGAGGCTGTGAGTCTTCGTAAGCAAATGGCACCTGTGCAGAGGAAATTGGAGAGACTGAAGAAGGAAAGGAAGAATGTGCTGGTGAGATTGGCAGATGCCACAAATGGCCATTTCCTAGCTCTGTTTGGACGTGGTGTTAATAGTTCTAAGGAGTACCTTTTCCAGTTTCACTATTCTAATTCCAGCCTTCTGGATAAGGAGGAAAAGATGTTGTAGTCATGTCAAAACCATGTAGTGCCGAGGCTGCTGATTGTCCTCCATGATGGAGTTCTGTCCCCGAGAAGCTTTAGTCCTCAATGTCCACACTGTCTCTACTGACATTGCATGGTTTGGGCAATTCCTCATGTGATAAGCCAAGCTCAGATTTCTAAATATCTGGACCTGGAAGGGGGGGGGGGGGGGGGCGCTGAGAAGACCAAGTTTTCTGTTACTAGAAAGGTGTTTGACCTTGGCCATGTGACAGCAGGCAGTGGGGAGAGAAGAGAGCAAAGCCAGGTGCTCATGCAGAGAAGGACGTGTGCCTGCCAGGGGAGAACTCATCCTGAGTTGCAGCAGAGAATAACAGCCTGATCTGGCCATTACTGCTCCAGGAGAGGGCAGTGGGGCTCTCGGGATAGTGCCAGGGAATTCAACACAGGACAGGTGGAAAAGCACTGCTGTTGCCCAACCCCAGGGAATGAAACACTGGGGGTGTTTGCTCTTCCCTTCCTCCCTTGTGGAGAGCACATCCTTGTGGCATTGCTTAAATGCTGCTTAGCGTGGACTTGAAATCCTGGCTGCAGTTCTGACATCTCCTCCCCAAAGCAACACTGGAGTGGAGCTGCAGGAGGTTGAGGAAGGGCAGGAAGGAAGCTGGGAAGGGCTGGGTGAGCTGGGAAAGGTGCAGCATCAAGGGGTGCCCAGCAAGGTCTGCAGCATCCTGAGAGGCAGAGAGAGAGGAGCAGCCTGTGGCTGCCCCTGTGGCAGGAGTGCAGATCTGGTATGAGAAGCAAACTGAGAGAGGGAATGAGTGACCCTTTTTCTCCCTGTGTTGATGCATGATCAGGAATTGTACCAGCAACAGATGAGACGTGTGGATAAGAATAATGAAATGCGTGCACCTGACATGCAAAGTCAGAATGAAATAACCCAACCATTGGAGTTGTAGGGCAAAGGCATACATGAAGAGTGGGAGCATGGGGTTTATGGGGTTTCTGTTACTTTGAATCAGAAATTAAGCGGAGGACCCATAGGGACAGAGCAGACTCAAGTCCTGAGTGCTGCTGTGAGCAAGAGTGAAATGGCCAAAGGGACTTGGAAGAAAAATTTAGCAGTCCTACAGAGAAGGGCTCCTGACATTGGCATGGGCCAGTGTCATCTCCAGGTAGGCACTGGCATTGCCCTTCAGTCCACTGCAACAACCCTGAATGATTCCAGTGATGTTTCCCATCAAGAATTGGGACTCTCTATCCCTGTCAGTCCACTTCTGCTTGGGCAAAGCAGCGTGGGCTGCAGCAGGCAGCCTTGTCTGTGTGCCTGGCTCCAGCCAGAGGCCACTGACTGCCACATTGTTTCCTGGCATACCCAGAATGACTGACACAGCTCTGGAACTTGCTGTTCAAATCAGCTCTGGGCCAAAAGTTGGGCATGGGGAGCTGCTTCTCCTGTGCCCACGCAAAGGGAGGAAACACATGGGGATTTGGATTTGGTGTGGGAAGGAATGAAGCAGGTGAGCAGAGTGATGGACTAAACCCAGCAGAGTTTTGGAGGGATGCCTGAACAGCAGCTGCACTGTATAGGCAGTTTTAGAAGATGAAGGTTTGGAAGATGCAGTATTGTTGGGTGAAAACATGGAGTTTGGAGAAGGGATGTTTGTTAGGAAGGTGCTGTCTGGTCCCAGGCAAGCCAGCAGGGTGTGACAAAGCACTTGCAAGGTCACAGTGGCAGAGGCTCTTGGAGCCCAGGCTGTCAGAGCTGCATAGGGCAGATGCTGTGAAACGTTGAGCCCAGAGCACAGGTGCTCCTTGTCCCCTGGCTGCCTGTGAGGTGGCACTGGCTGGCTCTGCACAGTGCTCCCGAGGAAGGGCTCAAGCTGTACGTTGTCCTGCTTCCAGGTTTCCCAGGAGCAGGAGTCATCTAGCAGGGCTCTGGAGCAGCTGCGCCGGGAGTCCTCTGGCCAAGGGCACGCACTGACCCAGGTGTGCAGAGAGAAGGAGCTGCTGGGCCAAGAGAAGGCTGCCCTGGAGGGCCGACTGGCAGCCATGGAGCAGCGGCAACATGACCTTTCCAAGCAGCTGGCAGAGACCAGGTAAAGGCAGGGAGCAGACCCTTTCAGATGTTTTTACATTCCATGGCCAGAAAATATAGAAGAGTCTCAAGAAAATAAAAAAATGCCCCAGTGTGAAGTTTATTTTTCTGACACCTAAAGGCAGCCAAGCTCTTGTGAGCCTTGGGTCCTGTTTGTGCTGCCAAGCACACTCCCGTGGGCAGCTGAAAGCACGCCACCCAGGCCTGAATTGAGTAGCAGTTAAGCCATGCAGATGTTGAGTGGAACCTCAAGTTACTCTTGGGTTTGGCTCCTTGTTCTGGGCATTGAACATCCCTCGTTCCTTACCAAGTAGCTTGACATGATCCTGATCTTCAGAACTGAAGCTTCACCTTCAGCATTCCAGGCTCTTACCTTGGGATGCTGGGAGTAGCACGCTGCCATTCAGGCTGAAGCCAGAGGCTCCTGCAGAAAAATCTTGAGGGCTTTCTGCTTCCAAGCACACGCTTGAGAAATGTGGGGCAGGACCTAGAGCTGCTTAGAGAGCAGCAGGGAAAGCTCATTGGAATTCTCAACAGCCTCTGGGAATTCTTGCTGATTGTTGTTGGGCACCCACCTGCCAAACCTGCCAAGGTCCCTTTGGACGATCCCTCTCACTCCGTAAAGAAAGACAAGTCACCTGCTTAGCCAGCAACACTAAAATAAAGGTGACAAGTCTACTCCTTGACCTTGCAAGAGTTTAAACTGCCGTCTCTGCATTCAGGTAGTTGTTGTTCAGACAAAAGGGTGTTCTCATTTTTTACAAGTGCTGCCGTGACCATGAGATTTGACTGTATCATGCAAAGTAGTTCAGAAGTCTCTTAAATACAGGGTGTCTGGAAGATGATGGACCTTTGTGTCCATTATGAAGAGTATGGAAAAGTCAAGAGTCAGCCAGGACAAGAGTCTGTTCTGTCCCCCTGCAGAGCAGCTTGGAAGAGCTGATGAGAGAAGGGCTGATGAGAGAAGGGCTGTGAGCAGTCTGGGCTTTTGCTTGTCAGCCCAGCCTGTTTGGGCACAGCTACCCTGTGTCATGGGTCAGGAACAGCAACTGAAGGTTTGGCTGTTGAGCTCCAGTTGGGCTGGGCTGTCTGTGCTATGCCAGGCCATAAGGAAGGCCTGGGCACTCCCTCAGAGGGCCCTGCATTGCCACTGAAATGTCCCAAATGTGCCTTGTCTGGACAAGTTTCCATGCCGCTCCTTTTCCATACTCAGCAGTGGAGATCCTGAGGCACACTGTCTTGGAATTACCAGCTGTGGGTGTCAGGAGCAAGCTACTCATGTCTCTCTGTACTTGCAACTTGTAGCTCAGCAAAGGAGAGCCTGGAATGCAGCCTGTTTGCTGCTCAGCAGCAGATATCTCAGCTGGAGGAGACCAGGGACCATCTGGAGGCTCAAGTGCTCACAGTCATGCAGGCCAAAGAGGTGATAGAAGGTGAGGATCTTGTGTGCTTTGTTTGTGGTGCTGCCTCTGCCTAGAGAAGCTAAGCAGCCTATAAAGCCACCTGTGTCCACAGGGCTTCTGAGGACTGGTGGGGCTGGAGGCCCTGAAAGGGCCTGAGGTCAGTCAAGTCACTAAAGACTGCCTCTTGCTGTTGGTCATGTTTGCAGGAGAAGTGAAGTGCCTGCAACGTGAGCTGGAAGCAGAGAGAGCGCTCAGGAGGCAGGAACAGGAAGACACAGCTCAGCAGCTCTTGCAGGCAGAGCAGCAGCATCACAAAAGCCTCAGGTTTCAGAGAACTGCTCAGCAACTGCAAATAAACAAGCTCCTACAAGACCTGGTAGGGGACAGTATGCTTCTGAATTGTTTAAGCTGGCTCTGTGGGTTGGTTTAGCACAAGCAGAGACTGAGGGTTTGCAAGGGCAGAAATCCTCTGCCAGAGGCCTCCTACTGCTGGGATGGGCAGCGGAGCTCAGACTTGGAGGTGTGTGAAGGTCCCCAGGATGGTGCAGGGACAGTAAAGGCAGCCAGAGCTTCATTGAGGGCGTAAGATGAGATCCAGAGCAGGTTGGGCAGTGCCCACCCAAAGCGTGACAGCCCAGGGCAGGATGGTCACCAAGTGCCACCTGCCACAGAGCAGATGCCAACATGGAGCAGATGCCAACGTGGAGCAGATGCCAACGTGGAGCAGATGCCAACATGGCTGCCAGTTGCCAGCAATGGAACTTGGTTCCTTCCTTGCTGTGCTTCTGTGGTGGACAATGGGATCAGCTTTGGGCTTGAAGCAAATGGAACAGGATCCTTGTGCCCAGTCTTTCAGTCCTTGTGACTGGGGCATCAGAGAGGGGAAGGTGACACCTCCTTCTCTGAGAGGTTGAACTTAATGCCAGGGGAGGTCTTTCCCAACAGAAATGAATTCATGAGTCTGTGATTCTTGCACCTGCTGAGCCTCCTTTTAAACGCCATGAGAGGACACGGTTTCTGGAGTGCAGAAAGCCAGTGCTGTTGTCTTTTCAGGTTGTGGGAGGGATGAAGCTTCATATTTCTCAGGAACGAGATAGCCTTCATGTTGGACTTCATGCTGGAAATTTTTTCCTCCCCTCCTCAGGCAAGGGAGCATGAAAGACACTGTGCAGAGATGCTGAATCAATGGGGAAAAGAGAAGGAAGAGAGAGAGCAGGTAAGAGTGAGTAGGCAAGGAATAGAGTGCAGGGCAGTGACAAGGGCACAAAAAAGCAGCTCCTGGGACTAAGGAGGCAAGGGCTGCTTCAGGCCCTGGGGAAGTACAGAGCCTGGTAAGCTCCAGAGCTCAGCCCCAATACGGAGGGCTTGCAGAGGAAACAGAAATGGGTAGAGAAGGCAATAGAAGTAGCTGAAGAAATGGGAATTTGAGACAGCAAGTGGAAAAAGCTGAGCCTGAGGACAGGTCCCAGGAAGTTGCTCTGCATTTTGTTGCCAGACCATCAAGGCAGAGCTGCAAGCTGAGCTGCAGGAAGCTCGCAGTGCAATCCAGGCAGCAGACAGGAGGCACAAGGAAGAGCTAGAAGGCATAAAGGAGAAAATGAAACTTCTCCTTGAGCAGAGGGAGGCTCTACAAAAGCAGGTGAGCAAACCAGCAGTGGCACCACAGTCATCCAGGGAGGGATCTGTGGCCTTCTTGCTTTCCCATGGCAGAGCAGAAGCTGATGGGGTGAACCCTGGGGCTGCCTGCTCCTGTGCTCTCCATGGCAGCTGCTCTGAAGGACACTCAGTGCTCTGCTGAATCCCAGCTGCTGTCCTGGACAGCTGGGCTAGTGCTCTGAGCTGTGGGCCAGCAACCATCAGCATGGATTCCTGCTGGCCTCTTCTTGCCAGCCTTGGTTTGGGAGGTGCTTTTTCAGGTGCCCTTGCTGGGCCACTTAGTGATTGAAACAACTTGTCCATATCCATTGTGAATCTGGTGCTGTCAGGATAGCAGGAGAAATCGAATGTTGTCCTGTACCTTTCGTCACAGCGTCTGCTGTGGCTCACAGTGACAAACTGTGGCTGTAGCCTCTGTCTGCTTTGTTCTGTTTCACTGGAGGTGGGAGAGTTGACATCTCAGCTGGCAGCCTCCCGAGAGTCCCAGGAAGCGACCGTCCAGAGAGTACAGGAGCTGTCTAGGCAGAAGCTGTTGGAGGTTGAAGATGTGCAGAAGATGCTGGAGGAGGCAGAAAATAAGAACAAGGAGCTGCAAATGTACCTGCAGAACATGGAGAGGGAATGGAGTCAGTGGGAAGAAGTGGCCCAGCAAAATTCCAAATTGCAGGCTTCTGTGAATGTTCTAGAGAGGGAAAAAGCCAGGTAAGTGAAAGCCTGTGGGACTCTGCATTGTGGTGAATGGATTCCCTCTTGGCCATCTTTGCACTTACCAGGGGCTCTGGCAGCATTTCCTAAGAGGCAGAATGTGAACTCTCTGAGCAGACACGTCTCATTATCTCAGTGTTGCGTCTCATTTTCTTTTCTATTATGCCTTCAGTTAATGTTTTTCTGAAGACAAGGTATTTTGGGGTAGCTCTTTCCCTCTGGGGACTGTTGTGTTCTTAGGTTAGGTGGGTGTGTTAACACTGCCCAAGCTGCAATGTAAGGAGGAGTCTGTGTCCCCACATTGCTCAGTGCCCAGCACGGGGAACCAACTCCAACCTGGGTCCTGTAACTTGAATCCTTTGGGATCCGGATCAGCCTGGCATCTGATGCTTTTGCTGAGCAGAACCATCATAAGGCTCTGACTGCTGATCAAGGCCAGATTGCCCTTGGAGGCACCCAAGAAACAAGAATGTCTCTTTTGCATCGTTCCTCATGAAACATCCTCCTCTGCCTGGAGGGAGTCAAGCAGGTTCCCTGCCACCCTCCACAAACACAGGCATTACTGACTGTGCAAAGAATGCAAGAAACAAGACCAAGGTTAGGGGGACTCCTCCAGCTGATCTAGTCCTGCCAGTCTTCAGTGTCAAGAAGAAGACAAAGGAAGGCTGGGCGCTCTTGCTTGCCTGCACATTTCTGCATCTTCTGTCAGATTGTGCTCCAAGCCGGTGTAGGCACTTCTGCCTTTGGCCATTGTTTCTCCAGCTGAAAGTAGGATTGATCCTGGTAAATCTTAGGGAAATTCCCAGAGATTCCCTTGGCTCTAGGGTGCTGCACGTCCTCCCTGGACATACAATATGGGGGAAGGAAATGTCTCTTCCATGTTGACCAAACCTCCCCCATTTGGAGCCTGGTTAGTCAGAGGAAAATTGTTCCTCTCCTCAATGTCTTCATGGCAAGACTTTCTTAGGTTTGTATTCACATTCCCATCTCAAAAAGAAGGCAAGGCATGTAGGCAGGAACTCCCCATTCTTTCAGGAACAAAAGGAGTGTGGGCACAGGCTGGGCTGTGACTGCAGGGGGAAAAAACAGCCAAGTTGTTTAGACAAAGCTCATCAAACAGAGCAGATTTTCTCTGAGGTGGTGCAACTCCTAAGAGTTTATAAAATGGGATACCTTGTAGTAATGAGTTGCATGCTTCCCTTCTAGGCTGATTCTGTCTCTGGAGGAAAAGAACCTGTGCCTTAGAACACTGGAAGAAAAGAACCTGGCACTGAACAATCAGGTGTTTCAGTTTCGTTCTGCTCTTCAACAGGCTGAGCAGCTCTCTTCAAACCGCACAAAACAACTGCAGGAGCTCAACACCCAGGTAAGCTGTGCACTGGCATCCTCTTCTCCATTGACACACAAAACCACATTTCCTTTGGAGGCCCCAACCTCTTTCCCCTTCCAGCAGCATGCATTTCTGCTGTCTTCTGCCCACAGCTGCTGCTGCTGCCCCCTTAGGCCAAGGCTGGATCTGGTGTGTGCTGCTGATGTTTTCCCCCATTCCCTCCTGGGTCTCAGCAGGAAATCTGGGAGGAGAAGCAGCAGCAGACTCCTTTGGAGACTCTCTGTCCCTGTGTTAGCAGTGTTGTCCCAGATGGAGTTGGTTCCTGTGCTGGGCACTGAGCAACGTGGGGACGCAGACGTGGCCATGGCAGGCTGGGCAGGGCACTTCCACTGCAGCCAGTTCAGGCCGTGTTCAGAGCTGCAGCCTCAAGGGTGTCCATTGCCTCCCTTTCCCTCTTTTCTCCACATTTCTCTCTATTGGAATCCTTGGTTTTGTGCCTTCTGTTTCCTACGTGTTTTTTGCCTGAAGTCCTTTCTCCTTGGTTGCTCTCCCTCCTGCCCGCTCCGCTGCCTCAGGAGCAGCCCTGTTCCTGAGGCTCTGTGCATCCTTCTTGCAGATCCGGGCCCTGCAGGACACAGTGCTGGAGGTGGAGGCTGCTCGGGCAACTCGAGAGAAGCAGCTGCTGCAGGAGCTCAAGGAGTCCCGGGCCAGAGAACGGTGCTTGAAGGCTTCTGTGTGTGTGCTGGAGACTGAGGTGTCTGAGCTGCGTGTGAGGCTCCAGAAGTCTGATGACAAAGCTCTTGAAAACTAGAAGCTGCAGAAGGACTTGGAAGACAGTGAGTGAGGTACAGCTTGTCCTCTCCTGTTTCTCACCAGTTAGGATCTCTGATCCCATGCACAGGAAAATTGCCCACAGATGGCAGAGGGAAAATATAACCAGCAGGAGATTTATCCAGTGTAGGGGCAGTGAAAGGTTTTTCTCAAAAAAGATGCTATGGCTGTCAGTGCCATCTGGCTGTGCTATGGCTGATCCCATGCACATCTGGTGCCTTTCAGGTGCCATGTCTGTGCTAAGGAGCTGTAGCTTCATGCCTCAGCTCGATTCCCTGAAACTCCAGGTCCTTCCAGAGCCTCCAGGCTATTGATCCCTCTGGAGCAGGGCTTCACAGGCATCCCCGCTCCTTTGTCTCTGTTGGATTGCTCACTCTGCATAAACCCAAGAGCAAACACACTTTCCTATTCCTCTGAACCTTGCCCCTTTCATTCCTACTTTTTTCTTTGCCTGGAAGTTTCCTTCATTTCTGTCAGCTTTGGATCCCTTGTGGGCTTAGGGCATGGCCAGCACAGGCAGGCAGAGAAGACAGTGCTGTTGTCTCTGCAGGATGCACAATGCCTTTGCCTTTGCTTTGCTTTTCCCCTTCTCCTTCCCCTTCCCTGCTGCAGGTTAGTGGAATGCACAACTCAAGGACAGTTCTCAAGCAATTGCCCTGCAGAAAGAGGCTGCTGAAAGGAAAGAAGAGGTTGTGAGTCTTCATCAGGAAGTGGCACCTGTGCAGAGGAAATTGGAGAGCCTGGAGAAGGAAAGAAGGATGTGCTGTTGAGATTGGCAGATGCCACAAAGGGATCTCCTTCCTTCCTAAACTTCTCAAAGAGGAGCCAGGGAGCAGCAACTTAGTCAATAGTTGATGTTTAAAGGATAGTATAAGTGTAAATGAACCTTTATACAACTATGTTCCTTAGGATGAAGGATATCTTTCTAGAGAAATAAAGAGTTTATTATGATCACAATTAAACTCAAAGATCTTTTTCAGTATTACTTGCTACCCAGTGCAGAGAACTATAAATTGTGGTGTAGTACATTATATTTGAAGCAACATAGAAGCCATTGTATCCAAGGCAGCAAAACCAATTCTTAATGAAAGATTGATGCTACTCAGCCAAATCAATGACTATGGGCAAACATTTCTGCCATCTTTACGGAGTGCCCTTGAAGGAGTGCCATCCTGACTCCAGGGAGCAATCTGCAGAAGGGAGACACATGGCGTGAGGACTTTATTGAAGGCAGGAAAAACCTGCCATGTGTGGAGGTTTTACATTTGTCTTTAGGAAACTGCAAGCTGTTTTTTCTCAGAGTCACAGAATCTCAGGCTGCGTGAGGCCAGAGGCACCTCTGGAGGTTACCTCGCCAAGCCCCTGCTCCACCAAGTCCACCCAGAGCCAGCTGCCCAGGATGTGTCCACGTGGCTTTTGAGTCTCTCCAGCCATGGAGACTCCACCACGTCCCTGGGCACCTGCCCCAGTGCTCAGCCACCCTGCCAGTGCAGAAGTGGCTCCTGAGCTCAGAGGGTCCCTCCTGTGTGTGTCATTTTGTGCCCGTGGCCCCTGGGGCTGTCCCTGGCCCCATCCCCTCTGCAGCTTCCCCCGGGTATTTATCCCCAGGAATGAGATTCCCTGAGCCTGCTGTGCTCCAGGCTGGGCAGTCCCAGCTCTCTCAGCCTCTCCTCACAGCAGAGATGCTCCAGTCTGTCCATCACCTTCCTGGCCCTGTGCTGGACTCTGTCCAGTCTGGTCCTGTCTCCTGTACTGGGCAGCCCAGCTCTGGGCCCAGCACTCCAGGGATGATCTCACTGGTGTGGGGCAGAGGGGAAGGATCCCCTCCCTCCACCAGCTGTGACACAGCTTACATATTCAGAAAGAATTGGCAGGATTTACAGCAGGGATTTCTGTCACATATCTTATGTGGGAAAAAATGTAATGATCCATGCTCCCTGTCCCTAGCGGTGGGTAAAGGAAAAGTGTTCCTGTTGTTGGTGACAATCGATGTCAGCTGCACCGGAACCGTGCCAGGCTGGTGTGGCCTACTGTGGGAAGGAGCATTCTGAGGGAGGTAAAAGCTGGGGTGTAGAGATCCTTCAAAGACTATTCTTCAAACCGTAGAGGCCCCTGTTTTGTGAGGATCAGGAGCAATTCCTAGGCCAGGGCTGAAACTGTGCTTCTGTGAGTTCCTTTACCTCCCAGATCAATTTTTCCATTAATGATGACACATCAAAGTTGAAACTTGCCCAGCTGATAATTCACTCATCTTCCTGTGACCTTTGAAAAGGAGGGAAGAATTCTTGATCCTGCAAACATTCAAGAACTGGCTAAGGATGAGAAGGTCAAGGGTTGAGGACTTAATTTAAAATAAGCTGATTTAGGAAGGTGAAAAGCAGAATCACAATGCTGGGTGACAGGAGATCAACTGAATCAAGAACTTTTGATCGACCTCATCTCAGAAAGGAAAAATGTGAAAGAAAACATTGTGGAAGAAGAATCAAGTTAACCCAGAGGAGTGTGGAGACATTCTGGTGGAAGCAGTATTGAAGGGGGACAGTAGTTAGGGGGCTCTTGAGCCAGGCATTCAGCAGGTCTAAGGAGCAGAGGAAGCTACAGCAGCTGTCTATTGTCTTCAAAAAAGCCTGGCCAGTGAAGGTGGTTCCTGAGAACTTCAAAGAGCATGACACCAGTCTTAAAGATGGGCACAAAGGAGGGTCTGCAGAAGAACTACGGGCTATTCTGCTCCTTTGGAATCCCTGGGAAGGTGATGGAGCAGATCCTTCTGGACACCCTTTCAAGCAACTGAGAAGCAAGGGCATTGGGAACAGCCAGCACAGATTTACCACAGGGTAGTGGTGCCTGGCCATCTTGACTGACTCTGTGAATAATGGGAGACCAGGGATGATGTTGTCTGACACTGTAAAGCATTCAACGGCCACGCCGTCTCCTCACAGCCCGAGTGGTGAGATATGGACCGAGTGAATGGTGAAGTGAATGGAAAACTGCCCAAACCAGCGGGCTCAGTGCTGCTGGATCAGGTGTATGTAGTGGCCAGGTTGTGGTGACACCACTCACAGATCATCCCTGGAGCCACTCTTGCTGTTGATAAATGACTAATATTTATATGCAAAGGATGTCTTCTCTAAGCAAATTAGTGCCATGAAACTTTACAACGGGATGTCCATTCCACCATGGTCATACATATTCATCACAAGGTAATTCCTAGCTCCTACATGAACCTTACTCTTCCTAGAACTACTTTACCCACCTCTGCCCCTTCCTGGAAGTCTTTTTATGGTCTTAGGAGGTCATCTTAAGGGCTCTTTGTTGGTCATATTCACTGAGAGCAGTCAGAATGGTAAGTACCCTTGTCTTGAACTTCTCTTTGGGCATGTACGGCTGATCCTTCTTACATAACTCTGCCACAGTCTGGAAAATTAAGACACAAGCACCAGAGGTTTATGTCCAAAAAAGAGACCAAGGACTCCTTTTACTTTATTTGAATTAAGGGAGAGACCATGGTGCATATTGGGGGTTGGCTCTTTCCCTTTTGCTTCTGTGGAATTTTCCCCATTGTCATGCCAAGATACCTGTTGACTGGGCCCTGATGGCAAGAGGGGGGAGAGAGAGGAGGGAAACCCCATGAGATTCAAACAACCAGAAGAGGAAGTGAAATACTGGGCCTCACCCCATTTCCCCCACGGTTTGGGACAAAAAGGACGATCGCCACCTCTGTCCCAGCCCTGCCATCCCAGTGCCGGGAGCCATCCTCACTGCTGTTTTTCTTGCCTTATCCTGCCATTATCCAGCACTCTGCTGAGCAGCGGGACCGACACTGTGAGCAGAGGGCTCTCTCCATCTCTCTCTCCCCCCGGGACAGCGCTGCCATCACCCCCAGCCCTCCTGCAGCTCTGTGGGACCTGCCCGCCCCCAGCACCGGGAACTGCAGCTCCAGGAAAAGGGGCCTGCAGCCAGAAAGGACTGGGACTGAGTTACTGTTCTGTTTGTGCCTAATTACATAGCTGTTGTTGTTCTTGTTTGTCTTGTTAGATATACTAGTAAAGAACTGCTATTCCTATCCCCATATCTTTGCCTGAGAGCTCCCTTAATTTCAAAATCATAATAATCTGTAGGAAGGAAGGATCACATTTTTCAGTCCAAAGGGAGGCTTCTGCTTTCCCTGGCAAACACCTGTCTTTCAATCTAGGACGGAGGCCCTTAATTTCAAAATGATCATAACTGGGAGGGAGGGGGTTTACATTCTCCAACCCAAGGGAGGGTCCTGCCTTCCCTAGCAGACACCTGTCTTTCAAACTGAGACACCCATAACGATTGGTCAGTTCACCAGAGGTGTCTACGTGCAGGCAAACATCTGTTTTTAGGATTTCTTTGCATTTTATCTCTTTGACGGTTGAGAATAGTTTATAGAGGTGCAAGAAACCACGTCCCAGTCTTCGAATTCTTTCTCAGGGAAATGAGCTGTTTTTCACCGTTACCGGATTCTGTTCTTAGGAAAGGCTGGTAGCTTTGTCACAGCTGTGTCTGAGTGAGTCAAAGTCCAGTCTGTGCAGCTTTCCAGGCCTGCTGTTCAGCCCCCACCCTGGGGCACGGTGAGCTTGTTGTCCACCAACACGCCCAAGTCCTTCTCCTCAGGGCTGCTCTTGATCCACTCTCTGCCCAGCCTGAGCCTGTCCTTGGGAATGCCTGAGCCAGGGGCAGGCCATGCACTTAGCTTCATACCAGCAGAGCCACACTGGGACTTTGGTGATGGTCTCTGGGCCTATGGCAATGACTCCAGCTCTTGGAATCTTTGAGCTCCTCTTGCTGCTTCCCCTACCTCATGCTTTTCTTGCGACCCCCCTGCTCCCCTTGGTACCACCTCATCATCCTTGTGGCAGGTTGGCATGGCCAGGTCAGGGTAGCAGGGGCCTGCAGGGGGACCCTCTAGGAGGAGACACCAGGAGCTGTCCCCATGTTGGGCAGAGCTGGCTCCAGAGGGCTCCAGGACAGACCCACCACTGGCTAAGGCTGAGCCAACCAGAGATGTGGGGAGGGCCTCCGTGGTCAGGTATTAAAAACGGGGTCAACGCTGCTGTGCAACAGCAGCTGGGAGGGAGGAGGGAGAAGATGTGGGAGCAGCAGCCCTGCAGGCACCATGGCCAGGGAAGGAGGAGGTGCTGGAACAGATTCCCCTGCAGCCTGTGGTGCAGCCCATAGGGAGAAGGATTTTGACCCGTAGCCCGTGGAGGTGAGTAGAGGAGTAGGTCCCCACTGCGTCCCATGTAAGGACCAAGGAGCAGAGCAGGTGGGGATGCCCTGAAGGAATCTGCAGCCTGGGAGGAGCCCACGCTCGAGTGGGTTCCTGGCTGGGGCTGTGCTCTGTGGAGAAGAGTCCATGCAGGAGCTGGCAGGATACTGGAGCAGTCTGTTCCTGAAGGACTGTACCCTGTGGAAAGGGACCTTGTGGAGCAGTTCTTAGAGAACTGTGGCCCATGGGAAGGACCCACGTTGGAAAAGTTGGTGCAGGACTGTCTCCCATGGGAAGGGAAACTGTCAGGAGAAAGGAGCAGCAGATACAAGTGTTATGAGCTGGAAGCAATGCACATTCCCCATGTCACACACTGCTCAAGGGGAGAAGGTAAAAGAGTTGGGAGTGAAGCTGAACCTGGGAAGAGGGAGGGTAGGGGGAGGTGTTGTCACCTTTGTTCTTATTTTTCATTTTCCTACTCTGTTTCGTTGGTTATCAAATAAATTAATTTCCCCAAGGTGAGCCTTTTTGACTGTGACTTCAATTGGTGAGTGACCTCCCTGACCCATGGGATTTTAATCACATTTTCTCTCCCTTTTCAGTCAAAGAAGGGAAGTGATGGAGTGGCTCAGCGGGCACCTGGCTAGCCAAAATTGACCCACCACACTTTTCCTAACTCCTTGCTCACCATCTCCACCTTCCACACCCATTGCCCATGACTTGTCCCTGTCCCTGACTCCACTGTGAGTGAAGGTCTACAGGAGCTGCAGCATTTATTTTGCACTTTATTTACTGCTCACTCAAGACATGCCAATAGCACAGAGTAGCCTGTGATGTGCAGTGGCCTGGTGTGGCAGTGTACATTGCAGCTTTTCTAAAAGCTGCAATTTGAAACCCAGCCAGCCTGTTCACCAGGCAAGTCCCTGAGTGAAAATCCCAGCTCATCTCCTGGCCCCTAAGTGCTGATGTATCACTGCTCGAGAAATGAGTAACTGAAATTGTAACTGATAACCTAGGGGTGCCCAAGATAACTTAAGGACCTTCTTTAAGGCATGCTCACAAACAATCAAGTGCCTGAAGTCTTGTTGCAGTGAACCACGAGTGCCATGTCTGTGTGCTGGACCCAGCAAACCCCCGGCAGCCCAGCCATGAAAGAACTGCCCCAACTGTAACAGTCTGGGCCCTCATCTGACACCAAAACTCCCCTGCCAGGCCTTGACAATCTGGAATTGCCTGTGGCAGGTCTATAGCAAGTCCACACTGAGTCCACACCAGGGCCATGGTAGGTCACTGGTGGGTGCAGTGTGGTGGTCCCTTGGCCCAGGTGCCATGCCCCTGGGTAGGGACTTCCTCACTTTGTGCCCACATGGTCCTTGCGTGTCACCAGCACATTTTGTGCCTGCTTCAGGACCTCCTCCTCAGTCACGTTGGGGAAGGCCTCTCTGGGGTTCATGGGGAAGGGATGGTAGTTTGGCTACTGTGTGGCCTTGCCATCCATGTCCCAGTCACACAAGCACGGCACATCCAGGACAAGGCCCCTCAGCTCCGGCTCCTCCACCTCCAGCCTTTGGGCCATACCCATCAGGCCCCTGTGGCTCTGAATGGCCTTGCCAGGGCAAAGTACAGCTGCCATCAGCGCCTTCTCCAGGGCCTGGTGCACTTTGAAGTGCACCCAGCTGGGGCAGCAGTGCCAGATGTCCTTGTAGGCTGCCTGCAGGTCACTCGTGGCCTGATGCAGACAACGCAGGGCCTTGGGGACAGACGGAGTGTGGGCCATGAGCTCCTCACTGCTCAGCCAGGAGCCGTGACATCCCTGTCCATGGTGCCAGGTGGTGCTCTCAGGTTTGTATTGGACCCTGAGCTGTGGCCACACCTTTGGCCGCCTGACACCATGCAGAGGCCTCAAGGTTGTGAGGCTGGCATCCTTCCATGGCCCCTCTTCTGCCACAGCCTCCTCCTGCAGCCTCTTCTCTGGCTCTAGTGCAGCACCTACCCGTGCCAACGTTGTTCTCCTCAAGAACCAAGGCCGTGTCCTGTGGCTCCTGGCAGACCAGCATTTCACGCAGCACGGACAAAGCGGGTGCCTCCAGCTGCCCACCCAGGATGTTATTGATCTCCACGTGCCAGCATCTCCACGAACCTCAGCTGGTGCACGTTCAGCACCATCTCTGCATGCTGGAAGTAGAGGAGCCACTGGGCAGCACCAGACAGGCACACGTGGATAACCTGTGACTGGGTTCTGCCCTCCAGCTCTGCCCAGCACTGTGTAGATGTCCTTGCAGCACTGCACTTTCAGCTGCTCTACTGCTAAGCCACCATCCCCCTCCATTGCCGTCATAGCCTTGTGGCTCTGCCACTGCTGCTGGAAGGACTCCAGTCCCAGCCTAAAACCACGGGGATACCCACAGGGTCAGCAGACGCCCCTGCACAGTGCACTGAGAGCTGTAGTGACATGGCTGTGGACCACCCTCCTCCAGCTGCTTCTCTGTCACCTCTGAGAGCACCCATGGCCACAGGTGTGGTGGCAGGTTTTACAGCACAGTCTGTGGGACAGCTCCAGGCAGCCAGCAGTGCTCAGCAGGTACAGCTCAGCTACAGCGCAGCAGTCGGGGGGCTCCAGTTCCTCCTGCAGCAGCTGGAAGAAATGCCATGTGGCCAGCAGGGACGTCTTCTTCTGGCTACTGCTAAGGTTCCCACTGCCATGGCTCTCCTGGTAGATTTGAGCCACAACATGGCTGTAGTGAGTCAGTGTGGGAACCAGGAGGACACCAAGGTGTTTCAGGAGATCTCCAAAGGCAGCCACATGGGGGTGAGGCATGAGGAGGTTGGGGTAAAAGTCAGCCTCGTCCAGGAGTGATGTCATCACCCGGCGTGGCCTGGCCGTGTCCCATGACTTGGCCAGCACCACAGGCAGCTCAGCAAGGTGTTCTGTGTGTCCACCTCTTTCAGATGGGTCTGCAGGAAGCTGTACATGCTATGCAACACCCTGCCACGTGTGCTTACCTGCAGTTGTGTCAAGCAGGCTGTCCTGCACACATGATCCAGCTTGGCCTCCACCAGGGCAGTGGGTATCTCTACAAGGACTCCCATGGCCTTCAGGGACCCCTTCTCAAGTTCAAGGGATTTTGGCAGGATGGTGGCTGATGTCCACACAAGCTCAGCCACATTTTTGCCTTAGGAAACGCTCCCTTTCAGAGCCACGGCTTTAGTGGAGTCTGCAAAAGGAGGGTGGAGGTTCATCAAATTTGGGGGGATATCCAGTGGAGGCAGGAATTGGACTGAAGTGCTCTTCCTCAGGAAATCCTCTGACTCAGGATTTCCCAACAGGATTGCACATTCCTTGAGCTGTAAGAGCCAAAGCGAGAGATGCCAGACTTCAGATGGCTCTTTAAGATGCTCTTTATTGTATCCAGATGATACAGCAATTTACAGGTGGTGGGTCACAAGAGCCTAGCCTACAACTATCAGCTACAGCTGTAGGTTTGTCGGAAGTCAACTTTATTTCTGGTTACATTGTGTTATATACTTTTCTTTTCATGCATAACAACCAATCAAAACCTTTACTATTACCTATAACCTATCACAACTACTAACATTACCATCTTCATGGTATTATTTTCCACTTACAAAAAGTTAGTGTGGTACTGTTTAAGCTAGAAGTTGTTTTTCAGTCTTCTTGCAGTGGAAAATTCTCAGACCATTTTTCTACTTGCAACATTGGCATTCTTGTTTGCCAGTGAAATCTTTTTGCTCAGTAAAAACATCTTTTCTTTGAGGTGGAGTTATCCTTTGCTCTGAGCCATTAAAATCCCTTCCAACTCATATACCCTTTGCCTTCTTAGTTATCCAGTAGGACTGGCTCAGCAATTCTTTTCTTCTAGAGCAAAACTTGCTTTCATTTCTATTTCTGCTTCACATTCTACATTCAAAGGTCTTTCTGCTCAACGTACACATCTGTGAGACCTTCCTGTCAAATCCCTGTCTGTCCCAACACTGAGCATCTCCTGCTGTCAGTCAAGCAGTTGCAGTCAAGCAGCATGGCAGGTAGCCCAAGTGGCTTCATGTTCCACCTCCTCAGCCACTGCCACTAAATCCTCTACAGAGAGCCTGGTGCAGACCCGTGCCTTAAGGAGGAAGTCTGACACAGCACAAGTTGCCTTGTAGCTAGGCAATTAATTTGGCCATAGATCAGAAATTTGGTTTGATTAGCCTGCTCCAATAAAGAGGCCCTAGGTGAACAATGATAGGATATATTCAAACCCAAACAGAGATCTCCCCCAATAACCTTCCACCCTAGGCAGCAGACACTTCACTGGTCAGAGAGTTGGGCAGTCCAAACTCCTGAACAATCAGTTGTCATGAGCCGGGGAATTCAAATCCGCTCTTTAAGAAGGGTCTGGAACAATAAAGAGGATTCTGTCATTTGGATCAATCAGGATCGAGTCATCTGTCTCCTCACACGACCCCAGTAAATGCCATAGGTGCCTGCTGAGCACGGCAATGGAAGGCCACAAACAGGGAGGTCCCCAGTGAACATCATGGCAGACACCTGAGCACATGCAGAGGCTTGGGAGAACTCTGGGAGGAGAAGCTGTTCTGTGGCTCTGATGATGGTGTCAGTGCCCTGAAGGAGCAGCCAAGACAGGTGCTGCAAGCTGACTTGTCCTGCCCTTTTCTGCTGTCAGATGCACACGGGACACATTTGCTGCCACTGGTACACCAGACTTGATGCTGGATCACTGGAGGGCCATGCATTGGTAGGGAATGGCCTCCAGCAAGGGCAGAGCGTGATCTTCTAGCAGCAAAGCCTGAGCCTGTGTAGCGGGCCACGTACTCAGCAAACACCACAATTTTTCCCTCCAGCCCTGAACATCAGCCACAAGTGTCTGCTTTTCTTCAGCGCCTGCTGATTCTTCCTTTATCTCAGTCCAGTCTAGGATTTTGTTTGGAAGCTCATTCACGTGGCTTTAAGGGGCCTGAATGGAAGAGAGGCATTACAGCTGTGGCGCAGGACTTGTGTCCCTCTCTGCAGGAGCCGGATCGAGAGGCACCTCGGAACCCTCAGCAATCCGGCCAGCAACACACGGGCAGGAGGCCACAGATGGCGCTTCCTGGCTGGGAGAGGCCTTGTGGCCATCTCCAGCCACCGGTCTCACAGGGATCCCCGCAGCTCTGGCCCCCGCCCAGCCGCTCGCTCGGCAGCGTCAAGGCTTCAACAGAACCACCAAAGGCCAAGGGGCCTCTGGCCATCTTCCCTTCCCCACTGCACACCTGGGCAGCTTGCTGAGCACAAGGACTCGTTTTCCCTTCTTCCCCTGTCCCCTTGGGACACAGGCAGCAAAAGAAAGCTCCTGGGAGGCTGGCTATTAGAACACATCCTATATTTACACCCTAAAGAAGAACGAGAAAGAAGGAAAAAATAACCTAAGAGAAAAGAACAATGCCCGCTGGCTCAGGTGGTCCCAGCTCACAGGGCGCCTCTCCACTCAGCTCTCCTCAGAGCTGCAGCAGCAGAGCCAGCCACGGCCCCACAGACAAGGCCGTTTCCTGCGTGCCCTGTGGAATTGATTTTGCAGCTTCTGCAAGATGGGGCCTGAAGCTCTCTCTACTGCTCACAGGAGATAGGCTGTTTCGAGAGCCTGGCTTCTGATGCCAGGGCTGATGTCCTCTGCAAGAGAGAAGAACAGAACCACGGTCAGATCCCACATCTCCGGAGACCCGAGGAGACCCCCGTGCCAGGGCCATCCCAGGGGGCTCTGGCCATGGCCAGGAGGGAGCAGGGAGCAAGGGGATCAGCCCAAAGCTACTGGACACTATTGCCGCACGTGCCCCGGACATGTCTGTGGCTGCTCTGGCCACCGCAGCCCTGGTCCGCACAGGGAGCAGAGCCCTCGGCAGCCGAGGCAGGGATTGCAGCTCCCCCCGGCTGGCAGGCCTGACATCCTGCTGCCCTCACTCACCCTCACAGGTGTGCTGGAGAGGAATGCCAGAGCTGGCTCTATAAACAAGCCGTGGATCTGCTGATAGGTAAGAGTAGCACTGAGAGATTCAAGTAACCATGGGATGGATTGCACTGATTGATCAATGGAAAAAGATATTTGCCTTTCCTAACAAACTATAGGCTTGATGATAAATGAAATTGGATCTTGAAAAATGAAAGAAGGAATGGGAAAAACTATGAGTCCTATAAGAATTAAAAGGTAAAAAGGAGGGTTATACATCTGAAGGGATCCTGAAGCAACAGGTGCTCCGGGCAGGCTGTACCTCTCAAGTACCTCAGCCAATGGGAAAAGAGAGAGGGAAATGCGGCCAGGAAATTGGGATAAAAGGAGGCTCTGTCCTCCAAGAACTTGAGAGATCCCAGTGGAATGCCCCATGGCCTCTCCCTTTCTTCAAATAAAGCTAAAAGGACTCCTCTGTATCCTTTCTGGACATAAACATCTGATGTTTGTGGATTAATTTTCCTAATAAAATGATTTGTTGCACATCCTGGTCAGAACAACATCCTTGCCAGAAGAAAGGAATGACTTTGATTCTCTAACACTAAAAACGCTGTTGATGAAGTTTGGTGTTTTTCTTGCTATCCTGCATTACCAGTGAAAAAGGGATCCCCCAGAAAGAAGATGGGATCCTCAAAGACCACTGCCCTCCAGACGGGAGAAGAAAATACCCTTGGGCCTCTGCTGGGGTGGGGGGGGGGAGCACAATAATCAGAGGGGGCCGCAGAATCAGTCCCCCAGTCCCCCCCTGCCCCCAAAGACATAGAAAATGTTGTCCTCCAGCCCTCCCATATTCTCCCCCATTCCAAATTGCCCCCATGACCCCAAGAAGCCCTGAAACTCCCCCTGCCACTATAGCCCCCCAAAGCCCGCCCAGGAGCCACCCTGGACACCCTGAGAGCCCTTGCCACCTCCAAACCCGTAGAGCCAGTCATGCACCAGTGCAGCCACGTGGCTGGGGGGGCTGTGGGGCCATTTCGGGGGTGCAGCTCCTCCCAGCCGCTCCTGGAGGGGCTGAAGCACCACAGGTCCTTGGTTAGGACGCCCTGGCCAGCTCCCACCTGAAGGCCACCAGGGTGTCCCCACAGGCCACGGCCGTGTGTGAGTACCAGCAGCATTGGGCAGGGGGGAAATAACCTTTCAGCCTCAGCAAAATAATCACCTCATCTCTCACAGTCCTATTAAGTCTTTGTTCTTCTACACAAAGTTCAGGAGTTTAGCATGAGCTCGGCTGAGAAGCAATCCATGACAATTAGTAAAGCTTATGACAAATACCAACTGATTTAGCTAGTTGTAATGATCATGGATCCTGTGTTTTACGGAGGGTACGCACCAAGGGGGGCATGGATAGGCGGGTGGGGATGTCCCGAGTGCCTTCCAAATACCTCAGCCAAGGGGGAAAGGAAATGAGGAGAAAATGCGGAAGGGCAATGAGGAGAAAAGAAGGCTACATGCTCCAAGTAATTGAGAGAGACCCCGCTGGACACACGCCTGATGGACTCTCTCCCTTTGCTCCAATCCAGGCACTTGTACAGGACTCCTCCGCCTCCTTTACGGACACGAACCTCTAGCGATGTCAATTTTACGCTCTGGGGAGCGGGGGACGCTGGAGCTCCTCTACCTGGGGAGGAGGGAAAACAAACCAGTATAAAGCAGTCCAGACTGGAGCAGCTGGGGAAAATTCAGAGTCCCGAGGGGGCACTGGGAGCGAGGCAGGGCAGGGGCGGGAGTGATCGGGAGGGGAGGGCGGGGAGAAGTTCCCGGCTCGGCCGAACCTCCCCTCAGGGATTGACAATGGGGGGGCGGCTCCCGCCCAAACCCTGGGGGGAAAAGCGCCCTCAGGGATTGGCCGCGCGGGACGGGGGCGGGGCAGGAGCAGTTCCGGCCTCAGCCGAGCTCCCCTCAGAGGGGGGAGCCCAAAATAACCCAAACAGAACCTCAAAACCTCCTTGAAGTTACAAGAAAATCTATGGAAATTTAATAAACTTGAATAAGCATGAAATATTTGAGGCAATATTGTAGTTACGTTCGAACAATGGAGGGTTGAAAAGCCGGGTTGTGCAGTAAAACAGTGCAAAAACAAGGAACTGCCCAAACTCCTTTAAGAATCCCTCAAAACTAAGCAAAATTGAGTAGAAGCATAATGAAGATGAACAGTTATTTATAAGTTAAATCTGCAGTGAGTGCAGAATTCAAAAAATGGGGACGTGTAAAATGGGGCTTGGGGTGTTAAAACTCCTCAAGAAAGCACCAAAAAACCCCAAGCACCACATTCCCCTGATGCCTGGGCTGGCTGTCCCACAGCTCAAGTAGAAGAGTCCTCCCGTAGCTCAGGGGAGCAGCAGCTCTCCTGCTGATGCACAGCCTGTGGAGAAAGGGGTCAGTGGCCCAAATGTGAGCTTTGGAAATCAGAGTTGGGTTCCTAAATGCTGTGGGAACTCTCTCTACTAGAGCTGTGGTGGCTGAGGGATGTACGTGGGAAGGCTTTGCCTGCCATGAGCTGGGCTTGTTGATCATCTGAGCTCTGTTCAGGGGCACTCTGGGAGCCTGTTCCTTTGCCCTTCCCCAGGGGCAGAGTGTTGGTGAGGGCTACAGTTGGAGGCTGTGTCTGCCCCGACAGCCGGTACCGTGGGGCTGCGGATGCTCCTGCCAGCGTGGGCTTGTCTGAACCGGGCCTTGTGCCTCTTCCAGGTGTCCCTGCTGCAGTCACAGCTGGCCCGGGACTGACAGCACTGACAGAACTACACTGAGAGCTGTGCAGGGAGCAGGCAGGAGCTGTCAGAGCTTCACCAGGAGCTCTCCTGCTCCTTTGCAGCTCTGCTCCAGGAGCCCAGAGCTGCTCTTGTGGAAGCAGAGACTTGGAGCTGCCTTGGTCTCTGAACCTTAACTTGGCACTGACGTCCTTGGGCCATCAGTGTCTGTACAGACAGGACTTGGAGAAAGCAGGAGTAGTTCTGTTATTCCAACAGAGAATGAGTGCCCTGCTCAGAAGCCAGTTCCTGTCAACTGGGGCACAGAATTCCTGCCTAGGACACAGACAAATGCTATCGAAGATGAGGGTCAAAAACACCTGCCAAAGCTTTTCCAAGCAGACCCATTTGGTTCTTGAAGGTTTGTTCCTATCCAAGAATCTTGGATGCAAGCAGCAAGATTTTTCTTCTGCCTACAAGAACTAATGATATATTACCAAACAGAGAGCAGAGAAAAAAATAATGCACTCATGGCTGTCTCAGGATTCTTAATCTATTTTATGAGCCTTAAACACTGCAGCTCTTGGCATTTCTCGGTAAGAATTTGAAAAGCCCATGAAACACCATTTTTCCTCCTCATGTGACTGTTTAAACACAAAGCTTTAGTTCCCATGAATATTTGTAAGCACCAAGAACCTTTTTAGGCTTGTTCTTACATCTCCCCTTTGTCGGGGAAGACGGAATTCCTGTGACTCAGGAACTAAGCGCATTCCTAAAGAGCAGGCAGGTCTTGAGAATGCTGAGCCTTAAAACTGATGCTGTGTGGACCAGCAACTTGGAACTCATGTTATGCGCTGGGTCCCTGCCCCGCTGCCCAGCACAACTGTGGGGACACGGGGGAGGCAGGGCAGGTGCTAGGGCCAGCAGGGAGCTGGGATGGGGGAGAACCAGGGAGGACCATTCCACCAGCCCCTGGAATGATGGGCTTCACATCCTGGCAACTGTCAACAGGCCATGGAATGTTGGAATGTTGGGGATTGGATCCTGGCAACAATCAACAGCTCCCTGCTCATTGGTGTTTGGACCCTGGAGCTGTCAACAGCTCGTGAACATTGGGGCTCAGACCTCACAAAGGCGAACGTCACATTGTTTGTTTGCTATTGACCCTGCAAAAGCCAAGGGCTTTGGATATTGGGGTTAGACCCTGCAAAGGCCAAGGGCCTTTGGATATTGGGGTTAGACCCTGCAAAGACCAAGGGCCTTTAGGCACTGGGGTTTAGACCCTGGCAAAACTAACGACCTTCGGACACTGCGATTTGGACACTGTTGGTGCCAAAGGGGCAAATGGAGACCCGGCGGGTGAGTGAAAAAGCCACTGCTCTCCTTGTGCCAGGCCAGCAGGGGCCAGGCTGGGCCCGGGCTGTGCCTTAGGGGAATTGGTTCCCTTTGGGAATAGCAAGGGATTAAGAGTTGGCTGTTCCAGAGCAGGCAGTAGCTTTGATGCTTGCTGTGGGGACAGGCCTGGGAGGGAATGGGGGACTCCTGGCCATTCCAGAGCGCAGCCACATCTCCTGCTCCATCCTTGTCCCACTGGAGGCCGTGCACACAAACAAGGGAACAGCTTTTCATTGCCTTTCCTTCAGCCCAATTTACAGTGCAGCCTCAGTGCTTCCCAGACGCAAGAATGGATTTCTCCCAGACATTTCTGAGATGATCCCCAGAAGCCCAGAGGAGGCCACGGGGATAATAGGAAAATGCTCCAAGGGCTGGGGGACCTGTGCCAAGGGAAAAGGATACAAGAGTTGCGGTTGCTAAGCCTGGAGAAGGTTCCAGAGTAAAACTGGAGCCCCTTCCTATGCATGAAGGGGCTGCAAGAGAGCTGGAGAGGGACTTGAGCCAGGGGCCTGCAGGGTCATGACAAGGGGCAATGGCTGCCCACTGAGACAAGGCAGGGATGGATGGGAAGCTGGGAAGGAATTCTGCCCTGTGACGGTGCTGAGACCCTAGCACAAGTTGCCCAGAGAAGATGTGGTTGCCCCGGATCCCTGAGAGTGGTCAAGGCCAGGTTGGATGGGGCTCTGGGCAAACTGCCCTTCTGATGTTCTTAGAAGTGATGAGACCCCTTCCAGCGTGTTTGTTTGTGCTGCTGTCAAACTACTGGGCTGGAAATACTGCCAAGGAGGGGAGGAAGAGCTCAGCTGGAATTGCTGTGCTCTGGGACAGGCTGGGAAGCACTTAGAGGCAACTGCCTCAGGGGCAGCCATGCAGTCTGAGTGTGCTCTTCCCTGTGCTCTTCCAGGGAGCTCGAGGCCTTTCTCACCAGGGACATTCCTCCAGATCCCCTGAGGTGAGTCAACTGTGCTGAACTGGCTGAGATTTTGAAACTGCTTCTCCATGAATGGGCTACTGGTTCTTGTGAGATCAGAAGGGGCATCACAGTGGTACTTTGGAATAGCAAGAGAATAGCTGACTAACAGCTGGATGTGGGATTTCATGGCAGAGGAAACCAGATGAGAGTGACAGCATGGCCAATTCTATCATCTGCACTGACAGTCCTGGGAACATGCTCTCAACTCTGACATCCACTGATGAACAGCATCCCTTGGAATTGGTTCAGGGAGCCATAGAGAATTGTGGGCGCTTGTGGCAATATTTTGAGCAAAAGGCAGAGAAATGCCAGAGGCTCAGATGCCACCAGCAGCTCATAGGCTGCCTGCTGGAAGAAATCAGAAGGTGAGCGTTTCCTTCTCCTGCGTTCCCAAGTCAATCTTCTTGCAGACCTGGGAGTTCAGAGGCATCCTGGGTGAATAAATCCCCCGCCCTACCATGCATAGGCCTCAGAGTGCCTCTTGAGCATTGTCCTGTCTGGGTCTTTCATGCTCTACTGTGACTTCCAAGACAGTCTAGAGATGCACAGCCATGTTGGAAGAGAAGACTCCTTCTTGTCACCATGCTAGTCCCCTGAATTCTGTTCTTTGCGTGCCCCTGCCCAGCCACTGCTTCTCACTGAAGGAAGGCAAAATCCTGCCTACCTTTCCCTTTGCCTCTGGAGGATACTCTTTGGGAGGGAAAGAGCAAGAACTTCCTTAGCCCAGTGCGCCCAGCTCCATCCTGGAGTGCTGAAAACGGGACTGGTGACCTCTCAGGCCTCCTTGTTCTTCTGACTGAGCCTTGTCTCTGCAGTGACTTGGCCAGCCTGGAGAAGTCCAGGGAAATGCTGCAGCAATGCATTGGAATCCCAGAGCCTGGAGCCTTGAGTCTGCGTCAGAAGAACACCAAGGAGCAGAAGGAAGCTCCAGCCCAGGCAGAAAAGGCAGAGCAGAAGGAGAGGATGGAGGTTGGTTTTGGAAATGAGACTGGTTTTCCATTGCAAATTGTCTTGCTGTGCACGCTGGTACACGGCTGTGCACACCTGTCTCAAGATGGCCCATGCATTTATTAGCCAGGGATATGCATGTTCATCAGCAATGCTGTATATGCTTTTGCAAAATTGCTTTCTTTGGGCAGCCTCAGAGCCTCTGAAAGAGGGATGGGAGCTGGGGAAGGGTCTGGAGCACCGGTGTGACGAGGAATGGCTGAAGGATGTCCCCTGTGCATCAGTCCTTGTGACTGGGGCATCAGAGAGGGGGACATCTCCTTCTCTACAAGCCAGTGCTGTTGTCTTTTCAGGTTGGGGGTTGTGGGAGGGATGAAGCTTCACAGTTGTAAGCGAGGAGCTTGCCTGGGATCTCATGCTGAAGACTTTTCCACCCCTCCTCAGGCAAGTGAGCGTGAAAGGCATCATGCAGAGATGCTGAAGCAATGGGGAAAAGAGAAAGCAGAGAGAGAGCAGGAGCAGCAGGACGTGCTGTGTGAGATGCGGCAGAAAGTTGCTCCCTTGCAGGACCAACATGAAGAGGAAGGAAGTAGATTTGAAAATGCCAAGAGAGAGGTAATGATTGTGAAAGGAGAACAGGTGTGATTTTTTGCAAAGCTGAAGCTCTAGGACATGGCAGGATATGGGGCTGTGTGCCATGAACTCAGAGTCTTCCACATTGAATTTGGAATGGTGAAAGATGATTTGGGCCATCTTTGGGACCAGGAATGAGCCCTCTCATAGGAAGCCAGGCAGAAATATCATCTTTCAGCTGAGATTTTTGTGCTGCTCTTGTGCTCTGTTTTTCTATGACGTACCTCAGAGTATCTTCACTGTTCTCTTCCTGATCCCCATTTGGTGTGTACTGGTGGGTATTCATTGCCCAGGTGACTTTATAGGACTTTTCTTTTGTGGGCATAGGTATGGTGCAGCAGGAATGCTGACACAAAATAGGAAAGTCTTTTTAAAGATTCCTCTGCAGTATTTCTGAAAAGTAACCCAGAGGTATCTCTTGGGCAGTGTTCTAAGTCTCTTCCTGGGAAGCTGTGGCTCCCCTGGGACAGACAGTGGCCCAGGGGAGCAGCAGCTGAGTGCTCTGAGAGTGCCTGTGCCCATCAGTCTCTGCCTCTTCCACACAGATATTGCAGGGCAAATGTGAAGCCCTGTGCTCTTTCTTTGTGTGCAGGTCCTGCTGGAAGAGCAGAATGACAGGAGTGCTTTATCAGAGGCACTGTTCCAAATTCATGGAGAACTCAGCCAAGCCTGTCAGCAGGTCCAGCAGCTCAGGCAGGAGGTGAAAGAGCAGCAAGAGAAGAGGCAGGTAAGTGTGAGTAGGCAAGGAATAGAGTGCAGGGCAGTGACAAGGGCACAAAAGGCAGCTCCTGGGACTGAGGAGGCAAGGGCTGCTTCAGGCCCTGGGGGAGTACAGAGCCTGGTAAGCTCCAGAGCTCAGCCCCAATACGGAGGGCTTGCAGAGGAAACAGAACTGGGTAGAGAAGGCAATAGAAGTAGCTGAAGAAATGGGAATTTGAGATAGCAAGTGGAAAAAGCTGAGCCTGAGGACAGGTCCCAGGAAGTTGCTCTGCATTTTGTTGCCAGACCATCAAGGCAGAGCTGCAAGCTGAGCTGCAGGAAGCTCGCAGTGCAATCCAGGCAGCAGACAGGAGGCACAAGGAAGAGCTAGAAGGCATAAAGGAGAAAATGAAACTTCTCCTTGAGCAGAGGGAGGCTCTACAAA
This sequence comes from Cinclus cinclus, assembly GCF_963662255.1. Classification (NCBI taxonomy): domain Eukaryota; kingdom Metazoa; phylum Chordata; class Aves; order Passeriformes; family Cinclidae; genus Cinclus; species Cinclus cinclus. Next base: position 2,522,983 of record NC_085063.1, read on the forward strand.
AGCAGGTGAGCAAACCAGCAGTGGCACCACAGTCATCCAGGGAGGGATCTGTGGCCTTCTTGCTTTCCCATGGCCAAGCAGCAGCTGATGGGGTGAACCCTGGGGCTGCCCGCTCCTGTGCTCTCCATGGCAGCTGCTCTGAAGGACACTCAGTGCTCTGCTGAATCCCAGCTGCTGTCCTGGACAGCTGGGCTAGTGCTCTGAGCTGTGGGCCAGCAACCATCAGCATGGATTCCTGCTGGCCTCTTCTTGCCAGCCTTGGTTTGGGAGGTGCTTTTTCAGGTGCCCTTGCTGGGCCACTTAGTGATTGAAACAAGTTGTCCATATCCATTGTGAATCTGGTGTTGTCAGGACAGCAGGAGAAATGGAAGGTTTTTCCTGTACCTTTCATCACAGCCTCTGCTGTGGCTGTCAGTGACAAGCTGTGGCTGTAGCCTCTGTCTGCTTTGTTCTGTTTCACTGGAGGTGGGAGAGTTGACATCTCAGCTGGCAGCCTCCCGAGAGTCCCAGGAAGCGACCGTCCAGAGAGTACAGGAGCTGTCTAGGCAGAAGCTGTTGGAGGTTGAAGATGTGCAGAAGATGCTGGAGGAGGCAGAAAATAAGAACAAGGAGCTGCAAATGTACCTGCAGAACATGGAGAGGGAATGGAGTCAGTGGGAAGAAGTGGCCCAGCAAAATTCCAAATTGCAGGCTTCTGTGAATGTCCTGGAGAGGGAAAAAGCCAGGTGAGTGAAAGCCTGTGGGACTCTGCATTGTGGTGAATGGATTCCCTCTTGGCCATTTTTGCCCCTGCCAGGAGCTCTGGCAGCATTTCCTAAGAGGCAGAATGTGAACTCTCTGAGCAGACACGTCTCATTATCTCAGTGTTGTATCGCGTTTTCTTTTCCATTACACTTTCAGTTAATGTTTTTCTGAAGAGAAGGGATTTTGAGGTAACTCTTTCCCTCTGTAGCTCTTTTTTTCTGGGGACTGTTGTGTTGTTAGCTTAGGTGCGGGTGTTAACAATGCCCCAGCTGTATTGTAAGGAGGTGGATACATCCATCAGCTCCACCTTGGGTCCTGTGACTTGAATCCTTTGGGATCTGGATCAACCTGGCATCTGATATCTTTGCTGGGCAGAACTATCTTAGGGCTCTGACTGCTTATCTAGGCCAGGTTGCCCTTGCATGCACCCAAGAATATCTGTTTTGCATCGTTCCTCATGAAACACCCTCCTCTGCCTGGAGGGAGTCAAGCAGGGTCCCTGCCACCCCGCACCGTCACAGGCAATACTGACTGTACAGAGAATGCAAGAAACATGTCCAAGATTAGGGGGACTCCTCCAGCTGATCTAGTCCTGCCAGTCTTCATTGCCATGGGATGTTTCACATTTCCATCTCAAAAAAGGAAGGGCATGTACATAGCAACTCCCCATTCTTTCAGGAACAGAAGGAGTGTGGGCACATGCTGAGCTGTGATTGTAGGGGGAACAAACTGCCAAGTTGTTTAGACAAAGCTCATCAGACAGAGCACATTTTTCCTAAGGTGGTTCAAGTCCTAAGAGTTTATAAGATGTGATTGCATGTAGTAAGGTGTTGCATGCTTCCCTTCTAGGCTGATTCTTTCTCTGGAGGAAAAGAATGTGTGCCTCAGAACGCTGGAAGAAAAGAACCTGGCACTGAACAGTCAGGTGTCTCATTTTCGTTCTGCTCTTCAGGAGACTGAGCAGCTCCATTCTGAGCATAGAAGAGAACTGCAGGAGCTCAACAACCAGGTAAGCTGTGCACTGGCATCCTCTTCTCCATTGACACACAAAACCACATTTCCTTTGGAGGCCCCAAGCTCTTTCCCCTTCCAGCAGCATGCATTTCTGCTGTCTTCTGCACACAGCTGCTGCTGCTGCACCCTAAGTCCAAGGCTGGATTTGGTGTGTGCTGCTGATGTTTTCCCCCATTCCCTCCTGGGTCCCAGCAGGAAATCTGGGAGGAGAAGCAGCAGCAGACTCCTTTGGAGCCTCTCTGTCCCTGTGTTAGCAGTGTTGTCCCAGATGGAGTTGGTTCCTGTGCTGGGCACTGAGCAACGTGGGGACGCAGACGTGGCCATGGCAGGCTGGGCAGGGCACTTCCACCGCAGCCAGTTCAGGCAGTGTTCAGAGCTGCAGCCTCAAGGGTGTCCATTGCCTCCCTTTCCCTCTTTTCTCCACATTTCCCTCTATTGGAATCCTTGGTCCTGCGCCTTCTGTTTCCTACGTGTTTTTTGCCTGAAGTCCTTTCTCCTTGGTTGCTCTCCCTCCTGCCCGCTCTGCTGCCTCAGGAGCAGCCCTGTTCCTGAGGCTCTGTGCATCCATCTTTGCAGACCTGTGCCCTGATGGAGGCAGTGATGGAGAAGGCAACTCTCCAGGAGACTCAAGAGAAGCAGCTTGAAACTGAGGTGTCTGAGCTGCGTGTGAGGCTCCAGAGCTCAGAGGAAAGAGCAGAGGCCATGGCCACACAGTGCAAGGCTGTGGAGCTGGAGCTGAGGAAGGCACAGGCTCACAGAGACCAACTAAATGCCCACAGTCAGGAGCTGCGGAAACTGTTGGAACAAAGTGAGCAAGATACAGCTTCTCTTGCCTCCATTCACTGCCCCATCCTATCTCAGCAGTGGGGATTTCTGATCCCAGGCACAGGAAAGGGGCAGTGGCCTGACAGGGCAGATAGGAAAAAATAAACAGCAGGAGATTTATGCATTGTAGTGCCAGTGAAACGTTTTTTCTCAAGAGAGATGCTATGGCTGATCCCATGCACAGCTGGTGCCTTTCAGGTGCCATGTCTGTGCTAAGGAGCTGTAGCTGCATGCCTCAGCTCAATTCTCCCAAACTCCAGGCCCTGCCAGAGCCTTCAGGCTATTGATCCCTCTGAAGCAGGGCTGCACAGGCATCCCAGCTCTTTTGTCTCTGTCAGATTGGTCATTCTGCACAAGTCAAAGAGCAAACACACTTTCCTATTCCTCTGAATCTTGCCCCATTCATTCCTGCTTTTTTCTTGGCCTGGAAGATTCCTTCATTTCTGTCAGATTTGGATCCCTTGTTGGCTTAGGGGGTAGCTAACACAGGCAGGCAGAGAAGACAGTGCTGTTGTCTCTGCAGGATGCACATCCTTTTGCCTTTACTTTGTTTTCCCCTTTCGTGCTGCAGCAATATGGAGGCAAGAACAGCAGAAGACCCCTCTAGAACCTACCCTGAAGGAAGAGGCTGTGAGTCTTCGTAAGCAAATGGCACCTGTGCAGAGGAAATTGGAGAGACTGAAGAAGGAAAGGAAGAATGTGCTGGTGAGATTGGCAGATGCCACAAATGGCCATTTCCTAGCTCTGTTTGGACGTGGTGTTAATAGTTCTAAGGAGTACCTTTTCCAGTTTCACTATTCTAATTCCAGCCTTCTGGATAAGGAGGAAAAGATGTTGTAGTCATGTCAAAACCACGTAGTGCCGAGGCTGCTGATTGTCCTCCATGATGGAGTTCTGTCCCCGAGAAGCTTTAGTCCTCAATGTCCACACTGTCTCTACTGACATTGCATGGTTTGGGCAATTCCTCATGTGATAAGCCAAGCTCAGATTTCTAAATATCTGGACCTGGAAGGGGGGGGGGGGGGTGAGAAGACCAAGTTTTCTGTTACTAGAAAGGTGTTTGACCTTGGCCATGTGACAGCAGGCAGTGGGGAGAGAAGAGAGGAAAGCCAGGTGCTGATGCAGAGAAGGATGTGTGCCTGCCAGGGGAGAACTCATCCTGAGTTGCAGCAGAGAATAACAGCCTGATCTGGCCATTACTGCTCCAGGAGAAGGCAGTGGGTCTCTCGGGATAGTGCCAGGGAATTCTACACAGGAGAGGTGGAAAAGCACTGCTGTTGCCCAACCCCAGGGAATGAAACACTGGGGGTGTTTGCTCTTCCCTTCCTCCCTTGTGGAAAGCACATCCTTGTGGCATTGCTTAAATGCTGCTTAGCGTGGACTTGAAATCCTGGCTGCAGTTCTGACATCTCCTCCCCAAAGCAACACTGGAGTGGAGCTGCAGGAGGTTGGGGAAGGGCAGGAAGGAAGCTGGGAAGGGCTGGGTGAGCTGGGAAAGGTGCAGCATCAAGGGGTGCCCAGCAAGGTCTGCAGCATCCTGAGAGGCAGAGAGAGAGGAGCAGCCTGTGGCTGCCCCTGTGGCAGGAGTGCAGATCTGGTATGAGAAGCAAACTGAGAGAGGGAATGAGTGACCCTTTTTCTCCCTGTGTTGACGCATGATCAGGAATTGTACCAGCAACAGATGAGACGTGTGGATAAGAATAATGAAATGCGTGCACCTGACATGCAAAGTCAGAATGAAATAACCCAACCATTGGAGTTGTAGGGCAAAGGCATACATGAAGAGTGGGAGCATGGGGTTTATGGGGTTTCTGTTACTTTGAATCAGAAATTAAGCGGAGGACCCATAGGGACAGAGAAGACTCAAGTCCTGAGTGCTGCTCTGAGCAAGAGTGAAATGGCCAAAGGGACTTGGAAGAAAAATTTAGCAGTCCTACAGAGAAGGGCTCCTGACATTGGCATGGGCCAGTGTCATCTCCAGGTAGGCACTGGCATTGCCCTTCAGTCCACTGCAACAACCCTGAATGATTCCAGTGATGTTTCCCATCAAGAATTGGGACTCTCTATCCCTGTCAGTCCACTTCTGCTTGGGCAAAGCAGCGTGGGCTGCAGCAGGCAGCCTTGTCTGTGTGCCTGGCTCCAGCCAGAGGCCACTGACTGCCACATTGTTTCCTGGCATACCCAGAATGACTGACACAGCTCTGGAACTTGCTGTTCAAATCAGCTCTGGGCCAAAAGTTGGGCATGGGGAGCTGCTTCTCCTGTGCCCACGCAAAGGGAGGAAACACATGGGGATTTGGATTTGGTGTGGGAAGGAATGAAGCAGGTGAGCAGAGTGATGGACTAAACCCAGCAGAGTTTCGGAGGGATGCCTGAACAGCAGCTGCACTGTATAGGCAGTTTTGGAAGATGAAGGTTTGGAAGATGCAGTATTGTTGGGTGAAAACATGGAGTTTGGAGAAGGGATGTTTGTTAGGAAGGTGCTGTCTGGTCCCAGGCAAGCCAGCAGGGTGTGACAAAGCACTTGCAAGGTCACAGTGGCAGAGGCTCTTGGAGCCCAGGCTGTCAGAGCTGCATAGGGCAGATGCTGTGAAACGTTGAGCCCAGAGCACAGGTGCTCCTTGTCCCCTGGCTGCCTGTGAGGTGGCACTGGCTGTCTCTGCACAGTGCTCCCGAGGAAGGGCTCAAGCTGTACGTTGTCCTGCTTCCAGGTTTCCCAGGAGCAGGAGTCATCTAGCAGGGCTCTGGAGCAGCTGCGCCGGGAGTCCTCTGGCCAAGGGCACGCACTGACCCAGGTGTGCAGAGAGAAGGAGCTGCTGGGCCAAGAGAAGGCTGCCCTGGAGGGCCGACTGGCAGCCATGGAGCAGAGGCAACATGACCTTTCCAAGCAGCTGGCAGAGACCAGGTAAAGGCAGGGAGCAGACCCTTTCAGATGTTTTTACATTCCATGGCCAGAAAATATAGAAGAGTCTCAAGAAAATAAAAGAATGCCCCAGTGTGAAGTTTATTTTTCTGACACCTAAAGGCAGCCAAGCTCTTGTGAGCCTTGGGTCCTGTTTGTGCTGCCAAGCACACTCCCGTGGGCAGCTGAAAGCACGCCACCCAGGCCTGAATTGAGTAGCAGTTAAGCCATGCAGATGTTGAGTGGAACCTCAAGTTACTCTTGGGTTTGGCTCCTTGTTCTGGGCATTGAACATCCCTCGTTCCTTACCAAGTAGCTTGACATGATCCTGATCTTCAGAACTGAAGCTTCACCTTCAGCATTCCAGGCTCTTACCTTGGGATGCTGGGAGTAGCACGCTGCCATTCAGGCTGAAGCCAGAGGCTCCTGCAGAAAAATCTTGAGGGCTTTCTGCTTCCAAGCACACGCTTGAGAAATGTGGGGCAGGACCTAGAGCTGCTTAGAGAGCAGCAGGGAAAGCTCATTGGAATTCTCAACAGCCTCTGGGAATTCTTGCTGATTGTTGTTGGGCACCCACCTGCCAAACCTGCCAAGGTCCCTTTGGACGATCCCTCTCACTCCGTAAAGAAAGACAAGTCACCTGCTTAGCCAGCAACACTAAAATAAAGGTGACAAGTCTACTCCTTGACCTTGCAAGAGTTTAAACTGCCGTCTCTGCATTCAGGTAGTTGTTGTTCAGACAAAAGGGTGTTCTCATTTTTTACAAGTGCTGCCGTGACCATGAGATTTGACTGTATCATGCAAAGTAGTTCAGAAGTCTCTTAAATACAGGGTGTCTGGAAGATGATGGACCTTTGTGTCCATTATGAAGAGTATGGAAAAGTCAAGAGTCAGCCAGGACAAGAGTCTGTTCTGTCCCCCTGCAGAGCAGCTTGGAAGAGCTGATGAGAGAAGGGCTGATGAGAGAAGGGCTGTGAGCAGTCTGGGCTTTTGCTTGTCAGCCCAGCCTGTTTGGGCACAGCTACCCTGTGTCATGGGTCAGGAACAGCAACTGAAGGTTTGGCTGTTGAGCTCCAGTTGGGCTGGGCTGTCTGTGCTATGCCAGGCCATAAGGAAGGCCTGGGCACTCCCTCAGAGGGCCCTGCATTGCCACTGAAATGTCCCAAATGTGCCTTGTCTGGACAAGTTTCCATGCCGCTCCTTTTCCATACTCAGCAGTGGAGATCCTGAGGCACACTGTCTTGGAATTACCAGCTGTGGGTGTCAGGAGCAAGCTACTCATGTCTCTCTGTACTTGCAACTTGTAGCTCAGCAAAGGAGAGCCTGGAATGCAGCCTGTTTGCTGCTCAGCAGCAGATATCTCAGCTGGAGGAGACCAGGGACCATCTGGAGGCTCAAGTGCTCACAGTCATGCAGACCAAAGAGGTGATAGAAGGTGAGGATCTTGTGTGCTTTGTTTGTGGTGCTGCCTCTGCCTAGAGAAGCTAAGCAGCCTATAAAGCCACCTGTGTCCACAGGGCTTCTGAGGACTGGTGGGGCTGGAGGCCCTGAAAGGGCCTGAGGTCAGTCAAGTCACTAAAGACTGCCTCTTGCTGTTGGTCATGTTTGCAGGAGAAGTGAAGTGCCTGCAACGTGAGCTGGAAGCAGAGAGAGCGCTCAGGAGGCAGGAACAGGAAGACACAGCTCAGCAGCTCTTGCAGGCAGAGCAGCAGCATCACAAAAGCCTCAGGTTTCAGAGAACTGCTCAGCAACTGCAAATAAACAAGCTCCTACAAGACCTGGTAGGGGACAGTATGCTTCTGAATTGTTTAAGCTGGCTCTGTGGGTTGGTTTAGCACAAGCAGAGACTGAGGGTTTGCAAGGGCAGAAATCCTCTGCCAGAGGCCTCCTACTGCTGGGATGGGCAGCGGAGCTCAGACTTGGAGGTGTGTGAAGGTCCCCAGGATGGTGCAGGGACAGTAAAGGCAGCCAGAGCTTCATTGAGGGCGTAAGATGAGATCCAGAGCAGGTTGGGCAGTGCCCACCCAAAGCGTGACAGCCCAGGGCAGGATGGTCACCAAGTGCCACCTGCCACAGAGCAGATGCCAACATGGAGCAGATGCCAACGTGGAGCAGATGCCAACGTGGAGCAGATGCCAACATGGCTGCCAGTTGCCAGCAATGGAACTTGGTTCCTTCCTTGCTGTGCTTCTGTGGTGGACAATGGGATCAGCTTTGGGCTTGAAGCAAATGGAACAGGATCCTTGTGCCCAGTCTTTCAGTCCTTGTGACTGGGGCATCAGAGAGGGGAAGGTGACACCTCCTTCTCTGAGAGGTTGAACTTAATGCCAGGGGAGGTCTTTCCCAACAGAAATGAATTCATGAGTCTGTGATTCTTGCACCTGCTGAGCCTCCTTTTAAACGCCATGAGAGGACACGGTTTCTGGAGTGCAGAAAGCCAGTGCTGTTGTCTTTTCAGGTTGTGGGAGGGATGAAGCTTCATATTTCTCAGGAACGAGATAGCCTTCATGTTGGACTTCATGCTGGAAATTTTTTCCTCCCCTCCTCAGGCAAGGGAGCATGAAAGACACTGTGCAGAGATGCTGAATCAATGGAGAAAAGAGAAGGAAGAGAGAGAGCAGGTAAGTGTGAGTAGGGAAGGAACAGAGTGCAGGGCAGTGACAAGGGCACAAAAAAGCAGCTCCTGGGACTAAGGAGGCAAGGGCTGCTTCAGGCCCTGGGGGAGTACAGAGCCTGGTAAGCTCCAGAGCTCAGCCCCAATACGGAGGGCTTGCAGAGGAAACAGAACTGGGTAGAGAAGGCAATAGAAGTAGCTGAAGAAATGGGAATTTGAGACAGCAAGTGGAAAAAGCTGAGCCTGAGGACAGGTCCCAGGAAGTTGCTCTGCATTTTGTTGCCAGACCATCAAGGCAGAGCTGCAAGCTGAGCTGCAGGAAGCTCGCAGTGCAATCCAGGCAGCAGACAGGAGGCACAAGGAAGAGCTAGAAGGCATAAAGGAGAAAATGAAACTTCTCCTTGAGCAGAGGGAGGCTCTACAAAAGCAGGTGAGCAAACCAGCAGTGGCACCACAGTCATCCAGGGAGGGATCTGTGGCCTTCTTGCTTTCCCATGGCAGAGCAGAAGCTGATGGGGTGATCCCTGGGGCTGCCCGCTCCTGTGCTCTCCATGGCAGCTGCTCTGAAGGACACTCAGTGCTCTGCTGAATCCCAGCTGCTGTCCTGGACAGCTGGGCTAGTGCTCTGAGCTGTGGGCCAGCAACCATCAGCATGGATTCCTGCTGGCCTCTTCTTGCCAGCCTTGGTTTGGGAGGTGCTTTTTCAGGTGCCCTTGCTGGGCCACTTAGTGATTGAAACAAGTTGTCCATATCCATTGTGAATCTGGTGTTGTCAGGACAGCAGGAGAAATGGAAGGTTGTCCTGTACCTTTCGTCACAGCCTCTGCTGTGGCTCACAGTGACAAACTGTGGCTGTAGCCTCTGTCTGCTTTGTTCTGTTTCACTGGAGGTGGGAGAGTTGACATCTCAGCTGGCAGCCTCCCGAGAGTCCCAGGAAGCGACCGTCCAGAGAGTACAGGAGCTGTCTAGGCAGAAGCTGTTGGAGGTTGAAGATGTGCAGAAGATGCTGGAGGAGGCAGAAAATAAGAACAAGGAGCTGCAAATGTACCTGCAGAACATGGAGAGGGAATGGAGTCAGTGGGAAGAAGTGGCCCAGCAAAATTCCAAATTGCAGGCTTCTGTGAATGTTCTAGAGAGGGAAAAAGCCAGGTAAGTGAAAGCCTGTGGGACTCTGCATTGTGGTGAATGGATTCCCTCTTGGCCATCTTTGCACTTACCAGGGGCTCTGGCAGCATTTCCTAAGAGGCAGAATGTGAACTCTCTGAGCAGACACGTCTCATTATCTCAGTGTTGCGTCTCATTTTCTTTTCTATTATGCCTTCAGTTAATGTTTTTCTGAAGACAAGGTATTTTGGGGTAGCTCTTTCCCTCTGGGGACTGTTGTGTTCTTAGGTTAGGTGGGTGTGTTAACACTGCCCAAGCTGCAATGTAAGGAGGAGTCTGTGTCCCCACATTGCTCAGTGCCCAGCACGGGGAACCAACTCCAACCTGGGTCCTGTAACTTGAATCCTTTGGGATCTGGATCAGCCTGGCATCTGATGCTTTTGCTGAGCAGAACCATCATAAGGCTCTGACTGCTGATCAAGGCCAGATTGCCCTTGGAGGCACCCAAGAAACAAGAATGTCTCTTTTGCATCGTTCCTCATGAAACATCCTCCTCTGCCTGGAGGGAGTCAAGCAGGTTCCCTGCCACCCTCCACAAACACAGGCATTACTGACTGTGCAAAGAATGCAAGAAACAAGACCAAGGTTAGGGGGACTCCTCCAGCTGATCTAGTCCTGCCAGTCTTCAGTGTCAAGAAGAAGACAAAGGAAGGCTGGGCACTCTTGTTTGCCTGCACATTTCTGCATCTTCTGTCCGATTGTGCTCCAAGCCGGTGTAGGCACTTCTGCCTTTGGCCTTTGTTTCTCCAGCTGAAAGTAGGATTGATCCTGGTAAATCTTAGGGAAATTCCCAGAGATCCCTTGGCTCTAGGGTGCTGCACGTCCTCCCTGGACATACAATATGGGGGAAGGAAATGTCTCTTCCATGTTGACCAAACCTCCCCCATTTGGAGCCTGGTTAGTCAGAGGAAAATTGTTCCTCTCCTCAATGTCTTCATGGCAAGACTTTCTTAGGTTTGTATTCACATTCCCATCTCAAAAAAAGGCAAGGCATGTAGGCAGGAACTCCCCATTCTTTCAGGAACAAAAGGAGTGTGGGCACAGGCTGGGCTGTGACTGCAGGGGGAAAAAACAGCCAAGTTGTTTAGACAAAGCTCATCAAACAGAGCAGATTTTCTCTGAGGTGGTGCAACTCCTAAGAGTTTATAAAATGGGATACCTTGTAGTAATGAGTTGCATGCTTCCCTTCTAGGCTGATTCTGTCTCTGGAGGAAAAGAACCTGTGCCTTAGAACACTGGAAGAAAAGAACCTGGCACTGAACAATCAGGTGTTTCAGTTTCGTTCTGCTCTTCAACAGGCTGAGCAGCTCTCTTCAAACCGCACAAAACAACTGCAGGAGCTCAACACCCAGGTAAGCTGTGCACTGGCATCCTCTTCTCCATGGACACACAACACCACATTTCCTTTGGAGGCCCCAAGCTCTTTCCCCTTCCAGCAGCATCCACTGCTGCTGTCTTCTGCCCACAGCTGCTGCTGCTGCCCCCTTAGGCCAAGGCTGGATCTGGTGTGTGCTGCTGATGTTTTCCCCCATTCCCTCCTGGGTCCCAGCAGGAAATCTGGGAGGAGAAGCAGCAGGAGACTCCTTTGGAGACTCTCTGTCCCTGTGTTAGCAGTGTTGTCCCAGATGGAGTTGGTTCCTGTGCTGGGCACTGAGCAACGTGGGGACGCAGACGTGGCCATGGCAGGCTGGGCAGGGCACTTCCACTGCAGCCAGTTCAGGCAGTGTTCAGAGCTGCAGCCTCAAGGGTGTCCATTGCCTCCCTTTCCCTGTTTTCTCCACATTTCTCTCTATTGGAATCCTTGGTCCTGCGCCTTCTGTTTCCTACGTGTTTTTTGCCTGAAGTCCTTTCTCCTTGGTTGCTCTCCCTCCTGCCCGCTCTGCTGCCTCAGGAGCAGCCCTGTTCCTGAGGCTCTGTGCATCCTTCTTGCAGATCCGGGCCCTGCAGGACACAGTGCTGGAGGTGGAGGCTGCTCGGGCAACTCGAGAGAAGCAGCTGCTGCAGGAGCTCAAGGAGTCCCGGGCCAGAGAACGGTGCTTGAAGGCTTCTGTGTGTGTGCTGGAGACTGAGGTGTCTGAGCTGCGTGTGAGGCTCCAGAAGTCTGATGACAAAGCTCTTGAAAACTAGAAGCTGCAGAAGGACTTGGAAGACAGTGAGTGAGGTACAGCTTGTCCTCTCCTGTTTCTCACCAGTTAGGATCTCTGATCCCATGCACAGGAAAATTGCCCACAGATGGCAGAGGGAAAATATAACCAGCAGGAGATTTATCCAGTGTAGGGGCAGTGAAAGGTTTTTCTCAAAAAAGATGCTATGGCTGTCAGTGCCATCTGGCTGTGCTATGGCTGATCCCATGCACATCTGGTGCCTTTCAGGTGCCATGTCTGTGCTAAGGAGCTGTAGCTTCATGCCTCAGCTCGATTCCCTGAAACTCCAGGTCCTTCCAGAGCCTCCAGGCTATTGATCCCTCTGGAGCAGGGCTTCACAGGCATCCCCGCTCCTTTGTCTCTGTTGGATTGCTCACTCTGCATAAACCCAAGAGCAAACACACTTTCCTATTCCTCTGAACCTTGCCCCTTTCATTCCTACTTTTTTCTTTGCCTGGAAGTTTCCTTCATTTCTGTCAGCTTTGGATCCCTTGTGGGCTTAGGGCATGGCCAGCACAGGCAGGCAGAGAAGACAGTGCTGTTGTCTCTGCAGGATGCACAATGCCTTTGCCTTTGCTTTGCTTTTCCCCTTCTCCTTCCCCTTCCCTGCTGCAGGTTAGTGGAATGCACAACTCAAGGACAGTTCTCAAGCAATTGCCCTGCAGAAAGAGGCTGCTGAAAGGAAAGAAGAGGTTGTGAGTCTTCATCAGGAAGTGGCACCTGTGCAGAGGAAATTGGAGAGCCTGGAGAAGGAAAGAAGGATGTGCTGTTGAGATTGGCAGATGCCACAAAGGGATCTCCTTCCTTCCTAAACTTCTCAAAGAGGAGCCAGGGAGCAGCAACTTAGTCAATAGTTGATGTTTAAAGGATAGTATAAGTGTAATTGAACCTTTATACAACTATGTTCCTTAGGATGAAGGATATCTTTCTAGAGAAATAAAGAGTTTATTATGATCACAAATAAACTCAAAGATCTTTTTCAGTATTACTTGCTACCCAGTGCAGAGAACTATAAATTGTGGTGTAGTACATTATATTTGAAGCAACATAGAAGCCATTGTATCCAAGGCAGCAAAACCAATTCTTAATGAAAGATTGATGCTACTCAGCCAAACCAATGACTATGGGCAAACATTTCTGCCATCTTTACGGAGTGCCCTTGAAGGAGTGCCATCCTGACTCCAGGGAGGAATCTGCAGAAGGGAGACACATGGCGTGAGGACTTTATTGAAGGCAGGAAAAACCTGCCATGTGTGGAGGTTTTACATTTGTCTTTAGGAAACTGCAAGCTGTTTTTTCTCAGAGTCACAGAATCTCAGGCTGCGTGAGGCCAGAGGCACCTCTGGAGGTTACCTCGCCAAGCCCCTGCTCCACCAAGTCCACCCAGAGCCAGCTGCCCAGGATGTGTCCACGTGGCTTTTGAGTCTCTCCAGCCATGGAGACTCCACCACGTCCCTGGGCACCTGCCCCAGTGCTCAGCCACCCTGCCAGTGCAGAAGTGGCTCCTGAGCTCAGAGGGTCCCTCCTGTGTGTGTCATTTTGTGCCCGTGGCCCCTGGGGCTGTCCCTGGCCCCATCCCCTCTGCAGCTTCCCCCGGGTATTTATCCCCAGGAATGAGATTCCCTGAGCCTGCTGTGCTCCAGGCTGGGCAGTCCCAGCTCTCTCAGCCTCTCCTCACAGCAGAGATGCTCCAGTCTGTCCATCACCTTCCTGGCCCTGTGCTGGACTCTGTCCAGTCTGGTCCTGTCTCCTGTACTGGGCAGCCCAGCTCTGGGCCCAGCACTCCAGGGATGATCTCACTGGTGTGGGGCAGAGGGGAAGGATCCCCTCCCTCCACCAGCTGTGACACAGCTTACATATTCAGAAAGAATTGGCAGGATTTACAGCAGGGATTTCTGTCACATAGCTTATGTGGGAAAAAATGTAATGATCCATGCTCCCTGTCCCTAGCGGTGGGTAAAGGAAAAGTGTTCCTGCTGTTGGTGACAATGGATGTCAGCTGCACCGGAACCGTGCCAGGCTGGTGTGGCCTACTGTGGGAAGGAGCATTCTGAGGGAGGTAAAAGCTGGGGTGTAGAGATCCTTCAAAGACTGTTCTTCAAACCGTAGAGGCCCCTGTTTTGTGAGGATCAGGAGCAATTCCTAGGCCAGGGCTGAAACTGTGCTTCTGTGAATTCCTTTACCTCCCAGATCAATTTTTCCATTAATGATGACACATCAAAGTTGAAACTTGCCCAGCTGATAATTCACTCATCTTCCTGTGACCTTTGAAAAGGAGGGAGGAATTCTTGATCCTGCAAACATTCAAGAACTGGCTAAGGATGAGAAGGTCAAGGGTTGAGGACTTAATTTAAAATAAGCTGATTTAGGAAGGTGAAAAGCAGAATCACAATGCAGGGTGACAGGAGATCAACTGAATCAAGAACTTTTGATCGACCTCATCTCAGAAAGGAAAAATGTGAAAGAAAACATTGTGGAAGAAGAATCAGGTTAATCCAGAGGAGTGTGGAGACATTCTGGTGGAAGCAGTATTGAAGGGGGTCAGTAGTTAGGGAGCTCTTGAGCCAGGCATTCAGCAGGTCTAAGGAGCAGAGGAAGCTACAGCAGCTGTCTATTGTCTTCAAAAAAGCCTGGCCAGTGAAGGTGGTTCCTGAGAACTGCAAAGAGCATGACACCAGTCTTAAAGATGGGCACAAAGGAGGGTCTGCAGAAGAACTACGGGCTATTCTGCTCCTTTGGAATCCCTGGGAAGGTGATGGAGCAGATCCTTCTGGACACCCTTTCAAGCAACTGAGAGGCAAGGGCATTGGGAACAGCCAGCACAGATTTACCACAGGGAAGTGGTGCCTGGCCATCTTGATTGACTCTGTGAATAATGGGAGACCAGAGATGATGTTGTCTGACACTGTAAAGCATTCAACGGCCACGCCGTCTCCTCACAGCCCGAGTGGTGAGATATGGACCGAGTGAATGGTGAAGTGAATGGAAAACTGCCCAAACCAGCGGGCTCAGTGCTGCTGGATCAGGTGTAGGTAGTGGCCAGGTTGTGGTGACACCACTCACAGATCATCCCTGGAGCCACTCTTGCTGTTGATAAATGACTAATATTTATATGCAGAGGATGTCTTCTCTAAGCAAATTAGTGCCATGAAACTTTACAATGGGATGTCCATTCCACCATGGTCATACATATTCATCACAAGGTAATTCCTAGCTCCTACATAAACATTACTCTTCCTAGAACTACTTACCCACCTCTGCCCCTTCCTGGAAGTCCTTTTATGGTCTATGGAGGTCATCTTAAGGGCTCATTGTTGGTCATATTCACTGAGAGCAGTCAGAATGGTAAGTACCCTTGTCTTGAACTTCTCTTTGGGCATGAACGGCTGATCCTTCTTACATAACTCTGCCACAGTCTGCAAAATTAAGACACAAGCACCAGAGGTTTATGTCCAAAAAAGAGACCAAGGACTCCTTTTACTTTATTTGAATTAAGGGAGAGACCATGGTGCATATTGGGGGTTGGCTCTTTCCCTTTTGCTTCTGTGGAATTTTCCCCATTGTCATGCCAAGTTACCTGTTGACTGGGCCCTGATGGCAAGAGGGGGGAGAGAGAGGAGGGAAACCCCATGAGATTCAAACAACCAGAAGAGGAAGTGAAATACTGGGCCTCACCCCATTTCCCCCACGGAGTTGGGACAAAAAGGACGATCGCCACCTCTGTCCCAGCCCTGCCATCCCAGTGCCGGGAGCCATCCTCACTGCTGTTTTTCTTGCCTTATCCTGCCACCAGCCAGCACTCTGCTGAGCAGCGGGACCGACACTGTGAGCAGAGGGCTCTCTCCATCTCTCTCTCCCCCCGGGACAGCGCTGCCATCACCCCCAGCCCTCCTGCAGCTCTGTGGGACCTGCCCGCCCCCAGCACTGGGAACTGCAGCTCCAGGAAAAGGGGCCTGCAGCCAGAAAGGACTGGGACTGAGTTACTGTTCTGTTTGTGGCTAATTTCATAGCTATTGTTGTTCTTGTTTGTCTTGTTAGATATACTAGTAAAGAACTGCTATTCCTATCCCCGTATCTTTGCCTGAGAGCTCCCTTAATTTCAAAATCATAATAATCTGTAGGAAGGAAGGATCACATTTTTCAGTCCAAAGGGAGGCTTCTGCTTTCCCTGGCAAACACCTGTCTTTCAATCTAGGACGGAGGCCCTTAATTTCAAAATTATCATAACTGGGAGGGAGGGGGTTTACATTCTCCAACCCAAGGGAGGGTCCTGCCTTCCCTAGCAGACACCTGTCTTTCAAACTGAGACACCCATAACGATTGGTCAGTTCACCAGAGGTGTCTACGTGCAGGCAAACATCTGTTTTTAGGATTTCTTTGCATTTTATCTCTTTGACGGTTGAGAATAGTTTATAGAGGTGCAAGAAACCACGTCCCAGTCTTAGAATTCTTTCTCAGGGAAATGAGCTGTTTTTCACCGTTACCGGATTCTGTTCTTAGGAAAGGCTGGTAGCTTTGTCACAGCTGTGTCTGAGTGAGTCAAAGTCCAGTCTGTGCAGCTTTCCAGGCCTGCTGTTCAGCCCCCACCCTGGGGCACGGTGAGCTTGTTGTCCACCAACACGCCCAAGTCCTTCTCCTCAGGGCTGCTCTTGATCCACTCTCTGCCCAGCCTGAGCCTGTCCTTGGGAATGCCTGAGCCAGGGGCAGGCCGTGCACTTAGCTTCATACCAGCAGAGCCACACTGGGACTTTGGTGATGGTCTCTGGGCCTATGGCAATGACTCCAGCTCTTGGAATCTTTGAGCTCCTCTTGCTGCTTCCCCTACCTCATGCTTTTCTTGCGACGCGCCTGCTCCCCTTGGTACCACCTCATCATCCTTGTGGCAGGTTGGCATGGCCAGGTCAGGGTAGCAGGGGCCTGCAGGGGGACCCTCTAGGAGGAGACACCAGGAGCTGTCCCCATGTTGGGCAGAGCTGGCTCCAGAGGGCTCCAGGACAGACCCACCACTGGCTAAGGCTGAGCCAACCAGAGATGTGGGGAGGGCCTCCGTGGTCAGGTATTAAAAACGGGGTCAACGCTGCTGTGCAACAGCAGCTGGGAGGGAGGAGGGAGAAGATGTGGGAACAGCAGCCCTGCAGGCACCATGGCCAGGGAAGGAGGAGGGGCTGCAGCAGATTCCCCTGCAGCCTGTGGTGCAGCCCATAGGGAGGAGGATTTTGACCCGTAGCCCGTGGAGGTGAGTAGAGGAGCAGATCCCCACTGCGTCCCATGTAAGGACCAAGGAGCAGAGCAGGTGGGGATGCCCTGAAGGAATCTGCAGCCTGGGAGGAGCCCACGCTCGAGTGGGTTCCTGGCTGGGGCTGTGCTCTGTGGAGAAGAGTCCATGCAGGAGCTGGCAGGATACTGGAGCAGTCTGTTCCTGAAGGACTGTACCCTGTGGAAAGGGACCTTGTGGAGCAGTTCTTAGAGAACTGTGGCCCATGGGAAGGACCCACGTTGGAAAAGTTGGTGCAGGACTGTCTCCCATGGGAAGGGAAACTGTCAGGAGAAAGGAGCAGCAGATACAAGTGTTATGAGCTGGAAGCAATGCACATTCCCCATGTCACACACTGCTCAGGGGGAGAAGGTAAAAGAGTTGGGAGTGAAGCTGAACCTGGGAAGAGGGAGGGTAGGGGGAGGTGTTGTCACCTTTGTTCTTTTTTCTCATTTTCCTACTCTGTTTCGTTGGTTATCAAATAAATTAATTTCCCCAAGGTGAGCCTATTTTGACTGTGACTGCAATTGGTGAGTGACCTCCCTGACCCACAGGATTTTAATCACATTTTCTCTCCCTTTTCAGTCAAAGAAGGGAAGTGATGGAGTGGCTCAGCGGGCACCTGGCTAGCCAAAATTGACCCACCACACTTTTCCTAACTCCTTGCTCACCATCTCCACCTTCCACACCCATTGCCCATGACTTGTCCCTATCCCTGACTCCACTGTGAGTGAAGGTCTACAGGAGCTGCAGCATTTATTTTGCACTTTATTTACTGCACACTCAAGACATGCCAATAGCACAGAGTAGCCTGTGATGTGCAGTGGCCTGGTGTGGCAGTGTACATTGCAGCTTTTCTAAAAGCTGCAATTTGAAACCCAGCCAGCCTGTTCAGCAGGCAAGTCCCTGAGTGAAAATCCCAGCTCATCTCCTGGCCCCTAAGTGCTGATGTATCACTGCTCAAGAAATGAGTGACTGAAATTGTAACTGATAACCTAGGGGTGCCCAAGATAACTTAAGGACCTTCTTTAAGGCATGCTCACAAACAATCAAGTGCCTGAAGTCTTGTTGCAGTGAACCACGAGTGCCATGTCTGTGTGCTGGACCCGGCAAACCCCCGGCAGCCCAGCCATGAAAGAACTGCCCCAACTGTAACAGTCTGGGCCCTCATCTGACACCAAAACTCCCCTGCCAGGCCTTGACAGTCTGGAATTGCCTGTGGCAGGTCTATAGCAAGTCCACGCTGAGTCCACACCAGGGCCATGGTAGGTCACTGGTGGGTGCAGTGTGGTGGTCCCTTGGCTCAGGTGCCATGCCCCTGGGTAGGGACTTCCTCACTTTGTGCCCACATGGTCCTTGCGTGTCACCAGCACATTTTGTGCCTGCTTCAGGACCTCCTCCTCAATCACGTTGGGGAAGGCCTCTCTGGGGTTCATGGGGAAGGCATGGTTGCTTGGCTACTGTGTGGCCTTGCCATCCATGTCCCAGTCACACAAGCACGGCACATCCAGGACAAGGCCCCTCAGCTCCGGCTCCTCCACCTCCAGCCTTTGGGCCATACCCATCAGGCCCCTGTGGCTCTGAATGGCCTTGCCAGGGCAAAGTACAGCTGCCATCAGCGCCTTCTCCAGGGCCTGGTGCACTTTGAAGTGCACCCAGCTGGGGCAGCAGTGCCAGATGTCCTTGTGGGCTGCCTGCAGGTCACTCGTGGCCTGATGCAGACAACACAGGGCTTTGGGGACAGACGGAGTGTGGGCCATGAGCGCCTCACTGCTCAGCCAGGAGCCGTGACATCCCTGTCCATGGTGCCAGGTGGTGCTCTCAGGTTTGTATTGGACCCTGAGCTGTGGCCACACCTTTGGCCGCCTGACACCATGCAGAGGCCTCAAGGTTGTGAGGCTGGCATCCTTCCATGGCCCCTCTTCTGCCACAGCCTCCTCCTGCAGCGTCTTCTCTGGCTCTAGTGCAGCACCTACCCGTGCCAACGTTGTTCTCCTCAAGAACCAAGGCCGTGTCCTGTGGCTCCTGGCAGACCAGCATTTCACGCAGCACGGACAAAGCGGGTGCCTCCAGCTGCCCACCCAGGATGTTATTGATCTCCACGTGCCAGCATCTCCACGAAGCTCAGCTGGTGCACGTTCAGCACCATCTCTGCATGCCGGACGTAGAGGAGCCATTGGGCAGCACCAGACAGGCACACGTGGATAACCTGTGACTGGGATCTGCCCTCCAGCTCTGCCCAGCACCGTGTAGATGTCCTTGCAGCACTGCACTTTCAGCTGCTCTACTGCTAAGCCACCATCCCCCTCCATTGCCGTCATAGCCTTGTGGCTCTGCCACTGCTGCTGGAAGGACTCCAATCCCAGCCTAAAACCACGGGGATACCCACAGGGTCAGCAGACGCCCCTGCACAGTGCACTGAGAGCTGTAGTGACATGGCTGTGGACCACCCTCCTCCAGCTGCTTCTCTGTCACCTCTGAGAGCACCCATGGCCACAGGTGTGGTGGCAGGTTTTACAGCACAGTCTGTGGGACAGCTCCAGGCAGCCAGCAGCGCTCAGCAGGTACAGCTCAGCTACAGCGCAGCAGTCGGGGGGCTCCAGTTCCTCCTGCAGCTGCTGGAAGAAATGCCATGTGGCCAGCAGGGACGTCTTCTTCTGGCTACTGCTAAGGTTCCCACTGCCATGGCTCTCCTGGTAGATTTGAGCCACAACATGGCTGTAGTGAGTCAGTGTGGGAACCAGGAGGACACCAAGGTGTTTCAGGAGATCTCCAAAGGCAGCCACATGGGGGTGAGGCATGAGGAGGTTGGGGTAAAAGTCAGCCTCGTCCAGGAGTGATGTCATCACCCGGCGTGGCCTGGCCGTTTCCCATGACTTGGCCAGCACCACAGGCAGCTCAGCAAGGTGTTCTGTGTGTCCACCTCTTTCAGATGGGTCTGCAGGAAGCTGTACATGCTATGCAACACCCTGCCACGTGTGCTTACCTGCAGTTGTGTCAAGCAGGCTGTCCTGCACACATGATCCAGCTTGGCCTCCACCAGGGCAGTGGGTATCTCTACAAGGACTCCCATGGCCTTCAGGGACCCCTTCTCAAGTTCAAGGGATTTTGGCAGGATGGTGGCTGATGTCCACACAAGCTCAGCCACATTTTTGCCTTAGGAAACGCTCCCTTTCAGAGCCACGGCTTTAGTGGAGTCTGCAAAAGGAGGGTGGAGGTTCATCAAATTTGGGGGGATATCCAGTGGAGGCAGGAATTGGACTGAAGTGCTCTTCCTCAGGAAATCCTCTGACTCAGGATTTCCCAACAGGATTGCACGTTCCTTGAGCTGTAAGAGCCAAAGCGAGAGATGCCAGACTTCAGATGGCTCTTTAAGATGCTCTTTATTGTATCCAGATGATACAGCAATTTACAGGTGGTGGGTCACAAGAGCCTAGCCTACAACTATCAGCTACAGCTGTAGGTTTGTCGGAAGTCAACTTTATTTCTGGTTACAATGCGTTATATACTTTTCTTTTCATGCATAACAACCAATCAAAACCTTTACTATTACCTATAACCTATCACAACTACTAACATTACCATCTTCATGGTATTATTTTCCACTTACAAAAAGTTAGCGTGGTACTGTTTAAGCTAGAAGTTGTTTTTCAGTCTTCTTGCAGTGGAAAATTCTCAGACCATTTTTCTACTTGCAACATTGGCATTCTTGTTTGCCAGTGAAATCTTTTTGCTCAGTAAAAACATCTTTTCTTTGAGGTGGAGTTATCCTTTGCTCTGAGCCATTAAAATCCCTTCCAACTCATATACCCTTTGCCTTCTTAGTTATCCAGTAGGACTGGCTCAGCAATTCTTTTCTTCTAGAGCAAAACTTGCTTTCATTTCTATTTCTGCTTCACATTCTACATTCAAAGGTCTTTCTGCTCAACGTACACATCTGTGAGACCTTCCTGTCAAATCCCTGTCTGTCCCAACACTGAGCATCTCCTGCTGTCAGTCAAGCAGTTGCAGTCAAGCAGCATGGCAGGTAGCCCAAGTGGCTTCATGTTCCACCTCCTCAGCCACTGCCACTAAATCCTCTACAGAGAGCCTGGTGCAGACCCGTGCCTTAAGGAGGAAGTCTGACACAGCACAAGTTGCCTTGTAGCTAGGCAATTAATTTGGCCATAGATCAGAAATTTGGTTTGATTAGCCTGCTCCAATAAAGAGGCCCTAGGTGAACAATGATAGGATATATTCAAACCCAAACAGAGATCTCCCCCAATAACCTTCCACCCTAGGCAGCAGACACTTCACTGGTCAGAGAGTTGGGCAGTCCAAACTCCTGAACAATCAGTTGTCATGAGCCGGGGAATTCAAATCCGCTCTTTAAGAAGGGTCTGGAACAATAAAGAGGATTCTGTCATTTGGATCAATCAGGATCGAGTCATCTGTCTCCTCACACGACCCCAGTAAATGCCATAGGTGCCTGCTGAGCACGGCAATGGAAGGCCACAAACAGGGAGGTCCCCAGTGAACATCATGGCAGACACCTGAGCACATGCAGAGGCTTGGGAGAACTCTGGGAGGAGAAGCTGTTCTGTGGCTCTGATGATGGTGTCAGTGCCCTGAAGGAGCAGCCAAGACAGGTGCTGCAAGCTGACTTGTCCTGCCCTTTTCTGCTGTCAGATGCACACGGGACACATTTGCTGCCACTGGTACACCAGACTTGATGCTGGATCACTGGAGGGCCATGCATTGGTAGGGAATGGCCTCCAGCAAGGGCAGAGCGTGATCTTCTAGCAGCAAAGCCTGAGCCTGTGTAGCGGGCCACGTACTCAGCAAACACCACAATTTTTCCCTCCAGCCCTGAACATCAGCCACAAGTGTCTGCTTTTCTTCAGCGCCTGCTGATTCTTCCTTTATCTCAGTCCAGTCTAGGATTTTGTTTGGAAGCTCATTCACGTGGCTTTAAGGGGCCTGAATGGAAGAGAGGCATTACAGCTGTGGCGCAGGACTTGTGTCCCTCTCTGCAGGAGCCGGATCGAGAGGCACCTCGGAACCCTCAGCAATCCGGCCAGCAACACACGGGCAGGAGGCCACAGATGGCGCTTCCTGGCTGGGAGAGGCCTTGTGGCCATCTCCAGCCACCGGTCTCACAGGGATCCCCGCAGCTCTGGCCCCCGCCCAGCCGCTCGCTCGGCAGCGTCAAGGCTTCAACAGAACCACCAAAGGCCAAGGGGCCTCTGGCCATCTTCCCTTCCCCACTGCACACCTGGGCAGCTTGCTGAGCACAAGGACTCGTTTTCCCTTCTTCCCCTGTCCCCTTGGGACACAGGCAGCAAAAGAAAGCTCCTGGGAGGCTGGCTATTAGAACACATCCTATATTTACACCCTAAAGAAGAACGAGAAAGAAGGAAAAAATAACCTAAGAGAAAAGAACAATGCCCGCTGGCTCAGGTGGTCCCAGCTCACAGGGCGCCTCTCCACTCAGCTCTCCTCAGAGCTGCAGCAGCAGAGCCAGCCACGGCCCCACAGACAAGGCCGTTTCCTGCGTGCCCTGTGGAATTGATTTTGCAGCTTCTGCAAGATGGGGCCTGAAGCTCTCTCTACTGCTCACAGGAGATAGGCTGTTTCGAGAGCCTGGCTTCTGATGCCAGGGCTGATGTCCTCTGCAAGAGAGAAGAACAGAACCACGGTCAGATCCCACATCTCCGGAGACCCGAGGAGACCCCCGTGCCAGGGCCATCCCAGGGGGCTCTGGCCATGGCCAGGAGGGAGCAGGGAGCAAGGGGATCAGCCCAAAGTTACTGGACACTATTGCCGCACGTGCCCCGGACATGTCTGTGGCTGCTCTGGCCACCGCAGCCCTGGTCCGCACAGGGAGCAGAGCCCTCGGCAGCCGAGGCAGGGATTGCAGCTCCCCCCGGCTGGCAGGCCTGACATCCTGCTGCCCTCACTCACCCTCACAGGTGTGCTGGAGAGGAATGCCAGAGCTGGCTCTATAAACAAGCCGTGGATCTGCTGATAGGTAAGAGTAGCACTGAGAGATTCAAGTAACCATGGGATGGATTGCACTGATTGATCAATGGAAAAAGATATTTGCCTTTCCTAACAAACTATAGGCTTGATGATAAATGAAATTGGATCTTGAAAAATGAAAGAAGGAATGGGAAAAACTATGAGTCCTATAAGAATTAAAAGGTAAAAAGGAGGGTTATACATCTGAAGGGATCCTGAAGCAACAGGTGCTCCGGGCAGGCTGTACCTCTCAAGTACCTCAGCCAATGGGAAAAGAGAGAGGGAAATGCGGCCAGGAAATTGGGATAAAAGGAGGCTCTGTCCTCCAAGAACTTGAGAGATCCCAGTGGAATGCCCCATGGCCTCTCCCTTTCTTCAAATAAAGCTAAAAGGACTCCTCTGTATCCTTTCTGGACATAAACATCTGATGTTTGTGGATTAATTTTCCTAATAAAATGATTTGTTGCACATCCTGGTCAGAACAACATCCTTGCCAGAAGAAAGGAATGACTTTGATTCTCTAACACTAAAAACGCTGTTGATGAAGTTTGGTGTTTTTCTTGCTATCCTGCATTACCAGTGAAAAAGGGATCCCCCAGAAAGAAGATGGGATCCTCAAAGCCCACTGCCCTCCAGACGGGAGAAGAAAATACCCTTGGGCCTCTGCTGGGGTGGGGGGGGGGAGCACAATAATCAGAGGGGGCCGCAGAATCAGTCCCCCAGTCCCCCCCTGCCCCCAAAGACATAGAAAATGTTGTCCTCCAGCCCTCCCATATTCTCCCCCATTCCAAATTGCCCCCATGACCCCAAGAAGCCCTGAAACTCCCCCTGCCACTATAGCCCCCCAAAGCCCGCCCAGGAGCCACCCTGGACACCCTGAGAGCCCTCGCCACCTCCAAACCCGTAGAGCCAGTCATGCACCAGTGCAGCCACGTGGCTGGGGGGGCTGTGGGGCCATTTCGGGGGTGCAGCTCCTCCCAGCTGCCCCTGGAGGGGCTGAAGCCCCACAGGTCCTTGGTTAGGACGCCCTGGCCAGCTCCCACCTGAAGGCCACCAGGGTGTCCCCACAGGCCACGGCCGTGTGTGAGTACCAGCAGCATTGGGCAGGGGGGAAATAACCTTTTGGCCTCAGCAAAATAATCACCTCATCTCTCACAGTGCTATTAAGTCTTTGTTCTTCTACACAAAGTTCAGGAGTTTAGCATGAGCTCGGCTGAGAAGCAATCCATGACAATTAGTAAAGCTTATGACAAATACCAACTGATTTAGCTAGTTGTAATGATCATGGATCCTGTGTTTTACGGAGGGTACGCACTAAGGCGGGCATGGATAGGCGGGTCAGGATGTCCCGAGTGCCTTCCAAATACCTCAGCCAAGGGGGAAAGGAAATGAGGTGAAAATGCGGAAGGGCAATGAGGAGAAAAGAAGGCTACATGCTCCAAGTAATTGAGAGAGACCCCGCTGGACACACGCCTGATGGACTCTCTCCCTTTGCTCCAATCCAGGCACTTGTACAGGACTCCTCCGCCTCCTTTACGGACACGAACCTCTAGCGATGTCAATTTTACGCTCTGGGGAGCGGGGGACGCTGGAGCTCCTCTACCTGGGGAGGAGGGAAAACAAACCAGTATAAAGCAGTCCAGACTGGATCAGCTGGGGAAAATTCAGAGTCCCGAGGGGGCACTGGGAGCGAGGCAGGGCAGGGGCGGGAGTGATCGGGAGGGGAGGGCGGGGAGAAGTTCCCGGCTCGGCCGAACCTCCCCTCAGGGATTGACAATGGGGGGGCGGCTCCCGCCCAAACCCTGGGGGGAAAAGCGCCCTCAGGGATTGGCCGCGCGGGACGGGGGCGGGGCAGGAGCAGTTCCGGCCTCAGCCGAGCTCCCCTCAGAGGGAGCAGCCCAAAATAACCCAAACAAAACCTCAAAACCTCCTTGAAGTTACAAGAAAATCTATGGAAATTTAATAAACTTGAATAAGCATGAAATATTTGAGGCAATATTGTAGTTACGTTCGAACAATGGAGGGTTGAAAAGCCGGGTTGTGCAGTAAAACAGTGCAAAAACAAGGAACTGCCCAAACTCCTTTAAGAATCCCTCAAAACTAAGCAAAATTGAGTAGAAGCATAATGAAGATGAACAGTTATTTATAAGTTAAATCTGCAGTGAGTGCAGAATTCAAAAAATGGGGACGTGTAAAATGGGGCTTGGGGTGTTAAAACTCCTCAAGAAAGCACCAAAAAACCCCAAGCACCACATTCCCCTGATGCCTGGGCTGGCTGTCCCACAGCTCAAGTAGAAGAGTCCTCCCGTAGCTCAGGGGAGCAGCAGCTCTCCTGCTGATGCACAGCCTGTGGAGAAAGGGGTCAGTGGCCCAAATGTGAGCTTTGGAAATCAGAGTTGGGTTCCTAAATGCTGTGGGATCTCTCTCTACTAGAGCTGTGGTGGCTGAGGGATGTACGTGGGAAGGCTTTGCCTGCCATGAGCTGGGCTTGTTGATCATCTGAGCTCTGTTCAGGGGCACTCTGGGAGCCTGTTCCTTTGCCCTTCCCCAGGGGCAGAGTGTTGGTGAGGGCTACAGTTGGAGGCTGTGTCTGCCCTGGCAGCCGGTACCGTGGGGCTGCGGATGCTCCTGCCAGCGCGGGCTTGTCTGAGCCGGGCCTTGTGCCTCTTCCAGGTGTCCCTGCTGCAGTCACAGCTGGCCCGGGAC
This sequence comes from Cinclus cinclus, assembly GCF_963662255.1. Classification (NCBI taxonomy): domain Eukaryota; kingdom Metazoa; phylum Chordata; class Aves; order Passeriformes; family Cinclidae; genus Cinclus; species Cinclus cinclus. The sequence continues at coordinate 2,548,350 of NC_085063.1, forward strand.
TGACAGCACTGACAGAACTACACTGAGAGCTGTGCAGGGAGCAGGCAGGAGCTGTCAGAGCTTCACCAGGAGCTCTCCTGCTCCTTTGCAGCTCTGCTCCAGGAGCCCAGAGCTGCTCTTGTGGAAGCAGAGACTTGGAGCTGCCTTGGTCTCTGAACCTTAACTTGGCACTGACGTCCTTGGGCCATCAGTGTCTGTACAGACAGGACTTGGAGAAAGCAGGAGTAGTTCTGTTATTCCAACAGAGAATGAGTGCCCTGCTCAGAAGCCAGTTCCTGTCAACTGGTGCACAGAATTCCTGCCTAGGACACAGACAAATGCTATCGAAGATGAGGGTCAAAAACACCTGCCAAAGCTTTTCCAAGCAGACCCATTTGGTTCTTGAAGGTTTGTTCCTATCCAAGAATCTTGGATGCAAGCAGCAAGATTTTTCTTCTGCCTACAAGAACTAATGATATATTACCAAACAGAGAGCAGAGAAAAAAATAATGCACTCATGGCTGTCTCAGGATTCTTAATCTATTTTATGAGCCTTAAACCCTGCAGCTCTTGGCATTTCTCGGTAAGAATTTGAAAAGCCCATGAAACACCATTTTCCCTCCTCATGTGACTGTTTAAACACAAAGCTTTAGTTCCCATGAATATTTGTAAGCACCAAGAACCTTTTTAGGCTTGTTCTTACATCTGCCCTTTGTCGGGGAAGACAGAATTCCTGTGACTCAGGAACTAAGCGCATTCCTAAAGAGCAGGCAGGTCTTGAGAATGCTGAGCCTTAAAACTGATGCTAGGTGGACCAGCAACTTGGAACTCATGTTATGAGCTGGGTCCCTGCCCCGCTGCCCAGCACAACTGTGGGGACACGGGGGAGGCAGGGCAGGTGCTAGGGCCAGCAGGGAGCTGGGATGGGGGAGAACCAGGGAGGACCATTCCACCAGCCCCTGGAATGATGGGCTTCACATCCTGGCAACTGTCAACAGGCCATGGAATGTTGGAATGTTGGGGATTGGATCCTGGCAACAATCAACAGCTCCCTGCTCATTGGTGTTTGGACCCTGGAGCTGTCAACAGCTCGTGAACATTGGGGCTCAGACCTCACAAAGGCGAACGTCACATTGTTTGTTTGCTAGTGACCCTGCAAAAGCCAAGGGCTTTGGATATTGGGGTTAGACCCTGCAAAGGCCAAGGGCCTTTGGATATTGGGGTTAGACCCTGCAAAGACCAAGGGCCTTTAGGCACTGGGGTTTAGACCCTGGCAAAACTAACGACCTTCGGACACTGCGATTTGGACACTGTTGGTGCCAAAGGGGCAAACGGAGACCCGGCGGGTGAGTGAAAAAGCCACTGCTCTCCTTGTGCCAGGCCAGCAGGGGCCAGGCTGGGCCTGGGCTGTGCCTTAGGGGAATTGGTTCCCTTTGGGAATAGCAAGGGATTAAGAGTTGGCTGTTCCAGAGCAGGCAGTAGCTTTGATGCTTGCTGTGGGGACAGGCCTGGGAGGGAATGGGGGACTCCTGGCCATTCCAGAGCGCAGCCACATCTCCTGCTCCATCCTTGTCCCACTGGAGGCCGTGGGCACAAACAAGGGAACAGCTTTTCATTGCCTTTCCTTCAGCCCAATTTACAGTGCAGCCTCAGTGCTTCCCAGACGCAAGAATGGATTTCTCCCAGACATTTCTGAGATGATCCCCAGAAGCCCAGAGGAGGCCACGGGGATAATAGGAAGATGCTCCAAGGGCTGGGGGACCTGTGCCAAGGGAAAAGGATACAAGAGTTGCGGTTGCTAAGCCTGGAGAAGGTTCCAGAGTAAAACTGGAGCCCCTTCCTATGCATGAAGGGGCTGCAAGAGAGCTGGAGAGAGACTTGAGCCAGGGGCCTGCAGGGTCATGACAAGGGGCAATGGCTGCCCACTGAGACAAGGCAGGGATGGATGGGAAGCTGGGAGGGAATTCTGCCCTGTGACGGTGCTGAGACCCTAGCACAGGTTGCCCAGAGAAGATGTGGTCCCCAGATCCCTGAGAGTGGTCAAGGCCAGGTTAGATGGGGCTCTGGGCAACTGCCCTTCTGATGTTCTTAGAAGTGATGAGACCCCTTCCAGCGTGTTTGTTTGTGCTGCTGTCAAACTACTGGGCTGGAAATAACTGCCAAGGAGGGGAGGAAGAGCTCAGCTGGAATTGCTGTGCTCTGGGACAGGCTGGGAAGCACTTAGAGGCAACTGCCTCAGGGGCAGCCATGCAGTCTGAGTGTGCTCTTCCCTGTGCTCTTCCAGGGAGCTCAAGGCCTTTCTCACCAGGGACATTCCTCCAGATCCCCTGAGGTGAGTCAACTGTGCTGAACTGGCTGGGATTTTGAAACTGCTTCTCCATGAATGGGCACTGGTTCTTGTGAGATCAGAAGGGGCATCACAGTGGTACTTTGGAATAGCAAGAGAATAGCTGACTAACAGCTGGATGTGGGATTTCATGGCAGACGAAACCAGATGAGAGTGACAGCATGGCCAATTCTATCATCTGCACTGACAGTCCTGGGAACATGCTCTCAACTCTGACATCCACTGATGAACAGCATCCCTTGGAATTGGTTCAGGGAGCCATAGAGAATTGTGGGCGCTTGTGGCAATATTTTGAGCAAAAGGCAGAGAAATGCCAGAGGCTCAGATGCCACCAGCAGCTCATAGGCTGCCTGCTGGAAGAAATCAGAAGGTGAGCGTTTCCTTCTCCTGCGTTCCCAAGTCAATCTACTTGCAGACCTGGGAGTTCAGAGGCATTCTGGGTGAATAAATCCCCCACCCTACCATGCATAGGCCTCAGAGTGCCTCTTGAGCATTGTCCTGTCTGGGTCTTTCATGCTCTACTGTGACTTCCAAGACAGTCTAGAGATGCACAGCCATGTTGGAAGAGAAGACTCCTTCTTGTCACCATGCTAGTCCCCTGAATTCTGTTCTTTGCGTGCCCCTGCCCAGCCACTGCTTCTCACTGAAGGAAGGCAAAATCCTGCCTACCTTTCCCTTTGCCTCTGGAGGATACTCTTTGGGAGGGAAAGAGCAAGAACTTCCTTAGCCCAGTGCGCCCAGCTCCATCCTGGAGTGCTGAAAACGGGACTGGTGACCCCTCAGGCCTCCTTGTTCTTCTGACTGAGCCTTGTCTCTGCAGTGACTTGGCCAGCCTGGAGAAGTCCAGGGAAATGCTGCAGCAATGCATTGGAATCCCAGAGCCTGGAGCCTTGAGTCTGCGTCAGAAGAACACCAAGGAGCAGAAGGAAGCTTCAGCCCAGGCAGAAAAGGCAGAGCAGAAGGAGAGGATGGAGGTTGGTTTTGGAAATGAGACTGGTTTTCCATTACAAATTGTCTTGCTGTGCACACTGGTACACGGCTGTGCACACCTGTCTCAAGATGGCCCATGCATTTATTAGCCAGGGATATGCATGTTCATCAGCAATGCTGTATATGCTTTTGCAAAATTGCTTTCTTTGGGCAGCCTCAGAGCCTCTGAAAGAGGGATGGGAGCTGGGGAAGGGTCTGGAGCACCGGTGTGACGAGGAATGGCTGAAGGATGTCCCCTGTGCATCAGTCCTTGTGACTGGGGCATCAGAGAGGGGGACATCTCCTTCTCTACAAGCCAGTGCTGTTGTCTTTTCAGGTTGGGGGTTGTGGGAGGGATGAAGCTTCACAGTTGTAAGCGAGGAGCTTGCCTGGGATCTCATGCTGAAGACTTTTCCGCCCCTCCTCAGGCAAGTGAGCGTGAAAGGCATCATGCAGAGATGCTGAAGCAATGGGGAAAAGAGAAAGCAGAGAGAGAGCAGGAGCAGCAGGACGTGCTGTGTGAGATGCGGCAGAAAGTTGCTCCCTTGCAGGACCAACATGAAGAGGAAGGAAGTAGATTTGAAAATGCCAAGAGAGAGGTAATGATTGTGAAAGGAGAACAGGTGTGATTTTTTGCAAAGCTGAAGCTCTAGGACATGGCAGGATATGGGGCTGATGCAGAGAAGGACGTGTGCCTGCCAGGGGAGAACTCATCCTGAGTTGCAGCAGAGAATAACAGCCTGATCTGGCCATTACTGCTCCAGGAGAGGGCAGTGGGTCTCTCGGGATAGTGCCAGGGAATTCTACACAGGAGAGGTGGAAAAGCACTGCTGTTGCCCCAACCCCTGGGAATGAAACACTGGGGGTATTTGCTGTTCCCTTCCTCCCTTGTGGAGAGCACATCCTTGTGGCATTGCTTAAATGCTGCTTAGCGTGGACTTGAAATCCTGGCTGCAGTTCTGACATCTCCTCCCCAAAGCAACACTGGAGTGGAGCTGCAGGAGGTTGGGGAAGGGCAGGAAGGAAGCTGGGAAGGGCTGGGTGAGCTGGGAAAGGTGCAGCATCAAGGGGTGCCCAGCAAGGTCTGCAGCATCCTGAGAGGCAGAGAGAGAGGAGCAGCCTGTGCCTGCCCCTGTGGCAGGAGTGCAGATCTGGTATGAGAAGCAAACTGAGAGAGGGAATGAGTGACCCTTTTTCTCCCTGTGTTGACGCATGATCAGGAATTGTACCAGCAACAGATGAGACGTGTGGATAAGAATAATGAAATGCGTGCACCTGACATGCAAAGTCAGAATGAAATAACCCAACCATTGGAGTTGTAGGGCAAAGGCATACATGAAGAGTGGGAGCATGGGGTTTATGGGGTTTCTGTTACTTTGAATCAGAAATTAAGCGGAGGACCCATAGGGACAGGGAAGACTCAAGTCCTGAGTGCTGCTGTGAGCAAGAGTGAAATGGCCAAAGGGACTTGGAAGAAAAATTTAGCAGTCCTACAGAGAAGGGCTCCTGACATTGGCATGGGCCAGTGTCATCTCCAGGTAGGCACTGGCATTGCCCTTCAGTCCACTGCAACAACCCTGAATGATTCCAGTGATGTTTCCCATCAAGAATTGGGACTCTCTATCCCTGTCAGTCCACTTCTGCTTGGGCAAAGCAGCGTGGGCTGCAGCAGGCAGCCTTGTCTGTGTGCCTGGCTCCAGCCAGAGGCCACTGACTGCCACATTGTTTCCTGGCATACCCAGAACGACTGACACAGCTCTGGAACTTGCTGTTCAAATCAGCTCTGGGCCAAAAGTTGGGCATGGGGAGCTGCTTCTCCCGTGCCCACGCAAAGGGAGGAAACACATGGGGATTTGAATTTGGTGTGGGAAGGAATGAAGCAGGTGAGCAGAGTGATGGACTAAACCAAGCAGAGTTTCGGAGGGATGCCTGAACGGCAGCTGCACTGTATAGGCAGTTTTGGAAGATGAAGGTTTGGAAGATGCAGTATTGTTGGGTGAAAACATGGAGTTTGGAGAAGGGATGTTTGTTAGGAAGGTGCTGTCTGGTCCCAGGCAAGCCAGCAAGGTGTGACAAAGCACTTGCAAGGTCACAGTGGCAGAGGCTCTTGGAGCCCAGGCTGTCAGAGCTGCATAGGGCAGATGCTGTGAAACGTTGAGCCCAGAGCACAGGTGCTCCTTGTCCCCTGGCTGCCTGTGAGGTGGCACTGGCTGGCTCTGCACAGTGCTCCCGAGGAAGGGCTCAAGCTGTACGTTGTCCTGCTTCCAGGTTTCCCAGGAGCAGGAGTCATCTAGCAGGGCTCTGGAGCAGCTGCGCCGGGAGTCCTCTGGCCAAGGGCACGCACTGACCCAGGTGTGCAGAGAGAAGGAGCTGCTGGGCCAGGAGAAGGCTGCCCTGGAGGGCCGACTGGCAGCCATGGAGCAGCGGCAACATGACCTTTCCAAGCAGCTGGCAGAGACCAGGTAAAGGCAGGGAGCAGACCCTTTCAGATGTTTTTACATTCCATGGCCAGAAAATATAGAAGAGTCTCAAGAAAATAAAAGAATGCCCCAGTGTGAAGTTTATTTTTCTGACACCTAAAGGCAGCCAAGCTCTTGTGAGCCTTGGGTCCTGTTTGTGCTGCCAAGCACACTCCCGTGGGCAGCTGAAAGCACGCCACCCAGGCCTGAATTGAGTAGCAGTTAAGCCATGCAGATGTTGAGTGGAACCTCAAGTTACTCTTGGGTTTGGCTCCTTGTTCTGGGCATTGAACATCCCTCGTTCCTTACCAAGTAGCTTGACTTGATCCTGATCTTCAGAACTGAAGCTTCACCTTCAGCATTCCAGGCTCTTACCTTGGGATGCTGGGAGTAGCACGCTGCCATTCAGGCTGAAGCCAGAGGCTCCTGCAGAAAAATCTTGAGGGCTTTCTGCTTCCAAGCACACGCTTGAGAAATGTGGGGCAGGACCTAGAGCTGCTTAGAGAGCAGCAGGGAAAGCTCATTGGAATTCTCAACAGCCTCTGGGAATTCTTGCTGATTGTTGTTGGGCACCCACCTGCCAAACCTGCCAAGGTCCCTTTGGACGATCCCTCTCACTCCGTAAAGAAAGACAAGTCACCTGCTTAGCCAGCAACACTAAAATAAAGGTGACAAGTCTACTCCTTGACCTTGCAAGAGTTTAAACTGCCGTCTCTGCATTCAGGTAGTTGTTGTTCAGACAAAAGGGTGTTCTCATTTTTTACAAGTGCTGCCGTGACCATGAGATTTGACTGTATCATGCAAAGTAGTTCAGAAGTCTCTTAAATACAGGGTGTCTGGAAGATGATGGACCTTTGTGTCCATTATGAAGAGTATGGAAAAGTCAAGAGTCAGCCAGGACAAGAGTCTGTTCTGTCCCCCTGCAGAGCAGCTTGGAAGAGCTGATGAGAGAAGGGCTGTGAGCAGTCTGGGCTTTTGCTTGTCAGCCCAGCCTGTTTGGGCACAGCTACCCTGTGTCATGGGTCAGGAACAGCAACTGAAGGTTTGGCTGTTGAGCTCCAGTTGGGCTGGGCTGTCTGTGCTATGCCAGGCCATAAGGAAGGCCTGGGCACTCCCTCAGAGGGCCCTGCATTGCCACTGAAATGTCCCAAATGTGCCTTGTCTGGACAAGTTTCCATGCCGCTCCTTTTCCATACTCAGCAGTGGAGCTCCTGAGGCACACTGTCTTGGAATTACCAGCTGTGGGTGTCAGGAGCAAGCTACTCATGTCTCTCTGTACTTGCAACTTGTAGCTCAGCAAAGGAGAGCCTGGAATGCAGCCTGTTTGCTGCTCAGCAGCAGATATCTCAGCTGGAGGAGACCAGGGACCATCTGGAGGCTCAAGTGCTCACAGTCATGCAGGCCAAAGAGGTGATAGAAGGTGAGGATCTTGTGTGCTTTGTTTGTGGTGCTGCCTCTGCCTAGAGAAGCTAAGCAGCCTATAAAGCCACCTGTGTCCACAGGGCTTCTGAGGACTGGTGGGGCTGGAGGCCCTGAAAGGGCCTGAGGTCAGTCAAGTCACTAAAGACTGCCTCTTGCTGTTGGTCATGTTTGCAGGAGAAGTGAAGTGCCTGCAACGTGAGCTGGAAGCAGAGAGAGCGCTCAGGAGGCAGGAACAGGAAGACACAGCTCAGCAGCTCTTGCAGGCAGAGCAGCAGCATCACAAAAGCCTCAGGTTTCAGAGAACTGCTCAGCAACTGCAAATAAACAAGCTCCTACAAGACCTGGTAGGGGACAGTATGCTTCTGAATTGTTTAAGCTGGCTCTGTGGGTTGGTTTAGCACAAGCAGAGACTGAGGGTTTGCAAGGGCAGAAATCCTCTGCCAGAGGCCTCCTACTGCTGGGCCGGGCAGCGGAGCTCAGACTTGGAGGTGTGTGAAGGTCCCCAGGATGGTGCAGGGACAGTAAAGGCAGCCAGAGCTTCATTGAGGGCGTAAGATGAGATCCAGAGCAGGTTGGGCAGTGCCCACCCAAAGCGTGACAGCCCAGGGCAGGATGGTCACCAAGTGCCACCTGCCACAGAGCAGATGCCAACATGGAGCAGATGCCAACGTGGAGCAGATGCCAACAGGGCTGCCAGCTGCCAGCAATGGAACTCGATTCCTTCCTTGCTGTGCTTCCGTGGTGGACAACGGGATCAGCTTTGGGCTGGAAGCAAATGGAACAGGATCCTTGTGCTCAGTCTTTCAGTCCTTGTGACTGGGGCATCAGAGAGGGGAAGGTGACACCTCCTTCTCTGAGAGGTTGAACTTAATGCCAGGGGAGGTCTTTCCCAACAGAAATGAATTCATGAGTCGTGATTCTTGCACCTGCTGAGCCTCCTTTTAAACGCCATGAGAGGACACGGTTTCTGGAGTGCAGAAAGCCAGTGCTGTTGTCTTTTCAGGTTGTGGGAGGGATGAAGCTTCATATTTCTCAGGAACGAGATAGCCTTCATGTTGGACTTCATGCTGGAAATTTTTTCCTCCCCTCCTCAGGCAAGGGAGCATGAAAGACACTGTGCAGAGATGCTGAATCAATGGGGAAAAGAGAAGGAAGAGAGAGAGCAGGTAAGTGTGAGTAGGCAAGGAATAGAGTGCAGGGCAGTGACAAGGGCACAAAAAAGCAGCTCCTGGGACTGAGGAGGCAAGGGCTGCTTCAGGCCCTGGGGGAGTACAGAGCCTGGTAAGCTCCAGAGCTCAGCCCCAATACGGAGGGCTTGCAGAGGAAACAGAAATGGGGAGAAGGCAACAGAAGTAGCTGAAGAAATGGGAATTTGAGATAGCAAGTGGAAAAAGCTGAGCCTGAGGACAGGTCCCAGGAAGTTGCTCTGCATTTTGTTGCCAGACCATCAAGGCAGAGCTGCAAGCTGAGCTGCAGGAACTTCACAGTGAAATCCAGGCAGCAGACAGGAGGCACAAGGAAGAACTAGAAGGCATAAAGGAGAAAATGAAACTTCTCCTTGAGCAGAGGGAGGCTCTACAAAAGCAGGTGAGCAAACCAGCAGTGGCACCACAGTCATCCAGGGAGGGATCTGTGGCCTTCTTGCTTTCCCATGGCAGAGCAGCAGCTGATGGGGTGATCCCTGGGGCTGCCCGCTCCTGTGCTCTCCATGGCAGCTGCTCTGAAGGACACTCAGTGCTCTGCTGAATCCCAGCTGCTGTCCTGGACAGCTGGGCTAGTGCTCTGAGCTGTGGGCCAGCAACCATCAGCATGGATTCCTGCTGGCCTCTTCTTGCCAGCCTTGGTTTGGGAGGTGCTTTTTCAGGTGCCCTTGCTGGGCCACTTAGTGATTGAAACAAGTTGTCCATATCCATTGTGAATCTGGTGCTGTCAGGACAGCAGGAGAAATGGAAGGTTGTCCTGTACCTTTCATCACAGCCTCTGCTGTGGCTCACAGTGACAAGCTGTGGCTGTAGCCTCTGTCTGCTTTGTTCTGTTTCACTGGAGGTGGGAGAGTTGACATCTCAGCTGGCAGCCTCCCGAGAGTCCCAGGAAGCGACCGTCCAGAGAGTACAGGAGCTGTCTAGGCAGAAGCTGTTGGAGGTTGAAGATGTGCAGAAGATGCTGGAGGAGGCAGAAAAAAAGAACAAGGAGCTGCAAATGTACCTGCAGAACATGGAGAGGGAATGGAGTCAGTGGGAAGAAGTGGCCCAGCAAAATTCCAAATTGCAGGCTTCTGTGAATGTCCTGGAGAGGGAAAAAGCCAGGTGAGTGAAAGCCTGTGGGACTCTGCATTGTGGTGAATGGATTCCCTCTTGGCCATCTTTGCACCTACCAGTGGCTCTGGCAGCATTTCTTAAGAGGCAGAATGTGAACTCTCTGAGCAGACTCGTCTCATTATCTCAGTGTTGCGTCTCATTTTCTTTTCCATTATGCCTTCAGTTAATGTTTTTCTGAAGACAAGGTATTTTGGGGTGCCTCTTTCCCTCTGGGGACTGTTTTGTTGCTAGGTTAGGTGGGTGTGTTAACACTGCCCAAGCTGCAGTGTGAGGAGGTGTCTGTGTCCCCACATTGCTCAGTGCCCAGCACAGGCACCAACTCCACCTTGGGTCCTGTAACTTGAATCCTTTGGGATCTGGATCAGCCTGGCATCTGATGCCTTTGCTGAGCAGAACCATCATAAGGCTCTGACTGCTGATCTAGGCCAGATTGCCCTTGGAGGCACCCAAGAAACAAGAATGTCTCTTTTGCATCGTTCCTCATGAAACACCCTCCTCTGCCTGGAGGGAGTCAAGCAGGGTCCCTGCCACCCTCCACAAACACAGGCATTACTGACTGTGCAAAGAATGCAAGAAACAAGACCAAGGTTAGGGGGACTCCTCCAGCTGATCAAGTCCTGCCAGTCTTCAGTGTCAAGAAGAAGACAAAGGAAGGCTGGGCACTCTTGCTTGCCTGCACATTTCTGCATCTTCTGTCAGATTGTGCTCCAAGCCGGTGTAGGCACTTCTGCCTTTGGCCATTGTTTCTCCAGCTGAAAGTAGGATTGATCCTGGTAAATCTTAGGGAAATTCCCAGAGATCCCTTGGCTCTAGGGTGCTGCATGTCCTCCCTGGACATACAATATGGGGGAAGGAAATGTCTCTTCCATGTTGACCAAACCTCCCCCATTTGGAGCCTGGTTAGTCAGAGGAAAATTGTTCCTCTCCTCAATGTCTTCATGGCAAGACTTTCTTAGGTTTGTATTCACATTCCCATCTCAAAAAAAGGCAAGGCATGTAGGCAGGAACTCCCCATTCTTTCAGGAACAAAAGGAGTGTGGGCGCAGGCTGGGCTGTGACTGCAGGGGGAAAAAACAGCCAAGTTGTTTAGACAAAGCTCATCAAACAGAGCAGATTTTCTCTGAGGTGGTGCAACTCCTAAGAGTTTATAAAATGGGATACCTTGTAGTAATGAGTTGCATGCTTCCCTTCTAGGCTGATTCTGTCTCTGGAGGAAAAGAACCTGTGCCTTAGAACACTGGAAGAAAAGAACCTGGCACTGAACAATCAGGTGTTTCAGTTTCGTTCTGCTCTTCAACAGGCTGAGCAGCTCTCTTCAAACCGCACAAAACAACTGCAGGAGCTCAACACCCAGGTAAGCTGTGCACTGGCATCCTCTTCTCCATGGACACACAACACCACATTTCCTTTGGAGGCCCCAACCTCTTTCCCCTTCCAGCAGCATGCATTTCTGCAGTCTTCTGCCCACAGCTGCTGCTGCTGCCCCCTTTAGGCCAAGACTGGGTCTGGTGTGTGCTGCTGATGTTTTCCCCCATTCCCTCCTGGGTCCCAGCAGGAAATCTGGGAGGAGAAGCAGCAGCAGACTCCTTTGGAGCCTCTCTGTCCCTGTGTTAGCAGTGTTGTCCCAGATGGAGTTGGTGCCTGTGCTGGGCACTGAGCAATGTGGGGACGCAGACGTGGCCATGGCAGGCTGGGCAGGGCACTTCCACTGCAGCCAGTTCAGGCCGTGTTCAGAGCTGCAGCCTCAAGGGTGTCCATTGCCTCCCTTTCCCTCTTTTCTCCACATTTCTCTCTATTGGAATCCTTGGTTTTGTGCCTTCTGTTTCCTACGTGTTTTTTGCCTGTAGTCTTTTCTCCTTGGTTGCTCTCCCTCCTGCCCGCTCCGCTGCCTCAGGAGCAGCCCTGTTCCTGAGGCTCTGTGCATCCTTCTTGCAGATCCGGGCCCTGCAGGACACAGTGCTGGAGGTGGAGGCTGCTCGGGCAACTCGAGAGAAGCAGCTGCTGCAGGAGCTCAAGGAGTCCCGGGCCAGAGAACGGTGCTTGAAGGCTTCTGTGTGTGTGCTGGAGACTGAGGTGTCTGAGCTGCGTGTGAGGCTCCAGAATTCTGATGACAAGGCTCTTGAAAACTAGAAGCTGCAGAAGGACTTGGAAGACAGTGAGTGAGGTACAGCTTGTCCTCTCCTGTTTCTCACCAGTTAGGATCTCTGATCCCATGCACAGGAAAATTGCCCACAGATGGCAGAGGGAAAATATAACCAGCAGGAGATTTATCCATTGCAGGGGCAGTGAAAGGTTTTTCTCAAAAAAGATGCTATGGCTGTCAGTGCCATCTGGCTGTGCTATGGCTGATCCCATGCACATCTGGTGCCTTTCAGGTGCCATGTCTGTGCTAAGGAGCTGTAGCTTCATGCCTCAGCTCGATTCCCTCAAATTCCAGGTCCTTCCAGAGCCTCCAGGCTATTGATCCCTCTGGAGCAGGGCTTCACAGGCATCCCCGCTCCTTTGTCTCTGTTGGATTGCTCACTCTGCATAAACCCAAGAGCAAACACACTTTCCTATTCCTCTGAACCTTGCCCCTTTCATTCCTACTTTTTTCTTTGCCTGGAAGTTTCCTTCATTTCTGTCAGCTTTGGATCCCTTGTGGGCTTAGGGCATGGCCAGCACAGGCAGGCAGAGAAGACAGTGCTGTTGTCTCTGCAGGATGCACAATGCCTTTGCCTTTGCTTTGCTTTTCCCCTTCTCCTTCCCCTTCCCTGCTGCAGGTTAGTGGAATGCACAACTCAAGGACAGTTCTCAAGCAATTGCCCTGCAGAAAGAGGCTGCTGAAAGGAAAAAAGAGGTTGTGAGTCTTCGTCAGGAAGTCGCACCTGTGCAGAGGAAATTGGAGAGCCTGGAGAAGGAAAGAAGGATGTGCTGTTGAGATTGGCAGATGCCACAAAGGGATCTCCTTCCTTCCTAAACTTCTCAAAGAGGAGCCAGGGAGCAGCAACTTAGTCAATAGTTGATGTTTAAAGGATAGTATAAGTGTAAATGAACCTTTATACAACTATGTTCCTTAGGATGAAGGATATCTTTCTAGAGAAATAAAGAGTTTATTATGATCACAAATAAACTCAAAGATCTTTTTCAGTATTACTTGCTACCCAGTGCAGAGAACTATAAATTGTGGTGTAGTACATTATATTTGAAGCAACATTGAAGCCATTGTATCCAAGGCAGCAAAACCAATTCTTAATGAAAGATTGATGCTACTCAGCCAAACCAATGACCATGGGCAAACATTTCTGCCATCTTCACGGAGTGCCCTTGAAGGAGTGCCATCCTGACTCCAGGGAGCAATCTGCAGAAGGGAGACACATGGCGTGAGGACTTTAATGTGGGCAGAAGAAACCTGCCATGTGTGGAGGTTTTACATTTGTCTTTAGGAAACTGCAAGCTGTTTTTTCTCAGAGTCACAGAATCTCAGGCTGCGTGAGGCCAGAGGCACCTCTGGAGGTCACCTTGCCCAGCCCCTGCTCCACCAAGTCCACCCCGAGCCAGCTGCCCAGGATGTGTCCACGTGGCTTTTGAGTCTCTCCAGCCATGGAGACTCCACCACGTCCCTGGGCACCTGCCCCAGTGCTCAGCCACCCTGCCAGTGCAGAAGTGGCTCCTGAGCTCAGAGGGTCCCTCCTGTGTGTGTCACTTTGTGCCCGTGGCCCCTGGGGCTGTCCCTGGCCCCATCCCCTCTGCAGCTTCCCCCGGGTATTTATCCCCAGGAATGAGATTCCCTGAGCCTGCTGTGCTCCAGGCTGGGCAGTCCCAGCTCTCTCAGCCTCTCCTCACAGCAGAGATGCTCCAGTCCCTCCATCACCTTCCTGGCCCTGTGCTGGACTCTGTCCAGTCTGGTCCTGTCTCCTGTACTGGGCAGCCCAGCTCTGGGCCCAGCACTCCAGGGATGATCTCACTGGTGTGGGGCAGAGGGGAAGGATCCCCTCCCTCCACCAGCTGTGACACAGCTTACATATTCAGAAAGAATTGGCAGGATTTACAGCAGGGATTTCTGTCACATAGCTTATGTGGGAAAAAATGTAATGATCCATGCTCCCTGTCCCTAGCGGTGGGTAAAGGAAAAGTGTTCCTGTTGTTGGTGACAATGGATGTCAGCTGCACCGGAACCGTGCCAGGCTGGTGTGGCCTACTGTGGGAAGGAGCATTCTGAGGGAGGTAAAAGCTGGGGTGTAGAGATCCTTCAAAGACTGTTCTTCAAACCGTAGAGGCCCCTGTTTTGTGAGGATCAGGAGCAATTCCTAGGCCAGGGCTGAAACTGTGCTTCTGTGAATTCCTTTACCTCCCAGATCAATTTTTCCATTAATGATGACACATCAAAGTTGAAACTTGCCCAGCTGATAATTCACTCATCTTCCTGTGACCTTTGAAAAGGAGGGAGGAATTCTTGATCCTGCAAACATTCAAGAACTGGCTAAGGATGTGAAGGTCAAGGGTTGAGGACTTAATTTAAAATAAGCTGATTTAGGAAGGTGAAAAGCAGAATCACAATGCTGGGTGACAGGAGATCAACTGAATCAAGAACTTTTGATCGACCTCATCTCAGAAAGGAAAAATGTGAAAGAAAACATTGTGGAAGAAGAATCAGGTTAATCCAGAGGAGTGTGGAGACATTCTGGTGGAAGCAGTATTGAAGGGGGTCAGTAGTTAGGGAGCTCTTGAGCCAGGCATTCAGCAGGTCTAAGGAGCAGAGGAAGCTACAGCAGCTGTCTATTGTCTTCAAAAAAGCCTGGCCAGTGAAGGTGGTTCCTGAGAACTGCAAAGAGCATGACACCAGTCTTAAAGATGGGCACAAAGGAGGGTCTGCAGAAGAACTATGGGCTATTCTGCTCCTTTGGAATCCCTGGGAAGGTGATGGAGCAGATCCTTCTGGACACCCTTTCAAGCAACTGAGAGGCAAGGGCATTGGGAACAGCCAGCACAGATTTACCACAGGGAAGTGGTGCCTGGCCATCTTGACTGACTCTGTGAATAATGGGAGACCAGGGATGATGTTGTCTGACACTGTAAAGCATTCAACGGCCACGCCGTCTCCTCACAGGCCGAGTGGTGAGATATGGACTGAGTGAATGGTGAAGTGAATGGAAAACTGCCCAAACCAGCAGGCTCAGTGCTGCTGGATCAGGTGTATGTAGTGGCCAGGTTGTGGTGACACCACTCACAGATCATCCCTGGAGCCACTCTTGCTGTTGATAAATGACTAATATTTATATGCAGAGGATGTCTTCTCTAAGCAAATTAGTGCCATGAAACTTTACAACGGGATGTCCATTCCACCATGGTCATACATATTCATCACAAGGTAATTCCTAGCTCCTACATGAACCTTACTCTTCCTAGAACTACTTTACCCACCTCTGCCCCTTCCTGGAAGTCCTTTTATGGTCTTAGGAGGTCATCTTAAGGGCTCTTTGTTGGTCATATTCACTGAGAGCAGTCAGAATGGTAAGTACCCTTGTCTTGAACTTCTCTTTGGGCATGTACAGCTGATCCTTCTTACATAACTCTGCCACAGTCTGGAAAATTAAGACACAAGCACCAGAGGTTTATGTCCAAAAAAGAGACCAAGGACTCCTTTTACTTTATTTGAATTAAGGGAGAGACCATGGTGCATATTGGGGGTTGGCTCTTTCCCTTTTGCTTCTGTGGAATTTTCCCCATTGTCATGCCAAGATACCTGTTGACTGGGCCCTGATGGCAAGAGGGGGGAGAGAGAGGAGGGAAACCCCATGAGATTCAAACAACCAGAAGAGGAAGTGAAATACTGGGCCTCACCCCATTTCCCCCACGGTTTGGGACAAAAAGGACGATCGCCACCTCTGTCCCAGCCCTGCCATCCCAGTGCCGGGAGCCATCCTCACTGCTGTTTTTCTTGCCTTATCCTGCCATTATCCAGCACTCTGCTGAGCAGCGGGACCGACACTGTGAGCAGAGGGCTCTCTCCATCTCTCTCTCCCCCCGGGACAGCGTTGCCATTACCCCCAGCCCTCCTGCAGCTCTGTGGGACCTGCCCGCCCCCAGCACCGGGAACTGCAGCTCCAGGAAAAGGGGCCTGCAGCCAGAAAGGACTGGGACTGAGTTACTGTTCTGTTTGTGCCTAATTACATAGCTGTTGTTGTTCTTGTTTGTCTTGTTAGATATACTAGTAAAGAACTGCTATTCCTATCCCCATATCTTTGCCTGAGAGCTCCCTTAATTTCAAAATCATAATAATCTGTAGGAAGGAAGGATCACATTTTTCAGTCCAAAGGGAGGCTTCTGCTTTCCCTGGCAAACACCTGTCTTTCAATCTAGGACGGAGGCCCTTAATTTCAAAATGATCATAACTGGGAGGGAGGGGGTTTACATTCTCCAACCCAAGGGAGGGTCCTGCCTTCCCTAGCAGACACCTGTCTTTCAAACTGAGACTCCCATAACGATTGGTCAGTCCACCAGAGGTGTCTACGTGCAGGCAAACATCTGTTTTTAGGATTTCTTTGCATTTTATCTCTTTGACGGTTGAGAATAGTTTATAGAGGTGCAAGAAACCACGTCCCAGTCTTCGAATTCTTTCTCAGGGAAATGAGCTGTTTTTCACCGTTACTGGATTCTGTTCTTAGGAAAGGCTGGTAGCTTTGTCACAGCTGTGTCTGAGTGAGTCAAAGTCCAGTCTGTGCAGCTTTCCAGGCCTGCTGTTCAGCCCCCACCCTGGGGCACGGTGAGCTTGTTGTCCACCAACACGCCCAAGTCCTTCTCCTCAGGGCTGCTCTTGATCCACTCTCTGCCCAGCCTGAGCCTGTCCTTGGGAATGCCTGAGCCAGGGGCAGGCCGTGCACTTAGCTTCATACCAGCAGAGCCACACTGGGACTTTGGTGATGGTCTCTGGGCCTATGGCAATGACTCCAGCTCTTGGAATCTTTGAGCTCCTCTTGCTGCTTCCCCTACCTCATGCTTTTCTTGTGACCCCCCTGCTCCCCTTGGTACCACCTCATCATCCTTGTGGCAGGTTGGCATGGCCAGGTCAGGGTAGCAGGGGCCTGCAGGGGGACCCTCTAGGAGGAGACACCAGGAGCTGTCCCCATGTTGGGCAGAGCTGGCTCCAGAGGGCTCCAGGACAGACCCACCACTGGCTAAGGCTGAGCCAACCAGAGATGTGGGGAGGGCCTCCGTGGTCAGGTATTAAAAACGGGGTCAACGCTGCTGTGCAACAGCAGCTGGGAGGGAGGAGGGAGAAGATGTGGGAGCAGCAGCCCTGCAGGCACCAAGGCCAGGGAAGGAGGAGGTGCTGGAGCAGATTCCCCTGCAGCCTGTGGTGCAGCCCATGGGAGGAGGATTTTGACCCGTAGCCCGTGGAGGTGAGTAGAGGAGCAGATCCCCACTGCGTCCCATGTAAGGACCAAGGAGCAGAGCAGGTGGGGATGCCCTGAAGGAATCTGCAGCCTGGGAGGAGCCCACGCTCGAGTGGGTTCCTGGCTGGGGCTGTGCTCTGTGGAGAAGAGTCCATGCAGGAGCTGGCAGGATACTGGAGCAGTCTGTTCCTGAAGGACTGTACCCTGTGGAAAGGGACCTTGTGGAGCAGTTCTTAGAGAACTGTGGCCCATGGGAAGGACCCACGTTGGAAAAGTTGGTGCAGGACTGTCTCCCATGGGAAGGGAAACTGTCAGGAGAAAGGAGCAGCAGATACAAGTGTTATGAGCTGGAAGCAATGCACATTCCCCATGTCACACACTGCTCAGGGGGAGAAGGTAAAAGAGTTGGGAGTGAAGCTGAACCTGGGAAGAGGGAGGGTAGGGGGAGGTGTTGTCACCTTTGTTCTTATTTCTCATTTTCCTACTCTGTTTCGTTGGTTATCAAATAAATTAATTTCCCCAAGGTGAGCTTGTTTTGACTGTGACTGCAATTGGTGAGTGACCTCCCTGACCCACGGGATTTTAATCACATTTTCTCTCCCTTTTCAGTCAAAGAAGGGAAGTGATGGAGTGGCTCAGCGGGCACCTGGCTAGCCAAAATTGACTCACCACACTTTTCCTAACTCCTTGCTCACCATCTCCACCTTCCACACCCATTGCCCATGACTTGTCCCTATCCCTGACTCCACTGTGAGTGAAGGTCTACAGGAGCTGCAGCATTTATTTTGCACTTTATCTACTGCACACTCAAGACATGCCAATAGCACAGACTAGCCTGTGATGTGCAGTGGCCTGGTGTGGCAGTGTACATTGCAGCTTTTCTAAAAGCTGCAATTTGAAACCCAGCCAGCCTGTTCACCAGGCAAGTCCCTGAGTGAAAATCCCAGCTCATCTCCTGGCCCCTAAGTGCTGATGTATCACTGCTCAAGAAATGAGTGACTGAAATTGTAACTGATAACCTAGGGGTGCCCAAGATAACTTAAGGACCTTCTTTAAGGCATGCTCACAAACCATCAAGTGCCTGAAGTCTTGTTGCAGTGAACCACGAGTGCCATGTCTGTGTGCTGGACCCGGCAAACCCCCGGCAGCCCAGCCATGAAAGAACTGCCCCAACTGTAACAGTCTGGGCCCTCATCTGACACCAAAACTCCCCTGCCAGGCCTTGACAGTCTGGAATTGCCTGTGGCAGGTCTATAGCAAGTCCACGCTGAGTCCACACCAGGGCCATGGTAGGTCACTGGTGGGTGCAGTGTGGTGGTCCCTTGGCCCAGGTGCCATGCCCCTGGGTAGGGACTTCCTCACTTTGTGCCCACATGGTCCTTGCGTGTCACCAGCACATTTTGTGCCTGCTTCAGGACCTCCTCCTCAGTCACGTTGGGGAAGGCCTCTCTGGGGTTCATGGGGAAGGCATGGTAGCTTGGCTACTGTGTGGCCTTGCCATCCATGCCCCAGTCACACAAGCACGGCACATCCAGGACAAGGCCCCTCAGCTCCGGCTCCTCCACCTCCAGCCTTTGGGCCATACCCATCAGGCCCCTGTGGCTCTGAATGGCCTTGCCAGGGCAAAGTACAGCTGCCATCAGCGCCTTCTCCAGGGCCTGGTGCACTTTGAAGTGCACCCAGCTGGGGCAGCAGTGCCAGATGTCCTTGTGGGCTGCCTGCAGGTCACTCGTGGCCTGATGCAGACAACGCAGGGCCTTGGGGACAGACGGAGTGCGGGCCATGAGCGCCTCACTGCTCAGCCAGGAGCCGTGACATCCCTGTCCATGGTGCCAGGTGGTGCTCTCAGGTTTGTATTGGACCCTGAGCTGTGGCCACACCTTTGGCCGCCTGACACCATGCAGAGGCCTCAAGGTTGTGAGGCTGGCATCCTTCCATGGCCCCTCTTCTGCCACAGCCTCCTCCTGCAGCCTCTTCTCTGGCTCTAGTGCAGCACCTACCCGTGCCAACGTTGTTCTCCTCCAGAACCAAGGCCGTGTCCTGTGGCTCCTGGCAGACCAGCATTTCACGCAGCACGGACAAAGCGGGTGCCTCCAGCTGCCCACCCAGGATGTTATTGATCTCCACGTGCCAGCATCTCCACGAAGCTCAGCTGGTGCACGTTCAGCACCATCTCTGCATGCCGGACGTAGAGGAGCCATTGGGCAGCACCAGACAGGCACACGTGGATAACCTGTGACTGGGATCTGCCCTCCAGCTCTGCCCAGCACTGTGTAGATATCCTTGCAGCACTGCACTTTCAGCTGCTCTACTGCTAAGCCACCATCCCCCTCCATTGCCGTCATAGACTTGGGGCTCTGCCACTGCTGCTGGAAGGACTCCAGTCCCAGCCTAAAACCACGGGGATACCCACAGGGTCAGCAGATGCCCCTGCACAGTGCACTGAGAGCTGTAGTGACATGGCTGTGGACCACCCTCCTCCAGCTGCTTCTCTGTCACCTCTGAGAGCACCCATGGCCACAGGTGTGGTGGCAGGTTTTACAGCACAGTCTGTGGCACAGCTCCAGGCAGCCAGCAGCGCTCAGCAGGTACAGCTCAGCTACAGCGCAGCAGTCGGGGGGCTCCAGTTCCTCCTGCAGCTGCTGGAAGAAATGCCATGTAGCCAGCAGGGACGTCTTCTTCTGGCTACTGCTAAGGTTCCCACTGCCATGGCTCTCCTGGTAGATTTGAGCCACAACATGGCTGTAGTGAGTCAGTGTGGGAACCAGGAGGACACCAAGGTGTTTCAGGAGATCTCCAAAGGCAGCCACATGGGGGTGAGGCATGAGGAGGTTGGGGTAAAAGTCAGCCTCGTCCAGGAGTGATGTCATCACCCGGCATGGCCTGGCCGTGTCCCATGACTTGGCCAGCACCACAGGCAGCTCAGCAAGGTGTTCTGTGTGTCCACCTCTTTCAGATGGGTCTGCAGGAAGCTGTACATGCTATGCAACACCCTGCCACGTGTGCTTACCTGCAGTTGTGTCAAGCAGGCTGTCCTGCACACATGATCCAGCTTGGCCTCCACCAGGGCAGTGGGTATCTCTACAAGGACTCCCATGGCATTCAGGGACCCCTTCTCAAGTTCAAGGGATTTTGGCAGGATGGTGGCTGATGTCCACACAAGCTCAGCCACATTTTTGCCTTAGGAAACGCTCCCTTTCAGAGCCACGGCTTTAGTGGAGTCTGCAAAAGGAGGGTGGAGGTTCATCAAATTTGGGGGGATATCCAGTGGAGGCAGGAATTGGACTGAAGTGCTCTTCCTCAGGAAATCCTCTGACTCAGGATTTCCCAACAGGATTGCACGTTCCTTGAGCTGTAAGAGCCAAAGCGAGAGATGCCAGACTTCAGATGGCTCTTTAAGATGCTCTTTATTGTATCCAGATGATACAGCAATTTACAGGTGGTGGGTCACAAGAGCCTAGCCTACAACTATCAGCTACAGCTGTAGGTTTGTCGGAAGTCAACTTTATTTCTGGTTACAATGCGTTATATACTTTTCTTTTCATGCATAACAACCAATCAAAACCTTTACTATTACCTATAACCTATCACAACTACTAACATTACCATCTTCATGGTATTATTTTCCACTTACAAAAAGTTAGCGTGGTACCGTTTAAGCTAGAAGTTGTTTTTCAGTTTTCTTGCAGTGGAAAATTCTCAGACCATTTTTCTACTTGCAACATTGGCATTCTTGTTTGCCAGTGAAATCTTTTTGCTCAGTAAAAACATCTTTTCTTTGAGGTGGAGTTATCCTTTGCTCTGAGCCATTAAAATCCCTTCCAACTCATATACCCTTTGCCTTCTTAGTTATCCAGTAGGATTGTCTCAGCAATTCTTTTCTTATAGACCAAAACTTGCTTTCATTTCTATTTCTGCTTCACATTCTACATTCAAAGGTCTTTCTGCTCAACATACATATCTGTGAGACCTTCCTGTCAAATCCCTGTCTGTCCCAACACTGAGCATCTCCTGCTGTCAGTCAAGCAGTTGCAGTCAAGCAGCATGGCAGGTAGCCCAAGTGGCTTCATGTTCCACCTCCTCAGCCACTGCCACTAAATCCTCTACAGAGAGCCTGGTGCAGACCCGTGCCTTAAGGAGGAAGTCTGACACAGCACAAGTTGCCTTGTAGCTAGGCAATTAATTTGGCCATAGATCAGAAATTTGGTTTGATTAGCCTGCTCCAATAAAGAGGCCCTAGGTGAACAATGATAGGATATATTCAAACCCAAACAGAGATCTCCCCCAATAACCTTCCACCCTAGACAGCAGACACTTCACTGGTCAGAGAGTTGGGCAGTCCAAACTCCTGAACAATCAGTTGTCATGAGCTGGGGACTTCAAACCCACTCTTTAAGAAGGGTCTGGAACAATAAAGAGGATTCTGTCATTTGGATCAATCAGGATCATGCCATCTGTCTCCTCTCACGACCCCAGTAAATGCCATAGGTGCCTGCTGAGCACGGCAATGGAAGGCCACAAACAGGGAGGTCCCCAGTGAACATCATGGCAGACGCCTGAGCACATGCAGAGGCTTGGGAGAACTCTGGGAGGAGAAGCTGTTCTGTGGCTCTGATGATGGTGTCAGTGCCCTGAAGGAGCAGCCAAGACAGGTGCTGCAAGCTGACTTGTCCTGCCCTTTTCTGCTGTCAGATGCACACGGGACACATTTGCTGCCACTGGTACACGAGACTTGACGCTGGATCACTGGAGGGCCATGCATTGGTAGGGAATGGCCTCCAGCAAGGGCAGAGTGTGATCTTCTAGCAGCAAAGCCTGAGCCTGTGTAGCGGGCCACGTACTCAGCAAACACCACAATTTTTCCCTCCAGCCCTGAACATCAGCCACAAGTGTCTGCTTTTCTTCAGCGCCTGCTGATTCTTCCTTTATCTCAGTCCAGTCTAGGATTTTGTTTGGAAGCTCATTCACGTGGCTTTAAGGGGCCTGAATGGAAGAGAGGCATTACAGCTGTGGCGCAGGACTTGTGTCCCTCTCCGCAGGAGCCGGATCGAGAGGCACCTCGGAACCCTCAGCAATCCGGCCAGCAACACACGGGCAGGAGGCCACAGATGGCGCTTCCTGGCTGGGAGAGGCCTTGTGGCCATCTCCAGCCACCGGTCTCACAGGGATCCCCGCAGCTCTGGCCCCCGCCCAGCCGCTCGCTCGGCAGCGTCAAGGCTTCAACAGAACCACCAAAGGCCAAGGGGCCTCTGGCCATCTTCCCTTCCCCACTGCACACCTGGGCAGCTTGCTGAGCACAAGGACTCGTTTTCCCTTCTTCCCCTGTCCCCTTGGGACACAGGCAGCAAAAGAAAGCTCCTGAGAGGCTGGCTATTAGAACACATCCTATATTTACACCCTAAAGAAGAACGAGAAAGAAGGAAAAAACAACCTAAGAGAAAAGAACAATGCCCGCTGGCTCAGGTGGTCCCAGCTCACAGGGCACCTCTCCACTCAGCTCTCCTCAGAGCTGCAGCAGCAGAGCAAGCCACGGCCCCACAGACAAGGCCGTTTCCTGCGTGCCCTGTGGAATTGATTTTGCAGCTTCTGCAAGATGGGGCCTGAAGCTCTCTCTACTGCTCACAGGAGATAGGCTGTTTCGAGAGCCTGGCTTCTGATGCCAGGGCTGATGTCCTCTGCAAGAGAGAGGAACAGAGCCACGGTCAGATCCCACATCTCCGGAGACCCGAGGAGACCCCCGTGCCAGGGCCATCCCAGGGGGCTCTGGCCATGGCCAGGAGGGAGCAGGGAGCAAGGGGATCAGCCCAAAGTTACTGGACACTATTGCCGCACGTGCCCCGGACATGTCTGTGGCTGCTCTGGCCACCGCAGCCCTGGTCCGCACAGGGAGCAGAGCCCTCGGCAGCCGAGGCAGGGATTGCAGCTCCCCCCGGCTGGCAGGCCTGACATCCTGCTGCCCTCACTCACCCTCACAGGTGTGCTGGAGAGGAATGCCAGAGCTGGCTCTATAAACAAGCCGTGGATCTGCTGATAGGTAAGAGTAGCACTGAGAGATTCAAGTAACCATGGGATGGATTGCACTGATTGATCAATGGAAAAAGATATTTGCCTTTCCTAACAAACTATAGGCTTGATGATAAATGAAATTGGATCTTGAAAAATGAAAGAAGGAATGGGAAAAACTATGAGTCCTATAAGAATTAAAAGGTAAAAAGGATGGTTATACATCTGAAGGGATCCTGAAGCAACAGGTGCTCCGGGCAGGCTGTACCTCTCAAGTACCTCAGCCAATGGGAAAAGAGAGGGAAATGCAGCCAGGAAATTGGGATAAAAGGAGGCTCTGTCCTCCAAGAACTTGAGAGATCCCAGTGGAATGCCCCATGGCCTCTCCCTTTCTTCAAATAAAGCTAAAAGGACTCCTCTGTATCCTTTCTGGACATAAACATCTGATGTTTGTGGATTAATTTTCCTAAGAAAATGATTTGTTGCACATCCTGGTCAGAACAACATCCTTGCCAGAAGAAAGGAATGACTTTGATTCTCTAACACTAAAAACGCTGTTGATGAAGTTTGGTGTTTTTCTTGCTATCCTGCATTACCAGTGAAAAAGGGATCCCCCAGAAAGAAGATGGGATCCTCAAAGCCCACTGCCCTCCAGACGGGAGAAGAAAATACCCTTGGGCCTCTGCTGGGGTGGGGGGGGGGCAGCACAATAATCAGAGGGGGGCGCAGAATCAGTCCCCCAGTCCCCCCCTGCCCCCAAAGACATAGAAAATGTTGTCCTCCAGCCCTCCCATATTCTCCCCCATTCCAAATTGCCCCCATGACCCCAAGAAGCCCTGAAGCTCCCCCTGCCACTATAGCCCCCCAAAGCCCGCCCAGGAGCCACCCTGGACACCCTGAGAGCCCTCGCCACCTCCAAACCCGTAGAGCCAGTCATGCACCAGTGCAGCCACGTGGCTGGGGGGGCTGTGGGGCCATTTCGGGGGTGCAGCTCCTCCCAGCCACCCCTGGAGGGGCTGAAGCCCCACAGGTCCTTGGTTAGGACGCCCTGGCCAGCTCCCACCTGAAGGCCACCAGGGTGTCCCCACAGGCCACGGCCGTGTGTGAGTACCAGCAGCATTGGGCAGGGGGGAAATAACCTTTCAGCCTCAGCAAAATAATCACCTCATCTCTCACAGTCCTATTAAGTCTTTGTTCTTCTACACAAAGTTCAGGAGTTTAGCATGAGCTCGGCTGAGAAGCAATCCATGACAATTAGTAAAGCTTATGACAAATACCAACTGATTTAGCTAGTTGTAATGATCATGGATCCTGTGTTTTACGGAGGGTACGCACCAAGGGGGCATGGATAGGCGGGTCGGGATGTCCCGAGTGCCTTCCAAATACCTCAGCCAAGGGGGAAAGGAAATGAGGAGAAAATGCGGAAGGGCAATGAGGAGAAAAGAAGGCTACATGCTCCAAGTAATTGAGAGAGACCCCGCTGGACACACGCCTGATGGACTCTCTCCCTTTGCTCCAATCCAGGCACTTGTACAGGACTCCTCCGCCTCCTTTACGGACACGAACCTCTAGCGATGTCAATTTTACGCTCTGGGGAGCGGGGGACGCTGGAGCTCCTCTACCTGGGGAGGAGGGAAAACAAACCAGTATA
Organism: Cinclus cinclus; assembly: GCF_963662255.1. Taxonomy (NCBI): domain Eukaryota; kingdom Metazoa; phylum Chordata; class Aves; order Passeriformes; family Cinclidae; genus Cinclus; species Cinclus cinclus. The sequence continues at coordinate 2,572,874 of NC_085063.1, forward strand.
AAGCAGTCCAGACTGGAGCAGCTGGGGAAAATTCAGAGTCCCGAGGGGGCACTGGGAGCGAGGCAGGGCAGGGGCGGGAGTGATCGGGAGGGGAGGGCGGGGAGAAGTTCCCGGCTCGGCCGAACCTCCCCTCAGGGATTGACAATGGGGGGGCGGCTCCCGCCCAAACCCTGGGGGGAAAAGCGCCCTCAGGGATTGGCCGCGCGGGACGGGGGCGGGGCAGGAGCAGTTCCGGCCTCAGCCGAGCTCCCCTCAGAGGGGGGAGCCCAAAATAACCCAAACAGAACCTCAAAACCTCCTTGAAGTTACAAGAAAATCTATGGAAATTTAATAAACTTGAATAAGCATGAAATATTTGAGGCAATATTGTAGTTACGTTCGAACAATGGAGGGTTGAAAAGCCGGGTTGTGCAGTAAAACAGTGCAAAAACAAGGAACTGCCCAAACTCCTTTAAGAATCCCTCAAAACTAAGCAAAATTGAGTAGAAGCATAATGAAGATGAACAGTTATTTATAAGTTAAATCTGCAGTGAGTGCAGAATTCAAAAAATGGGGACGTGTAAAATGGGGCTTGGGGTGTTAAAACTCCTCAAGAAAGCACCAAAAAACCCCAAGCACCACATTCCCCTGATGCCTGGGCTGGCTGTCCCACAGCTCAAGTAGAAGAGTCCTCCCGTAGCTCAGGGGAGCAGCAGCTCTCCTGCTGATGCACAGCCTGTGGAGAAAGGGGTCAGTGGCCCAAATGTGAGCTTTGGAAATCAGAGTTGGGTTCCTAAATGCTGTGGGAACTCTCTCTACTAGAGCTGTGGTGGCTGAGGGATGTACGTGGGAAGGCTTTGCCTGCCATGAGCTGGGCTTGTTGATCATCTGAGCTCTGTTCAGGGGCACTCTGGGAGCCTGTTCCTTTGCCCTTCCCCAGGGGCAGAGTGTTGGTGAGGGCTACAGTTGGAGGCTGTGTCTGCCCCGACAGCCGGTACCGTGGGGCTGCGGATGCTCCTGCCAGCGTGGGCTTGTCTGAGCCGGGCCTTGTGCCTCTTCCAGGTGTCCCTGCTGCAGTCACAGCTGGCCCGGGACTGACAGCACTGACAGAACTACACTGAGAGCTGTGCAGGGAGCAGGCAGGAGCTGTCAGAGCTTCACCAGGAGCTCTCCTGCTCCTTTGCAGCTCTGCTCCAGGAGCCCAGAGCTGCTCTTGTGGAAGCAGAGACTTGGAGCTGCCTTGGTCTCTGAACCTTAACTTGGCACTGACGTCCTTGGGCCATCAGTGTCTGTACAGACAGGACTTGGAGAAAGCAGGAGTAGTTCTGTTATTCCAACAGAGAATGAGTGCCCTGCTCAGAAGCCAGTTCCTGTCAACTGGGGCACAGAATTCCTGCCTAGGACACAGACAAATGCTATCGAAGATGAGGGTCAAAAACACCTGCCAAAGCTTTTCCAAGCAGACCCATTTGGTTCTTGAAGGTTTGTTCCTATCCAAGAATCTTGGATGCAAGCAGCAAGATTTTTCTTCTGCCTACAAGAACTAATGATATATTACCAAACAGAGAGCAGAGAAAAAAATAATGCACTCATGGCTGTCTCAGGATTCTTAATCTATTTTATGAGCCTTAAACACTGCAGCTCTTGGCATTTCTCGGTAAGAATTTGAAAAGCCCATGAAACACCATTTTTCCTCCTCATGTGACTGTTTAAACACAAAGCTTTAGTTCCCATGAATATTTGTAAGCACCAAGAACCTTTTTAGGCTTGTTCTTACATCTGCCCTTTGTCGGGGAAGACAGAATTCCTGTGACTCAGGAACTAAGCGCATTCCTAAAGAGCAGGCAGGTCTTGAGAATGCTGAGCCTTAAAACTGATGCTGTGTGGACCAGCAACTTGGAACTCATGTTATGCGCTGGGTCCCTGCCCCGCTGCCCAGCACAACTGTGGGGACACAGGGGAGGCAGGGCAGGTGCTAGGGCCAGCAGGGAGCTGGGATGGGGGAGAACCAGGGAGGACCATTCCACCAGCCCCTGGAATGATGGGCTTCACATCCTGGCAACTGTCAACAGGCCATGGAATGTTGGAATGTTGGGGATTGGATCCTGGCAACAATCAACAGCTCCCTGCTCATTGGTGTTTGGACCCTGGAGCTGTCAACAGCTTGTGAACATTGGGGCTCAGACCTCACAAAGGCGAACGTCACATTGTTTGTTTGCTAGTGACCCTGCAAAAGCCAAGGGCTTTGGATATTGGGGTTAGACCCTGCAAAGGCCAAGGGCCTTTGGATATTGGGGTTAGACCCTGCAAAGACCAAGGGCCTTTAGGCACTGGGGTTTAGACCCTGGCAAAACTAACGACCTTCGGACACTGCGATTTGGACACTGTTGGTGCCAAAGGGGCAAATGGAGACCCGGCGGGTGAGTGAAAAAGCCACTGCTCTCCTTGTGCCAGGCCAGCAGGGGCCAGGCTGGGCCTGGGCTGTGCCTTAGGGGAATTGGTTCCCTTTGGGAATAGCAAGGGATTAAGAGTTGGCTGTTCCAGAGCAGGCAGTAGCTTTGATGCTTGCTGTGGGGACAGGCCTGGGAGGGAATGGGGGACTCCTGGCCATTCCAGAGCGCAGCCACATCTCCTGCTCCATCCTTGTCCCACTGGAGGCCGTGGGCACAAACAAGGGAACAGCTTTTCATTGCCTTTCCTTCAGCCCAATTTACAGTGCAGCCTCAGTGCTTCCCAGAGGCAAGAATGGATTTCTCCCAGACATTTCTGAGATGATCCCCAGAAGCCCAGAGGAGGCCACGGGGATAATAGGAAAATGCTCCAAGGGCTGGGGGACCTGTGCCAAGGGAAAAGGATACAAGAGTTGGGGTTGCTAAGCCTGGAGAAGGTTGCAGAGTAAAACTGGAGCCCCTTCCTATGCATGAAGGGGCTGCAAGAGAGCTGGAGAGAGACTTGAGCCAGGGGCCTGCAGGGTCATGACAAGGGGCAATGGCTGCCCACTGAGACAAGGCAGGGATGGATGGGAAGCTGGGAAGGAATTCTGCCCTGTGACGGTGCTGAGACCCTAGCACAAGTTGCCCAGAGAAGATGTGGTTGCCCCGGATCCCTGAGAGTGGTCAAGGCCAGGTTAGATGGGGCTCTGGGCAAACTGCCCTTCTGATGTTCTTAGAAGTGATGAGACCCCTTCCAGCGTGTTTGTTTGTGCTGCTGTCAAACTACTGGGCTGGAAATACTGCCAAGGAGGGGAGGAAGAGCTCAGCTGGAATTGCTGTGCTCTGGGACAGGCTGGGAAGCACTTAGAGGCAACTGCCTCAGGGGCAGCCATGCAGTCTGAGTGTGCTCTTCCCTGTGCTCTTCCAGGGAGCTCAAGGCCTTTCTCACCAGGGACATTCCTCCAGATCCCCTGAGGTGAGTCAACTGTGCTGAACTGGCTGGGATTTTGAAACTGCTTCTCCATGAATGGGCTACTGGTTCTTGTGAGATCAGAAGGGGCATCACAGTGGTACTTTGGAATAGCAAGAGAATAGCTGACTAACAGCTGGATGTGGGATTTCATGGCAGAGGAAACCAGATGAGAGTGACAGCATGGCCAATTCTATCATCTGCACTGACAGTCCTGGGAACATGCTCTCAACTCTGACATCCACTGATGAACAGCATCCCTTGGAATTGGTTCAGGGAGCCATAGAGAATTGTGGGCGCTTGTGGCAATATTTTGAGCAAAAGGCAGAGAAATGCCAGAGGCTCAGATGCCACCAGCAGCTCATAGGCTGCCTGCTGGAAGAAATCAGAAGGTGAGCGTTTCCTTCTCCTGCGTTCCCAAGTCAATCTTCTTGCAGACCTGGGAGTTCAGAGGCATCCTGGGTGAATAAATCCCCCGCCCTACCATGCATAGGCCTCAGAGTGCCTCTTGAGCATTGTCCTGTCTGGGTCTTTCATGCTCTACTGTGACTTCCAAGACAGTCTAGAGATGCACAGCCATGTTGGAAGAGAAGACTCCTTCTTGTCACCATGCTAGTCCCCTGAATTCTGTTCTTTGCGTGCCCCTGCCCAGCCACTGCTTCTCACTGAAGGAAGGCAAAATCCTGCCTACCTTTCCCTTTGCCTCTGGAGGATACTCTTTGGGAGGGAAAGAGCAAGAACTTCCTTAGCCCAGTGCGCCCAGCTCCATCCTGGAGTGCTGAAAACGGGACTGGTGACCTCTCAGGCCTCCTTGTTCTTCTGACTGAGCCTTGTCTCTGCAGTGACTTGGCCAGCCTGGAGAAGTCCAGGGAAATGCTGCAGCAATGCATTGGAATCCCAGAGCCTGGAGCCTTGAGTCTGCGTCAGAAGAACACCAAGGAGCAGAAGGAAGCTTCAGCCCAGGCAGAAAAGGCAGAGCAGAAGGAGAGGATGGAGGTTGGTTTTGGAAATGAGACTGGTTTTCCATTGCAAATTGTCTTGCTGTGCACGCTGGTACACGGCTGTGCACACCTGTCTCAAGATGGCCCATGCATTTATTAGCCAGGGATATGCATGTTCATCAGCAATGCTGTATATGCTTTTGCAAAATTGCTTTCTTTGGGCAGCCTCAGAGCCTCTGAAAGAGGGATGGGAGCTGGGGAAGGGTCTGGAGCACCGGTGTGACGAGGAATGGCTGAAGGATGTCCCCTGTGCATCAGTCCTTGTGACTGGGGCATCAGAGAGGGGGACATCTCCTTCTCTACAAGCCAGTGCTGTTGTCTTTTCAGGTTGGGGGTTGTGGGAGGGATGAAGCTTCACAGTTGTAAGCGAGGAGCTTGCCTGGGATCTCATGCTGAAGACTTTTCCACCCCTCCTCAGGCAAGTGAGCGTGAAAGGCATCATGCAGAGATGCTGAAGCAATGGGGAAAAGAGAAAGCAGAGAGAGAGCAGGAGCAGCAGGACGTGCTGTGTGAGATGCGGCAGAAAGTTGCTCCCTTGCAGGACCAACATGAAGAGGAAGGAAGTAGATTTGAAAATGCCAAGAGAGAGGTAATGATTGTGAAAGGAGAACAGGTGTGATTTTTTGCAAAGCTGAAGCTCTAGGACATGGCAGGATATGGGGCTGTGTGCCATGAACTCAGAGTCTTCCACATTGAATTTGGAATGGTGAAAGATGATTTGGGCCATCTTTGGGACCAGGAATGAGCCCTCTCATAGGAAGCCAGGCAGAAATATCATCTTTCAGCTGAGATTTTTGTGCTGCTCTTGTGCTCTGTTTTTCTATGACGTACCTCAGAGTATCTTCACTGTTCTCTTCCTGATCCCCATTTGGTGTGTACTGGTGGGTATTCATTGCCCAGGTGACTTTATAGGACTTTTCTTTTGTGGGCATAGGTATGGTGCAGCAGGAATGCTGACACAAAATAGGAAAGTCTTTTTAAAGATTCCTCTGCAGTATTTCTGAAAAGTAACCCAGAGGTATCTCTTGGGCAGTGTTCTAAATCGCTTCCTGGGAAGCTGTGGCTCCCCTGGGACAGACAGTGGCCCAGGGGAGCAGCAGCTGAGTGCTCTGAGAGTGCCTGTGCCCATCAGTCTCTGCCTCTTCCACACAGATATTGCAGGGCAAATGTGAAGCCCTGTGCTCTTTCTTTGTGTGCAGGTCCTGCTGGAAGAGCAGAATGACAGGAGTGCTTTATCAGAGGCACTGTTCCAAATTCATGGAGAACTCAGCCAAGCCTGTCAGCAGGTCCAGCAGCTCAGGCAGGAGGTGAAAGAGCAGCAAGAGAAGAGGCAGGTAAGTGTGAGTAGGCAAGGAATAGAGTGCAGGGCAGTGACAAGGGCACAAAAGGCAGCTCCTGGGACTGAGGAGGCAAGGGCTGCTTCAGGCCCTGGGGGAGTACAGAGCCTGGTAAGCTCCAGAGCTCAGCCCCAATACGGAGGGCTTGCAGAGGAAACAGAACTGGGTAGAGAAGGCAATAGAAGTAGCTGAAGAAATGAGAATTTGAGATAGCAAGTGGAAAAAGCTGAGCCTGAGGACAGGTCCCAGGAAGTTGCTCTGCATTTTGTTGCCAGACCATCAAGGCAGAGCTGCAAGCTGAGCTGCAGGAAGCTCGCAGTGCAATCCAGGCAGCAGACAGGAGGCACAAGGAAGAGCTAGAAGGCATAAAGGAGAAAATGAAACTTCTCCTTGAGCAGAGGGAGGCTCTACAAAAGCAGGTGAGCAAACCAGCAGTGGCACCACAGTCATCCAGGGAGGGATCTGTGGCCTTCTTGCTTTCCCATGGCAGAGCAGAAGCTGATGGGGTGAACCCTGGGGCTGCCCGCTCCTGTGCTCTCCATGGCAGCTGCTCTGAAGGACACTCAGTGCTCTGCTGAATCCCAGCTGCTGTCCTGGACAGCTGGGCTAGTGCTCTGAGCTGTGGGCCAGCAACCATCAGCATGGATTCCTGCTGGCCTCTTCTTGCCAGCCTTGGTTTGGGAGGTGCTTTTTCAGGTGCCCTTGCTGGGCCACTTAGTGATTGAAACAACTTGTCCATATCCATTGTGAATCTGGTGCTGTCAGGATAGCAGGAGAAATCGAATGTTGTCCTGTACCTTTCGTCACAGCCTCTGCTGTGGCTCACAGTGACAAACTGTGGCTGTAGCCTCTGTCTGCTTTGTTCTGTTTCACTGGAGGTGGGAGAGTTGACATCTCAGCTGGCAGCCTCCCGAGAGTCCCAGGAAGCGACCGTCCAGAGAGTACAGGAGCTGTCTAGGCAGAAGCTGTTGGAGGTTGAAGATGTGCAGAAGATGCTGGAGGAGGCAGAAAATAAGAACAAGGAGCTGCAAATGTACCTGCAGAACATGGAGAGGGAATGGAGTCAGTGGGAAGAAGTGGCCCAGCAAAATTCCAAATTGCAGGCTTCTGTGAATGTTCTAGAGAGGGAAAAAGCCAGGTAAGTGAAAGCCTGTGGGACTCTGCATTGTGGTGAATGGATTCCCTCTTGGCCATCTTTGCACTTACCAGGGGCTCTGGCAGCATTTCCTAAGAGGCAGAATGTGAACTCTCTGAGCAGACACGTCTCATTATCTCAGTGTTGCGTCTCATTTTCTTTTCTATTATGCCTTCAGTTAATGTTTTTCTGAAGACAAGGTATTTTGGGGTAGCTCTTTCCCTCTGGGGACTGTTGTGTTCTTAGGTTAGGTGGGTGTGTTAACACTGCCCAAGCTGCAATGTAAGGAGGAGTCTGTGTCCCCACATTGCTCAGTGCCCAGCACGGGGAACCAACTCCAACCTGGGTCCTGTAACTTGAATCCTTTGGGATCTGGATCAGCCTGGCATCTGATGCTTTTGCTGAGCAGAACCATCATAAGGCTCTGACTGCTGATCAAGGCCAGATTGCCCTTGGAGGCACCCAAGAAACAAGAATGTCTCTTTTGCATCGTTCCTCATGAAACATCCTCCTCTGCCTGGAGGGAGTCAAGCAGGTTCCCTGCCACCCTCCACAAACACAGGCATTACTGACTGTGCAAAGAATGCAAGAAACAAGACCAAGGTTAGGGGGACTCCTCCAGCTGATCTAGTCCTGCCAGTCTTCAGTGTCAAGAAGAAGACAAAGGAAGGCTGGGCGCTCTTGCTTGCCTGCACATTTCTGCATCTTCTGTCCGATTGTGCTCCAAGCCGGTGTAGGCACTTCTGCCTTTGGCCATTGTTTCTCCAGCTGAAAGTAGGATTGATCCTGGTAAATCTTAGGGAAATTCCCAGAGATTCCCTTGGCTCTAGGGTGCTGCACGTCCTCCCTGGACATACAATATGGGGGAAGGAAATGTCTCTTCCATGTTGACCAAACCTCCCCCATTTGGAGCCTGGTTAGTCAGAGGAAAATTGTTCCTCTCCTCAATGTCTTCATGGCAAGACTTTCTTAGGTTTGTATTCACATTCCCATCTCAAAAAGAAGGCAAGGCATGTAGGCAGGAACTCCCCATTCTTTCAGGAACAAAAGGAGTGTGGGCACAGGCTGGGCTGTGACTGCAGGGGGAAAAAACAGCCAAGTTGTTTAGACAAAGCTCATCAAACAGAGCAGATTTTCTCTGAGGTGGTGCAACTCCTAAGAGTTTATAAAATGGGATACCTTGTAGTAATGAGTTGCATGCTTCCCTTCTAGGCTGATTCTGTCTCTGGAGGAAAAGAACCTGTGCCTTAGAACACTGGAAGAAAAGAACCTGGCACTGAACAATCAGGTGTTTCAGTTTCGTTCTGCTCTTCAACAGGCTGAGCAGCTCTCTTCAAACCGCACAAAACAACTGCAGGAGCTCAACACCCAGGTAAGCTGTGCACTGGCATCCTCTTCTCCATGGACACACAACACCACATTTCCTTTGGAGGCCCCAAGCTCTTTCCCCTTCCAGCAGCATCCACTGCTGCTGTCTTCTGCCCACAGCTGCTGCTGCTGCCCCCTTAGGCCAAGGCTGGATCTGGTGTGTGCTGCTGATGTTTTCCCCCATTCCCTCCTGGGTCCCAGCAGGAAATCTGGGAGGAGAAGCAGCAGCAGACTCCTTTGGAGCCTCTCTGTCCCTGTGTTAGCAGAGTTGTCCCAGATGGAGTTGGTTCCTGTGCTGGGCACTGAGCAACGTGGGGACGCAGACGTGGCCATGGCAGGCTGGGCAGGGCACTTCCACTGCAGCCAGTTCAGGCCGTGTTCAGAGCTGCAGCCTCAAGGGTGTCCATTGCCTCCCTTTCCCTGTTTTCTCCACATTTCTCTCTATTGGAATCCTTGGTCCTGCGCCTTCTGTTTCCTACGTGTTTTTTGCCTGAAGTCCTTTCTCCTTGGTTGCTCTCCCTCCTGCCCGCTCCGCTGCCTCAGGAGCAGCCCTGTTCCTGAGGCTCTGTGCATCCTTCTTGCAGATCCGGGCCCTGCAGGACACAGTGCTGGAGGTGGAGGCTGCTCGGGCAACTCGAGAGAAGCAGCTGCTGCAGGAGCTCAAGGAGTCCCGGGCCAGAGAACGGTGCTTGAAGGCTTCTGTGTGTGTGCTGGAGACTGAGGTGTCTGAGCTGCGTGTGAGGCTCCAGAAGTCTGATGACAAAGCTCTTGAAAACTAGAAGCTGCAGAAGGACTTGGAAGACAGTGAGTGAGGTACAGCTTGTCCTCTCCTGTTTCTCACCAGTTAGGATCTCTGATCCCATGCACAGGAAAATTGCCCACAGATGGCAGAGGGAAAATATAACCAGCAGGAGATTTATCCATTGCAGGGGCAGTGAAAGGTTTTTCTCAAAAAAGATGCTATGGCTGTCAGTGCCATCTGGCTGTGCTATGGCTGATCCCATGCACATCTGGTGCCTTTCAGGTGCCATGTCTGTGCTAAGGAGCTGTAGCTTCATGCCTCAGCTCGATTCCCTGAAACTCCAGGTCCTTCCAGAGCCTCCAGGCTATTGATCCCTCTGGAGCAGGGCTTCACAGGCATCCCCGCTCCTTTGTCTCTGTTGGATTGCTCACTCTGCATAAACCCAAGAGCAAACACACTTTCCTATTCCTCTGAACCTTGCCCCTTTCATTCCTACTTTTTTCTTTGCCTGGAAGTTTCCTTCATTTCTGTCAGCTTTGGATCCCTTGTGGGCTTAGGGCATGGCCAGCACAGGCAGGCAGAGAAGACAGTGCTGTTGTCTCTGCAGGATGCACAATGCCTTTGCCTTTGCTTTGCTTTTCCCCTTCTCCTTCCCCTTCCCTGCTGCAGGTTAGTGGAATGCACAACTCAAGGACAGTTCTCAAGCAATTGCCCTGCAGAAAGAGGCTGCTGAAAGGAAAGAAGAGGTTGTGAGTCTTCATCAGGAAGTGGCACCTGTGCAGAGGAAATTGGAGAGCCTGGAGAAGGAAAGAAGGCTGTGCTGTTGAGATTGGCAGATGCCACAAAGGGATCTCCTTCCTTCCTAAACTTCTCAAAGAGGAGCCAGGGAGCAGCAACTTAGTCAATAGTTGATGTTTAAAGGATAGTATAAGTGTAAATGAACCTTTATACAACTATGTTCCTTAGGATGAAGGATATCTTTCTAGAGAAATAAAGAGTTTATTATGATCACAATTAAACTCAAAGATCTTTTTCAGTATTACTTGCTACCCAGTGCAGAGAACTATAAATTGTGGTGTAGTACATTATATTTGAAGCAACATAGAAGCCATTGTATCCAAGGCAGCAAAACCAATTCTTAATGAAAGATTGATGCTACTCAGCCAAATCAATGACTATGGGCAAACATTTCTGCCATCTTTACGGAGTGCCCTTGAAGGAGTGCCATCCTGACTCCAGGGAGCAATCTGCAGAAGGGAGACACATGGCGTGAGGACTTTATTGAAGGCAGGAAAAACCTGCCATGTGTGGAGGTTTTACATTTGTCTTTAGGAAACTGCAAGCTGTTTTTTCTCAGAGTCACAGAATCTCAGGCTGCGTGAGGCCAGAGGCACCTCTGGAGGTTACCTCGCCAAGCCCCTGCTCCACCAAGTCCACCCAGAGCCAGCTGCCCAGGATGTGTCCATGTGGCTTTTGAGTCTCTCCAGCCATGGAGACTCCACCACGTCCCTGGGCACCTGCCCCAGTGCTCAGCCACCCTGCCAGTGCAGAAGTGGCTCCTGAGCTCAGAGGGTCCCTCCTGTGTGTGTCATTTTGTGCCCGTGGCCCCTGGGGCTGTCCCTGGCCCCATCCCCTCTGCAGCTTCCCCCGGGTATTTATCCCCAGGAATGAGATTCCCTGAGCCTGCTGTGCTCCAGGCTGGGCAGTCCCAGCTCTCTCAGCCTCTCCTCACAGCAGAGATGCTCCAGTCTGTCCATCACCTTCCTGGCCCTGTGCTGGACTCTGTCCAGTCTGGTCCTGTCTCCTGTACTGGGCAGCCCAGCTCTGGGCCCAGCACTCCAGGGATGATCTCACTGGTGTGGGGCAGAGGGGAAGGATCCCCTCCCTCCACCAGCTGTGACACAGCTTACATATTCAGAAAGAATTGGCAGGATTTACAGCAGGGATTTCTGTCACATAGCTTATGTGGGAAAAAATGTAATGATCCATGCTCCCTGTCCCTAGCGGTGGGTAAAGGAAAAGTGTTCCTGTTGTTGGTGACAATGGATGTCAGCTGCACCGGAACCGTGCCAGGCTGGTGTGGCCTACTGTGGGAAGGAGCGTTCTGAGGGAGGTAAAAGCTGGGGTGTAGAGATCCTTCAAAGACTATTCTTCAAACCGTAGAGGCCCCTGTTTTGTGAGGATCAGGAGCAATTCCTAGGCCAGGGCTGAAACTGTGCTTCTGTGAGTTCCTTTACCTCCCAGATCAATTTTTCCATTAATGATGACACATCAAAGTTGAAACTTGCCCAGCTGATAATTCACTCATCTTCCTGTGACCTTTGAAAAGGAGGGAAGAATTCTTGATCCTGCAAACATTCAAGAACTGGCTAAGGATGAGAAGGTCAAGGGTTGAGGACTTAATTTAAAATAAGCTGATTTAGGAAGGTGAAAAGCAGAATCACAATGCTGGGTGACAGGAGATCAACTGAATCAAGAACTTTTGATCGACCTCATCTCAGAAAGGAAAAATGTGAAAGAAAACATTGTGGAAGAAGAATCAAGTTAACCCAGAGGAGTGTGGAGACATTCTGGTGGAAGCAGTATTGAAGGGGGACAGTAGTTAGGGAGCTCTTGAGCCAGGCATTCAGCAGGTCTAAGGAGCAGAGGAAGCTACAGCAGCTGTCTATTGTCTTCAAAAAAGCCTGGCCAGTGAAGGTGGTTCCTGAGAACTTCAAAGAGCATGACACCAGTCTTAAAGATGGGCACAAAGGAGGGTCTGCAGAAGAACTACGGGCTATTCTGCTCCTTTGGAATCCCTGGGAAGGTGATGGAGCAGATCCTTCTGGACACCCTTTCAAGCAACTGAGAAGCAAGGGCATTGGGAACAGCCAGCACAGATTTACCACAGGGAAGTGGTGCCTGGGCATCTTGACTGACTCTGTGAATAATGGGAGACCAGGGATGATGTTGTCTGACACTGTAAAGCATTCAACGGCCACGCCGTCTCCTCACAGCCCGAGTGGTGAGATATGGACCGAGTGAATGGTGAAGTGAATGGAAAACTGCCCAAACCAGCAGGCTCAGTGCTGCTGGATCAGGTGTATGTAGTGGCCAGGTTGTGGTGACACCACTCACAGATCATCCCTGGAGCCACTCTTGCTGTTGATAAATGACTAATATTTATATGCAAAGGATGTCTTCTCTAAGCAAATTAGTGCCATGAAACTTTACAACGGGATGTCCATTCCACCATGGTCATACATATTCATCACAAGGTAATTCCTAGCTCCTACATGAACCTTACTCTTCCTAGAACTACTTTACCCACCTCTGCCCCTTCCTGGAAGTCTTTTTATGGTCTTAGGAGGTCATCTTAAGGGCTCTTTGTTGGTCATATTCACTGAGAGCAGTCAGAATGGTAAGTACCCTTGTCTTGAACTTCTCTTTGGGCATGTACAGCTGATCCTTCTTACATAACTCTGCCACAGTCTGGAAAATTAAGACACAAGCACCAGAGGTTTATGTCCAAAAAAGAGACCAAGGACTCCTTTTACTTTATTTGAATTAAGGGAGAGACCATGGTGCATATTGGGGGTTGGCTCTTTCCCTTTTGCTTCTGTGGAATTTTCCCCATTGTCATGCCAAGATACCTGTTGACTGGGCCCTGATGGCAAGAGGGGGGAGAGAGAGGAGGGAAACCCCATGAGATTCAAACAACCAGAAGAGGAAGTGAAATACTGGGCCTCACCCCATTTCCCCCACGGTTTGGGACAAAAAGGACGATCGCCACCTCTGTCCCAGCCCTGCCATCCCAGTGCCGGGAGCCATCCTCACTGCTGTTTTTCTTGCCTTATCCTGCCACCAGCCAGCACTCTGCTGAGCAGCGGGACCGACACTGTGAGCAGAGGGCTCTCTCCATCTCTCTCTCCCCCCGGGACAGCGCTGCCATCACCCCCAGCCCTCCTGCAGCTCTGTGGGACCTGCCCGCCCCCAGCACCGGGAACTGCAGCTCCAGGAAAAGGGGCCTGCAGCCAGAAAGGACTGGGACTGAGTTACTGTTCTGTTTGTGCCTAATTACATAGCTGTTGTTGTTCTTGTTTGCCTTGTTAGATATACTAGTAAAGAACTGCTATTCCTATCCCCATATCTTTGCCTGAGAGCTCCCTTAATTTCAAAATCATAATAATCTGTAGGAAGGAAGGATCACATTTTTCAGTCCAAAGGGAGGCTTCTGCTTTCCCTAGCAAACACCTGTCTTTCAATCTAGGACGGAGGCCCTTAATTTCAAAATGATCATAACTGGGAGGGAGGGGGTTTACATTCTCCAACCCAAGGGAGGGTCCTGCCTTCCCTAGCAGACACCTGTCTTTCAAACTGAGACACCCATAACGATTGGTCAGTTCACCAGAGGTGTCTACGTGCAGGCAAACATCTGTTTTTAGGATTTCTTTGCATTTTATCTCTTTGACGGTTGAGAATAGTTTATAGAGGTGCAAGAAACCACGTCCCAGTCTTAGAATTCTTTCTCAGGGAAATGAGCTGTTTTTCACCGTTACCGGATTCTGTTCTTAGGAAAGGCTGGTAGCTTTGTCACAGCTGTGTCTGAGTGAGTCAAAGTCCAGTCTGTGCAGCTTTCCAGGCCTGCTGTTCAGCCCCCACCCTGGGGCACGGTGAGCTTGTTGTCCACCAACACGCCCAAGTCCTTCTCCTCAGGGCTGCTCTTGATCCACTCTCTGCCCAGCCTGAGCCTGTCCTTGGGAATGCCTGAGTCAGGGGCAGGCCATGCACTTAGCTTCATACCAGCAGAGCCACACTGGGACTTTGGTGATGGTCTCTGGGCCTATGGCAATGACTCCAGCTCTTGGAATCTTTGAGCTCCTCTTGCTGCTTCCCCTACCTCATGCTTTTCTTGTGACCCCCCTGCTCCCCTTGGTACCACCTCATCATCCTTGTGGCAGGTTGGCATGGCCAGGTCAGGGTAGCAGGGGCCTGCAGGGGGACCCTCTAGGAGGAGACACCAGGAGCTGTCCCCATGTTGGGCAGAGCTGGCTCCAGAGGGCTCCAGGACAGACCCACCACTGGCTAAGGCTGAGCCAACCAGAGATGTGGGGAGGGCCTCCGTGGTCAGGTATTAAAAACGGGGTCAACGCTGCTGTGCAACAGCAGCTGGGAGGGAGGAGGGAGAAGATGTGGGAGCAGCAGCCCTGCAGGCACCATGGCCAGGGAAGGAGGAGGTGCTGGAACAGATTCCCCTGCAGCCTGTGGTGCAGCCCATAGGGAGAAGGATTTTGACCCGTAGCCCGTGGAGGTGAGTAGAGGAGCAGGTCCCCACTGCGTCCCATGTAAGGACCAAGGAGCAGAGCAGGTGGGGATGCCCTGAAGGAATCTGCAGCCTGGGAGGAGCCCACGCTCGAGTGGGTTCCTGGCTGGGGCTGTGCTCTGTGGAGAAGAGTCCATGCAGGAGCTGGCAGGATACTGGAGCAGTCTGTTCCTGAAGGACTGTACCCTGTGGAAAGGGACCTTGTGGAGCAGTTCTTAGAGAACTGTGGCCCATGGGAAGGACCCACGTTGGAAAAGTTGGTGCAGGACTGTCTCCCATGGGAAGGGAAACTGTCAGGAGAAAGGAGCAGCAGATACAAGTGTTATGAGCTGGAAGCAATGCACATTCCCCATGTCACACACTGCTCAAGGGGAGAAGGTAAAAGAGTTGGGAGTGAAGCTGAACCTGGGAAGAGGGAGGGTAGGGGGAGGTGTTGTCACCTTTGTTCTTATTTTTCATTTTCCTACTCTGTTTCGTTGGTTATCAAATAAATTAATTTCCCCAAGTTGAGCCTTTTTGACTGTGACTTCAATTGGTGAGTGACCTCCCTGACCCATGGGATTTTAATCACATTTTCTCTCCCTTTTCAGTCAAAGAGGGGAAGTGATGGAGTGGCTCAGCGGGCACCTGGCTAGCCAAAATTGACCCACCACACTTTTCCTAACTCCTTGCTCACCATCTCCACCTTCCACACCCATTGCCCATGACTTGTCCCTGTCCCTGACTCCACTGTGAGTGAAGGTCTACAGGAGCTGCAGCATTTATTTTGCACTTTATTTACTGCTCACTCAAGACATGCCAATAGCACAGAGTAGCCTGTGATGTGCAGTGGCCTGGTGTGGCAGTGTACATTGCAGCTTTTCTAAAAGCTGCAATTTGAAACCCAGCCAGCCTGTTCACCAGGCAAGTCCCTGAGTGAAAATCCCAGCTCATCTCCTGGCCCCTAAGTGCTGATGTATCACTGCTCGAGAAATGAGTAACTGAAATTGTAACTGATAACCTAGGGGTGCCCAAGATAACTTAAGGACCTTCTTTAAGGCATGCTCACAAACAATCAAGTGCCTGAAGTCTTGTTGCAGTGAACCACGAGTGCCATGTGTGTGTGCTGGACCCAGCAAACCCCCGGCAGCCCAGCCATGAAAGAACTGCCCCAACTGTAACAGTCTGGGCCCTCATCTGACACCAAAACTCCCCTGCCAGGCCTTGACAATCTGGAATTGCCTGTGGCAGGTCTATAGCAAGTCCACACTGAGTCCACACCAGGGCCATGGTAGGTCACTGGTGGGTGCAGTGTGGTGGTCCCTTGGCCCAGGTGCCATGCCCCTGGGTAGGGACTTCCTCACTTTGTGCCCACATGGTCCTTGCGTGTCACCAGCACATTTTGTGCCTGCTTCAGGACCTCCTCCTCAGTCACGTTGGGGAAGGCCTCTCTGGGGTTCATGGGGAAGGCATGGTAGCTTGGCTACTGTGTGGCCTTGCCATCCATGTCCCAGTCACACAAGCACGGCACATCCAGGACAAGGCCCCTCAGCTCCGGCTCCTCCACCTCCAGCCTTTGGGCCATACCCATCAGGCCCCTGTGGCTCTGAATGGCCTTGCCAGGGCAAAGTACAGCTGCCATCAGCGCCTTCTCCAGGGCCTGGTGCACTTTGAAGTGCACCCAGCTGGGGCAGCAGTGCCAGATGTCCTTGTAGGCTGCCTGCAGGTCACTCGTGGCCTGATGCAGACAACGCAGGGCCTTGGGGACAGACGGAGTGTGGGCCATGAGCTCCTCACTGCTCAGCCAGGAGCCGTGACATCCCTGTCCATGGTGCCAGGTGGTGCTCTCAGGTTTGTATTGGACCCTGAGCTGTGGCCACACCTTTGGCCGCCTGACACCATGCAGAGGCCTCAAGGTTGTGAGGCTGGCATCCTTCCATGGCCCCTCTTCTGCCACAGCCTCCTCCTGCAGCCTCTTCTCTGGCTCTAGTGCAGCACCTACCCGTGCCAACGTTGTTCTCCTCAAGAACCAAGGCCGTGTCCTGTGGCTCCTGGCAGACCAGCATTTCACGCAGCACGGACAAAGCGGGTGCCTCCAGCTGCCCACCCAGGATGTTATTGATCTCCACGTGCCAGCATCTCCACGAACCTCAGCTGGTGCACGTTCAGCACCATCTCTGCATGCCGGAAGTAGAGGAGCCACTGGGCAGCACCAGACAGGCACACGTGGATAACCTGTGACTGGGTTCTGCCCTCCAGCTCTGCCCAGCACCGTGTAGATGTCCTTGCAGCACTGCACTTTCAGCTGCTCTACTGCTAAGCCACCATCCCCCTCCATTGCCGTCATAGCCTTGTGGCTCTGCCACTGCTGCTGGAAGGACTCCAGTCCCAGCCTAAAACCACGGGGATACCCACAGGGTCAGCAGACGCCCCTGCACAGTGCACTGAGAGCTGTAGTGACATGGCTGTGGACCACCCTCCTCCAGCTGCTTCTCTGTCACCTCTGAGAGCACCCATGGCCACAGGTGTGGTGGCAGGTTTTACAGCACAGTCTGTGGGACAGCTCCAGGCAGCCAGCAGCGCTCAGCAGGTACAGCTCAGCTACAGCGCAGCAGTCGGGGGGCTCCAGTTCCTCCTGCAGCAGCTGGAAGAAATGCCATGTGGCCAGCAGGGACGTCTTCTTCTGGCTACTGCTAAGGTTCCCACTGCCATGGCTCTCCTGGTAGATTTGAGCCACAACATGGCTGTAGTGAGTCAGTGTGGGAACCAGGAGGACACCAAGGTGTTTCAGGAGATCTCCAAAGGCAGCCACATGGGGGTGAGGCATGAGGAGGTTGGGGTAAAAGTCAGCCTCGTCCAGGAGTGATGTCATCACCCGGTGTGGCCTGGCCGTGTCCCATGACTTGGCCAGCACCACAGGCAGCTCAGCAAGGTGTTCTGTGTGTCCACCTCTTTCAGATGGGTCTGCAGGAAGCTGTACATGCTATGCAACACCCTGGCACGTGTGCTTACCTGCAGTTGTGTCAAGCAGGCTGTCCTGCACACATGATCCAGCTTGGCCTCCACCAGGGCAGTGGGTATCTCTACAAGGACTCCCATGGCCTTCAGGGACCCCTTCTCAAGTTCAAGGGATTTTGGCAGGATGGTGGCTGATGTCCACACAAGCTCAGCCACATTTTTGCCTTAGGAAACGCTCCCTTTCAGAGCCACGGCTTTAGTGGAGTCTGCAAAAGGAGGGTGGAGGTTCATCAAATTTGGGGGGATATCCAGTGGAGGCAGGAATTGGACTGAAGTGCTCTTCCTCAGGAAATCCTCTGACTCAGGATTTCCCAACAGGATTGCACGTTCCTTGAGCTGTAAGAGCCAAAGCGAGAGATGCCAGACTTCAGATGGCTCTTTAAGATGCTCTTTATTGTATCCAGATGATACAGCAATTTACAGGTGGTGGGTCACAAGAGCCTAGCCTACAACTATCAGCTACAGCTGTAGGTTTGTCGGAAGTCAACTTTATTTCTGGTTACAATGCGTTATATACTTTTCTTTTCATGCATAACAACCAATCAAAACCTTTACTATTACCTATAACCTATCACAACTACTAACATTACCATCTTCATGGTATTATTTTCCACTTACAAAAAGTTAGCGTGGTACCGTTTAAGCTAGAAGTTGTTTTTCAGTTTTCTTGCAGTGGAAAATTCTCAGACCATTTTTCTACTTGCAACATTGGCATTCTTGTTTGCCAGTGAAATCTTTTTGCTCAGTAAAAACATCTTTTCTTTGAGGTGGAGTTATCCTTTGCTCTGAGCCATTAAAATCCCTTCCAACTCATATACCCTTTGCCTTCTTAGTTATCCAGTAGGACTGGCTCAGCAATTCTTTTCTTCTAGAGCAAAACTTGCTTTCATTTCTATTTCTGCTTCACATTCTACATTCAAAGGTCTTTCTGCTCAACATACATATCTGTGAAACCTTCCTGTCAAATCCCTGTCTGTCCCAACACTGAGCATCTCCTGCTGTCAGTCAAGCAGTTGCAGTCAAGCAGCATGGCAGGTAGCCCAAGTGGCTTCATGTTCCACCTCCTCAGCCAGTGCAACTAAATCCTCTGAGAGAGCCTGGTGCAGACCCGTCCCTTAAGGAGGAAGTCTGACACAGCACAAGTTGCCTTGTAGCTAGGCAATTAATTTGGCCATAGATCAGAAATTTGGTTTGATTAGCCTGCTCCAATAAAGAGGCCCTAGGTGAACAATGATAGGATATATTCAAACCCAAACAGAGATCTCCCCCAATAACCTTCCACCCTAGGCAGCAGACACTTCACTGGTCAGAGAGTTGGGCAGTCCAAACTCCTGAACAATCAGTTGTCATGAGCCGGGGAATTCATATCCGCTCTTTAAGAAGGGTCTGGAACAATAAAGAGGATTCTGTCATTTGGATCAATCAGGATCGAGTCATCTGTCTCCTCACACGACCCCAGTAAATGCCATAGGTGCCTGCTGAGCACGGCAATGGAAGGCCACAAACAGGGAGGTCCCCAGTGAACATCATGGCAGACACCTGAGCACATGCAGAGGCTTGGGAGAACTCTGGGAGGAGAAGCTGTTCTGTGGCTCTGATGATGGTGTCAGTGCCCTGAAGGAGCAGCCAAGACAGGTGCTGCAAGCTGACTTGTCCTGCCCTTTTCTGCTGTCAGATGCACACGGGACACATTTGCTGCCACTGGTACACTAGACTTGATGCTGGATCACTGGAGGGCCATGCATTGGTAGGGAATGGCCTCCAGCAAGGGCAGAGTGTGATCTTCTAGCAGCAAAGCCTGAACCTGTGTAGCGGGCCACGTACTCAGCAAACACCACAATTTTTCCCTCCAGCCCTGAACATCAGCCACAAGTGTCTGCTTTTCTTCAGCGCCTGCTGATTCTTCCTTTATCTCAGTCCAGTCTAGGATTTTGTTTGGAAGCTCATTCACGTGGCTTTAAGGGGCCTGAATGGAAGAGAGGCATTACAGCTGTGGCGCAGGACTTGTGTCCTTCTCCGCAGGAGCCGGATCGAGAGGCACCTCGGAACCCTCAGCAATCCGGCCAGCAACACACGGGCAGGAGGCCACAGATGGCGCTTCCTGGCTGGGAGAGGCCTTGTGGCCATCTCCAGCCACCGGTCTCACAGGGATCCCCGCAGCTCTGGCCCCCGCCCAGCCGCTCGCTCGGCAGCGTCAAGGCTTCAACAGAACCACCAAAGGCCAAGGGGCCTCTGGCCATCTTCCCTTCCCCACTGCACACCTGGGCAGCTTGCTGAGCACAAGGACTCGTTTTCCCTTCTTCCCCTGTCCCCTTGGGACACAGGCAGCAAAAGAAAGCTCCTGGGAGGCTGGCTATTAGAACACATCCTATATTTACACCCTAAAGAAGAACGAGAAAGAAGGAAAAAATAACCTAAGAGAAAAGAACAATGCCCGCTGGCTCAGGTGGTCCCAGCTCACAGGGCGCCTCTCCACTCAGCTCTCCTCAGAGCTGCAGCAGCAGAGCCAGCCACGGCCCCACAGACAAGGCCGTTTCCTGCGTGCCCTGTGGAATTGATTTTGCAGCTTCTGCAAGATGGGGCCTGAAGCTCTCTCTACTGCTCACAGGAGATAGGCTGTTTCGAGAGCCTGGCTTCTGATGCCAGGGCTGATGTCCTCTGCAAGAGAGAGGAACAGAGCCACGGTCAGATCCCACATCTCCAGAGACCCGAGGAGACCCCCGTGCCAGGGCCATCCCAGGGGGCTCTGGCCATGGCCAGGAGGGAGCAGGGAGCAAGGGGATCAGCCCAAAGCTACTGGACACTATTGCCGCACGTGCCCCGGACATGTCTGTGGCTGCTCTGGCCACCGCAGCCCTGGTCCGCACAGGGAGCAGAGCCCTCGGCAGCCGAGGCAGGGATTGCAGCTCCCCCCGGCTGGCAGGCCTGACATCCTGCTGCCCTCACTCACCCTCACAGGTGTGCTGGAGAGGAATGCCAGAGCTGGCTCTATAAACAAGCCGTGGATCTGCTGATAGGTAAGAGTAGCACTGAGAGATTCAAGTAACCATGGGATGGATTGCACTGATTGATCAATGGAAAAAGATATTTGCCTTTCCTAACAAACTATAGGCTTGATGATAAATGAAATTGGATCTTGAAAAATGAAAGAAGGAATGGGAAAAACTATGAGTCCTATAAGAATTAAAAGGTAAAAAGGATGGTTATACATCTGAAGGGATCCTGAAGCAACAGGTGCTCCGGGCAGGCTGTACCTCTCAAGTACCTCAGCCAATGGGAAAAGAGAGGGAAATGCAGCCAGGAAATTGGGATAAAAGGAGGCTCTGTCCTCCAAGAACTTGAGAGATCCCAGTGGAATGCCCCATGGCCTCTCCCTTTCTTCAAATAAAGCTAAAAGGACTCCTCTGTATCCTTTCTGGACATAAACATCTGATGTTTGTGGATTAATTTTCCTAAGAAAATGATTTGTTGCACATCCTGGTCAGAACAACATCCTTGCCAGAAGAAAGGAATGACTTTGATTCTCTAACACTAAAAACGCTGTTGATGAAGTTTGGTGTTTTTCTTGCTATCCTGCATTACCAGTGAAAAAGGGATCCCCCAGAAAGAAGATGGGATCCTCAAAGCCCACTGCCCTCCAGACGGGAGAAGAAAATACCCTTGGGCCTCTGCTGGGGTGGGGGGGGGGCAGCACAATAATCAGAGGGGGCCGCAGAATCAGTCCCCCAGTCCCCCCCTGCCCCCAAAGACATAGAAAATGTTGTCCTCCAGCCCTCCCATATTCTCCCCCATTCCAAATTGCCCCCATGACCCCAAGAAGCCCTGAAGCTCCCCCTGCCACTATAGCCCCCCAAAGCCCGCCCAGGAGCCACCCTGGACACCCTGAGAGCCCTCGCCACCTCCAAACCCGTAGAGCCAGTCATGCACCAGTGCAGCCACGTGGCTGGGGGGGCTGTGGGGCCATTTCGGGGGTGCAGCTCCTCCCAGCCGCTCCTGGAGGGGCTGAAGCACCACAGGTCCTTGGTTAGGACGCCCTGGCCAGCTCCCACCTGAAGGCCACCAGGGTGTCCCCACAGGCCACGGCCGTGTGTGAGTACCAGCAGCATTGGGCAGGGGGGAAATAACCTTTCAGCCTCAGCAAAATAATCACCTCATCTCTCACAGTCCTATTAAGTCTTTGTTCTTCTACACAAAGTTCAGGAGTTTAGCATGAGCTCGGCTGAGAAGCAATCCATGACAATTAGTAAAGCTTATGACAAATACCAACTGATTTAGCTAGTTGTAATGATCATGGATCCTGTGTTTTACGGAGGGTACGCACCAAGGGGGCATGGATAGGCGGGTCGGGATGTCCCGAGTGCCTTCCAAATACCTCAGCCAAGGGGGAAAGGAAATGAGGAGAAAATGCGGAAGGGCAATGAGGAGAAAAGAAGGCTACATGCTCCAAGTAATTGAGAGAGACCCCGCTGGACACACGCCTGATGGACTCTCTCCCTTTGCTCCAATCCAGGCACTTGTACAGGACTCCTCCGCCTCCTTTACGGACACGAACCTCTAGCGATGTCAATTTTACGCTCTGGGGAGCGGGGGACGCTGGAGCTCCTCTACCTGGGGAGGAGGGAAAACAAACCAGTATAAAGCAGTCCAGACTGGAGCAGCTGGGGAAAATTCAGAGTCCCGAGGGGGCACTGGGAGCGAGGCAGGGCAGGGGCGGGAGTGATCGGGAGGGGAGGGCGGGGAGAAGTTCCCGGCTCGGCCGAACCTCCCCTCAGGGATTGACAATGGGGGGGCGGCTCCCGCCCAAACCCTGGGGGGAAAAGCGCCCTCAGGGATTGGCCGCGCGGGACGGGGGCGGGGCAGGAGCAGTTCCGGCCTCAGCCGAGCTCCCCTCAGAGGGGGGAGCCCAAAATAACCCAAACAGAACCTCAAAACCTCCTTGAAGTTACAAGAAAATCTATGGAAATTTAATAAACTTGAATAAGCATGAAATATTTGAGGCAATATTGTAGTTACGTTCGAACAATGGAGGGTTGAAAAGCCGGGTTGTGCAGTAAAACAGTGCAAAAACAAGGAACTGCCCAAACTCCTTTAAGAATCCCTCAAAACTAAGCAAAATTGAGTAGAAGCATAATGAAGATGAACAGTTATTTATAAGTTAAATCTGCAGCGAGTGCAGAATTCAAAAAATGGGGACGTGTAAAATGGGGCTTGGGGTGTTAAAACTCCTCAAGAAAGCACCAAAAAACCCCAAGCACCACATTCCCCTGATGCCTGGGCTGGCTGTCCCACAGCTCAAGTAGAAGAGTCCTCCCGTAGCTCAGGGGAGCAGCAGCTCTCCTGCTGATGCACAGCCTGTGGAGAAAGGGGTCAGTGGCCCAAATGTGAGCTTTGGAAATCAGAGTTGGGTTCCTAAATGCTGTGGGAACTCTCTCTACTAGAGCTGTGGTGGCTGAGGGATGTAGGTGGGAAGGCTTTGCCTGCCATGAGCTGGGCTTGTTGATCATCTGAGCTCTGTTCAGGGGCACTCTGGGAGCCTGTTCCTTTGCCCTTCCCCAGGGGCAGAGTGTTGGTGAGGGCTACAGTTGGAGGCTGTGTCTGCCCCGACAGCCGGTACCGTGGGGCTGCGGATGCTCCTGCCAGCGTGGGCTTGTCTGAGCCGGACCTTGTGCCTCTTCCAGGTGTCCCTGCTGCAGTCACAGCTGGCCCGGGACTGACAGCACTGACAGAACTACACTGAGAGCTGTGCAGGGAGCAGGCAGGAGCTGTCAGAGCTTCACCAGGAGCTCTCCTGCTCCTTTGCAGCTCTGCTCCAGGAGCCCAGAGCTGCTCTTGTGGAAGCAGAGACTTGGAGCTGCCTTGGTCTCTGAACCTTAACTTGGCACTGACGTCCTTGGGCCATCAGTGTCTGTACAGACAGGACTTGGAGAAAGCAGGAGTAGTTCTGTTATTCCAACAGAGAATGAGTGCCCTGCTCAGAAGCCAGTTCCTGTCAACTGGTGCACAGAATTCCTGCCTAGGACACAGACAAATGCTATCGAAGATGAGGGTCAAAAACACCTGCCAAAGCTTTTCCAAGCAGACCCATTTGGTTCTTGAAGGTTTGTTCCTATCCAAGAATCTTGGATGCAAGCAGCAAGATTTTTCTTCTGCCTACAAGAACTAATGATATATTACCAAACAGAGAGCAGAGAAAAAAATAATGCACTCATGGCTGTCTCAGGATTCTTAATCTATTTTATGAGCCTTAAACACTGCAGCTCTTGGCATTTCTCGGTAAGAATTTGAAAAGCCCATGAAACACCATTTTTCCTCCTCATGTGACTGTTTAAACACAAAGCTTTAGTTCCCATGAATATTTGTAAGCACCAAGAACCTTTTTAGGCTTGTTCTTACATCTCCCCTTTGTCGGGGAAGACGGAATTCCTGTGACTCAGGAACTAAGCGCATTCCTAAAGAGCAGGCAGGTCTTGAGAATGCTGAGCCTTAAAACTGATGCTGTGTGGACCAGCAACTTGGAACTCATGTTATGCGCTGTGTCCCTGCCCCGCTGCCCAGCACAACTGTGGGGACACAGGGGAGGCAGGGCAGGTGCTAGGGCCAGCAGGGAGCTGGGATGGGGGAGAGCCAGGGAGGACCATTCCACCAGCCCCTGGAATGATGGGCTTCACATCCTGGCAACTGTCAACAGGCCATGGAATGTTGGAATGTTGGGGATTGGATCCTGGCAACAATCAACAGCTCCCTGCTCATTGGTGTTTGGACCCTGGAGCTGTCAACAGCTCGTGAACATTGGGGCTCAGACCTCACAAAGGCGAACGTCACATTGTTTGTTTGCTAGTGACCCTGCAAAAGCCAAGGGCTTTGGATATTGGGGTTAGACCCTGCAAAGGCC
Organism: Cinclus cinclus; assembly: GCF_963662255.1. NCBI lineage: Eukaryota > Metazoa > Chordata > Aves > Passeriformes > Cinclidae > Cinclus > Cinclus cinclus. Next base: position 2,597,029 of record NC_085063.1, read on the forward strand.
AAGGGCCTTTGGATATTGGGGTTAGACCCTGCAAAGACCAAGGGCCTTTAGGCACTGGGGTTTAGACCCTGGCAAAACTAACGACCTTCGGACACTGCGATTTGGACACTGTTGGTGCCAAAGGGGCAAATGGAGACCCGGCGGGTGAGTGAAAAAGCCACTGCTCTCCTTGTGCCAGGCCAGCAGGGGCCAGGCTGGGCCCGGGCTGTGCCTTAGGGGAATTGGTTCCCTTTGGGAATAGCAAGGGATTAAGAGTTGGCTGTTCCAGAGCAGGCAGTAGCTTTGATGCTTGCTGTGGGGACAGGCCTGGGAGGGAATGGGGGACTCCTGGCCATTCCAGAGCGCAGCCACATCTCCTGCTCCATCCTTGTCCCACTGGAGGCCGTGGGCACCAACAAGGGAACAGCTTTTCATTGCCTTTCCTTCAGCCCAATTTACAGTGCAGCCTCAGTGCTTCCCAGACGCAAGAATGGATTTCTCCCAGACATTTCTGAGATGATCCCCAGAAGCCCAGAGGAGGCCACGGGGATAATAGGAAAATGCTCCAAGGGCTGGGGGACCTGTGCCAAGGGAAAAGGATACAAGAGTTGCGGTTGCTAAGCCTGGAGAAGGTTCCAGAGTAAAACTGGAGCCCCTTCCTATGCATGAAGGGGCTGCAAGAGAGCTGGAGAGGGACTTGAGCCAGGGGCCTGCAGGGTCATGACAAGGGGCAATGGCTGCCCACTGAGACAAGGCAGGGATGGATGGGAAGCTGGGAAGGAATTCTGCCCTGTGACGGTGCTGAGACCCTAGCACAAGTTGCCCAGAGAAGATGTGGTTGCCCCGGATCCCTGAGAGTGGTCAAGGCCAGGTTGGATGGGGCTCTGGGCAAACTGCCCTTCTGATGTTCTTAGAAGTGATGAGACCCCTTCCAGCGTGTTTGTTTGTGCTGCTGTCAAACTACTGGGCTGGAAATACTGCCAAGGAGGGGAGGAAGAGCTCAGCTGGAATTGCTGTGCTCTGGGACAGGCTGGGAAGCACTTAGAGGCAACTGCCTCAGGGGCAGCCATGCAGTCTGAGTGTGCTCTTCCCTGTGCTCTTCCAGGGAGCTCGAGGCCTTTCTCACCAGGGACATTCCTCCAGATCCCCTGAGGTGAGTCAACTGTGCTGAACTGGCTGAGATTTTGAAACTGCTTCTCCATGAATGGGCTACTGGTTCTTGTGAGATCAGAAGGGGCATCACAGTGGTACTTTGGAATAGCAAGAGAATAGCTGACTAACAGCTGGATGTGGGATTTCATGGCAGAGGAAACCAGATGAGAGTGACAGCATGGCCAATTCTATCATCTGCACTGACAGTCCTGGGAACATGCTCTCAACTCTGACATCCACTGATGAACAGCATCCCTTGGAATTGGTTCAGGGAGCCATAGAGAATTGTGGGCGCTTGTGGCAATATTTTGAGCAAAAGGCAGAGAAATGCCAGAGGCTCAGATGCCACCAGCAGCTCATAGGCTGCCTGCTGGAAGAAATCAGAAGGTGAGCGTTTCCTTCTCCTGCGTTCCCAAGTCAATCTTCTTGCAGACCTGGGAGTTCAGAGGCATCCTGGGTGAATAAATCCCCCGCCCTACCATGCATAGGCCTCAGAGTGCCTCTTGAGCATTGTCCTGTCTGGGTCTTTCATGCTCTACTGTGACTTCCAAGACAGTCTAGAGATGCACAGCCATGTTGGAAGAGAAGACTCCTTCTTGTCACCATGCTAGTCCCCTGAATTCTGTTCTTTGCGTGCCCCTGCCCAGCCACTGCTTCTCACTGAAGGAAGGCAAAATCCTGCCTACCTTTCCCTTTGCCTCTGGAGGATACTCTTTGGGAGGGAAAGAGCAAGAACTTCCTTAGCCCAGTGCGCCCAGCTCCATCCTGGAGTGCTGAAAACGGGACTGGTGACCTCTCAGGCCTCCTTGTTCTTCTGACTGAGCCTTGTCTCTGCAGTGACTTTGCCAGCCTGGAGAAGTCCAGGGAAATGCTGCAGCAATGCATTGGAATCCCAGAGCCTGGAGCCTTGAGTCTGCGTCAGAAGAGCACCAAGGAGCAGAAGGAAGCTTCAGCCCAGGCAGAAAAGGCAGAGCAGAAGGAGAGGATGGAGGTTGGTTTTGGAAATGAGACTGGTTTTCCATTGCAAATTGTCTTGCTGTGCACACTGGTACACGGCTGTGCACACCTGTCTCAAGATGGCCCATGCATTTATTAGCCAGGGATATGCATGTTCATCAGCAATGCTGTATATGCTTTTGCAAAATTGCTTTCTTTGGGCAGCCTCAGAGCCTCTGAAAGAGGGATGGGAGCTGGGGAAGGGTCTGGAGCACTGGTGTGACGAGGAGTGGCTGAAGGAAGTCCCCTGTGCATCAGTCCTTGTGACTGGGGCATCAGAGAGGGGGACATCTCCTTCTCTACAAGCCAGTGCTGTTGTCTTTTCAGGTTGGGGGTTGTGGGAGGGATGAAGCTTCACAGTTGTAAGCGAGGAGCTTGCCTGGGATCTCATGCTGAAGATTTTTCCACCCCTCCTCAGGCAAGTGAGCGTGAAAGGCATCATGCAGAGATGCTGAAGCAATGGGGAAAAGAGAAAGCAGAGAGAGAGCAGGAGCAGCAGGACGTGCTGTGTGAGATGCGGCAGAAAGTTGCTCCCTTGCAGGACCAACATGAAGAGGAAGGAAGTAGATTTGAAAATGCCAAGAGAGAGGTAATGATTGTGAAAGGAGAACAGGTGTGATTTTTTGCAAAGCTGAAGCTCTAGGACATGGCAGGATATGGGGCTGTGTGCCGTGAACTCTGAGTCTTCCACATTGAATTTGGAATGGTGAAAGATGATTTGGGCCATCTTTGGGACCAGGAATGAGCCCTCTCATAGGAAGCCAGGCAGAAATATCATCTTTCAGCTGAGATTTTTGTGCTGCTCTTGTGCTCTGTTTTTCTATGACGTACCTCAGAGTATCTTCACTGTTCTCTTCCTGATCCCCATTTGGTGTGTACTGGTGGGTATTCATTGCCCAGGTGACTTTATAGGACTTTTCTTTTGTGGGCATAGGTATGGTGCAGCAGGAATGCTGACACAAAATAGGAAAGTCTTTTTAAAGATTCCTCTGCAGTATTTCTGAAAAGTAACCCAGAGGTATCTCTTGGGCAGTGTTCTAAATCGCTTCCTGGGAATCTGTGGCTCCCCTGGGACAGACAGTGGCCCAGGGGAGCAGCAGCTGAGTGCTCTGAGAGTGCCTGTGCCCATCAGTCTCTGCCTCTTCCACACAGATATTGCAGGGCAAGTGTGAAGCCCTGTGCTCTTTCTTTGTGTGCAGGTCCTGCTGGAAGAGCAGAATGACAGGAGTGCTTTATCAGAGGCACTGTTCCAAATTCATGGAGAACTCAGCCAAGCCTGTCAGCAGGTCCAGCAGCTCAGGCAGGAGGTGAAAGAGCAGCAAGAGAAGAGGCAGGTAAGTGTGAGTAGGCAAGGAATAGAGTGCAGGGCAGTGACAAGGGCACAAAAAAGCAGCTCCTGGGACTGAGGAGGCAAGGGCTGCTTCAGGCCCTGGGGGAGTACAGAGCCTGGTAAGCTCCAGAGCTCAGCCCCAATACGGAGGGCTTGCAGAGGAAACAGAAATGGGTAGAGAAGGCAATAGAAGTAGCTGAAGAAATGGGAATTTGAGATAGCAAGTGGAAAAAGCTGAGCCTGAGGACAGGTCCCAGGAAGTTGCTCTGCATTTTGTTGCCAGACCATCAAGGCAGAGCTGCAAGCTGAGCTGCAGGAAGCTCGCAGTGCAATCCAGGCAGCAGACAGGAGGCACAAGGAAGAGCTAGAAGGCATAAAGGAGAAAATGAAACTTCTCCTTGAGCAGAGGGAGGCTCTACAAAAGCAGGTGAGCAAACCAGCAGTGGCACCACAGTCATCCAGGGAGGGATCTGTGGCCTTCTTGCTTTCCCATGGCCAAGCAGCAGATGATGGGGTGATCCCTGGGGCTGCCCGCTCCTGTGCTCTCCATGGCAGCTGCTCTGAAGGATACTCAGTGCTCTGCTGAATCCCAGCTGCTGTCCTGGACAGCTGGGCTAGTGCTCTGAGCTGTGGGCCAGCAACCATTAGCATGGATTACTGCTGGCCTCTTCTTGCCAGCCTTGGTTTGGGAGGTGCTTTTTCAGGTGCCCTTGCTGGGCCACTTAGTGATTGAAACAAGTTGTCCATATCCATTGTGAATCTGGTGTTGTCAGGACAGCAGGAGAAATGGAAGGTTTTTCCTGTACCTTTCATCACAGCCTCTGCTGTGGCTCAGAGTGACAAGCTGTGGCTGTAGCCTCTGTCTGCTTTGTTCTGTTTCACTGGAGGTGGGAGAGTTGACATCTCAGCTGGCAGCCTCCCGAGAGTCCCAGGAAGCGACCGTCCAGAGAGTACAGGAGCTGTCTAGGCAGAAGCTGTTGGAGGTTGAAGATGTGCAGAAGATGCTGGAGGAGGCAGAAAATAAGAACAAGGAGCTGCAAATGAACCTGCAGAACATGGAGAGGGAATGGAGTCAGTGGGAAGAAGTGGCCCAGCAAAATTCCAAATTGCAGGCTTCTGTGAATGTCCTGGAGAGGGAAAAAGCCAGGTGAGTGAAAGCCTGTGGGACTCTGCATTGTGGTGAATGGATTCCCTCTTGGCCATTTTTGCCCCTGCCAGGAGCTCTGGCAGCATTTCCTAAGAGGCAGAATGTGAACTCTCTGAGCAGACACGTCTCATTATCTCAGTGTTGCGTCTCATTTTCTTTTCCATTACACTTTCAGTTAATGTTTTTCTGAAGACAAGGGATTTTGAGGTAGCTCTTTCCCTCTGTAGCTCTTTTTTTCTGGGGACTGTTGTGTTGTTAGCTTAGGTGCGGGTGTTAACAATGCCCCAGCTGTATTGTAAGGAGGTGGATACATCCATCAGCTCCACCTTGGGTCCTGTGACTTGAATCCTTTGGGATCTGGATCAACCTGGCATCTGATATCTTTGCTGGGCAGAACTATCTTAGGGCTCTGACTGCTGATCTAGGCCAGATTGCCCTTGGGTGCACCCAAGAATCAAGAATATCTCTTTTGCATCGTTCCTTATAAAACACCCTCCTCTGCCTGGAGGGAGTCAAGCAGGGTCCCTGCCAACCTCCACAGTCACAGGCAATACTGACTGTACAGAGAATGCAAGAAACATGTCCAAGATTAGGGGGACTCCTCCAGCTGATCTAGTCCTGCCAGTCTTCATTGCCATGGGATGTTTCACATTTCCATCTCAAAAAAGGAAGGGCATGTACATAGCAACTCCCCATTCTTTCAGGAACAGAAGGAGTGTGGGCACATGCTGAGCTGTGATTGTAGGGGGAACAAACTGCCAAGTTGTTTAGACAAAGCTCATCAGACAGAGCACATTTTTCCTAAGGTGGTTCAAGTCCTAAGAGTTTATAAGATGTGATTGCATGTAGTAAGGCGTTGCATGCTTCCCTTCTAGGCTGATTCTTTCTCTGGAGGAAAAAAACGTGTGCCTCAGAACGCTGGAAGAAAAGAACCTGGCACTGAACAGTCAGGTGTCTCATTTTTGTTCTGCTCTTCAGGAGACTGAGCAGCTCCATTCTGAGCATAGAAGAGAACTGCAGGAGCTCAACAACCAGGTAAGCTGTGCACTGGCATCCTCTTCTCCATTGAGACACAAAACCACATTTCCTTTGGAGGCCCCAAGCTCTTTCCCCTTCCAGCAGCATGCATTTCTGCTGTCTTCTGCCCACAGCTGCTGCTGCTGCACCCTAAGGCCAAGGCTGGATTTGGTGTATACTGTTGATGTTTTCCCCCATTCCCTCCTGGGTCCCAGCAGGAAATCTGGGAGGAGAAGCAGCAGCAGACTCCTTTGGAGCCTCTCTGTCCCTGTGTTAGCAGTGTTGTCCCAGATGGAGTTGGTTCCTGTGCTGGGCACTGAGCAACGTGGGGACGCAGACGTGGCCATGGCAGGCTGGGCAGGGCACTTCCACTGCAGCCAGTTCAGGCAGTGTTCACAGCTGCAGCCTCAAGGGTGTCCATTGCCTCCCTTTCCCTGTTTTCTCCACATTTCTCTCTATTGGAATCCTTGGTTTTGTGCCTTCTGTTTCCTACGTGTTTTTTGCCTGTAGTCTTTTCTCCTTGGTTGCTCTCCCTCCTGCCCGCTCCGCTGCCTCAGGAGCAGCCCTGTTCCTGAGGCTCTGTGCATCCATCTTTGCAGACCTGGGCCCTGATGGAGGCAGTGATAGAGAAAGCAACTCTCAAGGAGACTCAAGAGATGCAGCTTGAAACTGAGGTGTCTGAGCTGCGTGAGAGGCTCCAGAGCTCAGAGGAAAGAGCAGAGGCCATGGCCACACAGTGCAAGGCTGTGGAGCTGGAGCTGAGGAAGGCACAGGCTCACAGAGACCAACTAAATGCCCACAGTCAGGAGATGCGGAAACTGTTGGAACAAAGTGAGCAAGATACAACTTCTCTCGCCTCCATTCACTGCCCCATCCTATCTCAGCAGTGGGGATTTCTGATCTCAGGCACAGGAAAGGGGCAGTGGCCTGACAGGGCAGATAGGAAAAAATAAACAGCAGGAGATTTATGCATTGTAGTGCCAGTGAAACGTTTTTTCTCAAGAGAGATGCCATGGCTGATCCCATGCACAGCTGGTGCCTTTCAGGTGCCATGTCTGTGCTAAGGAGCTGTAGCTGCATGCCTCAGCTCAATTCTCCCAAACTCCAGGCCCTGCCAGAGCCTTCAGGCTATTGATCCATCTGGAGCAGGGCTGCACAGGCATCCCAGCTCTTTTGTCTCTGTCAGATTGGTCATTCTGCACAAGTCAAAGAGCAAACACACTTTCCTATTGCTCTGAACCTTGCCCCTTTCATTCCTGCTTTATTCTTTGCCTGGAAGAAAAAGAAAATCATTTCTGTCAGATTTGGATCCCTTGTTGGCTTAGGGGGTAGCTAACACAGGCAGGCAGAGAAGACAGTGCTGTTGTCTCTGCAGGATGCACATCCTTTTGCCTTTACTTTGTTTTCCCCTTTCGTGCTGCAGCGATATGGAGGCAAGAACAGCAGAAGACCCCTCTAGAACCTACCCTGAAGGAAGAGGCTGTGAGTCTTCGTAAGCAAATGGCACCTGTGCAGAGGAAATTGGAGAGACTGAAGAAGGAAAGGAAGAATGTGCTGGTGAGATTGGCAGATGCCACAAATGGCCATTTCCTAGCTCTGTTTGGACGTGGTGTTAATAGTTCTAAGGAGCACCTTTTCCAGTTTCACTATTCTAATTCCAGCCTTCTGGATAAGGAGGAAAAGATGTTGTAGTCATGTCAAAACCACGTAGTGCCGAGGCTGCTGATTGTCCTCCGTGATGGAGTTCTGTCCCCAAGAAGCTTTAGTCCTCAATGTCCACACTGTCTCTACTGACATTGCATGGTTTGGGCAATTCCTCATGTGATAAGCCAAGCTCAGATTTCTAAATATCTGGACCTGGAAGGTGGGGGTGGGGGGGATGAGAAGACCAAGTTTTCTGTTACTAGAAAGGTGTTTGACCTTGGCCATGTGAGAGCAGGCAGTGGGGAGAGAAGAGAGGAAAGCCAGGTGCTGATGCAGAGAAGGACGTGTGCCTGCCAGGGGAGAACTCATCCTGAGTTGCAGCAGAGAATAACAGCCTGATCTGGCCATTACTGCTCCAGGAGAAGGCAGTGGGGCTCTCGGGATAGTGCCAGGGAATTCTACACAGGAGAGGTGGAAAAGCACTGCTGTTGCCCAACCCCAGGGAATGAAACACTGGGGGTGTTTGCTCTTCCCTTCCTCCCTTGTGGAAAGCACATCCTTGTGGCATTGCTTAAATGCTGCTTAGCGTGGACTTGAAATCCTGGCTGCAGTTCTGACATCTCCTCCCCAAAGCAACACTGGAGTGGAGCTGCAGGAGGTTGGGGAAGGGCAGGAAGGAAGCTGGGAAGGGCTGGGTGAGCTGGGAAAGGTGCAGCATCAAGGGGTGCCCAGCAAGGTCTGCAGCATCCTGAGAGGCAGAGAGAGAGGAGCAGCCTGTGGCTGCCCCTGTGGCAGGAGTGCAGATCTGGTATGAGAAGCAAACTGAGAGAGGGAATGAGTGACCCTTTTTCTCCCTGTGTTGACGCATGATCAGGAATTGTACCAGCAACAGATGAGACGTGTGGATAAGAATAATGAAATGCGTGCACCTGACATGCAAAGTCAGAATGAAATAACCCAACCATTGGAGTTGTAGGGCAAAGGCATACATGAAGAGTGGGAGCATGGGGTTTATGGGGTTTCTGTTACTTTGAATCAGAAATTAAGCGGAGGACCCATAGGGACAGAGAAGACTCAAGTCCTGAGTGCTGCTCTGAGCAAGAGTGAAATGGCCAAAGGGACTTGGAAGAAAAATTTAGCAGTCCTACAGAGAAGGGCTCCTGACATTGGCATGGGCCAGTGTCATCTCCAGGTAGGCACTGGCATTGCCCTTCAGTCCACTGCAACAACCCTGGATGATTCCAGTGATGTTTCCCATCAAGAATTGGGACTCTCTATCCCTGTCAGTCCACTTCTGCTTGGGCAAAGCAGCGTGGGCTGCAGCAGGCAGCCTTGTCTGTGTGCCTGGCTCCAGCCAGAGGCCACTGACTGCCACATTGTTTCCTGGCATACCCAGAACGACTGACACAGCTCTGGAACTTGCTGTTCAAATCAGCTCTGGGCCAAAAGTTGGGCATGGGGAGCTGCTTCTCCCGTGCCCACGCAAAGGGAGGAAACACATGGGGATTTGGATTTGGTGTGGGAAGGAATGAAGCAGGTGAGCAGGGTGATGGACTAAACCCAGCAGAGTTTTGGAGGGATGCCTGAACAGCAGCTGCACTGTATAGGCAGTTTTGGAAGATGAAGGTTTGGAAGATGCAGTATTGTTGGGTGAAAACATGGAGTTTGGAGAAGGGATTTTTGTTAGGAAGGTGCTGTCTGGTCCCAGGCAAGCCAGCAGGGTGTGACAAAGCACTTGCAAGGTCACAGTGGCAGAGGCTCTTGGAGCCCAGGCTGTCAGAGCTGCATAGGGCAGATGCTGTGAAACGTTGAGCCCAGAGCACAGGTGCTCCTTGTCCCCTGGCTGCCTGTGAGGTGGCACTGGCTGGCTCTGCACAGTGCTCCCGAGGAAGGGCTCAAGCTGTACGTTGTCCTGCTTCCAGGTTTCCCAGGAGCAGGAGTCATCTAGCAGGGCTCTGGAGCAGCTGCGCCGGGAGTCCTCTGGCCAAGGGCACGCACTGACCCAGGTGTGCAGAGAGAAGGAGCTGCTGGGCCAGGAGAAGGCTGCCCTGGAGGGCCGACTGGCAGCCATGGAGCAGCGGCAACATGACCTTTCCAAGCAGCTGGCAGAGACCAGGTAAAGGCAGGGAGCAGACCCTTTCAGATGTTTTTACATTCCATGGCCAGAAAATATAGAAGAGTCTCAAGAAAATAAAAGAATGCCCCAGTGTGAAGTTTATTTTTCTGACACCTAAAGGCAGCCAAGCTCTTGTGAGCCTTGGGTCCTGTTTGTGCTGCCAAGCACACTCCCGTGGGCAGCTGAAAGCACTCCACCCAGGCCTGAATTGAGTAGCAGTTAAGCCATGCAGATGTTGAGTGGAACCTCAAGTTACTCTTGGGTTTGGCTCCTTGTTCTGGGCATTGAACATCCCTCGTTCCTTACCAAGTAGCTTGACATGATCCTGATCTTCAGAACTGAAGCTTCACCTTCAGCATTCCAGGCTCTTACCTTGGGATGCTGGGAGTAGCACGCTGCCATTCAGGCTGAAGCCAGAGGCTCCTGCAGAAAAATCTTGAGGGCTTTCTGCTTCCAAGCACACGCTTGAGAAATGTGGGGCAGGACCTAGAGCTGCTTAGAGAGCAGCAGGGAAAGCTCATTGGAATTCTCAACAGCCTCTGGGAATTCTTGCTGATTGTTGTTGGGCACCCACCTGCCAAACCTGCCAAGGTCCCTTTGGACGATCCCTCTCACTCCGTAAAGAAAGACAAGTCACCTGCTTAGCCAGCAACACTAAAATAAAGGTGACAAGTCTACTCCTTGACCTTGCAAGAGTTTAAACTGCCGTCTCTGCATTCAGGTAGTTGTTGTTCAGACAAAAGGGTGTTCTCATTTTTTACAAGTGCTGCCGTGACCATGAGATTTGACTGTATCATGCAAAGTAGTTCAGAAGTCTCTTAAATACAGGGTGTCTGGAAGATGATGGACCTTTGTGTCCATTATGAAGAGTATGGAAAAGTCAAGAGTCAGCCAGGACAAGAGTCTGTTCTGTCCCCCTGCAGAGCAGCTTGGAAGAGCTGATGAGAGAAGGGCTGTGAGCAGTCTGGGCTTTTGCTTGTCAGCCCAGCCTGTTTGGGCACAGCTACCCTGTGTCATGGGTCAGGAACAGCAACTGAAGGTTTGGCTGTTGAGCTCCAGTTGGGCTGGGCTGTCTGTGCTATGCCAGGCCATAAGGAAGGCCTGGGCACTCCCTCAGAGGGCCCTGCATTGCCATTGAAATGGCCCAAATGTGCCTTGTCTGGACAAGTTTCCATGCCGCTCCTTTTCCATACTCAGCAGTGGAGATCCTGAGGCATACTGTCTTGGAATTACCAGCTGTGGGTGTCAGGAGCAAGCTACTCATGTCTCTCTGTACTTGCAACTTGTAGCTCAGCAAAGGAGAGCCTGGAATGCAGCCTGTTTGCTGCTCAGCAGCAGATATCTCAGCTGGAGGAGACCAGGGACCATCTGGAGGCTCAAGTGCTCACAGTCATGCAGACCAAAGAGGTGATAGAAGGTGAGGATCTTGTGTGCTTTGTTTGTGGTGCTGCCTCTGCCTAGAGAAGCTAAGCAGCCTATAAAGCCACCTGTGTCCACAGGGCTTCTGAGGACTGGTGGGGCTGGAGGCCCTGAAAGGGCCTGAGGTCAGTCAAGTCACTAAAGACTGCCTCTTGCTGTTGGTCATGTTTGCAGGAGAAGTGAAGTGCCTGCAACGTGAGCTGGAAGCAGAGAGAGCGCTCAGGAGGCAGGAACAGGAAGACACAGCTCAGCAGCTCTTGCAGGCAGAGCAGCAGCATCACAAAAGCCTCAGGTTTCAGAGAACTGCTCAGCAACTGCAAATAAACAAGCTCCTACAAGACCTGGTAGGGGACAGTATGCTTCTGAATTGTTTAAGCTGGCTCTGTGGGTTGGTTTAGCACAAGCAGAGACTGAGGGTTTGCAAGGGCAGAAATCCTCTGCCAGAGGCCTCCTACTGCTGGGCCGGGCAGCGGAGCTCAGACTTGGAGGTGTGTGAAGGCCCCCAGGATGGTGCAGGGACAGTAAAGGCAGCCAGAGCTTCAGTGAGGGCGTAAGATGAGATCCAGAGCAGGTTGGGCAGTGCCCACCCAAAGCGTGACAGCCCAGGGCAGGATTGTCACCAAGTGCCACCTGCCACAGAGCAGATGCCAACATGGAGCAGATGCCAACGTGGAGCAGATGCCAACGTGGAGCAGATGCCAACAGGGCTGCCAGCTGCCAGCAATGGAACTCGGTTCTTTCCTTCCTGTGCTTCCGTGGTGGACAACGGGATCAGCTTTGGGCTGGAAGCAAATGGAACAGGATCCTTGTGCCCAGTCTTTCAGTCCTTGTGACTGGGGCATCAGAGAGGGGAAGGTGACACCTCCTTCTCTGAGAGGTTGAACTTAATGCCAGGGGAGGTCTTTCCCAACAGAAATGAATTCATGAGTCGTGATTCTTGCACCTGCTGAGCCTCCTTTTAAACGCCATGAGAGGACACGGTTTCTGGAGTGCAGAAAGCCAGTGCTGTTATCTTTTCAGGTTGTGGGAGGGATGAAGCTTCATATTTCTCAGGAACGAGATAGCCTTCATGTTGGACTTCATGCTGGAAATTTTTTCCTCCCCTCCTCAGGCAAGGGAGCATGAAAGGCACTGTGCAGAGATGCTGAATCAATGGGGAAAAGAGAAGGAAGAGAGAGAGCAGGTAAGTGTGAGTAGGCAAGGAATAGAGTGCAGGGCAGTGGCAAGGGCACAAAAAGCAGCTCCTGAGACTAAGGAGGCAAGGGCTGCTTCAGGCCCTGGGGGAGTACAGAGCCTGGTAAGCTCCAGAGCTCAGCCCCAATACGGAGGGCTTGCAGAGGAAACAGAACTGGGTAGAGAAGGCAATAGAAGTAGCTGAAGAAATGGGAATTTGAGATAGCAAGTGGAAAAAGCTGAGCCTGAGGACAGGTCCCAGGAAGCTGCTCTGCATTTTGTTGCCAGACCATCAAGGCAGAGCTGCAAGCTGAGCTGCAGGAAGCTCGCAGTGCAATCCAGGCAGCAGACAGGAGGCACAAGGAAGAGCTAGAAGGCATAAAGGAGAAAATGAAACTTCTCCTTGAGCAGAGGGAGGCTCTACAAAAGCAGGTGAGCAAACCAGCAGTGGCACCACAGTCATCCAGGGAGGGATCTGTGGCCTTCTTGCTTTCCCATGGCAGAGCAGCAGCTGATGGGGTGATCCCTGGGGCTGCCCGCTCCTGTGCTCTCCATGGCAGCTGCTCTGAAGGACACTCAGTGCTCTGCTGAATCCCAGCTGCTGCCCTGGACAGCTGGGCTAGTGCTCTGAGCTGTGGGCCAGCAACCATCAGCATGGATTCCTGCTGGCCTCTTCTTGCCAGCTTTGGCTTGGGAGGTGCTTTTTCAGGTGCCCTTGCTGGGCCACTTAGAGTTTGAAACAAGTTGTTCATATCCATTGTGAATCTGGTGCTGTCAGGACAGCAGGAGAAATGGAAAGTTGTCCTGTACCTTTCGTCACAGCCTCTGCTGTGGCTGACAGTGACAAGCTGTGGCTGTAGCCTCTGTCTGCTTTGTTCTGTTTCACTGGAGGTGGGAGAGTTGACATTTCAGCTGGCAGCCTCCCGAGAGTCCCAGGAAGCGACCGTCCAGAGAGTACAGGAGCTGTCTCGGCAGAAGCTGTTGGAGGTTGAAGATGTGCAGAAGATGCTGGAGGAGGCAGAAAATAAGAACAAGGAGCTGCAAATGTACCTGCAGAACATGGAGAGGGAATGGAGTCAGTGGGAAGAAGTGGCCCAGCAAAATTCCAAATTGCAGGCTTCTGTGAATGTCCTGGAGAGGGAAAAAGCCAGGTAAGTGAAAGCCTGTGGGACTCTGCATTGTGGTGAATGGATTCCCTCTTGGCCATCTTTGCACCTACCAGGGGCTCTGGCAGCATTTCCTAAGAGGCAGAATTTTAACTCTCTGAGCAGACACGTCTCATTATCTCAGTGTTGCGTCTCATTTTCTTTTCCATTATGCCTTCAGTTAATGTTTTTCTGAAGACAAGGTATTTTGGGGTAGCTCTTTCCCTCTGGGGACTTTTTTGTTGCTAGGTTAGGTGGGTGTGTTAATGTCTTCATGGCAAGACTTTCTTAGGTTTGTATTCACATTCCCATCTCAAAAAGAAGGCAAGGCATGTAGGCAGGAACTCCCCATTCTTTCAGGAACAAAAGGAGTGTGGGTGCAGGCTGGGCTGTGACTGCAGGGGGAAAAAACAGCCAAGTTGTTTAGACAAAGCTCATCAAACAGAGCAGATTTTCTCTGAGGTGGTGCAACTCCTAAGAGTTTATAAAATGGGATACCTTGTAGTAATGAGTTGCATGCTTCCCTTCTAGGCTGATTCTGTCTCTGGAGGAAAAGAACCTGTGCCTTAGAACACTGGAAGAAAAGAACCTGGCATTGAACAATCAGGTGTTTCAGTTTCGTTCTGCTCTTCAACAGGCTGAGCAGCTCTCTTCAAACCGCACAAAACAACTGCAGGAGCTCAACACCCAGGTAAGCTGTGCACTGGCATCCTCTTCTCCATGGACACACAACACCACATTTCCTTTAGAGTCCTCAAGGTCTTTCCCATTCCACTGGCATCCTCTGCTGCTGTCTTCTGCCCACAGCTGCTGCTGCCCCCTGAGGCCAAGGCTGGATCTGGTGTGTGCTGCTGATGTTTTCCCCCATTCCCTCCTGGGTCCCAGCAGGAAATCTGGGAGGAGAAGTAGCAGCAGACTCCTTTGGAACCTCTCTGTCCCTGTGTTAGCAGTGTTGTCCCAGATGGAGTTGGTGCCTGTGCTGGGCACTGAGCAACGTGGGGACGCAGACGTGGCCATGGCAGGCTGGGCAGGGCACTTCCACTGCAGCCAGTTCAGGCCGTGTTCAGAGCTGCAGCCTCAAGGGTGTCCATTGCCTCCCTTTCCCTGTTTTCTCCACATTTCTCTCTATTGGAATCCTTGGTCCTGCGCCTTCTGTTTCCTATGTGTTTTTTGCCTGAAGTCGTTTCTCCTTGGTTACTCTCCCTCCTGCCTGCTCTGCTGCCTCAGGAGCAGCCCTGTTCCTGAGGCTCTGTGCATCCATCTTGCAGATCCGGGCCCTGCAGGACACAGTGCTGGAGGTGGAGGCTGCTCGGGCAACTCGAGAGAAGCAGCTGCTGCAGGAGCTCAAGGAGTCCCGGGCCAGAGAACGGTGCTTGAAGGCTTCTGTGTGTGTGCTGGAGACTGAGGTGTCTGAGCTGCGTGTGAGGCTCCAGAAGTCTGATGACAAAGCTCTTGAAAACTAGAAGCTGCAGAAGGACTTGGAAGACAGTGAGTGAGGTACAGCTTGTCCTCTCCTGTTTCTCACCAGTTAGGATCTCTGATCCCATGCACAGGAAAAGTGCCCAGAGATGGCAGAGAGAAAATATAACCAGCCGGAGATTTATCCAGTGTAGGGGCAGTGAAAGCTTTTTCTCAAGAAAGATGCTATGGCTGGCAGTGCCATCTGGCTGTGCTATGGCTGATCCCATGCACAGCTGGTGCCTTTCAGGTGCCATGTCTGTGCTAAGGAGCTGTAGCTGCATGCCTCAGCTCAATTCTCCCAAACTCCAGGCCCTGCCAGAGCCTTCAGGCTATTGATCCCGCTCGAGCAGGGCTGCACAGGCATCCCAGCTCTTTAGTCTCTGTCAGATTGGTCATTCTGCACAAGTCAAAGAGCAAACACACTTTCCTATTCCTCGGAACCTTGCCCCTTTCATTCCTACTTTTTTCTTTGCCTGGAAGATTCCTTCATTTCTCTCGGCTTTGGATCCCTTGTGGGCTTAGGGCATGGCCAGCACAGGCAGGCAGAGAAGACAGTGCTGTTGTCTCTGCAGGATGCACAATGCCTTTGCCTTTGCTTTGCTTTTCCCCTTCTCCTTCCCCTTCCCTGCTGCAGGTTAGTGGAATGCACAACTCAAGGACAGTTCTCAAGCAATTGCCCTGCAGAAAGAGGCTGCTGAAAGGAAAAAAGAGGTTGTGAGTCTTCGTCAGGAAGTCGCACCTGTGCAGAGGAAATTGGAGAGCCTGGAGAAGGAAAGAAGGATGTGCTGTTGAGATTGGCAGATGCCACAAAGGGATCTCCTTCCTTCCTAAACTTCTCAAAGAGGAGCCAGGGAGCAGCAACTTAGTCAATAGTTGATGTTTAAAGGATAGTATAGGTGTAATTGAACCTTTATACAACTATGTTCCTTAGGATGAAGGATATCTTTCTAGAGAAATAAAGAGTTTATTATGATCACAATTAAACTCAAAGATCTTTTTCTGAATTATTTACTACCCAGGGCAGAGAACAATTAACTTGAGGCGTAGTGCATTATATTTGAAGCAACATAGAAGCCATTGTATCCAAGGCAGCAAAACCAATTCTTAATGAAAGATTGATGCTACTCAGCCAAACCAATGACCATGGGCAAACATTTCTGCCATCTTCATGGAGTGCCCTTGAAGGAGTGCCATCCTGACTCCAGGGAGGAATCTGCAGAAGGGACACACATGGCGTGAGGACTTTAATGTGGGCAGAAGAAACCTGCCATGTGTGGAGGTTTTACATTTGTCTTTAGGAAACTGCAAGCTGTTTTTTCTCAGAGTCACAGAATCTCAGGCTGCATGAGGCCAGAGGCACCTCTGGAGGTCACCTTGCCCAGCCCCTGCTCCACCAAGTCCACCCCGAGCCAGCTGCCCAGGATGTGTCCACGTGGCTTTTGAGTCTCTCCAGCCATGGAGACTCCACCACGTCCCTGGGCACCTGCCCCAGTGCTCAGCCACCCTGCCAGTGCAGAAGTGGCTCCTGAGCTCAGAGGGTCCCTCCTGTGTGTGTCACTTTGTGCCTGTGGCCCCTGGGGCTGTCCCTGGCCCCATCCCCTCTGCAGCTTCCCCCGGGTATTTATCCCCAGGAATGAGATTCCCTGAGCCTGCTGTACTCCAGGCTGGGCAGTCCCAGCTCTCTCAGCCTCTCCTCACAGCAGAGATGCTCCAGTCTGTCCATCACCTTCCTGGCCCTGTGCTGGACTCTGTCCAGTCTGGTCCTGTCTCCTGTACTGGGCAGCCCAGCTCTGGGCCCAGCACTCCAGGGATGATCTCACTGGTGTGGGGCAGAGGGGAAGGATCCCCTCCCTCCACCAGCTGTGACACAGCTTACATATTCAGAAAGAATTGGCAGGATTTACAGCAGGGATTTCTGTCACATAGCTTATGTGGGAAAAAATGTAATGATCCATGCTCCCTGTCCCTAGCGGTGGGTAAAGGAAAAGTGTTCCTGTTGTTGGTGACAATGGATGTCAGCTGCACCGGAACCGTGCCAGGCTGGTGTGGCCTACTGTGGGAAGGAGCATTCTGAGGGAGGTAAAAGCTGGGGTGTAGAGATCCTTCAAAGACTGTTCTTCAAACCGTAGAGGCCCCTGTTTTGTGAGGATCAGGAGCAATTCCTAGGCCAGGGCTGAAACTGTGCTTCTGTGAGTTCCTTTACCTCCCAGATCAATTTTTCCATTAATGATGACACATCAAAGTTGAAACTTGCCCAGCTGATAATTCACTCATCTTCCTGTGACCTTTGAAAAGGAGGGAAGAATTCTTGATCCTGCAAACATTCAAGAACTGGCTAAGGATGAGAAGGTCAAGGGTTGAGGACTTAATTTAAAATAAGCTGATTTAGGAAGGTGAAAAGCAGAATCACAATGCTGGGTGACAGGAGATCAACTGAATCAAGAACTTTTGATCGACCTCATCTCAGAAAGGAAAAATGTGAAAGAAAACATTGTGGAAGAAGAATCAAGTTAACCCAGAGGAGTGTGGAGACATTCTGGTGGAAGCAGTATTGAAGGGGGTCAGTAGTTAGGGAGCTCTTGAGCCAGGCATTCAGCAGGTCTAAGGAGCAGAGGAAGCTACAGCAGCTGTCTATTGTCTTCAAAAAAGCCTGGCCAGTGAAGGTGGTTCCTGAGAACTTCAAAGAGCATGACACCAGTCTTAAAGATGGGCACAAAGGAGGGTCTGCAGAAGAACTACGGGCTGTTCTCCTTTGGAATCCCAGGGAAGGTGATGGAGCAGATCCTTCTGGACACCCTTTCAAGCAACTGAGAGGCAAGGGCATTGGGAACAGCCAGCACAGATTTACCACAGGGAAGTGGTGCCTGGCCATCTTGACTGACTCTGTGAATAATGGGAGACCAGGGATGATGTTGTCTGACACTGTAAAGCATTCAACGGCCACGCAGTCTCCTCACAGCCCGAGTGGTGAGATATGGACTGAGTGAATGGTGAAGTGAATGGAAAACTGCCCAAACCAGCAGGCTCAGTGCTGCTGGATCAGGTGTATGTAGTGGCCAGGTTGTGGTGACACCACTCACAGATCATCCCTGGAGCCACTCTTGCTGTTGATAAATGACTAATATTTATATGCAAAGGATGTCTTCTCTAAGCAAATTAGTGCCATGAAATTTTACAATGGGGTGTTCATTCCACCATGGTCATACATATTCATCACAAGGTAATTCCTAGCTCCTACATAAACATTACTCTTCCTAGAACTACTTTACCCACCTCTGCCCCTTCCTGGAAGTCCTTTTATGGTCTTAGGAGGTCATCTTAAGGGCTCTTTGTTGGTCATATTCACTGAGAGCAGTCAGAATGGTAAGTACCCTTGTCTTGAACTTCTCTTTGGGCATGTACGGCTGATCCTTCTTACATAACTCTGCCACAGTCTGAAAAATTAAGACACAAGCACCAGAGGTTTATGTCCAAAAAAGAGACTGAGGACTCCTTTTACTTTATTTGAATTAAGGGAGAGACCATGGTGCATATTGGGGGTTGGCTCTTTCCCTTTTGCCTCTGTGGAATTTTCCCCATTGTCATGCCAAGATACCTGTTGACTGGGCCCTGATGGCAAGGGGGAGGAGAGAGAGTGGAGGGAAACCCCGTGAGATTCAAACAACCAGAAGAGGAAGTGAAATACTGGTCCTCACCCCATTTTCCCCCGCGGAGTTTGGACAAGAAGGACGATCGCCGCCTCTGTCCCAGCCCTGCCATCCCAGTGCCGGGAGCCATCCTCACTGCTGTTTTTCTTGCCTTATCCTGCCATTATCCAGCACTCTGCTGAGCAGCAGGACCGACACTGTGAGCAGAGGGCTCTCTCTCCATCTCTCTCTCTCCCCCCGGGACAGCGCTGCCATCACCCCCAGCCCTCCTGCAGCTCTGTGGGACCTGCCCGCTCCTGCACTGGGAACTGCAGCTCAGGGCAAAGGTGCCTGCAGCCAGAAAGGACTGGGACTGAGTTACTGTTCTGTTTGTGGCTAATTTCATAGCTGTTGTTGTTCTTGTTTGTCTTGTTAGATATACTAGTAAAGAACTGCTATTCCCCATATCTTTGCCTGAGAGCTCCCTTAATTTCAAAATCATAATAATCTGTAGGAAGAAAGGATCACATTTTTCAGTTCAAAGGGAGGCTTCTGCTTTCCTTAGCAAACATCTGTCTTTTAAGCCAGGACAGATTTTGGCCGCCCAATGTGGGGCCTGAGGGCATTGAGAGGAAAGGGTGAAAAAGGAATAACAGTTCTTGAGTTACCTCAGTTTTGTGTTAGGTGGCATCACGCTGTCCATCTTGCTGTGGTTAGGGCTCCGTGTGGCCACAGCTTTATCTCTCCCATTTGCAATCCCTTACTTGAATATGGGTGCTATAACTCAGGCTGCTGTAGCTATTATCCAGTTCCTTTTGTGGGCTGATTACGTGAGAAATTCATGGATTTTTAACTTCCTCTGGAAGGTGGGCACATGGATTCAGGGCTATCACACTCTAACTGTATGTTTTTGGGGTTACTTTAATAATGGTACATACTGTGAGGATATGACACCAGGAAAAATTTTGTCCTAACCCCTTACACAGTTTTTTTGGGTCTGCTCCACCAGCTTTTGAAGGGTTCAAATCTCTTCTAAGCAGTAATGATATCATACAGTGGCTGACATTGCTAATAGGCCTTGTAAACCTGTTCTATTTAACATTCTGAGATGAGGGGAGATTGACTTGGATGAAAACTCTGATACATCCCCCAAGAATTAGGGATTCTGTCCCACAGCCTGACTCTGCCCCAGAGACTAAGGATTCTGCCCCAGAGCCTGACCCTGCCCCAGAGGTTAAGGATGTTGCCCCTGAGCCTGATTCTGCCCCAGAGCTCACCTCAGAAAGGAACCATCCAGTGTGGGTGGGGTTTCTAGTGAAGGAGATGGGCCAGATGCTGAAGGAGTACCTTTCCCCAGCTCTTGAGAAACTCTCCCCCTGCCTTAGAGAGGGATAACCTGATGGTGCAGCAGTGGAACCCAGAGATGTTACATCTCGCCAGATTCCAGCTGAATTGCAAGGGTACTCACGACCAGCAGCAGTTGCCCCCGTGGAAACTAGAAAATCTAGGGTGAAAACAAAGCACCTAGATAATAAGGATCAGAAAGCAGGGCCCTCACAACCAGCAGGGGAGCCAGAGGTTGAGATCTGTCAGAAGAAACACGGGAGACAAGTCTCATGCTATCATGATCAACAAGTCTCGTTTATTATGAGCTAGATGATTACTTTTATACATGCAATAATTAGCTCATGCATATTGCAAACTTATAGCTCTTCATTGGTTATACTGTTCATGACGCATATGACCTTCGCAGTTGCCAGTTCCTCTATTTTATTTACTTTTCTGCATTCCTTCTGCTTTGAACACCCTTGTTGTTGTATGATATCTGTGCTCAAGGATACTGTGTCCTTGCAGGCAGTCACATAGGCCACGGCTACACTTTGACTAGTCTGATTGTATCACGGTCTTTGCAACGCAACTATTCTTCTGTTATGCTCTCCACACTTCCCCCGTTTTCTTTTTGTGCCAGTAGGGATGTGTTCCCTCTCTGATCTATAGCTTGCATTATTGCTGCCTGTAAGCACTTAAAAAGGCATGGCACTATAATAAGCATCCCATAAATTACAATCCTGATTATGATTAAATGTTGCAATACGGACGACAGCCAGGGACCTAAACCAAGACTTTTTATCCAGTCTTCAAGCCCAAACCCAGAGTTTTGTTGTAAGTGTGTGGTTAGTGTATGTAATTGCTGCAATTGTGTGTGTATGCAAACAGAGTGGTCTGATAAGAGAAACAGCATAATCTCCCACCTGTTGCCTGTTGATGTACCCAAGTGTCTCGACCACAACCCCCACAATGTATCAGCACCCAGGCATGATGATATTGGTCTCTACAGCTTAAGCATCCATAAAACCTTATCTCATCGGCATGATAATTGGCTAAGCAAGCAAGCAAATATGCTAATTGGTCTGCTGTCCTTGGCTCTATAACAGCTGGGCTAAGTATTGTCCGCAAAAAAGGTTGGTGCGGTCGAATCAGCAGCTCCAACTGCAGGGGTAGGTTCCTGACGGTCTCCACCTTGTGGTCGGTTAGCTGGCCTAGTCCAGCGTGCAGGGATCCACTCGGGCCCTTCTATTTCTACGGTGAGGACGGGAGTGCGGTTAGCCAGTGTCATTCCTCCGATGCCGGTTACGTTGGTTGTTGCAGCTTGTGCCGGCCAGTTGGAAGGCCATTCTTCAGGGGAAATAATACAAGAGTCTGCACCTGTATCCAATAGTCCAGTCAGCTTAATGCTTTGGCCTTGAAAATGTAAATGACAAGGCCACTTAGGGCACGTTGACAGGTCTAATATGAGCAATGTCAGTCCTCCGGTGGAGCCGAAACCTCCTTGTGCCCTGGGCTTTTGTTGTAAAGGAGTTATTTCTCTGGCTAATTGTGGGAGCGGTACCAACTGAGCTAGCCTTTGCCCTTTTGTGATTTTTATTGGGGGATAGGGGGTATGGACCATGATCATGATTTCCCCTTCATAGTCCAAATCTATAACGCCAGGCAAAACAAAAAGTCCCAACATTGACGCAGATGAGCGACCCAAAAGTAGTCCCCCCACAGGTTGTCCGTTTATTAAGATAGGCCCAATGAGTCCTGTGGGAATTTTATGTGGCATTGTGGTTAGGATTGTGATGTCTACTGAGGCTGCCACGTCCATGACGAGGCTCCCTCTGGTGGCTGGCTGCAGTTGTTGGCTGGTCCTGACGGTATCGCAGCTGCAACTTGTGTCCCCGCGCGGCCGCTGCTCACGCTGTTTCTCGAGTTTCCCGACTTTCGGCGACAAGCACTGGTGTTGTGCGTGTTGGACTGGCACTTCCCGCACCAGACTCCTGTCGCAGCATACTCTCGTCGAATATGTCCACTACTGCCGCAGCGGAAACATTTTATTTTGCTGTCTCCATTAGGACGGGAGCGGGGGTTGATTACTGCCGCTTGGAGGAGTGCAAGAGCTGCCATGACCTGAGTCTGTGAAGATTTTGCCTGCTCTTGTAGCGCTTTTGCCTGTTCCTGCAACCCCTCTCCTATCTTTTGTAGGGCATTAACTAAAAAGACTTGTGAGCCTGAGGGGAGGGAGGCAGCCCTCTCTAGTAAATCTGCTATTTGCCAATCTCCTGGCATAGAACTTATAAGATTTCTAGCAGCTGTATTGCAATTTTGCATTACACACTGTTTCAATAGGGCCCCCTGCATATAATCTTGTACCCCAGCTTTTTCTATTGCTTCTATGACCTTATCTACAAAAGCTCCCAGTGGTTCTTCCCTTCCCTGTTTTATGCCCATATAAATAGGTACTCCTTCTGGACTTTTAATTTTGCTCATGGCCCTCCTTGCTACATTCATAGCCTCCCGACATTTATCTGGACCTATTAGCGCCTGTGCTTCAACCCGCAAATAGGCCCCCAACCCCATCAACTCTTCCACTGTCAGGTCATGCAACGGGTCTCCTGGGGCTCTCTGTACATTGGCCGATGCCATGGCCTCTTGCTGCCAATGTGCATTGAACAGCATTAACTGATGAGGTGTATAAATCAATCGTGCCAGACCCCTTATATCCGAAGGTAATATAATATAGGA
The DNA here is from genome assembly GCF_963662255.1 of Cinclus cinclus. Taxonomy (NCBI): domain Eukaryota; kingdom Metazoa; phylum Chordata; class Aves; order Passeriformes; family Cinclidae; genus Cinclus; species Cinclus cinclus. The sequence continues at coordinate 2,619,299 of NC_085063.1, forward strand.
GTTAAAAAGATAGTCCAGCATTTGTCTAACGGGTTCACTAGTGACTCCATAACTTCCCACTGTGGCACGCAATTGTGCTAAAAGCTTCCAATCCAGTGTTGTAATAGTCGCCTGCAATCCTCCCTGAGGACTGGGAGTAAAAACAACTGGAAATGCAAGAGACTTGGTGGCAGCTTCAACAAGGTCAGAGTCTCCCTTTTCCACCCCCTGATGAGCTAGCGCTGCCCACAGCTCACGCCTCTCCCTTGCCATGGCCTCCGCAAGGTCAGATTTTTCCTCAGGGACAGGCTCGGGGCTCGTTGGGGCTTTTGGAGCTCGGGGGGGGGTCACAGGGAGGTGGCCAATTTGGCTCGCTTCCTGGGTCTGCTGAATCCTTAACAGGGGTTGCAGACGGAGCTGGCGGCACTGAAGCCGGTAAATTAACAGTGGTGAAGGTGGGAGGATTGGAGCACTAGCATTCCATTGCGGGTCATAATTTTTATTTCTTTCTTGGGCTGTCACTACCTCCTGTGCCACTCTTTTTTCAGCCTGATTCATCAAGAGTTCATTGTGTACTACTTTCCACAATTTGCTTATATTTTTTGCCGGTTTGTCATCTTCTAACACTAATTCCCACAACTTATCCCCAAACCGTCTCCATTCTGACAAATTGTGCATTGTATGAGGGTTTATAAAATACCCATACGAATAAGCATACTGCAAAAGGGAGGGGAGTTCCTTGGCTAAGTCTATCCCTTTAATTTGCCTCTTTCTTAAGAAGGCTGTAAATAAATCATATGCCGCTTGACTGTCCATACTCACGTCAGAGCTGTTGCAGCCCCTCCAGGCTTCGGCAGCACGTACCGGCCAAGCCCACCGCTGTGGTCGCTCAGGACACGGAGCACTTTCCTTTTATCTCTGTAGTCGTCCCTCTAGCTGCAGGACCCGGACCCAACGTGTTCTCTGAAATCCGTGGCATATCAGGTTTATCACGTCGATGGTCACCATTTGTCGGATGAAACACGGGAGACGAGTCTCAAGCTATCATGATCAACAAGTCTCGTTTATTATGCGCTAGATGATTACTTTTATACATGCAATAATTAGCTCATGCATATTGCAAACTTATAGCTCTTCATTGGTTATACTGTTCATGACGCATATGACCTTCGCAGTTGCCAGTTCCTCTATTTTATTTACTTTTCTGCATTCCTTCTGCTTTCAACACCCTTGCTGTTGTATGATATCTGTGCTCAAGGATACTGTGTCCTTGCAGGCAGTCACATAGGCCACGGCTACACTTTGACTAGCCTGATTGTATCGTGGCCTTTGCAACGCAACTATTCTTCTGTTATGCTCTCCACAGAGATCGTCTCGGAGTCCCTGTCACACGAGAGTCTCCGCAATCTGCGTAAAGACGTTGTACGACGGGGCCGTGAGGCTTTTACAATGTGGTTACTGCGGGTCTGGGACCTTATGGGTACAGGTGTGCAGCTGGATGGTACTGAGGCAAGAAATTTGGGACCCCTGACTCAGGACTCAGGCGTGGACCACGTATTCGTAAGGGAGCCAGGCCCCCTTTCCCTCTGGGAGCGGCTTTTAATGAGTGTAAGAGAGAGGTTTGTCCATAGAGAGAGAATGCAGGAGCACCACCATAGAATGCGCTGGAAGACCCTTGAGGAGAAGATACAACAGCTGAGAGAAGTGGCAGTACTGGAGATACTCTTTGGGAGGGGTGGACAACATGACAATGACCCCGACAAGGTCAGGTGCACAGGGCAGATGTTGTGGAATCTCGCACATCTGGGGCCATCTCAATACACCACATTCATTGCAGCCGTTAATGCTGACACCAACCAAGAGACAGTGGGTTCTGTTGCCAATAAGCTCAGAAATTTTGAGAGCATAATGAATGGCCCAATGCAGGCTCAGGTCTCTGCTGTGATTAGGGAACTCAAAGAGGAGATAAGAGGGGTGAGCGAGGAGATGAGGAAGGTCAATGCAGCACCAGTGCGAGTCACAGATGCCAGAGTTAGAGCCCAACGTCCCCCAGCTAGGGAGAGAGGATACACCCCACGAGCTGACCTGTGGTTCTTGCTGTGTGACCATGGGGAAGACATGAGAAGGTGGGATGGGAAACCCACTTCTGCCCTGGCAGCATGGGTGCGTCAACTCAGGGAAGGAAACACTAACCAAGGGAGCTCCACTAAAGTGAAGGTAGCCTCAACTTCCCATAACCAAGGTGCAGTGTTTTACAAAAGGGAGGATGATTTGTCAGATCCCCTTGAGGGAACCTCCAGTATGTATGCCCAGGAAGGAAATAATAACCAGTGCTAGAGGGGCCCTGCCTCTAGCCAGGGGGAGGCACGGGAAAACCGGGTCTTTTGGACGGTGTGGATCCAATGGCCTGGCACATCAGAGCCACAGAAACACAGAGCATTAGTTGATACTGGTTCACAGTGCATCCTAATACCATCGGGGCATGTGGGGGAAGAACCTGTTTCTATTGCTGGGGTGACAGGGGGATCACAGGAATTGACTTTGCTGGAGGCTGAGGTGAGCCTGACTGGGAAGGAGTGGCAGAAGCATCCAATTGTGACTGGCCCAGAGGCACCCGTGTATTCTAGGCATAGACTTCCTCAGGAATGGCTATTACAAAGACCCAAAGGGACTCAGGTGGGCCTTTGGAATAGCTGCTGTAGAGGCAGAAGGCATTAAGCAATTGAACACCTTGCTTGGACTGTCAGATAACCCATCTGCAGTGGGACTCCTGAAGGTGAAGGAGCAGCAAGTGCCAATTGCCACCTCCACACTGCACCACCGGCAGTACAGGACAAATTGAGATGCCGTGATCCCCATCCACAAGATGATCCGTGAGCTGGAGGGCCAAGGGGTGGTCAGCAAAACCCACTCACCCTTCAACAGCCCCATCTGGCCTGTGCGCAAGTCTGACGGAGAATGGAGATTGACTGTGGACTATCGTGCATGGAATGAAGTGACTCCACCGCTGAGCGCTGCCGTGCCGGACATGCTGGAACTCCAGTACGAGCTGGAGTCCAAGGCAGCAAAGTGGTACGCCACGATTGACATTGCCAATGCATTTTTCTCCATTCCTCTGGCAGCAGAGTGCAGGCCTCAGTTTGCTTTCACCTGGAGGGGCGTGCAGTACACCTGGAACCGACTGCCCCAGGGGTGGAAACACAGCCCCACCATCTGCCATGGACTGATCCAGGCTGCACTGGAAAAGGGTGAAGCTCCAGGACATCTGCAATACATTGATGACATCATTGTGTGGGGGAACACGGCAATGGAAGTATTTGAGAAAGGAGAAAAGATCATCCAGATTCTGCTGGGAGCTGGTTTCGCCATCAAGAGGAACAAAGTCAAAGGTCCTGCCCCAGAGATCCTGTTCCTGGGAGTAAAGTGGCAAGACGGGCGGCGCCAAATCCCCACTGAGGGCATCAATAAGATCACCGCGATGTCTCCACCAACCAACAAGAAGGAAACACAAGCTTTCCTAGGTGCCATAGGCTTTTGGAGAATGCACATTCCTGAGTACAGCCAGATTGTGAGCCCTCTCTACCTGGTCACCTGGAAGAAGAACGATTTCCACTGGGGCCCTGAGCAGCAGCAAGCCTTTGCCCAGATCAAGCAGGAGATCGCTCATGCCGTAGCCCTTGGCCCAGTCAGGACGGGACCAGAGGTGAAGAATGTGCTTTACTCTGCAGCTGGGAACAAGGGCTGGTCCTGGAGCCTTTGGCAGAAGGTACCTGGTGAGACCCAAGGCCGACCTCTGGGATTTTGGAGCCGAAGTTACAGAGGGTCTGAAGCCAACTACACCCCAACAGAGAAGGAGATCTTGGCTGCTTATGAAGGAGTTCAAGCTGCCTCAGAGGTGATTGGCACAGAAGCACAGCTCCTCCTGGCACCCCGACTACCAGTGCTGGGGTGCATGTTTAAAGGGAAGGTCCCCTCTACCCACCACGCCACCGATGCCACATGGAGCAAGTGGATTGCCCTCATCACACAGCGCGCCCGTATCGGAAACCCAAATCGCCCTGGGATTTTGGAAATAATTACAAACTGGCCAGAAGGTGAAAATTTTGGTCTTGCCGATGAAGAGGAGCAAGAACAAGTGACCCGGGCTGATGAAGCCCCGCCATACAACCAACTGCCAGCAGATAAAACTCACTACGCTCTTTTCACTGACGGTTCCTGTCGCATCGTGGGGATGAACCTGAAGTGGAAAGCAGCCGTATGGAGCCCCACACCACAGGTTGCACAAGCTACTGAAGGAGAAGGTGGATCAAGTCAACTTGCTGAACTCAAAGCTGTTCAGCTGGCCCTGGACATTGCTGAAAGAGAGAAGTGGCCAAAGCTTTACCTTTACACTGGTTCATGGATGGTAGCCAATGCTCTGTGGGGTTGGCTGGAAAGATAGAAAAAAGCTAACTGGCAACGTAGGGGAAAACCAATCTGGGCTGCTGATGAGTGGAAAGACATTGCCAGTCGGGTAGAGAAGCTACCTGTAAAAGTCCGTCATGTAGATGCCCATGTCCCCAAGAGTCGGGCTAATGAGGAGAACCGACACAATGAGCAAGTAGATCAGGCTGCAAGGATAGAGGTATCACAGATAGACTTAGACTGGCAACACAAGGGAGAATTGTTCCTGGCTCGATGGGCCCACGATGCCTCAGGTCATCAAGGCAGAGATGCTACCTTGAAGTGGGCACGAGACCGAGGGGTGGATCTCACCATGGACAGCATTTCCCAGGTTATCCATGACTGTGAGACGTGTGCTGCCATCAAGCAAGCCAAGCGAGTGAAGCCCCTCTGGTATGGGGGGCGGTGGTCCAAATATAAGTATGGGGAGGCCTGGCAGATTGACTACATCACCCTGCCTCAGACACGCCAAGGCAAGCGCTACGTGCTGACCATGGTGGAAGCCACCACTGGATGGTTGGAGACCTACCCTGTGCCTCACGCCACTGCCCGCAACACCATCCTGGGCCTGGAAAAGCAAGTCCTTTGGAGACATGGTACCCCTGAGAGAATTGAGTCAGACAATGGGACTCATTTCAAGAACAGCCTCACAAACACCTGGGCCAGAGAACACGGCATCGAGTGGGTGTACCACATTCCTTATCACGCACCAGCGGCTGGGAAAGTGGAATGGTGCAATGGGCTGCTTAAAACCACCTTGAAGGCACTGGGTGGGGGGACTTTCAAGAACTGGGAGATTAATCTACCAAAGGTCACAAGGTTAGTGAACACCCGAGGTTTCACTAATTGAGCAGGCCCTGCCCAGTCTGAGCCCTTGAGAACACCAGATGGAGATAAGTTTCCAGTGGTGCACATGAGAGGTATGCTAGGAAAAACTGTTTGGGTGAACTCTGCCTCCAGCAAAGACAATCCAATTCGTGGGGTGGTTTTTGCTCAAGGACCCGGTTGTACCTGGTAGGTGATGCAATGGGGTGGAAAGACCCAATGCACACCCCAAGGAGACCTTGTTTTAGGGTGAACTACCGATGATACTGTGCCTGTATGGATCTGTAACTGTATGGATTTCTATAATTTGAAGATTTTAATTTGATTTGGCATGATGGCATGGGAAAATTCGGGGTGGATAATGTTGGGGGTTGGTTCTTTCCCTTTTCCCTCTGTGGAATTTTCCCCATTGTCATGCCAAGATACCTGTTGACTGGGCCCTGATGGCAAGGGGGAGGGGAGAACGGAGGGAAACCCCGTGAGATTCAAATATCCAGAAGAGGAAGTGCAAGAATGGGCCTCGCCCCATTTGCCCCATGCAGTTCGGACGATAAGGACGATCACCGCCTCTGTCCCAGCCCTGCCATCCCAGTGCCGGGAGCCATCCTCACTGCTGTTTTTTTCCTTGCCTTATCCTGCCACCAGCCAGCACTCTGCTGAGCAGCGGGACCAACACCATGAGCAGAGGGCTCTCTCCATCTCTCTCTCCCCTCGGGACAGCGCTGCCATCACCCCCAGCCCTCCTGCAGCTCTGCGGGACCTGCCCGCCCCCAGCGCCGGGAACTGCAGCTCAGGGAAAAGGTGCCTGCAGCCAGAAAGGACTGGGACTGAGTTACTGTTCTGTTTGTGCCTAATTACATAGCTGTTGTTCTTGTTTGTCTTGTTAGATATACTAGTAAAGAACTGCTATTCCTATCCCCGTATCTTTGCCTGAGAGCTCCCTTAATTTCAAAATCATAATAATCTGTAGGAAGGAAGGATCACATTTTTCAGTCCAAAGGGAGGCTTCTGCTTTCCCTGGCAAACACCTGTCTTTCAATCTAGGACGGAGGCCCTTAATTTCAAAACGATCATAACTGGGAGGGAGGGGGTTTACATTCTCCAACCCAAGGGAGGGTCCTGCCTTCCCTAGCAGACACCTGTCTTTCAAACTGAGACACCCATAACAATTGGTCAGTTCACCAGAGGTGTCTACGTGCAGGCAAACATCTGTTTTTAGGATTTCTTTGCATTTTATCTCTTTGACGGTTGAGAATAGTTTATAGAGGTGCAAGAAACCACGTCCCAGTCTTCGAATTCTTTCTCAGGGAAATGAGCTGTTTTTCACCGTTACTGGATTCTGTTCTTAGGAAAGGCTGGTAGCTTTGTCACAGCTGTGTCTGAGTGAGTCAAAGTCCAGTCTGTGCAGCTTTCCAGGCCTGCTGTTCAGCCCCCACCCTGGGGCACGGTGAGCTTGTTGTCCACCAACACGCCCAAGTCCTTCTCCTCAGGGCTGCTCTTGATCCACTCTCTGCCCAGCCTGAGCCTGTCCTTGGGAATGCCTGAGCCAGGGGCAGGCCATGCACTTAGCTTCATACCAGCAGAGCCACACTGGGACTTTGGTGATGGTCTCTGGGCCTATGGCAATGACTCCAGCTCTTGGAATCTTTGAGCTCCTCTTGCTGCTTCCCCTACCTCATGCTTTTCTTGCGACGCGCCTGCTCCCCTTGGTACCACCTCATCATCCTTGTGGCAGGTTGGCATGGCCAGGTCAGGGTAGCAGGGGCCTGCAGGGGGACCCTCTAGGAGGAGACACCAGGAGCTGTCCCCATGTTGGGCAGAGCTGGCTCCAGAGGGCTCCAGGACAGACCCACCACTGGCTAAGGCTGAGCCAACCAGAGATGTGGGGAGGGCCTCCGTGGTCAGGTATTAAAAACGGGGTCAACGCTGCTGTGCAACAGCAGCTGGGAGGGAGGAGGGAGAAGATGTGGGAGCAGCAGCCCTGCAGGCACCAAGGCCAGGGAAGGAGGAGGTGCTGGAGCAGATTCCCCTGCAGCCTGTGGTGCAGCCCATAGGGAGGAGGATTTTGACCCGTAGCCCGTGGAGGTGAGTAGAGGAGCAGATCCCCACTGCGTCCCATGTAAGGACCAAGGAGCAGAGCAGGTGGGGATGCCCTGAAGGAATCTGCAGCCTGGGAGGAGCCCACGCTCGAGTGGGTTCCTGGCTGGGGCTGTGCTCTGTGGAGAAGAGTCCATGCAGGAGCTGGCAGGATACTGGAGCAGTCTGTTCCTGAAGGACTGTACCCTGTGGAAAGGGACCTTGTGGAGCAGTTCTTAGAGAACTGTGGCCCATGGGAAGGACCCACATTGGAAAAGTTGGTGCAGGACTGTCTCCCATGGGAAGGGAAACTGTCAGGAGAAAGGAGCAGCAGATACAAGTGTTATGAGCTGGAAGCAATGCACATTCCCCATGTCACACACTGCTCAAGGGGAGGAGGTAAAAGAGTTGGGAGTGAGGCTAAACCTGGGAAGAGGGAGGGTAGGGGGAGGTGTTGTCACCTTTGTTCTTATTTCTCATTTTCCTACTCTGTTTCGTTGGTTATCAAATAAATTAATTTCCCCAAGGTGAGCTTGTTTTGACTGTGACTGCAATTGGTGAGTGACCTCCCTGACCCACGGGATTTTAATCACATTTTCTCTCCCTTTTCAGTCAAAGAGGGGAAGTGATGGAGTGGCTCAGCGGGCACCTGGCTAGCCAAAATTGACCCACCACACTTTTCCTAACTCCTTGCTCACCATCTCCACCTTCCACACCCATTGCCCATGACTTGTCCCTGTCCCTGACTCCACTGTGAGTGAAGGTCTACAGGAGCTGCAGCATTTATTTTGCACTTTATCTACTGCTCACTCAAGACATGCCAATAGCACAGACTAGCCTGTGATGTGCAGTGGCCTGGTGTGGCAGTGTACATTGCAGCTTTTCTAAAAGCTGCAATTTGAAACCCAGCCAGCCTGTTCAGCAGGCAAGTCCCTGAGTGAAAATCCCAGCTCATCTCCTGGCCCCTAAGTGCTGATGTATCACTGCTCAAGAAATGAGTGACTGAAATTGTAACTGATAACCTAGGGGTGCCCAAGATAACTTAAGGACCTTCTTTAAGGCATGCTCACAAACCATCAAGTGCCTGAAGTCTTGTTGCAGTGAACCACGAGTGCCATGTCTGTGTGCTGGACCCGGCAAACCCCCGGCAGCCCAGCCATGAAAGAACTGCCCCAACTGTAACAGTCTGGGCCCTCATCTGACACCAAAACTCCCCTGCCAGGCCTTGACAGTCTGGAATTGCCTGTGGCAGGTCTATAGCAAGTCCACGCTGAGTCCACACCAGGACCATGGTAGGTCACTGGTGGGTGCAGTGTGGTGGTCCCTTGGCCCAGGTGCCATGCCCCTGGGTAGGGACTTCCTCACTTTGTGCCCACATGGTCCTTGCGTGTCACCAGCACATTTTGTGCCTGCTTCAGGACCTCCTCCTCAGTCACGTTGGGGAAGGCCTCTCTGGGGTTCATGGGGAAGGCATGGTAGCTTGGCTACTGTGTGGCCTTGCCATCCATGTCCCAGTCACACAAGCACGGCACATCCAGGACAAGGCCCCTCAGCTCCGGCTCCTCCACCTCCAGCCTTTGGGCCATACCCATCAGGCCCCTGTGGCTCTGAATGGCCTTGCCAGGGCAAAGTACAGCTGCCATCAGCGCCTTCTCCAGGGCCTGGTGCACTTTGAAGTGCACCCAGCTGGGGCAGCAGTGCCAGATGTCCTTGTAGGGTGCCTGCAGGTCACTCGTGGCCTGATGCAGACAACACAGGGCCTTGGGGACAGACGGAGTGTGACAGGCCATGAGCTCCTCACTGCTCAGCCAGGAGCCGTGACATCCCTGTCCATGGTGCCAGGTGGTGCTCTCAGGTTTGTATTGGACCCTGAGCTGTGGCCACACCTTTGGCCGCCTGACACCATGCAGAGGCCTCAAGGTTGTGAGGCTGGCATCCTTCCATGGCCCCTCTTCTGCCACAGCTTCCTCCTGCAGCCTCTTCTCTGGCTCTAGTGCAGCACCTACCCGTGCCAACGTTGTTCTCCTCAAGAACCAAGGCCGTGTCCTGTGGCTCCTGGCAGACCAGCATTTCGGAGCACGGACAAAGCGGGTGCCTCCAGCTGCCCACCCAGGATGTTATTGATCTCCATGTGCCAGCATCTCCACGAACCTCAGCTGGTGCACGTTCAGCACCATCTCTGCATGCCGGACGTAGAGGAGCCATTGGGCAGCACCAGACAGGCACACGTGGATAACCTGTGACTGGGATCTGCCCTCCAGCTCAGCCCAGCATCGTGTAGATGTCCTTGCAGCACTGCACTTTCAGCTGCTCTACTGCTAAGCCACCATCCCCCTCCATTGCCGTCATAGCCTTGTGGCTCTGCCACTGCTGCAGGAGGGACTCCAGTCCCAGCCTAAAACCACGGGGATACCCACAGGGTCAGCAGACGCCCCTGCACAGTGCACTGAGAGCTGTAGTGACATGGCTGTGGACCACCCTCCTCCAGCTGCTTCTCTGTCACCTCTGAGAGCACCCACGGCCACAGGTGTGGTGGCAGGTTTTACAGCACAGTCTGTGGGACAGCTCCAGGCAGCCAGCAGCGCTCAGCAGGTACAGCTCAGCTACAGCGCAGCAGTCGGGGGGCTCCAGTTCCTCCTGCAGCAGCTGGAAGAAATGCCATGTGGCCAGCAGGGACGTCTTCTTCTGGCTACTGCTAAGGTTCCCACTGCCATGGCTCTCCTGGTAGATTTGAGCCACAACATGGCTGTAGTGAGTCAGTGTGGGAACCAGGAGGACACCAAGGTGTTTCAGGAGATCTCCAAAGGCAGCCACATGGGGGTGAGGCATGAGGAGGTTGGGGTAAAAGTCAGCCTCGTCCAGGAGTGATGTCAACACCCGGCGTGGCCTGGCCATGTCCCATGCCTTGGCCAGCACCACAGGCAGCTCAGCAAGGTGTTCTGTGTCCACCTCCTTCAGATGGGTCTGCAGGAAGCTGTACATGCTATGCAACACCCTGGCACGTGTGCTTACCTGCAGTTGTGTCAAGCAGGCTGTCCTGCACACATGATCCAGCCTGACCTCCACCAGGGCAGTGGGTATCTCTACAAGGACTCCCATGGCATTCAGGGACCCCTTCTCAAGTTCAAGGGATTTTGGCAGGATGGTGGCTGATGTCCACACAAGCTCAGCCACATTTTTGCCTTAGGAAATGCTCCCTTTCAGAGCCATGGCTTTAGTGGAGTCTGCAAAAGGAGGGTGGAGGTTCATCAAATTTGGGGGGATATCCAGTGGAGGCAGGAATTGGACCGAAGTGCTCTTCCTCAGGAAATCCTCTGACTCAGGATTTCCCAACAGGATTGCACGTTCCTTGAGCTGTAAGAGCCAAAGCGAGAGATGCCAGACTTCAGATGGCTCTTTAAGATGCTCTTTATTGTATCCAGATGATACAGCAATTTACAGGTGGTGAGTCACAAGAGCCTAGCCTACAACTATCAGCTACAGCTGTAGGTTTGTCGGAAGTCAACTTTATTTCTGGTTACAATGCGTTATATACTTTTCTTTTCATGCATAACAACCAATCAAAACCTTTACTATTACCTATAACCTATCACAACTACTAACATTACCATCTTCATGGTATTATTTTCCACTTACAAAAAGTTAGCGTGGTACTGTTTAAGCTAGAAGTTGTTTTTCAGTTTTCTTGCAGTGGAAAATTCTCAGACCATTTTTCTACTTGCAACATTGGCATTCTTGTTTGCCAGTGAAATCTTTTTGCTCAGTAAAAACATCTTTTCTTTGAGGTGGAGTTATCCTTAGCTCTGAGCCATTAAAATCCCTTCCAACTCATATACCCTTTGCCTTCTTAGTTATCCAGTAGGACTGGCTCAGCAATTCTTTTCTTCTAGAGCAAAACTTGCTTTCATTTCTATTTCTGCTTCACATTCTACATTCAAAGGTCTTTCTGCTCAACATACACATCTGTGAAACCTTCCTGTCAAATCCCTGTCTGTCCCAACACTGAGCATCTCCTGCTGTCAGTCAAGCAGTTGCAGTCAAGCAGCATGGCAGGTAGCCCAAGTGGCTTCATGTTCCACCTCCTCAGCCACTGCCACTAAATCCTCTACAGAGAGCCTGGTGCAGACCCGTGCCTTAAGGAGGAAGTCTGACACAGCACAAGTTGCCTTGTAGCTAGGCAATTAATTTGGCCATAGATCAGAAATTTGGTTTGATTAGCCTACTCCAATAAAGAGGCCCTAGGTGAACAATGATAGGATATATTCAAACCCAAACAGAGATCTCCCCCAATAACCTTCCACCCTAGACAGCAGACACTTCACTGGTCAGAGAGCTGGGCAGTCCAAACTCCAGAACAATCAGTTGTCATGAGCTGGGGAATTCAAACCCGCTCTTTAAGAAGGGTCTGGAACAATAAAGAGGATTCTGTCATTTGGATCAATCAGGATCGAGTCATCTGTCTCCTCACACGACCCCAGTAAATGCCATAGGTGCCTGCTGAGCATGGCAATGGAAGGCCACAAACAGGGAGGTCCCCAGTGAACATCATGGCAGACACCTGAGCACATGCAGAGGCTTGGGAGAACTCTGGGAGGAGAAGCTGTTCTGTGGCTCTGATGATGGTGTCAGTGCCCTGAAGGAGCAGCCAAGACAGGTGCTGCAAGCTGACATGTCCTGCCCTTTTCTGCTGTCAGATGCACACGGGACACATTTGCTGCCACTGGTACACTAGACTTGATGCTGGATCACTGGAGGGCCATGCATTGGTAGGGAATGGCCTCCAGCAAGGGCAGAGCGTGATCTTCTAGCAGCAAAGCCTGAGCCTGTGTAGCGGGCCACGTACTCCGCAAACACCACAATTTTTCCCTCCAGCCCTGAACATCAGCCACAAGTGTCTGCTTTTCTTCAGCGCTTGCTGATTCTTCCTTTATCTCAGTCCAGTCTAGGATTTTGTTTGGAAGCTCATTCACGTGGCTTTAAGGGGCCTGAATGGAAGAGAGGCATTACAGCTGTGGCGCAGGACTTGTGTCCCTCTCCGCAGGAGCCGGATCGAGAGGCACCTCGGAACCCTCAGCAATCCGGCCAGCAACACACGGGCAGGAGGCCACAGATGGCGCTTCCTGGCTGGGAGAGGCCTTGTGGCCATCTCCAGCCACCGGTCTCACAGGGATCCCCGCAGCTCTGGCCCCCGCCCAGCCGCTCGCTCGGCAGCGTCAAGGCTTCAACAGAACCACCAAAGGCCAAGGGGCCTCTGGCCATCTTCCCTTCCCCACTGCACACCTGGGCAGCTTGCTGAGCACAAGGACTCGTTTTCCCTTCTTCCCCTGTCCCCTTGGGACACAGGCAGCAAAAGAAAGCTCCTGGGAGGCTGGCTATTAGAACACATCCTATATTTACACCCTAAAGAAGAACGAGAAAGAAGGAAAAAATAACCTAAGAGAAAAGAACAATGCCCGCTGGCTCAGGTGGTCCCAGCTCACAGGGCGCCTCTCCACTCAGCTCTCCTCAGAGCTGCAGCAGCAGAGCCAGCCACGGCCCCACAGACAAGGCCGTTTCCTGCGTGCCCTGTGGAATTGATTTTGCAGCTTCTGCAAGATGGGGCCTGAAGCTCTCTCTACTGCTCACAGGAGATAGGCTGTTTCGAGAGCCTGGCTTCTGATGCCAGGGCTGATGTCCTCTGCAAGAGAGAGGAACAGAGCCACGGTCAGATCCCACATCTCCAGAGACCCGAGGAGACCCCCGTGCCAGGGCCATCCCAGGGGGCTCTGGCCATGGCCAGGAGGGAGCAGGGAGCAAGGGGATCAGCCCAAAGCTACTGGACACTATTGCCGCACGTGCCCCGGACATGTCTGTGGCTGCTCTGGCCACCGCAGCCCTGGTCCGCACAGGGAGCAGAGCCCTCGGCAGCCGAGGCAGGGATTGCAGCTCCCCCCCGGCTGGCAGGCCTGACATCCTTCTGCCATCACTCACCCTCACAGGTGTGCTGGAGAGGAATGCCAGAGCTGGCTCTATAAACAAGCCGTGGATCTCCTGATAGGTAAGAGTCGCACTGAGAGATTCAAGTAACCATGGGATGGATTGCACTGATTGATCAATGGAAAAAGATATTTGCCTTTCCTAACAAACTATAGGCTTGATGATAAATGAAATTGGATCTTGAAAAATGAAAGAAGGAATGGGAAAAACTATGAGTCCTATAAGAATTAAAAGGTAAAAAGGATGGTTATACATCTGAAGGGATCCTGAAGCAACAGGTGCTCCAGGCAGGCTGTACCTCTCAAGTACCTCAGCCAATGGGAAAAGAGAGAGGGAAATGCAGCCAGGAAACTGGGATAAAAGGAGGCTCTGTCCTCCAAGAACTGGAGAGATCCCAGTGGAATGCCCCATGGCCTCTCCCTTTCTTCAAATAAAGCTAAAAGGTCTCCTCTGTATCCTTTCTGGACATAAACATCTGATGTTTGTGGATTAATTTTCCTAAGAAAATGATTTGTTGCACATCCTGGTCAGAACAACATCCTTGCCCGAAGAAATGAATGACTTTGATTCTCTAACACTAAAAACGCTGTTGATAAAGTTTTGTGTTTTTCTTGCTATCCTGCATTACTAGTGAAAAAGGGATCCCCCAGAAAGAAGATGGGATCCTCGAAGCCCACTGCCCTCCAGACGGGAGAAGAAAATACCCTTGGGCCTCTGCTGGGGTGGGGGGGGCAGCACAATAATCAGAGGGGGCCGCAGAATCAGTCCCCCAGTCCCCCCCTCCCCCCAAAGACATAGAAAATGTTGTCCTCCAGCCCTCCCATATTCTCCCCCATTCCAAATTGCCCCCATGACCCCAAGAAGCCCTGAAGCTCCCCCTGCCACTATAGCCCCCCAAAGCCCGCCCAGGAGCCACCCTGGACACCCTGAGAGCCCTCGCCACCTCCAAACCCGTAGAGCCAGTCATGCACCAGTGCAGCCACGTGGCTGGGGGGGCTGTGGGGCCATTTCGGGGGTGCAGCTCCTCCCAGCTGCCCCTGGAGGGGCTGAAGCCTCACAGGTCCTCGGTTAGGACGCCCTGGCCAGCTCCCACCTGAAGGCCACCAGGGTGTCCCCACAGGCCACGGCCGTGTGTGAGTACCAGCGGCATTGGGCAGGGGGGAAATAACCTTTCGGCCTCAGCAAAATAATCACCTCATCTCTCACAGTGCTATTAAGTCTTTGTTCTTCTACACAAAGTTCAGGAGTTTAGCATGAACTCGGCTGAGAAGCAATCCATGACAATTAGTAAAGCTTATGACAAATACCAACTGATTTAGCTAGTTGTAATGATCATGGATCCTGTGTTTTACGGAGGGTATGCCCCAAGGGGGGCATGGATAGGCGGGTGGGGATGTCCCGAGTGCCTTCCAAATACCTCAGCCAAGGGGGAAAGGAAATGAGGAGAAAATGCGGAAGGGCAATGAGGAGAAAAGAAGGCTACATGCTCCAAGTAATTGAGAGAGACCCCGCTGGACACACGCCTGATGGACTCTCTCCCTTTGCTCCAATCCAGGCACTTGTACAGGACTCCTCCGCCTCCTTTACGGACACGAACCTCTAGCGATGTCAATTTTACGCTCTGGGGAGCGGGGGACGCTGGAGCTCCTCTACCTGGGGAGGAGGGAAAACAAACCAGTATAAAGCAGTCCAGACTGGAGCAGCTGGGGAAAATTCAGAGTCCCGAGGGGGCACTGGGAGCGAGGCAGGGCAGGGGCGGGAGTGATCGGGAGGGGAGGGCGGGGAGAAGTTCCCGGCTCGGCCGAACCTCCCCTCAGGGATTGACAATGGGGGGGCGGCTCCCGCCCAAACCCTGGGGGGAAAAGCGCCCTCAGGGATTGGCCGCGCGGGACGGGGGCGGGGCAGGAGCAGTTCCGGCCTCAGCCGAGCTCCCCTCAGAGGGGGGAGCCCAAAATAACCCAAACAAAACCTCAAAACCTCCTTGAAGTTACAAGAAAATCTATGGAAATTTAATAAACTTGAATAAGCATGAAATATTTGAGGCAATATTGTAGTTACTAAGCGCATTCCTGAAGAGCAGGCAGGTCTTGAGAATGCTGAGCCTTAAAACTGATGCTGTGTGGACCAGCAACTTGGAACTCATGTTATGAGCTGGGTCCCTGCCCCGCTGCCCAGCACAACTGTGGGGACACGGGGGAGGCAGGGCAGGTGCTAGGGCCAGCAGGGAGCTGGGATGGGGGAGAACCAGGGAGGACCATTCCACCAGCCCCTGGAATGATGGGCTTCACATCCTGGCAACTGTCAACAGGCCATGGAATGTTGGAATGTTGGGGATTGGATCCTGGCAACAATCAACAGCTCCCTGCTCATTGGTGTTTGGACTCTGGAGCTGTCAACAGCTCGTGAGCATTGGGGCTCAGACCTCACAAAGGCGAACGTCACATTGTTTGTTTGCTAGTGACCCTGCAAAAGCCAAGGGCTTTGGATATTGGGGTTAGACCCTGCAAAGGCCAAGGGCCTTTGGATATTGGGGTTAAACCCTGCAAAGACCAAGGGCCTTTAGGCACTGGGGTTTAGACCCTGGCAAAACTAACGACCTTCGGACACTGCGATTTGGACACTGTTGGTGCCAAAGGGGCAAATGGAGACCCGGCGGGTGAGTGAAAAAGCCACTGCTCTCCTTGTGCCAGGCCAGCAGGGGCCAGGCTGGGCCTGGGCTGTGCCTTAGGGGAATTGGTTCCCTTTGGGAATAGCAAGGGATTAAGAGTTGGCTGTTCCAGAGCAGGCAGTAGCTTTGATGCTTGCTGTGGGGACAGGCCTGGGAGGGAATGGGGGACTCCTGGCCATTCCAGAGCGCAGCCACATCTCCTGCTCCATCCTTGTCCCACTGGAGGCCGTGCGCACAAACAAGGGAACAGCTTTTCATTGCCTTTCCTTCAGCCCAATTTACAGTGCAGCCTCAGTGCTTCCCAGATGCAAGAATGGATTTCTCCCAGACATTTCTGAGATGATCCCCAGAAGCCCAGAGGAGGCCACGGGGATAATAGGAAGATGCTCCAAGGGCTGGGGGACCTGTGCCAAGGGAAAAGGATACAAGAGTTGGGGTTGCTAAGCCTGGAGAAGGTTGCAGAGTAAAACTGGAGCCCCTTCCTATGCATGAAGGGGCTGCAAGAGAGCTGGAGAGAGACTTGAGCCAGGGGCCTGCAGGGTCATGACAAGGGGCAATGGCTGCCCACTGAGACAAGGCAGGGATGGATGGGAAGCTGGGAGGGAATTCTGCCCTGTGACGGTGCTGAGACCCTAGCACAAGTTGCCCAGAGAAGATGTGGTTGCCCCGGATCCCTGAGAGTGGTCAAGGCCAGGTTAGATGGGGCTCTGGGCAACTGCCCTTCTGATGTTCTTAGAAGTGATGAGACCCCTTCCAGCGTGTTTGTTTGTGCTGCTGTCAAACTACTGGGCTGGAAATACTGCCAAGGAGGGGAGGAAGAGCTCAGCTGGAATTGCTGTGCTCTGGGACAGGCTGGGAAGCACTTAGAGGCAACTGCCTCAGGGGCAGCCATGCAGTCTGAGTGTGCTCTTCCCTGTGCTCTTCCAGGGAGCTCGAGGCCTTTCTCACCAGGGACATTCCTCCAGATCCCCTGAGGTGAGTCAACTGTGCTGAGCTGGCTGGGATTTTGAAACTGCTTCTCCATGAATGGGCACTGGTTCTTGTGAGATCAGAAGGGGCATCACAGTGGTACTTTGGAATAGCAAGAGAATAGCTGACTAACAGCTGGATGTGGGATTTCATGGCAGATGAAACCAGATGAGAGTGACAGCATGGCCAATTCTATCATCTGCACTGACAGTCCTGGGAACATGCTCTCAACTCTGACATCCACTGATGAACAGCATCCCTTGGAATTGGTTCAGGGAGCCATAGAGAATTGTGGGCGCTTGTGGCAATATTTTGAGCAAAAGGCAGAGAAATGCCAGAGGCTCAGATGCCACCAGCAGCTCATAGGCTGCCTGTTGGAAGAAATCAGAAGGTGAGCGTTTCCTTCTCCTGCGTTCCCAAGTCAATCTTCTTGCAGACCTGGGAGTTCAGAGGCGTTCTGGGTGAATAAATCCCCCGCCCTACCATGCATAGGCCTCAGAGTGCCTCTTGAGCATTGTCCTGTCTGGGTCTTTCATGCTCTACTGTGACTTCCAAGACAGTCTAGAGATGCATAGCCATGTTGGAAGAGAAGACTCCTTCCTGTCACCATGCTACTCCCCTGAATTCTGTTCTTTGCGTGCCCCTGCCCAGCCACTGCTTCTCACTGAAGGAAGGCAAAATCCTGCCTACCTTTCCCTTTGCCTCTGGAGGATACTCTTTGGGAGGGAAAGAGCAAGGACTTCCTTAGCCCAGTGCGCCCAGCTCCATCCTGGAGTGCTGAAAACGGGACTGGTGACCCCTCAGGCCTCCTTGTTCTTCTGACTGAGCCTTGTCTCTGCAGTGACTTGGCCAGCCTGGAGAAGTCCAGGGAAATGCTGCAGCAATGCATTGGAATCCCAGAGCCTGGAGCCTTGAGTCTGCGTCAGAAGAACACCAAGGAGCAGAAGGAAGCTTCAGCCCAGGCAGAAAAGGCAGAGCAGAAGGAGAGGATGGAGGTTGGTTTTGGAAATGAGACTGGTTTTCTATTGCAAATTGTCTTGCTGTGCACACTGGTACACGGCTGTGCACACCTGTCTCAAGATGGCCCATGCATTTATTAGCCAGGGATATGCATGTTCATCAGCAATGCTGTATATGCTTTTGCAAAATTGCTTTCTTTGGGCAGCCTCAGAGCCTCTGAAAGAGGGATGGGAGCTGGGGAAGGGTCTGGAGCACCGGTGTGACGAGGAATGGCTGAAGGATGTCCCCTGTGCATCAGTCCTTGTGACTGGGGCATCAGAGAGGGGGACATCTCCTTCTCTACAAGCCAGTGCTGTTGTCTTTTCAGGTTGGGGGTTGTGGGAGGGATGAAGCTTCACAGTTGTAAGCGAGGAGCTTGCCTGGGATCTCATGCTGAAGACTTTTCCACCCCTCCTCAGGCAAGTGAGCGTGAAAGGCATCATGCAGAGATGCTGAAGCAATGGGGAAAAGAGAAAGCAGAGAGAGAGCAGGAGCAGCAGGACGTGCTGTGTGAGATGCGGCAGAAAGTTGCTCCCTTGCAGGACCAACATGAAGAGGAAGGAAGTAGATTTGAAAATGCCAAGAGAGAGGTAATGATTGTGAAAGGAGAACAGGTGTGATTTTTTGCAAAGCTGAAGCTCTAGGACATGGCAGGATATGGGGCTGTGTGCCATGAACTCTGAGTCTTCCACATTGAATTTGGAATGGTGAAAGATGATTTGGGCCATCTTTGGGACCAGGAATGAGCCCTCTCATAGGAAGCCAGGCAGAAATATCATCTTTCAGCTGAGATTTTTGTGCTGCTCTTGTGCTCTGTTTTTCTATGACGTACCTCAGAGTATCTTCACTGTTCTCTTCCTGATCCCCATTTGTTGTGTACTGGTGGGTATTCATTGCCCAGGTGACTTTATAGGACTTTTCTTTTGTGGGCATAGGTATGGTGCAGCAGGAATGCTGACACAAAATAGGAAAGTCTTTTTAAAGATTCCTCTGCAGTATTTCTGAAAAGTAACCCAGAGGTATCTCTTGGGCAGTGTTCTAAGTCGCTTCCTGGGAAGCTGTGGCTCCCCTGGGACAGACAGTGGCCCAGGGGAGCAGCAGCTGAGTGCTCTGAGAGTGCCTGTGCCCATCAGTCTCTGCCTCTTCCACACAGATATTGCAGGGCAAGTGTGAAGCCCTGTGCTCTTTCTTTGTGTGCAGGTCCTGCTGGAAGAGCAGAATGACAGGAGTGCTTTATCAGAGGCACTGTTCCAAATTCATGGAGAACTCAGCCAAGCCTGTCAGCAGGTCCAGCAGCTCAGGCAGGAGGTGAAAGAGCAGCAAGAGAAGAGGCAGGTAAGTGTGAGTAGGCAAGGAATAGAGTGCAGGGCAGTGACAAGGGCACAAAAGGCAGCTCCTGGGACTGAGGAGGCAAGGGCTGCTTCAGGCCCTGGGGGAGTACAGAGCCTGGTAAGCTCCAGAGCTCAGCCCCAATACGGAGGGCTTGCAGAGGAAACAGAAATGGGTAGAGAAGGCAATAGAAGTAGCTGAAGAAATGGGAATTTGAGATAGCAAGTGGAAAAAGCTGAGCCTGAGGACAGGTCCCAGGAAGTTGCTCTGCATTTTGTTGCCAGACCATCAAGGCAGAGCTGCAAGCTGAGCTGCAGGAAGCTCGCAGTGCAATCCAGGCAGCAGACAGGAGGCACAAGGAAGAGCTAGAAGGCATAAAGGAGAAAATGAAACTTCTCCTTGAGCAGAGGGAGGCTCTACAAAAGCAGGTGAGCAAACCAGCAGTGGCACCACAGTCATCCAGGGAGGGATCTGTGGCCTTCTTGCTTTCCCATGGCCGAGCAGAAGCTGATGGGGTGATCCCTGGGGCTGCCCGCTCCTGTGCTCTCCATGGCAGCTGCTCTGAAGGACACTCAGTGCTCTGCTGAATCCCAGCTGCTGTCCTGGACAGCTGGGCTAGTGCTCTGAGCTGTGGGCCAGCAACCATCAGCATGGATTCCTGCTGGCCTCTTCTTGCCAGCCTTGGTTTGGGAGGTGCTTTTTCAGGTGCCCTTGCTGGGCCACTTAGTGATTGAAACAAGTTGTCCATATCCATTGTGAATCTGGTGCTGTCAGGACAGCAGGAGAAATGGAAGGTTGTCCTGTACCTTTCGTCACAGCCTCTGCTGTGGCTGACAGTGACAAGCTGTGGCTGTAGCCTCTGTCTGCTTTGTTCTGTTTCACTGGAGGTGGGAGAGTTGACATCTCAGCTGGCAGCCTCCCGAGAGTCCCAGGAAGCGACCGTCCAGAGAGTACAGGAGCTGTCTAGGCAGAAGCTGTTGGAGGTTGAAGATGTGCAGAAGATGCTGGAGGAGGCAGAAAAAAAGAACAAGGAGCTGCAAATGTACCTGCAGAACATGGAGAGGGAATGGAGTCAGTGGGAAGAAGTGGCCCAGCAAAATTCCAAATTGCAGGCTTCTGTGAATGTTCTAGAGAGGGAAAAAGCCAGGTGAGTGAAAGCCTGTGGGACTCTGCATTGTGGTGAATGGATTCCCTCTTGGCCATCTTTGCACCTACCAGGGGCTCTGGCAGCATTTCCTAAGAGGCAGAATGTGAACTCTCTGAGCAGACACGTCTCATTATCTCAGTGTTGCGTCTCATTTTCTTTTCCATTATGCCTTCAGTTAATGTTTTTCTGAAGACAAGGTATTTTGGGGTAGCTCTTTCCCTCTGGGGACTGTTTTGTTGCTAGGTTAGGTGGGTGTGTTAACACTGCCCAAGCTGCAGTGTGAGGAGGTGTCTGTGTCCCCACATTGCTCAGTGCCCAGCACAGGCACCAACTCCACCTTGGGTCCTGTAACTTGAATCCTTTGGGATCTGGATCAGCCTGGCATCTGATGCCTTTGCTGAGCAGAACCATCATAAGGCTCTGACTGCTGATCTAGGCCAGATTGCCCTTGGAGGCACCCAAGAAACAAGAATGTATCTTTTGCATTGTTCCTCATGAAACACCCTCCTCTGCCTGGAGGGAGTCAAGCAGGTTCCCTGCCACCCTCCACAAACACAGGCATTACTGACTGTGCAAAGAATGCAAGAAACAAGACCAAGGTTAGGGGGACTCCTCCAGCTGATCAAGTCCTGCCAGTCTTCAGTGTCAAGAAGAAGACAAAGGAAGTCTGGGCACTCTTGCTTGCCTTCACATTTCTGCATCTTCTGTCAGATTGTGCTCCAAGCCGGTGTAGGCACTTCTGCCTTTGGCCGCTGTTTCTCCAGCTGAAAGTAGGATTGATCCTGGTAAATCTTAGGGAAATTCCCAGAGATCCCTTGGCTCTAGGGTGCTGCACGTCCTCCCTGGACATACAATATGGGGGAAGGAAATGTCTCTTCCATGTTGACCAAACCTCCCCCATTTGGAGCCTGGTTAGTCAGAGGAAAATTGTTCCTCTCCTCAATGTCATCATGGCAAGACTTTCTTAGGTTTGTATTCACATTCCCATCTCAAAAAGAAGGCAAGGCATGTAGGCAGGAACTCCCCATTCTTTCAGGAACAAAAGGAGTGTGGGCGCAGGCTGGGCTGTGACTGCAGGGGGAAAAAACAGCCAAGTTGTTTAGACAAAGCTCATCAAACAGAGCAGATTTTCTCTGAGGTGGTGCAACTCCTAAGAGTTTATAAAATGGGATACCTTGTAGTAATGAGTTGCATGCTTCCCTTCTAGGCTGATTCTGTCTCTGGAGGAAAAGAACCTGTGCCTTAGAACACTGGAAGAAAAGAACCTGGCACTGAACAATCAGGTGTTTCAGTTTCGTTCTGCTCTTCAACAGGCTGAGCAGCTCTCTTCAAACCGCACAAAACAACTGCAGGAGCTCAACACCCAGGTAAGCTGTGCACTGGCATCCTCTTCTCCATGGACACACAACACCACATTTCCTTTGGAGGCCCCAAGCTCTTTCCCCTTCTAGCAGCATCCACTGCTGCTGTGTTCTGCCCACAGCTGCTGCTGCTGCCCCCTGAGGCCAAGGCTGGATCTGGTGTGTGCTGCTGATGTTTTCCCCCATTCCCTCCTGGGTCCCAGCAGGAAATCTGGGAGGAGAAGCAGCAGCAGACTCCTTTGGAGCCTCTCTGTCCCTGTGTTAGCAGTGTTGTCCCAGATGGAGTTGGTGCCTGTGCTGGGCACTGAGCAACGTGGGGACACAGACGTGGCCATGGCAGGCTGGGCAGGGCACTTCCACTGCAGCCAGTTCAGGCAGTGTTCAGAGCTGCAGCCTCAAGGGTGTCCATTGCCTCCCTTTCCCTGTTTTCTCCACATTTATTTCCATTAGAATCCTTGGTCCTGCGCCTTCTGTTTCCTACGTGTTTTTTGCCTGAAGTCCTTTCTCCTTGGTTGCTCTCCCTCCTGCCCGCTCTGCTGCCTCAGGAGCAGCCCTGTTCCTGAGGCTCTGTGCATCCTTCTTGCAGATCCGGGCCCTGCAGGACACAGTGCTGGAGGTGGAGGCTGCTCGGGCAACTCGAGAGAAGCAGCTGCTGCAGGAGCTCAAGGAGTCCCGGGCCAGAGAACGGTGCTTGAAGGCTTCTGTGTGTGTGCTGGAGACTGAGGTGTCTGAGCTGCGTGTGAGGCTCCAGAAGTCTGATGACAAAGCTCTTGAAAACTAGAAGCTGCAGAAGGACTTGGAAGACAGTGAGTGAGGTACAGCTTGTCCTCTCCTGTTTCTCACCAGTTAGGATCTCTGATCCCAGGCACAGGAAAGGGGCAGTGGCCTGACAGGGCAGATAGGAAAAAATAAACAGCAGGAGATTTATGCATTGTAGTGCCAGTGAAACGTTTTTTCTCAAGAGAGATGCCATGGCTGATCCCATGCACAGCTGGTGCCTTTCAGGTGCCATGTCTGTGCTAAGGAGCTGTAGCTGCATGCCTCAGCTCAATTCTCCCAAACTCCAGGCCCTGGCAGAGCCTTCAGGCTATTGATCCCTCTGGAGCAGGGCTGCACAGGCATCCCAGCTCTTTTGTCTCTGTTGGATTGCTCATTCCGCACAAGCCCAAGAGCAAACACACTTTCCTATTCCTCTGAACCTTGCCCCTTTCATTCCTACTTTTTTCTTTGCCTGGAAGTTTCCTTCATTTCTGTCAGCTTTGGATCCCTTGTTGGCTTAGGGCATGGCCAGCACAGGCAGGCAGAGAAGACAGTGCTGTTGTCTCTGCAGGATGCACAATGCCTTTGCCTTTGCTTTGCTTTTCCCCTTCTCCTTCCCCTTCCCTGCTGCAGGTTAGTGGAATGCACAACTCAAGGACAGTTCTCAAGCAATTGCCCTGCAGAAAGAGGCTGCTGAAAGGAAAGAAGAGGTTGTGAGTCTTCGTCAGGAAGTGGCACCTGTGCAGAGGAAATTGGAGAGCCTGGAGAAGGAAAGAAGGATGTGCTGTTGAGATTGGCAGATGCCACAAAAGGATCTCCTTCCTTCCTAAACTTCTCAAAGAGGAGCCAGGGAGCAGCAACTTAGTTGATGTTTAAAGGATAGTATAGGTGTAATTGAACCTTTATACAACTATGTTCCTTAGGATGAAGGATATCTTTCTAGAGAAATAAAAAGTTTATTATGATCACAAATAAACTCAAAGGTCTTTTTCAGTATTGCTTACTACCCAGTGCAGAGAACTATAAATTGTGGTGTAGTGCATTATATTTGAAGCAACATTGAAGCCATTGTATCCAAGGCAGCAAAACCAATTCTTAATGAAAGATTGATGCTACTCAGCCCAACCAATGACCATGGGCAAACATTTCTGCCATCTTCACGGAGTGCCCTTGAAGGAGTGCCATCCTGACTCCAGGGAGCAATCTGCAGAAGGGACACACATGGTGTGAGGACTTTAATGTGGGCAGAAGAAACCTGCCATGTGTGGAGGTTTTACATTTGTCTTTAGGAAACTGCAAGCTGTTTTTTCTCAGAGTCACAGAATCTCAGGCTGCGTGAGGCCAGAGGCACCTCTGGAGGTCACCTTGCCCAGCCCCTGCTCCACCAAGTCCACCCAGAGCCAGCTGCCCAGGATGTGTCCACGTGGCTTTTGAGTCTCTCCAGCCATGGAGACTCCACCACGTCCCTGGGCACCTGCCCCAGTGCTCAGCCACCCTGCCAGTGCAGAAGTGGCTCCTGAGCTCAGAGGGTCCCTCCTGTGTGTGTCACTTTGTGCCCGTGGCCCCTGGGGCTGTCCCTGGCCCCATCCCCTCTGCAGCTTCCCCCGGGTATTTATCCCCAGGAATGAGATTCCCTGAGCCTGCTGTGCTCCAGGCTGGGCAGTCCCAGCTCTCTCAGCCTCTCCTCACAGCAGAGATGCTCCAGTCTGTCCATCACCTTCCTGGCCCTGTGCTGGACTCTGTCCAGTCTGGTCCTGTCTCCTGTACTGGGCAGCCCAGCTCTGGGCCCAGCACTCCAGGGATGATCTCACTGGTGTGGGGCAGAGGGGAAGGATCCCCTCCCTCCACCAGCTGTGACACAGCTTACATATTCAGAAAGAATTGGCAGGATTTACAGCAGGGATTTCTGTCACATAGCTTATGTGGGAAAAAATGTAATGATCCATGCTCCCTGTCCCTAGCGGTGGGTAAAGGAAAAGTGTTCCTGTTGTTGGTGACAATGGATGTCAGCTGCACCGGAACCGTGCCAGGCTGGTGTGGCCTACTGTGGGAAGGAGCATTCTGAGGGAGGTAAAAGCTGGGGTGTAGAGATCCTTCAAAGACTGTTCTTCAAACCGTAGAGGCCCCTGTTTTGTGAGGATCAGGAGCAATTCCTAGGCCAGGGCTGAAACTGTGCTTCTGTGAGTTCCTTTACCTCCCAGATCAATTTTTCCATTAATGATGACACATCAAAGTTGAAACTTGCCCAGCTGATAATTCACTCATCTTCCTGTGACCTTTGAAAAGGAGGGAAGAATTCTTGATCCTGCAAACATTCAAGAACTGGCTAAGGATGAGAAGGTCAAGGGTTGAGGACTTAATTTAAAATAAGCTGATTTAGGAAGGTGAAAAGCAGAATCACAATGCTGGGTGACAGGAGATCAACTGAATCAAGAACTTTTGATCGACCTCATCTCAGAAAGGAAAAATGTGAAAGAAAACATTGTGGAAGAAGAATCAGGTTAATCCAGACGAGTGTGGAGACATTCTGGTGGAAGCAGTATTGAAGGGGGACAGTAGTTAGGGAGCTCTTGAGCCAGGCATTCAGCAGGTCTAAGGAGCAGAGGAAGCTACAGCAGCTGTCTATTGTCTTCAAAAAAGCCTGGCCAGTGAAGGTGGTTCCTGAGAACTTCAAACAGCATGACACCTTAAAGATGGGCACAAAGGAGGGTCTGCAGAAGAACTACGGGCTATTCTGCTCCTTTGGAATCCCTGGGAAGGTGATGGAGCAAATCCTCCTGGACACCCTTTCAAGCAATTGAGAGGCAAGGGCACTGGGAACAGCCAGCACAGATTTACCACAGGGAAGTGGTGCCTGGTGTTGGGGGTTGGTTTCTTTCCCTTTTTCCCTCTGTGGAATTTTCCCCATTGTCATGCTAAGATACCTGTTGACTGGGCCCTGGTGACAAGGGGGAGGGGACAGGAGGGACGAGGGAAGCCCCGCGAGATTCAAACAGCCAGAAGAGGAAGCGGAAGGCTGGGCCTCGGCCCATTTCCTCCGCAGAGTTCAGACGAGAAGGACGATCGCCGCCTGTGTCCCATCCCTGCCATCCCAGCGTCGGGAAACCACTATGGTACCCTGCCCTGCTGTCTTCTCGCTGTGAACTACCACCATCCAGCACTCTGCTGAGCACTGGCACCCACACTGTGAGCGGAGGGCTCTCTCCATCTCTCCATCCCCCTGGGACAGCGCTGCCACCACCCCCAGCCCTCCTGCAGCTCTGTGGGACCTGCCCGCCCCCAGCACTTGGAACTGCAGCTCTGGGAAATGGTGCCTGCAGCCAGAAAGGACTGAGACTGAGTTACTGTTCTGTTTGTGGGTAATTTCATAGCTGTTGTTTTTCTTGTTTGTCTTGTTAGATATACTAGTAAAGAACTGTTATTCCCCATATCTTTGCCTGAGAGCTCTCTTAATTCCAAAATTATAATAATCGGAAGAATCACATTTTTTTTCAGTCCAAAGGGAAGCTTCTGCTTTCCTTAGCAAACACCTGTCTTTCAAACCAGGACAGATTTTGGCCACCCAATGTGGGGCCCGAGTGCATTGAGAGAAAAGGGTGAAAAAGGAATAACAGTTCTTGAGTTACCTCAGTTTTGTGTTAGGTGGCATCATGTTGTCCAGCTTACCATGGTTTGGGCTCCATGTGGCCACAGCTTTATCTCTCCCATTTGCAATCCCTTACTTGAACATGGGTCCTATAACTCAGGCTGCTGTAACTATTATCCAGTTCCTTTTGTGGGCTGATAACGTGAGAAATTCATGGATTTTTAACTTCCTCTGGAAGGTGGGCACATGGATTCGGAGCTATCACATTCTAACTGTATGTTTTTGGGGTTACTTTAATAATGGTCCATACTGTGAGGATATGACACCAGGAAAAATTTTGTCCCAACCCCTTACACAGTTTTTTGGGTCTGCTCCACCAGTTTTTGAGGGGTTCAAATCTCTTCTAAGCAGTAATGATATCATACAGTGGCTGACATTGCTAATAGGCCTTGTAAACCTGTTCTATTTAACATTCCGAGATGAGGGGAGATTGACTTGGATGACAACCCTGATACATCCCCCAAGAATTAGGGATTCCGCCCCAGAGCCTGGCTATGCCCCAGAGACTAAGGATTCTGCCCCAGAGCCTGACCCTCACCCTGCCCCTGCCCCAGAGACTAAGGATTCTGCCCCAGAGGTTAAGGATGTTGCCCCTGAGCCTGATTCTGCCCCAGAGCTCACCTCAGAAAGGAACCATCCAGAGTGGGTGGGGTTTCTAGTGAAGGAGATGGGCCAGATGCTGAAGGAGTACCTTTCCCCAGCTCTTGAGAAACTCTCCCCCTGCCTTAAAGAGGGAGAACCTGATGGTGCAGCAGTGGAACCCACAGATGTCACATCTCGCCAGGTTCCAGCTGAACTGCAAGGGCACTCACAGCCAGCAGTAGTTGCCCCTGTGGAAACTAGAAAGTCTAAGGTGAAAACAAAGCACCTGGATAATAAGGATCAGAAAGCAGGGCCCTCACAACCAGCAGGGGAGCCAGAGGTTGAGATCCTCACGGAGTCCCTGTCATACGAGAGTCTCCGTAATCTGCGTAAAGATGTTGTATGAAGGGGCCGTGAGGCTTTTACAACGTGGTTACTGCGGGTCTGGGACCTTATGGGTACAGGTGTGCAACTGGATGGTACTGAGGCAAGGAATTTGGGACCCCTGACCCAGGACTAAGGTGTGGATCACATATTCGTAAGGGAACCAGGCATCCTTTCCCTCTGGGAGCGGCTTTTAATGAGTGTAAGAGAGAGGTTTGTCCATAGAGAGAGAATGCAGGAGCACCACCATAGAATGCGCTGGAAGACCCTTGAGGAGAAGATACAACAGCTGAGAGAAGTGGCAGTACTGGAGATACTCTTTGGGAGGGGTGGACAACATGACAATGACCCCGACAAGGTCAGGTGCACAGGGCAGATGTTGTGGAATCTCGCACACGTGGGGCCATCTCAATACACCACATTCATTGCAGCCATTAATGCTGACACCAACCACGAGACAGTGGGTTCTGTTGCCAATAGGCTCAGAAATTTTGAGAGTATAATGAACGGCCCAATGCAGGCTCAAGTCTCTGCTGTGATTAGGGAACTCAAAGAGGAGATGAGAGAAATGAGGGTGAAGATGAGAGAGATGAGGGAGGAGATGAAGAAGGTCAGTGCAGTACCAATGCGAGTCACAGATGCCAGAGTTAGAGCCCAATGCCGCCCAGCTAGGGAGAGAGGGTACACCCCACGAGCTGACCTGTGGTTCTTTCTGCGTGACCATGGGGAAGACATGAGAAGGTGGGATGGGAAACCCACTTCTGCCCTGGCAGCGCGGGTGCGTCAACTCAGGGATGGAAACACTAACCAAAGGAGCTCCACTAAAGTGAAGGTAGCCTCAACTTCCCATAACCAAGATGCAGGGTATTACAAAAGGGAGGATGATTTGTCAGATCCCCTTGAGGGAACCTCCAATATGTATGCCCAGGAAGGAAATAATAACCAGTGCTAGAGGGGCCCTGCCTCTAGCCAGGGAGAGGCACGGGAAAACCGGGTCTTTTGGACGGTGTGGATCCAATGGCCTGGCACATCAGAGCCACAGAAACACAGAGCATTAGTTGATACTGGTTCACAGTGCATCCTAATACCATCGGGGCATGTGGGGGAAGAACCTGTTTCTATTGCTGGGGTGACAGGGGGATCACAGGAATTTACTTTGCTGGAGGCTGAGGTGAGCCTGACTGGGAAGGAGTGGCAGAAGCATTCAATTGTGACTGGCCCAGAGGCACCCGTGTATTCTAGGCATAGACTTCCTCAGGAATGGCTATTACAAAGACCCAAAGGGACTCAGGTGGGCTTTTGGAATAGCTGCTGTAGAGGCAGAAGGCATTAAGCAATTGAACACCTTGCTTGGACTGTCAGATAACCCATCTGTAGTAGGACTCCTGAAGGTGAAGGAGCAGCAAGTGCCAATTGCCACCTCGACAGTGCACCACAGGCAGTACAGGACAAATCGAGATGCCGTGATCCCCATCCACAAGATGATCCGTGAGCTGGAGGGCCAAGGGATGGTCAGCAAAACCCACTCACCCTTCAACAGCCCCATCTGGCCTGTGTGCAAGTCTGACGGAGAATGGAGATTGACTGTGGACTATCGTGCATTGAATGAAGTGACTCCACCGCTGAGCGCTGCCGTGCCAGACATGCTGGAACTCCAGTACGAGCTGGAGTCCAAGGCAGCAAAGTGGTACGCCACCACTGACATTGCCAATGCATTTTTCTCCATTCCTCTGGCAGCAGAGTGCAGGCCGCAGTTTGCTTTCACCTGGAGGGGCGTGCAGTACACCTGGAACCGACTGCCCCAGGGGTGGAAACACAGCCCCACCATCTGCCATGGACTGATCCAGGCTGCACTGGAAAAGGGTGAAGCTCCAGGACATCTGCAATACATCGATGACATCAGTGTGTGGGGGAACACGGCAATGGAAGTATTTGAGAAAGGAGACAAGATCATCCAGATTCTGCTGGGAGCCAGTTTCGCCATCAAGAGGAACAAAGTCAAAGATCCTGCCCCAGAGATCCTGTTCCTGGGAGTAAAGTGGCAAGACGGGCGGCGCCAAATCCCCACTGAGGGCATCAATAAGATCACCGCGATGTCTCCACCAACCAACAAGAAGGAAACACAAGCTTTCCTAGGTGCCATAGGCTTTTGGAAAATGCACATTCCTGAGTACAGCCAGATTGTGAGCCCTCTCTACCTGGTCACCTGGAAGAAGAATGATTTCCACTGGGGCCCTGAGCAGCAGCAAGCCTTTGCCCAGATCAAGCAGGAGATAGCTCATGCCGTAGCCCTCGGCCCAGTCAGGACGGGACCAGAGGTGAAGAATGTGCTCTACTCTGCAGCCGGGAACAAGGGCTTGTCCTGGGGCCTTTGGCAGAAGGTACCTGGTGAGACCCGAGGCCGACCTCTGGGATTCTGGAGCCGAAGTTACAGAGGGTCTGAAGCCAACTACACCCCAACAGAGAAGGAGATCTTGGCCGCTTATGAAGGAGTTCAAGCTGCCTTAGAAGTGATTGGCACAGAAGCACAGCTCCTCCTGGCACCCCGACTACCAGTGCTGGGGTGGATGTTTAAAGGGAAGGTCCCCTCTACCCACCACGCCACCGATGCCACATGGAGCAAGTGGATTGCCCTCATCACACAGCGCGCCCGTATCGGAAACCCAAATCGCCCTGGGATTTTGGAAATAATTACAAACTGGCCAGAAGGTGAAAATTTTGGTCTTGCCGATGAAGAGGAGCAAGAACAAGTGACCCGGGCTGATGAAGCCCCACAATACAACCAACTGCCAGCAGATGAAACTCGCTACGCTCTTTTCACTGACGGTTCCTGTCGCATCGTGGGGATGAACCTGAAGTGGAAAGCAGCCGTATGGAGCCCCACACCACAGGTTGCACAAGCTACTGAAGGAGAAGGTGGATCAAGTCAACTTGCTGAACTCAAAGCCATTCAGCTGGCCCTGGACATTGCTGAAAGAGAGAAGTGGCCAAAGCTTTACCTTTACACTGATTCATGGATGGTAGTCAATGCTCTGTGGGGCTGGCTGGAAAGATGGAAAAAAGCTAACTGGCAGCGTAGGGGAAAACCAATGTGGGCTGCTGATGAGTGGAAAGACATTGCCAGTCGGGTAGAGAAGCTACCTGTAAAAGTCCGTCATGTAGATGCCCATGTCCCCAAGAGTCAGGCTAATGAGGAGAACCGACACAATGAGCAAGTAGATCAGGCTGCAAGGATAGAGGTGTCACAGATAGATTTAGACTGGCAACATAAGGGAGAGCTGTTCCTGGCTCAATGGGCCCACGACGCCTCCGGTCACCAAGGCAGAAATGCTACCTATAAGTGGGCACGAGACCGAGGGGTGGATCTCACCATGGACAGCATTTCCCAGGTTATCCATGACTGTGAGACGTGTGCTGCCATCAAGCAAGCCAAGCGAGTGAAGCCCCTCTGGTATGGGGGGCGGTGGTCCAAATATAAGTATGGGGAAGCCTGGCAGATTGACTACATCACACTGCCTCAGACACGCCAAGGCAAGCGCTACGTGCTGACCATGGTGGAAGCCACCACTGGATGGTTGGAGACCTACCCTGTGCCTCACGCCACTGCCCGCAACACCATCCTGAGGAAAAGCAAGTCCTTTGGAGACATGGTACCCCTGAGAGAATTGAGTCAGACAATGGGACTCATTTCAAGAACAGCCTCATAAGCACCTGGGCCAGAGAACACGGCATCGAGTGGGTGTACCACATTCCTTATCACGCACCAGCGGCTGGGAAAGTGGAATGGTGCAATGGACTGCTTAAAACCACCTTGAAGGCACTGGGTGGGAGGACTTGCAAGAACTGGGAGATTAATCTACCAAAGGCCACATGGTTAGTGAACACCCGAGGTTTCACTAATCACGCAGGTCCTGCCCAGTCTGAGCCCTTGAGAACACCAGATGGCGACAAGATTCCAGTGGTGCACATGAGAGGTATGCTAGGAAAAACTGTTTGGGTGAACTCTGCCTCCAGCAAAGACAATCCAATTTGTGGGGTGGTTTTTGCTCAAGGGCCAGGGTGTACCTGGTGGGTCATGCAAAGGGATGGGAAGACCCGATGCATACCCCAAGGAGACCTTGTTTTAGGGTCAACTACCTACAATACTGTGCCTGTATCTGTAACTGTATGGATTTCTATAATTTGAAGTTTTTAATTTGATTTGGCATGACGGTAGGGGAAAATTCAGGGTGGATAATGTTGGGGGTTGGTTTCTTTCCCTTTTCCCTCTGTGGAATTTTCCCCATTGTCATGCTAAGATACCTGTTGACTGGGCCCTGGTGACAAGGGGGAGGGGACAGGAGGGAAGAGGGAAGCCCCACGAGATTCAAACAGCCAGAAGAGGAAGCGGAAGGCTGGGCCTCGGCCCATTTCCCCCGCGGAGTTCGGACGAGAAGGACGATCGCTGCCTGTGTCCCATCCCTGCCATCCCAGCGTCGGGAAACCACTATGGTACCCTGCCCTGCTGTCTTCTCGCTGTGAACTACCACCATCCAGCACTCTGCTGAGCACTGGGACTGACACCGTTAGTGGAGGGCTCTCTCTCCATCTCTCTCTCCCCCTGGGACAGCGCTGCCATCACCCCCAGCCCTCCTGCGGCTCTGCGGGGCCCGCCCGCCCCCAGCACCGGGAACTGCAGCTCAGGGAAAAGGTGCCTGCAGCCAGAAAGGACTGGGACTGAGTTACTGTTCTGTTTGTGGCTAATTTCATAGCTGTTGTTGTTCTTGTTTGTCTTGTTAGATATATTAGTAAAGAACTGTTATTCCTACCCCCATATCTTTGCCTGAGAGCTCTCTTAATTCCAAAAAATTATAATAATTGGAAGAATCACTTTTTTTTTTTTTCAGACCAAAGGGAAGCTTCTGCTTTCCTTAGCAAACACCTGTCTTTCAAACCAGGACACCTGGCTATCTTGATTGACTCTGTGAATAATGGGAGACCAGGGATGATGTTGTCTGACACTGTAAAGCATTCAACGGCCACGCAGTCTCCTCACAGCCCGAGTGGTGAGATATGGACCGAGTGAATGGTGAAGTGAATGGAAAACTGCCCAAACCAGCGGGCTCAGTGCTGCTGGATCAGGTGTATGTAGTGGCCAGGTTGTGGTGACACCACTCACAGATCATCCCTGGAGCCACTCTTGCTGTTGATAAATGACTAATATTTATATGCAGAGGATGTCTTCTCTAAGCAAATGTGTGCCATGAAATTTTACAATGGGGTGTTCATTCCACCATGGTCATACATATTCATCACAAGGTAATTCCTAGCTCCTACATGAACCTTACTCTTCCTAGAACTACTTTACCCACCTCTGCCCCTTCCTGGAAGTCCTTTTATGGTCTTAGGAGGTCATCTTAAGGGCTCTTTGTTGGTCATATTCACTGAGAGCAGTCAGAATGGTAAGTACCCTTGTCTTGAACTTCTCTTTGGGCATGTACGGCTGATCCTTCTTACGTAACTCTGCCACAGTCTGGAAAATTAAGACACAAGGACCAGAGGTTTATGTCCAAAAAAGAGACTGAGGACGCCTTTTACTTTATTTGAATAAGGGGAGAGACCATGGTGCATATTGGGGGTTGGCTCTTTCCCTTTTGCTTCTGTGGAATTTTCCCCATTGTCATGCCAAGATACCTGTTGACTGGGCCCTGATGGCAAGAGGGGGGAGAGAGAGGAGGGAAACCCCGTGAGATTCAAACAACCAGAAGAGGAAGTGAAATACTGGGCCTCACCCCATTTCCCCCACGGAGTTGGGACAAAAAGGACGATCGCCACCTCTGTCCCAGCCCTGCCATCCCAGTGCCGGGAGCCATCCTCACTGCTGTTTTTCTTGCCTTATCCTGCCACCAGCCAGCACTCTGCTGAGCAGCGGGACCGACACTGTGAGCAGAGGGCTCTCTCTCCATCTCTCTCTCTCCCCCCGGGACAGCGCTGCCATCACCCCCAGCCCTCCTGCAGCTCTGCGGGACCTGCCCGCCCCCAGCACCGGGAACTGCAGCTCAGGGAAAAGGGGCCTGCAGCCAGAAAGGACTGGGACTGAGTTACTGTTCTGTTTGTGAGTAATTTCATAGCTCTTGTTGTTCTTGTTTGTCTTGTTAGATATACTAGTAAAGAACTGCTATTCCTATCCCCATATCTTTGCCTGAGAGCTCCCTTAATTTCAAAATCATAATAATCTGTAGGAAGGAAGGATCACATTTTTCAGTCCAAAGGGAGGCTTCTGCTTTCCCTAGCAAACACCTGTCTTTCAATCTAGGACGGAGGCCCTTAATTTCAAAATGATCATAACTGGGAGGGAGGGGGTTTACATTCTCCAACCCAAGGGAGGGTCCTGCCTTCCCTAGCAGACACCTGTCTTTCAAACTGAGACTCCCATAACGATTGGTCAGTCCACCAGAGGTGTCTACGTGCAGGCAAACATCTGTTTTTAGGATTTCTTTGCATTTTATCTCTTTGACGGTTGAGAATAGTTTATAGAGGTGCAAGAAACCACGTCCCAGTCTTAGAATTCTTTCTCAGGGAAACGAGCTGTTTTTCACCGTTACCGGATTCTGTTCTTAGGAAAGGCTGGTAGCTTTGTCACAGCTGTGTCTGAGTGAGTCAAAGTCCAGTCTGTGCAGCTTTCCAGGCCTGCTGTTCAGCCCCCACCCTGGGGCACGGTGAGCTTGTTGTCCACCAACACGCCCAAGTCCTTCTCCTCAGGGCTGCTCTTGATCCACTCTCTGCCCAGCCTGAGCCTGTCCTTGGGACTGCCTGAGCCAGGGGCAGGCCATCCACTTAGCTTCTGTCCTGGTTTGAAAGACAGGTGTTTGCTAAGGAAAGGAGAAGCTTCCCTTTGGACTGAAAAAAAAATGTGATTCTTCCGATTATTATAATTTTGGAATTAAGAGAGCTCTCAGGCAAAGATATGGGGGTAGGAATAAGAGTTCTTTACTAGTATATCTAACAAGACAAACAAGAACAACAACAGCTATGAAATTAGCCACAAACAGAACAGTAACTCAGTCCCAGTCCTTTCTGGCTGCAGGCACCTTTTCCCTGAGCTGCAGTTCCCGGTGCTGGGGGCGGGCAGGTCCCGCAGAGCCGCAGGAGGGCTGGGGGTGATGGCAGCGCTGTCCCAGGGGGAGAGAGAGATGGAGAGAGAGCTCTCTGCTCACGGTGTCAGTCCAAGTGCTCAGCAGAGTGCTGGATGGTGGTAGTTCACAGCGAGAAGACAGCAGGGCAGGGTACCATAGTGGTTTCCCGATGCTGGGATGGCAGGGATGGGACACAGGCGGCGATCGTCCTTCTCGTCTGAACTCCGTGGGGGAAATGGGCCGAGGCCCAGCCTTCCGCTTCCTCTTCTGGCTGTTTGAATCTCGTGGGGCTTCCCTCGTCCCTCCTGTCCCCTCCCCCTTGTCACCAGGGCCCAGTCAACAGGTATCTTAGCATGACAATGGGGAAAATTCCACAGAGGAAAAAGGGAGAGAAACAACCCCCAACAGCTTCATACCAGCAGAGCCACACTGGGACTTTGGTGATGTTTCTGGGCCTATGGCAATGACTCCACCTCTTGGAATCTTTGAGCTCCTCTTGCTGCTTCCCCTACCTCATGCTTTTCTTGCGACACGCCTGCTCCCCTTGGTACCACCTCATCATCCTTGTGGCAGGTTGGCATGGCCAGGTCAGGGTAGCAGGGGCCTGCAGGGGGACCCTCTAGGAGGAGACACCAGGAGCTGTCCCCATGTTGGGCACAGCTGGCTCCAGAGGGCTCCAGGACAGACCCACCACTGGCTAAGGCTGAGCCAACCAGAGATGTGGGGAGGGCCTCCGTGGTCAGGTATTAAAAACGGGGTCAACGCTGCTGTGCAACAGCAGCTGGGAGGGAGGAGGGAGAAGATGTGGGAGCAGCAGCCCTGCAGGCACCAAGGCCAGGGAATGAGGAGGTGCTGGAGCAGATTCCCCTGCAGCCTGTGGTGCAGCCCATAGGGAGGAGGATTTTGACCCGTAGCCCGTGGAGGTGAGTAGAGGAGCAGATCCCCACTGCGTCCCATGTAAGGACCAAGGAGCAGAGCAGGTGGGGATGCCCTGAAGGAATCTGCAGCCTGGGAGGAGCCCACGCTCGAGTGGGTTCCTGACTGGGGCTGTGCTCTGTGGAGAAGAGTCCATGCAGGAGCTGGCAGGATACTGGAGCAGTCTGTTCCTGAAGGACTGTACCCTGTGGAAAGGGACCTTGTGGAGCAGTTCTTAGAGAACTGTGGCCCATGGGAAGGACCCACGTTGGAAAAGTTGGTGCAGGACTGTCTCCCATGGGAAGGGAAACTGTCAGGAGAAAGGAGCAGCAGATACAAGTGTTATGAGCTGGAAGCAATGCACATTCCCCATGTCACACACTGCTCAAGGGGAGGAGGTAAAAGAGTTGGGAGTGAGGCTGAACCTGGGAAGAGGGAGGGTAGGGGGAGGTGTTATCACCTTTGATCTTATTTCTCATTTTCCTACTCTGTTTCATTGGTTATCAAATAAATTAATTTCCCCAAGATGAGCCTGTTTTGACTGTGACTGCAGCTGGTGAGTGACCTCCCTGACCCACGGGATTTTAATCACATTTTCTCTCCCTTTTCAGTCAGAGGGGAAGTGATGGAGTGGCTCAGCGGGCACCTGGCTAGCCAAAATTGACCCACCACACTTTTCCTAACTCCTTGCTCACCATCTCCACCTTCCACACCCATTGCCCATGACTTGTCCCTGTCCCTGACTCCACTGTGAGTGAAGGTCTACAGGAGCTGCAGCATTTATTTTGCACTTTATTTACTGCTCGCTCAAGACATGCCAATAGCACAGACTAGCCTGTGATGTGCAGTGGCCTGGTGTGGCAGTGTACATTGCAGCTTTTCTAAAAGCTGCAATTTGAAACCCAGCCAGCCTGTTCAGCAGGCAAGTCCCTGAGTGAAAATCCCAGCTCATCTCCTGGCCCCTAAGTGCTGATGTATCACTGCTCGAGAAATGAGTGACTGAAATTGTAACTGATAACCTAGGGGTGCCCAAGATAACTTAAGGACCTTCTTTAAGGCATGCTCACAAACAATCAAGTGCCTGAAGTCTTGTTGCAGTGAACCATGAGTGCCATGTCTGTGTGCTGGACCCGGCAAACCCCCGGCAGCCCAGCCATGAAAGAACTGCCCCAACTGTAACAGTCTGGGCCCTCATCTGACACCAAAACTCCCCTGCCAGGCCTTGACAGTCTGGAATTGCCTGTGGCAGGTCTATAGCAAGTCCACGCTGAGTCCACACCAGGGCCATGGTAGGTCACTGGTGGGTGCAGTGTGGTGGTCCCTTGGCCCAGGTGCCATGCCCCTGGGTAGGGACTTCCTCACTTTGTGCCCACATGTTCCTTGCGTGTCACCAGCACATTTTGTGCCTGCTTCAGGACCTCCTCCTCAGTCACGTTGGGGAAGGCCTGTCTGGGGTTCATGGGGAAGGCATGGTAGCTTGGCTACTGTGTGGCCTTGCCATCCATGTCCCAGTCACACAAGCACGGCACATCCAGGACAAGGCCCCTCAGCTCCGGCTCCTCCACCTCCAGCCTTTGGGCCATACCCATCAGGCCCCTGTGGCTCTGAATGGCCTTGCCAGGGCAAAGTACAGCTGCCATCAGCGCCTTCTCCAGGGCCTGGTGCACTTTGAAGTGCACCCAGCTGGGGCAGCAGTGCCAGATGTCCTTGTGGGCTGCCTGCAGGTCACTCGTGGCCTGATGAAGCCAACGCAGGGCCTTGGGGACAGACGGAGTGCGGGCCATGAGCGCCTCACTGCTCAGCCAGGAGCCGTGACATCCCTGTCCATGGTGCCAGGTGGTGCTCTCAGGTTTGTATTGGACCCTGAGCTGTGGCCACACCTTTGGCCGCCTGACACCATGCAGAGGCCTCAAGGTTGTGAGGCTGGCATCCTTCCATGGCCCCTCTTCTGCCACAGCCTCCTCCTGCAGCCTCTTCTCTGGCTCTAGTGCAGCACCTGCCCGTGCCAACGTTGTTCTCCTCCAGAACCAAGGCCATGTCCTGTGGCTCCTGGCAGACCAGCATTTCACGCAGCACGGACAAAGCGGGTGCCTCCAGCTGCCCACCCAGGATGTTATTGATCTCCACGTGCCAGCATCTCCACGAACCTCAGCTGGTGCATGTTCAGCACCATCTCTGCATGCCAGATGTAGAGGAACCACTGGGCAGCACCAGACAGGCACACGTGGATAACCTGTGACTGGGTTCTGCCCTCCAGCTCTGCCCAGCACCGTGTAGATGTCCTTGCAGCACTGCACTTTCAGCTGCTCTACTGCTAAGCCACCATCCCCCTCTATTGCCGTCATAGCCTTGTGGCTCTGCCACTGCTGCTGGAAGGACTCCAGTCCCAGCCTAAAACCACGGGGATACCCACAGGGTCAGCAGACGCCCCTGCACAGTGCACTGAGAGCTGTAGTGACATGGCTGTGGACCACCCTCCTCCAGCTGCTTCTCTGTCACCTCTGAGAGCACCCATGGCCACAGGTGTGGTGGCAGGTTTTACAGCACAGTCTGTGGGACAGCTCCAGGCAGCCAGCAGTGCTCAGCAGGTACAGCTCAGCTACAGCGCAGCAGTCGGGGGGCTCCAGTTCCTCCTGCAGCTGCTGGAAGAAATGCCATGTAGCCAGCAGGAATGTCTTCTTCTGGCTACTGCTAAGGTTCCCACTGCCATGGCTCTCCTGGTAGATTTGAGCCACAACATGGCTGTAGTGAGTCAGTGTGGGAACCAGGAGGACACCAAGGTGTTTCAGGAGATCTCCAAAGGCAGCCACATGGGGGTGAGGCATGAGGAGGTTGGGGTAAAAGTCAGCCTCGTCCAGGAGTGATGTCATCACCCGGCGTGGCCTGGCCGTGTCCCATGACTTGGCCAGCACCACAGGCAGCTCAGCAAGGTGTTCTGTGTGTCCACCTCTTTCAGATGGGTCTGCAGGAAGCTGTACATGCTATGCAACACCCTGCCACGTGTGCTTACCTGCAGTTGTGTCAAGCAGGCTGTCCTGCACACATGATCCAGCCTGGCCTCCACCAGGGCAGTGAGTATCTCTACAAGGACTCCCATGGCATTCAGGGACCCCTTCTCAAGTTCAAGGGATTTTGGCAGGATGGTGGCTGATGTCCACACATGCTCAGCCACATTTTTGCCTTAGGAAACGCTCCCTTTCAGAGCCATGGCTTTAGTGGAGTCTGCAAAAGGAGGGTGGAGGTTCATCAAATTTGGGGGGATATCCAGTGGAGGCAGGAATTGGACTGAAGTGCTCTTCCTCAGGAAATCCCCTGACTCAGGATTTCCCAACAGGATTGCACGTTCCTTGAGCTGTAAGAGCCAAAGCAAGAGATGCCAGACTTCAGATGGCTCTTTAAGATGCTCTTTATTTTATCCAGATGATACAGCAATTTACAGGTGGTGGGTCACAAGAGCCTAGCCTACAACTATCAGCTACAGCTGTAGGTTTGTCGGAAGTCAACTTTATTTCTGGTTACATTGTGTTATATACTTTTCTTTTCATGCATAACAACCAATCAAAACCTTTACTATTACCTATAACCTATCACAACTACTAACATTACCATCTTCATGGTATTATTTTCCACTTACAAAAAGTTAGCGTGGTACCGTTTAAGCTAGAAGTTGTTTTTCAGTTTTCTTGCAGTGGAAAATTCTCAGACCATTTTTCTACTTGCAACATTGGCATTCTTATTTGCCAGTGAAATCTTTTTGCTCATGTACTGGTTTAAAAAGCAAAACCAGTGAGACTTCAAGTCAGTAATACAATTCTTAATAGGGAAGAGAAAAAAAAGGAAAACAAAATACATGCAATAATCAAAATAACACCACTGACAGAGTCAGAATACAACCTGATACCCTGTCAGTCAGGGTGCTGGTGCAGTTTTCCTCCAAAGGGTCCAGCGATGATGTGGAAAAAAAAGCCTGGTCCTTCCTCTGGAATCCAGTGGAAAAAGGCTGCCTTTGGCATTCTAAACCTCAGTTTTTATCTAGGTAGGAAAGGCTTGGCTCGTCCTCCTGGCTGGAGCATCTCCCAATCGGATGATGTAATCTTATCAGTTATACAGTAGGACTCAATGGCCCATTAACAGAAGATACTTCCCACAGAGATACGGATGATCACCCTTATCAGTTATGGCCTGTCAACAGAAGACATTTCCCACAGAGATAAGGATGATCACCCTTCTCAGATGGTAATAGAATATATATCTTGTATTGTAAACCAGGACACAGATGATGCTGCTCCTTCCTGAAAGATTTTGTTTTAATGGAATGGATTGGCAGTGGCTCAAGAACAGCAGGAGCTGCTGAGTTTCACAGGACAGTTAGGTTGCTGAGACAATATGGCATTTCTTCATGCCTTTTGAGTGTCTATTTTGCATTTTGGAAAAAAAAAATGTAGCAGCCTCTGCTATTCAATGCTCCCATTTCTGTGTGCCTGCCTGTGGCAGTTCATGTCCAAATGCAACAGTGTGCCCGCTGAGGAATGGACATCCATAAATAGGGAGGTCCCCAGTGAACATCAAGGCAAAACTTGAGCAAGTTCAGAGGCTCGGGATAACTCTGAGAAGAGAAGCTGTTCTGTGTCTCTGATGATGGTGCTAATACCTAAATGTCCTAGTTTGAAAGACAGGTGTTTGCTAAGGAAAACAGAAGCCTCCCTTTAAACTGAAAAATGTGATCCTTCCTTCCTAGAGATTATTATGATTTTGAAATTAAGGGAGCTCTCAGGCAAAGATATGTGGGTAGGAATAACAGTTCTTTACGAGTATATCTAACAAGACAAACAAGAACAACAACAGCTATGAAATTAGCCACAAACAGAACAGTAACTCAGTCCCAGTCCTTTCTGGCTGCAGGCCCCTTTTCCCTGAGCTGCAGTTCCCGGTGCTGGGGGCGGGCAGGTCCCACAGAGCTGCAGGAGGGCTGGGGGTAATGGCAACGCTGTCCCAGGGGGAGAGAGAGATGGAGAGAGCCCTCTGCTCATGGTGTCGGTCCCGATGCTCAGCAGAGTCCTGGATGGTGGCAGGATAAAGCGAGGAGGCAGCAGTGCAGGAAAAACAGCAGTGAGGATGGCTCCCGGCGCTGGGGGACACAGGCGGCGATCGTCCAATCGTCCGAACTCTGCGGGGAAATGGGGCGATCCCAGTCTTCCGTTTCCTCTTCTGGCTGTTTGAATTTCGTGGGGTTTCCCTCCTCTCTCCCCTCCCCCTTGCCACCAGGGCCTAGTCAACAGGTATCTTAGCATGACAATGGGGAAAATTCCACAGAGGGAAAATGGAAAGAACCAACCCCCAACACAAAATCTAGGCTAGAGAACTGTAGCTTATACTACACGGCCTATAGAGGAGGTATTTATTTATTTGACTCTGGGAGGAAGGAGGTTAGCTCCTGCACAAACTCACCCTTCCTTTCTTCACACAGTACTAACTTTTATACTTTTTTTAACTTAATATCGACATTATTCTTTCCTAACTTTTGTATTGCAACCTGGTTTCTAGTCACATGGTTATCTAAGCCCATTTAGCACATGTGCGCTTTCTGCACACGGTGGTCGTCAGCCTCCTGGTGGCCGATTTTGATGATAGCTCCGAACTCTTCCTCAGGCTTGAACTTTCCATCCCTGCTTCCTGCATATGCTTTATAAGATTGTCTGCTCAAATAGCCAGTGTTTAGCTTTTTGCAATGAGCTTGTTCTGGTAAATTTGCTGATTTCCAAAAGGTTCTTAATTCACACACCCTGTTACAAAGTAAGTACTTCTTTCTGCATACAGCTTTTTACATAGCTCAAACATTATCTTGTAGCCTTGGCATCAGGGTGCCTGGTGGCCAGGCACTGTCAAACCAGAATGTTCTAATAAAATGGAAAAAGCTTGTGGT
Organism: Cinclus cinclus; assembly: GCF_963662255.1. NCBI lineage: Eukaryota > Metazoa > Chordata > Aves > Passeriformes > Cinclidae > Cinclus > Cinclus cinclus. The sequence continues at coordinate 2,660,395 of NC_085063.1, forward strand.
GGTACCTGCAACACAACAGTGTCAGTAGGAAAAAGACCTGTTGTCATCCCAAGGCAAACATTTCTGTACCCACTGGAGTCACACAATCACCTGAGCATTTCTGCAGCTCATTTAGGATACAACCGGGAGGCTACAACCACAGCAGTGGTGCTGCAGCTGATTTGTGACCTATGCTAGGAACGTTTGAAGCCATTGATGGCTGGTGAGGAGATGGGGCTGTGATGCTTGTGTGCAGCCAGAAGAGCAAGAGCAGCACCTTTCTAGGGTGTGAAAGGGCTACAGGGAAGCAGGAGAGCAACTCTTTGTCAGGAATTGTAGTGACAGGACAGGGGGAATGGGTTCCAATGGAGAACAGGAGTAGATTTGATGTTAGGAAATTATTCTTTGGTGTGAGGGAGGTGAGGCCGTGGCCCAGCAGAGAGGCTGTGGATGCCCCATTGCTGGGAACCTGATTGAAGGCCAGGCTAGACAGGGCCCTGAGCAACCTGGTGAGGAGGGAGGTTGCTCAGGGCTGAACAAGAGGACCTTTAGGGCCCCACCCAAGCCTAACTATTCCAGGATTCCATCATTCCAGGCCCCAATGGAAGTGGCCCTGGGGCTCCTGTGACATCACAGCTCCCAGAGTTGTTCCAGCATGTTCCAGCAGCAGGAATTTGGGCAGGGTGAGGATCCCCCCACTTCGCTTTTGTCTCTTGAACAATCCAGGCACAGGGCAATGCAAAGCAGGGGGGGGAGCAAAGGCCAGAGTTTTTGAATGCTCCAAGCCTTAAACATCAGCCCCTGCAGGTGAAAAAGCTGCTCCCCAGATCCTGGCTCCAGCAATTCCCAAGGCAGTCATGGCCTTCAGAGCACGAACATGGATTTTGCATCCCTTTGGCCTGATGCTGGCTCTCGGCCAGGAGTCCCTGTGCCTTCAGCAGGAAGGGTGGCAGAAGGTTTCCTGCCTGCTTTGGTGGTGTTGCTGCAGGGGCCGCTGCTGTCAGAGCCCCCTCTCTGCTGGTGACAGCTTTGCTCTTGAGGACACCGCTCTGCAGCTGCCCAGGAACACGAGCAGTGCCCAGTGCTGGCAGTGGCATGAGTGGGACCTCCTGTGCACAGGGACCCCCAGCCCTGGGGTGGCTGTGCCAGCACCTCCAGGGACCTGCAGCCCCAGGAACCCAGAGCAAGTGGAAACCACAGCTGTGCAAATGCTGCCTGTGCCCAAAGGAAATACAGAGAGCCGGGATATGACAAGCAAGGACTATTTATTTACAGAGCAGTGGAAACAACAACAAAGTACAGAACATATGTACAATATAAGAATTCTTATAAGAACAGAAATCTATAAAAAATATTTATAAAGACCTATCTAAAAACAATAACATAACAGAAGTATTTACAGACTAAAGGACAACATCCTAACTAAAACCAACAACTTTGGAAATGTATTTACATTATAGGGGACCTATAGAACACCTGGAATCTAACAAACATATTTACAGAAGAACCTAAAAATTTAGATACGTAAATACAGAAGGGACTGTGTCCATCATCTCTGTTATACCTGGAAGAGAAGAAAGCAGCATGGGGCCACTCCAGCCCAGCTCTAAGGGCTGTTCCCTGTACCCCCAGGCTGGCACACACTAGCAGAGCAGGACTCTGCCAGCAGCACTGAGCCCAGCTGGGGCTGGGAGCCAGGCCCCAGGCACTGGGACGGGATTTGTGTGGCCCAAAGCAAGTGTAGGGCAGGCTGAGGGTGGTGCTTGTGCTGTCAGAATCCAGGGCCCCCCGGGGCACTGCGTCCCTGAGCAGGGCCACCCAGCTCAGCCCCAGCCTGGCTGAAGGGTACCCACTCTGCCTGTGGCAGGGTATGGCCAGCACCTGCCTGTCCTGTTGCTGGGGTCGGTCTTCATCCCAAAATCTTATCTTCATCTTCTTTATCCACTTCCATATCCACCTCCATGTCTTCTTCCTCCATATCCACCTCATTTCTTTCACATACTCTTCAAAATCCACCTCAGTCTCCTCCACATAATCTTCTGAACCAACCTCCAAAATCTCCTCTCCATCCATGTCCATATCCACTTCCATCTCTTCTATGGTCTCTCTGGCAGCCTGCATGAGGCAGCACAACCTCACAGTAGGGTCTCTGTCCCATACTATCCCCACAGGGCTCCAGCCTGCCCAGGCAGTCAGGGGTGCCCTCCTCCCTTCACTGGGACAGGAGTGCTCATCCTGCTGGGATTGGTGCTTCAGTCCAGACAGCAGGATGAGCTCAGGACTGATGCCAGAAGCAAGGAGCAGCCGAGAACAGTCCGATGCAACCAGGGTGAAGGGTGATCTCTGAACAGGCTGAAGGCTCTGCTGGCTACAGGGCAATGGTTGGGACATCAAGAGATGCTAAAAGGTCCACCTGTAACACTGGCTGTGACACAATGAATCTGGGAGCTGTGATGCGACAGGAGTTCCAGGGCCCTTCCAGAGTGGGCGCTTTTTATTGTAAAATGATTGAATCCTTTAATGGTTTGGCTTGGGTGGGTCCCTAAAGATCCTCTCGTTCTGATCTGACCAGTCTCCCACTAGTCCAGGTTGCTTAGGGCCCTGTCCAACATGGCCTTCAATCAGGTTCCCAGTGATGTGGTATCCCAGCCTCTCTGCAGAGCCTGTGCCAGGGCCTCACCACCCTTGTGGGTGAAAAACCTCTTCCTCAGATCAAAGCTAGATTGAGCTCCTCCAGTTTCCATCCATGCCCCCTCTTCCTCTGGCCACAGGCCCTGCTGAACACTCTATCCCCATCCTTCCCCAGGGCTCCTCCAAGTCCTGCTTGGCTGCAGTGAGCTGTCCCTGGACCTTTCTCTCTTCCTGGCCTAACAGCCCCAGCTCTCTCAGCCCTTCCTCAGAGCAGATGGGCTCCAGCCCTGGGAGCATCTCCAGGGCCTCCTCTGTACTCCTTCCAACAGCTCCAGGTCCTTCCCATGATCAGGACCCCAGAGCAGGGGCTGGGATGAGCCTGGGAAGGGCTGCAGCTTCATGGGCCCCAGTGGGGAATTTTGTGTTATCCCTGGAGAAGAACTAAGGGCACTTGGATACTGAGGGATAAAATGAAAGGAATGAAGACTGTGCTGAGCACCTTTTGATTTACAGAACTCCTTAACGGTATCAGGTGTGTCAGTGCACCTGCAGCACTCTGAGTATTATACAGAAATCCTGCAATTTCCACATGTACTGATTGTCTGTCCAGGTGTTCTATGGGGACTTCTGTCATTCTGTGGTCTGTTCACTGTAGGACAGTCACTGAAGATCAGTTGCTGCTCACCTTAAAAATAATTACCCTTATTTACAGGAGGACTGGGAACTGGGATCTCAGGAGAAATTCTGCACTGAGGGTTATTTCAAACTTTCAAAAGAATTCAATGAGAATTTCTGTGCAATTATGAGGAAATCCTCACTCTTACTTATTTCACAGGTTAAAGGAGATGTGTGCAACAGAGTGGCTGGAAAGTTCATCCCAGTTCACGACTGAGGCTTATGAAAAACGTATTTTAGATGTTAGAACAGAAGCAAACGTGCGTGTGACCTGGAGGCAAGGCCGAAGCAGGGTTGTGCCTCCTGCATGCACAGCAGGCATTGGCTGTGTCTGGGGGCCAGCAGCCCTGTTCAGCACCTGGCAGAGGGCTGCAGGCTAGGAAGGGGAACTGCCTGCAGCCAAGTCCAAGGTCCAGGCTGATAGAGCTGCTCACACCTTGGCCTCAGCTCTGCCTGGCATCTCACCAGTTATATCCTGCCCATTGCCTGCTACTGTGAGGGGTCTGTGTGCCCCAGGGTAACACTTCTCACTGAAAATCTTGTGGGATCCTCCTGCAAAAGTGAGACAGGGAGTGCTGCCTGCTCAGTGCCCAGGTGGCCAGGCCTGGAATCGGGAATCAGGGCTTTTCCTGGCACTGCCCTGGAACATGCTGCAGCTTCATGTCACTCTGGCTTACAAAATCCCAGAATGAGAGAGGCTGAAAGGGAGCACAGGTGGGCTTCTGGTGCCACATCCTGGGTCAAACAGAGTCATCCCACAGCACGGATCTGGAATACCTTTAGTGGAAGGAGACTCCACTGCCTCTCTGGGCAATTTATTCCACTTGCAACATTAGATAGCTCTTCCTCATATTCAGGTGGAAATTCCTTCAATTTCTGGCCGTGTTCTCATCCCATTGCTGGGCCCCACGGAGCAGAGCCTAGTCCATTCTCTGAGCCATCCTTGCAGATATTTATACAGCGGCTTCTGCCCAGCAGCCACCAGAGCCTGCTCGGGCACGGGGCCGAAGCTGCGGCAGAGGCCGAACGGGAGGGCCGGTTCGGGGGACGGGGCCGGTTCGGGGGACCGGGCAGCGCAGCCCCGCACACGCCGCGCCCTCAAGGCCCGGGGAAGAGGCGGGCCCGAGGCGGGCCCGCGGCCGGCCCGGCCCGGCCCGAGAACGCGCCAGCCGGGCCCAGAGCCCAAGCGCAGCCCAGCCCCGCCTCACGCAAGCGGCACCGCCTCTACTTAAAGCGTGCCCGGCACTACCGCCGCCTCCTCCTGCCCGCCGGCCCTGCAGCTCCACCATGTCGGACCGGCTGCCCTACAAAGTGGGTGAGTGCGAGCCCTGGGCCGGGCCGAGCGCGGTGCGGGGAGCGCGGCCTCAGCGGCCGTGGTGGGGAGGACGGCGGGTCCTGCCCGCGGCCGAGCGGGGCCTGAGCCCCCTGTGCGCTGGGGGAGCCCCCCCGGGGGAAGGGGGCTCGGGGGCGCTGCACCGCTGGCTTCCCGCTCGCGGTTGTGCCGCTCTCCCGGCCCGGCCGCCAGCGTTCTGAGCCCTTGGCCGGAGCAGGCTTAATACTTAATGCTTTCCGAAGGTGAAAGTGTTTCCCAGCCCGGGACCTTTGACTCATGTGCCCTGAAGATTTTGGCGGGCATTTCTGTAGACCTGATACTTCACAAAGAACCCCAGTTTTTATAAAGAGTTGGGTGTTCTTGGCGGCTTCATTCAAAGAAAATAATATTATTCTGTAAGGCTCAGCTTCATAAATAATTTACCCTGGAACCTCTGAACCTAAAATACTGCAGGATATTTTAAAAGCAGCCCTGGTAAAGCTACCAAGCCCCTTAACAGGAGTAAGATTAAGCGTCCTCCTTTTGATGTACTTGTTTCCATGATCCTTTCCATGCCTGTTTTCAGTCCCGGTGGTATACAGGCTGTGTTCCAGTCAGCTCTAGCACGTGCAATAGCTTCAGTGGCCCTAGGCTTCATTCTGCAGCAAAATGCAATTAGCGTGTCTGTATTAAACCCGTCAGTCCTGGTGTTCCCCAGTGCTCTACACAGTCTGTGTTCACGAGGTAGGGGACAAAAGAGCATCTGACTATAGTCTAAATGGGATAGTGGACTTCTGAAATCTCTCAAAGAATCTCAAACCCAGTAAGAAGGACACTCTGTTGGCTGGTGCTGCAGAGTTGATGGAGCTGGGCATTACCTACGTGACCTTTGTGTTTTTAAGGCTGGAGTTGGACATACATGGTGAATGCAGTGAGCCTGTCAGAAGTCTCACTTGATCATTTTTTTCTGGACTTTTCTGCTATATACTTTTTTACAAAAGTAGAAGTAGGCTGGTAACTGAGGTAATTAGAGTCACTTAAAATAATTTTTGTGGATCCAAGGGGGAAGGACTAATGGGGAAATACCTGCAGCTTGTCTGTGAGGAGGGGGAGCTAAACTGGGCTCAGCTCCTGCTCTTAGGGAGCAGTCTCTCTATGGGAAGCCACTGTCCTACAGCCCACCCCTCCCCACATGCATGTCAATATTGTGGAAGTCAGTCTCTGTAGGAAGTTTTGGACTCTTAGGGAGTGTCTGTAAGAAGTGCTTAGGGCTGTGGCCTTAATGAATTACTGAATTCATGGGCCTTGGGATGTCTGTGCACTAGATCACAGTTGATTTATACCCTCTTGCAGTAGCATGCTTTTTTTGGAGGGGCTGTTAGGTTTGGTCTAAGCTTGTGTACCACAGCAAAGAACCAGGGAGTAATTGGAATAGGGTCTGTTTTGTTTTCTGCAGCTCTGTCTCCCAGCTGTTGCTGGGTGTTCAGTTCAGCTGTTGTAGCCAATGCCTACCCAGAAGTGTGTGAAGAGATCCCAAGGTCTCAGCTATTCAAACTCTGACACCTGCCCTGCTTCTCTTGCAGCTGACATCAGCCTTGCGGACTGGGGTCGCAAGGCCATTGAGATTGCAGAGAATGAGATGCCAGGGCTGATGAAGATGAGGGAGATGTACTCTGCATCCAAGCCCCTGAAAGGTGCCCGCATCGCTGGCTGTCTCCACATGACCGTGCAGACAGCAGTGCTCATAGAAACCCTCATCGTGCTGGGGGCTGAGGTAATGTGGCTCTGAGTTTCTCCCTCAGCTCTTGGGTAACGCTCTGCCAGGTCACTGCTCCTGCTTATGTAACACCTTACGGAATCCTGGCAAATGTCTGTACTTCTTGGATGAGGCTGCAATCTCCATGTGGAGGGATGTCTTCTCTCCTTGAGCAAGAAGCTTGTTGCCTGCCCTCAGTGCCCCTGAAGTGTGGGGTGTGCATGTTCCCAGTGGACAAGCTGCAGCTGTGAGTGCCTGTTGTGCCCTGTGTGCACAGCCCACACCTCCTCCCATGCAGCCATGCTGTGCCTGGGCTTGCAGTCCTCTAGGGACTGCCTCCAGCACAGATTAGCCTGTATTAAGACCCCACTCTGCCCTGGTAAAGTCAGCAAAATCTAATAAAGTTTTCTGAAAACTCTTGAGCTGTCCAGGAAAACAACAGGGATGCAGTGTGGCTCAGGGACCCAGGACTGGGGTCTCCAGTGAATTTTTTGTGTGGCTATGGACCAGTTACTCTCATCGATATTAAAGTCTGAGATACATAGAAGCTGTTTACTGCCTTGTTTCCCGTGCCTTGCTGAATGAAGTCCAGACATCACAGCCAAGTGTTTGCTGTACATGGCATGAGAAGAGACAGGTGTATGAGCACAATCTGCATTGCTTGTGTACTCAGCAGGGAGCTGCCTGGACTTTCAATGGATTATTAAGTATGTATATGATCTGAAGTTCCTTCTTCCTGCAGTTTGGCTGCCCAGAGATGCCCTATGTGGGATCCCTCTCTGGGAATAGTTAAGAATTGAGCAGTGTCATGCTGATTGAAAGGTTCTGGGAGAAGGAGGAGTTTTCTCCGTAGCAGTGAAGGCGTTTCCTCAAAAAGAGGAGGAGGTAGGCATGGACAGTGCCAGGTCAGCCTGGGTAAGGTACATGCTGCTGTGCAGGTGTTCCCCAGCCTCTTCAGAGCTGTTCTGTGGTTGCAGATGGTACAGTGCTGAAGGAGAGCTTCGATGTGGAGGTACAGTCTTGGCTTTGTTCCGACTGCTTTATGTGGAACTCCTGTCCCTCTGCAGTATTTAAAGGAAGCAGTAGCCCTTGAAATTTGGGAAGCTCCTTGATGCTTCTGTTGGTTGCTGTATCCCAGTATGGTTGGCCTAAGAGGCAGTTGTGTGCTTAGTTAAACATTGCCAAGCTGCTTTAAGCTGAGCATAACCCCAGATCAGTGTTATATGGGATTCATCCAAGTCATTCAGGGAGGTACCTGCAGACAGTTGGTTTCTCTAAGATGTGGTTGTACCTTTAAAGGCGTGTGTTGACTCCTTGTCCTGATGCCTGTGGATTAGTTTGGGCTTTGATTTGAGTTTGGATTCAGCCCTGGTTCATCTGTTCCATCAGAAGATTGGTGCCAGGGAGGGAGGAATGAAACTGATAAAATCATACCCCATGTAATGAGGATGTAGCTTACTGCAGCATAGTAACCTTGGTGTTCATTTTTTTGGCTGGGTTAACAAGAATAGAGTAAATACTCTGTGCTTCAGAGCACAAGTTCTGAATTTGTAACAAAAAATAATCCTTTCCATAACCAGTGGTGTAAATACTAGGGTCTGAGCCTATCAGGTGTGCCAGTTTTTCTAGGCTCTGTGTCACTACCACGACAAGTCTGTATCAAGTCTGAAGTGTAAACAATATATAGGTATTCTGTTTACTCTGAATGTCATGACACCTGATGTCATTTCTGCTGGTATGGGGGAAACTTGCAAAAACCCAGGTGAGGAGGTACATGGTTATGCACCTTTAGGTTATGGATTCTGTTTACCTGTCCTACTTCCAGGTATGTTTTCATGACAAGTATTAGTATTAGCTGCTTCCTACTGCACCCTTTACTTTGAGATGTCACTTTTTGATCAAGTGGGATGAGTATCTGAAAACAGGCTGGGTGTCTCTGCCTTACTGCCTTCTCTACTCAAGCTCTGTAACCAGTGATCAGGCAAATACCTGCCAGTGAGCCCTATGGGGAGCAGAGGGTATGTGGCTCTGGGATGCAATGCTGTGAGATGCAGTAGGTGTGCAGGTCCTTTTCAGTGCAACTCAGCAACATGCTGTTGCTTTTCTAGGTGCCTGAGCCTAGTTATAAAATTTGATGAAAACACTTAACTCAGCTGGAAAAGTTTCCATGACTTGAGCACAGAGTGGGAGGTGGGTGAGCATAATCTTAGAGAATGCCTGGATTGAGTGTAATGTTTCAGTTGCATTTCTGACTCTTGTGAGTGCCAGTAGATGTGTTGCTGCATGTTTATACCTTCAGTGGACACTTGCTATAGGGCTGTTCTGAAAATCTGACCTTGATTGACCAAAACTTCCCAAACCCGCCCTGTTGAGTACCCCTGAAGATATAGAGTATGCTCTGGCTGTGTCTGGGAGAAGTGCTTGTGAGAAAGGAGATGGCTGAATATATGGCACAGCTAAAGCTCATTCACATTCTCTCCCTGTGACATTATTTTCCCTTAGTCAGACACCCTAAGGTTCTCACCTTAACTTTGCAGAGCTACTGAAAAGGCAGGAATCTGCACTAATTTCTTTCTGCTCTTGCTCCCTTTTTAACTCCTGTGTTTGATGTAGTCCCTGATATCTCAGAACTTTGTTCAGCAAACAAAACGTGGTTGTTTTCCAGGTACAATGGTCAAGCTGCAACATTTTCTCCACTCAGGACCACGCTGCAGCTGCTATTGCAAAAGCTGGTATCCCTGGTAAGTTCTAGTTTGGCTGAGTTGGACTGTACTGCCTGTTCCTGCTAAATCAAACTGTGTACACATCAAGCTCTTCTGAACAAGCTTGAGGATAAAACAGCCCATCAGAAACAGTGATTGTTACAAACCAGGACGTTTGATTCAGGTTATGTTTCATCAGCCTGTGCACAGGTCTCCCAGCAAAGGCTGCTGTTGAGCTTTGTGTTAGAGCTCATTAAGATGATGGAATGGGCTGGGTGATGGTGTGTAGGTGTGTAAAGCTGGAGGTGTTTGGTACTTTCCAGCAAGCTCTGTGCTGAACAGGGATTGGGAAAGGAGCTGCCATGTGCCCTGTTACAGTGGCAGGGTACTGTACCCAAGGTATTTTTAGGCTAGAATTAATTAGCCCAGCTGTGTTCCTGCCTAATATCCCTCAAGTGCTGTATCAGGATGCTGCTGTCTTGTTTCTGTCACATTCCAATGGGGAGCAATTCCTCACAGATCAATATAAATACCTGAAGCTGTCTGCTGTGTATCTCAGCTGTAGGAGATGCAGTCCTCAGTGCTGGGAACTGCATTACCTGAGCCCAGCTGTTGGCAGAGGCTAAATTTGGTTTCTGGCAGTCTGCTTTGGAAGGGGTCTCTCATTTCTGTTGTAATTAACTATTGCCACAGGTCTTTCCCTAGCTGTGGCACTTTCTATGGCAACAAAGTGATCCCTTCATCAGCTAATTTGGCACTACCAGCTTGAGGCATTGCCTCTGGTGTGGGATGTCAGAGGGTCACGTGGGATTCTTTAGACACTGGGTTGTCTTCCTCACTTCTTTCAACACCCAAAACTCAACTAAAGAGCCATTTACAGGATGAGTGTTTGCCAGCGTTTGTTTGACCTTTGTGCTTTTTATCCTTATTTTTGGAACTTGCTCTTTTTGTTAATATTGCGCTTTGTGTATTGAATTTGAGACCCTGGAGGGATACTGGTCCTTTGGCTTCAGTATGAGATCCTGACACACATTACTTCAGAATAGGTAGTTGCATGATTGGCTCTTCATGGCTCAAGGTCAGTTTTCTGTGTTAACAGTGAAAACATGACAATTCAGCCAAATGTTGGGGTATGTAAATAAAGTGCCCAGTATGTATTTGGGTGGCTGAATACTTCTGAGGATTGAGTATAGCGTGAAGACAGTACAGCTGCCTGGAAGGACAAAAATCCTGGTGGATGCAATGTGCCAGTGGTGGCAGCCTGTTGCTGGGGTTGTACTGACGTAAAAATACACCACAATTAGAGCAGATGAGGCACCTCAGCTTGGATTTTAGTGCTGGGCTAGAGACTAGAATTTAAACTCAGTGTTGCTGAAGAGTTTATATTCTGCAGCTTAGCTCATGCTGATGTCTGGTCCCTTTTTTTGTGCTGTGCTAGAAAACGCTGTAGTTGTGTTGTCATTTGTCTCTATCAATATGTCCAGTGGATATTTCTAATAAGTGGAGTGCTGTGGATGTGACTCTGCTTTAGTTTGCCTTGTTGTCTTAACATGGAAGGAGAATAAGGGGAGCAGTGAAGTCTCAAAATTTTGGCCATGTTTGTGGCCTGGAACAATGATTATTCTGAGGTCTGGTTTTTGGTGCAAATGTCTTTGCTGGCCTGTAGGCACAGATAATCATCTGTCTGTCAGCTGCTACTGGGAGCTGCTGATGAAATCTTCCTTTGGCTGCTTCACTACATGCTGAGTAAGAAACTGGCTAATGGTTTGTTTGTTCCCATGCAGTGTTTGCCTGGAAAGGGGAGACAGACGAGGAATACTTGTGGTGCATCGAGCAGACGCTGTACTTCAAGGATGGGCAGCCCCTTAACATGATTCTGGATGATGGTGGAGATCTCACCAACCTAGTTCATACCAAATACCCACAACTGCTGAAAGGTGACTTGTTTTGTTTTGTCAGGCACAGTTCTGCCTGGGAGGCTGTTTGGGGGAGGTATTTCTGCATGAACTTGCTGCTGGTGTAAAAAGGGGTGGGGGAAGAAGGGCAGGCATGTGCAAACAGGCTGTGAAAATTCTTTACAGTTCAAGACCAGAATCTCTTACCTGCAGGAGCTGTTTCCACCTCTGCTCTGTAGCACATAAGCTGCAATGACCTGTCCTGGCTGTACTTCATTGTGCCCATTACCTGAAAATGATCACTTTTTCTGCTGTCATGCCAAAAGCTTCCTGGAAGAGGGCTTTGTTCTAGAACTGCTCAATGTCTGTTTGCAATTAGAAAAATCACGTTAATGCATTTCTTACCCATCATCTTAGTGCAGTTCTGAATGAAGTCATGACCATCTGTAGCCTTCTGTGGAAAAGGAACAGTTTTCTACCCTTAATACTCACTCAGTTTGTCAGTAAAGATGCTGATGGAATCAGGGTTGGGACTCTTGCTCTGATTTGCCTTCAGTGCAAGTTAGTAAAACTGATCAGTGTAGTGTTGCTGGCATGTGTTTATGCAAAAGATTGATGTGAAGGGAATTTGACATCACCAGGCTGATCTGTGCCTGGTGAGATGGCAGAATCTCTTTAGCCCTGCCAGTGTCCACCAGCTGTGCTGCAGCAAGACATGTGCCATGGGTTGTTAAAGGGCATGTTAGGTCTGGGATGTGAAGGGAATTAGGTGCTGATACAGTGGGGTGTGTTGGTACTTTTGTAGAGGGGAGGTTGCTGTAGAAGCCTGCTGGATCAGCTCTCCTCTGATCCATGCCCTGCTTTAGTAGGAAGATAGGAGGAAAAAAAACCTGAAGGTGGCAAGCTGTGAATAGTGCTGTCTGAGGGGAGTCTGGGGCTCTGCTCCTCATTCATGTGCTGCTGCAGGTAGGGGCACCAGAAGGAGTGAAACTTCGTAACAAGTCTCATTTTGTCCTTCATCCTCAGCCTGATGTCATTTATAATCCAACACTCAACATCTTAGTGTTATTTAAACTGTAATGAAAGGTTTTCATTGGTATTTGCTTAGCCTCTCTTCCATCAAAGGTCTTGTTGCTTCCCGGATTGCCTGTCTGTGATATTCACGACCTCTTGCTTTTGCCATGTTTGATGCCAAGGAGTACCACAATTGATCATCCCTCTCTGTCTTCCTTGTGTTTCAGAGGCCAAAGAAAGTATTTTCCATGTTCATTCTCTGTTTAGCAGGTTGTTTCCCTGCTATGTATACCTTGGTTGCTGTCCTTGTTCCCAGGGTCTTTGAGTTGAGCTCCTTTCATACTTTCAGCCTTCCTGTTGGCCTTCTTTCTCCTCTCGGGCCCTTTTCACCATCTTGCTTGTCTTTTGATCCTGGTGTTGGAGGGACTGGCATAATACAATGCAACAGGACACTGGCTGTTGAACTGTCTCATGTCTTGGCACCCACCTGTAGCCTGCCTCTGATGAAAAACATCCCTTTCTGGGTGTGCTTCCTAAATTCATAGAAATTACTCTCCTCTAGGGTTTTAGAGAGTCTAGGGAGGACGCAATACTTACCTGTCACCGTTTCCCTTCCCAAAATGTGTGGCTATCTGCATTGGCTGTAGGTGAGAAGCTTCTTGCAGCAGTTCAGTAAATTAAGACTGATCTCTGTAGAGGATGACAAACTTGATTTGTTTCACTTTCCTGGAAACAAAATTCCAGAATGGGACTTATGGAGTAGAGTCTTGATCTGCTTAATCTGAGATCTGTGCTTAGTCCTTTGCTGCAAAGTCTGCTTAAAGGAAGTAGTGTAGCATCCAATTTTGGTATCTTACAGCTAACAGAGGCTAATATATCCTAAGGGCTTGTGGGGATAACTGACCTCTGTAGGTGGAGCAAGAGTGACATTGGCAGAGCAGGCACAGTGTGTGGATTGGAGACAGGAGACATTTTGGCATGAGGCAGCTGAAAATGCCATTTGCCATTTAAAGACTGGATAAGTGTTCTGGGTTAATTTCAGAGGGAATTGTCTTCCATGCTTCAGCTTCTAATTTAAATAGGTCCTAGTGTGCAGCTAACAGTTGAAAAGTAGTATTCCTTCAACTAGGAGACGTTAAATGTGTGTGTGGAACTGCTCAGTAAGCTTCCCCTCTCCTGAAGTGTGCCTGCAGTTAGAGGGCAGAATGGCCTTGGTACTATTGGTTTATTCCATTAAGCCAAATGCCCTTAATACCAAGATAAATAAAGGAAGAAAGGAGGAAAATGAGATCTGACCAAAGAGGAACTTCATCTGTGCGGGGAAGATTGGCTCGTTTGTGATTCATTGATCAGATGTGCTCATTGCTCAGGTGAGAAATACAGGGCAAAGCAGGTCTCAGCATTTAGCAAGGCTGTGTCAATTTAATTCAAACTTGTCCTTGCTGCAGGACCTTCTCTGCTCTCCAGCCACTCAGGCATTGACCATGAGTGGTATAGGCAGCCCTTGGGCCAGCTGCAGGGTGGTTTAGACCAGGTGTAAATGGCACCCGAGGCAGTGCTGGGGTGCCTCCAGGGAGGGGAAGCTGTTGACATATGGGATGTGAGGTCTCCTTAGTGCCATGGAAAGACAATCTGCTAAGCTCAGGACTCTCATCTGGAGAGCCTTTGAAGGATGAGGATTGTGTCTCCTATTTGTCAGATAGACAACAAGTGAGGGCAGGTTTGAACTGGAGGTTCCTGCCATGACCTCCAAAGTTTTCCTTCAAGGGGATGAGTGTCCGTGATCCAGACAGTTGGTCTGGAAACTGATGCTTTTGGGATACTGTCCACAGATCCTCCATTTCACTGTGCACAAGGCTGCACTGTGAACTTTAAACTCTCCTCCAAGCAAGCCCTAAATATTCCAAAGCCTGAATGCATTCCCTCAGCAGGTGACCATCAGGGGAGTGGGGCTATTTAGAGCTCTGTGGTGGGGATCAGTCAGCCTAATCATAGAATCACAGAATGGTTTGGGTTGGAGCTCTTAAAAACCATCTAGTCCAACCTGCCTGCAATGGCAGGCCTTCAATCCAGGTTGCTCAGAGCCTGTTGAATGTTCCCAGGGACAGGACGTGCAGCACTTCTCATGGCAGCCTATGCTAGCCTCATTGTGGGAAAAAAAAAAAGCTGCCTTGTATCTAGTCTGAATTGCCCTCTTTCAATTTAAAACCATTCCCCTGTCCTGCTGCAACAGGCCATGCTAAAGAGTGTCCACATCTTGTAAGCCTACTTCAGGTATTAAAAAGCTGCACTGACCTCTCTCTGGAGCCTTCTCCAGTTAATCAGCCTTTTCCCTTCTAGTGCTGTTGGTGTCATTTCCTTCATGTGCTTACATACAGAGCCGTCAGGGGAGCAAGAGGAGAGTCTTAAGGTTCAGTCTCAGGCTCCACTGGGAAATCTGTCCAAGTTCTGCTGTGAAAACCATGTTGAGTTGTATTCAGAGTTCCCCACCTGGGCTTGGACCAGCTTAAAGCTGGATTTTTGAGTAGTGAGGATGGATTTGGGCCAGACGTGGCATCTATGAGTGAGCAGTGCCGTGGAGCCAGGAAGATCAATTGTGTCATGGGGGGCATCACTAGCTGGTCAAGGTGATTGTCTGGGCTTGCGCAGTCTGAACTTGAATATTGTCTGGTTTTGGTCACTGCAATATAAGAAAAATGTTAAACTATTAGAGAGTGTCCAGAGGAGGGACGCAAGGATGGTGAAGGACCTTGAGGGGAAGCCATATGAGGAGTGGCTGAAGGCACTTAATCTGTTCAGCTGAAGGAAACCCAGGGGAGAGCTCATTGCAGTTACAACTTCCTTGTGAGGGGAAGTGGAAGACTCTGATTTCTTCTCTGTGACAGTGACAGGAGCCAGGGAGGGTCAGGCTGGAGATCAGGGAAAGGTTCTTCCCTCAGCCAGAGGGTGCTGGGCACTGCCCAGGCTCCCCAGGGAACGGGCACGGCCCCGAGGTTGCCAGAGCTCCAGGAGTTTGGACAGCAGTGCCAGGGATGCTCAGGGTGGGGTTCTTGGGGTGTCTGTGCAGGGCCAGGAGCTGGGCTGGATGATCCTGTGGGGCTCTCCCGGCTCAGGACATTCTGTGCGGCTGCCAGCAGAGGGCGCTGCGGCGCCGCGGAGCGCGGCCGGGCCGGGGCTGAGGCCCTGAGGCCGCCGCTGTCCAGGGCCCCGGGCCCCGCTCCTGCCGTCCCCTGTGCAGACCAACCCCGAGGGCTGCCGCAAAGCACCTGTCTGCCTTCCCCAGGAGCCGGGTGGGCACAGCACTGACAGGTGCAGAGGTGTGTGGCTCTGAAGCAAATTCTCTGCTGTTTCTGTGGTTGTTTGAGGGTTTTCATCTCTTCCTTGCTCTCTGCCAAGGGATTATTTAATTTAAGCCTCTGTGAGATGCTCCCAGGAGCTGTATGGGCTGCTTTGCACAGCATTGACTCCAACTAAAGTGAATCCTTTTACTTTCCCCACAGGAATTAGAGGTATTTCAGAAGAAACGACCACTGGGGTTCATAACCTGTACAAGATGAAGGCCAATGGGACCCTGAAAGTGCCAGCTATCAATGTGAATGACTCTGTCACCAAGGTAATGCAGACAAATCCCTTCTGCAGCGTTCTGCTCTCTGGCCAGCTTGACATTGGGATGTTGTCATTCCCATGAAAGTATTCCTTCTCTTTATGAGCTTTTCCTGGTCTGGTTCTGAACAGATTTCTACCATATCCTCCAAGTGAGGCCTTGATGTCTCTAATGGGACATGCTGTTGTAAATACCCTGTTGTCAGAACATCGAGGACTTTTTTTGTATGTAAGGACATCCATTCTTCTGCTGTTTAATAATGTGAACACACTTTTGGAGATCCTGGGCGCAGTCAGTACCTGTGGCAAGGAGCCTGTCCTCACTCGGAGTAGCTTAAAGCCCCCAGGCAGCTGTCAGGTACCAGCTGGAAAAGTGTGACCTTGAGCTTGTGCTGGTAAAGGTTGGTTGGTCAGCCTGTGACTGATCTCTGTGAGCAGCAATTGCAAAGCAGAGGGCAGGAGGGAGATATTTATCCCTTGTTTAGCTTTAGTGCTGCCTCTGAGGTAAACTCTGGTGAATTGAGAATGAATTAGAATGGTGTTTAAAGGGTGGTGGTGCTTTTTGCCTGCAGATGAATTATAGTGGGAATTAAAGGTGTACTAAAGGTTTATGCACGTTGATGTTTTTTAAATCTAGTTACTGACTATTTCAAGTTCTTGTTGGGTTGGCAGTTCCCATGTTTGGCCTGCCTTCTCTGCAGTTTGTCTCCTTTGTGCTCACTGAGATGCACCTGACACTTCATAGGTAGTGGGATGGAATCCAGTTAATGTTGAAAGAAGTTCTTTACATAGTTTTTGCCCAGATTTGTGCTGCTTGCATAATAATTATTAATACTGTTTAGTAGATTTGGAAATTCAGATGTTTCTAACAAAGCCTCTTGAGGGGATTTGGGATTCTAGTGCCACACAAGTGCTTATTTTCAAGTACTGTTTGGTATTTATACAGTACAAGATTTGTACTAACCACAGTTGCAGATGTCTGGGAAAATGTGCAGCTGAGCTGACAAATTCTGCTCTCCCAGTCTGGTATTTCCAGTTGGTGCCAGGCTTGTGTGCTAACATTTGGCGAAAGAAGGCATCCACAGCAGCCAGCTCTGTTCTTCCCCTCCAGTGTATTTTGGATGGCGCAGATAACTGCATCCAACACTCTTCTCTCTTGCCTGCATGGGAATGCACAAGACACCTGGAAGGCTTTGATTGCAGTTGTGGGATTTGGTGATGAGGAATCAAATCTGACCATACTGCTTTCCTCCATGCTTCAAGGAAAATCTGCAGGACTGAGAGAGGGATACCAACTGGCACTAGCTCTAGAATTTAAAGGGTTTGTAACACAATTTTCTGGTGTATTAATGGCAGCTACGCCTCTGATAATGTTTATAGGCACTGAATCAGAACTTCTGGATCTGAGGTATAATTTGTTACACTTTGGCCAGTTTCTACCATGGGCAGTTTATCCCAATTCTATTCATACTTACAAGAACTGCAGGTGTTGTGGGTGCACCTTCCACTAGACCAGTTTGCTGCCTCTGGGAATTTAATCTTAAGAGTGCCTGTAGCAGATGGTGCTAAGTGAGAACAAGAAGAATTGGTGCCCTAGGGCTGTAGAAAGCCAGAACAGGCTTTGAGACCAGAATTTTGCTGTGAATTGAGATTTTTTTTTTTAGTATTGCTTGTTTGGGGAGCACAGCACAACATTAGTAGCCAGATTCTTTAAAAATTATTGGTCTCCGTAACTCCCTTAATAATCAAATCTGTTTGTACAGATCTTCCTCCTGGTTAAGACAAAAGGCTCCAGGGTAAGGAGTGTTACAAAAATCAGCACAATAAGGTGTGTTTAAGCTTAGGAAGGTCTTCAAGGGGTGAAGTAAAGTAGTATATGATGTCTGACTTAGCTGGGAACTTTTGATTGGAGGGTCTGGCTGTTAATGTCAGTGTTACAGTGGGAGGATGTTGTGTGATGGGGCATTAGGAGATGAAATCCAGGAGTTCCTGGTTGTAGTGACTACTATTGTGAATGGCTTATTGCTGAATTTTTCCAAGTCTGAGCAGTAGTGAGTGACAGTGTTAGGGTAACTCTGGGGGGGAAGATGTGATTTTGATTTTTCTAGGGCTGCAGGAACCAGTTTCTTCTGGTTGATGTGGGCAGCTTGCTGCTCTGCAGGCTAGATGTGTCTTGCAAAGATAAGATGATGTGCTGCTGGTGTGTTTTGCCTTCCTATGGCCCTTGGTTCAGTTCATTGTCTGATAAACAGAAGCAGGGAACTGGTGAACGTTTGGTTTAGGATCTCAGACCTACATTGGTGTGAAGGACACTTAATAAATTCAGGTTACCTCTAACAAATTTTAAACAAGTCCAAGCCCTGGTCAGTAGACAGGATGTATTTATGAAATGCTTCTCTCCATGTTGAAGCCTGTGTCTGATATTACCTTATAGATTGAAACTTGATAAATAAAAACATCAGAACCAGGTTGCCTATCCCTCATGGTGGTTAAAATATTTAAGTGACTCCTGTAGTACTTGCACACAAGTCCATTTTCTTTCCCT
This sequence comes from Cinclus cinclus, assembly GCF_963662255.1. NCBI lineage: Eukaryota > Metazoa > Chordata > Aves > Passeriformes > Cinclidae > Cinclus > Cinclus cinclus. The sequence continues at coordinate 2,678,507 of NC_085063.1, forward strand.
TGGTAATCTCAAGGGAATTTCACTTGAGTGGCTTTCATCTGTTCTGAAACTGCTGTTTTCTCCTTCAGAGCAAGTTTGATAACCTTTATGGCTGCAGAGAGTCCCTCATCGATGGCATCAAGCGTGCCACAGATGTCATGATTGCTGGGAAGGTGGCAGTGGTGGCAGGATACGGGGATGTGGGCAAGGGCTGCGCCCAGGCCCTGCGGAGCTTCGGAGCCAGAGTCATCATCACTGAAATCGACCCCATCAACGCGCTCCAGGCAGCCATGGAAGGTGGGAGCTGAAGCAGAGCAGGGACTTGGGATTCTGACAGGGTCTCTGCATGTCAGTGTAGTGCAGTAAATGAGAGCTGGCCAGGAACGGTTCAGTGGGTTTCAGCCCTGTCCTGGCTGAGGTATAGTTGAATCCATTTCAACTGCAGGAATTCTTTCATTGCAGTTAGGGAAGGAGCTTGTTGCTAGAGGCCTTGAGAGCGTGTTTGGAATCAAGGAATCAGAGACTGTAGGGGGGTAAGGCTGAGGGATTGTCCTCAAGTTATGCTGTTCTGATCTCCAGTATGGGCTAAGGCTTGACTGGGATTTAAAACATTAAAAAACACCAGGCCTTACCCTCGATAGTTTTTTTTTTTTTTTTTTTTGAAGAGCAATGCCATGATCTCTCTTTCCAGCTGAGCTCAGGGCGTGTTCTGGAGCTGTTCTGTGAACATGCAACTGTGCCTCTTGGTACCAGTTTATTGATTTCTGTTCACACCTGCCAAGAACTGCAGGTGTTGTGGGGGCATTTATTTTGTAAATTTGACCCCCTGAATCCAGTCTGAGTGCCGTGCCACACTATACCTCTGGACATTAAAGGCATAGATCTGCAGATTTGAAAAGGCTGAGGGACGGATGGGTTTTGTGCCATGTTGGTGTTTAGCAAGACCAGTATCTCACCACCTTGCATCATTCCTAGGCCAGGTATGGGCAGAAACATTTGATTTATTCTTTCTCTGCACTTTTCTACTTCTGGTATTGTGTCCCACTTGCTAATGAATGTTGGTGGTTGTGTAGAGAAGTAACTTTTCCTCTTTTCAGGTTATGAAGTTACAACCATGGAGGAAGCCTGCAAAGAGGGCAACATCTTTGTCACCACCACTGGCTGCACTGACATTGTGCAGGGCAGGTATGGCCAAGCCACTTGCTTTAGTGAAAGCATACCTGTACAGTTAGATTTCTTTTTTTTAAATACAGTAATAACCTGGCAGCAGTGTGGTTAGGGTTAACACACAGTCTGACTTTTGGACATCAGAATTTAGCACGAATTTAGTGAAAAATTAAGTCTTTGGTCAGTTTTGTTGGATGTTGCCACATTATAGTTATTCCTGGCTTTTGGAATGTTGTGATGGAGAAACAAAAGCTGCAGAGGAATAGATTGACTTTTGGAGAATGAGGGCATCAGGGCTGAATTCTGTTAGGCCAGACAAATGTGAACAGAAGAGGCAGGTAAAGGTTGAAAGTGATTCCATCTGTGGGTGCATATAGCAGCTGAAACCAGTCTGTTCTCAATGAACTGCCCTGTAGTGTTTGATTACTGCTTCTTAGAACTCAGTTTATAGCCCCAGCTCCACAGACTCCTTCCTTAGTTTGCCATGACTGTATGTGTTGTAATGGAAGATCAGATTAGGTGGGAGGAGATCAGGCCGTTAGTATGTAGAGATGTAAAACTGCTGGGAACTTCAAAGTCATGAATAAAATAATTTCTTCTGTGTAAGGAGAATAACTGCAGGTATTTCTTTTGACCAGTCAAACAAAGTTGTTCTACTTTCTGTAGTGGAAAAATACTATTTCTCCAGTAAGCTCTTAGATGCTTGAGAAATGTCCTTCCCAAAGACTTTCAAGAAGCTTTAAAGTCTTTTCCAGTAGACTTCCCATTCCTGGAGGGGTTTCCAGTCCCACACACCTTGTGAGAGTCAATGCAGTCGCTGAACTGGGCGCTTGTCAGGGCTGTGAATTGGAGCATCTGCTGAGGGAGAAAACTGCATGGATTAACTTCTGAGACACCTTTTTTTTTTCTTTTGCAGGCATTTTGAGCAGATGAAGGATGATGCCATCGTGTGTAATATTGGCCATTTTGATGTGGAAGTTGATGCCAAGTGGCTGAATGACAATGCAGTGGAGGCAGTGAACGTCAAACCTCAGGTGGGGCAGCCTTTCCATAGGCTCTCCTGCTAGAAAAAGGCAATGGCTGCCCAGTGTCTGTTTCTAGAAAGGAGATGATGTCTCTTGAGAGTCTTTGGTGTTTCTAGCTTTGTTGGAAGCCACTGTTTCTCTGGTCAGAGTGCAGATTCTGCTAACCAGGAGCAAGTTGCATGTGATATTCTTAGGTTGGCATTAAAGCAGTAGTTTCCAGACAGTTCCCAAGTCCTTCAAGGTGAGGTGCCTGGTATGGGCACATCTTTTCTCCATGTGTTCCGACTTCCTTGAGAGACAGGAACCTACTCTTAGTGCTGGTTGTAGAGAATTAATTGCATCAAGTCCATTCAGCTTTGATGTTTGGGGCATGGGCAGGGGGTATGCAAATGTGGTTGCTTTGATAGCCCTGAGCTGAAAACAATGCTGTAGCTCAGCTTCAGGAAGCAAGTTAGATGAGGAATACAGAGCAGACCATTAGAGACCCTACAAAACTTGAGAGCAGAGCCCATAGATTGCCTGGTGCCTGATCTGAATTTCCTCTGGTGGAGCTGTTTGCTCATGTACTCCTCTGCAGCAGAGCAGTCGTGGTCCTAAGGGAATCTCAATGGAATTTCTTTTGGGATTCTGTCAGGGTTTGAAAAAATTCACACTTCTTTGTTTTCAAAGTGTGGTGTGATTATTTTTTTTTAAATCTACTCCGAGATTGAAGCCTCAGGAAAGCCTGTCTGGAGCTCTGCCAAACTTGAGCTTCTCTTCCAGAGTTGGTGGCTTCATTTTAGAAATCTATGTGGGCAGACCAGGCAAGATGCTTCACCCTTGCTCAGCTTGCATGCCCACCGTGTATTTGCTTTAAGCTATGGCTGTAGCTACATAAGGAAAATCAGAATCTGAAAATTTAAGCTTTTCAACTGTGTCTTAAAGTAGTGAAACAAAACTGAAACTAGATCCAAACTGTTCTGTGATACCAGCATTGAGGCAGAACATCACATAGAGGAAGCCAGGCTTTATCTGACTTGGTGTGGGACTTCTGGTTCCTTTTGAAGAGGGAGTTTCCTTGCTGATAGTAGGATTCTGGAACAGGTTTTGTAGTTTTTAATAGCACCACGCCCAGACATAGCTCTCAGATCTCCATCTGCTCTTCCAGTTTTCCTAACTCCCCTGTGGCTTATTGGCCACCATCATCAAAGTCTTACTAAGCACTTGTGAGAGGTGTCTTGGGACACTGCACAGCCTTAAACAGGTCTAGAGTTATACCCTCAAGTTCTCACTGTGTTCAGGTTTGTTCTTGCCCATGGCCTTAGTGGAGCTGACTCTGCTCAGCAGCTCTCATCCTAGAGGAGCCCACAGGTACCTGCCTGCTTTCTGCTAGCTCAGGTTCTTTTAAAACTAAACCTTGGATTGCTTGAAGAATAAACACTGTTGAAGGTTTAATTTGGTGTTAATATGGCATCACACAAACTATCTGCACAGAGGCAGTAATCCCTTTTTATATGCTTTGCTTTGAGGAGCCAGTCTGGCATTGATGAGAGTGCAGTAAGGTGCAGTGTGGTCCCAGGTATGAAAATTGTAACAAGTTTTTGGTTAAAAAAACAAAATTACCTTTTGAAAAGAATAGAATTTGGGTTAGGGTTGTTCATATGGATTAATGCTGAAGAAATATAACTTTCTAAATAGTCAGATTTTTATTAAAACCTGGCAGCTTCTTTTCTGTATCCTGAACCAGAGAGGGGAATATAGTACAAGAGCAAAAATCCCTGACTTTCTGTGAGGACATGTGTCTCTTGATGAGAGGATTAATGCCAGGGCTGAGGATGGTTCACTTCAGCTGAAGGTACAAAGTAATTGAGACTGTGTCCAGCATGAAAGTTTCAGTACCAGTACTGGGCTGATGTAAGGGATGTTTAATACTTCAGTAAGAAAAACATCTTACTGTGCCATCATGACTGATGTGTTGCTTTCAGAGGACGGGTAAGGAGGAAATACGCTTATTACTGAAAAGCTGGCAGGTTGGTTTGGCTCTGGGTTTGCACTGCAGCTCTGCTCAGCTGTGTTTGGGTATCAGAGACTGACCTACAGCACAAACTCAACTTGAGAGGGCAAGGGAAGGCCAAGGTCAATTAACTTTGGCTCGTAAATTATTCCCATATAGTGTGAAGGGAAGTGCAAAGCAGCCACAAAATCCAGAGCCAAGTAAATTCCAATGGGGAAAAGGAAGAGGCATTTGTCTAAGTGTGGAGAGGAGCTTATTGCTTGGATAACTTGAATTCTACTTCTGCAGCAATTTCTTGAGCTTATAAGTCAGCCTGTTTACCTGCCTGTATGAGATGTGTTTCACAGTACTGACTTAAGCATCTGCTGATACCACTATTATTTTTTATTTATTTCTGTGCATTAATTTTACATTTTCAATGCTCTCCTGTGCATTGAATGACTTCTGTCAGCACAGGTTGCTGAAAGTGTGGGGTTCTACGCACAAGCCGGCAGCTGTCCAGGAGCAAGTTGTGTGGATATTATGTAAGCATATAAGATTTTGATATATAAGATTAAACCACCCAATTCAGAGTTCAAAGCTGAAATGCTCCTTCGACTGCTCACCTATCTTTTAGTAGTTCAATCTGTAAATGCAGTGTTTATTATAAGTAATACTGTAGCTGTTCTCAGGATTTTTCATGTTCTGCTTCCCATCTGGTTCCTGCTTTGTTTTATTACTTCCTCCCATAATCTCGTGATGGTCCATATGGAGTTTTTTTGGTGGACGGGAGCACTGTCACTGGTGATCCACAATGGAGAACTGGCATCCAAAATAACTTCAGCTACTCAGGGGGATCGTTCTTATCCCACCTGCTGAGTGCTTTTGGGCAGGAGAAATCAAGACTGATTGAGGTGGTTACTGCCTGCATGCATTGTGCTGAAATCACAGTAATCTGTCATGTGAACCTGAGAAACAGAAAATGGTGTTGTGCTTGAAGCATAGCTGGGGCAGGCAGGTGGAGGCACAGACCTGCTCTGAAGGAAAAACGCCTGTTATAGAAAACATGGTTTGTATTGGTTTGCTCTTGGCATCTCTGCTAAAATCCTGCACAAGGATGTTTTTTCACAAGAGGGTATTGTCACAAATACAGCTTCATCACACAATGCTTTTAACTTACAGGCCAAAGCTTTAAGAACAAAATTGAAAATTGTGTTTTACTTAATATTAGATAACTTTTAGCTTCTAAAGTTTAAATACAGCTGTGGCGAAGAACCCTATTAGGTCTGTCACAGTTGTTCTGCTGTGCTAGCAGAAGATAAATGGTCTGAAGCATTAGGTTTTGTCAAAGTTGGTTGCTGATTATGTTTTAAGTATTTCCAAAGTGCTCTACTCACAAATGCTTGGTATGATGTGAGCAATACAGTTAATACTGAATATTCTTGTGAGTTATGGGCCATATTGGTGTTCCATTATTTCTTTAATATTGTTAGCTCCTCCTGGGTGAAGGCAGGGCAGAGAGGAGCTAGTGAGAGATGGAAAGGAGAAGCAGGGTTAAGTTTAACATTGCAGGAGTGCAGTCTGGCCCGGGCAGTTGGGGCACATGCTAAGTGACATTGTCTCCTGAGTTGTGTGGGACAGTGCCATTATCTGTCTCCTGAGTTGTGTGGGACTCTCACGACTGAGGCTCTGTCTCAGCTCATCTGAGCAGGACTCTGTGTGAAGTGTCCTGCTGTCCCTGGGGTAGCTTGGGGAGGATCATGCCTGTGGTCCCCCAAGAGCAAAGCAGGGTACACCAGGAGCCAGGACAGCTTTTTGTATTGATTGGCCTTGCAGAGGTGGAAACAATTCCAGGTGACCTTCAGCAGGCTGTTACCCTGCATTAGATGCCAAGGCTCTGGACGGATGCATCAGAGGTGTTCCCTCTTTCCTGTCACCACACACCAGTTGTGACCAGTGGGCGTAGATGAACTGGGATTTACTGCTGGCAGCACATTGACATCACAGCTGGCTGGGACTAGCTGCATGTGGAAAAGCCAGGAGAACTGTAGAGCTGGTTGGAAAGGCTTGGGAGAGCTGGTTGGAAACAAAGCGGATGCCAGGATGGGTGTGCTGTGAAGCCCAGGGCTGCTGCAGGCTTTGCAAACACCTGAGATGGAGAAGGGGTGTCTTATAATTCAAGTGCTGAATTGCTGGGAGGAAGGGAGTCCCCCTGAGCCCCCCAGGTTGCCCCATGTCTGAAGTGGCACTGCTGCTCCCACAGGTGGATCGCTACACCCTGCGCAATGGCCGCCACATCATCCTGCTGGCCGAGGGCCGCCTGGTCAACCTGGGCTGTGCCATGGGCCACCCCAGCTTTGTCATGAGCAACTCCTTCACCAACCAGGTCCTGGCACAGATCGAGCTCTGGACCCACAGTGACAAATACGCCGTGGGGGTTCACTTCCTGCCAAAGAAGGTGAGTGATAAAGGTGCTGGTAAGGAAGCCAGCTTCAGGTGTGGTTTTGTGCTTGAACTCATTTTCTCACTGAAGGTTTTTGTTGCAAAGTGGTGCTGTCCTTCAGAGGATGTTTGGCTTTGCACGTGCTAGGTGTGAATGGGCTGTTCTTTTGTGTGCAGAACTGGGACTTGCCTGTCCTGTGATAGAACATCCAGGCACTTTTTGACTTCTCTAAGGTGGTGGGAAGCCCTGTGCTGCGTCAGGGTAGTTGGAAAGCTTCTACCAACCTGCTTGTTCCTTCTTCAAACCTGTCTAGCAACAAAGTGTAGTGGGCAAAGCTGAAGCTGGAGTGAAACTGAATCCCTTTTATGGTGGTTGATAGCGTCCTGATCCCATTTGTTCCTGAGAGAGTTTATCACAATCTGGTCCTAATAACTCCACAAAATATTAATGACAGATTTCCTTGCATTTTCCTTAAAGGTTATCTCTGCATTCTTTGTTCTTGGAAAAGTCTGTATTAAGTCACAGCTTGCACATTCCTTTTAGAAAACTAACATGGTTTTAATTTTTCAAAACAAGCCTGAGAATTTGAGAAGATTCATGAAAAAAAAAATGCCACAGTTAAATCCCACTGCCTTTGGAGCACAACCAGGTGTGAGAGTAAATGTGAAAATACTTTCCATTTGGGAAGTGTACAAGGTATGTGTTTGGGCTTACTAATGAAGTGTTTCCTGAAGACCTTAAGTTTACAAACTCTTCATTAAGGATCAGGCAAAGCATACCAGAAATGCAGTGGAGGAGTGGATCAACAAACTGCCACATAATTGTCTTCAAAGGAACAGTCTTGTTGACATTTCTCTTCACAATGAGAGCCCAGTGTTGCTGATAAAATGTGACTTCATCTTGTCACTGAATAACAATTCTTAGTAAGCATATTTGAACTGGAAATAGATAGAAATGAGAAGTTATGCCCAGAGCAGTTAAACATGAAGTTGCCTGTTAGAGGAGCATATGGCAGTGATCTCCTCAGGTTCATCCACTGTGACAAAACACTTCTGACCCTCTGTGCCTCACAGAGGGCTTTATTCAAAGAATAAAGCAGTCACCTAGTCAGAACCAGCAAAAGTGTTTTCTCTGATAATTTTCTGGGTTAGTGCCTTTCCTTGTTCTGTGCAATTGCTTTGAGGTCCAAATGTAAGACTTAACAATTGCCAAGTACCTTACACTGCACTTTATTTGACTGCAAGAACGTTGCTTTGATCAGCCATTACAAATGTGCACACATTTCTGCAATGTGTGTTCCTGGAAATATAGGAAAACTCTTGTCTCTATGTTCTTGGCATCAAATCTGTCCTGCTCAGCTTTGATTTTAAGGTGAGAATGTCTGCTTATCTTCATCTAAATTTGTGTGTCTCTATGTCTAAGTCTTGAAGTCCCCAAGCTGAAGCAGCTGTGAAACAATTGATCCCTGCTGCCAGTTGAAAACCTCATCTGGGAATTGTCAGGGACTCAGTTCCTTTTCAAGTGAGTGGAATCTGTCTTAAATTCACTGGAAATACACCTGAGAGATCTTCACACCTCAGTCTAATCAACCAAATAAGAATACAATTTCTGACCCTCCTATTTTTTTGTTTCCTGGCATCCTGACAGCATGTACTAAGCTTAAATACTAGTTTCCCTTCTAAGCACAGACCTTCCCCTTAGGATTTTTCTTTCATGATTTATCTGACTCTTTGGTGGATTTCTTGGTTTGCTGCTACCATTTCAACCATTTCCCCTTAGGTTTCTGATTTTTGGCTGTACTGGTCCCCAAGAGCTGCTGGCAGGTCCACAGTGGTCACTGTGAGCAGGCTGAGCTGCAGTGAGTTACACTGTGCAGATGGAGCTTTTTGCTTGGTTCATGGCATGAGATTACTTCAGAGTAGTGGCTTTGTTACCAAACACCTTTGGAGGGGGAAATCCAGGACTAGTTTTTGAATGATTTAGGCCCTGCTGGTTCACACAAGCTGCAGGTTTGGCCCTTGATTGTTTTGTTGATTTACTGTCCTTCAGTTATATTGCACCCCTTCATGTCTCCTCCCTCTAATATGAGGGAAATACTGCTGGTCTTCTTCTGTGCTGCTGGGATTTCGACTTACCTTGTATTACCACTGTTTCCTTTGCAATGATTGCTTGGTTTTTGGAGGAATTACAAATGCTAAGACTTATCCACAATCGCTGCTTGTGCTGTCTTTTCTGCTTCTGAATATCCCCAAATGCCTTCTAACTTTATACATTTTTCAGTTTCTTGAGTTTACACATCTTTTACACATCTGTCTGATGCCTCTGGGATAGAGAAATATCAACCTTCCTGTGCTTGTTGTCCTACAGCCCAGCTTGGTTTTATTCTTCATGAAGACACTGCCAGTAAATAAAAGTAGTCTTGCTGAATTGGAGATTCTGGAATAAATTTCATTATTCATGTGCCCCTAGGATGGGATATCTGAAGAGGACAGGAATCTTTTTCCACTATTAGGACTTATATAATATTGTGGGATGAGAGTGTGGTATGTCCAGGTGTCTTTGTAGTGGAAACTGGGGCTTTATCATTCTACCAAACTGGATATTCTTATCTCTGAGGAGTTTAATGTCTGCCCTTTGCCTGCTGGATGGATGTGAATGTGTAAATGAGCTTGAAACAGGTTTGATTATATAAAATTTTGTCTCACTTAACTTGACTCTCTCAAAAGCACAAGGCTCTTCTGTGTGAGTACAGGTCTAGGCGGTGTGGGATGTTGGCAGGGAAAAAGCTGTGTCAGTGTAGGTCCCCCCTTGGGGCTGATATTGGTTTCCACATACTCAATTCTGTGACTGTGACTTCCTGAACTGGCAGAACTCTAATGTTCTTATCTCAATGTTTTGTTTTCCAGCTGGATGAAGCTGTGGCTGCTGCTCATCTGGACAAGCTCAGTGTGAAGCTGACGAAGCTGAGTGACAAACAGGCCAAATACCTGGGCTTGTCCAGAGATGGGCCCTTCAAGCCAGACCACTATAGATACTGAGCAGGGTGGCACTACCCAAAGACCAAAGCGCAGGGATACAACCTTCCAAAGCTCTTGTGTGTGCTGGGCTTCTGAGGACAAGCCTTTTGCCATTTTCCTCTCAGTGCTGCACAACCCCTCCCCTTACCAGGGAATCTTCAGAACCCTGTCAGTGGAAGAGGATCACTGACTCCTGGAATTAGAATCGGTTACTTTGCTAATGTCACAGTGAAAAGGATCCTATGCACCTTTCATTGGTTTATAATGCTCCAATAAGGGGGACAGGACAGAAGGTGGCTAAATGAGAGTGTGTAGTCTTGTCATGCAAGTGGCTGACAGCTTTGAACAAGCTCACCAGTAAGGTGGGGAATGGTTTCTGCAGGGAGATGCTTTTTCCATGCCCTGCTCCAATCAGGTGAATTCCATTAGGAGACTGGCAGTGTCAGGCCCTCTCCACAAAGTGCATATTGTGAAACTGGAGGAAATAGGGAGGATATGGGTTGCTTGGTCTCCTTGCTGTAAAATCAGCTCAGCCTCCTATTCAGAGATTAGAGCTGGAGCTTTTACCTGAGTTAATTTACTCCATCAGTTTTGGTCAGAAGAAAAACCATTCTGTGCTTCTGCCATACCAGCTTGAGGAGGGGTGAAGCAAGAGAGACTTTTAGCAGCCTTCAAGTGCGTTGTGAGCAGCTGAGGAGCCACTGAGGGGATGGTTGGGTTTAGGGACCTTGTTCAATCCTCTGCAGACACCAGCAGCACACTGCTACCCCCAACTTGATTTCTCTGAGTTGTCATGTCTGCTGTATAATGTTTGTCACTGACTTCAAGTGCTTTTATTAAAGATTTTACTGTGGCCTGACTTGTTTTGTGCAGTGTGATGTTTTGGGGTTTGCCAGGAGTTTACTGTTGTGTGATCTTTAAGCTACTGAAAATATTTAATGTACCCATGTGCTGTGGCTGCATCTTGTGCTGTGGTTGGGAAAAGCTGCTGCTCAGGAAATATTTGAAGGGCTGAATCTTACAGGATGGTCACTCTGCTCACACAGAGTTATCTCCATATGCCATGGAAGCTCTTTTTGCCACTGTCCTCTTCAGTTAGCATTGCACTGCAGCCTGCCCCTGTTTCTGGATGTAAGAAGATAAAAGGTTTGGAATGATGTTACAAAGTGCTTGAAATTCTCAGATTCATGCCCAGACCTCAGTGACCAGTTGGAACACATGGTGTGGAATATTGGAGGAGGAAACAATAGCCATGAGTAAACAAGGTGTTGCTCAGTGTGCAGCTTTTTTAATGGCTTTGTTTTTATTGACCTCTAAAAGGCACCAGTTTGAACTGAATTTGGGTCCCACAGGAGCACCATAAATGACTCCATTAGTGGTGATTATTCTTTAAGAGACACAGCAGTTGAATATACATCTAAATATAGGTAATGTGCACCTTGTGCTTGTGGCACAGAGTACCAATGGTGGAAAATGTCACTGGTAGAAAAAATGCAGTAGGAAAATAAGGACTGCTGGTATCTTTATTCTTTAGTTTCCACTACTTGGGCTTTGGCTTCTCAACCCATTTCATCCCTGGAGGGATTCAAGAGCTGCACGAGTGTGGCACTTGGGGACATGGGTTAGTGGCAAACTTGGAGGTTCTGTGGGAGTGGTTGGGCTGCATGGTCTTAAAAGTCTTTTCCATCCTCAGTGACACTGAAATCGCTCAGTCTTATTGCTTGCTTGTCTTTATTGGCAGGAGCATATCTGATGTCAGAGTTTTGCTAAATCATTCACAGCTAATTTTTTCGCTCTTTTCTCTTTGTTTTCAATCCATATGCTATTAATTCAGAGTTCACTCTAGCCTGAGGTCGAGCATCTAGATTGCCTCAATACAGATTGCCAGACCCATTGTGGCTGCTTTACAACGGTTTTAGCGGGTGCTAATGAATGAAGAATAGCACTGAGGAGAGCCTGGTGTCCCTAGTGTCCCCTCCCCAGCACCAAAGCCCCTCAAATGGGCTCTTCTGGCATCCCACACCTGGCTGGTGAATCAGAGGGCAGGGAGAGGGCTGGCAGGGGGAATAAAGGTGAGGTTCAGTCTCAGACTGGTGGAGCTCAGCAGGTCTGGTGTCCGGGTGAGCAGGGGAGGGATGCACAGAGCAGTGTTTGCTCCCTGTGCCAGCTGTGGTGACAGGCTGACCCAGAGCAGCCCTTGGGCCCCTGTCCCAGCCAGGCTGAGCAAATGGACCAAGTCCCAAAGCAGCCTTACCTTCAGTTCAGCAGCCTCACCTTCAGTTCAGCAGCCTCTTCCCCCAGACTTGTTTACAGGCTCATTTTGAGGGGCAAAAATGCAAGAAGTGAGATTTCCCTGTGCACCCAGAGGAGGTGCAGTTTGGGTTAAGTGTGGGCACTGGGTGAGGAATGAGGAGAGCTGGTGTGTGCTGTCCTTCACACAACAGCAACTGGCTCAGATTTGCAGCTTCCTCCCACCCCTTATCTCCCTGCTACCAGCAACCACTGGTTGAGAACTGGGAAATATCCCCTCTAGTTAATAGATGTTCTTTAAATTTAGCTGTTCCTAGATATTAATTTAGCAGGGCTTTTCCTACTATTTCTTTCTACTCGATCATGAAAAATCCCTCAGGAGTAAAGCAGTGCTAAACCAGATCTGTTTCCACACTGGGAGAGGTTTTTATTTTATGCTGTGTGCAATTTCAGGTTGTTATTTAGCACCTTCAAGTGGTTTGCACTGTCCCATTGCCTTCAGTGAAGATGGGTTGTTCTGGGTGTTAACAAACACTGTCATCCTGGGAAATCTGTCCCTGCAAATCGATGGAACCTGGTGATCAAATGAGATTAATGATGAAAGATTGTACTCCTGATCTTCCAGCAGCTCTGATTTGGCCAAAAGTAATCAAGTATTTCTCAAATGTCTGTCAAAATAACATTCTGTTAATTCTTACTGTTACTGTGAAAATGCTCTTCTCTTGTAAATAAGGCACCTCCTGCCCCTGTTTTCCCTCTATCGAGTCAGAAGTGATAGGAGAGCATAGGCTGTACATTTTTCTCCATTTATCTCAACCAGAAATGCCAAACTCTGTGATTTTTAAATTTGCAGTATAACCTTCTTAGGCCCTGCTCGTTATTTTTTTGCAAGGCTGGAGTTCTATGAAATGGAAATTGATGGAGGTGCACAGATTGCCCTGGGAAATACAGATCAGTGCAGAGCAGAACAGGGCATGAATAGATGGATGCTGCACTGATGACTCTGAAATTATTGGCTGAGCTTGTTTTCATAGCAGTGATTCTTCCTGCAGATGATAGAAAGCCAATTGTGGAGTTTTTAGCCTGTGGGGCTTTTTGTTAAGACAAATCAAATGCACTAAATGTAGCCTGGAAAGCCTCAGCAGGGTCTGTAGTAGTATTGTTTGGCAGTGGACAGCTTTGCACCGCTGTAAAAATTACAATTATTTTTCTTTTTTAAAATCCCCTTCATGCCTGTGGTTTGCACAGCAGCTTAGGGAAGACAAAAACAAACAATAGACTGTCAGAAGAATAACTAAAAAACCCCCAACCCTGTGAAAAAATGCTTCCAGAAGTGAGTGGGATAAAAAAATATGGGTTTAAGGTTCTTCATAATCCTTTTTATGGGATGGGGACAACCCAACTTCTTGTCTAATTCCCTGAAATTGCACAGCAGAAAGATTAACTACTTTAGGATACTTAGAAAGTTTGTAGTAAAGTTTTCACTTCTTGTTTCATCTGCAGAGTCCAGAGACAATTTTCAGCATACCTGCTACTTTTCTGTAGCTCCCTGGTTTTGCTTTCATTACTGGAAAATAATTTCTGTAAGGGAATATTTAATGCCATAGGCATGTGCTCCTTTTCCCTAATGGAGCAGCAGCATTTTGGAAGTAAACTTAACAGATTGAGAGGTTCAGGCACCTTAAATGCTTCATGATTAAAAATAAAATTAATAGTATTTGGACATGAAATTTTGGGTTGAGCCAGGGCTTACTGTCAACATCTGCATTTTTATTAACTTATTTCCGCTAAGAACAAACATTTGGTGGTCCTGTTATTCCTCCTCTCCAAAACTAATGCCCTATGTGTATTTTATTAACAACTGGCTGCAGACTCCTTTGACCCTTCTTGGGGGTCTGTCCTGCCGCTGTGATGTCATTTTGGAGATAAATATCAACATCTCTGACCACACTCCAGACTAAGAGGAAAGGAGCAGTGATGGAGCATGCTGAAGGAAATACAGGGAAGCAAACCATCCATTCATCTCATTTAGTTTGCTTCCCAAACTGAGAAATTAATATTAATTGAATTGCAGCTTTAGAGCAAGGAAAACTTTGAAATACTAAGATCTTCTTGTTTAAAGTGGTCTAGCTCTGTCAGATATTTCTGGGGTCTTTTCAGAGGAGGAGGAATCTCTGGCTGTAGAATCACTTTGAATGCTCCTATTTCCACTTTAGAAGACTTTAAGGTTTGATGTCTTTCACCAACAAGTGAAAAAGCATCATTTAAATGAATTTATGCGTATATTTATAATAGATATATATTAAAGGCTGCTCTTATTTGTTATGGAACACATGGAAGAGAGAAGCTGTGTATTGTCGTGGTTCATTTCTGGCTATTACTGTTGTAAGTCACATAATACTGTTGTTCATCTACTTGAGACAGCTGTGCACAGTGAAGGGGAGCCCATATGAGATCCCAAATGACATTTTAGCTGAGGAAACTGCCCAAAATGGCATGGGTGCCACAAGAACACTGTTAGGTAAATCTAATAGGTTGGCTAAAATGTAGAGAGTGAGTGATGAAGGTGTTATTGAAGTATATTAGAGTACATTGAAGTCAATAAATAATTTCCACTGATTCAGAGGGGTCTGAAGTTGGGTGACTAGGGAATGGTGTATTTTAGTCTTTTCCTGCCTTTATCTGTATTAAATGAAAGGCACATGTGAATTGTGTTATGACATTAATATAGCCATTTTAGGACTCCCATATTTCAGACAGGGTTTAATCGTAAAGGATTTCCTGGATGGAAAGATATGTACATATGCCATGCAGCAATTGAAATAGTTTTTGATTTCACTGAAGAAAAAAAAAAAAAACAACAAACTTGCAGAAATTGCTAAAGTCTCCTTTTTCTTCTAGGAAAGTGGCTTGACCATATGTTGGCCATCTGCATATCATCAGAGAAGCTTGCCAATAAAATCTTTGTATTACCTTAGAAAGTAATCTAAAAGGAGCACTTTGAGAGTGGGTGATGGTGCTTTCAGGCAGCTCCTGGCCTGGTACTGCTCCTCCAGGTGGGAATGGTGTCCCACAGGTGGGAATGGTGTCCCACAAGTGGGAATGGTGCCCCACAGGTCCCATGTCACCCCTGCCAGCCTTGCATGGCTGCTCCTGGTGCTATCACAGGGCCTCTTGTGGAAGTCAGGCAAGGGACAGGATTTGGCTTCCCTCTTCCAGCCCTCCCTGGTGGGACTGTGCAAGAGGCAGAAAATACTGAGGTTGATGCTGAAGGACCAGAAAAACTTGAACTAGCCTGTCACACCAGACAGACTTTGGGGTATCTTTGTCCCCAGATCAGGGATAATTTTCTGGTGAAGAAAAAGAATATCCTACCAAAACCCCTTTCTAAAATGGAATGAAACTCCATTTTATGGGTCTAAGAGCTATTTTTGTGGGTGGCCACATGCCCTGGGGACCCTGCCTCTGCTCCTCTCTCAGCACAGCCCATCTGTGGGGCTGCTGCAGCTCTGGGGGCTCCAATGGAAAAGGACATGGAGCTGCTGGAGCTCCAGAGGAGCCATGAAGATGAGCTGGGAGAGCTGGGGGTGCTCAGCCTGGAGAGAAGAAGGCTCTGGGGAGACCTAATTGTGGCCTTTTAGTACTTGAAGGGGGCCTTTAGGAAAGATGAGGTCAGACTTTTTAGCAGGGACTGTTGTGGCAGGAGATGGGTTGGTGGTTGTAAACAGAAAGAATGTAGATCTAAACCAGATATAAAGAAGATTTTTGCTTTTTATGCTGAGGGTGGGCAGGCCCTGGCACAGGGTGTCCAGAGTAGGGATCCCTGGCAGTGTCCAAGGCCAGGTTGGACACTGGGGCTGGGAGCAGCCTGGGACAGTGGAAGGTGTCCCTGCCCATGGCAGGGGTGGAACAAGATGGGTTTTAAAGTCCCCTCTGACCCAAATCGTTCTGTGATTCTAAGAGCAAGGAAATGTACTGTGGGACTGTTGTGTGTATTCCCATTCTTTGTGCTATCCCAGGAGCTGCTGATGCCTTTGAAAAATACTTGTTGGAATCTGGACACCAGCAAAATGAAAGCTGAAACAGGTTGTACAAGGAGAGGAGAGGATTGTTCATGGAATACCAAGATTCAGCACTGCCCGTGTGTGTGCCCACCAGTGATGTCCCCAGTTGTGTTTTTATGACTACATTGTGACCTGCCAACTGTTGTCTTTATAAGGCTGGGCACTTCACTCATTGTCTTTGGCCAGAGCTTGCCAAAAGGGACCGGTGACTTTCTCATCTTCACAGTCAGAAAAGCACATGGTGCTTCAAGTGGTTTGCAGCTGGCCCAGGAAACAATTATTTCTTTCCAGCTATTAAATGTACTACAAAAAATATTCTTTTTCTGGTTGGCAATGAATAACTGGTTGCTGTGCATTCTTGGTTTTGGAAATGAGGTGCATGTGGCAAATCTGCTAGAGGTATTACAGGGGTAACTGGATTTTGGAGTGCAGTAACCACAGCAAGCCATCTCATGTGTTTCCTGCAGGGTTCTGGAGATCACTGCGTGGGGAGCACTGTCCAGAAGAGCAGCAGGTTGGAGCTTGGGAATAGACAGAAGAAAATTGTTCCTAGGTGTTATAAGTGTTTGTCACACACACTGACTCAGAGCCAATTGAACATCAACAAGGGGAATTTATTAAGCAAGCGGTAACAAGCAAAAGCAGCGCTGGGCGGCCGGGAGTTAGCGCTCCACCAACGGCGCGCACTTTCCTCTCTCAGTCCTTTGGGTTTTATACCCCTTGTTTCTGGTGTACGTGTCCCTTTTGCAATCGTGTCTGCGCTGGCACTGCCTGTTGATAGGGGTCGTACTTTGCCCTCCGGTGGTCGTTGGAATGAAGAAGACTCCTCTTCCCGGCAGAACCTCTGCCTTATCAGTAGATCCTTTTTACACGTTGAACAATGGATACTTAAGTATGGTTAATTAACTCAGCTCAAACTAATCAAGACATTCTTGTGGACTACGGGTGCATGACTTGTGCCCTCTCAGATCTGGTTCTATTCTTTGTTATTTTATTGAACTCTTGGTAGTCCTTCTATTTTAATGAACAATTTTTATGTTGTTTTTATTACAATCCCTCCTTTTCTTCTTTCATAATTTGTTCATTAAATCTTTTTAATTCCTGATAGCTCAATGCAAGCTCTTTTTCCACC
The DNA here is from genome assembly GCF_963662255.1 of Cinclus cinclus. Lineage (NCBI taxonomy): Eukaryota > Metazoa > Chordata > Aves > Passeriformes > Cinclidae > Cinclus > Cinclus cinclus. The sequence goes on from NC_085063.1 coordinate 2,695,556, forward strand.
TCCTCATCATTTAAGATGTGCTCGTATTTAGCTTTAATTAACATCAGGTGAGCAGCTTCTAATCGCCCTTTTACAATTTCTATGACTTTATTAAAGATGCAAGGTCCGAAAGTTAATCTGAACACCAAAAATAACAAAGGACCTGCAATTGTAGATAGCAGAGTAGTAAGCCAGGAAGAACTGTTGAACCAAGTTTCATACCAGGACTGTTGAGTTTTTCTTTCTTGCTTTCTTTGCTCTAGCCTTTCTCTCAATTTAGCCATTGTATCTCTAACAAGCCCGGTATGATCTGCATAAATGCAACATTCTTCTTTATGTGCTGCGCACAATCCTCCTTGCTGAAGGAAGATTAGATCTAGCCCCCTTCGGTTTTGTAATACTACCTTAGATAAAGATTGAACAGATTTTTCTAAGGCTGTGATTGATTCTTCTATTCTAGCTAAATCTTTATCTACTGCTATCCTTAATGTATTAAACTCTGTTGTTTGTCTCACTAGGGAAGCTATTCCTGTACCAGCTCCCGCAGTGCCCACCAACATAAGTGGGGCCACAGTAAGGGCTGTAAAGGGCTGTCTTTTTTGAAAATGATGTTCTGGGGTATTTTGGGCTCGATATACGTATTCCTCTGGATGGTATATAATTTTGGGGTCTCTTTTACCACTGGGTTAGGACTGACACCCACTAGGTCTTTTGGGGCTATTTCTTTCTTTATTAGTATTAATCTTCCTCGGTCTGTGCCAGGTTCCCAAAATCGAATTCACCAGATTTTCCCAGTATTCCACCCTGGATCCTGTGGATTGGTTATGTTAAGGTAAATCATCCAACAGGTATTTCGATTTCTCCCTTGCACTGTGCCATCATATCCATGTTTGGGTATTTGACATCCAGGTGGTCCTCACCTGACTCTAAGGTATCTGTCTTGGCCTGCCCCCGGTTCCCAATCAGAGGCAATAGTTTCGCATCCCCAATATGCACAATAGTAATGTCCAGGCCAATTGCAATAACCCCATCCTGGATTTGAGCTTGGGCACATATAAAAGGCCTTAGATTGTACTTGTCTTTTGTATGTGTTATCAGTCCCTGCTCGAATAATTGAGCTCAAATGTGTTTGGAAGCTTGGGGCTGCAGTTGTAATTGTTGAGTTTATAACTATCGAGTCTTCTATCTGTATCAAAGACCATTTGAAAGGTTGATGCTTGTTCTCATAAGCATCTACTTGGCTGATTTGTATATATATTACAGCTAAAATTCCCATAACCTGCCAAGAAGGGTGTGGTCCTGGTGGATTTTTATTTTCAATTCCTTAGTGTTTTAATGTGAAATTTTTATTTTTTGCACCCCCCCCTCTGGGTCTATGAGTGATTTCTGGGATTTAAAATCCTTGAGGCAGTTCTCGGAACATTTCTGAATTGTTCCAGTCTGTGGGTTCTCTCCTCCACCTTTTCTTATCCCTCTGCCTCACTCGCCGACTCGGTTGCTTCGAGCCGCGAGGGGAACCATCTTCTCGGCAGCAAGGATATTCTTCAGGAGGGCCATGTCGTTTTTGTTGCCTCTTTTTATAAGATTCCCAGTTCTTATCCTTCACTTGCGGTGAAGAACACCAGACCCCAGGTACTGCTTTTCTACAATTTCCCTTAATGATTTTAGCTATGAAAGGAACTGGTTCATTAGGATGGAAGCAATAATTTTCTGACCTTGCCCCCCCTTGTGAATACCCTTCCCCTTCACGTAAAATCTTTTTAGTAAGCTCCAGTTCTAGTTGATAGCAATTCTTACAAACACTGCTAGGTGGACTTCCTCTCTAACAATGGACTCACCACCGTTCTTGGCAAATTTTACAAACAAAACATACAAATGGATAACAACCACAATCCTTGTTCGAGCAATATATCTTGAAATATCCAGTTATCAAGTAGTTACACTTAATTTCGCTGTCTCATTGTACCCGAACTACCTTCACAGTGTTCATTTAAGTGCGTTTTAGGGTGACTCTAAGGTCTCCTGGAGCGCTGGTTACTTTCCAGGGTTCCTCGGAGGAGGGGTGTATAGGTCCTTTTATCCTGCTTGCATGAGTCCAGCCTTTTTCCGCGGTTCTGATGGCAGTTTCTGTGGTGAGTAATACAACATAGGGACCTTCCCAAGTTGGAGTTAACGTATTTTCTTTCTATGTTTTAACCAAAACCTTATCACCCACTTTTATATTGTGAATCGCTAAGTCAAGAGGAGGTCTTTGTACCAATAATCCAGCTTTTCTGAGTTTATCACGAGCTTGTGTCAGCTGTATTATGTAATGATTAATTTGTTGATTACTTATCTCGGGATGATCCGCTGGGGCATCCATACTATACGGCATTCCATAAAGCATTTCAAAGGGGGAAATCCCTACATCAGTCCGGGGTTGAGTGCGTATATTTAGCAAAGCTAAAGGTAAACATTTTACCTAAGATAATTGTGTTTCATACATCAGCTTGGTTAGTTGTTTCTTTATTTCTCTATTTATTCTTTCTATTTTCCCTGAACTCTGTGGGTGCCGAGGAGTGTGATACTTCCATTTTGTCCCCAGGGCTGAAACAATTTCTTTAGCGATTTTAGATGTAAAATGTGCCCCCCTGTCTGAATCTATCACCTCTATTAACCCATATCGAGGGATGATATCTTCTAGCAAAATTTTCACCACTGCTTGTGTAGTTGCTCTAGAGGTAGGAAAAGCTTCTACAAAATGGGTTAAATGGTCAATTATCACTAACAAATGTTTGTATCTCCCTACCTTAGGCAAATCAGTAAAGTCAATTTGAAAAAGGTCTGTACGCTAAATCCCTTCCCCCAGCTTCCCGTTGTCTCCACTGCTTCTTATTCACCTTTTGACAGGTTAAACATCGTTGTGTGACCTGTTTGGCTAAGTTATACATCCCAATACAGACATATTTAATAGCAAATTGATCTATCAAGGCTTGTGTACCCCAGTGAGTTTTGGAGTGGATGGCTTCCAAAATTCTTCGGGCTACCGGTTTTGGAAGAACTTCGCGACCGTCTGGCAATTCTCGTTTATTTCCTTTCTTCACTACCCCCATTTCATTCAATTTCTGTTGTTCTCTCTCAGTGAATGTGAGTATTTGAATTGGCCCGTGATAATAACAATGCGTCTTAGTGGGATTCAAACAGACACATTCTATCTTATCTATTTTGGAATCTTCCCAGCAAATCATACAAGGTAATTTGTTTAAATCTTTTTCACAAAAGGGGCGATTTCTCTTAACTCCTGCAGCCTTTTCTTTTAATACCCTGAGGGCTGCGGCCTTTGCTTCGTGATCTGCTAGGTTATTTCCCCTCACTCGATTGTTTACTCCAGTCTGGTGCCCTTTTACATGGACCACAGCTATTTCAGTGGGCCACCTTAGAGCCTGTAAAACCTTCCTTACTAAATCTTCATGAATTAATCTTTTTCCCTGGGAATTAATTAAACCTCTCTCTTCCCAAATTTTTCCAAAGGTATGCACCACCCCATAAGCATATTTTGAGTCTGTAAAGATTGTTCCTGCTTTTCCTCTCAATAATTTCAGTGCTCGCCATACAGCATACAATTCACAAGCCTGCGCTGACCACACAGAATTTAGTGGTCCTGATTCTATCACCTCTAGGGTCTTTCCATTAATTACTGCATAACCAGATTTTCTCCTTTCTTCAACTACTTGGGAAGACCCATCCACAAACAGTTTTTCCCCATATTCTAATTCTTCCTCTTCTAGGTCTGGTCTGATTTTTGTTTGTTCTTCTATTACCCTTAAACAATCATGCTTTAAGTTTTCACTCGGTTCCCCATATAAAAATTGGGCGGGATTTTGGAGAGAGGTAGTCTCTAAGCTCAATTTAGGAGAAGATATAAGGATCTTTTCATATTTTAAAAGCCGAGCATCAGTTATCCATTTGTCTGCTTTCTGTTGGAGGACCCCCCTTATGTTGTGAGGAGACAAAACATGCAACTCTCCCCCGAAAGTGATTTTTACAGCTTCTTCTACTAACAGAGCAGCAGCCACTATCGACTGCAAACACGTTGGCCAACCCCTTGATACCGGATCTAGTAATTTAGATAGGTAGGCCACAGGCTTTTTACTGCCAGCCCAATCCTGGGTTAACACCCCATATGCTGTTCCTTCCGTTGTGTTTACAAAGAGATAAAAAGGCCTTTTTAAATCTGGGAGGCTTAATACAGGTGCATTTACCAACTCTGTCTTGAGAATTTGTAATTTGTCTTCATCTAACTGATTCCACTTAAGTAAACCAGTCTTGGTTAATTTTTCATATAAAAATTTTACTTTCCCACTAAACCCCTCAATCCATTGTCTACAATATCCAAATAATCCCAGTAATTGCCTCACCTCTCGTTTTGTTTGTAGCCTTGGCATAGATAAGATCCCTTTTATTCTATCCAGATCTATCTTTTTCATTCCTTGCTTCAGCCTGTATCCCAGGTATTTTACTTCTTCTTCTACAAATTGGAGTTTAGATTTTGATACCTTCAGTCCTTTTAAACTAAGGAAGTTCAACAGCTTTATGCTCTCTTGCCTTACCACCCATTCCTCTTTGCCAGCAATCAACAAGTCATCCACATATTGAATCAACACAGCCCCTTCTCCTAACTTATAATCACTTAGTAATTGTTCAAGTGCTTGGCCGAACAAACTGGGGGACTCGGTAAATCCTTGAGGAAGAACCGTCCAGCGAAGCTGCTGTTTTCTATGAGTATCTGGGTCTTCCCACTCAAATGCAAAATAATCCCTACAATTCTCTTTCAAGGGGCACGCCCAAAAAGCATCTTTTAAATCTATTACACTATACCATTGATTATCAGGTCCTAATTGGCTCAACAGGGTGTAAGGGTTTGCTACTACGGGAAATCATTCCACGGTTCTTTTATTAATTTCCCGTAAATCATGTACTAACCGGTATTTCCCATCAGGTTTCTTAGCAGGGAGAATGGGTGTATTAAAAGGGGACATGCAGGGTTCCAACAATCCTTGTTTTAGAAGTCTTTCAACTTCGGGTTTTATCCCCATTTTCCCTTCATCTGAAATTGGATATTGCTTAATCTTTACTGGAATGTCAGGGTCTTTCAATGTCACTTCAAACGGTTCTATCTCCAATCGACCCACAGTGTCGGGGGAATACCAAACTTCTGGGTTTATTTCCTGTTCATCCTCTACTCGCAATGGACATAATTTTACTGTTAATCGTTTATTTTCTATACTAATTTCAATTCCTAATTCTACCATAAGATCTCTTCCCAAAAGATTGTAATCTGCTTCAGGTACCAACAGGAGGGTTCCTAAACCCAATTTTGAGCTGCTTTCAAAAGCTACATCTTTAATCACAGGTACACTAAAAGGTTCTCCTTTTGCTCCCACAACTTGGATTCTTTCTTTTGATATTTTACATCCTAAAGGGAGGCTTTGTACTGTGGACCTTTCTGCTCCAGTGTCAATTAAAAACTCTATTTCCTGTTGCTGGGGACATACTTTCAGCTTTACCAGGGGCTCTGATCTTTCTCGGGTCCCCAGCAAATAGAGCCCCTGACCCCCCTAATCTTCCTTAAATTCTTTCTCATCTGCAATCCTTTTCTGACAATCTCTCTGAAAATGCCCTCTCTTTCCACAATAATAACAAGTCCCCTGGGTACCCTCCTTTTCTCTAGGCACATTTCTGGTTCTAGGAGGGCCCGCCTTCGAGGGGAATCGACTAGTTGTTACCCGTTGTCCCTCTCGTACTACTGCCATCATTACTCTAGCCTGCTTTTTGTGTCCTTCTTCTTCTCTCAGAACATACACCTTCTGCGCTTCCCGCAACAATTCATCTAAACTACGATCATGCCAATCTTCAATTTTCTCTAACTTTTTCCTGATGTCAGGCCAAGATTTTGCTACAAATTGAGTTTTTAATAACACTTGACCTTCTGGAGTATCAGGGTTCACCCCGGAATATAGTTGAAATGACCTTTGGAGCCTCTCTATCCATTCAGTAGGGTCCTCATCTTTCTTTAGGCTTTCACAGAAGGCTTTATTTACACTTTGTGCCCGAGGGACAGATTCCCGGATTCCTTGGATTAGGATAGTTCTTAAGTCTGCCATATGGGCTCGGTGCTGTGGATTTTGCTTATCCCAGTTGGGACGTTGCAATGGCCACTTCACATCAGCTTGGGGACCTGCCTGGTGGTCCCTGTCCCACACCCTCATTCCCGCTGTTCTGATCATTCTCCTTTCCTCAGAAGAGAACAAAATTCCTATGATAGACTGCATTTCATCCCACGTATATATATTGGGACCCAAAAATTGATCAACTCTTTCCGCCACCCCAAGGGGATCTTCTAGCAAATGTCCCATCTCCTTCTTGAATTCTCTAACATCTCCAGAATTAAGGGGCACTTCTACATAGCCTATGCCCGGTATTTGGGCAGGCTGCCCCTGTTGTCCAGCATTTGGATTAGGGATCATCCCCAGGCCCACTTCTCTTAATGGATACAGGGTTGGACCTTCTCTATCCCTCCTAGACTGGCTGCGAGTGATCCTTCGGTTATCTTCGGATCTTAACTCGTGGTTCCCCAATTCTCGTTCCCTGGATTCTTCTTCATGATCTGACTCTAGGACTTGTGCCTGGGGAGGTGGGGGAACTGGGAGAGGAGGAGATATGTATGGCGGGGGGGGGAGCAGTCGGGACCTCCTCGGATCATTTAGATTTATTTTTTCCTCCCCAGGTGTTTAGGGCAAACAATCTAGTCCTGGTTTCTCCCACTATCCAAAGGGCAGCATATTCACTTTCTTCCAGGCAAAAAGGTTCTTTAGAGTTTACATAAATATTTAATGCCTGGCAAATCCAATCTTCGGAACTTCCGAATACTGGCCAAAACAGATTATCTCCACGGATCTGTTTTCCTCCCCACACCTCCATACAATAATGTATCATTTTGACCTTATCCATCCCTTTACTAGAAGGATAATCATTCCAATATTTAATCATCATCATCCCTAACGGACTGTCAGGGGGTATCTGGGGGAGCTTTACTGGGGTCCCCTTACCCATGGGATCAGAGGGCTTGCTTTTCCCCTGTCCCATCTTCCAGAACACTCACAAACACTCACACACACGTTTCCCTCTTTTTGTGGCCCAGTCCCTCGCGGGATTTGGGAACCGCACTACTCAGAGGTCCGCACTCACTTCGCCCACATTGGGCGTCTCATTTGCTGTGTCCTGGGATACCCAACCCCAACCGAGCGGATTCCCAAATATACTTACGCTTCCTGCGTCTTCGGCCGGGGCTTCGTGCACAAAGATTATGGGGTTACCGGTTTTCCTTTGCTTGTTACCAATTTAGGGTTCGTCGGTAAGGGTCCAGGAGGGTGGACGCAGCACCAAGGCTGCTAAAAGCGGGGCACCTCCCTGGTGGAGGTCTCCCACCGGGTTGCCCTTATCCGAGTCACGGCACCAATTTGTTATAGGTGTTTGTCACACACACTGACTCAGAGCCAATTGTCCATCAAGCAGTGGAATTTATTAAGCAAGCGGTAACAAGCAAAAGCAGCGCTGGGCGGCCGGGAGTTAGCGCTCCACCAGCGGCGCGCACTTTCCTCTCTCAGTCCTTTGGGTTTTATACCCCTTGTTTCTGGTGTACGTGTCCCTTTTGCAATCGTGTCTGCGCTGGCACTGCCTGTTGATAGGGGTCGTACTTTGCTCTCCGGTGGTCGTTGGAATGAAGAAGACTCCTCTTCCCGGCAGACGTATCTTGACCTATGAACCTCTGCCTTATCAGTAGATCCTTTTTACACATTGAACAATGGATACTTAAGTATGGTTAATTAACTCAGCTAAAACTAATCAAGACATTCTTGTGGACTACGGGTGCATGACTTGTGCCCTCTCAGATCTGGTTCTATTCTTTGTTATTTTATTGAACTCTTGGTAGTCCTTCTATTTTAATGAACAATTTTTATGTTGTTTTTATTACACTAGGTTTGTTAGGGGAATCCATTGTTAATTAGTTTCTTTTCCAGGCCTGAATGTGCAACTCAGAGGCATGTCTTGGAGTTAAATAGATCACTGGATGTGGACAAATGTTGAATTGATTTATTTAGCATGTTTATGGAATCACTCCTGGCCATAGAATAATCTAATTCATCTTAAAATACTCTGTTGAAATATATTATGATTTAATGTTTTTTTGCATTGGCTTTGAGTACCATTTAATGTCTACACCCACCCAGGTGTGAGCTGGAGGCTGCAGTATCTCATGAGGAGTGTGTCCCACGATGTTCTGAGAGGCTTCTGCTTAGCACTGGGACGGATGTCATTTGTGCTCTGTAAAATAGAGCTCCCACAGAGTCACGGCTTGGCACATCACACACAGATTCTTCCTCGGTGTGGTTATATAGATCTCCTTCTGCTGCTCCAATAATCCTTTTCATCGTGGGTTTAACACTGTCCTCATCTCAAAGGGGCCTCGTTCAGTCTGTCACCACCCTCAGCCAAAGTAGCATCACAGACACTGCTGACTCTTCTAGAAAACTTGAAAAAAATCATTTTACCTTCCATCAAATCTTCCCTTCTCTCAGCAATTCCTAAAGCTTTTGGTGGGTTTCTTTTGGGGTCTTCCAGAGAATTTGAGTGAGCTTGGAAAACTACAGCGTGTTTGGAGGTAGTTTGGTATAGCCATTAAAGTGTTAATTCTACCACTTGTTTTATCCATCAGGATAAACTTGGATTTTATGGGCTTTGAGTGTGACAATAAGCAATCAAGTCTGGAAAATACAGTATCTGTTTCAAATTTGCACAAGGCAGGCAATATGTGGAAAAGCTAACAGTGATTTATTTGTGTTTCATCCTACAAACCTGTAATTGGGGTCAAATTCCATTAGTCTCTAGGAGGACAATGATTCTGTCACAGAACATTCCTGAGACTGTCTCTACACTTGAATTCCAGTAAGTTTTCAGTGGAGACTTTTTGGTGTGTGACAGGTAAAAATTACATACTCCATCTTTGTCATGTGCATGTTTTATCATCTGTGTGCTGATGACATTTCAGGTGGGACCCTGGGGGGACTCCTGCACTGACAAACATCCCCTCAGTATAAATAACTGCTCAAACTAAATAAATTGAAGCAAATATTTGGTGTACATATTTTGCTGATTTCTGCATCCTGTGCCAATACCTCATGCAAGGTGATTTTTACCCAGAAAAGTCAAGGCTAATAACAATTTCAGACTACTTGATTATATGTATTTTCTGGTGTGATAGATGAACAACAAAGAAAGAAAAGCCTCTTTCTAATCAATTCCAGTTACAAAGAAGGCTTATGAATAAATAGAATTTAAAAATACACTACAGATAGATGCTATATGAAAAACTATGTGCATATATGTTGAAAAACAAATCCCCTTACTGTCATTGACAGCTTTTCCCCTTTCCCTTTGTTGCTTGCACACAGCATCTTGCCCTCGTCTGGGTCAGCTGCCATGTCTGTAGGTCCTTGGGTGGGTCTTGGCACTTTGATTTCCCTGTCTGAGAGCCCCAGGTTGTGCTACATCTCCATGGATGAGGGGGCAGAGGGAGCCCTCAGGGGTGTCTGGGCACACCAGCCTGGGAAGAGTGACTGATGTGCCAGAGGGATGTGCTGCTATCCAGAGGGACCAGGTCAGGCTGGACAAGGGGGAGCTCAAAGTCCTGTCCCTGGGGAGGAACAAGCCCAGGACACTCTGGGGGACACCTAGCAGGGAGCCAGGAAAGGCCTGGGGCACCTGGTGAGCACCAGGCTGACCAAGAGTCACCAGAAGATGAACTGTGCCCTGGGCCACGTTGGGAGCATTGTCACCAGGTCCAGGAGGGGATCCCTCCTTGCTCATCACTGTGGAGCTCATCCCTGGACTGCTGTGTCCAGTTTGGGCTCCCCAGTGCGACAGGGACAGGGACGTACTGCAGAGAGTCAAACATTAGGAAGTATTTCTTCTGGTTATAATGGTGGGTGAGGGTGACTGGGCACCAGGACAGGTTGCCCAGGGAGGTGGTGGAGTTTCCCTTCTTGGAGATGTTCAAAAGCTGCCTGGATGTGCTCCTGGGCAAGTAGGACCAGATGGATGGCTGCCAAAGGTCCCTGCTGACCTCAACCATTCCCAGGTTCTGCAAAGCTGGGGTGGGAGCTGCAGTTGAGAGCAACTCTTTGTCGGATTTCTGGCTTTCCTTCCTTCCCTCCTGTCTGCTCCCATTCCCCCTGACCATGGTAAAATATAATTTTTCTGACCAGCTGGACTTCCTGGTATGAAAATGATTTTTTTTCCACATAAGAAGTAGTGTGATTTTTGGTATGTTTTCAGTATCAATCTGATGTCTTGAGAGGCTGCCTAGAACAGAGGCTAGACAGTGTAAAAGGAGTAAAGTAGGTATTTTTAAAAAGGCCTTCAAAGGATAAACCTGAGGGAGTACAAGAGCCCAGCCCTGGCTCCACCCAAGATGGGTGGTGTGTCATGAGTTCTCCCGCTTTTTATAAGTTTTGGTCCATTCCATATTAGGGTTAATTATCCAATTCCAGCTCCAGGTTATGCAGTTCCAGGAGATTACAAAATCCCTGACTGGGATTAGAAATTCATGTCTGGAAAAAATCTTATTGTGAAAGCTAGAGAGCACTGGAAGGGGCCCTAGTGCAGGCAGGTGAAGAGAACATGGGAGATGTGGGTTAGCCCTGGAGTGCTCCTGCAGTAATTAAGAATAGCATCTGGATAAAAAGAAAATGCTAAAAATGAGGAAGTAGAACAGAAGAAAGAAGAGTGTAAAGGAGCATGGGAGAGAACTGGAGGTACAAAACAGAGAAGGCAAAAAGCAAGAGCTGGAATCTGGCAGATAAAAACTCTTCAATGTCAGAGATGTTTTCTGGGTCTGCTTCCTCCTTGCCCTCCTGGGAGTTTAAACAAGAAGGGTTTTCCTCCTGTGCCATCTTGGACACCTCCAGTTTAAGGTAAAGACTTCCAAGAACAAGAACAAGTCCTCTGTTGCCTTGAGCTTCAGCCATCTGTTTCTGAGCCTTTAAGTGTTGGTGCAGCATGTGATTTTTTTCCCTGGTTGCTGCAGTACTTGGACATTGCTGCATGAATTCACTCTTGGAGGTGGTTCTGGGAATTCCTGCAGCAAGAAAGGGCAAAGAAAGGGATTGATTGCTTGGAATGGTTTGCTCTAAGATGTACATGTGGGATATGCATTCATCTTTTGCTGATTTTTCCTTTCTTCTTCAAAGTCCCAGATATGTCTTCCTGTTTTGGGCTCTGTACATGCAGTGTCCTTAGCACCAGGAGAAGGGCTGAGGAGTTGATTCTTACAGATCTGGCTGGGGGAAAAAAAAATCTGATTTTTATATTCCAAGGCACAGATACATTTATGTTTCAAGTATATATGTATGCCATACCCCTGGGAGCTACTGCCTGGTGGCAGAATGACCAACACCTCTGAAGGTGGATGCTTAGCTGAGGATGACTAAAAAATGTCCTTGTAGCCTTGGGTCCATCTTTTCAGGTGGAATAACCTACGTAAATTCTTGTCCTGGTTTTTGTTGAACATGTGAAAAATGGAGTTAACCCCAAACCCTGCATTTTCAGCCTGATTCTTTGGCTGTGCTGAACGCTGGTGTTGTCCCTGTGGGCAAAGCCAAGCTCTAGTCCCTCACTAGCCTAACCAGTCCTGTTTCAGTGGCCATTTGAGTGCCATGGGGGACAGGTTTTGTGGTGCTGGTCAGACAGTTGTGCAGACTGGCATGAATATGACCCTTCAAATAAAACACCAAACCCACAGGAATCCAGAATTCATCATAAAACACAGTTCTTTTGCTAAAAATGCCTAGTCAGTGCCAATCTCCCTGGTTGTCTGCTCCCTGAAATAATATCCAGCTTGTGGAATATTAACCCCATAATAAAGACTGTCCATTAAGTTTTAAGAGGGGCAAATTCAAGCTTCAGAGCTCTCTATTTTGGTTACTATACACACGGGGCACTTTGAAATAGCCACTGGAGAAGCTAATGAAAGACAGAAGGCTTGTGGTGCTTCTGGCTTGGCTCAGCATTTGGGGTTTAACATCAGGCACTGGCAGATCGTCTGGAAGATCTGGCATTTGCACAAAGCACAGTAGTGACAGCAGGAATTCAAGTGTGGCTTGCAGGTTTTGAAGGTTGGCACACAGTTAGCAGCAGGTGGGGGCCTTGGCTTTGGAGATATCTTGCGTTTAGCATTTTTCTGGAAGATAAAAGCAAGAGAATTCATAGACAGGTGAAATGAGGATGGTGAGCAGTGGGAGGTTCTGGGGGAATGAGGAGGTGGCTGTGGCACTGGCAGTGGGAGCTGTGCTAGAAGTGCAGAGGCATGCTGGGGCTGGGAAATGGGAAAGGGTGGCTTGAGACCAACCTTCTGAGCAAAATGACAAATCTCATTTTGACCATGACTGGATGGAGCTTTGGGAAGGATCTGTAGGGAAGAGCATGGCAGCAGTGAAGGAAGGGGTGCAAAAATGTACTCAGATGGTGAAGTTATTAGTAAAACCAATTAAGGGGTTATGTTTGGATCTCCCAGCTTTTCAGATGAGTGAAAACTCCCTGTCAGTCTCTCGTTCATTGAGCTGTGACATGGAGAGAGCTGGGGACTGGCTTGGCAATGCTCAACTTCGTGAGCCTGATGATCCTCCTTGGGAATCCTCACCTGTACACATAGTTCAGGGAGTGGAAAAAGACCTCTCATCTCCCCCAGGAGTGCAGCTTTGCTGCTGGGGACTTGGAAAGGTGGAAAATTTTGGGTTGCTCAGCATGTGCCTGCGACCTGGGAGGGATCTCTGGAGCCCAGCAGCTGCAGGCACCCTGTGCACTTCTGAAACTCTGAGTTATGGAATTGTTTGGATGGGAAGGGATTTTAAAGCCCATCTCATCCCACCCTCTGCCATGGGCAGGGACACCTTCTGCTATCCCAGGCTGCTGCAAGCCCCGTCCAACCTGGCCTTGGACACTGCCAGGGATGGGGCAGCCACAGCTTCTAATTTGCTTTCCACCATTATTGTTTCACATCTATTTTTACAACATTTAGAGCTTTAAACCGTATGTAAATTATTTAAATCAGGGAATGACAGTAAAAGCCTTGCAAATGAATGCACCAAGGGAAACTCTAGAAGTAGCAAACTGTTCTAATCCGACAAAGTTTTCTGAACAACACCTACCTTGGAAGATTTCTTGTTCTCTGCCTCTTTCCTGCTGACTTTCTGGGATTTTCTAGTTAAATCTTCAATGAGAATAGCACAGCAAATGTGGAATCAGTTATACAGAATGTTATTTCGATTAGATAATCCTATTTTTGTGTGAAAGGAGGTAGATAACCTGCACTGTCACCTCATTGCTGCATGTTTTGCAGTGATGTTCATCTCAATTCAGAGTGTCTGAACTCTGTCACTGCTCCTTGTGCAAAACAGAAGAGCAACTGATATTTGTATTTTAGAAGGGATTTTTAACACATTGTTTGGTAAGTGCAAACACTGAATTATTTCAGAGAAATAACATTAAAGGTCTCAGTGAAAAAGATTGGGGTGCTCATGCACAGTGGTCACATGAACAAAAATAGGAAAAAAATTTAGAATTCCGTAATTTCTTCTGTTAAAAGGTGGTGTTACATGCATAACTTTGGAAGGAATTAACAAGTGTACGCTGCTTTCCACAAACAAAAACTCTGCTGATTTGGCATAAACTCTGCATCTGTGATGCCACCTTTCATTCTGCAGTTCTTTGTTCCTTCTGCCCCCACGACCTCATTTTATATAATGTTACTTGCAGAAGTGTTTCATTCATGTGCCTGTAACTTTGCTCTCTCTCCAGATTTGTCACTATATCTATTTTTAGATGTTTATGACTGTATAAATTCCATGGCTGGGGCTTGTTTTGGGCTCTAACACAGCAAGACTTAAAATATGAGACACTTCCCAGCTCACCAAGCTATTGTGATATTTTTGATACCTTTATTATGGGTTTGTGAGTTTTGTAATAAGCACTACCTGTGGGTAATGGATGAATGAGATAAAAAACATCCATATCTCCACTGGTGAATGGTGGCCCCTTATCTATTCCAGGATCTTCTATCAATATATTTCTGAATATTTACTGATTGCTAGGATTTACAGAGTTGTAGAATGAAGAAGAAATATTTTGAGCTGGTTTGGGGGGTTTTGTTTATTTATCTTGTGTTGTTATAAGTTAGGGTTATTCATCAGCTCAGCCCATCTGCCATGTCTAAAGCATGGCCTCACTTCTGTGAGAAGATGGAGAAATCAGCTGAAGGGATTGTATTTGATAGCTCTGATTTTAATTGGGGTAAAAAAGTTGCTGGAATTCTGAGAGCGAAGGCATCAAGGATCACAAGGACCAGGAAATGGCACAGCTTGGGAGCTGCAGAACAGCACAAACTTGGCTAAACTCTCAGTTAAACAATACTGAGTTAACTCAGGATTCAGAGGTTCAGATTTCTTGGGAAATGCACGTGTGGGGCAACTGTTTCTCCTTAAAGATATGTTGTCCTGAGCAAGAGCATAGAGAAAATACAGGAAACAAGGTAAGAACCAGAGTGCTTTAAACGAAAGCCCCAGAAACCTGCACAAAGGAGCTGAACAAGAGCAGCTTTATTTTTTTTTAATTATTAGAATTTTGAGACAGTTATGAATGTTCTGTAGCTGACTATCTCCAAACACCCGTGAGTTTTGTGAGAGAAGAAGTTGATGTAAATTACATGGAAAGAGTTAATGCAGACATGAGGAAAGAATTTTATGAAGAAAAAAATTAAGCATCACCCTAAAGAGGCTCTTCCCAAACAGGGCAGGTGGTCATCTGCCAGTAATTGTAGGGATAGAGCTGGTCCTGTCTTGGATAGATAAATAAATTACCCCTTGCTCTCCCTTGCTGTGCTCTTTTCTTCCCCTGTTTAAAGTCCAGGTAAACTGAGGTTATATTAATTCTTGTTAGTACTGTTGATTTTTCTACCATAAGAGCAGACCCTTAAAACCCTCACATTTTTTTCTCATGTGCATAAGATTTTCAAAGGAAGGTAATTTACTATATTAGCACAAAACCACTTGTCTTCAATACAAAAAGGCTTATAGTGTGATAGGAGCTGAAGTGAAACCTGTAAAACTAAAAAAAATTGTATTTTTTTTCCCTCTAAACTGAGGTTTACCACATTGTCACTCTTGGGTGCTGCAGACACCACTGTTCTGCACCTTGTGAAGCCAAGCAAAGTTATCAAAACAATCCATTATAATCAACAGCAGTGTTTCCTTCAAATCCTGTTAATTTGCCACTGAAGGGCAGTTTTTACTCACCTACTATGGAGATGGGTGGGAGATCTGAGAGGTCCATTTTGCTGCTCCTGGACAGGTTGCATTCTGGCTTCTCCTCAATGACCAAGTGGGAATCAGCAGCTCTGAACAGGCTGTAGCAGAGCAGGAGGCTGAGAAAGAGATTCTTTCTTGCCATCGTGGGGAGGAAAAATTCCATTGTCATGAAAACCAAAGTTGGTCAAAACCTGCAGAAGTGATGCAGGGACATGAATCTCAGCAGTGGTTTTCTGTCCTGTTGTGCAGCTTTAGCAACAAATTTCTGAGAATTTTATTTCCAGCACCTTGCCTCTGGTACTGGAATAGCAAAGATTTTAGTTGTAAGAGAGAAGAAAGGCTATCTCAAATACAATTCCCCGAGATGGTAATTTTTCCTGATTCTTTTCTCAAAAGGTTTATTTCCCGTAAGATGTGAGGGTACTCCCAACTGAGCTTTATAATGGTTAGTTTATGGCCAAGGGCAGAAATTCAACCACATAATTAATTTTTTCTCAGAAAATCTTTTTGACAAATTTACACTACAAAACATAGAAAAATAATGACAATTTAAACCCTCCACCTCCCTAGATTGTGTTTCCTGATAATTTTCTGGTCTTAAAAATAAATCATGAAGTAATGTCTTGTTTTATTATACCTCCAAATGGCTGCTCTAACCTCATATAAATCACAGCCATAACTCATTTGGGTTATAAAAGGCCAGTGCTGTAAAATGCTTATGTGCCTTGGGGTCATGCACTGAATCACTTCCAAGATGTGGCAGAGTCTGGGATCTGGGGATACTTGTGGAGGCACCTGAGCTGTGGAGCATGGCCATTCACCTGAGGTGACAGTCCCTGCAGGGTACACAGAGTGTGTCACCAGCCTGGACTCATTTTCATGTATTTTCTTGTATTTCAAAGCTGATTTTTATTTCCATGTGCCTCAGTGTTCTGCACTGACAAGGTTATGGGAGCCTTGTTCCCCCAGAGGCATTGCCAGTCTCCAGATTTATGGGTGGCTTTGTGTCAGTGAAAAGCTACTGGATGCAGTAAAAAGAATGAGTGAAACCAAATGTTTTGGGCCATTCATCTGGTTGTGATGACTTCATTACTGGGAATTTAAAAGATGAAGAGTTTCTGCATTGGGAAGGCTTCAGTCTGGTTAGTGCTGCTACACCAAGTCTGTTCTACACCTGCTTTTATAGCCCCACTGACCCACTTTTCCCTGGGAGTTGGTCAGTGTTATGCTTCTAATTCCAAGTTCTTGAATCAGATCTAGAATTGTCTGTTCTGCAGACCATGCTCCTGTAACAAATAAATGCTGGGGTCATCAAGACTGCTTTCACTGAAGGCTGTAGCTGTGCCATGAGGATTCTCACCTTTGCTCTGGAGCCAGGCTGGAGCTGGGGGCTTCAGCCTGGAGAAGACAAGGCTCCAGGGAGACATGAGAACCCCTCAGTCCTTATCAAAAAGAGGGAGAGCAACTTTTTATCCAGACGGAGAGTGATAGGACAAAGCTGAATGGTTTTAAAGTAAAAGAGAGAGATTTAGATTGGAGAAGAAGGTTCTTTACTCAGGGGGTACCAAAGCCCTGGCACAGGGTGCCCAGAGAAGCTGTGGCTGCCCCTGGATCCCTGAGAGCATCCAAGGCCAGGCTGGATGGGGCTTGGAGCAGCCTGGGATAGTGGAAGGTGTACCTGCCAATGTTGGAACTGGATGGGCTTTAAGGTTTCTCCCAACCCAAACCATTCTGACAGTCCATAATTCACTCCTGGATCTGTCTGGGCTCCATTGGGGTTTGCAGGGACACATATGCTGGATCCTTTGTGGTTTTTTGCATCAGCATGAGCTGCAACTGCAAGAGAGGTATCTGAGCCTGGAGATTTACAGGGGAGGGTTAATCTCTGCTGCTGTGTCTGTACTGGAAATGCTGCACAGCTGGAGTCACTTAAAGCAGATGAGAAAATTCAGACTCTGGCTGGGTCAGAGTCATGGCTGTGAGTAGGAGTCTCCTTTAAATGAGTTGATTCAAATTTTGTCATATCAGATGTGAAGAGCCTTTGATTTGATCCTGAATCACCTCCAAGAGGAGAAAGTGCATCTTGTTTAGAAGACTAAAAATTCCAGTAACCAAAAGGAACAAGTCCTGCCCTGAGAATTTTTTGTTGCCATGGTAAAACTGTGGGCTTGAATTTTCAGCAACTGCAGTTTGGTAAAGTAAC
This sequence comes from Cinclus cinclus, assembly GCF_963662255.1. Taxonomy (NCBI): domain Eukaryota; kingdom Metazoa; phylum Chordata; class Aves; order Passeriformes; family Cinclidae; genus Cinclus; species Cinclus cinclus. The sequence continues at coordinate 2,713,136 of NC_085063.1, forward strand.
AAGGTGACACTTCTGTGTTAATTCTTTACCTATTCTGTTCTTGCAAACTCTTGTACAGAAGCTCACCCCTCACCTGTGGCCATTGCCCATTTATAATGGGAGTTACCTGTAAATATTTGCTAGGTCAGGCTCCTACCCTGATCTTTTTCTTATCTTCAGAAGAGTTGCCATTTTATTGGCTTTTCCCCATCTCCTTTCACAAAAGATGTCCAAACCTCACAGAGATTTCTTGATGCTTCCTAAAGACTGCTCTAACACATACCTACATGCATTAATAACTATTAGGTCATAACTATTCAGGTCACAGTTGGAACTTCTTTTTGTCTAACTGATTTTATCAACCTGAGTATCTTCATATTCTATGTCGATGTTTACAGTTCATACATTGACTAAATAATGACATGTGTGCCCAAAAGCTTGTCTATGTTTTCCAAATAAACAGTCGGTCAAATATAAAGTATTGTCTAAAAATATTAGCCTGCTAAACATTAAAGTTTCCTGGTTTTTCAGATCTAGGCTTAAAGGGAAGAAAGAAATTCTTTAGGATGAGGGTGATAAAACACTGGCACAGGTTATCCAGGAAGGTGGTCATGCCCCATCCCAGAAAACAATTAAGGTCAGGCTGGAGGGTCTTTCAGCAACCTGATTTTCATGAAGATGTCCCTGCTCATGGCAGGGGAGTTGGACTAGATTACCTTTAAAGGTAAGGTCACTTCCAACCCAATCTATTCCACAATTCCATGGCACAGGGCTTGTCTGTGACAGGTGGATGGAGACATTTGGGCTCTAATTCTTTCCTTGCCCTGAGCTGGAGTGAAGAGAGCAAGGTGTGAGTTGGAAGCTGTTTTGCTTTGCACATAGCAGTGTTCATGCTGCAGGTTTTGGTTTTTAAAGCAGCTTTTTAGCCTCGTTGCAGGATATGCTCAGTATAAGATACCTGTGGTGCTCAGGTCAGTGGATGCTGCCCACCTGGAATGTTGTCTGGAACAAAGCTGCCTAATGGACACCACACTGGCCTGCCCCCAACGAACCATTTAAACAAGCTTCCACCCCAAAATGTTGTTTCGGTTGTATTTCCTTGTCTTTATCTCAGCAAAATTGCCAATGGATATGATTTTGTCTGAGCAAACAGTAAAATTTTACAGCTGACAAATGTTCAAACAGCAACACTTGAACGATGGCTGGGGTGGAAATGCCAACCTGGCTTGGTTTGAACCCTGGTGCATGTGGGGGTTTTTGGTCACAAGCACTTAGCTGGTAGGGATTGTACAGCCCTGGGGTGAGTGTTTGAACCTGGAAATTGCACATATTTGGGGAACATGCATTTGATCTGCAAAATTCTATCCACTGTCTGGAAAAGCAATGCTCCCTGGAGCAGCGGAGTCTGTGAGGTGTGAGCAGCCAAGTTCATGGAGGGATGAAGGAGGAGGAAAGTGGAATCAGAAGTGAAATAAAAGGTTGTTCATGGCCCCAAACCTGCCAGAGCTCAAGGAGTGTTTGGACAATGCTCTCAGGCACAGGGTGGGATTGTTGGGGTGTCTGTGCAGGGCCAGAAGCTGGACTTGATGTTCCTTGTGGGTCCTTCCAACCTCAGGACATTCCATGATTCTATGATTAATCTTGGGTTTCCTCTTCTGCATCGTATTGCAAAACCCTTCTCCTCAGTTTGTTTTCTTTTTCTGGCATTAAAGAGAGGTTTACTTTTCCATTTTGCCCATTATTTTCCTTCTGGGACTCATCAAAGGTTGATTAAAGCAATCAAACTATTTTCCTTACCTCTAGTTATCTTCACATCTGTTTCTTTCTGAGCACTTAAATTTAAAAGTTTGTTTTCCTTTTGAGCCCCTAACAATTTAGAAGTAAATAGCTTTAGTAGTGGAATCTTGAGAGGAGGGCTCCAATATCCCCAGTGTTGCTAAAATAAGCAAGGAGAACTTTAACATATGATCTTAAAATTTTTGGTTCTGGAGGCTCAGTCTTGCCCAGTGATGAAATTTAAGCAGTGAACTTTAGCTGCAGTTAAGCAAATTATGTAAGGAAATAGTTAACATGTTGCAGTGGTCTTGATTGTCAAGGAAAAGACAGAATTTCATTTAAAACCAAAACAAAGGCAGACATCTGAAAGTTTGTTGACTGTCATCAGAAATTATGGTACCCTTTTATGTCCATTGTCTCTCTGCTTTGGATTATTACATTCAATATGCAAATAAAACATTTTAATCTTTACCCCAATTGTTGTCTTTCACAAGCATTTTTCCTGAATGCAAATTTGGAAAATGAGATATGATGGGAAGCAACTTTTTTCTCTTTTTAGTCAATTTTTTTATGGTGTCATATTAAAAATCTTCATAGAAATTTGATTTGATTGGAAACACCCCAGTATATTCAACCCTTTTGAGGAGAACTCATTTCTTATTACAGCTGATTTCACTCTGTTCAGAGATTTATCTTCATTCACAACAGAGTGAGGAGTGTGACACATCCATGCAAAACGTCTGTCATGAACACTGGAAGGCACAAGTTGAAATTTTTTTAGACAGATTTTCTGACAACTTCAGATTGACTCACAAATTAATCAGCATCTTTATAAAGAGCTGAAAACAGCTGCTTGGGAAAATGAGATGTTAAAGTAGGTGAACAAAGTCAGACCTGTAAAATACAGAAACCCATTTTACAAAGCTCAGTAAATCTTCACCTACACTGGGCTGCTGAGCTTCTGCTTTGAAAAGGATCCTGGAATCATTAAGGCTGGAAAAGAACTCCAAGATCACCAAGTCCAACCTTTGAATAAACACAACCATGCCCACTAAACCATAGGAGAGGACAGAAAAAAAACCGGGAATGTTTTTCTTGGGAAAAAAACCCAAGAATTAGTGGCTGCCTTGAAAAGTGTTGAGATTTTTAGACTGTGAGAGACTGAAAAATTTGGGAAATGAAACATGAAAGTTAATGGGATAACTGGGGATTTCCTGAGGGAATTCCATGGTCACCTAGAACCATCCTATCCAATCTACAGAGCAATCCCACCTCAACCACCAGGTTTCAGCAGAAGAATAGCAATAAAAAGGGAAATGGTGTGTTAAGGAGCACTTGGAGGGAAAGGAATGGATCTCCCTGAGAAAAATGGGAATCACCTGTGGCCCAGGTCAGCTCTGCTGGCCCAGCCACAGGGTTTCCTCTGCCTTATAAATTTCCTAACAACAGCTTAGGACTGACTGCACAGAATGCATAGAAAAGATTGGTGCTTTTTCAGGGCTCTAAAGATGTGGAATCTCATGAGGAAAACCAAAGAAATAGCTGCTACTCCTCCTTAAACCACAAAATTTTAATTGAAATTGATGCAAATTGTGCAATTGAAGGTCATTGAAACTGTGGCTCCACAGAACAACTTGATGGCTCTGTTTGGATTCTGACCTGAAACTCATTGAGTTTGTTTCACTCAGGGCTGGGGGACCAGGCTGATAATCTCAGCACCCCTTTATGGCGTGGGCCTGCCATACACCTCTGAGATAATAGTGCCAGGGCCAGACCTTGAAGAAAGCTTTTGGTGTTTGGGAGACACCTGAACTCCTCAGTCCCCTCCCCATGTTCTCCCATCCCCACCTGAACAACTCTTTGCCATCCCCACCCCGCACCTATGTCTTTGTTTTCCACACTATAAAAATAAGAGGAAAGTTGAGTGAGACCTTAATGTGGACATGTGACTCTGCAGATTGGGAATAAATACACTCAACAAATGCTCAATTCCAGCTGGGTTAGGGTGGGGTCTGCCCTTCATGTGTTGAAGTGGATCCTTGGAAACATGAGAAGGGAAAACCCAGCATGTTTCTGTTCCCCTGTCGTGTTCTGGTCTTAGTTCTTAGATCATCTGGGAATAAAATTTTCATGCTCTTCAAATCCAGTTGCAAAAGGCAAATTATTGAGCACATCTAAAAGAACAAAAATGAAAGTAATTTCTAATTTTGCAGGTACATGGGTGCCCTGGGTTCCTGGAAGTGTCCAAGGCCAGGTTGGATGGGTCTTGGAGAAACCTGGTCTAGTGGGAGGCATCCCTGTCTGATCATCTCTAAGGTCCCTTCCAACCCAAATCATTCTGATTCTGAATTTTATGATTCTACACCAGGGAATAGGTTTCCCTCAGCATTTGGATCTATGCATGTTTTACTCAAGTTCCACTTGGCAGTTGTGCGCCGTGTCGTTGGAGGAGGACAAAAACGGGTGGTTTTATACAGCCTGCCCACATACTGAGACTGAGACTTTCTCTGGGATTGCTCATAAAGCCTGGTTTCCAAATATTTTCTAATCTTTTCACCTTCAGGGACTTTTTCACTTTCAGGAGAGGGGAAGGCTATTTCCCAATAAGGGATGTCTCTGTGTGCACATCCACCCCTTCCACTTGACCTTCAGTGCAGGTTCAGTATGCACAGCTTTTCCCTTTGGGAGATATCCCATATATCCCCATCTGCTACTGATCATAATAGGAAGCCCTCAATATACTCCCAGTTTTCCTCTTTTCTGCAGCACAGTGAGATGCAGGATAATAAATACCACTACATTGCCTGGAGAGAAATATCGTGGCCACCCCCAGCCCCAGTGCTTGCACAGACATCTCTTTGCAGAGTTTGTGCTCCATTAGTTCCAATCACTGGGGTTATAATTACCCCAGCTCTGCCAAACTCAGCTGTTCTGCAAGCCATAAGCAGTGCAATGCTAATCACACTGGGTTTTGACATTGAACCAGGAATTCAGATTAACCTTTACATGTACTACAGTAATCATTGCACAAATGCATTTGCACAAACCACAAGAGATGTTGTATTTGCTCTGAATGTGATTCCTCCTTTGTCAGTCAATTATTATTGATTCCACCCTGCCTAATGTTTTTTTTTTGGTTGTTTTTTTTTTGGGTTTTTTTTTTTTTTGTTATTAAGAGCCAGGATAAATGTCACTATTGGAGTGTCGTGTTTGTGTACTTATTTCTGGGCATCTTTCATTCTGACTTCTCTTTTCTGATTTGCTCATAAAAGACTGCCCATGGTTGTGGAAAGCAGGTTCCACAAGTGTTCCAGTCTCACGCTTCATTCATTAATTCATGTCCCACCTTTGCCTTTTGGCTCATTTTAAAGAAATGCAAAGCACTCAGTTATGGTGCTTGATCCTAAATATAAACTCAGTGTGGTTAAAACTGATCCATGTGCTGTCTATGGAGACAGCCATGTCTGTAGCTGAAAATCAAACTTTTTTCTGACTTTCAAACAAAATTAGATCCAAGTCTTTTTTCTTTTAAGGGTAACAGTTGAGGATATTTTTAGTTTTCCTCTAACCCTTCTACTTAAAGCTACCAGCTAATGTTCTCCGACCCACAGAATTTCCTTTAGGCTACCCAGGAACACCCTGGAGGCACAGCTGCAAGTGAAGCTTGGTTTTTACACCCCTTGCAGTCAGGGATTTCATCCATATGCTCAGATGCTGCCAGACAAGGACATTCCTGCTGCCTGTACAAGACCCTCACTCTGGGCATGGCGGGATGGCAGAACACCAAACTCCTCCCTGCAGTGGCCAGGGGGCTGAAAGAACTCACTTTCCCTTTTAATTAAATGGGTTAAAATGCTTATTCATCTGTATAAAATGGTGTCATTTTCACTTGTTTTTAAACAGTAAAAAAAAAAAAAAAAAAAAGGGCCTTAATTTCTAGGTCTGGGATTTCTATGGGAATCCAGTGTGTTACATCCAGATTTCTGCTCCTTTTCACTATTAAATTGGAAAAAAAACTGTAGCATACCAATGAGTAAAGTCAAACTGGCAAGTGGCATTGGAGGCCTTCTTTCAGCTCATTCTCATTCCTTTGCTTCTTTCTTCCAGACTCCAACTGGTCTTTTGTGTAATTTTTGTCATTCCCAAGCACAGGGGCCTGGTCCAAGAGGCACTGTCTCTTCTCTAGTTCCTCTTTACCCACCCCAAAATCAGTTCACTAAAATGAATTGTATTTGTTGTGCAGACAGAAATCCACCAGAGAGAATTCTGTAGTGTTTGATGCAAGATGCTGGTTCTGTGCAATTTTACCTTTAACATTTCACTAATTTACTAAACTCAATCTAGCCTTTTTGCTCCTTTTGTTTCAATTTTCAAGTCCTACTTTCTGTTTTCATTCATATTCAGCCATCCACTATGCCCTGTTCCTTTTGACAGAATTCCCTTTAGGTAATTTTCTCTTGCCTGCCATGTATTTAGTTATTTTTCCTTTGCACACTTTTATTGCTTCCCTACCTTGGTCCTCAGCAACCCCAGCTGGATAATCCTGAGGAATGAAGCAGTGAAACTGGATGAGATACAGCAGTGCAGAGGCCACATTCAGACACTTTAGCTTGAGAGCAAAAAAACATTAATTTCTGAAGGTAATGACTTCTGGATTTCAAATGATGGAATAAGAACTGGCTCTACTCACAGCATGAATGCAGCTGTGTATAAAAAGGGAATTGAATTCTGGAGTGTTTAGAGAAGTATATTGTAACTGATATATGAAAGAGTTTAATATTTCATGCACATATTGGTCTTCATTTAGAGAATTATGTCCAATTTTGGTCGCCCATGTGGAGCAAAAGTGTGTGTAAGTCAGAATGAATGCCAGCAAAGAATAGTAATTGCTTGAGATAAAAGGTGATCCAGCAGCTCCTCCAGTGATCCTGTGCTTTACACCCAATTTCCTTATAACTCCACTGGCAAAAGTTCCCTTTTTAGCATCAACCCTTCCTGTGATCTCCAAGTTTTTGGGGCTCCTTGATGCCTACAGAGCATTTATGAAGGTCAGACAACACAAAAAGATTTGCCATGTTCATGAATATGCAATGACAGGCATAATTTGGCTTGTATATATTTCAAACCCCTGATTTACAGATGCTGTATATATTATTTTAAGCATAAATATAAATGCAACCATTTTTAACTCTGTGTGTGTATGTGTGAGGGAGGGGACAGCTCAGCACAGACTCTTTCAAACCACCCTGTGTATTTTTTTCCCATAGTTATGTTGGTTTGTCAAGCCCTCTGTAATTAGGCATATGTCAGACTGTTTAGAGGAAAAACCGTTTGAGCTTGGATAGGCTGGAAATGAAAATTTGCCTCTGGAGGATCTTCAGCTGAGTTCTCTGTGTCATCATAGCTCAAATTCCACATAAAAAGTGGGAATCACACTTTATGGCAGCAAGGAGCCAAGAGTCACTGGCTTTCAGGGACAGCTGTGGTAAGACTGAAAAGAAAAAGTCCTCTTGGAAGAAAAACTTGCCCATCACAGCCTCTCCAACTCAGGATAAATGACTCTGCTTGTTCTCCTCCCTCCTAGTGCCCATTTGGAGCTATCCTTGCTCAGATGCTCTGTTCTTTGTTCAGGATGGACAGAACAACAAGCAGAGGTGTGAATTACAGGAAAAAGGGTTCAGAGGAGACATAAGGGAAACCTTTGCCATGTGCAGCATAGGCAAACACTGCAATCCCTGCCTGGAGATAATTATTCAGTCTCCAAAGTCAGGGAGATTTAGGAACAAATTGAATGGCTGTCAGTCAGTCTGCTCTGGCACTTCCCACATTCAAAACTAACACAGATTGAGAAAGAGCTCCCAAACCAGACAAAACTGCACCTTCCCAGGAGCTATCAGGTGTGGTGGTGCATAGAGAGCACCACGGAGGGCTGGATCCTTGCCTCACTTTCCATACAGATGTCAGATGCCACAACTGAGGATGGAGTGAATCTTAAAACAGAAATAGATTAAAACCAGAAATAGACACAATTAACATCTAAAGAAGTAACTGATGCGAGCTGTGTTCCACCCAGGTGCAAAAGGCCCAGGGAATCAAGAATTCTAAAGCCTGTTTGCAGGGATGGGGATGAATGATGCAGCTCTTGGAAATAGTTTCAGAGATGTGGCCTGTCCCAGAGCTGTTGTCATTACTGTGCTTGCAATGGACTTAGAAGTGACAACTGAACCCATCATTTAGAGGAACCATAAGAAAGTAGCCTGAAGTCCCCAGAGCAGGACTGGAGAGACAAAGTGCTGCTAAATACCCAGGAGGAAGAAAAGCTGTATTGAAGCTTCAGCTTGCAAAAGCACATAAAACCATTGGGATCACATGGGCTGATTTCTTCCCGGACAGGCTGGAGACCCTGCCTAGATTTCAGTATTTCAGGCTTAGTTGAACCAAGTGATAACATCTCTGGTAATTAATTGCTCTAAATTTGTCTTATTTCTATTTCTAGGAACCGAATCATTCTAAACCTTCTTCTTCATCGTGGAAAATGCATTTCTTTTCTTTTTCCTCCCCTGAGAGGTGCTTGGATGAGCAAGTAACTTCCTACTAATCTCCCAGCTCAGGCAAGCAGGTTGAGCCTGTAGAACTGCTAAATATAAAAGACTTCCCTTCTAGTTCTTTGATTATCCACATGGCTCTCCTGTTCAGCTTGCTAATTTTTCATTACAAGCAGAGGTAGTGACCCTGATTGTGCCAAAGAATCTCCTTACTCCACTCCAGTTATCTTTAATCAAGTTCTCTACTTTCTACTCCAAAATTTTTCTAGGTTCTGTGTCAAGCCAATGCCTACACAATCCATGTGGCTTAATTATCCACAGGGCCATTAAACCAGTTATAGTTACCTGGCTATTCCTTGTTTTACTGAACACCAGCCTCTCACCCAGCTCCACCAGTTTAACAATTAGCACCTGATCTGAGATGGCTGTTTAGCCTTCCTTCAAGGTGCAGCTTGGAATTTAAGCTGTCTCTGAAGAGTATAATTTTAAGTAATTCTAACATTCTAATACCATCAACCTCCTTTAGTATTTTGTATTTGTTTAAAATGGCACGTGTTCCTGGTCCCAGGGATTTTTAGAGCTGAGGGACAGGACTTCAATAGTGAAAATGCATTCATACCTTCCTACTGAGATGTAGGGGATTTTTTAAAAAAACATACTTTAAATGTTCTCTCCTGTTCCTCATTTTGTGCATGTTTAAGTCTTTCTAGCTCATTTGGGGGAAAACTAAGATATTGTGATTTGCAGCTCTACAGAACTGTCTCTAGAAGAGTGAGCATTTAAGAAGAGAAACCAGGGAAGTGCCTTTGAATATTGTGTGGAAAAGGAAGCTGTCAGGCTAATGCTGCTCCATTTTCACTTTCTATTTTAAATACTTATCCCCTTGCTGTCTTGTAGGAGCTTGCCTTGTCTTGTAAGACATTACTTTTTTGACATGTCCTTCTGGTCTCTTCCAATTCATGACTAGATACAGGTTTTACAGACATGGATATGTGAGATTTCCTGTTGGTATTCCCTTTGAAGCCTCTGCTGTTTTGGGGTTTGTTCTATTTGTTAGTTCAGAACTAAATCGCCTTTTATGTTACAATCAAGACATCTAAAACGTGAAGTTGCTTTTTTTTAATACCGTATTTTGTCTGTGACTGGTGGAGGCTGCTGGTGGATTCACCGCTGAAATCCTTCAGGCAACAACAATCCCTGTGGCCATGGGGTAATGTGATCACTAAGAACAGTGGTCGGTTTATATCTGGTGGTAAAAACAAAATGAATTTGTTGTCCAGCTTTTCCTGGTGATCAGTTTTATCAGCTGGCTTGACAGTCAGAGGTCAGAGCCAGGAGAGGTGCTGAGGTCCGTGTGAGATCCCCACTTGCTGGGAGTGGGAAGCAGAGTGAGGAACAGGAGCTGGCAGAGGTTCCCACTGTGCAGCACATGCCCAGGAGATGGGGTGCAGCTGTGCTGCTCGTGTCGATCAGTCCAGGATGTTGATCCTGGACTTGTTGGGGCCCTGGGTGTTTCTTCCCTGCTCCAGGTGATGGGGCTGGCTCTGATACAGCACAGCTGTACCCTGGGGTCAGGATGCTGGGGGGGAGCTGGGAGGTGCCCCCAGGGGCTCCCTGCTTCCCTTGGATGCCATGGGCCAGGGAGGAATTCCTGCTTAGCTTAAGGCATGCACACCTGCTGAAGGGAAGCTTGAAGGGGCTATGATTAAGTGGTTAAATTTAAAAGAGAATGCTAAAAGTCTTTAATTTGTGTTCCATGTATAATGTGGTTTCTACATATCCTACTTTTTTTTTTTTTTTTTTGCCTGTGTCCTTAACATCCTCATGACTCAAATTAATCTTGGTTTGCAAACACAATTTCTTCTTGAGGGCACCACTTGCATATTGGTGACATGTTGGCCTGTCCCAGCTGAGAGTGCTGCATGGCAGGGAGGGGAGACCTTCCTGGCTGTTGAAGGGGAGAAAAGGAGGTTTCTGGACATTCCTTCCACATCCTGGCAAGGTTGTGTTATCCTGACTGTGGCACAGACATTTAAGAAAACTTCGAGCTATTGGATTCACATGGAGTAGCTGCAAACTTTATCTGCTGTACTCATGTGCCCCAGCTAGAAATGAGGAAAAAGAAAATAAGAATAAGGTTATTTACATTGTCCGTGTGGGGAAAATCCTGGGATCAGGGACTCAGATGTCGTGTCCCATATGGAAGGAAGATCTTGGAGCAGTCTTGAGTATCTGTGCAAGATCAGTGAGAGATCTGGACTGTCTCTAAAAAGTGCTGTGAGGCACATCTTCCCCAGGGAAGGAGGGAAATCCATGTGTAGCCCATAAGCGGGAAGGATGAAGACAAATTGCTGGAAGTGGCACATTAATAGACTAACTGCCCACAGGAAAATAACAAACATTCTAAGAACAAAGTAATGATGGACAAACAGCCAAGAAAAAAAAAAAAAGAGAAATGTTGTTCTGGGAAGCAGGAATGCAAAAGGGTTTGGGGTTGAGGTGGAAATGAGCCATGTAGCACTGCTGTCAAAAGTGAAAATGGAGCAATTTCAGTAGGAGGGGGGATATTTGTTTGAGATTGGTGTCGCTGTGTCCGGAAGGCACTCCAAGAACACCATTAATTTCTACTGGAAAGCATTTGGATAAACCAAAGAAATTTAAAAGTTTGTCTAAAAAGAGCCCCAAAGCTCAATTCCTGGAATTCCAAAGGGAGAATGGAGAGTGTCTCAGTTCCTGAGTGTGCTTGCTAAGACTGGAATAAGAATGGGGTGAAAAGGGAGTTTTCAAGCAAGATGATAAAGCTCTAATGAGATGAAGCTGCCAGAAGTAGAGGTCAAGCCTAAAACATTTCCAGGATTTGGATCATTCTGGTTCAGTAACAACTATACTTTAGAATTTCTGCCTTTGGCTTTTCTACTACAGAAACTTGATTTTAATTTTTTTTCCCTAAGAAATACAGCTTCTAAGCAAAACTGGAAATTACATCATTGTTTGTGTTATGGGCTAACTAATGAACGAATGACTAGAACTTCAGTTTTATTTATGATCTTTCCAGTTCTCTGAAGCTGTGCCAGGAGTGTGGATGTTCACTTCAACTCCGGAATTTTGGGGACTCATACAATTGTGGAGGCAAATATTTTGCTTTTACACTTACGGCATTACAGTTTTTCTGCCAACCTCTCTATTTATTTCCAATTTTTTTTCCTTTTACTCTTAAATTTTTATTTACTTTTATTTTTTTTGGGGGGGTGGTGTTTGTGTTGGTTTTTTGCAATTTCATATCTCTGAAACCACTTTAGGCCATGGAAAATAAAAGTTACCTGCAGAGTGTCAGGTATTGAGTCAGACCTATTAAAGCAGCCCATTTCAAAATCTCAGGGATATAGTAAAAGAGCACATTTTGAAATTCAACATGTAAATTATTAAAAGCTCAGTGTGAATCTTAAATAATAGATACACAGATATTATATATATATATATATATATATTATGTGGTAACATGTGTTACATCTGATGATTCGCTATGGGCCAGTGGATGGTTCCCCATTAGGAACTGTCCACTTTCTGAATTTTTCTTTTAAGCAAATACATTTCCACCTACAAAAGCCATGGATGTCCGTGTCAGCCGTGCCTTCCCCCAGTGTTCCCCCAAAAGAACATCCCTCATCCCTGCTGCCATCAGCAGCTGGGTCTGGGAGCTGTAGCTCCCCCTTCCAAGGCTGCTTTCCACTGGTGCAGGAAATGCCTCAGTTATGGGAACTTTTGAAAAGTTCATGGCAAAATTAATTTAATTTTTTTTCTCTTCAGGGAGAGAGGAAGAGGCTGATGTGCACACCCAGAAATTTTTAACTGGGATATTTCTATTGTCAGGACAAAACCCGTAGTTTGTATTTTGCTAAACAGTTAAAGTTATCATGTTGAATGGATTCAAAATGCTAAATTCAATACTATTTGTAAAGTAATGTCTTTCTCATTGTTCCAGGTTGTTTTTTTAACAGCATGAGCATTTCAAAATAGAGAGAAGCAAATGGAAAAGGTGCAGTGAGTGTTCCCTGCAGAGAGAACTACCTTCTGTTTCCTAAGCACTCAAATTCAATATACTTATTGCAAATAAATTAAACAGTTAACCACCCGAGTAAAGAAATTTGAAAAGAAATTGTCTGATTTCAAAGAAAAAAATAAGATGGCTATTCTGCTTAAGTTGGGCTTTTTTTCCATTAAATTTGCTTTTCTAAAGGAATGTATTACCATATAAAAAATAAGAAAGTTAATACTTCTACTATGTAAATATCCTCCATGAACATGCACACTTAATTAAAACAGTTTATTATTATTTAGTCAAGGTTTTTAGTAGGTGTTCAGTCTATAAAATACTGAGGAGTTACTGATCTGTATCTCTGCTTCTGTGTGTGTGTGTAACATATTGAAGGGAATGCTAAAGAAAAAATTCTATATTTAAGCCAGGAAAATCCTTCAGTTTTCATTGCATTGGGGGGGGTTTATGTTCAAGAAAAAGGGAAGATAAGTAGGGAAAATACTCTGTTATTTGTATATTTTTTGCATTTGGACTAGAATGCTGTGAAAGCTTTCTGAGCCTGCTTCAGTGGGAAAAAAATTATTCTGTCAAATGGGAAATGCATTGGGAAGTGAAACTCTGGTTATTTATTCTGGTTTGGGTTTTTTTTCCCTGAGAACATCCCATGTTTACTTTACAAGTATCAAAGAGAAAACCAAACCCAACTAAAAAGAACAACAATAAAGGCTCCAAACCACCACGAAAACCAAACAACAAAAAATCCCCCTCAAGTCCTAATAAGCATCAAAAGACCCTTCTGAAAACGATTGATTAAAATATCTAAAATGAGAGACTTCAGACTATCCAAACAAAACATCTGGAATTTTAAAGGGGGACAGTCCAGTGATGCCTCTGCAGAATTTTCTCTGGCTTGGTCAGAGCATTTCTCACATCAAGAAGATGCCCAGAAACTCCAAAATTTCCACACAAGGCACCAAAGGCACTTCAGAACACAGTGAGGTCTCCTTTGCCTTCGTGGTGTGGCTGAAAGGCAGCAGAAAGAGAGAGCTGTAAAGTTTAGATGGAGAAATAATGCAGGGAAAAGTAGATAAAAACCTGGGCAACAGAAAGAAATGAGTCCTTTCTGGAAAATAACAATTTTAATAAAATGACCAATAAAATTGTTCATTTTCCAGTGATTGCAGGGACTATAAAATTGATAGAATTGAGCAGAAATTGATAGAATTAAGCAGAAATTGATGCTGAAAGAAAAATTCTGGTGCAGCAAACAGCAGCCAGAAATCTCTGCATTTTGTATCTTGTTAACTGTGCTCAGCAACCATTGCTTGCTGAACTTGAACAGAATTGAAGACTATTAAGAATACTAATGGAAGACTGGACAATGGGTATGTGTAGTGTAGGATTAGTTTTTGTGTGGTGCTACAGAGAAAGCTGACAGCAAGTTAGAAAAATAATTACAGAACACCAGTTCAATGAAAAATTATATCACTCCTAAAATAAATAAAATCCAATCCCTTATATTTCTGGAAATGAAAGCTTCAGGAAAATAAAGATTTATTTTAACATTATATCATAATTTTATTTACTGCACTTAAGGGACTAAAATAGCATATAAAATCAATAAAATCGATTGGAACAATGTAAAAAGAGAGCTTAGGAAATGTAAGTTATTAATTTTAAAAATCATGTCATAAAAGAGTGAAAAGAGATAATACAACACCTAAAATAATTGCAGGGGGAAAATACTTAGAAGTAGACTAAACGAAAAAGCAAAATTTGCAACAAAAAATACTGAAGAGGCAGAAACACCAAACAGAATTGAAACAACCTAAATCGCAGGCAGTGCCTGGAAAAGAAGGTTTTGGAGTAGAACAGAAAAGTGGAGCAAATAAATGCAGAAGAGCCAAGTGGTAAAATAACAAAGTTAGGAGAGTTTTAAGACTTTCCTGCTTGCCAGAGCCGCCAGGGAGATGTGCAGGAGTGATGTGAGGAAAGGAAGGGAAGGGAAGGGAAGGGAAGGGAAGGGAAGGGAAGGGAAGGGAAGGGAAGGGAAGGGAAGGGAAGGGAAGGGAAGGGAAGGGAAGGGAAGGGAAGGGAAGGGAAGGGAAGGGAAGGGAAGGGAAGGGAAGGGAAGGGAAGGGAAGGGAAGGGAAGGGAAGGGAAGGGAAGGGAAGGGAAGGGAAGGGAAGGGAAGGGAAGGGAAGGTGTGCGGCAGGCAGAGGGGATGGGGAGCGCCCTGGGCAGGAGCAGAAAGGTGCAAAGGTGTCCTGTCCATCAGGGCTTTGGTCCTACCGAGGCAGAAAGGTGCAGGGATGTCCCAGGGGTGCAGAGGTGTCTGTCCCCGGGGTGCAGGGATGTCCCAGGGGTGCAGGGATGTCCCGTTCATCAGCCCTGCCCGGCTCAGCGCTGCCGCTCCTGCCTCACCCAGCGCTCCGGGTCACTCTGTCCTGCTTCAGCTTCTGCTTTTTATCAGTTCCCCACACCCTGGGTTTTTTTCCCCCCTCCTTCTCTCTTTGCTGTCTCACTAGAAAATAAAAAAAAAAAAAAAAAAAAACCCGGTGGGAAGTTGACCCTGAGCCCCTCCTTTTTCCTCCCATTCGAAACCCACCAGGACAGAGCCGGTCCCGCCGTCCTCAGGCAGAGGCGATTCCAGCTGAGCTTTTCCTGTGCCGCAGGTAGAAAAGGATGGAGAGAGGGGCAGGGAGGGGAAGGGCAGGGCCTGCTGATCTCCAAGCCCATCTGCTGTGCTCCACGGAGCTCTTTTCGGGGTAGCTGCAGCATTCCCTGCCTGCCAGGCTCGCTCCCCGGAGATCACCGGGAGCGCTGGGCAGCCCCGGCCATTCCCGGGCCGGGAGAGCCGCGAGCTTTCCCTTGATTAACTCCACTCCAATGGCTTCGCTCCGTGGAGTCGCTAAAAGCCAAAATGCCACGGAGGAAAGGCTTTTTTTCCTTAAGTTTGATAGAGGCATGTACAAAGACCAGATAATTTTACCCGAATGTGGGCATGATTATTCAAAAAGGTATCAAATGTCCCTGTATAATTTCAAGAGTTACATTGTACATCTCCATGGTATATTATTACTTTTCCTTGGCCATTTTGCAGCCACGTGCGTGTCATGTGTGCCATGAGGGTTGGGGTTTTTTTGGGCTTTTTATGCTTGGGTGAGTTCTGTGCGAGGGGATAGATAGAAACACAAATGATTGAGCTCTCTAGTGCTGACAACTCTGCTCGTGTTTGCAGTCCAGGGCACCAAAAGCTTCAGACTGCAGGGAATGACAAAGCAGCAGTGGGTTTTTTGGAAGCTGAATGATCAAATTTGATTTAATAGCCTCAAGAGTGGTTTCATAATAAAAGTTGATTGAGGGGTTGAAGGTCTGATATGAAATGAAACTTCATCCCCCTTGCATTTCTCTGTCTCATTAGCAAGTCTGTATTTTTTGGTGCTGAGGATTTCATCAGGACTAATCTGGGGTAGGACAAATGCCTCTTTGGGAGGTTCTTTTTATTACTTTTTTTTGTTTTTCTTAGTCAGCTTCCCAAACTGTGGCAGTTTAGGTGAGAAGGGTGATAGAAAGTTAACATGAGTTGACTTTAGAAGACTTGAAAAATTTGCAAAGAAAAACATGGGGCCATGGGAATTGCTGCCTTGGAGCAGGAACCACTCTTTGCAACCCTCAGACTGGAAAATTCTGTAAATACCTAAAGTTATTTATTTGCTTTTCTTTTTTTTTTTTTTTTAACTTCTGATTGACGGTAGTAGCAGTTGATGATGTTTTAGAGTGTTTTAGAGTGCAGAACATCTGCTAAAGGAGATACACAGTGCTTAGCCTGTGTTTTTTCCTGAAAGAATCCAGAATGTTAGCTTGGATTTTGGGACACTTAGGGATTACCCACCAACACAGTTCCTGAATGAAGGAAAGATGTGTCAAGCTTCCAGAAATATGGAGGGACAGCATAGGACTTGCATGGTGGTTTAAGAAGCAACATTTGAGGGACCAGGTGGAGAGAAAATTGATGAGGAAAAAATACCTGAGTGGTGCTCGTAGCAGCTTCTCAGAGGAGCTGTGTGAAGACACCTGGAATACCGGGGACACAGATCTGCATGAGCATACAGAATTTCTGAGGTTTTTGAGAGATGCTTTACCCTCATTCTCTGCTTCACTTTTGTTGGGAGATAGGTTTGAAATGGGGCACACTGGTAGAACTGGCTGAATTTCAGAAGGTTGGGATGTTAGCTTCTGAAACTGGCGTTTATCACATGAAAAACTTTAACAGCAACAGCAAATCCTTCATCTGAAAGCATTTCAATTACAGAATTACATGCTGACATCTGCAGGGGAATTTACAGCATTAGCAGCCTTCCTTTTGAAAGTTTGATTGAAAATTTTATTTTTTTTTTATTCTCCTTAAAATAAAAGTTTTGTCTAAATTCCCATTACAAAACCCCCTACTTTTCAGACACCGCTGTTATCTAAATTAGGGCCAAATTATTTTTTTCTTAGTTTATCTTCCAGCCTTGAAGCCCTGAATTTACATCTCATTGTATTGCAGACATTTATGGGATGCTATTAATTTTCTCATTTAAAAGAGAAAGAAATCCCAGGGATTTGTTCTGTGCTACTTTGTAAAGAAACTCCACTGTCATGGTGGACTGTGCTTTGGGTTGTCAGACGTGATGTAGAACACCTGGTTTGCATTCACTGTACCAGTCTTGTAAAGATCTGGTGTGTGAGCACATTTGGGCCTCTTTTCTTGGCTTTATCTCAGTGTTTCATTTTCTCCCTGTTTGGCTCTTTTTACTTTCCATTCTTTTGCATTGCAACAAAATCAATGTATTGTGCCTTTTTTTACTGCCCTTATTCCATAGTTAGCACATCTTGGCTTTTCTTCCTCCTCTTCTGTACATGAATGTTTCCCTCTATGATATTTGTTTGTCCCATTTTTCCAGCCAAGTTTCCTTTCCTCTCTGATGTGTTTTTACACTCTCCTTTATCTGCCTGTCTTTATCTGTCTTTCCTTTATCCACCTCATTTTTCCTAATATCCATGCTTTTTGATCTCTCTCAATTTCCCCCCATTTTTTCAACCTCTCCATCTTCTCATAATTTCTTATGTGTGGCTCCCTCACCCTGCCCTACATCACTCTTTCTTCTCTTTGTGGCACCTCCTCCCTGTACCTTCCCCCAAGCATCTCCCTGCAGATGGAATTAGTGGCATTGGGAATGGGTGGAGACAAAAAGAGTCCCCACAAGGATCTGGGTACACATGGGGTCTGTTTGATTCACACCAGGATGAGCATGCACCCATCATCTGCGAAGCCCTTTGAATAGTCTGTGGATTGTTAGAGATCATGTGTTTTAATGGCCTTGTATCAGCTTATAAAAGGATTTGATGTCTTTCATGGGTATATGAGATCTGACTTCTCTCAGCAACACCTCTTTGATTTTTTTTGGAGCCATGTTCCTGTGACAGAAAGCAGCTGAGCCATCCTTGGTTTGCTGCATTTGTACAGTGCAAGAGTCTAATTTATTAATAATTTTTTTAGCTTTAATGTCAGTTGCAAATGTTTTTATTGGGAAAACATTGCTATTCTGAAAACTTTCCCATCTTGGCTTAAAAGGTGTTTTTCTTTCTAATACATAAATAAGAATGTTAAAATGCTGTTGTTTACAAGTCTGCCACAGGTTTCAGTAGGCAGAAGGTTCTGTGCTTCTGAGACATGCCAATATCAGCAGGTGATCTAAAATATTTACTGGAAGGACCATCTGAAGGGACAGTTAAACATTTCACATGATTGTTCTGCTCACTCCTACGAGGAAAAAGAATGTAAGTCTTTGGGCAGCAGAACAGTGCAAGGTTGAGAAACTCTGGCAGAGCAAAGTCAAATTTCAGCATTTTCACGCTTTCAGATTTGTTTGGTTTGGTTTGGATTTTAAATCCAGACTGAAATCTTCTCCTGGAAGAACAAGCTCTCAAAGCTCTGTACTTAGTAATAACTTTCTTTCATCCTCTAATATTCAATGACAGCACTAATAATGTGCAATATCAAGTTACGAAGAATCTTGTCCTGGTCATCCAATGAGTCTGGTGTGATGTAAATAAACTCAGCATTAATTCAGACATGAAACTCACTGCAGTTGAGATAAGCAAAGCAAAGTTGAGATAAGCAAAGTTTTAGTTGATTAAAACTAGATGAAATTCATATCCAGATTGGTGTAAACTCTGGATAATTGGCTTGAAATATTATCCAAAGAAGGTTCAACACCTCTGAAGATAATGTATGTTTCTTGAGACAATTAATCATTTGTGCTTTAAAGCTGCTTCCTATTTTCTCAATCAGCCCCATCTGAGGAGGGCTATTCATCTGAAAATTTACTTGTCAAACCTTGCTAGTCAAGGCAGGACAGAAGCAACTAGACCTGTGGGTAATTTAAGGGATGAATTTGTGCTGGTGGCTTTCCCAACCACTGTAATGGAGATCAAACACATCTCTGAAACAGTTCAGTCTAAGCCAGGGATCACATGGCAGAAGAAAATAAGCAGGACAGGAGTTATTACCTTATTTGTGCAAGGTTTCTACAGCAAGGTAAAATCTATATATGCACACATAGAGCACTGTGCTCTGGACCCAGGTGCAGTGCAAGTCCTCTACTTAAAATTCTCGTGTACAGAGCCATAGAACAGAATCACAGAATATCCTGAGCTGGGAGGGCCCCACAGGATCATCCAGCCCAGCTCCTGGCCCTGCACAGACACCCCAAGAACCCCACCCTGAGCATCCCTGGCACTGCTGTCCAAACTCCTGGAGCTCTGGCAGCCTCGGGGCCGTGCCCGTTCCCTGGGGAGCCTGGGCAGTGCCCAGCACCCTCTGGCTGAGGGAAGAACCTTTCCCTGATCTCCAACTGGCCCTCCCTGGCCCAGCTCCAGCTGTTCCCTGGCTCCTGTCCCTGTCACAGAGCAGAGATCAGAGCTGCCCCTCTGCCTCCCCTCATGAGGATGTTGAAAACCCCCATGAGGTCTCCCCTCATGTTCTTCTTCTTCAGCTGAACAGACCAAGTGCCCTCAGCCACTCCTCATACAGCTCCTCCAGACCCTTCCCCATCCTTGCAGCCTCCTTTGGGTGCTCTCTAAGGGCTTAATGTCTTTTTTTATACTGTGATGTGCAAACTGCCCCAGGACTGGAGGTGAGGCTTCTGCAGAGCAGAGCAGGACAATCTCCTCCTTATCCTGGCTGGAGATGCTGGGCCCGATGCCCTCCAGCACAGGGATGTCCCTCCTGGCTGTCAGGGCACTGCTGACCCATGTCCAACCTGCCATCGACCCGGAGCTCTTTGTGCAGTTTGTTTCCAGCGTGCCATTCCCCAGTCTGTCCACACTCACAGGCTTACCCCATGCCAGGTGCAGAATTTGGCACTTCCCCTTGCTGAGCTTTGTGGGGTCGATGATGGCCCAGTTCTCTCATTTGCTGAGGTGTCTCTGCAGGGTCTCCCTTTTCTTTACGAGAGTCAACAGCTCCTTCCAGTTTTGCCATCATCTGTGAGCTTGCTCGATTTCCCTTCCAGTCCTTCATCCAGGTCATTTATGAAGGTGTTGAAGAGCACAGGCATGAAGATTGAGCCCCCTGGAACCTCACTAGTGACCTGTGCCAGTCTGATGTCACCCCAGTCACTGTCCCCCTTTGTGCCCAGCCCACGAGCCAGTTCACCCACCCCAGGATGTGCTTGTCCAGTGGTGGGATGAATGTTTTGCCCAGAAGAATCCTGTGATAGACAGTATGGAAAGCTTTGCTGAAGTCCAAAAGATTTACATCTACTGGCTTTCCTAGACTGTTGTTCCATGCTTCCATAGAAGTAAATCAGGTAGGACAAGCAGGACTTTCTCCTCATGAAGCCTTGCTGGCTGTGACCAACAGCTGCATTGTCCTCCAGCTGTTTCTCAGTACTGCCCAGAATGACCTTTTCCCCTGATTTTTACTGGGCATTGAAGGGACACTGACAGGCCTGTAGTTTCCAGGGTCCACCTTCTTGCCCTTCTTGAAAATCAGGACAACATCTGCCTACTGCCAGTTGGCTGGGCCCTCTCTGGATTCCCGAAATCATTCAAAAATCATTGAGAGAGGCTTTATGATGACATTAACAGCTCTTTCAAGATTTTTGGACAAATCCCATCATGCCCCATTGATTTTTAGGGATCAAGCTGGGGCAGCAGATCCCACATAATTTCAAGGTCAATCTCACAATCATGGTCCTCCAGCAGAGGACCCTGAGACCCCCCTGGTCCATCATCCATTCTTTGCCTCCATCTTCAACAAGAATGGCTGACCAAAGGGGTCCCAGTGCCCTGAGAATCAACCGAATTCAGGGCCATGTCAAATCAGACATTCATTAGAGACTGGGGAAGGCAAATGTGAAATAGCTGTATTTCAAACAGCAAAAGCATTTCAGTAGAAGGAACATCAGAATAGAAATATACAGATTTTACGCCCAATATTTAAAAAAGAGAGCAAATTATCACTGTCGAGCAAATCCTTATCCATGTGTGAAAATGGATAACAACAACCAAAAATAGAGGCATAAACTGTTTGAAGCATCATGGCAGGGTGAGGTTAGAACAATGCAATGAGTCATTGGAGGAAGGCTAGCAGCACTCAGTGAGGTCTCCCATTCTCTTATATCTGAGCTCCTGATGCCCCCTGAAAGCAGCCAGCTTGGTTAAACAGGCTATATCTGATTAGTTCTTGTTTTTGCATGGGAGTAGATGTAAAATATCTACTGTAAAATATTCTGTAAAATATCCCAGAAATATCAGGTTATGCAAATCTGTCTTTGCAAAGGTCAGTGGAAAGCATTTTAAGACCTTTGTTATTTCAATGGTCCATCAATTACTGCTGGTTCTGCAGAGTTGAATTGCTATAAGATTTTTTTTTTTTCTGTGATAAGTAATGGAGAAGACACGCATGTTTGGAAACCATTTAGAGAAACCTCAGTGTTGGCAGTGGGAGAAGTGACACATGAAGTGAAAGTGAAACCAATCTGATTTACGCTTTTGAGTAAAATATTTGAATTGTTGTATTCTGTTTGGGTGTAATAATGCTACAGCTCAGGAGAATGTCTTACCTTTAGGCTCAAAAGATCCTGTGTCCAACGGTTGGTCTGAAAGTCTGTGAAATCAAAGGATGCTATTTCACTAGAAGCAGTCAAAAAGATTGAAATCCACATGGCTACAGGTTGATACTGGATTTACTGCTGGGTTTATGCAACATAAAAACCCCCAACCTCCCACTCCCTGTTGATATTCTCTGGTTACTCGTCCCCATATTCTCTCATTCTTTTTTATTGCTTGGAAATTCATAATGTGAGTTGTCTTTCTCTCTCATGATGAGCTAAAGTATTTCAACCATATTTGACTTCATTTCTTTACCTGTGACCCTCATTTTTAGAACCTGGTGGCCAATATGAGATAAGATTTTGTTTTGCAATTTAAATACTTTAAATCCCTGAGAAGAGAAATAGAGTGTATTGATGATGGAAATATTGAAAATATCAGAGCTTTTGAATTGGAACAATTATAGGCAAAGTATTTATTGAAAAGCTTTATCCATAATGCCTTTCATTATGTAATTTAATAATGGCAACTGCCCATTAACAGTTAATCTTAACCTTCTCTTTCACCTTCAGACTTAATCAGGAAGAGTTTTAGCAGAGGGCTGAGTGCTTCAAATTTGTGTAATGAACTTGTCTGACTTGATCCTGCTTTCATTAAAAAAAAATAAGAAAAGGAAAAACTTTCGAGGATGTGTTCTTAGTTAAAAATTTCTTCACTTGCCTGAAGAATAAAGGCAGCAAGAGCAGAACATTAGAAACAATCAAGGGGAGAGAGGGGCAATGGTAACATGAACTGAAGGATGGCAGTTGTACTTTTTATTGTCAGTAGTGTTTTGAAGACTTTAATCTGTAAATGTTTTTAGAGAAGGAATTTCCATTACTTTGTGAAGTATACCTTCTATATTTCTGACTACTGCAAAACCTGGTCAAAAATGTCAAATATTTTCACTGTATATATATGTATATATATATATATATTCTATAGGTAGAAAATAACATTTGCTAAATGCTTCAGTATTTTATTTTAAATTCTTACATTATTTGCACTTTAAGTTACAGGCTCTGACGGCTGTCATGGCCAACTCAATAAAAGAAAAACAGCATTTTAATTAAATAACTAATTTATATCCAGCATTCATATCTTTGTTAATTCATATTATATCTGTAACATTTCTCATACCTTAGTGAGTTACTGTGCTGTGAGATATCTGAACACTAAAACAGGTTCTACTTGGAATCTTGGAATATCCTAAATCAAATTTCATTGTTCTGCTACAGCCATAGTCTAACTAATCACTAATATTAGAAAAGGATTTTAAGGACCCCACAATATTCAGTAATATTCAGACTGCCATTTTTTCAGCATCAGCCATTTCTCAGTAGTACTGCTGTATGTTTTGAGATAAAGCACTACATTTGTTTTGTTGCAATGGACTTTGAAGGGGGGGGGGGGGGAATCCACTACAAAAGCAGCATCGCAATACATCTTTTATATTTAAAATTATTTTGGTTTTTACTTTCCTAACATTTAAAAATTAAGATACTGGAAACGAAGATCAGTGGTTGAATTACCCTAAAAAAAATTATCTGGGTTTGCCATCCTTCCTCACCAAATGGAGAAAAAGGTGTCAGGAACTTGCTAGAATTAATCTGAAAGTGCAAAACTTGTCCAGTGTTTGTGTGAGAGCTGCAAACTGCGTGGATGTGAAACCCAGCAGCGTGTTTAGGGACTGAGGCACCAAATTCTTCAAATATTCACTGCTTCCACCTTCTTATTTTCTATACCAGAAAAGCAGCGGACATCTGATCTTTGTTAATGAATGCTATCAGTGTGTTTACAGGTTTCGGAATTCTGTGTAGGTCATGAAAACATCTTGTCTAAATCTGAACATGTGTGATGATGTAGCATGTTAATAAATCTATTAAGAGTTGCTGGTAAAATAATAAAAACATTTTGGATGTGGTTTAAAACAACCCAACTCAATGTTCAATGAAATCTCTCCTTAAACAGAAAACTAAACTCTCCACATTGAAGAAGCTGCTTATTCTACCCCCATTATATAAAGAATTTGAGGCTGGTGTGTGACAAAGCTATGTAAGAAGTAAAAGTACATTTCATATCAAAATATGTTTATAAACCTTAGCTGTCTGATTTCCAAAGGCAAGCTCATAATTTAAAAAGCAGAAAGAAAACACTGTCTTGCCCATAAAGGAGATTCACAGAAATTAATATTTTAATTTAATGAAAACTTGTCTCCTTTTTAATATATTCAGTTTATATTTCACAAAAAATGGTAAGTAGTTATAATCTTCAAGTTTCAACCAACCTGTACTGCTATTTTAAAAGTAATATATATATATATTTATGCCTACATAAAAGCAGAATATTTAAACTATAGATTTTTCTGGCCCCTGTATTTTTGTTTTCGCTTCCTAAACAATCCATATCACATCTAGAGTTCTTGCTGGAGCTGTATCTTCTGAAAATATTTTGTTGTAATTTAAAACAATAATGAAAAATGTAAAAGAATTAATAACTTATTAATAAAAATAAAACATCCACTTGCACCACAAAGAATTTACTCACCCCAGGAACGTAGCTGAAGAAACTCTACTTCCAGCCAGACTGGAATGTCATAAAAGTGCTGTACATTGACTGGCAGTTGTGGCTTTTCTCATGGCAAGAAATTCACCTGCAAATCGGGTGAAACTAATCCCACTAAATCCTTTGATTTATCTGGAGCTTCCTAGGTAACTCAGCTTTTAAGGCCTCTGTCTAGATTTATTTTTCCTGAAAAGGAGCCACTGGAGCAGAGGAGGGAAGGGCAGAGCACTGCAGTGTCAGCCCAGGGGACAGAGGCACAGCAGGATGTGCTCAGTGCCTCTTGTTTAGCTGCGTTAGACATGAACCTACAAGTGCGTTTTCCATGTACCTTCCTCATGGGCTTTGCTCTGGCTGCACTTTGGACATCCTGGTCTGGCTTTATAAATCAGCTTTTATATAATGTAATTAATATAATTATATAATAAAGAGCTGATTTTTCATAAATCTGCTTTTATAAATCAGATGTGAAGTGAAAGAGAGATGTGGGCGGTCTTGCTTATATTGAATATCCAAAACATGTTGGCAGGGGCTGTACTTTGGAAGGGTTATAATTTCTTTGCTCCCTCTCCCATCTGATGTCAGCTGGGAATACTGCTGTCAGTACATCCCATCCAGCTGCACAATAGAGGTTTGCACATCAGGTAGGGCACAGGAGACCCACCCACGGGCGCTTCTGGAGGAGGAAGAAATTCTGACTTAGTTATGCATGGTGGGTTGTGTTTCTTGTTTGGTGCCTTTGCTGTTGGCAGCTATCACACGTTGAAGACACAGCCCCATCATAAAAAGAAGTCTATTGGTTTGGCACCCTCCTGCCATGAATTACCGAGGGATCAAGTGGCCTGGGTTGAAATGCACCTTTACACCTTCCACTGTCCCAGGCTGCTCCAAGCCCCGGCCAACCTTGGACACTTGGACACGGGGGCAGCCACAACTTCTCTGGGCACGCTGTGCCACCTCCCCACCCCCACAGGGAACAATTCCTTCCTAATATCCTAGCATTCAACCTGTCCCATCAGTGGGAAGCCACTCCCTTTGTCCTGTCGCTCCAGGCTTTTATAAAGAGTCTCTCTCCATCTTTCTTTCTCCATCAGCTCCTTCAGGTGCTGGAAGGCCACAGTTAGGTCATCCTGAAGTGCCTCTTCTCAAAGAAGGTACTTTCTTCCTCAGAGAAGCAGAATGGTCTAATGGGGTTTTAAGAAAAAAACCCACCCCTACCACCCAGAATGAAATTAGGCTTTGCTAACCAGGCACTTCACCTGCTGCATGGGCATGAGGTCTCAGTTGTCTTTCCACCTCAGTCATGGTGGGCAACAGCAACCTTCAACCACCCAACCCTAAAATCAAGTCACTGAGTGCTGGTTTCTGATTAATTTGTAGGGGAATAAAAAGACCACTGAGCTTTGTGGTCTGTAGGGAAGGCAAATAGCTCTTGTTGGCCTCTTTGTCTTGCTGTCTTGTTCATCCTTTGCTAGGAAGTTCTGATTAGACCCCAGCCTCTTCTGCTGAGGAGGATGTTGGTTTGCAGACACAATGTGCAGATGAGGACTTGGGGCTGCTGCTCTTTTGTCCCCTTCTCCAGTGGGAAACCTCTTCCTTTGCCAGCAGAAGATCATTTCCTTCCCTCCCACCCTCAGGACACTCACCGATCCCAGGACGTCACGGCGCTGCTCCAGCAACCTGCTCAGGAAATGGAGAAGAACTAATGGCCACCAAGGGGAGGGGGAAGAGCAGCACAGGCTGGCACTGGCTCCTCTTTTTCCGCTGCTGAAGGAGAGAAGGGACACGCTAGGACTGTCATGGCCTGGAGACACAAGATAGGGCAGGGACACAGCAAGTCAGGGGTCAAGTGTTGCAGAGCAGAGTCTGACTTGGCTGCACAGGGCAGGAGGCTGAGGCACAGAGCTGCCACAATGAACATTGTGGGTGCTTGGGAGCCTGGTTGGAGTGCGTGGCCAGCACTGCTGCTGTCGTGGTGTTGGTGTCATCCATCCTGACACTGGGACAGTGTGGGTCAGATGCTGTCCAGCAGCAGTGACCTGAGTCAAGACTGTGCCAGGGCACTGCTGATTCCAGGGAGGTGGCCAAAAGCCTCTGGTGTTGGGCAGCACATGGAAGAGTCCATGACATTTTGTACAGCCTGACTCATGTACTCCTGGCATGCTTTGTGTTTAAAAGGACCTCAAAGCCAACCCTGTCCCACGCCCTGCCATGGGCAGGGACACCTTCCACTATCCCAGGCTGCTCCAGACCCATCCACCCTGGCCTTGGACACTGCCAGGGATCCAGGGGCAGCCACAGCTGCTCTGGGCACCCTGTGCCAGGACCTCAGCACCCTCACAGGGAAGGATTTCTTCTTAATAGCCCATCTAACCCTGCCCTCTGAGAGTGAGAAGCCATTGCCCCTTGTCTTGGCACTCCAGGCCTTTGTCGAAAATCTCTCTCCAGCTCTTTCAGAATAACTTCAGGCACTGGAAGCCTGGACTAAAATCTCCCCAGAGCCTTCTCCAGGTTGAACGAGCCCAATTCTCTCAGTGTTTCCTTATAGGAGATGTGCTCTAATGATGAAGTGTTCCACTTGTATGAACCATACTCACAGAAAAGAAAGGTGCAAATATCACCAGAAGAAAGAACATTTATCTGCTTCTGTCCTGCCCTTGGCCATCACCCTCCGTTGTGTGAGTCAAGGACTGGGAGGAGAGGCTGTTCTTCAGAGCCTTGTGTTGATGATAGTCAAGGGGATGTCAGCAGGACAAGGGGAGAGGAAGAAGTCTGGAACTACAGCATCCAAACCAATTCCTGCTTCCCTGATGCCTGGGAGGGCACTTTGGTGAAGTGAGACCTGCTCCTCCAAGACCTACTTGACCATCACCTCTGCCAGTGGGGCCTGGGATATGTTCTTTTCAATTTCCTTTTCTCAGCTCTGCCCTTCTCAAGTCTAAGGGCATTTACTTGAATGGAAATTTTTATTAAGCAATTACTAAGCATGAATAAGCATTGTGCAGCCTTAAAAACCTTCTCCTTCTTTTTACTGCACGCAACACTTGTGGATATTTATTTTTGCTGGCAGCATGACAGCAGTGCTGGGCTGAAAGCATTGCACAAGGAGAGCTGTGCTTTTTCACAGCCCCAGCTGTACCACACACAGGCTGGGACAGCATGTTGGTCAGTGCTGAGGATGGGCACTGCAGCTACACATGTGATCAATCTACTCCCTCCAGTTTTGCCAAGAAGGCAATAGGAACACAGAACCCCTTGAAGCAGAAAAAAGCATAAAGACTGGTACCACAGAGGAGATGGTGAAATAATGTCTCAGGCATTATTTCAGTGAGAATAAATATTGAGGGTCTTTTTCACAAGTTTTGGGGCAATGCAGGACCTTGGGTGAATGATGGTCTATAGTTGAGAGTGAGATTTTCAGTAGGTGAAAATGTTGTTTATTATCTGGTTATGAAATAGTTTTGTAGTGCCTTTTGTTGTATGCAGTCGAGATAGAAAACCAAGAACAGTTAATCCTTCATAATTGGAAGGGTACTTCATTCCAAGATGTAACCACAATCACAGTTTTTTTTTCTTTTTTCCATTTTTAAAGGGAAACAATGTAATTTTTATTTCCTTTTCAGTATTTTCACTGGATTTTTGTTTTGCTCAAATTTCTTTCAGGCTGAGCTTGGCCTTATATATGATTAGCAAATAACCGTGCCAGAACAATCTGGAGCCTTCCTCACAAAACTTTATGTTCTTTCAGCTTCCTATGACAGTGATTACACAGGGAATTTCCCCCAGGGGATTTGGTTGTATATTCACCAACACGGCTCTTCAGGTGCAGAGTAGTTGGAAATTTAGCAGAGAAAAGTAATTGCATATTTTTGCCAGTGAAGCTATTGGATGAAGCTCTTCACTCTCAATCTCTGTATTTTTCTACCATCCCATTTCAAGCAACAGAATTTTATTATGTAATTTTTCTGTCAGCCTAGAAATAATAAAATTCAGCACGGAGGAAATCTATTTCGTAATGAGAACCAAATCTTCAGGTGATGATTGAAGTCAACAAGTGATTGGAAGGTGTGTGTAAGGTGTGTGTAGGGTGTGTGTGAGGTGTGTGTAAGGTGTGTGTAAGGTGTGTGTAAGGCATGTGTAGGGTGTGTGTGAGGTGTGTGTAAGGTGTGTGTAGGGTGTGTGTGAGGTGTGTGAGGTGTGTGTAAGGTGTGTGTAAGGCATGTGTAGGGTGTGTGTAAGGTGTGTGTAAGGTGTGTGTAAGGTGTGTGTAGGGTGTGTGTGAGGTGTGTGTAAGGTGTGTGTAAGGTGTGTGTAAGGTGTGTGTAAGGTGTGTGTAGTGTGTGTAAGGTGTGTGTGAGGTGTGTGAGATGTGTGTAAGGTGTGTGTGAGGTGTGTAAGGTGTGTGTAAGGCATGTGTAGGATGTGTGTAAGGTGTGCATAGGGTGTGTGTGAGGTGTGTGTAAGGTGTGTGTAGGATGGGTAGAAGGGGTGTGTAGGATGTGTGGAAGGGGTGTGTAGGGTGTGTGTAAGGTGTGCGTGAGGTGTGTGTGAGGTGTGTGTAGGGTGTGTAAGGTGCGTGTAGAGTGTCTAAGGTATGTTTAGGGTGTGTGTAGAGGGTGTGTGTAAGGTGTGTGTAAGGCACAGACCTCCTCTGGGGTCATGTGGCTGTCCAAGCCACTGCATATTTGGAAAAATCTGGAAAATGCTTGCAGCAGCACCAGAACAGAGGGCAAGTTAATAGCTGCTATCTTCTACAATCTGTTATATGACAAAGGAGCACAGATTGTTTCCATCAGCTTAAAGAAGGCACAGAATTTAGATGAGCATGTGGAAAATTAGAGAATAAATCAGGGACCCACAGTTTTGGTCTTTTCCCTAACTGGATGATGTCAAGCAGATGCAATTTGCAGACTCTATTGCCATTTGTCCATCAGAGCTGGCTGCAGTTGAATGGGACCACAACACTGCCAGCCTAAGTAGCTGCGTCTTGAACAGGGACCGTGTGTGAAGCATTGCAAAAGAGTTCAGTAATGGTGTGAGTGCTCCAGGCAGGGACGGTTCCAGCACTGACCTACACCTTGCAGCACTCTCCTCCCAGTGCAGCAAAGACTTGGTGCTCTCAGCTCCCCTCTCTTGACTTAGGTTCTTCTTTGCTTTATCCAGGGACTCAAGAGCTTTATTTTTAACTTTCCACTTCTGCTTCCATCAACTTTATCTCAATAATTAAAATATCCCATTCCTCTAACCCATGACACGTCCTTCTGGTATTACAGCAAATGTGGCCAGTAAATATTTCTCTTTTTTTTGCACAAACCTCCGGTCACATAATTTTTAAACCCCTGTGGTGTCAGGGTGTTGAGGGGTCCCCACCCTCCCAGTGCTTCCAGTGGTGCCCCACGTCTGCTCCAGCCTGCCTGGGAATGGGGCTGGGCTGGGGGGTACCTCTGTCCTGCCTGTCCCCCACCCCCATGCAGGGCTGGAACTGGTGGGACAGTGAAGACACAAGCAGAAGAGCAATATTTTGAGGAAACCAAACTCCAGTGTGTCCGTGGGGCTGGGTAGGGTGCAGAAATGACCATGGTGGCACTTGCAGAGCATAAGGAACATCACCTGATGGTGCTGACATGCAGAAGAGATCACCCTTTACCCCTGCAGGACCCACACAGCTGTGTCTCCCAGAAAGAGCAAGCACAAAACACCTCTCTGGAGTGTTTCCACACTTACCTGTCCTATTTGCCATCCAACTCCTCTAAGAAGAGCTCTAGGAAGTGTGTTGTCTGGCTTTAGCAAAACATGCTCCTCTTTGACTCCTGAGTAAAAGATGTGTTCCCAGAAGTGCTCTGTGAGTGGGATCTGCTGTTCCAAATTCCCATATGATCGCTAGGGTTGTCAGACTTATTTATAACCAGTGTCATCTATAAAGTCAAATTGCATTTAATGAGAAGTTTTACATAAAAGAAATGGATGCTCGGTTTCTTTTGTGCCTATGGAAAAAATGTTAATCATTGCCAAGATGACGCTTATATGGCTGGTGGCACCCCTTGGTGCTTTTTTGGGAAATGGGAAGAACAAAAGCCTTGCCCGAGGCTGGGACACACCACTCAGCTGTGGAGCACATTGTTTTCCTTTCCGTGAATGGACAGAAATGCTACAATAATATGACAGATTTCATTGAAGGGAGGTTCCTCAGTTTTGCTGAGTGGAAGGACTAAAGCTACTGTTCTCTTTTTGTTTAGGACAGGGTGTCTGTATTTCTGTCCTGAAATCCTAGACAGAAATCTAGGAGCAACAGGGAGGGAGTAGGAGGTTTGAGCAGAGTTGGTGTGGGAAGGCTCTGATGGTTTTGGGCATCTGGAGTCACGAGCTCCAGCTGAACTGCTGCTGCCTGGGACATCTTGTTCCTGCCAGTGCTCCACCACAACCACATTCCTGGGCAACACATAACATCTCTGTTCTGCTGTCCATGGATGGCACAGGCTCAGCATCTCCCTGCCTGCAGGGGAGCACAAGGGAGCACGGCTACTGCACTGAGGGGATTGCCAGCTCTTGGAAATCCATGGAAACCACCCAATTTCTTCAACATCTCTTCCTTATCTTCCACCTGAGCTCAGCTTGCAGTGGAAGAATAGGTTGTGTGCAGCCCCACTGACCCGGAAAAAACCACATTACTTAGCAGAAGTTCCACAGGACCTGGTATTTCACCAGAAGTTTTGTTTTGCTCTAAGTGTGGATTTAAAGCACAAACTTGGTGTTGTCAGCTGCAATGCTCCATTTGTCACGTGCCCAGAGAATGCTGTGGCATTTTTGTACTGCACTGTGACTTAGCTGTGCCAGAAACACAGGTGATTTTAGTTGTCTCCTCCTACTCAGAGAATACACATATTTTACTGTGCTTTCAGTTATAGCAATTATGTTTAGCATTTTGCTGTATTCAAAGTGTCCACTAAACAGCAAAATGAAAAAAAAAAGTGAAAAAATGCTAAGAAATATATGACTTCTTAGGTATACAACTTATATAATGGAGTTATTTTTCTGGTGCCCAGAAAAGCTGTGGCTGCCCCATCCTTGGAAGTGTTCAAGGGTGGGACTTGGACCAACTTGGTTGGATGGAAGGATCCCACTTTTACTGTCCAAAGACAGAAAATGGTGCATTTAGAGTATTTTTAAATTTTTTTTTTAGATTTAGCTCTTCAAAGAGCTTAAAAAAAAATTGTCAATAAAATTCGAGAAGCAGCTGAACTAAGTAAGTATGCGTTTGTAAATCAGTGGGTTTTCCCTCTTTCACTCCTCTCTCTAGATGGAGCTGCTTGTAAAATAGTCCAGGGAACTGATTAAAATATGTTTTCAGTTCTCTCTGGTCACAGTTATTCTGATTATGGAATTAATTTACATTTGTATTTTCATGGCTTTGAAGTTGCTGTGGTTCATAACTTGCTGGTTCATAACTTTAGTATCAAGGAGATCAACATGTGCCAAAGACCCTTAGAGGAAATAAAAGGAGTAAATCCTCCCTTGCTCAGCCCTGCTCAGGGTGAAGCCCACAGGGACCTGACACCTCCTCCTGAGCTTCAGGTGTCCTCTGACAGCTCCTCTGAGCTAAAATCCTGCCACTGGGACACCTCCAAGCAGCACAACTTTTCCAAGGGCTGCCCTGGATTTGCCCTTGCTTAATCTCTCTATTCTCTACTTCAAGATGAGCATAATAAAGAAGTTGGAAATCAGGAAGAATAACTTCAACTTGTCATGATGGATGTCAGAATGTGTAATGGGTTATCTGCACCACTTCATTAGTGGCTTGTCCTCATTTTCTTCTGTTTTCTCACTCAGAGTCAGGATTAAAACATGAAGGAGATTAATTTCTTGTGCTCAGGCTCAGTTGTTTATTAAATCTTATCTAAAGTACAGAGTTCTGCAACACTTCCAGCTAAAAGCCAGCAAAATGGAGCGAGATCCAGCTAGTTACAAGGTCTTTTAAAGCTAAACAGTCCAATTAAAACTAGCACCTATATTATTTATACTTTTGACCCAATAATCAAATCCCTCAGTGCAGCACTAACTCTCCAACCAGAAACTACTGCCTGAAACCATGGAGAAGAAGGAAGAAGAAGGGACAAAAATGACAGACAGCTCCCAAAATCCTCCATCCTGTCCCATACCTATTACTATACTCTAAAAAACCCAAATTCAAACCCTTCACCATGTGAAAGCACACACTTCTATTTAACTACACACCTGTGATTTTAACTCCATCACTCAAATTTGGAAGCCTTCTCCAAGTCCTCAGGTGAAAAGCAGTGTTCTCCAGGGGGTCAGTGCCAGAAAGCACAGAAAGCTCAAACATCCCAGGTTTGTGGGTTCTAACAAGAGAGGAAAACTGATCTTGTGAATCACCTTTGCTCACACCTGCAGGGAATGAGCAGTCCGAGGGGAAGTCTTGCAGTGCTCACAGGAGAGAAATCCCAGAATGGGATTTCCCAGAGGGGAAAGTGTCCAGGGCAAAACTGTGGCATTTTTGTACTGCACTGTGACTTAGCTGTGCCAGAAACACAGGTGATTTTAGTTGTCTCCTCCTACTCAGAGAATACACATATTTTACTGTGCTTTCAGTTATAGCAATTATGTTTAGCATTTTGCTGTATTCAAAGTGTCCACTAAACAGCAAAATGAAAAAAAAAAAAGTGAAAAAATGCTAAGAAATATATGACTTCTTAGGTATACAACTTATATAATGGAGTTATTTTTCTGGTGCCCAGAAAAGCTGTGGCTGCCCCATCCTTGGAAGTGTTCAAGGGTGGGACTTGGACCAACTTGGTTGGATGGAAGGATCCCACTTTTACTGTCCAAAGACAGAAAATGGTGCATTTAGAGTATTTTTAATTTTTTTTTTTAAGATTTTAGAGTATCCCAAAGAAACTTGGGAACTTGCAAGTCTACTTGCAGTGAGTGATGAAGTAATTTAACAAATGCACAAAGTTTTGTTT
The DNA here is from genome assembly GCF_963662255.1 of Cinclus cinclus. NCBI lineage: Eukaryota > Metazoa > Chordata > Aves > Passeriformes > Cinclidae > Cinclus > Cinclus cinclus. The sequence continues at coordinate 2,746,159 of NC_085063.1, forward strand.
GGCCAGCAAATGTTTTGGGAAGCCCAAGTGAATGCGTGTTCACTAATGAAGTCTGAGTTCTGGATGGGATTCAAGCTTGTGTGTCTTTTTGTGGGCTAAAGGGTGGGAAGAGAAACTAAAAGTTGGGCTCTGAAACCTTTAAAAGATCCCAGAAATGGGATTTTGAGCTACCTACACAAAAGCCAATGTTTGTTTTTATGACCTGCTCCAGTCAGGAACAATTCCTCTCCTGAAGGGTCCGTGCACAGGTAACGATTTCCCCAGGCAGTCATTTCTCCAACTTGCTCTGGGTATGTTTCAGTGCAACACCTTTTATGTGGTTAATAATCCAAATATTAACTATTTTTGGAGGGAAGTTGTCTTTGACTTCTCTCAGACTCCATGAAACCAACTCTTTTCAGCTCCCAAAGCAAGAACAGAGACAGCAAAAGTCTGAAAATGTCAGGAGATGTTTCCCCATGTTGGATTGATTCAAAGAGGCTGCCCATGAGACTAAAGTTGTGTATTTCTGTATTGCTGCAGGGACTCAGCATCTTCTAGAATTTTCTTTTCCTTGTCTGCATAAATACAACTTTGATTATATGAAATAATGACTTGGGTTTAAGCCTAAATATTCAGAATTATAACTTTTCAAAATGACACCTTGAGAGGTTGCAGTGTTTTCCTGAATATAGAACATCCAGCTGTATATTTAACTATTAACTGCCATTTAGGAATTTATTGCATCTGTTCTTTAAGTATTTATTGTGCAGATTTGTTTGTGAAGAAATAGTAAAATAATACACAAAAAAAGAAAAAAGAGCAGAAATGTGTCATGCATTTATATTTCTGCTGAAATGAAATGTATTGTTTTCTGTAGAAAATTCTGGCTGAATTCAAGAAATTGAACTTCAGAAATAATAAGAATGGCAGGGGGGGATATAAAATTCGAATAAGTTAAACTCACTGGAAGTTTATTTAGTCAATTTTTATTTGATATATTTATTTACCCCCTGCTATTCCTATTATTTTTAATAAGAGCCTGTAATATTAATAACTTATGAGAAGTTTAATAAGCTATTAAAATTTAATAAGTTATTAAGCTTCTAATAATTTATGATATCAGTTTTTCATTTAAAATAAATTTTAAAACTTCTGGAGCAAGTTTAATGGATTTCAGGAAAAATAAGAATAGCAGGGTAAATAAATTTGTAATTAGTTTAATAACATCTGTCTTCTAATGTCTTTATTAAAGATCTGTTTTTAATAAAACTGTGAAAGAAATTCTTTCTTGTGGAGATGGGAAAACCTCCTAAAGTAGTTGTGAGATGCAGAGTAGCATCAAAGAATACCCCTTATTATTTCTCTGAGCTTGTGGTCATGTAACAGTTTCTGCTGTTTTGTGTGCTCCCTCAATGAAAGAGAAGTTCAAGGTGTTTTAAATCTGCATTTTGAAAACTGATCATTGATTGCAATTTTGGAAAATGTAACCTCTCATATAGTAAAGCCCAGGCTGAGCTGAGAGATAAACAGAGGCTTGATGATGGCATATGAACTAAAAGAGAAAGAAATTACAGTTCTTTGCTTCTCCTTGCAGATAGAAACACACACAAGGCTGAAAAAGAAATGAAGCAGTTCTTTGAACTTCAAAAATACTGCTTAAATAGATTTCTGCTGAAGGCAAAATATTTACAGACTGTAGCATGAAGAGAAACATCTGCTGGTGGATGGCTGCTGAGAACTGAACATGGACCACAGTAGGACAACATCTGGAAGTGACACCGTGCTGGGTATCCCCGTGAGAAATGAGATTTTTATGGTATCTGTGCAAGGAATGAAAAATTGCTCTGGATTGTGACTGGTTTTGTTGCTCTTTTTCCAGTGAATGAGCAAACTCTGAAACCTTTTGGTGTTTTCCACCAGCTTTTCCACTGCTGAGGATCAGTGAAGTTCAAATAATTTATGAAGCCTTCTGTCTTCAAAACACAAACTGAAAGGCTTTCTGGTGTTTGAGAAGCTGCCCTTGAATGAGGCTGGGCAGAGGGGTTGAAATGAAATAGTGGGAGCTGAAATGTGTGGGACTTGCTCAGCACCCTGAGCTGTGCTGCAGCAAAGGAACACTCTGCCCAAGCCTGAAAAATAACTGCTGTAAACCTGCTGCTGGAGCCCCTTCCTAAAATCAGGCTGTGTAGGCACAAAGCTTTACTTTGTGTTTCCATCCTCTTGAAAGCTTAGGGTCTCTCAGCATCACCCATGGGACAAGTTCTTAGTCTGAATTTTTGTTTTCCTTTGACTCCAGCAGTGCAGAAGGAAAGACTCTGCACCAAATATCTATACATTTATAAATACATTGATATTTCATCAGCTGGTACACTGAGAGGTGTGGAAGCAGAGATGCTGTGCCTGGCCTTCTCTTCTATCTATATGACCTCAACCCATGGTCAACACTCTCACAGAATTCAAACTTTGATCCAAAAAGAACATTTAGCCACCAGCATCTGCTGATCACTCCTCAGTCCCAGCCTCACATCTCAGTTTTTGCTTGTCAGGACAAAGTGGTTTAAGCTACCAAGGGAATGGCTGGAGCTGTCAGGGGGGTTTAGACTGGAGATGAGGGAAAGGTTCTTCCCTCAGCCAGAGGGTGCTGGGCACTGCCCAGGCTCCCCAGGGAACGGGCACGGCCCCGAGGCTGCCAGAGCTCCAGGAGTTTGGACAGCAGTGCCAGGGATGCTCAGGGTGGGGTTCTTGGGGTGTCTGTGCAGGGCCAGGAGCTGGGCTGGATGATCCTGTGGGGCTCTCCCGGCTCAGGAGATCCTGTGGTTCTGTGAAACTACAGTGTGATGGGGAATTTTTGGTTTGCTAGATTTTTTTGGGTTCCCCCCAATCTTAAATTGAAGTATGACATAGATTTTGCTAGAATTAAGAATAGTCATTTACAAAAATATGCCTGTCATGTGTTCCACAGGGACACCCTTCTGGTGCTGACCAGCATGTGCTGAAATGCTCACAGTCAAGAGAACTGGGAATTAAGTCATGAGTGTCCCAAGGGAGCCCCTTTCACCAATTAGGCTGATTTTCAGGTAGCAGCACAGTACATCCAAGAAACCCCAGCTGACTGATACACAGTTCATCTCTCTCTCATCCATGAAATCCCCACTGTTCAATATCCTGAATTAGATTAGACATACAACAGTAATTATATTCCAGCTGCCTGATCTGAACTTTGTCTGGTTTCCTGATCTGGTTTCAGAGCCCTGAATGGATTTTATGGGACCTGAAGGTTTTTGTGGCAGTATCTGTGCAGAAGGTGGAATTCAGAATGAAGGTCACAGCATAGCCTGCACACTGTGATTCCAAGTAGCCAAACTCATGGTACCTCCTTCAGTACAAGGAGAACAAGAGATGAAAACCTCCTTTCCAAGGAATGGCTGGTTGGCAGAAAGGCTTTTCATGGGCTGCATTGGTATTTCTGGCACCCCCTGCCTCCAGAAAGAGCAAGATCTCCACAGAGAAAAATGTGTCTTGTTCACATGTAGGCAGAGAACTAATGGTAAATGAAAATAGCTTTGATGAATGTCTTTATCACAAAGTGCTAAAGACAAAATTAATTGGTGCTGAGAGAAGTTACTGGGTATGGCCAGTGAAGAAAGCTGGACTAATTTTGAGACATCCTTATAGGAAAAGAAAGGGTATCTGGGATCACCATGGCTTTTGTGCCTTCTGCACCGTGTGGGGATAGGAAATTTGCCATTTGGAGCTGGGGCCAGCCTGGCAGGAGCACAACAGGGCCATCACTGGCCCCATGTGTGTGACACTAATTCTTGGCCTCATCAGGTGGTTATAATAACACTGCTTTGTTCCACTTTATTGTATTTCTCCCCTCACTAACATCTAATTCACTTCTATTCAGGACTGCTGAATATAAGCTAGAGCTAGTTGTGCCCCCACACGTGTCCCTCGAACCCCTTCAGAAGCTGGATGTCTCTCTGACATGCATTAATATATCACCTATTGCCACAAATGTGTTGTATATTTAATTTCTATATACCACAAATGTGTTGTGCATTTAATTTCTCTGTATCTGTCCAAGCAATCCCAGCACATTAATGCCTTGCCCCTGCCTCTCTCAGTGTCAGTCTTCTCTCTGACTCACGGTGCTCCAGCTCTGGAGTGAATCTTTATCATCAATTCCATTTGTTTTCCATGGAGAGAATTTGGAGCTCAATTAACTCTCTGTGTTTTCTTGTAACTCTGAGTGGATCAGCTGCACTCAGCAGCATTTGAGGCTTCCAAGCCGCAGAGCTCCTTCCTAAGGGAATATTTGACAAGAAACCCAGAGGAAACCATACTTGTTGACTCTGAAGTGATGGTTTTGTGCAGGAATTTGGAAGCTTGAAAAATACTGGATTATTTTTCTTCTATATTTCAAGGATCTAGTGTACACTTATATTTTGGTTTCAGGCTTTTCTGCCCCACTGCTGGTGGAGAAATTTTGGTTGGTTTGTTGCTTTGGGGTTTTTGTTGGCTTGCTGGGGTTTTTTAAGAGAAAGAACACAGAGTGTCTGCATTACCTGAACCCCACTTCTTGTAAATCGAACAAGTATAATTTAAAGAATGCACCTTCCACTTGCAGACCTGGGTACAAAACCAACTGATCATTGCAACCAACATGTCTTTCTGTTAGTTGTCTTTGTATTGCCACATAAAAGCAGTTTGTTCCTCAGTCATCTGAGTACCTACATGTGTTAAAAGGTGATGAAGAGTCCATTGCATAAAAGTGGCTCTGATGGCTCCTTTCCAAAGACGGGTGCTTTTTTTGTGTGTGGTTTGCTTTGTTTTTTTTATTTTATTTTATTTTATTTTTCCTCTTGGTAGTCCAACTTCAGCCCATAATCAAGTATCATTCTACTTCTGTGAAACTAAAAATGCTGTTTATTGTAACAGTGTGTTCTTGTTGATTCTAGGAAAGTTGTGTGTTGATTTTTGCAGCCTGGTTTGTGAGTGATGTTACAGAGGGTTGGCTCATAAATGTTGGTGGGCAGCGTGAGGCTCCTCTGCATCTGTGGGGGATGGAGTTAGGAATGTTGTGTCCATGGTGTCTGTCACTTATCCTAAATAACCTCACAGAAACATCTTTTTGCATTGTTTGAATACATAATTAGGGCAAAAGGAAGTCTGTGGTGAGAATCGAATCAGCTAATTAAAAATTAGAAAGCAAACTTCAGGTCTGAGAACAGAATGGTTTAGAATTCCTTTGTGTGCTTCTCACTGTGAAGTCTCATGTGATGAGAGCTGTGGATGTGGTTTACTTCCCAGTGAACCCTTTTTCAAAAACCCCAATCTCATGGGTGCAGGGAGGAGGAAGCTGTGTATTGTCTTCATCATTCAGGAGGGGTTTTGGCAGGAGCAGAGATGGCATCCAGCTGTACAGAAATCAGTCCCTGTCTGCTGTGTTTCAGCTGTGTTTCTGACCTGAGAATTTCTCTTCTGTCTTCTCTCTGTCTTATCTGAGCTAATACAAAGAGACAAGAAAATCTTCCCACGTACCTGACTGTGGCAGTGAAACAACTCCAGTTTCAAGATCAAAGTCAGACGACTCAGGGTGAGGGGGAGGTAGAAGCTGCAGTTCCTGCTATGGAGAGACAGGGCAATGAGAATAAAACCACATATCTGCAGCGTTAATCTTCATACAATTACCCATCTGCAATGGCTGATGCTTCAAGGGAAAAACAGCTCAAAATTCACAGTGAAATCACTGGCTTTTTGAACAGCATTTTAGCAGAAAGGAGATACTTTTGACACCTGCTCCTGAAGGCTCTGCCCTTGTTGCAGCACTGGGAAAGCAAAGGAGCATCTTAACAACACTCATTAAGGGAGGTAAAACCTGTCTGCACTAACAGGAGTATAAAGGCAGACGGGGCAGGGCAGGGGTGAAGCTTTGGACTCTGCAAGTGATCGTGTGACACGGATGTGGAGCCCAGGGGGATGGAATTATGAGATGTAATGCTGGAAGATTTTGGCTTTTTAAGTGGTGCCCTTTAATGACTCTTCTAAATGCTGCAGAGGCAGAGTGACTGCTGTGCAAATTCCAGAACCCAGCCTCACCCCCAAGCTTGTGGTGCTCACAGCATGCAGGTTTGGGGATGTAAAGTCTCCAAGTGAAATATTCTGTTTGGAGACATGTCTCACGTTATCTCCAGTAGATCTGCATTGATGTTAACTAGTTAATATGGTGGATTTGGTAAATTAAAGTCTGTGGCTAAGATGTAGCTCTTACTTCTTCCACTTCCCTCCTGGCTAGGATTTTATATAAACAATTAATAAAACTATATAATAAAACACATTATATATATATATATAATATAAAACTATATAAAATGTAACATAAATTATGTTATATATTCTCTAATATAAATTTATATTATAGAAATTTATCAAATATAATTTATAGACTATATAGATATATATATTTATAGTCTGTATACTATATAGACTATATAATATAAACTATTAATTTGCTAATAGTTTATATTATTTTTATTTATTTACTGAAAAGAAATGGGTGTTGGGGGAAGAAATACACTAAGTTTAGCTGTTTCTTATGCATATAGAAAATGTGGAATAAGTTTCCTTGAACTTATGTTCATGATGTTCTATTCCAAGCACTGTGGGAAAACCAAAGGAAGGGGAAAAAAACCCCTTTGTTGGTTTCCTGAAGCAGGAATAGAAGCAGGGAGGGATGGTGATGGTACCCACCCTCATCCAAACAGGCAATCTGCATGCAATTTGGTCACTGTAAGGCACATTTTTTAAAAAGTGCAGTCCAGGTCAGATCACTCAGAAGCATGTGTTAGCCAGATTTAAAGAGAAATAGGTATTCTGTTTAATGCACATTTCATGCAAGGGCTTGGAGTATTTTCTTAAAAGAGAACCTGTAAGAAAGCCAACACTGAGGCTGTTCCTGTGGTTGTTGTTGCCTTGCCAAAAAATCACTTTGACACATTATTGCAGTCACTTAAAAAGCACTTTTTGGCTACTCCCTTACCAATATGATGACACTACTTGAGGACTATTACTTCCAAGTCCCCCAGATTAAAATGTCTTTGGTTTCTTATAAATCTTCTGCTACTTCTTCTGCCAGCAAGCTCTGGTGTTTATGACTCTTTGGGCTTGCAGAAATGATCTGTAATTGTTATCACTTTCCACTCACAATCTTAAGACACTTTTCCTTTGCATGTTTGCCACCCCATCTCTTCTGGTGTAATTTTACACTCTGCTATTCTTTTCTACGTTCTGTTTTAAAACCAGCACGGATGGGATTATTGAATCAAGCAGTACTCACTTCAAGAGACTTGTTTAATTATTTTCATAATGAAGAATTTTGAAGCACAGAGGTTTTGAGAACCTGACTTTTTGGATGCACTGAACATGAAGGCAAGGAAATATCATGTCAGTTAAGCATAAATCAGAAAACATTTCTTCATGAAATCAAGAAGTTTTACAGAAATATTTGAATTTTGATGAACTTTCTCCAAAGCACTTCCAGGTGTTAATGAACTCTTGCCTGCTTTTTTTTGATGACTTCTTGCCTTGGCTTTGTGCTTTTTTGGAATAGTGATCCAAAATGCTTGACTGCTTGGTTGGTGGTGGTGTTTTTGGGTTTGATTTTTCCTTCCCCCTTCATAAAGAGGCATTTAGTGAAAATATCTTTTTTCTAGGATTCATCCTTACCTCTGTGCAGAAGCAATCCAACCCATAGCTGTTGCAGTTCCACCAGGAACTTCTGTCTATGCTCATCACCTGCTCTTGCTCTGTGCCTGTTCATCTTGTAGCAATGCTCAAGGTGATAAATGATCACCCCTGTGAACCTTTTGGCAGAGTCCTGTCTGTGACTCTTGTGCATCTGAATGTCTAATTTCTTCAGTTTTGTTGTCACTTGTTTCCTGGAAACAATTGTAATTAAATCTGAAGGCCCTCTATAAAATTCCCCTTATTTCTGTTAAAACTTTTGTTACAAGCTCTGCTAACTGATCCAGTCTGTCCCCAAGCTCTCAGAAGGGCCCTGGGTACTCTTCTGCCTATTTCTGTGTTGTTTCATTTATGTAATTTTCCCATTTTATTTTCATTTGGTTTAGAATCATGGAGCAACTGAGGTTGGAAAAGACCTTTAAGATCAAGTCCAAACACAAACCTAACACTGCCCAGGCCCCCCCTGAACCATGTCCCTCAGTGCCACATCTTCATGTCTGACAAGCTGAGGTTTTCTGAGAGGCTTTTCTGCATCCTGCACAGACAGGGGCTGCTGATCATGCTGGTGATTTGTGCTCAGCTCTCTAAAACCACCTTGGATGGATCTTTCTCAGCTCCATCTTGTCTTGCACCAATTATTTCTCCTCTGTCCCCTTCCCTCCATCCTGATTTGTACTTTCCCAGTTTACACACTTAAAAGAAAACAAAAATATGGCCAGACCTGCAACTCTCCATTTCCAACTGTGCTTGATTCTAATTTCATTCCTGCTCATTTCAAAGGTAATTAGTGTGCCACTGTTGGTTTGTATGGTTGTAGTTTCTCAGTCACTGTTTAGCACCACACTGCATCCCTCTCTGAACATGTGACATGGCACCAATGCTTTAAGAATAAGCTGTACATATTTCATCTGCTGCCCTTAGATTTCTAAAGGCTTTCCACAGAGGAATCAGCTTCACTCCAAAGAGGGAGTGGAGTGACCTTTATGTGGAAATGCAGAGGTGGAAACAGGCAGGATCTGCTGATTCCTGGCCACTTCCCAGTTACAGGTTGGAGCTCGGAGTCCCATGAACAGGAACTCAGTGAAAACAAATGTAACTAATTATTATGAAACTCAGAGTTGCCTGTATGTTCTGGTTTTCCTCTAGAAAACAAAGCAGTTTGAATGTTTAAAGTTAGTTAATTCATCCCCCTCTTGAGCATTTTGATGGAAAGGCTGGCTTCAATCTGGTTACATCTGATAGAAAGGGCTGAGGATAACGATAGAAAACAATTAATTCTTACTCATTTAATCCTGGGATCCACGGGGACTATGAGTTTTTGTTTTCAAGTGGCCTGGTTGCTGTGCTGGATGCCAGAGTAACAATGCCACAGTCTGAACACAAGAACAAAAATACATTAATGGACCTACAGAGGGGTTACAATGTGCAGCTGTGTAGCCCTTTCTGCTGGCCAATTGAGAATTCAAAGAAATAAAATCTCTGCATGGCACAGTCGCCTCCATGCAGGTACAAAACTGAGTGAATCCATCTGCTCCTGGGAGATCTTCAGCTCCAACACTCAGAATCCAGAGGGAGCAGGGGATGCACCAGTTGCTGGGCTTTGACTGAGAGCAAGCAGGATCAAAGAAATCACCTGGAATAAGGATGGAAATGTGGAACATGGCTGTAATTTTAGATATTTATATTTGTTCTTATTTCAACCACTACAGTTTTTTCCCTCTTTGCATTTCCCTCTTGTGGTTTGTGTGTGTTTTTTGCTGGGTTGTTTTTTCTTGTTTGTTTGTTTGTTTTGTTTTTTTAATTGTGAAAGATTCTCTCATTTCTTTCTCTTTCCCTTGGGCAAGAAGAAATACAGAGAAATAACAGTGAACGTCAATGCCTCCCTCTGATCTCTTCAGTGCCTCCAGGGCCAGCAGTCAGAAATACCACGGAAAAAACATAATTCATTAACTTAGTGTTTCCTTTTGCCCAATCTGGAAATGAAACTGAAGATAATTTTAATAAAGAGGTAATATAAAAGAGGATCTTTATTTGAAGGTCTTCAGGAGAAATTACGGAAAGATGTCCACAAAACCCACTCTCCCCCCCAGAGGTAAGTATATTTTATAGGGTTTAGGAAAGTAATATAATTAATAAAGAGCACCAATTAGGAGGACAAGTGGTGATGCAATTATCCCCCAGCTCAAGCCCCTTCTCTGGAGCCCCCCTTCAGCTCTGGTTGTACTTTGTCCATGAAATGCATCTCCAAGAGTTGTTCTCAGCCTTGGTGCCCAGGAAGAACCAAGGTAGCACAGGGGTCTTGTACCCCCCTGGGCTTGGAGCTCTGGAATTTGTTTTGTCTTATTGTTTAGGGAAAGGCCATGGAAAAGTACTGGGAAAATTAGTCACTAATACAATAGGTGACAGAGTTACAAATATATGTGTGAAGAATACAGAGAACATATAAAAGAACAAGAGGCAAAACCCAAACAGCATCATGGAGGTTTAATTAGTAGCAGTCTGATTGCAGGGTGACTGCTGGAAACTCCATGTGTAACTCACAGAACAGAACAGTTTTAACCACTAGTGGGGGCCCAGCTCCTATTAAAAAAAAAAAAAAAGATTTTATTCCATTCACATTGTCAGATTTGGCAACAGATATTTTTGGCAGTGACAGAGAAACACCCCTAAAACTCACTCAATTGATGTTCCCCCAAGTATAAAAGTCACCTGTGGTTATGGGGATGACTTTATCTTCCTATAGACACCTGCAATATTCCAAGCATGCAAACCAAGCTCTTCCTAACAGGAATTTCTGAGGAGCTTCACAAATGTACTGAACATCATTCCTGCAATTATCAGGAAATGCACAGTTTTTATTAGCAAGGAATTTGAAGTGAGTTCAGTTGGTAAAACACAGCCACCTCTAAAACTGACCTGTATTATCTCATGTTTTGTCACATTCTAAATTAATTGAAAGTGAGAAAATGAAGGGAAAAAAAAGAAATCCAAATCAAAACTGGGGAACACGTTTTTATTACAGCTTTAGAAAGGTGCTTTTTGAGTTTCAGGGTTGCTTTGACACATTGAGTATCAACTGATGGCTTGCATTAGAGTTTGACTGTATGACAAATAAGTTTGGTCCACTGGCATATTGAGGCTTAATCTTCCAATTATAGCTTCAGGTAATGAAGTCATTTAGCCCAAGTTTGTTCCTCCCAACTCACTTTTGTTTCCATCTCTCAGGGCCTGAGGCAGTGAGGTGTCCTTGATTCCCAGCCTAGAGAGGAATTGTTGTGTCTGCCCAAAATGGGAAAGCAGCAGCTGACACTGGATATGGAGTTGAGAGTTCTACACTAAAGAATTGCAGGATTACAAATATATGGAAACTAGAAAAGCTAAAATCCTAAGGCATCAACATGAAATAAATGAAATACATGATCCATAGATGTTGCAATGCAGGAAACACTCCAATCTCACAAAGTAAAACAGTATATGTTGATTTTGCCAAATTGCCATGTGAAGCCTGGATTTGGTGCCATAGGGGGTCACCAATTCCTGCAGCTCTTCCTCCCCAGTCCTTGGCTCCAGCTGATGGCCAGAATGGCTTTGCCATTTCCCAGCCATTTGTCACCTCTGCACACCCAAACTGCGCCCAGCTGGTGCCACTTAGAGCTTGGCCTAAGTTAAAGCTGGCCCTGATGCTTGAACAAAGAGTAATGTTATGGTTTCAGGCTCTTTCTGTCCATTTAAAATATAGTCTCTCAATTTTAAACAAGAAGAAAACTAATCCTTCAGCAAATATTTCTCAGTGATGGAAGGCTCCCAGCAACTGGATGTGCTCAGTTTTCTCCTACTTGGCTTGGATCACACAGCTCTTGCTTAAAACATTAAATATTAATGTGATTTCTTTGGCATACCAGGATTTTTTTTTCCTGGCTAAGGTTGTGATGTGTGTGTGATTTCAGGCACCTTGGAAATTTCTAGTCCCTTCTGCCCCACCTTATCCTTGGGAACACTCTGCAAATTCTAATTTACCTGATACTGGAACAGGTATAATCTAAGGGGAGGGATACAGGTAAATAATGTCAGAACAATTATAGGCAAATTATATTTTAAAAGATAATTGCCTTTTGAATGTAGGCCACATATAAATGTCATCTACAAGCTTTTTCATTAACCAACTCATTCAATCTGCTAAACCAGACTATTGTACAAAATAATCTCTATTTTCTCTATTTTTTTTGTGAACCCAGAAGAGCTGGAAAACACAATACAGTTTAGGGGAAGCACACCATGGACAAGGCATGGGGAAATGGAATTGTTCAATGTCATCTTGGGAGGTTTTCTAGGATGAGTGGAAATAGCTGGCTTTATTAACTGGCATACAGAAAAAGAAGAATTAGCTTGCTTAAACCCATCAGGATGCAGTTTTCCTTCTTCCTTCATCACTGCTTCCTCAGGTTTGTAAAGTACACTGTGGATTTCCCTTTATCCATGTAACTCGTTTGCTATGGTCAATGCACAATGACAGTTAATGCAATGCATATTCCCAGATAATTTGCACATTTGCAAGGAACTAATTTTGTCTCAAAACAATTTCTTCCATGGATGTCAACAGCAAGAAGTAGAGTTGTTCAAATCTTTGTTGTGAATGATGTGGAGCTCAGGGTAAAGAGCTGTGGTGGGAAAGCTGACTGGAGGAGCTGTGGGTTATACTGGTACCATCCCCAGCACTCTCACTTGGAAATTACCGGCAGTTAAAAAAGAAGAGAACATAAATTTTAGCTTTGAATGTTAAAGAGTGCTGGACATGAGCTAAGTAGAGCACTTAGAATCATGGAATCACAGAATGTCCTGAGCTGGGAGGGCCCCACAGGATCATCCAGCCCAGCTCCTGGCCCTGCACAGACACCCCAAGAACCCCACCCTGAGCATCCCTGGCACTGCTGTCCAAACTCCTGGAGCTCTGGCAGCCTCGGGGCCGTGCCCGTTCCCTGGGGAGCCTGGGCAGTGCCCAGCACCCTCTGGCTGAGGGAAGAACCTTTCCCTGATCTCCAGCCTGACCCTCTGGCCCAGTTCCAGCCATTCCCTGGCTCCTGTTCCTGTCACAGAGAGCAGAGCTGTCCTGGGTAGGAACTGCAGCCCCCGGTGGGATCAGCTGACCTCAGGCTCCTCCAGCCGAACAGACCAAGTGCCCTCAACTGCTCCTCATGGGCTTCCTCTCAAGGCCCTTCATCCTCCTCCTGTCCCTCCTTTGGACACTCTCTAACAGCTCTAGATCTTGTTTATATTGTGGTGCCTGAAACTGCCCCCAGGACTCGAGGTGGGGCCACCCCAGTGCAGAGCAGAGTGGGACAATCACCCTCCCAACCAGCCTGATGCACCCCAGAACACTCAGAGCCAAAACAAGGATTGTGCTCCTCAAGGTCATGCCCAAGCTTTGATTTTCATCCTAAATACCATTTAAATCCTTGTTATTGTGCCCCCATCCTTTCCTCACTGCGTGTCACTGGGTTTCAGCATATCCTCCTGCAGTGCCATTGTCAGGACAGTTTTTGCGCTTCTTTCCCTCTTCTGCTTGTTTTGTTTTAAAATAAAATTTCCTGTGGACAAATCCAAGCTCTCTTCTTCCTTGCCTCCCCAAGACATTAGCTACCCTTCCCAGACTCTAGTCGTGGCTATACTTGCCAAGTCTGCCTAGGATGTGGGACGTAGCCGGCCTCATCCCTGGTCCCCCAGCTGGAGGTGGGGGACCCTGGGCTGTCCTGTCACAGCAGCTGTGGATTCCCATGGCTATGGTATGGACAAATAGAGCACAGGGGATCTGCAGATCTAGCCCTAATGATGGAAATTTGACCATGGTGTAGCAACACTGTCTCACCACTATTTTAACAGCTCTGGGGCATCCTGGATGGACCCTGGAGCTGGTTCCTTGTCCAGGATTCTGATGGATCCTCTTTGCACCCTGTGGGACTGTAGCTTGCTAGTGAAGGCACGTTTTCACTGAGGCCACCCTTGGCTTTTGGCTTGTCCCCCTCCTGGGAAAGCTCCATTCTTGCTGCTTTCTGATGCATCTTGCTGCAAAATCCTCATTTTGGAGTTCCAGTAAATTATTGCTGGCTTCCTGTGGTGTTACAAGCTGCCTTCTGGCTTGTGTTTACATGGAGCATGAGCCCACAGCAGCTGCTTTGGGATGGAAAACAGAAGAGCAAGGATAAAACAGGTGTTTTGTGACCTCTCTCTGGCCTTGCAGCTGTAGCAGAAGACAGCTGAGATGTTTTGTGGTTCAGCTGCTCTGAAGCTCACTCTCTATAAAGTGTGCTTGGTTCACCTTCAAGCCATGCTGCCACTGTAAGGGGAGCAAGAATTCAAACTGAGCATCCTCAGGGGGATGACAACGATCAGAGGTGTCACTTGGTCACACTGTCACTGCTTTGAGGTCCCTGTCACTACCCTGGCCTGGGTAAGGATGTGCTCCCAGAGCTGAGCTTGCAGGAAGTGTCACTCAGCCACTGAGGAGATGCTGAGTTAGTCCAAACCATCCCCACAGCATTTTCCAGCATTGTCTGCCTGGTGCAGGGTGCTGGGAGAGGCACAGGAACCCCCTGCCTGCACAGTCAGGAACAGGAAGAGGCCTGGGATGAACAGACCTCAAGCCTCAAGTTCTGCACATCTGCACTGAGAGTGTAGATGAGGCATTTGCCTGAGGCTGATGAAGTAAAACTTACAGAGAATATTTTTCCAAATGATGAAGGATCACTTGATTATGTCACCTACAGGAAAGGAAAGTTCAGGAAAGTTCAGGAAAGTTCAGGAAAGTTCAGGAAAGTTCAGGAAAGTTCAGGAAAGGAAAGTTCAGGAAAGGAAAGTTCAGGAAAGTTCAGGAAAGTTCAGGAAAGGAAAGGAAAGGAAAGGAAAGGAAAGGAAAGGAAAGGAAAGGAAAGGAAAGGAAAGGAAAGGAAAGGAAAGGAAAGGATATAGATATGGATGGCAACTATGATATGGTCTGAGAATAGAATGGGTGCTTTGAATTCTCAGTGTTATTAAAGTTATTTATGATAAAGGGATTAAAGTATGAAAAAGGCTTTAAAAAACTATAAGAGGGAAAAAAATCCAAACCAAACAAAAAACAAACAAAATGAAAACAAAGCTGACTGCCAAGAGAAGAAAACTGAACCCCAGACCATAAAGTACAATTGCAGTTCAGACAGAAAGCACCCTAAACACACAGACAGTCTGACTTAGAAAACATAAATGGAAACAACTGTCAAAATTAAAGTTCAGTAGGATAAAGGACAGTCTAAATCTTGGAAAAATAAAGTCTTTTCATAAAGTGACTCTTAACAGTGCAATGATCGATTAAGCTCAGCTCTACCCAGCAACATTTATAGTTCCAAGGCAACTTTTTACTGCAGTATTTTGAAATTGCTCGCCATGTAATTAAGAACGCACACATTTTTCTGCTCAGCTTTTAAAAGTGGATATTTTGTAGTGCATTCTGTCTACTTGCAGCAGTCATTGCTTCCTGATGCTCTGAACGTGGCTCCGAGCTCCCTGGTGCTCTGCCCTACTACTGTGTCCCTCACCCAACATCTGGGAGTCACTGAGCTCTTCTGCCCCACATGCCAAAAACTCCAAACCAGGTCAGGACTGCTGTCCTCATGAAACCTCGGGTTCCTGCAGCACTGCAAGGGAGGAAAATACCAAGTCTCTTTGTTAAGCTTCTTATTTCCATCGTTTTTGGCAAATTTTAAAGGCCATAGAGGTTTTCTGTGAGAAAGCCAATGAGAACCTGTCTCCACTTAACACAAATGTTATTTTAAATGCCTTCACTGAACACAATCTCCTTGTGTGCAATGCAAATCCCAGAACTGTGAGTTCTCAACATTGATGTCTCAGTGATATAGTGAAAAAGAAGCAGCAAATTTAGATGAATGAAAGACCCCCGAGTCTCCTTTATAGAAAGCCCTGTGAAAGCAAGAGACTCTTCCAGAATGTAATTTTAATTTTTTTGCACTTGGGTGATTATGAACATGTCAAAACTAGTTTTCAAAGCTGCTTTGGCCATACCCAGTTCATCTGGGGCTATCTTATTTTGCTTCTATCATGGGGCACTCAAGAAGAATTTAGGAATTCAGTTAAGGAAAAAAACTTGCATGACCTGCAGTTGCCTTTGGATGCTTGTACCTGATGCAGGAGTGAGGACTTGAGAGGCATCTGGGCAAGCTGAAGTAGATGAATCTGTTAACAAAGAAATGGAACTCTGCCCAAAACACAAGGGTTAAGGTAACTTTAAGAAAATCCAGATTTTTCAAGACTACATGCCCAAATCCCAATCTAAAATTAATAATCAAAACAGAGGTCATGAGTACTGAAAACAATATATTTTGACTTTGTAGAATGAGCTAAAAATCTTAGCACTGAGGAAGAATAGTGCAAGAAGTATAAAAGCATTTAATAAAAGAAAGCTCTGTTTTGGTTCCTATTTAGTGTCTGTTCCTGCGGATTTGTTTTTTCTGAATCAGAATATTGATGGAGAGAAAAGTACTCATCAGAAAAGGTTACCTAAGGGATTTTATTGAATTGTTAACAACATTAACAGTTAACAGCAATTGTTAATAGCAAAAATTATAAGGGCAGTCTATAGACCTGATGGGAATCTGGTTTTACTCTTTCAGATGAGGTGATGATAAACTAATCCTGCAGTAATGGTTTGCAGTATGTTATCCAAGCTGTTGATCAGTCCTACATGAAGAACCTGGACCTACTCCTCCTGCAGCCTGGAGGCCTCAGGGGGTGTAACTTCCCACCAGGGTTTACTCCCTGATCCCCAAAGCACTGCTGGGTTTCCATCTTCTGCCTCCAAGTGGACTGACTGCAGTCCCGACAGAGGAAAACACCAAATCCTTGGGTTTTAGCATAGGGGTTTCCCCATGTTCAGGAGAATTTTCAGGTTCTTGTGCCCATATTCTTGCTGGGATGCAGGGTATACTGCCTGGGGAAATATTCCCACATAATCAAGACTGATTTTTTTTAATATCACAGAGAACCAGAGAAATAGGATGTAAGAGCAGTTGTGTTCAAACCAGGCCTCTCTGCAGCACCCGAATTTTCACTGAAGAGGCTCCTAATTGTGTGCAACTTCTGTCAACAGCTCCCTGTCAACAGGAAGGATGCATGGAGGGTGTTTAATGTGCAGCTGGGATAACCAATTCCTTAAACATGGATCAGGGTGATACCGAGACCATTTTTGCCTTTTCTTTTATATACCTTTTATATACCTTTTATGTATCCTTAGCACTCCTAGCATGCATACTTGTAATTCTTTAAGTCTGATAACTTAGTGTAGTCCTGATATCCTATTAGGCCAGGAGACCAAACACCCTAAAAGCCTACACTGTCTGGGGAAACCAGGGTCCTCTCCAGAACATATCCTCCAAACTAGAGATTTAGCCCATCTGGGGGGAATTCCACAGATGAGGGAATATCACACCATTCATCCAGGCCTCCCATTGGGACATCTTTGTTAGATATGCTAATTTTTAAGGTTTATAAATTATATGTGTAATCTATCGTGCGTGTGTGCATTTCAGCACATTCCACCTTGGCGAATAATATTTATTATCCAGTAAGATCCAATAAGGATCCTGATTAAAATACTGAGGTAAAAACCCCTTATCTTTTAGCCGTATCTGCCTCTCAAATTTTTAAGACCAGGAAAAGGCATCAAGGGGACCAGTGGCTTGTGAGCCATCACAGCCCCTGTGCCAAAGGCATCACAGAACAGTGGAAAGGCAGGAACTGCACTCGAAAGAGGGAGCAGTTGGATGGAAAACAAATGTGGAATAGACCTGCTCCTCCACACAGTGCTCAGGTCTTGGTGCAGGGAGAGAGCCAGTGCTGGGCACTGAAAGAAGAAAAAGGGGGCTGTGAAAGGGTGCAGGAGAGATTGGTAAGGGTTCTTCCAATAAGGAGACTGGGACCTGAAGAACTGCACTCCTGGTTTGGGGGAGCTGGAAGTATTCCAGTGAATGAGCCCTGGTTACTATTTGGCTGCTGTAGGAGTAGAAATGGTTGAGCAACAGGCTAAATGTGAAAATTCATTATTTTCATTACACATTACACATTATTTTCAAAACTTTCAAGGTTATTTCTGAATCTATAAAAATGTCAGTTCTTCAGACTTTCAGGGAAGAGACAATTTCCTTGTAATCTGATCCCAAAACAATTAAAAGCTTCAGCTCAGCAGTTAAGTCCTCTAGGCAGAACCAGATGTGTTGTGTGCTGTTAGGTGAACAGGGAGCTCAAGGCATGACCTAGCCAGCTCTGCCAAGGCAGTGCTACTGCTTCTGACCCAGCAGTTGTAAAAACTCAATTAAACACAGCTCCTGCAGTAGCAAATGGTCCGAGTGCCATGTGAGCTTCAAAAGCAAGAGCAGAAATAGAAAAGAAAGGGGGGAAATTATCTAAAGGAGCACAGGTCCAATGAAAGCAGAGAAATATATTTGAGATTGAAGTCTTCTGTTTGTGGTCTTTTAAATAAGAGCTGGACAGGCTCCAAATTATAACCAGGTGGCATCTAAAACAACTTTAGTAGATGGCCTGACCCCAGAAATGTGTCTATGTGTCTACCCTTAGGGTGTGTAGATGTGGGAATAGCATGAGATGTATTAGAAGGTCTATGGCAGGCAGGAATATATTGAAATAATGAATACAGCTGAAAAAAAGAAAAAAAGAATTGTGAGGAAAAATAATAGCCTTTGTGGCTATAACTCTCTGGCATGTTCCTTTGGGAGAGAAAAGGAGGATCACTGAGTAAAAAGAAAAAATGTAAAACTTTGGGGAGCTTTAGATGAATAATGCAGGAATGGATCTGCAACAGGAGAAACATCAGCTCAGTATGGCAATGGCCTTGAGGGATAGGGGAGGATATAAGAGAAGGCTTCAGGATGTGTCCTACTTGATCCCTGGGCAGAGATCAGGATGGAAAAAGGGAAGGTGAGCCCAGGGCCTCCATCTCATCAGGTGTGGATGACACAGGTGCTGGAACAGCAGGTGAGGGACTGGATCCTGCAGGTGCAGGGACTTCCCAAGGTGTCAGGGCAATAAAGGGATGCTGCTGGGTATTGGTGTGCTCACCAGCATGGGAAATGCAGGGCACCTGGAGCCCTACCTGCAGCATGTGGGGTCACCACTACAACCATGGCTCTGCTACTGGGTGCACAGCAAAATCCAAGGGACTTTGACCTACTGAACTACATGTTGGCTTCTGGAGAGGAATTAAAACATCTTATACACTGCCTAATGCTACTGCCAGAAGAGTAGAAGGAAGACCTTCTGCCTCCAGCCTTTTTGTGGTAAACTGAGTTAATACTGGGGTTAGAAAAGCAATGTCCTCATCTTCAGTCACAGAGAAAGTTGAAATGCCCTTGGCCACAGGGGAAAGCAGGGAGCCCACCCAGAGAGGCTCATTAGAGTAAGGACTGGTGGTACAGTGCCACATTCCTGTAGGGATCTTGTTTAACATATCCTAAAAGCAGCTGCCAAGGCTCCTCAGCAAATCTCTTTCTGTTTATTAACAATTCCAGTTTAATTTTTCATATGGGAATTTGCATCAAAATTTTTTGTTAATGCTTTTTAGGATTTGACACTGTTATGTACCAAACACCTGTGCTGGCAGCCCTGACTGTCACAGGGGCTGGGACAAAGTGTAGTAAATTTAGCAGATGCTTTACTCACCCTGCTATTAAGGGGTGTTGCTACAAGCTTGTCTTGGCAAAGGCATTCAGCAAGGGTTTCACAGTGCCCAGCTGTGTTATCCTTTCATCATCAGGATCCAGGAAAAGTTATCCAGAGTTGATAAAACTAATGTTTTGTATGTGGCTGTGGAGTTTCATGGTCACTCAAATACAAGATAAAAAATTAATTACCCAAGTGTTAGTTACAATTATGAAAACAGGATTTAAATAAATTATGAAGAGATCTGCCTAGTACAGAACAAAATGAAATGCCTGGAAGTAGATTTGTGTGGGAAGGCTGACTTTGCAAGAGCTCTTCTGGAAACACAGTCATTTCAGACCAGCCGTGGTGTGTGAGCCAGGTTGGTGAGACCTGAACAAACCTCTGAGCCACCAGACTGGAATTGTCTGCAGAGAATTGTGCCAATGTGGTAGGAGTGGCTGTAAGGGCCTTGTGCCAGCAAGGAGGTTGTCAACAAGGGCAAGGTTTGGGGTGCTGTTAGCCAGCTCTCCAGCCACACCCATGGGCATCAGAGATAAATTAATTTGGATGTGCTTTGCATTGTCAGATAACTCAATCCCCTCAGAGAAGAATGGAATTCAAGACTATTGCCCTGGCCCATACAGCCCAAATAAAAATAAGGGGGGAGTATCTACTTGTAGATTGTGGCATACCTAAGGGTTATGATATTTGTTTCTTCTTCCACGGGTTCTCAGTTTCTCCCTCTCTCTCTTCCCCACCCCCTCCCCCCCCCAAAAAAAAATACAAAAAACCAACAACAACAGCAAACCCACAAAAAAAAACCAAACAAAAAAACCCCCAACAACAACAAAACAAACAAAAAACCCAACAACAATAACAACAAACCTTCAAGCACATAAAGAGCCAAAGTCCCATGCTGGCAAATAGAAAGTGCTACATGTTTCCAGGCACAGTCCAAGTCATTGTTATTTGTCCCTGTCTCAGAATCGCCCCCTTGGGTAACTTGTCCTTGGGGTTTTCTCTGCTGGCTGCAAAATTAAGAACTGGGTATATTAAATGGAAGCCTTCACATTTCAAACTGCACAATAAGGTCCCCAAAAAAGCAAATAATCCTGTCAATCTCAGGAGTCACCTGAGTAAAAACTAAGGCCATAATTTGAAAGAGGGTGGCTAGACTACTAGAGCCTGTTAGGTCTTAACTTTAATGGTTTAAGCTCAGTTTTCCTTGATGAATTCTCACAGTATGAACTAGAAAGCTATGCACATAGTTTTCTTATTTTCTCCTTCTTCTCAATTTCAGATTTGTCTAATTAGAGGCACATTTGCTAGACTTAAAGTAATTGTTTTTTTTTCTGTCCTGCACCTCAGGCAAGAAATTCTCAGCTAAAATTTCAACAAAAGCTGGCAGAAATATACCCAGCTCATATCTTGTTTCTTACCTAAATGGAACTGTTAAAGATAGACCACAGAAACCACCTGAGGCAGAACCATCACCAGCAGAACCTCAATGCAACAGCCCCACCCCTGGTGAGTCCTTGAGCACCCATGGATGGTTCCTGTCCTGCCTGCCTTTGGTGCCTCGCTGGCACCCTGACCCTGCCTGGGAAAGCCTGTGCCTGCCCTCGATCATGTTACAGTGGGATGAGGAAGGGGATTATCTCTGCTACAGGGATTTGAGTCTGCCCTGGCTCCATCCTGGATGAGCCCATGGGATGCAGGACCAGAAATGCAGAGCTACAGTGCCAGGACACTCTGGCTAAATCTTAATGAACAAAGAGCTGCCTAGTCCGCTTTGCGTGTGGATTTTTCACACTTGTAGTAGGGTCACGAATCAGGCAAGGAGCACTGGAAATTGGGAACAGAAATGTCACTTCCATTCATATCTCCTGCATGCCAAGGGGCCGAGGCACTGGAGGTACCAGGCTTTGGAAATGAAGAGTGGAGATGTGGAGAGCAGCAGGGTTTAGGGGGAAAGAGAAACATTTCCAGCTGGGTTTCTTTTTCCATCTTTGTTTTTTAGGACACAGAAATTTTATTTCTTCTCCTTCCTAGGAATTAATTAGATTCTCTAATCTCCTGGGATTTACATTCATTACAGAAAAATGTGTCTGGTGTTTCCTTCTTTCTGTTTCCTCCTTTCTTTCTCCTTTACACCATGCATTTTTAGCTTTTTTTTTTTTCCTGTAGAGGTTTGGACTTCAAAAATTTGCATTACATGTGGCAGTACAGCTGTGCAGAGATAACATATCAGTACATCTAATTCTGGGCTCTTTGCCTTCTCATGAGGGAGACAATGGTCTAATGACTGGGGGCATTTCCACTGGGTGATTTACCAGGGTTCATTATTTTTCATCTGTGATTGTTCTCATTCCATAAGGTTTTGCTGTTGACAGTTCTGTCCTACAGATAAAAGTGTAAGAAATTCTTCCCTGTGAGGGTGGGCAGGGGCAGGCCCTGGCACAGGGTGCCCAGAGCAGCTGTGGCTGCCCCTGGATCCCTGGGAGTGTCCAAGACCAGGTTGGACACTGGGGCTGGGAGCAACTGGGATAGTGGAAGGTGTCTCTGCACATGGAAGGGAGTTGGAACTGGATGATCTTTAATATCTCTTCCAACCCAAACCATTCCATGTGCTTCCAGGTGCTATACCCCAGTGAATAGGGATGAAGTTTACTGCAGATTTATCCAGTTAACGTTGATGTTTTGATCCCCTTTTGCATTTTTCCTTCACATATTGCAAGAATCAAAATGTGTTTTGCTGTAGCCATACTCAAGCCATGCCAACTAAAACAAAAAAGTCAACTAAGTGTGATATTAAATTGTAAAATATTTAATAAACATGGAAGTAAGGCTGATACATCCTTTGTAGATAATATCTGATGTATATAATATGTTGATTTAGTTCTTTGCTAAGCTATAAAGACCTTTTTTTCATTCTTTTGAAATATAAGATTTAAAGGTCGTGGTGTGGGCAAACATGTACTTTTAAAAATGAATGCACCGTTAAGAGCAAACCCTTTCCATGTTATGTTTGGGGTAACCTCGGGTGGTGCACAGGTCTTAACTTCTTTTATTCCAGTGCATGCCATGCCATTTTTATTAAATGCTTCTGTTCTCAATTCTCTGACTTCTGCATCAGGAATAGAAAACTAATTCTTTTCTCTGCATTACACGGAACAAATTTACAGGACTTTCTTTTATGTTTTCCATTTTGCTCTCAATAACCTGACCAGACCTGAGTGCATCCAATGAAGCACTGAAAACCCACCTGCTGGATAGGATTTCTTCTAAAAAAGGAATCCTTTTTTAAAAAGTAGCACCTTAGTACTACTGCTACTGCAGAATCAGTGACACAGGAGATGATACAGATAGTGAGGGGATGCTTTTTCCTTTTCTGAAGAAATGGAAGTGTGCATAAGAGTCAGCTGGCACATAACTTGTAAACACATAAAATGGGCTGCTGTGCCCCAGGCCAGGGACTCAGCCAGCCCAGGGGTTATCACCAGGTCCCAGAAGCTTCACGCTGACACCTGGAGAGGGCTCAACTAGGGGACCAGAATTTCTCAGTCAGCTTCTCAACATCTGTCCTCTTCTTGGTAAATACAAGTATTCCTGTTAGTCTTATAACTCTCTAGCCCTTTTCTGGATCCTCTTCAGTTCTTAACTACAGTTTTAGTTCATGTCTATGAAAGTCTATGACTTTCAATCTATATCCCCGAGGTAAGAAAACATCTGTTTGCAACCTGCTACCTTTCACTGTGTCTTTCCTCGATCTTCCTGGATTTCTGGGGCTGGAAAAGATCTCCAAGATCATCAATCCAACTGTTAACCCAGCGGCCCTGTTCACCAAGTGCCACAATGATGGTTTTTGAACACCTCCACTGCTTCCCTGGGCAGCTGTTCCAATGCCTAACCACCCTTCCCATTGTCTTAGGCTACAGTGTTAGATGTACCCACAAGTGTGTACTCTATCACCATCTTAATAAGCTGTTAAAAACAGGTGGGGTGGTGTTGATCTCCTCCATGACCCATTCCTGGTAACTCCCTCTGAAGGATGTCTTCTGCTCATGGGCCATCAAGCCTCACTGCAGGACTCATAAATTCCATCATCCCATTGAGAGATGCTCTGCCCAGGGGGAGGAACCAAGCATTCCACCTGGATATAATCTGAGTTTGGAACGCTACAAACAGCCTTGTCCACTGCATTCCCAGGGGGCAAGAACTACATAACCAGCACTGGACCTTCAGAGGAAGCCCAGACCCTTGTACAGGATCACTGCTTCAACAGAAGCACATCTATCACTTTAACAGGATTGCAGCCACCATTTAATCAGACTGCTACCACCACCCTGACCAACAGGGTGCCAGGTTGTATCCTGGCTCTGTCAGTTTAAGCCAGTGTTTTCTGCCTTCATTTTAATTTTCCTATTAAATTGTAGTTCTGACTTGGAATTCCCTACTGGTTTGTTTTAAAACTAGTACATTCGTGAAGAAATTTCCTCTAATATCTAATTCAAACCTTCCCTGGCACAACTTGAGGCTGTCCCTGTTCCCTGGGAACAGAGCCTGACCCCCTGCCCTGGTTATCCCCTCCTGCCAGGGAGTTGTGCAGTTACAAGGACCCTCCTGAGCCTCCTTTTCTCCAGGATGAGCCCCTTTCCCAGCTCCCTCAGCTGCTCCTGGGGCTCCAGATCCTTCCCAAGCTCAGTTCCCTTTAGACATGCTCCAGAGAACTTGATTTCCCCCCAGTAATAGGCACAATGTTGTATAAGTCTATCATATTTCCACCTGTTCTTTTCTTTAATTTCTTACTGGAATGAAAGAACAAATTAGCATAGCTGTATCTTTGCAATTTATGCAACAAACGTGGAAGATACTGCAGTGCAAAGAACTTCTGGAAACTTGGCTATTTGTCTAAACATTGACATTTCTTTGAACACAAGAA
Source organism: Cinclus cinclus (assembly GCF_963662255.1). Classification (NCBI taxonomy): domain Eukaryota; kingdom Metazoa; phylum Chordata; class Aves; order Passeriformes; family Cinclidae; genus Cinclus; species Cinclus cinclus. The sequence goes on from NC_085063.1 coordinate 2,770,532, forward strand.
ATGTATTTTATAGTCAGAAACAATGTTTTAGCATATGGCTTTGTTTCATCTCAATAAATAAAGCTCTGTTTGGGATTGCACTGAAGTAAACAATGTGGTTGGAATTTCAGAGAAGAGAATGCAATTAAAGGAAGAATGAAAATTGAAGCTATTTAACTTTGTCTCAATGTGAAAATCAAGTTTCATGTTTGGGACCTTTTTGTAAAATCAGAATTTTTCAATTGTTACAGAAACCTTACAGAGACTATTTGATTCTCTTCAAGTCTTTCTGGTAGAAGAAGAGATGTCACTGCCTAGAGAGCCATTTGACTTTGCAATCTTTCAATTACAAAGACATTAAGTCTTTTCTCAAACCCTAAGGAATGCTTTGAGCCTACTTTTGATCATAAGGGGATAATTGTCGACACTCAGTAATTTCCTGTGATTTTTATTAAGAAGACACACAAACTTTATAGATCCTAATGGCTTATGAGACTGAGGGATGGGCAGATGCTTTTTGTTGCAATATTTATAATCAAATATCTATTCTATTTGCAGACATAAATAATGGGAGGGGATATGTTGCTTCACCTTCCTTTCTTTCTTTCTTGACAGACAATTGGAAATATCTTGAGTTTCCTGGGTGTAACCATGTCAAGCTGTGATTATGAGCTCGTTTTCAGCCTGGAGTGTCAGTGGTTTCTTAGTGTTTTTCTTCTCAGAGCCCTTGGCAAGGATTTGAGCCACAGCACCGAGTCATTAGTGAGACAAAACCTCACGAGGAATAATGCCCGATAATCCCCAGAATGGAGTTTTGCATGAGCGCATGAAGTGCCTGCAGATGGGATAAATTACATCAAATATCTTCAGGCAGAAGGACAATCTGCCTTACCAGCTCCTCCTGCTCCCCAGACATGCCACCGCTGTTTCTGGTTTTCTCTTACTATATTTAGAGTTTCCATGAGAGTATTACTTTTTCATACCCAAGATCCCTCTCCTGAAGTCTTCCTTTTGAAGGCTGTATTTTTGGCAAACAAAACCAGTGCTGTCTGTCCAGGACAGATGTGTCTCCTTGTTCTATCTTCTCTCATTCCTGTCCTTTAAAACAATGCCAGGGATATTACTGCAACCTGGGATCCTCTTCAGTGGTACAGATCATCCTCCAACACCATTTATATAATTTTAAGTTATGTGAAAGCTAAAGGAGGAGCAGCAACACTCAAAGGACAAACCGTGAAGCAAAAAGATAAAAATTAAGGGACAGAAGTCAAAAATAATCAGGAATGTGGGAAATGGCTGAGGAAGATGGCATCCAGCTGCTTGCTGAGGAAAGGATATTTCTCCTAAACTGTGTCACCTTTTGGGATTGCTGGGTCTGCACAAGCAATCTTCTCCCAGCATTCACAAGAGACCACCACAACTGGCCTGAAATGGAAAGGACTTTCAAAGCTTTTGGGTGCCCCACTACCCCCCTGCCCATTTTATGCATGTTTTGCCTGCTGATCTTGAAGATAAGCACCTCAAATTTCCCTGGAGGTGCAGAGTGGGGCTCTGTGAAGTTATGATTCACTGGAATATTTGAGCAGAATGGTACTGCAATTGTTAAGACATTTGGGCTTTCCTCCTATTCACACAAAGTACTTGAAATGAAGCAGCCTTGTATTAAAACACATTTATGGCTCAACCAAGCATCAGATGGCAGGAGAGAATGGAAAAGTACATTTTTGTTTCCCCAATTATCCTGTTGTTCCCTCAGAACATGTTGTTCCCAAAATGCTTGTCCAGGCCCTGAAGCTCTGGCCCATCTGGCTGCACTGATCCATTGCACTGGATACCTCTGGCACATGAATCAGGAGTTTGATTCCAGCCAGGCTTTTCCTCAAGGCTGCTGTGAATCCAGTCCTCACCAACCTGGACAGCCTCCCAGAGAGAGTCAAGAGCAAAGTGTAATTCAGGAATCCCAACCCAACACCTGATCAGTGACCTCTGCAAAACGCATCTGTTCTTTAATGGATAAATCATTTTGGCAAGGTGACAGACAGGAGGCTGTGCCAGCCATGTGGGAATGCAGCTCCCAGGAGTTGCATTGCTGCTGCTGGCATTTGTTGTACTGCTTTCAGTGCAACCTTGTCACCTCCCTCTCAGTACTGGCTCTCCCTGGAGCATTCATTTAAGCATCCAGTTCTGGCCAGCAGGATGTCCTGGATATCCCACAGCGTGCATCAGAGAGTCATGGGGATTATCATGTGCACATTCTCTGCTATGATGGTGCTGCCTTTCTTCATCCCTCATCGAAGAGCCTTCAGCTAAACTGCATCACTCTGCACTTACCATTGCTTAAACTTTTAAACACCCAATTTATGGATTTTAGTGAGTGCGGTCCACTGAAACTAGACTAGTAGCTCAGCAGCAACTTGTCACCCATACCCTAAATTCCTCATGTCTGGTTTCCTGGTTTAAGTGTCTTTGTTATGCACAAAAGCACCTTCTGAATCTTTTACATACTGCAATGCACAAATGATAAAGCAGACAGAAAAAGAAAATGTTGAGGCAGAAGTAGAGAATGCTGTATTATAGAATCCCAGAATGGGTCAGGCTGAAAAGAATCACGGTGAAGTATCTGGTCCCACCTCCCAGCTCCAGCAGGGCCATCCCAGGGCATAGGAGAACGTCCAGAGGGGTCTGGAATATCTCCACTGAGGGAAACTCCACAGCTTCTCTGGACAATGTGTTCAGTGCTCGGTCTCTGCACAAGAAAGAATTTCTTCCTCCTGACCAGGTGCAACTTCCTGGCCACCAGGTCCTGCCCGTGGCTCTGGTGCCGTTGCTGGGCCCCAGCGAGCAGAGCCCGGGCCCTGCTCAGAGCCCTCTCTGCACACAGGGACACCCAGGGCTCAGGATCCCTCTCAGCTGGGGCTCCTCTCCAGGCTGAACAGCCCCAGGTTCCTTGGCCTTTCCTCATCAGGAAGATGCTCCAGGCCCTTCCCTATCTCTGCAGCCTCTGCTGGCCCTGCTCCTGGAGCTCCATGTGCCCCTTGTCCAGAGGAGCTCAGAGCTGGACACAGCACTCCAGATGTGCCTCACCAGGGCTGAGGAGAGGGGCTGGATCACTCCCTCACCTGCTGGCAATGCTTTTCCCAGTGCTTCCCAGGATCCCAGTGGCCACCTTGGGCCTCAGGGCACAATTCTGAGCACTGCTGGCTCATGGTTAATGGTCAAGGACCAGGGGGATGGTTATTTTCGGATGTGATCCTTGTTGCAAACCAACAGAAGTTGTTATTGCAGGTACCCTCTTTGAACTGACCCATTCACAACCAAACCTGCACCAGGCAGTCTTGTGCTGATATGCTCCTGTTGCTGGCAGAAATGCTGCTCAGGAGATTGGCCAAATGCCTGCCTTCCAAACAGCACTAGTGTGTTCAGAACACGGGAAGTGTACTGGCTGAGAGTAAAGTACCTCCAGTTTTCCTTGAACAGCTACTTTTTTTTTTTTCTGCTAAGGACTCTGAGTCGCACACAAACCTCATTAAAACCACATAAAATATGTATTAAAGCTATAGTAAAAAGTTGTTTGGTGAGGCCAAAAATGACAACAAAAAGAGTGAAAAATGTTCCTTGGTAAAAAAAATGGACTTCATTATCAGAGGATGAATACCACTCGCTGGGAATTCTCTGTTTTCCTGAAAAACCCATTGAACTGCAATTTTTCATAGTGAGGTCTAAAAATAGTTTGTGGTGGCAAGTGTGTGGAAAGGAGATGTATTTCTCAGGAAACCTGCTCTTGGTTTGAGTTGTGAAAGAGTTTGCTTCCTGTCTGCAAGCTGAAGTTCTTATATGACCAGTATGTTATTTCTACTTTCATTTTAGGTTCAAGTTTCTTGCAACAAATGACTTCAATTATCACTGTAAAAGAGGATTTTAATTTTCTGATATTAAGAGACTTTGTTCTATTTTTTCCAGGGAGAATCTTTCTGCTGTTACCTGTTCAGAAAGAATATAACTCTTGATCTGGGTTTTCTAAATTTGACTGTGTATTACAAAATATAGCAATTGTCAGAACTTTTTTAATGCCACTTCAGGTTGAGCAGGAAGGTAAACTGCCCCATCCCAGGATTTATGCCTGTGATGAAACAGGATAAAAGCAGACCTGGATAAAACCCACGGTTGTAAGAACAGGATGCATTGCCAAAGAGAAAATGGTTGGAATGACTCTACAGATTTGTTCCTACATCTCTCAAGGAAGGAATTGTCTTCCTATGTACTTACAGAGCTCATGCTGTACAAAAGTCATGGACATGAGGGAATGAGTCTGAGGAATTACCTCATGGATTGCTCCATGTGAATGCTGTCTCAGGCATTTCCAAAAGCTTGATCCAGCCAGGGCCAGCCCACCACATGCTCATTCATCTCTGGGGGTGAGGAGAGCTCCAGATTATGCCTAAAAGAGAGATATGTGCAAGGGAAAGGCAAGAGTCAGGGACAAAAGAAATCTCCAAGTTACCAGTGAGCGGACAAGCTAAACATGACTTTATGGGCTGGATTTATCTCTGTCCTGGGTTACTGTTCCTTGCTGTTTACTGTGGTTTGGCTTTGCCACTGCTGCAGCAATAATAGAGTCACACATTTGGTCATGACACAGGATAGTCTGTTTCTCCTGAAAAAAGGCAGTGATAACAGTAGGCAGTGAATTGGATTTTCTGCCCTTCTGGCAACAAAGTGAAGTAACTCTGGGACAGCAGACTGTTTACTGCAAGGGACTTGAGTGAGTTATTGGAGAAATCTTTCAACAAATGAAGGGTTCCCAGCTCCTCCTGTGCAGAAGGGACAGCAGGAGCTTCTGTCCCCCTTAGGCACCTCTTTCCAAATGACTACCTGGCTGGGCTGTCTCTTACCTTCCACCTGGTGTCTTGAGTTACAGCACACTCTGCTTGCCCTGTCGTGTGAACTGTGTCACCAAGCTCAGAAAATCACATGAGTTGTGTCCTCAAGAGATGCCAAAGAGGAGGAGATGCAAATGGCAGGAAGTGCTGAACATCGGGATCCCTGGGCTCTGCAGCCTGTGGTTTGGGAGCAGTGTGTAATCCAGAGCAGAACAATAGCCACAAACCCAGTGTCAGCCGTGGCAAAGCTGGGGTTTTTCTGACAGGCAATGGAATTGAAGTGAGATCGTTCAAGATGCTTTAGTGCACGGCGTTCCCAACTCTGGGTAAATTTTTCAGGGGAAAGAGGCACGTAGAAAGGGGTTTTACTCTTTTCCAAGTGCTGCTGCAAAGGTGTGGCGCTCACAGGCCAGGGAGGAAATGCTAAAGCATTCACATGCTGGAACTCCTGCAAGTCAGGCTGTCTCCAAAGGGACTTCTCTGGAGAAAGGGTTTCATTATAGAATGAACAGTCTCCCTACACTGAGCCAAAATCTGCCCCTTCACCAGGGCATGATTCAAACCTGCCTCCTGGGCTAAATCATTTGAGTGTTTCAAGTAAATATCATCTTCCTGCAGGACTTGGGTCCAGCCTTGGCTGTGACTGTTGCATCCTCATTTAGGAAGTCAGCAAAAATGAAAGGTGCTCTCAAGGATGCTGCTAGAGGCCTTCAAACTGTGCAAACCTCCCAGCCCTTAAAATACACTCTTAGAGCATATTTTAGTAACTAAGTAGCTTGAACTTTTTCAAGATGTAGATGGGGATGGATAAATCTTTGTGGCACTCATTTTCTTACACTAACACGCGACTGAAAATTAAAATCTATTGTGTGGAGTGGAAAATGCAGCCAAATGAGAGTGTAGTGTTCAAGCACAACAAAGCAGCTGGGTGTGAGGCAATGCTTCATAAATCTCCAGGCACATTTCAGCTGCTTTGCCCATGCCTTCAGATGATTTAGAGATCAAGGTATATGGAGAAGAAAACTTCTGCAACTTGGGCTCCTGACTTCTGTTTTCTTTCTCACTTGTCTCAGTATAAACAAAAGTATTCAATACCAAGTCAGATGTTTACTTGTTAGGAATGTAATGGCTCTCTTAGCATTAAAGAAATACTTATGGGAAAACATACTATTATGGAAAACCTTTATACTGAAATTACTCTTTGGGAATCCAGAGCTTTCCAGACAGTTGCACTGGGAAGATGATGGTACTACTGGCAGATAAGAAGGGGTGCCTACTTCCCTTTTCTACATAAATTATCTTTGAACATAAGGATGCCTTTCCTTTCCAGACCTGCATCCTTATGTTCAAACCAAGAGCTGGGAAGCAATTTGTATTTAGTTTTGTATTTGCAGATAAAAGACAAACCCCATCAGATGGCTGGGCAGAAACCCTGGGTTATCTTCAGCCTTTGGCCTTCCCTGTGCTGTGCATCCCACAGACCCTAAGAAGGGTCTCCTCCTCTGCTCCCATGCCCACCAGGATAAGATTAATTGCTACCTTTTTTCCACTTTTTCTCTCTCTTTTTATTTGTTTGTTGGTTGGTTGGTTGGTATTTTTTTGTTGTTACTCTTGGGTTTTGGATTGTTTGGTTGGTTGGTTGTCTTTTGGGAGGGGGGGTTTGTTTGTTTGTTTGTTTGTTTGTTTGTTTGTTTGTTTGCACTAGAGTGGTGTCAGTTATGTTTGTCTTAACCTCTTTTTGTTTGCTTGTTTGTAACCAATCTGTTGGTTTGTGACCAGTAATCCATTTCTGTTTGGCTTATTGCTCATAAAACAGAATATTTTCTCTGCAGCTGTCCATCACCTTCAGCAATTGGAAAGAGAAGCAGCAGCCAGAGCCACACTGCCTTGCCTTGTACCTTGCTGGAACGGGACATCAGCTCCTGCAGATAATCAGGGCTGATTCAGGATTCGTACACACACTAGACACCAGAGGGGAAAGGAGCATGGATTCTTGCTCTATAAGGATTCAGGTTTCCTTCAAACATGGAGCTGGGAGACAGTTTTGTTTTTTCCATTCTGTAAAAGCTCCAGTCACAGAGCTGAGTGCCCAGAACCTGCTGCTGTGAGAGCGTGTGAAGGGGAGGGAAGGAGGGAGGGAGGGACACACGAGGCTGCCTTTGGAATTCCCTCTCCCAGCTGCAGCTGGACCATACCTACAGTTATTGGGAGCAGAGTGTCACGGTCCCAGCTGTAAGAACTGCCCACCAGCTGGAGATCCAGCACATCCAGATGTGCTCATGTGTCCTGAACACTCCATGAGGATTCCCCAGTGTGTTCGGTGCTGTTTGGTTCTGCCAAAGGTGCTCTTAGCAAAGCAAACGCAGCCATGGTTATCCTTATGGAAAAGATTTCCTATGGAAAATCTTGGGTATTGGAAGGAGATGACATTTAAGGTCCCTTCTTACCCAAAGCATTCTATGATCTTTCTTTGCTTTTGTGCACAAGTCCAGGCTCGGGTTTAAACTCCCAGACATTTGGTTCCTGCAGACTTCTGACTCTCTGGTGACAACAGGCACTGAAATCACCCTCAGTTCCCAGGATTGGCATCTTGTAAAGCACTAGGTCCAGCAAATTGCCCATGTCTGGAGTAAATCAAGCTTTTTTTTTTTCCCTCCTTTATTTTTTAGTTGCGCTGTTATTTTTCTAAATATGGATTTTAATGATAGTGGAGCCTGCATGCTCACAATATAAACAATCTTTGTGCATTTCTTTTCAAACTGCTCCTAAGAAACAGAAGAAGCATTCTTGGCCCAACAGCTTGTAAATTTTTTTAATATCTTGAAGATGGGCTGGCCTGAAGTTAGGATTTGTCAGGCAAATTCCATGAAGCGAAAACATGTAGAGAAAACCCTGTGTGATATTCACCTAAGACACATTTATCCTGTTTCATTGCATAACTGAATCTTCTGCCTGTTTTACAAAGCTGCTTTACTTATTTTTAGCACCTTCACCTGTCTCCCAGATTCAGCTGAATTCTTGGATAATTGAAATAATTCTTGCATTTTGTTTAAAAACTGCCCATTTGTCAGAGTTTATTCCTAAGGAAGGCTGAGCACTGGACTACCCAGTGCAGGGGCAGCCCCCACGTGTGCTCCAGTGATATTCAAGTGAGAAATTAATGGCAATTGGCACTTAATATGTGCTCAGAGCCTGGGGCAAAGTGTCAGCAGTTCCAAGTGTTTCCTCGTCGCGCAAAGTTCCAAAAGGTCACTGCTGTAAAGAGCACCGTGGGGGAGGGAGGATTCAGTCCCAGGAGCTGCCACACTTGTGCAGCCCTACAGCAAATCTTTGGCAGATCCTCTCCTGGCTTTCCAGGGGCACCAGCAGCCTCAGAGGGGCAGCATTCTGAGCTCCCAGGCCAGCTGATGTGCTGTGTGAAGCCAAACGTCTGTTTGAGATGGTGTGATTCTGGGTGCAGACACACAGGGGCTCTTAAAAGTCTTTTTTCACTCGTCCATGGCTGTGAGTGCCAAAGCACTGGAATCTATCAAAATGTGTGACTAATGAAACCATTAACCAAATCAGCTCCTTTGTAATTTACTGAATGCTCTCTGTGGGTCTGCTGTCACCATTGAGACAAGGCAAAGGCTTTCAAATTTGCCAAATGCACCAACTCTCATGGACTGAACAGCTTCCTCTCCCTGTGAAGGAAGGGCATTTCCAGCTTGCTTCCATGATATTACCATTTCAAAATAAGATCAAGGAACCAAATATTATTCTTGACTTTTTGCTTTTTAAATAATTCACAGAATCAAAGAAGATCCTTACCATCAGAATTATGAAAAAGGAGTTCATTTTCAGGCCAGCAACTCCAAGATATTGGAGACAACATTAGCATTTCTGTGAGCAAGGCCATGATATGCCCAGAATAACACTTTTAATTTTTCTTTTCACTGTGTACAAAAACCACTGAACCTCCATTTTCCAACCATGACTGTACAGAAATCCCATTTAGGCATGTGGGAGTGTTGCATAGTGTCCCTTAACCCAGCTGACTGCTCCAGTGTTTGCAGTTCTTTCCTACCTTGTACAATAATGTGCTAATTAGAAAAAGACTGAGCAGAACTCTTACCAATCCCCCTGGATTTTTCTCCTGGAACTGACAGCCCCCTCCTGTGTGTGCAGCTTCTGCTGATGCAGTCACCTGGTCTGACCAGTGCATCTGTCCCTGCAAAAGTGTGGGTGCTGCTAGAGTGGCAAGCCTTGCACACTGAACAAAGTATCTGTGGTCTGTGGGAGATGGAGAATGGCTTAAAATGGGGTTTTAAAACCCACTCAACATTTGCCTTTTCCTTTATTGCAGATTTATTTTGACCGGGCTTAAGTCAATCACTTATAAATTTAGGTAATAGGAAGACAAGGAGCTGCTTCAGTGAAGTATCTGCATTCACAGATCTGTGACAGCTTAGAAACGGGTCTAATTGTTTTTATTTTCATCAAGGACTTTGTTTTGACAAGATGTAATTTGGTTCTGTTAACACTTAAACCCAATGTTGATTCATATTGCCAGTTATCACCAGTGTGTCACCTTCCAGTTGAGGGGCTGCCATGAGAAAATAACCTAAATCATATGTCCATGTGTATCCATTCTCCTTCTCCTCACAAGTTGTGACAGAGGGTGGCATTTCCATCAGACTGGGAAAGGTTTTTTATGCTCTTGTATCATTCCTAGACATACCTTTGACATTTTTATCCACAAGCAGCTTTCTCTAATACAGACCTAGAACAGAGTGTTTCCTGGCCATTAGGATTTACTCCCTCCTTATTAAACAGATGGAGTTAAAATGTTGTGTACACAGGGTGAACCTGGACCAAAGCTAGTGACATTTTTTCCTGACTGAGATGTGAGTTAAGACCTGCAGCAGTGCTTTGAACACTTTTGATCTCAATCAGCCTTCAAAGGAAGGAAAGTCTCCAGTGAAAAAAGTGACACCTCTACAAATGCGAGTCTTGCACCTGTTTTCTGTAAGAGCAGAAAAGGCTGATGGTGTCAGGGAATATCAATGCAGTTTTGATTATCTACAAAGGCAGAGCCCCCTGCTCCTCGTGTGCAGGAGGGACTGAACGTGTACCTTGTTCTTGGCTCTAGGACCAACCCAGTTTCACCTGCTCTTTCTCAACCACATGTAGAGCGTGTCCAAGCTGTGTGTTCATTTTCCTGGATTTTTTAATACCCAAAGATGTTTTCTCTATTTTTTTCAATCTGTATTGGAAAGGGTACCTACCTATCAAAAGCTCTATCTGTATATTGTTTTATTCCTAAATTGATTTTTCTGTGATTTCTATCAAGCAGAGCAATAAACAAAACTACCTGTGCTCTCGGGCTCCAGGGAGCTCCTGGACAGATTCTGCACTGTGACTACCAAAGCAGGCTGGCAGAAATCCGACTATAAAAGTTACATGAGAAAGGCTACAGTTCCCAACATAAGCACTGGAAAAAGACACTCTCTATGTCGTCTAGGCAGAAAGCTTAGCAAACTGAGCTGTGACAGAGGGGAAGTTGGGCTCTCCATACCTTCAGTTTTCAGCGCATTTTGAGTACCTGGTTTATTCAGTAACTGTTGCAAATGTCTTCAAACACCATTCAAATTATAGCAAAGAGCTGGATACAGTCAGAAAAACAAAATCCTGCCTTCCCCTCTTCTGAAACAGCAAGCATTGTGTTTAAACTTCCCTTCCCAAGGAATGCACGAGTGGTTTCAGCCATAAACCTCTGGATTCACAGTTTCTGGCCAATTTGAACTGAGAGCTGACTGATCTTCCAGTATTCTGGAAAAAAATAGCGCTCTGATCTGTACCACGAGCCGTGTGCTCCCATTTATCCCCTTTCCAAAGGAGGTCTAGGAGAAGGAGGAAAACCCCTGGGTTGCTGGGGCCCAAGGCTGCCGTGTCCGGACTGTTTGCGAGATTCCGCCGCGGGCGGTCCCGGGAACGGCGGAGGGAATCCCGCACCCCGCTGTCCGTGCTCGGGCAGGGCAGGGTGCTGTCCCGGGAATGGCGGAGGGAATCCCGCACCCCGCTGTCCGTGCTCGGGCAGGGCAGGGTGCTGTCCCGGGAATGGCGGAGGGAATCCCGCACCCCGCTGTCCGTGCTCGGGCAGGGCAGGGTGTTGTCCCGGGAATGGCGGAGGGAATCCCGCACCCCGCTGTCCGTGCTCGGGCAGGGCAGGGTGCTGTCCCGGGAATGGCGGAGGGAATCCCGCACCCCGCTGTCCGTGCTCGGGCAGGGCAGGGTGCTGTCCCGGGAATGGCGGAGGGAATCCCGCACCCCGCTGTCCGTGCTCGGGCAGGGCAGGGTGCTGTCCCGGGAATGGCGGAGGGAATCCCGCACCCCGCTGTCCGTGCTCGGGCAGGGCAGGGTGCTGTCCCGGGAATGGCGGAGGGAATCCCGCACCCCGCTGTCCGTGCTCGGGCAGGGCAGGGTGCTGTCCCGGGAATGGCGGAGGGAATCCCGCACCCCGCTGTCCGTGCTCGGGCAGGGCAGGGTGCTGTCCCGGGAATGGCGGAGGGAATCCCGCACCCCGCTGTCCGTGCTCGGGCAGGGCAGGGTGCTGTCCCGGGAATGGCGGAGGGAATCCCGCACCCCGCTGTCCGTGCTCGGGCAGGGCAGGGTGCTGTCCCGGGAATGGCGGAGGGAATCCCGCACCCCGCTGTCCGTGCTCGGGCAGGGCAGGGTGCTGTCCCGGGAATGGCGGAGGGAATCCCGCACCCCGCTGTCCGTGCTCGGGCAGGGCAGGGTGCTGTCCCGGGAATGGCGGAGGGAATCCCGCACCCCGCTGTCCCGCCCGGCCCCCCTCCCGCCACTGCGGGCCCGAGCTGCTGAGCGCGGGCGCCCTCTGGTGTCGGCGGAGGGCGCGGCCTTCTCTCGGGATCCCCTGACGGATCCCTGCATCGATCCCCCCACATGGATCTCCTCAAGGATCCCCTCATGGATCCCTGCATCGATCCCCCCGCATGGATCCCCTCATGGATCCCCTCACAGATCCCCTCATGGACCCCCGGGATCAGGAGCACTCCTAGCTGCAGCACCCGGCCCTCTGGGATGACTGCTGTGCCCATGGCTCTTCCCACTCACAACCCACGGGAACCACAGAATTCCAGAACAGTTTGAATGGAAGGAACCTCAAAGCCCATCTCGTTCTCTTCCTTGCTAGGGACACCTTCCACTATCCCAGGTTGCTCCAAGCTCCATCCAGTCTGGCCTTGGGACATTTCAAGGGATGCGGCAGCCGCAGCTTCTGTGGGCGATCCGTGCCAGGGCCTCACCACTTGTCCCTTCCCAATATCCTGTCTAACCCTGCCCTCTGGCAGTGGGAAGCCATTGCTCCTTGTCCTGTCACTCCAGGTCCTGCCATTCCAAGTCCCTCTCCAGCTCTCTTGAAGCCTCTTTAGGTCCTGGAAGGGGCTCCAAGGTGTCCCTGGACCATTCTCTTCCTCAGGCTGAACATGAGCCATGTATGATTCCACAGCCTCAGTTTAGGTGTGTAATGGTTACTTCAAACAGATGTGATGTGTTCAGGTTTTAGCACCGTGGCACAGGCTGGCTTCAGCATCATGGCAAACCCAAGAGCAGGGCTCAGAATTCAGCAAATCCATGAGAAACTTGTTTGGAGGGTTGGGTAATACTCCAAAACGCACAACTTCCACAAGGGTGTTTCCCACGATTGGGATTTCCACTGTGCCATCCTCCCAAATTCAAGGCTGCATTTGAAGTTTATTCCTACCAGACTGTGACTGCCTGTCCCTGTAACTTTGGGTAACTGCTCCATATTTGTATTGCACTCAGATTCTGAGCTGTAAGGACCTGAGCTTTAGTTACTGAAGTTAAAATTCTATTTGATCTGCTGTCTCATAGGCCTCTTATTGTCACAACTGTTGCTGTTCAATAAAATAGGGGGGGGGGAAGTAGAAGAAATCTTTCATTCTGTGTTTCTACAAGCTCTTTAACCCAGACTGTGCTTTTCTTACCAAAACTCACATAGGATTTTTTCCCCAAAGTATCAGCTCAAAGACACAGGTTCCACCTGTTACCAAAATGTAATTGGTAACAACTAATTAACAACTAATGCAACCAGCACTATTCCATTTATGGAACTTAATTAACTCACAAGGAAAGCAAGGAAGAAGAAAGAACAGGGCAGTCCTGCATCCTGAACAGTCTGTTGGCATGGGAAGGGCAAAAATCAGTGTTAGGTGATCTTCCAGGTGTGCTTTGATGTTGTGGAGCTACAAGCAGGAGCTTCAAAGACAATGTTTTGGGGTCTGTGCAGAGAAACCCCAGCCCAGCACTCCTGGCAGCTCTTTTACTCCTGAAGTTTTCCAAGTATCATGCACAACATTATGTTATGTGTTATTCACTAGGCAGCTCAGCTGAAGGGAATCTTGGGATTTCTGATCATTGAGTATATTGGGGTATTTGTCATCAATAAAACACGTTGCCCAAGTATTACTGACATAGAAAGCAGGGAATCTCATTCTAGAATGTGTTAGCAGATATGTTATGGATGAGGCATTAGGGAATTGTCTGAGTTGGTCTGGTACTGCCCAGGAATCTGATGGAAGTGCTGTGCCCAGAACTGAGCACAGACCTTCAGGAATATGGACATTACGTCAGATGCAGGAGACAGCGATGGAATGGAGAACAAAAAGGTTTTGAAAAAGAAGGCTGTGGGGGCAAGACAAGAACGGGCATAGTGATATTCCAAAGGCCTCTGGGTTATCACACAGGGAACACTGAGCTGGTGTGTCCTCAGGGACACCACAACAGCCACTGGGTTAAGTCACAGCAAGAAGGGTAAAGAAATTTTGTTGTCAGGCACTTGAAGAGGCTGTGGAGGGAATCTCTGTCCATGGTGTTTTTTTGAGAACAGCACAGACACACATAACTGAGGATGATACAAAAACATCATTACATACAAAAACATCAAAACATGTCTCAGGACAGGAGGTTGGTCTAGGTGAGTCCTGAACAGTGAGGAAGGTGTTGGGGCAGTGCAGGCAGAGCCATCAGCAATCCATGGGCTCTGGCTTCATGCCAAGAAAAAGCATCCCAGAGTGGACAGTTTCATATGACAGGAATATCATAGCAAAAGTCTACAACTAAAGAAGGAAGAAGAATTTGGTGGGAGACCACCTTCAGTGCTACAGCAACACCAAACATGTCTGATCAACAGATTTTCTCCAGTGACCAGGGACAGGACTAAAGGAACAGCTGGAGCTGTGCCAGGGAGGGTCAGGCTGGAGATCAGGGAAAGGTTCTTCCCTCAGCCAGAGGGTGCTGGGCACTGCCCAGGCTCCCCAGGGAACGGGCACGGCCCCGAGGCTGCCAGAGCTCCAGGAGTTTGGACAGCAGTGCCAGGGATGCTCAGGGTGGGGTTCTTGGGGTGTCTGTGCAGGGCTAGGAGCTGGGCTGGATGATCCTGTGGGGCTCTCCCAGCTCAGGAGATTTTGTGACTGATTAAAGAAGTACCTGCAGTATTTGAAAATCTGCATCATCCCTGCGACAACAAGATCAAGTGACAAAGACACAAATGTGGGGCAAATACCCAGAGGAACAGGGTGGTACAGAAGCAAGAAAGAAAAGTAATCTTTTGAAGTTAGGTTTCAGGGGTTTAACAGAAAAGTATTGTAGTCATCTTGGGAAAAGCTAAAACTGGTCCTGTCCTGTCCTGCTTTGTCTCCAAAGTGATGGCTTTGCTAACTGAGCATGCTGGGGGCCCTCACTGCCCCCTGAGGCAAGTGGGAAAGGCAGAGGAAAGGAAGACCAAGGATAGACAAGATGTTTTTTATAGGTGATGACAAAGTTAAATGATGGAGTGTGCATAAGTTTACATCATCAAATGGGAAGTTATAGGCCTTCAAGAATCCAAATGGTCTGAAAGTATTAAAATGTAGACCAAACCCTGTATCAGTGTTTGGGCTGATGGCTCTGCCGGCTCTAACACTACATCTTGCATGAAACAGATGACCTTTAAATGTCAGAGTTGGGAGGCAGAATTGTAACACCTCCTGGTAAATAACTGTTTTCTTTTGTTCTAATACTACCTTTTATTAGGTAGTATTAGGGAAATGGAATGAGGAAAGTGTTCCTGCCCATGGCAGGGGGCTCAAACTAGATGATTTTTAACATCCCTGCCCACCCAAAACATTCTGTGATTTTATGACAATGGGATTGGAGGATCTGACATGAGGAGAAGCTGAGAGAGCCTGGTCATTCAACCTATAAAGACAAGGCTGAGGGGGATCATATCAGTGTGTACAGAGCCGAATGGAAGAGAGCCAGACTCTTCTGGGTGACAGAAGGAGCAGGAGACAGGGGCTGAAATACAGAAAATTCTGCTAAACATAGGGAAAAAAAAAGATATTATACTGTGAAGATGGAACAGGTTGCTCAAAGAAGTTGTGGTAGCCTCATCCTTAGAGATACTCAAAACCCAGAAGGTTCTGAGGAACCTGTTCCTGCTGCCCCTGTATGAGCAAGGAGCTTGGAACCAGAGTCCTTCCCTACACCCACAAATCTCCAATTCTGGGGATCACACAGGCTGACCAACCAACCTGGACCCACACAAGCTCATGAAGGTCAGCTCTTTTCCAGCTGGTACATGACACATGCCTGAGGGCTTTAAGTTATTTAGGAGGAATTTCTTCACCGAAAGGGTGATTAGGCATAGGAATGGGCTGCCCAGGGAGGTGGCAGTCACTGTCCCTGGAAGTGCATAAGGAAAGACTGGATGTGGCACTCAGTACCATGATCCAGTTAACACTGGGTTGTTGACTCATAGCTTGGACTCCACGATTTGAGAGGTCTTTTCCTGCCTAATTGTTCCTGTGATTCTGTATTCAAGAGTGAGGATAAGCTACTGTACCCCAGGAGCCAGGATCACCTTTGGAGGTGTTTTCATATTATTAAACAGCAGAAGAATCTACAGTCTTACATACAAAAAAAGCCCTCGATGTTCTGACAACAGGATATTTACAATAGCATGTCCCATTAGAGACATCAAAGGCTCACTTTTAGGATATGGTGGAAATCTCTGCTCAGAGCCAGGTCAGGAAAAGTTCAGCAAGCACAGGAGACTTGGATGGGAATGCAAACATCCCAACATCAAGCTGGTCGGAGAGAACAGTGGCACACTTGGAGGCCTGTCATTAGTGGTGTCCCCCAGGGTTCACCCCTAGGCCCACTACTGTTGAACTTGTTAGTGACTAGGATGAGGTGGTGATGCCTCCCCATCACTGTGCATCCCCTCAGAGGGATCTCAGCAGGCTGGAGAGATGGGCAGAGAGGAACCTTCTGAAATTCAGCAAGGGCCAACGCAGGGTCCTGCACCTGGGGATGAACAGCCCCAGGCACCTGCACAGGCTGGGGCCAAACAGCTGGGAAGCAGCTTTGTGTAGTAGGACCTGGGGGTCCTGGTGGACAAGAAACTCTCCACAAGCCAGCAGTGACCTTGTGGCCAAGGTGGCCACTGGGATCCTGGGAAGCACTGGGAAAAGCATTGCCAGCAGGTGAGGGAGTGATCCAGCCCCTCTCCTCAGCCCTGGTGAGGCACATCTGGAGTGCTGTGTCCAGCTCTGAGCTCCTCTGGACAAGGGGCACATGGAGCTCCAGGAGCAGGGCCAGCAGAGGCTGCAGAGATAGGGAAGGGCCTGGAGCATCTTCCCAATGAAGAAAGGCCAAGGAACCTGGGGCTGTTCAGCCTGGAGAGGAGCCCCAGCTGAGAGGGATCCTGAGCCCTGGGTGTCCCTGTGTGCAGAGAGGGCTCTGAGCAGGGCCCGGGCTCTGCTCGCTGGGGCCCAGCAACGGCACCAGAGCCACGGGCAGGACCTGGTGGCCAGGAAGTTGCACCTGGTCAAGAGGAAGAAATTCTTTCTTGTGCAGGGACCGAGCACTGGCAGGAGCAGGGAGGGTGCGGAGTCTCCCTCACTGGAGATATTCCAGAACCGTCTAGACGCAATCCCGCGCGATGTGCTCTGGGACGGCCCTGCCGGGGTTGGGAGTTTAGACCCCCCACGGTGCCGCACCGTGGTCCCTCCAGCCCGGTCCGTGCTGGGGATCCCGAGGCTGTGCGAAAGCAGCAGCAGCAGCTCCGGTCCCTCCACTCCGTTCCGTTCCGTTCCGTTCCGTTCCGTTCCGTTCCGTTCCGTTCCGTTCCGTTCCGTTCCGTTCCGTTCCGTTCCGTTCCGTTCCGTTCCGTTCCGTCCCTCCGCGCGTGCGCAGCGCGGGAACGCCGCAAGTCGCGCGAGGCGGCGCGGCGGGCGCGCGCAGGCGCGGGGCGGGGCGGGGCGGGGCGGGCGCGCGGCGCTGATGCAAGAGCCGAGCACGGACTGACCCCGCGGCCCCGACCGACCCCGCGCCTCCGGCCCGCGGCCCCCGCCGCAGACATGTCCGGCGACGAGGTGAGACCCGCCGGCCGCCACCGCCGCTCGCGGGAGAGTCGCGCCCGGGGGCCGCGCCGCGCCGGGGCCGCCGCCATGTGGGCGCCGGGCCTGAGGCCTGCGGCGAGCGCGGCCTCCGCCCTGCGCGGGGCCGGAGCTGCGGGGAGCGGGGGTCCCGCTGGGCCGGGGCCGGGGCCGGGACCGGGACCGGGACCGTGACCGTGACGGGCGGGGGGCGCAGGCCGGGCCGTGCGTGGGGACGGAGCCTTGCCGGGAGCCCCGCCGGGCCCGCGGGTGTGTGCTGGGGCCGCGAGTCCGGGGAAGGCCTGGAGCTCGCCTGGAGCTTTCCTGGAGCTCCCGCTGTGCTGCCGGCGGCCGCCCCTGGCATGGAGAAGCCGGAGAGGGAGGCAGATATCACCGCCACCGCTTCTCTATCGTGTTCTGCGCTCTTAAGCGAAACGCAGCGTTTAGGCAGTTACTGCTCGCTTTCTGGAGCTTTACTATCGAGGCTTTTAACCTTGAGAACCGAATAGCAACATCTGAAAAAATGATAACTTCACATTTTCCGGATCTCGTGGTGTTTGTCCAGGCACAGTACCAGGGAGCTTGATACATCCGTATGTGAGAAATTTTTCGGTTGTAAGTGCCCTGTGTTGGCAGCTTTACTGGACTCATTTCCATTGCTCTCATGGGGGAAAAGGAAAGTTTTCCGTGTGTGAGGTGCTCATCAGCCTGGTGTAGCCCGTAGGAAGCTGCTCTGGCTGGATCTAGGAGATGGCTGCTTCTGGTCTTGTATCTTCTCTCTGGTGTTGTTTAAAATACCTGCGTGGCTTGTTTCCTTCAGAGCAAAGTGATCACTCACGCCTTGGAGACAGGCTTGTCCTACGTCATAAAGGAGAACTGGTGTAATTACGACTTATTTTAGTGGTAGCTGTGACTGGCTTACTCAGCTGCTTCAACATCTAGAATGAATACGTTGTGTTTTTGTGCCTAAATGAGGCCTGGGAGCTGCAGGTCTCATGTCTGGGCTGTTTTCTGCACTCAGGAATGCTCGCATCATGTGCTATCTGACTCAGGTGATCACAGGGCCATGGAGTGTCCTGGTTTGAATTTAGTTTGTATCAATAAAAGTGGGTTTCTTGTGCAGTGGATTAATTTGAGGTGATTCCTGTGATCCATAGTGGCATTCCACCTCTGGGCTACTTTGTGACACAGAATAAAGATGATGGCAGATAACACAGCTGAGCTGGCACTGTTCCTCAGGCTCTTGTGCAGTGAGTGCAGGTGCCTCCCAGAACTTGGTGTCTCTGGCTGCTGGGAGCTAAGTACTTTGATATTGGTGTTAAGTTTGTGAAAGTTTTTAAAGCCTATGAAGTCGAGGAGGGTGAACACACTTGAAGACTAATTAACACTTGAAACTGGGATAGATGGTAAGAACTTCATTGTGTTGAGGTGTAGCTTAAAGTTTTCAGAGCTGTGTATGAATGAAACTCGTTGGGAACATCCCTCAGTGCTGCCCAGAGCTGGGGCACAGCAGGGGCAACACAGGCCCAGTTTGTGGGGGAAAGTGGTCTGTTAATGGGTGTTCTGTTTGTTAAAAATCCTGTAAGGTACATAATCCCGCTCTAGATCTAAAAGTTCATTGAATCCTGCAGTTTTGTGGAGTTTTGTGAAGCTCCAGGCAATAATATTAGAGAGTGCTGTGTTTTAAGCAGCCAGAAAATGTAAGTGCTGCTTGGTGTTAGTAATTTTGCCACTCACCCTAGACATAAGTCAGTGTAGTGTAAGGACACCTGAACTGACTTGATCAGACCAGGTGTGATGTTTGCTTCTTAGACATGCCTGTGTTTATTCAGACTAAGGAAATGGGATTTATTTGTGACTTCTGTTGGAATCCCTGCCGTTTGCCACTGTCACAGCAGTTCAGGGGATCACTGGCTTCAATCTTGAGTTGCATTTGTCTATGAAATTTTGATTCCGTTTCCCCCCTCTGTTTGTTCACTTGCTAATTTTTTGTAGGTTGGGATTTTGTCTGTTTAGGCACTTGAAGTAAGGAGCAGGTATACAGAGATGGATGTGAGAAGGAACCATGTGGTCTACAGAGGAGAAAACCCAATATGGGCATTTGGCTCTGAGACCAGGAACAAGACAGGAATTTACAAATTTTTTCACAGGGGAAAAGTGTCCAGGTTTGTTGTGTTAGTGCTGGGGTTCCTTCAGTAGAAAATCGGCAACTTTGTAGTTTGTCAGCACTAAATGGTATCAGAAAGTTCAAACTAAGCCAGTGTGCTGAGCAGAGAAAAGGAGTAAAGAAAGTTTGGAAACACCTGCCTCAGAAAGCCAGAACATGACCAGCTGGGTTATCAGGCTGGTTCATTTATGTCATGACTTGTTAAAGCAAATGTGACCTAAGGTTCCTGCTGAGTGCTTGCTGAAGTCCTTGGTGAACAAAATATTTCAGGCTTAGGCCTCCTCCTCCTCAGATTGTGGAGTGTGACATGCTCTGAGTAGGTGCTGGGTGTGCAGAAGCCTGGCTTGCCCTGCTCAAGGCCACCTGGCTTTAATGCTGAAAACCAGTCTCCTGCATCCAGGAGTTGTCTTGGTGTGTTCAGTTCAGTGTGGTTAGGCTGCAGACACTCTGTCTCTGTGGACACAAGAGATCCTTTATGGAGGTTCAGATGTCTTTTCCCTCACAAAAAGAGTGATTTGGGGTGGGTGGACTGGTTCCTTCTTAGAAACTGTTACATCTGATCAAGGCATGATCCTAGGTTTGTTTCACATGAGACAATAAAAATCTCTTCAGAGTCTTGCAGAGCATCTTCATGGAAATGAGTCAGCCACTTGTGCTTGATCCTGAGGCTGTGCACTGTGCCATGCAGGCAGCTCTCCTGCTGGCCCTGCAGGCTGGGGAGGTCCAGGAGGAAGCAGACGTAGAACCAGTTGGACATGCTGTGATTTCTGTGCATTACAGCAGCATGATTCCTCTGCTGCTTCCTTAGATAGTGGTGTGAAGCCCTCTGGCAGAACTCTTTTGAAGATCATTCCAGCACAGGGTGTGCAACTAAAGACCCACTTTAGCGTTTGAACACCTCAGTGCCCCCCATGAATGTGCAGGCTTTGGGGATGTCCTGCTTCAGACACCCATATGAGCAGTTTGATGCCTTCAGTAGAGCCTGTATGGAACAGGTGTGTTTCAGAAAATGGGATCAAGGACAAGATGGGTACACAAGATGTTCACAAGAACAGCATGGGTAGGAGAATGAGAAGTGCAAGGAAAGGTTGTGTTGTGGGGAGAGGGAAACCACCAGACTTCAGGGGGTGGCTGGGCAAGAAGTTGGAGACCTGCTCCTTGGTGAAGTGCTGGTTCTTTCCTCAGTGGGAGTGTTCATAATGGTGAAGTACAGCTCTGTGAGAACATTCTTCCATTGCTGGATGAGAAACATTGGAGAAAGTGCCTAAAATGGTTGTATTTAATATATACTATGGTGTGACAGTCCAGGCAGATGTGTGTTACAAAGTGACCAACAGCTGGGGTGTCAGCTTGTGTCTGAAGTGAAACAAAAAGTGAAACAAAAAGTGAAACAAAAAGTGAAACAAAAAGTGTTGGGAAAAATCTCTCAGGTCTGTATATGAATGAATAGGTTAAAAGTGAGTTTGGGGTTAGTGCCTTCTTCACAGCCAGACAAGGTGAATTGAGCTGCTTTGCTGGCTAAAGAGCTCATTAACAGCTTTTAATCACCCGCTGTCTGAGGTTCAGTTTCTCAGTCTGGGTCAGGAGAAGGATGAGACCTTTGCATTTCATGGTGTTCAGAGCTGATGAAGGTCTTGTTGTATCACCAGCCCCTTCTGGGTTTCCTCCTCATCAAATGTTCTTGTCAAGAGAGTTGCTGGCAAATCTTGCCTTGAATATATCTGGGAATTAATGTGTCTCACAAGTGGAAGTGACATGTGATCAGACTATGTGCTTTGGTGGGGTTAAATTCTCTTCTGTGTTGGGTGGTGCTGTATTACTGGAAAATTGGAGTCCATAATGGTCGTGGAGATGATAGCCAGTTTGTTTGAGAGTCACAGCTTTAACGTATTCAGCTGCACTAATAAATAGGTGACAGGAAACTTGGGCTACAGGAAAAGTAGCAGATGCTGTGAGCTCTGTCAGTTTTCCCTTGTAATCGACACAGTTGAGTTTGAAGCCAAGGAGCAGTTTGGGAAAAGTGTTACAGATAATAAATGGGGGTGATTATTGAGCTGGTAAGGAGCTCTTGACTTTTACAGATGATTTTCGATCCTACTATGAGCAAGAAGAAGAAGAAAAAGAAGAAGCCCTTCATGCTGGATGAGGAAGGAGGAGGAGACACACAGACGGAAGAGACTCAGCAATCAGAAACAAAGGAAGTTGAACCAGAGCCAACAGAAGACAAAGATGTTGAAGCAGATGAAGAAGACAGCAGGAAGAAAGGTAAAGTGAATTCGTGCAGATAAACTCTCAAAGGTGCTGTTTAGAGACTACAAGCCCAGTTTCAAGAATTTGGCATCGCAGAGTATAATGCCAGAGCCTTGGTTTGTTCAGAGATTTGTGAGTAATCTCTGCTGCCTGTTTGGAGGGCAGATTGCCCTCCAGCTTGGAATCATGTTCACAGACATCACCAAACTCCCAGGGCCTTAAGTAATTTCTAGTTTTCTAGCTCAGACAGTCCTTTGAGTCAGGCACTGAAAAGAGACTCTCAGAAATGGTGTAAAGTTTTAAATCTTCCCTGTGCAGTTGTTGCAGTAATTCCACAATTATGGTTCTTTTTCATTTGACCAATTAAGCAATAGTGTGAATAACAGAAACATGGTTAAAGGAGTTTCTAGTTTTTGTCCAGTCCTGAATGTGATAACCAGAGTGTTCTTTGGAATCTTTCAGGAAGTAAGTGTGTGATTGTGTATAAAACCTTGCTTTTTAAATTGAGGCCAATGTCATCTCAAGATTACCTAATTCAGAGAGTGCCATTAACTTCAATCCAGTTTGTTGATAAAACTGACTCCTGCTGCAGACCAAAGGAACTTCTTTCTGCACTTCTCATTTTTTGTCCAAGCATCTCTAATAAAAAAAAGTGACTAATTTATCTTGTACAGCAGAAAGAAAGACTAAACATTGAAAGAATCAAAAGACACAGTTAGAAGATGCAGAAACTAAAACAGTATTTGGGGGCAGAGGGGAATGATCTCTTCAAACCTGAAGGATGTCTACAGGGATTACAGATGTTTTACAGGCTTGGATGTCAGTTAAAAACCTTCATGCCTGAACTGTTTCTACAGTTACACTTTAGGCAATCCTTTGTTTTTGTTTTTAGATACAACAGATGACTTGGATGATTTAAACTTCTTCAATCAAAAGAAAAAGAAGAAAAAAACAAAAAAGATATTTGATATAGATGAAGCAGAAGAAGGTGTAAAGGTTTGTTTACATAACTGGACTATGGCTGAAAACTCTTTTGCTTCCATTTTCTTGGGATTGGCAGTGCAGGAGTTGTCTTAAGTCTGTCATCATGTCTTGGTGCAGTTCATAACTAAACTTTACACGTCTTTCATTTTTTTTTATGAACATTTTGCTCTTACCTGGGCTTTTTGTCCAGAAGTGGAAAAACCTGCCTGCTCTGCACAAAGAGCAAGTAATTCACCAGTCTGTAGGAAAGGTTGATTAACCTCAAGGTTAATTGTCTTTTGGGGTTAGAGAGGTAACTGGATGTCAGAAGAGACACACAGAACAGTCCTCTAAAGGCCAGCATTTCAAATAAAGTGCACATATCTGCCAAGAAATCTGTTTTCACTCTGGTGTTTTCTTTAGAAAGGATTGGCTACTGTGCTGTGTTCCAGAAGGTGTACAAGATATTTTTACTCTTCTCAAGTTTTATTCCAAGTAGTATTTTTGTATCACATGTCAGTGTAACTGGCAAGCCCAGAGAGCAAGAGGACAGAGAAATGTTATGTTATACATAAACCTTCCCTTTAGATTCTGCCTTTTGGGGAAGAAAATGTTCCTCTGATCTGCCTCAGAAGACAAAATACTTGCTCTGTGTTCTTTCAGTGTGCAGACTTGTGGTAACACAATTAGAAGTAGCACAGCTTTGCTTTCCCTGTTACCATGAGGGGTGTTTTGTTCCCTCCTGTCCTCAGATGGCTGCTGCCTTTAAGTGCAGCCTGACCTTGTTCCTGGCTAGCCAGAAGTTAACCCAGAAGGTGCAAATCTGGCCCTGCTCATGGCAGTAGTGCAGGGTACAGGGCTCTCTTGAACATGCTGGAATTCCATTCTTACCTCTTGGGTTTCAGGGCTGTGGTAGATGTCACCAATATTCACCTTTATAGTGTGCAGCTGGTGTTATTTCTGATGCTGTGCAATGGAGGGCTGTGGTAAACACTGGATAAACTACAGTCTTACTTTGCAGGATTTGAAAATTGAAGGGGATGTGCCAGAGACAGTGGAACCTGAAGATGATCTTGATATCATGCTGGGCAATAAAAAGAAGAAAAAGAAGAATGTGAAGTTTCCAGATGAAGATGAGATAATGGAGAAGGATGAAGGTAGAAGTATAACCTAGCTCAGTGAGATGTCAAAAGTGAAATGCAGTCCACCTTGTGTGTGAATAAGTTCTGTTCAAATGCCTTTTTTGTTCCAAAATTTATCAGTAAAATGTTCTATAAAAGCACTGTATAAATTTCCCACAAGTGCTGGTGTCTTGCTGGCAAACAGAGAAGACTTGAGTCCACATCTTAGTGGAATTTTCTCCTGTGTACCTTTTAGAAATTATGTAATCATGAGTTTAAAGAATGTTTGCTAATGCATCCCCAAAAACTTTCTTTACAGCATTTGAGGATGAAGATAGCAAAAAAGATGATGGAATTTCTTTTAGCCTTCAGTCAGGACCTGCGTGGGCAGGCTCAGAAAGGGACTACACATATGATGAGGTAATGTTCCAGAGACTTTTAAAACATACTTTCCATGTTCATCTGCATCACTAGAGCCTTATGCTCATATTTCCTGTTTCTCACTTCAAAGTGAAGGGCTTGTAGTCAGAAGCTCATGAACAGGAGCTAACAAGGCATGTCTTCTATCACAGTAATTTTCACATGGGGCAGTATTGGTTGTAGTTCAAACACTTCTGCCATGGGCAGAGCAAAGCCTTGGGGAAGCAGTGTTGGGATTTTGAATTTGTCAGAACATTTTAAGTGTGTTCTGAAGCAGGTAGGGAAATGCTCCTAGGCAAAAGTAGTTTGATATTGACTGTGAATGCTGTTTCAGGTGGCTTTTAGTGGTAAGGCACTTTGAGAAATGGAAAATGCTCATGTGGGCGTGCGTCCCTTCTTTTGCAGTTGCTCAATCGAGTTTTTAACATCATGCGGGAAAAGAACCCGGACATGGTGGCTGGAGAGAAGCGGAAATTTGTCATGAAGCCCCCGCAGGTTGTGAGAGTAGGGACCAAGAAAACGTCTTTTGTCAACTTCACAGATATCTGCAAATTGTAAGTTTCCCCTTGATGTTTCCCAGGACTAGCAGATGGATGCACTGCTCTGTGCTCCTGTGTTGAAGGCAGAGTTTTCTGGCAAGTGACTGTGGCAAGCCAGGAGTGGAAGCTATTTCAGTCAGAGAGCTGGTTACATTTCCTCTGTGAGAAGATATTTCTGAACGTGATTTATTGAGATAATTTCTAATTTTATACTTCACTTGCAAAAATGGTACATGGGCTGAAACTTGCTGAGTTCATTGCCTTCTGTCAAGTTGGGTCACCAGTGACATTTATGTGCAAGCCTTGAGGAGAAGGGTGGGAAAAGTTCTTTCTAATTTGAGCTGACTGCAAATACTGTTCTCTTAGTAAATGATATGGACTCCAGTAGAGTTTTCTGTAGTGATGTCTGTGTCTCAGTTACGTCTTGTGAAGGCAGCTCTGTTCTTTGTGAGCACTCCTGGGAATGCAGATCTGATGGGTATCAGAAGTGTGCCAGAAGGCAGGCCTGGTGAAACCCTGCTGAGGATCAGGGTTGTGCTTTAAGGGGAGTTTTTAATGGTAGTTACTAATAGTTTTTGGTTTTATGTTTGGGTTTTTTTTTTTTTTTGTGGGGGATTGGCTTTTTAGGGGGATAGGACAGTAAGAATGAAAAATCTTTAATGGAAAACTTCTTTTCACTAGTTGCTGTCATTTTGAGTTGGGAATAGTAGGAGGTTTTTTTTTTTTTCCTGTGGACTGTTCAGGTTTCTTGTGTCCTCATTAATTGTGTGTGTGTGCTCTTTGGTGCAGACCCCTGGCACTGCTCCCTCTGAAACTGTCTAACTCAAGTTGGATTTATCATCCCAGTCCTGTATAAATACCAAATTTCTCTGAAGGGGGAAGATTAAACAATCTCTTACTTTATTTTTAGATTACATCGTCAGCCAAAACATCTCCTGGCATTTTTGTTGGCAGAATTGGGTACAAGGTAAGGCTGCTGGGCTGTGTGTGTGCTTAGGGTCGATGTTGGTTAAATATACTATTTTTTGGGTTAGATTTGTATAGATGTGCTGGAACATGAGGCTGTTGTTCCCTGCACTTGAGTGCTGTGCTGGGTGATTGAGGAGAGAACATTTGAGTGAGGAGGTACAGAGGGAAACTCCAAGTCCAAGGGAATGGTCTTGTTCAGTCTCCTGAGACAGGCAGGTGAGGGTTGTGCCTGGGCAAAACTTCCTGTAGGAAGTAGCTCTAAGTATCTCAGAATTTTGCAGTTTTTTCCTCTACAACACAATTGTGGCTGTGCTCTTCTTGAAGAACACATCGTTATCTTGCTTCATATTCCTGATTTGTTTTAACACTTCACACCTGCAGAGCAAGTAATTATTTTTTTCTTTTCAATTAGTGGTTCAATAGATGGTAACAACCAACTGGTAATCAAAGGAAGATTCCAGCAAAAACAGATAGAAAATGTCTTGAGAAGATATATCAGTAAGTAGAACTCCCTTTCCCTCTGTAGATTTCTCTCAGGCCTCTTGTGCTGCCCAGGGGCCCATGCATGGCCCAGGTGTGTGCCCACCATGGAGGAGGCTGAGGAGCCACAACTTTTTTATCATGGAATAATGCAAATACAGGTAGTTCGGCTGTGGTTAGACCATGGGCTGTATACTCTGTCCTGCACTAAAACATGCTAAGGAAAGCAGAGCATTTGAGAACTGCTTGTTTTCATCTGAGCTTCCTATCTTGGCTTTGACGAGAACTGTGGAGAACAACAGTAATAGCTAATTTTGCAGTCTGTTGTGCCCACGAATTGACAGATGAAGTGTTTGTGTGCCACAGCTGGTCAGAGGACTCAGATGATGTGTCACAAATCCTGCTTTAGTGCTGTGTCAGTACCAGAGCTGCTGCCACCTGGCAATGCTGCCTCAGCAGAGGGGCTCAGGGAACCCCAGCGGGAAGTCTGTACCAGTTCTTAACTTTAATAAAACAGTGCCAGTGCACAAAGTACCGCACGAAACCTCCTCTTCGTTACCCAGGGGTGATGTCTAGGTTTTCATAACCAGCCCCTCTGAGCTGGTGGGTGTGTCGGAGCTGCTTTTCCATCCATCTGTGCAGCAGCAGCTGCTGCTGGGTTAACTGAGCGCTCTTGCCTGCAGAGGAGTACGTGACCTGTCACACGTGCCGCTCCCCTGACACCATCCTGCAGAAGGACACCAGGTTATACTTCCTGCAGTGTGAGACCTGCCACTCCCGCTGCTCCGTGGCCAGCATCAAAACCGGCTTCCAGGCTGTCACAGGCAAGAGAGCACAGCTCCGTGCCAAGGCTAACTAGGTTTGCTGATCAACGCTGCAGTTGGCAAAGTGTTCTGGGGAGATGGGACTGGACAGGTTTGCAGTCAGAGTGGATTGTACCGTTCTATTAAAGCAAGGTTGTAAAAAACGACAAGAAATTTGGCTTTTGATTGATTGGTCTGTGAAATCCTTGCAAGATGCAGATCCTCAAGCTGTTCACGTACATTTGCTCATTGAATATATTTTACCAACTGTAAGGAGCGTGGTGGGAAAGGAGGTGCTTTTTAATCCGTTCAGACTTCTGTAAAACACAATATAAATTAAAGATACTATAACAGTGAGTGTCTTGGATTTGGATTTTTCCTTCAATTTCTTCTTCAAACACTGGTGGGAATGGTTGGTGTGTTGTTCTACAGATCATGTCACTGAGCTATGTCCAAGACCCAGAATGAAGTTTTTAGATAAAGGTTATTTTGCTTTTACGTAACAGGCTTATTTTAGTTATGCTGTCATGAAACAGAGAAACCAGTCACAGGGTCCCAGGGCTGACAGGCCAACATGAGCCCTGCTCCTGCTTGTGCACAGATAGGGGGGTCAGCACATGCTGGTACTGCTTAATTAGGCAAAAATAGCTCTGAGAGAGTTCAGACACCAGACTGGTGCTGAATCATAACACAGAATCAATAATCTGTACTGTAAGTTTTCATAGTGTCATAGTACTAAATTTTGCAATTTCTTACAGAGAAATGTTTATATTTCTGACGTCCTGCACTCTTCATCACTTTAAAACGGATCTAAATGCAGCAAAAAACAAAAACCCAGTAGGTCTAAGTGTCGTTGTATGGTGCCTGCAACACAGTCTTCTATAAATCTTGAATTTGCAGGAGATACTGCCAAGTAATTTGGGCTCCAGATTAACACTTTCTGCTTCAGGATCTTCCCATGTCTTATCTCAGCTGGCAGTGACAGTGACCTGGAGGGGCCGCCCAGTGCTGTCCTCGCTGGGTTTTGTGTAGAAGTTGTTCCAGCTGGAGGTACAAAGATACGGAGGGGGAGTGAAGGTCCCCCCCTGAGTTGCAGAAGTGGGGACAGTTGTCACTTGATTGCCAAAATGTCCCGGGGGGATGGAAAGGTGCAGCAGCTCAGGGCCCTGGACAGTCACCCCTGCGGGTCAGGGGAGCAGCCTCCTCCCCAGGGGAGCTGGTCCTTCTGAAGGCAATACAGCAAACACCACAACTTGAAGGGTTTCTACTAAATTTTAACCTTTGTATGTTAACACAGAGCACAGTATTGCTGGGGAGTCACTCACTTGCTATTTGAAAACTTTGACAGCGCGCTGTAAGGTGAAAAAATCAAGGTTTTATGGTTGGTTTCTTGAAAGCATTTTGAATTTCAAGTGAGCTATAACAATGTTGGATGTATCTTAAAGTGAATAAAGCCAGGATCAGTGCCTCTTGTAACATTATTGTTGTATTCTTGTTTCTTCCTCTAGCTAAGTCTCCTGTTGGGATTAAAACCTTGGAGAAGTGTGAGTTGCCTTTTTGTTTTGGTGGCTTGCTGGTGGGACACCCTGAAATAGCTGAAGAGCAAAGATACTTTGTTTTTCAATGTTTGTTTTCCCCTGGATCAAATACCTTTAAGGTACTTGAAAAAATACAGTGTAGCCTTGAGCTGGTGCTCTATTTCAGTGCTTTGAATGAAAAGTCTGATTTAGTGAAATTGGATCAAAAAGATCTGAGTTAATAAAGGAATAAATCATTGTTCCAACATCTCAGCTGTGAACTCTGGCTTGCAGGAGAGTTTAATAGGTGTATTTTGTAGATGTGCTTTGAGTCTGTACATGAACCCCTGAAGTCTTTTAATGACTGATACTTGAGTGCAGCATGTTGAGCCTCAGATCCCAGTGTGGAGTAACCTCACTAATGCAGGAAGTCTGTCTAAGAGCAGATAGCAGTTGGGGTTTATTCTTTTTAGGAAAAACTTCCAGAGTGCATTCAAATAATGTTGTATGAACACAAATGCCTCATGCTGCTTGTGAGGCTGATGTGAGTTTGAAGTGCAGTTGTATTCAGAGGCAAAAGTTTTACTTGAGCTGGCTGTGAGAAGGCAGCTTAGGAATGGAGTTCTTAACAGAGGAGGGGTAGCTGTGGTTGCCCTGATCTATGTGCACATACCTTTTTGGATGCAGAGCTGGTTTTCTCCATGTTTTTTCTCTCTGAGCTGAAAATTGAATGTGTGGAGTTGTGGAATCCGGATTTTAGGTGCTGAATGTCCCTGTGTGACCAAGAGCTGGGCTGCTCCTCTTCATGGATTTTACCATGCCCAGTTCTCCACCTGATCCAAATAATCTGAGCAATGCAGGGCTGTTCCTTCCCAGCAGTGAAGATGAAACTTCTTCCAGCCCAGAACATTGAAGTGAAAATCATCTGAGACTTGTCCCTGGAGGTGCTGGGAGAGTAAACAATTGCTGTTGTGGTCAGTCAGCCTGAGATTTACTGATGCCTAGGAAGAATAATCTATCCCCCCTTCTGCCACATTGTGCTTTTATCTCCACTCTCAGGTGGTTGCAGCTCAAAGCATTGGGGACCTTGCTCATATCCCTGAAGTAACCAGGGAAATGGGAACATCTCATTCCCTAATTGAGCACAAATCCAGTGGGATCAGCTGCCCTGGGGCTCATGTGCTTCTGTTCTGTTGAAATCACTGGTGTCTACTATGAAAATCAGAATAAATTCCATTCCTGGGAGCTTCTGGCCAGAGCAAGAATTTAATCATTTTTTGTAACCACAGCTGGTGTAAAGGAGGAGCATTTATGAAATGGCTCCATGGAGAACTAGCAGTTTCTGCTTGGTCCTAGGACTGTGACATTGTGCAGTGTCCTCCAGGTATGGTCCTCACCCTGAGATCTTGGTTTGGGGCAGCTCAGGGGCAGCTTCTCAGGGAGACTGGGGCACCTGGGGTTGTCAGCAAGGAGAGGAAAAAAGCAGATTTTCAAAGCTGCTGCCATCAGGACAGGGTTTGTCATGAACTGCAGGGGGTGTTGAGCTTCAATCAGGTGAGAGGACCTGGGGTGGTGGCTGGGGGCGGGAGGGAAATAGAGGAATAGAAACAGCAGGAAGTTCCTGAAAAGCAAGAAAATGGGAAGTTGAGTGGGATGCTGACAGCTGAGAATCATTAGAATTTATCTCTTCATTTTCTACATAACATTTCTCCAACTCTCTGTTCTGCCCTGTGTTCAGTTTTCCCCTAGAGGTTTATTCCAGATTACTGGAATAGTATCCAAGAAGGTGAGAGGCCAGGCTTTGAGAAGGATTGGAATGCAGACGTTGAACAGAAATCAGTAGCTGCACAAGAATTTAGCAGTTCAGATTCAGTCTGTCTGGAGAGCAAACTGCAAAGCCTCTTCAGCTCCTAAAAAAATTACTGGATTTTCTGAGTTGTTCCTGCTGTAGTGCCTTGATGCCAGAGTAGCAGAGGACCCAGGTCACAGGGGGATGAGGACAAGCTTGGCTGGTGAAAACCTTTCCTTGTTTTTGCAGCAGTGCCAGCAGGAGGCTGCAGAGGGTTGGATTCCCTCAGTGTCCATGGGAGCAGCCAGGGTTAGGCTGCACCTGTCTGGCTCTGCCCCTCATTCTGTTCCCTGCGCTTGCAGGGACATTGGGCAGTTCACAGCTCGCTCTGGTTCCAGCGGTTTGTCTGCCTTGGGAAAACTCGAGTGGCTCCAGTATGGGTTAATAGCTGAAAGGATTTCGTGTGAACACTCAAATCCTACGGCAGAGAAAGGAACACAATTCCACGTGCCCTTTCCCTCAAATGCAGGGAGCTGAGGGAGCAGAAAGGTTGCTCTGATCTGATCAGTTGCTTAAATGATCTTGTGGCAGGAGGAGGAAAAAGGCTTTTAGGAAGATGTTTCATGACAATATCTTCCTCCTGAAGTGAAACATCTTTTTCTCCTAAAGAGAAACAAGTGCAGGGGCTGGTGCTCCTTAACACACATTATCTCACCTGGACAAGCCTTTGCTTTGAAGGGACCTCACCTGGCTTCAGTCCCTGGGCTAAGAAGTTTGGTGTTTGCAGCTCTTTCATTATTCTAGCTTTTTAAAGTCATTATTTTAGCTCTTTCATTATTTTATCTATTTCAGTGATGAAGGCAGGGCCGTGCCATCAAAGGTCATTCAGCCAGTCTTTGGTTTTTAGAAGAAGCCTGAAGACTGCTTTTGCTGTAGATGTTTCACCATACATGGATATAGATAAGATCTACATTAACATTCACAGAGGAATCACAGCATGACCCTCTACACTCTTACATATCCTTAATACAGAATGGCTGTCAGTCTGTCCCAAGCCCAAGGGAGCAGTTCTTTACACATAAGGAGAAATTCCAGCTGGCCCTGGAAATGTGTTGCTGCCCAACAGACCCAAGAAATTGGGCTTTCCTCACTGGAAGAAAAATACTTTCTCTCTTTCTTCTGCTCTTGTCTGTAAGGACAGGCTCATTCCTTGCTGCCTGAGCTTGCTGTTCATCCTTTTCCTTTTTGCATATTGCAAACACCTGCAGAATTCTGGAATAAAGCAGTCACCACTTTACCTCTGTGTTGGGAAGCATTTTTCTGCCCAGTACCCACTGATATATGTGGTACCTCTGTCCCTCCCTCCCTCCCTCTTCAGTCCATTGCATCTCCCACTGTGGTCTCTGGACTCGCAGAAGTTCTGCTTTTTCTAACAGAAGCAGCATCCTTAATTCGACATTCTGCAGTAAAGCAAATCACTTTTAAGTTCCATTGTTTCTTGCCCCAGCCCTGCTTTGGGCAATTATCCCATGAGTTTGGTGTATTTCTTTTTTCAGTGTGAGACACTGCACTGGAGGGGAGCAGGACTGTGGGACTGATGGCAAAGCAGTTTGTACCCAGATTGTCACCACTGTCAGGTGCTTTATTACAGGGAGGGACTCTAGATGTGATTCATTTTGAAAGTAAGGCACAGAAGGCAAATAAATTTTCAGTTACATTTTTGTTTTGATGACTGAAATGTCTCTGTTCTGCTCGTGGCCCTCAGAACCTGCTGCAGGCCTTGTGCTGTTTTTGTTCAGCACCAAAACTGTCTTTTTTCCACCAAGGCTGTGAGAAATGTGAGCTTATCTGAAATGAAGCTTAAAACATTTTTCTTTGCTGTCTTGTCCCCATCCTCCCCAACACCCTCGGACAAGAGAGGGAGGAGTGGTTGCTTGCTCTGTTCATCTGAAGGAGCTGTGCAGACAGCCCTGGGCTTCTCCTGATGTGATTTGGGCTCCAGGTTGATTTGGCTGTTGAGGTTTCCCTGTTGGTGGGGAAATGCTTGCTTGGGGCTGCCTGTGGAGTCTCAAATATTCCACACATGGCAGTTTGGTTTTAATTCCAGACCTTCTCCACTTCCCAAAAATTCATTTAAACAATGTGCTGAAGCACATTTTTTCCCTCTACTCTTTGTTCTGGATGAGGGAGACGGCCTTTATTTAAATCCTTCCCCTGGCCAAGAACATCCCTGGATTGAAGGGTGGAGTGTGCTGGAGCCCCTCTGTCCCTCTGGAGATGCTGTGGGCACAGAGGTGACTCCTGAGCTGGCCCAAAGCAGCACACGGGATGCTCTGGCCTGTGTGGACAGAAGGGAGGGGCTGAGCTGGAGCACAGTGTGCAGACCAGGAGGAGATGTCCCCGCTGAGCTGCCAGACCTGCTCTCCTCACCCCATCTCACCCAGCAGGAGGAAGCTCTGAGCAAACCCATGGAGTGCTGGGGGCTCTGCATCCTTGTGCCTGGACCAGTCTGGCAGAGGCAGCAATCCCCTTGCCTGGGGGGAAAGGTGGGCAGTGAAAGGTGTTTAACTCAGTGTTTTCTTGCTGGGCCAGTGCAGGGTGTCCAACCTGACCCATGCCCTCTGTCAGGGCAGGCAGAGCACTCCCAGTGTGGCTGAGACCTTTAGGCACCAGTGTCCCCTTCCAAGGCTTGGGGTTGTTTTCCTGCCTAAAGATGGACAGGCTCCACCAGGAGCCAGTGGAGTTCCTGACCACATCTCCACATGCAAATCTTAATTGAGAAGAGGGAATTTAACCTGTGGGGAACAAGAAGACAATGCAGGGACATGACCACTGTGACAGACCCAGAAGTGGCTCTCACAATTCCCCAAAGGACAGTCCTGTTACAGCTGCAGTGACTGAAATGTTCCCAAAGGGCTGCACAGCCTGGAACTCTGTGTGGTGCTCATCAAAGTTAGTGGGAGTTATTAAAGCCAGTGGGGGTTTTGTTGCATCTCCAGACTGAGACTGAATGAATGATTGCAGGCATTTTGGCCCCAGTGATTGTTTGTCTATATCCAGAAGAATGGAAGGAGCATTTGGGACTGCAGGAACCTTGCTCTGCTGCCTATCCAGGCCAGCATGGGAAAAGCAGAGCACCGAAGCTTCCTACACACCTGTGATCCCATCCCATGGCATCCCATGGCATCCCATGGCATCCCATGGCATCCCATCCCATGGCATCCCATCCCATGGCATCCCATCCCATCCCATCCCATCCCATGGCATCCCATCCCATCCCATCCCATCCCATCCCAATTTAACCCAAAGTGTGTCAGCAGCCTCAGACATTCCTGTATCCTTTGCAGAGGTGCAGGAAAGGCAGCAGGGACTGAGACTTTGAAGCTGTTTCTAATCAAGACACGCTGCTTTTGCCCCTGATGGGATGGCAGCAAACAGCAGCACAAGTGAGAAGCCAGATGAGGTCTCCAGGACACTTGGGAATGGGACCTTCCTTCTGTGGGTGGTGGGGAAATTCTTTCAAAAAAAAATAACAAAAAAAAGCTTTTTTTTTTTTCAAGCTCACACCATGGCAACTGTGTTATGTTCAGTGGAGCTGCTCAGTTTATCTGGTCACTTTTCTTCACAATACTCAGATGTTGAACTAATTGTTGCCTGTGGGGCTGTTCTGGAGAGAATGGACTGGCCCAGCCCTTGTCTTCCTACATCCCTGCAGGGCAGGGACAATTTACAGCAGTGGGGACACTGGACCATGGAAGAGGAGGTTGGGTACAAATAGGGTGGGACCCTTTACATTCATTCAAGAGCTAATGGGATCTGACGTCTTTTTATGTCATGGTGTTTAAAGGGCCTTGGGGGGGGACCACACTTCTGTTAGGCAAGACAACCCTAAAGGGCCAGGAGCTGGCCGTGCCTGTGTGCCAAAAGATGAGATGGGAAAGAAAACTGACTTGGCTGAACTTCTGCCTGGAACTGAGGAGAAAAGAGCCATTTTTGATTTTTAGAACAGGGAGGCAATTTAGGACAACTACAAGGGTGCCATGGGTTTGTGCAGGGAGAAAATAAGGGTCAAAGCTCAATTTGAACTTAATCTGGTAACTGCCATAGAAGACAATAAAAAATGGGGTTGAAAATACATCAGCAACAACAGTAGGGCTAAGGAGAATCTCCCTCCTTTGTGGGGCGTGACTGGGGGGCTGGTCTCTTTTCCCAGATATCAAGAGATAGTACAAGAGGAAATGGCCTCAGGTTGTACCAGGGGAGGTTTAGGTTGGATATTATGGGAAAATTTTATAATTGAAAGGGTGATCAGGCTTTGAACAGCTGCCCAGGGCAGTGGTGGAGTCCCCATCCCTGGAGGGGTTTAAAAGAGGTGACATGCACTTGGGGACATGGGCCAGAGTGGCCTTGGCAGAGCTGGGGAAGTTGGACTGGATGGCCTTAGAGGGCTTTTCCAACCTCAATCTGCTTAGAGCAGGGGTGACCCCATTCCTCTCCTGACGGACCAGTGTAGCCAGCAGGGAGCTCTGCAGGTGTTTCATGGCCCAAAGGGTGAATGAAGGGCTCGGAGGTGTCCCTTTCCTACCCCCTGCTGCCCCCTTACCTGGGTTCTCTGCACGGTCATGGACAGACCCCACTGAGCACCAAAACCCCAGAACGCATCTTCTTGGGGCCCCACCTACCAAGCCAAGAGCAGAGTGAACTGCCCTGCTCCTGAGAGCTCCCATAGTCCCTCGCTCTCCTCCCAAAATAAGGAGCAAAATCAAACCAGCTGTTTGCTGGGAGGTCTCATCTGTGCTCTAAAGCTGAGCTGGAGTGACCCAGCCCCAGCCCCAGCCCCTGAGGCACCGCAGCTCTGAGCTGGGTGTATGGCTCAACACACTGAATGAAGGTTGGGCTGATTTCCATCTTCTTGACAGTGAGTTTGACTTGGCTTGGTTTGGGGCTTTTTTTTGCCCCCTCCCGTTGTTCTTCCTTCCAGCCACAAAGACACCCAACCATCAGTCTGATGCTGCTGCTTTCTCACTCATCAGGAGTGAACTGCTGACCGATGGCAGGATGGATGGACAGGCAAATGTTCAAACATCTCAGACTCACCATAAACTCAGGTAGTTTTGCCCTCCAGGACTGGATGATGGCTCAGCCACAAAGAACCCATCCAGGCTGGATGGGCCTTGGAAAAACCTGGTCCAGTGGAAGGTGTCTCCAGTAGATCATCTTTAAGGTCCTTTCCAACACCCACCATGCTGGGATTCTCCTCACTGGTCACTGGTCCCTCCTGACTCCACTCTGGTACCAACCAGACCAACACTGTGCTTAAGGAGCAGATTTTAGCACTGCTGGCTTGGGCAAACTGGCAAAGCAGACAGATTTTTCCAGTCTGAGCTGGACCAGTGCAAAGTCCAGAGATTAAAGGCCTGGATTTGGCCCCTGCTCTCCCGTATCAAAGAAGATCCCAAGCCTCCAGGGGAGAATCCCAGAACCCCTGTGAACACATTTTGCTCAGCCCAGTGGGATATACCTGGGCAAGTGAAAGTAAATCCTGTGGGCAGAGCTGAGGCTTGGAAAGGGAAAAAAGACTTGTCTGGAAAACAAGGAACAAGTGTGTGTGTAAGGCAGAGAGAGAAAAGAGGGAAGCAAATTAGATTTCTTTCTTTTATTATACAGGATTGTATGTACAAGGTCACCTCTCTCCCAAACAGCAGCAGCACAGTCAGTTCTCAGCCAAACCTGCAGCTCATCTCTCCAGGCCTGGAGAACAGCTCGGGACAACTCAGTGCAGACCTTGCACAGGAACCGGGCAAGGGCGGGGCAAGCATGGATCTTCTCCAACCCCTCCTCGAGCAGCCCAAACTAAGAAATGCAAAGAAAACTTTGTGCTTCAAGAGCCATGCGTGCTTCAGGATGGTGCCAGGGACAGGGAAGCGTCACCCCTGGAGCTGTTTTCCCTTCACCCTTCCAAGAGATGCTGTGGATGAGGTTGGAGCACTCAGGACCTCGCAGGTGCTGTGTGGGAGGGACTGGCCAGGGGTAGGTGTGGACACTGCTCTGGGTTCCAAGCACTGATATGTGTGTGTGTGTGTGTGTGTGTGTGTGTGTGTGTGTGTGTGTGTGTGTGTGTGTGTGTGTTGTGGAGGGGAAGGGACGGCAGGACGCACCAGGTCTGAATAAAGTGCTGCGTGAGTTTCAGTCCCATCTATCCCGGGAAAACGGGACGAGCCCAGGAAGGAGAAATGAGGAGAAGAGCCCCACGACGAGCCCTCTGCTCACAGCAAGGGCCAGGGGGCAAAGCAGCTGGGACCTGGGGAGCGGGGGAAGCGCTGGCACACCCACATGCACTGTGCTCGGGGTAGTTCCTGTCCCCAGCCTCGGGCACGCTGTCACCCAGGCAATGGAGCTCAGGCAGGAGCAGGAGCGGCCGCACCACTCTCCTGACATGTCCTGACTGGGGCAGGAGGAGATGTGGGCAGCCAGGGAAGGGGCTGTTGTCCCTGGCTCCAGGCTGCAGGAGATGGGTGCTCCACGTCCCTTTGGGGAGCAGCTGGTCCAAGGAAGGGTCTCATCCACGCCTGCTTGCACCTCTCACTCTGCCGAGGCTTGCTCAGCCCTGACACGGTGGAGAATGAGGACACCAAACCACTGAGGGTAACGTTTGCTTGCTTTCTCCTGCTTGGGATCACTTGCTATCCTGCAGCTTCCTCTCCCCTTCCCTCTTAAAGGAAGTGACTGTGGACAAACAGCAGCTCATGGGGTACAAGAGAGGTGACAGGAGGTGGCTGTGCTGGAGGACAGCTCACCCCACAGCCTCTGACTCGACAGATCTTCAGCACAAGAACACAAACTGTCCAAACCGAGACACTACTCTCCCCTCAGTCAGGAAATGCTCTGTCTCTCACCTCGCACAGGAAAAACGTCTTTATTGGGCTGGGCTGCGTTCTCTCTGCTCTCCTGCAAGCAGCTCTAGAACACCTCTGGCTCCCCTGGGGACACACCTGCTCTCCTGGTCTCTGTGGTGGCTCTGGGTTGTGCAGGTCTGGCTCCTGCCTCCTCTGCTGGCTGCAGAGCTCCAAATCCATTGCAGGGGTGGTGGGGATCTGCTGGGAGGATGAGTTTTCTTTGCCTTTGCTTTACAGATGGATGGAAGATGTCGGGCCGTGTTTCTCCTTTGAATGCCAGGTAGAGATGACAGCAGCACTTCCATTCAGCTTGTCTTGCTCAACGTGCCAGGACAGGGTTTAGCCTCGTGCTTTCCTCACACTATTGCTCCCAGCTGCAAGGAGAGAAGGGGGAGCTACAGCACTGTCCTTGGACCCCAGAGATTTGTCACTCAGCAACAGGGGTGAAGGGCTGGCCATGACCCAGCTGAGCAGCCAAGCTCCATGCTAGTAAAACACAGAGGATCAGTGGAGAAGAGCCTCTCCTGAAGCAGCAACCCCCCAGGCCCAACAGGCACAGGAGAGCTTTGGCTCCATCAGCAGTACAGGAGCTGTACCTGGTTACTGTAGCCTGGCATCCTCCGCGTCTGTGTAATGGCTGTTCTCCTGCAGGGAAAAGGGAACCACAAACAGTCAATCACCCCGTGTCCCTCCTGCCCTGCCGGGGACACTGGGACACCTCCCATGTTGTCACCAGCTGCTGTGGGAGAGCAGTGCCAGTGTGCTCAGTGTAATGGATGAGCTACAAAACACACCTGGCATGGACACCAGGGGCCAGGGCTGTGCTTTCTGGCACAATAGAGGCCCAGGCAAAACCACAAATTTCCTCTGGCTCCTTATTCTGAAATGGCTCTACCAAACAGATCTGGGGTGTATAATTTCCTCAGGAGCTTGGAAGTAATAGAATAACAGAATCATTTAGATTGGAAAAGACTTTCAAAGATCATCAAGTCCAGCCATTAACCCAGCACCTCCATGTTCACTTCCCTGGGTAGCTGCTCCAATGCCTGACCACCCTTTCAGTGAAGAAATTTTCCCTGATCTCCATTCTAAACCTCCCTGGCACAGTCTGAGGCCGTTTCCTCTCATCCTGTTTCTTGTTCCCTGGAACTGCCCAGTGCTCCAAGGTGCATCAGTCCACAAAGGGAAATCAGTGCTCTGATTCTGCTGCTGAGCACAGGAGCTGGTCCCAGTTTGCAGCAGAACTCGTTCTCCAGAATGGTAACACCTATCCATCACTCCAAAGGCCACAGTAATGGTGCTGAACTGCTCCCCATGCAGGGGTTTGGAAAGCATGGCATGTATTTAGACTGACTTGATGACTTGGAAGTCTTTTCCATCCTTTATGGTTCTCAGTGGGCTTTCCTCCTGGAGCTGTTCTGCAGAGCAGCATCCGTGGGAGAATGGGGTGCTCAGCAGTGGTGTTTAACCTCCTGCATAAGCTGAGTGTTTCAGGGATAGAAGAGGATCCAGGAGTTGTCTGTCCAGGAGGGGACATGAGGGGCTCCAAAAGGAAAGGCAAGGGAACAGGCTGAGAGCCCGTGGGGGAGGATCAGGGCCAGCCCAGTGTGGGTGACACCATAGCAGGCATCTCCTGCACACCACTGGTGCAGTGGCCCTGGGGGGACCTCCACCCCCGGCATCTGGGGGAAAAGAGCAGGGGTGGAGCAAGAAGCAGGAGACTTCTGGAGAGCATCAAGAGCAAGTTCTGAGCCAGCTGAGCAGGGGAAGCATTGTTCAGGTTCCTGACGGCCAAGGAACAGCTGGGCAGGGATGTGCAGGTGAAGCCTTGGCTGCAGAGCCTATGGGACTGTGAACCTGAGTACCCTGACAGAAGTGACCAAGAGCAGGATCAAATCCCTGAACTTAAGAGAGCAGAATTTGCATTGTTCAGGGATCTGCTTGGTGAAATCCTATGTGAGATGTCTCGGGAGGGTGGGACACCTGGACTCCTATGGTGTGAGATTTTCAGTGGGCACCCAGCACCAGCCCCAAAAATTGTTTGGATGCAGACTGGGCAGATAAATGACCAAAATTGCATGAAAACAGAAGAAAATCTGACTGCAAATCAACCACTGTCTGCTGTAAATATCTGAACACATCAAGATCTCTTTAGCTTTCCCTCCAGAGCAGCTCTCCGTGTGCAGGGATCTCCCCTTCAGCAGGGTCATTCCTCAAGACACCCCTCAGCTGACAGAAGGTATTTTTTTCACACATGTGGCACTAAAGGCACCTATACAATAACCTTTGTATCCCATACCAAATCTAGTAAATAGTACTGACCACCAATCCAGCTGCACTTACTCAACATTTTCCATATCCAAATTCATGGCTAAGAATTCAATAAACTCCCTCAGCTCTGTCCGACTGACCTCTGGTTCTTCTCCTGCCACCCCTGCCACTCAGAGCCAAAGGGATTTTAGGGACTCCATTTGGGCGTCATGTCCATGGACAGGAGGTGGTGACAGCCACAGTGGGGTGTGGGATAAAGGAGTCACGCCCAGGAACTGGTGGGAATTCAGAACTGCTCAGTGCTGTGAGCTCTGGTGAGCTGCCTTCCAGGGCTCGAGAAGCTCCCTGCACATGACCTGCAACATTGCCCTGACCATCCAGAGCACTTGGGAGCCTGTCTGAGGCTGGCAGTGGAATATTTCTGGTCTGGATGCCACATCAGGACCAGGGAGTTCCAGAAAATAGAGATGTAAGTGAGCTGAAACAGTCATCTTTTTCTTCTCCTCTTAATGAGGACCAGCTCTTCCCAAACCACTGCCAGCAGATGCCTCTCCACTGTTTTCTTACCCCAGCAAAGGCAGAGAAGTGCACATCTTTTGTTGACAGGCTGTGTGCTGCTTTATCATCATTAACATCAGCAAGTTTCCCCCTAATTTCTACCATCTGTTTGCCCTGATGTAATTCAAACCTGGCCTTCCTTTTCCTGACACAGAACTTGTGCCCTTCTTCTTCCTATTGCCTGCTGCGATGCCTCCCCTCCAGCAGGACTGATGGACTCCAGCCACGAGGCCCCAGTGCTGCAACAGCTGAAGGACCCCGTTCAGAGCCCCCAGGAGAGCACAAACCAGCTGGCAGTGCTTGGAGCTGGAGCAGTTTAAGGCCTTGGAAGTGCTGTGGATGTGTGGCTTGGTCATCCCAGGGATGGGGGGTGAGGAAGAGGAGGGATGCTGAGCTTCATCCTCACTTCTACTGCCACCAGTGCTGGGGTGGGGAGGGACTGGAGCTGTTCAAGAGGTCACTCAGGGCAGGTCATGTCCTTCTACCCTGCAGTCCTACTGCCCTCAGCCTGGATCCAGAGCGGATGCTGTTCTCAGCAAAGCTTTGGTTTGGGATAAATGACAGTGCTGCCAGTGTCACCACAGCGCCTGGAATGACCTGTTCTGTTCCCAGACACTGGGCTCCCATCCAAATGCACAGATTTGTCACTGGGTTCACCAGGAACACCCTTGTTTGGGGCAGGACTAGGAGCAGTGAAGCTGATGTGTGCCCCACACATGGCTGGGGTCAGACCTTGGCTTGAGTCATGGGAAAAGTGCCTCTGGAGAGGGAGTGTGGACAAGAGCCTGGAGTGACAGGATAAGGGGAATGGCTTCCCACTGCCAGAGGGAAGGGTTAGATGGAATATTGGGAAGGAATTCTTCCCTGTGAGGGTGCGGAGGCCCTGGCACAGGGTGCCCAGAGAAGTTGTGGCTGTCCCTGGATCCCTGGAAGTGTCCAGGTGTTAGGCTGGATGGGGTTTGGAGCAGCCTGGGATACTGGAAGGTGTCCCTGTCCATGGCAGGAGTGGAACGAGAAGTTCTCTAAGGTTCCTTTCAATCCAAACCCTTCTGTGACTCTATGGATGTCTGGTCAGCTGCAAGGGCACTGCAAATGCAGCTCATCTACCACAACCTGCCCCTGCCGAGTCTTTAAATCCATCTAAGAATCCCTTGGGAGCAGAGCACCTTGGTTTAAACCACTCCTAGCTAAAGGATAAATGTCTGAATTTCAAGAGCCAACCATGTTTCTTCAGCACCTCCACGTGTGTTTGCATGGGCAGTGCTTCTGCAGGCAGCAGAGTAGTTTGGAAGAACAAGCTGTGAGCAACAATCAGATTTAAATGCAGCAATTTCTTTAGAGGAAGGAAAAACTACTTTTCCTGGGAATTTGGCAAATTCCAGTAGCACTGTGGCCCAGCACTGGGCTCCTTTGCTGCAGGGATGCAACACCCAAGCTCTCTTACCAGTTCTTCTTCACACTCCTCCCGTGCCATCCCCTCCTCCTCGCCCTCGTCCCCATTGAGCGGCTCCTCTGCCGCGGCCTCGGCCTCGGAGGCCGTGTCCTCCTGGGACACCTCGCTCTTGCTGCTCTCCTTCTTCCGGGCCTCTGCAGGGAACAGCCGGGTCAGGGCTGGGAATGGGGCCACAGCCTGAGCCCCGGGCCACAGAGCCCCGGGCCACAGAGCCCCCACACTGGGGTGGGGAAAGAATCAGGACAGAAACACTTCCTGCCGTGGGGAGCTCTGCTGGTTTTCAGGAGGCAGCCTGGGAGATCATGGAGAGGGCAGAGAAGGTTCTATATCCCCCAGCAGGATGGTTGGAACGGGGCAGGATAGGATGGGTTAGGGCTAGGGCTAGGGCTAGGGCTAGGGCTAGGGCTAGGGCTAGGGCTAGGGCTAGGGCTAGGGCTAGGGCTAGGGCTAGGGCTAGGGCTAGAGATGGGGATGGGGACAGGGATAGGATAGGATAGGATAGGATAGGATAGGATAGGATAGGATAGGATAGGATAGGATAGGATAGGATAGGATAGGATAGGATAGGATAGGATAGGATAGGATAGGATAGGATAGGAATAGAAATAGAAATAGGAATAGAATAGACAATAGGATATAAACTATATGACAATAGAAAATCTCATCATTTTAAACCCCAACTCCATAATTTCGGGAACTCTGGTGTGTAATTTTGGCCTGTGATTCTACCCTGGGACCTGGGGGTTGACACCTCCCTGTCAGAGCCTGGAGGAAATTGTGATGCCCAAGGCCAGCCCCGAGGCATCCCGCATCCCACTGACCTGCAGACAGCTTCTGTTCCTCAGCAATCTGCTCCAGCCGGCCCAGGAGAGCATCAATGTTGGATTTGATCTGTGTCAGCTCAGTTTTGATTGTCTGCAGCTCGCTGCTCTTCACTTGGGGGGAGGAAGGAAGGAAAGGAAGGCATTCAGTGCCCTGCAGACCAGCCCCACCCCACGCCTGGCCCAGGGCATCTCCCAGAGCAGGCAGGAAAACCACAGAGGAACCTCAGGATGGAAACTTGCTGGGCAGCTGGCAGAGAAGATGGGGGGCTGCTCCCCAAAGAGTCAGTGGGTGCTTTGTGCAGGCAGGCTGTGGAGGCCGAGCCCAGGCTTTGGCACACTCAGGCTGTACCTGCACCTTCCCCAGGCTCTCCCCCACAGCCAGGCTGCTGTTCCCAGCTCTTTGGGGCTTTCTGAGGTTTTCTTTGGATGCTATAAATACGTATTATGGTATTGGCTTTTCACAGATATTAGGGTGGATAATATAAGTGTGCTGTTGAAACGGTTTTTAAGATATAGTTTTCTTTAGGAGTAATTTAAGCTGATAAAGTGTCTTTGTAGTAAGTGAACTGCTTGGTTGGATTAACACCCAATAAAGACACCTGCTACTGATACACCAGCTACCAGCA
This sequence comes from Cinclus cinclus, assembly GCF_963662255.1. Taxonomy (NCBI): domain Eukaryota; kingdom Metazoa; phylum Chordata; class Aves; order Passeriformes; family Cinclidae; genus Cinclus; species Cinclus cinclus. The sequence continues at coordinate 2,813,480 of NC_085063.1, forward strand.
CGGACTGTCTGTAGAGATTGAAGACCACAGTCCAAATGAAGACTGGTAAGAAAACTGAATTAAAACCACAGCCAAGAAACACATATGCTCTAAAAAGGCAGACTCAAGGAGTGGCCATGCAAAACAGTTCCTGGGGTGACTTTGTGATATTGAATTGTAACCCCATTCATCTGTTCGGCCCAGAAATAAGTTTTGTACCTTTAAGATTGGATTTCAGATTGAAGGTGGGAAGGAGAAGCAGGAGGCAGTCAAAAACTAACTAAAAGCAAAGGAGAGCTCTCTCCTGCTGTCCACCACAGTGACACAGTCCAGGAGACCAAGTGATGAAACTCCTGTCTCTGTGTTTTGAAAACAACGACCTCACACATTCCACCACTTCTCCTTCCTGCTCTTCACTCTGAAATCCAGCCTTAAAGGTACAAAACTTATTTCTGGGTTGAAAAGATGAATGGGATACAATTCAACACCACAAAGTCACCCTAGGACAAATATGGGAAATAGTTTATAATAAAGTTTGAAATGTATGAGAGGTCTATGAATATGCAGCGGGCTGATGAATTTAAGGGGTGTCTCCAAAACAGCAGATGCACTCTTGGCTGAATGCCAAGCACCCAGCTGTATTACCTTCTGCTGTATTTTTGTCTCTTATTAAACTGTTTAAAAATCTAGCGGGAAGGTGAAGCTTGTTTTCCCCAGTGCGAAAAATGGAATTCACTCTCCTGGTAAAATTTAAAAAGTTTAATAAAAAGACAATAGGAGAGAGAAATAAAGCAAAGGGTTAATATGGCCGGGTGCTTGGCCATCAGCCAAGAGCACCCCTGCCACTTTGGAGACACCCCTTAAATACCTTTTCTATTACACTAGCCTGTTACATATTCATAGACATTTATGCATATTCAAACTTTTCCATAAACTAGTTTACATTTCCCAAGAACTGTTTAGCATGGCCACTCCTTGGGTCTGCCTTTTTAGAACACACATGTATCTTGGTTGTGGTTTTAATACATTATTTTAATTAACTTTAATCTGGGCTTTGGCTCCTTCTTTCCACAGTGAGTGCTGATAACTGGCACATCAGCAGCAGGGTCCTCATCATCTGCGAGTTATCCCAACCAAGCAGACTATCAACTATCCCCGCTATGCCCAACTTTTGCTAATAGCAGAAAAGAAAAAACTGTATCTATACAGCAAAGCTATTTTAATATAATACACATAGCATTTCTCTTAACATTCGCAAAAGCCAGTAACACGATATGGAACAGCAGGGAGGGGGCCCCGCTGGCACACACTCACACTTGATCCTGGCCGAGCTGTTGGCAATGGAGGCCGACCTGGCGAACAGCTTGACGGGCAGCGAGGCCTTGACGCGCCGCACCAGGGGGATGGTGACCCGCGGCCGCTTCACCGGCACCACCCGCGGCACCGGCGACACCCGGCCCCGGTAGTCGAAGATCCTGAGGGCAGGACAGGGCAGGACAGGGCAGGGCAGGGCAGGGCAGGGCAGGGCAGGGCAGGGCAGGGCGCTGGGGCAGCCCCAGGACGAGCCCCCGCAGCGGTCCCGTGGCTGAGGCCAGCGAGCGCCGCCCCACAGAGCCCCGCACACACACCCCTCCACCCTGCCCCATAGCACAAAAACCCCTCCACCCTGCCCCACAGCACACAGACCCCTCCACCCTGCCCCATAGCACACAAACCCCTCCACCCTGCCCCATAGCACACAGACCCCTCCACCCTGCCCCATAGCACACACACCCCTCCACGCTGCCCCATAGCACACAAACCCCTCCACCCTGCCCCACAGAACACAAACCCCTCCACCCTGCCCCATAGCACACAGACCCCTCCATCCTGCCCCACAGAACACACACCCCTCCACCCTGCCCCATAGCACACAGACCCCTCCATCCTGCCCCACAGAACACAAACCCCTCCACCCTGCCCCATAGCACACAGACCCCTCCACCCTGCCCCACAGCACACAAACCCCTCCATCCTGCCCCACAGAACACACACCCCTCCACCCTGCCCCATAGCACACAGACCCCTCCATCCTGCCCCATAGCACACAAACCCCTCCATCCTGCCCCTTAGCAAACAAACCCCTCCATCCTGCCCCACAGAACACAGACCCCTCCACCCTGCCCCATAGCACACAGACCCCTCCATCCTGCCCCACAGAGCACAAAACCCTCCATCCTGCCCCACAGCACACAGACCCCTCCATCCTGCCCCACAGAGCACAAAACCCTCCATCCTGCCCCACAGAGCACAAACCCCTCCACCCTGCCCCATAGCACACAAACCCCTCCATCCTGCCCCACAGCACACAAACCCCTCCACCCTGCCCCATAGCACACAAACCCTTCCATCCTGCCCCATAGCACACAAACCCCTCCATCCTGCCCCACAGAACACAAACCCCTCCACCCTGCCCCATAGCACACAAACCCTTCCATCCTGCCCCATAGCACACAAACCCCTCCACCCTGCCCCACAGAACACAAACCCCTCCACCCTGCCCCACAGAACACAAACCCCTACACCCTGCCCCACAGAGCCCCGTGGGCTGTCCCTCACCGGGCTGTGCCTCACCTGTCATAGAAGTCGTCTCTGTAATAGTCATAGTCAAAGTCGTAGCCACTGCAGAGACAGTCAGGGCATCAGGGGTTAATTAGTGCTGGTAATTCATTGTGATAGTTCATAAAAGATTCGTGTTAATCATGAAAGTATTGGAGTTTGTAGAAACCAGAATACTAAGGTCTGAAGTGAAGCATGGGCATTAGATAGAGGAAAAGATATGATTAAATAATTCTGTTTTAAATGCCTTTGTTATGTTTTCTAAATAAGTTGTATCTACTACCACTTTGCAAAATCAGACTTTCCGATAGTCCAACAGATTTTGCAAAATCAGACTTCCTGCCTTAGTTTGATCAACGCTGCCTATCTACAAAGACCAGACTTCCCAACTTTTGCTGGTTTTTATCTACCAAGACCAGATGGTTATCTATGAGACTGACTATTGCCCAAAGACTTTATGAATGTTTATTCGACCACCACTGCTTACCTGGCAAAGTTAAAAATTACAACGAGAGCCCATACTATAAAAAGGAGCTGCAAACCAAGTTTTCATGGAGCATGGAGTGGGCAGTGACCCCTCACGTTACCCAGTGCTGCTTGCTCCGTCTGTATCAAATTAAGCCATCTAAATTTTGCTAAATATCGAGACTTTTTGTTTCTCATTTACAACGTTCATGATTATTGCTCCCTCACTGAGCGCCCCCAGGGCACCAAGGATAAATAAACTGATCCCCCTTCCAGAAGGCCTCTCCTGGCTGCAGGGAGCTGGGCTGGGCACAGGAGGAAGACTGGGGGGGCTGAAGGCTCTGGGGGGTGATGTTGGCTCAGGGGTGTTATCGACGATAAGAGAAAGGTGATGACACTCAATGGCGAACAGAATCCAATTTTTACTGAGCACTACATGTGCTTATATACCATCTACAGGAAGGCTGGTTGTATTTCACTACAATAATTTAGTTAACCATCACACAGACAAACTTTACATTTTCACGTAATAAAATCTTATTTCCCATAAGCCACACTTGATTCAATCTTTTTGTAGTCAGAGCTCTGTTTGCTCTTGCCATGGCATCCTCGTTATTAAACTGCATATGCTGATTAGGACTGCAGTACTACCAGTCTCATTTGCATTACCCATATCCACAGGGTGTTAAACTGCTTATCTCAGGACCAAGATGTGTGTGGAGAGAAGTTAGGACAAAGGGGATATTTATGGGGCTATTTATTGATTTAAACCTCTCTCTCCCCAGCCAGATAATGACCACGTCCTATTTTCTTAAACTTGGGCTGCATTTTATCCCAAAGTAGGAGCATTTCCCACTCCCAGGACATCCAGTAGCACTTCCCCCTTGCTGCAGCTGGTTTTTCACAAAAGGCAGCACAAACCAGCTGGTTTGACCCCACACACTGGGAGCCCCAGGTGAACACAGCCCCCATCCCTGGTGTGCTGGGCTCAGTTAACACTGCCTAAGTCAGATGTGATGCTCGTGGTCTCCTCTCTGCTCTGAACAAACACAGTGCTGTCACTGTGGGGTCTCCTGAACTTGAGATCACCACAACAGGACATTTAGGTGGTTTAGAGTTCAAGTCTTCTCAGCCCGAGCACCAAAGGAGAGTCAGGAAGCTGTTTTCTGACGTTTCCAAGGTTGTTTATTCTTTCTTATCAAAGAAATTCTTTCTCTAGCTAACAGAAGTCTGTGTAGCATGTCGATCCAAGGCACACTCTACCTGCCCTTGGGCAGGACTTATCTTTTATACTATAAATTATGTACCTAATGTTTACAGTTACTTTCCAATACATGAGACCTTTATTACACTGTCCAACTTTGTCCCAAACCAATCCAGTGATGCCATCCTGTCTCAGAAGATGGATGACATGAAGAAGAAAAGACATACCACGCCCAAAATCCTCCATGTTAGCTGTAAACCTCCTAATATAAACATTTCTAAAAACTCACATTTCTACCTTCTAACAATCTAATTTATACTCTCAATTTTTGTGACTTGTAATTCTTCCTGCAATGCTGGTAATTTTTTCCAGGGACTAAAATCCAGTCCCCAGGGGTCTTGGGCACTATACCAAGCCCTCTGAGCCCCCTGCCTGCAGGGTCTTGAGGCATCCAGGGAAGCCAGGGCAACACCCTGGACTCCCACAAGTGCAGCCCCAGAAAGCAAAGCCTGTCCTGCCTCCTGGAAGTAAGTGGCTGCAAAGAATGAGACTGAAGTTGGAGAGGGGAGGGCTAAGCCAGGAGGAGCTGGGACAGGGAAGGATGACCACCCATATGTGCAGCTGAGAGTTAATTTGGTGTCCTGCATCTTTGACAGAAGTGGCAAAAACAATGTGTGGCTAACTGGGATGGCTGGTGGGAGGCCTGGAATTCCACGCTGGACCCAGGAGGTCTGTCCTGCCTGTCCTGGCACTGAGCTTCCCAGCCAGTGTTTAGTTTCAGTAACTGGCTTGCTTCCAAAAGATGTTTTTTCCATGCTCCTTGGGTTCCCCCAGATGCCTGTGGCAGCATCTGGAGACCCAGCCTGTGCCTAGGGAGCACCTGTGGATGGTTGGAGACACCACAGCTGCTTTGGGACAAGGGAGTTGGTGCCAGGTTTAAGGACAAGGAGGTGGCTCAAGTACCTCCTGCTCCAGTTGTGCTCTGCCATGGGCACTTCAGTGAGGAGATATCCCATAAAGCTGGGCTTTATCCCTGAGCAGCTGCTGCCTGTGGCCCTCCCAGCTGGGCTGAGGATGGGATGAGCAGTGCAGGGTCTCGCTGCTGAGCGAGGAGACTGCTGGGGAGATGTGACTGTGCAGGTGTCATCACCACAACCCTCCCAGATTCCACTGCATGGTGGAAAAGAACCATTTTTGACAGATGAATTCCAGAGTCTTTTCAGGTGCCCTCCCCTCTGACCCAAGTTGTAGCCAGCATTCCCGCTGGGCTTAGAGGAGACAGAAATATCCCACAGCCTCTGTCCCAACCACTGCATGGTCTGTGCTTATTTATCCCCTCTTGTGGATTGAAAGGGAAAGGCAGTCCCTCCCAGGGCAGCTGCTGCTGCTGAAGTGAACCCAGCTGTTTGTGGGGCTGAGGGGACGGAGAGCATGGAACGAGGCACTCCCATGGAGCTTTCTGTGATGGGTATCTGGATTTTTGTTCTAACCTGGGGTGAAACCTGGAGATGCAAAAACTTTCCAAGAAAATAGCTCTCCTCAGCCCACCAATTCATTTTGATCACTGAGGATGTTTGACTCCAGGTCCGTTTGAATCCAATAAATACAAAATACCATCAAAACAGGAAGCCATTTGAAAGGAAAATTGAAGTAAGATGCTTCTACATTGTCAGATTCTCCCTCTTCAATTTTTCCCCCTCCTTAGATGCAACTCAAATGAAATTGCTGCAATTTTGTAATATTTTCAATCCTGACTGGCTCTGGTGAAGTGCTCCTGGCTCTCTCCAGCAGAGCTAGTATTATCCCAGTCTCAGGCAAGAGGAGACAAAGGTATCTCCCCATGGCCAAAATTCCTTTCTCCTGATCTCAATTCACCAGAATCCTAGTCTGAGCTGACCTCTTCTCCAAGCCTTTACTCCCTGGCACAGCTATGAAATCAGTGCATGGGCACAGCTGTGGGATCAGTGCAGGGACACAGCTGTGGGATCAGTGCATGAGCACAGCTGTGGGATCAGTGCAGGGACAGAGCTGTGGGATCAGAGCAGGGACAGAGCTGTGGGATCAGTGCAGGGACACAGCTGTGGGATCAGTGCATGAGCACAGCTGTGGGATCAGTGCAGGGACAGAGCTGTGGGATCAGTGCAGGGACACAGCTGTGGGATCAGTGCATGAGCACAGCTGTGGGATCAGTGCAGGGACAGAGCTGTGGGATCAGAGCAGGGACAGAGCTGTGGGATCAGAGCAGGGACAGAGCTGTGGGATCAGTGCATGAGCACAGCTGTGGGATCAGTGCATGGGCACAGCTGTGGGATCAGAGCAGGGACAGAGCTGTGGGATCAGTGCATGGGCACAGCTGTGGGATCAGTGCAGGGACAGAGCTGTGGGATCAGTGCAGGGACACAGCTGTGGGATCAGTGCATGAGCACAGCTGTGGGATCAGTGCAGGGACACAGCTGTGGGATCAGTGCAGGGACAGAGCTGTGGGATCAGTGCATGGGCACAGCTGTGGGATCAGTGCATGAGCACAGCTGTGGGATCAGAGCAGGGACAGAGCTGTGGGATCAGTGCAGGGACACAGCTGTGGGATCAGTGCATGGGCACAGCTGTGGGATCAGTGCAGGGACACAGCTGTGGGATCAGTGCAGGGACAGAGCTGTGGGATCAGTGCATGGACACAGCTGTGGGATGAGAGCAGGGACAGAACTGTGGGATCAGTGCAGGGACACAGCTGTGGGATCAGTGCAGGGACAGAGCTGTGGGATCAGTGCATGGACACAGCTGTGGGATCAGTGCAGGGACAGAGCTGTGGGATCAGTGCATGGACACAGCTGTGGGATCAGTGCAGGGACAGAGCTGTGGGATCAGTGCAGGGACACAGCTGTGGGATCAGTGCATGAGCACAGCTGTGGGATCAGTGCAGGGACACAGCTGTGGGATCAGTGCAGGGACACAGCTGTGGGATCAGTGCATGAGCACAGCTGTGGGATCAGAGCAGGGACACAGCTGTGGGATCAGTGCAGGGACACAGCTGTGGGATCAGAGCAGGGACACAGCTGTGGGATCAGAGCAGGGACAGAGCTGTGGGATCAGTGCATGAGCACAGCTGTGGGATCAGTGCAGGGACACAGCTGTGGGATCAGTGCAGGGACAGAGCTGTGGGATCAGTGCATGGGCAGCTCCATGGGTCTGTGGGGATGGAGAGGAGCTGCAGCTCCAGCCCCAGCACACAGCACTGCTGCTTCCAGCACCATCCTGAGCTAAGCTTGGCACCTGGGAACAGGAATAGAGCCTTGAATGGGGTGGGCACCTCCATCTCCAGCACTGACCTTGCCATGAGGCCATCGGGTGTCTCTGCCCTGCTCCTGGGCTTGGCTCCAGCACCAATAGGATGAAGCTCTGCCTCAAATATCTGTAGAACCCACCTAGAGAAGGTTGGAGAAGAGCTGGAGAAGGACAGAGATGCCCCAAAGCCCTAAGGTTCTTCCCAGACACATCAATCTGCTGTTTGAAGTGGCCAGTGAGCTCTGCCAATGTTACTGCGCTGTGTTACTCCCTATTTCCCTGGGGAACGTGGGAGAAAAGCTGGGCAGCCCTGTGTTTTCCTAGTGGGAATCTCCTGGCAGTTCTGCAGGGCATTCCCAGAGGCAGGGAGGGGGTCACACCATGCCAGGACTGCAGGCATGGGGCCCAGAGCATCTGTTGGTGCAAAGCCCAAGGGTGAGTGGTCCTAATGCCCTAGCCCTGAACCTTTATGAGACTGGTGACACTTCTACCCTTTCAAAAGCAACTGGGGGCATAATTATTCCAGGGAGCTGGTCCTGACCTCCCAAAACACAAACCCAGCCTCTGCAGCGCTGCTTCAATTCCTGCTGACCAGGGGCCAGCCCTCAAGGAAGGCAGGGGGCTGGAATGAGGGATTTGGGGCAGCCTGTGGCTGTATGACCCTGCTGTGACACACCAGCCACTCACTGCTTAACAGATGATGCCAGGGAGGCAGGGGCTGGATGGTTTTAGCAGCATCCCTGGAATCAGGCTTTGAGCACAGGGCAGGTCTTCCAGAATGAGTCTGGGAAAAAAGCTGGTAAAAGGAAGTGCCTTAGCATGGGTGATTTTTCCTGAAAATTCCACTGCTCATAGGATAAAGCATGCTGTGACTGAGGAATCATTCCTCAGTGACGTGGCAGCTTTTGTTTTTGTGCACAGGAATCGTTTTTCAGTCAGCTGGTGACACTGCAGCCTTTCATTGCGAAGTAAAGAAAGGACAATCAGAGTGAAAGGCTGGAAAGCTGGAAGGCCTCAAGGAATGCCATGCTTCCACCTCCTGATGCATTGCCTCTGCTTTGTTGGCCTGTACCAATCAAACAACATTTCTACTGCTTCAGGTTCAAAATGCAGCTGTTTGTAGCTGAGGGGAGATTGTTTACATGTGCTGCCTCCCCACTGCATTTGTGGGGCCACTTCTGAGCCCAGACCTGAACAGCAAATGTGCATTTGAGCCATCTGTGCTTTAATTACTGCCTGACACTGCTAATCACGAGTGCCACGGTGAGCTCAGCTCACACCCTTCTGCCATGGCATTACTGCAGCAGGCAAAGGAATGCCTCCTGGAAAGCTGCTTGGAAAACGTGATTGAACAGTGAACTTGTGGAGCTGTGGGAGACTCCTTCCTCCTTTTCCCAGTCCAAGGCAGTGGGAAATAAAGAAATATGGGATGAAGCCTGGCATTCCCAAAATGCTGGGGCTGCTGTAGGCAGGGAAATCACTGCTCACTTCCCCCTCTGCCCCGGGGCTACTCTCAGCCCTATCCATGTGGAATTGGCACTGGGATGTCACTGCTCCAGCACCAGGGCCTGGGAGGGGTGTTTGGGGATGGGCTGACAGCAGCTTTGGGTGTAGCAGGGGATGTATGCCAGTGCTCACTGGCTGTGACAGTCAGCCAGCCGTGGTTTGCCCCTGTCACCACTTCAGAGACCTCTCCTGGGACTGCTGAGCTGCAGACACCCAGCAGCTCTTGTTCGGGTCGTCCTCTCTGTCCCTTTGGCCATGGACCAGCTTTAGCCCCAGCTCTGCAGGGCGGGGAAAAGATTTGTGCCTCCAAAAACCCGGAGTGGCACTGGCAGAGCCACCTTCCCTTCACAGCCAGCTTACAGCAAGGTGGGAGTGCTGGCTTCGACCTGAACGTGGCCCCAGATGACCCAGGAAATCCTGTTTAGACATTTGCTGTGCAGGAAAAAAAAAAATGCTGCCAGAAGGGAAATTTGGAGAGGCAGTGAGTGATTCCCTGGGGACACAGTCACAGCAGCTCAGTACCCAGTCACATCTGTGGAGCTGGCCAGGGTACCAGGCAGGAGCAGCCAGGGACGTTCCCTGAGCAAAGGGATGCTCTGCCAGAGCGAGGGAGGGAGGCCCACAGATCCAGGGGGGGAGGAGAGGAGTGATGGCAGCAAGGCTTTGTAAGAAGGGAAGGTGTCTTGTGTGGAGACACCTGAGAAAACTGATGGTGGCACGAGCCTGGGTGGAGGTGGATGGGAGGCTACACCCCCGAATATTTCTGTTAAACACCTGGACAACCACCTAGGCTGGTGGATAGGTAAAAATGCCACACCTGTTACTTCCTGTATGTTGAAAATGGAATTTCCCTTGTCTTGCCTTCCCCTCAACCCTCCCATGCAGACTTGGAGAGAGGCAAAGCAAAACCCAGACTCTGGAAAAATCCTCTGCTGTGTTTAACACAGCACTTCTATAAATTACAGTGCTGTGACTTTTGAAGTCTAACATTTAGAAAAATTGATGGTGGTTTGGGAAGCTGTAACCACAGCTTGCTGCAAACCAGGGATCCCTGTTTTCCAGGAGATATCGTAAGTTCTGCCAGTCCAGATGGCAAAGTTTTAATCTGACAGCCAGTCTGGGATGAAATATTGCTGTAGCTTGGAGCAGTGCAGTTCTCTGGCCCATATTTTAGCATATCCGTGTTTGTGGGAGGGAGCAAACATCTCTCTCAGCAGTCTGGAAGTCTGAAATATTGGTCATTCCAGAGGAAGGGATTAGTGCTCCAGGCACGGCTGAGCAGTAAATGAAAAGCTCGTTAGTACAAGATATATGGAAGGAGCTGATGTGTGTTATGGCCCCAGCCCCATGTGAGCAGTCCACGTGCAGCTGAACAGCAGGATTTTTGTCATCTCTGCCCCCATCTCCTTCCCCTCCAGAAATCCCCTGGGAATCCAGAGAGCCACGTCCTGGAGGCCAAAGGGTCCCAGAGTGGGAGGAGAAATATGTCTGAAAGCTGCACAGGGGGAGCTGGGCTGAGAGGCTCCTGGTAGGAACACAGGGATGCCCTGTGGGTGGTGGGAGGCTGCTGGGGCTCTGGCTGTGCCAGAGCTGCACTTTCTAACCAGGATTTGCCATTCCACACCACACTGGTGCAGAACCACATGGCTGAGTCTGAATCACAGGGTCCTCTTCACCCCTCACACTTTTTTCTTTTCCTGAAAAAATCTCCAGTTCTCTCACGATATCCCCTTTTGCTACACGCATCTATAACCCCAATACTGATTTTAGTCTTTTCCTCCCAACCTCACACCTTCCAACTCCTGACTCAACCCCTCAAGTCTCCTCATCGTGAGACTGGCATCCAAGTTATGACAATTTATAAATAAAACACATTTGGGGACTTTGTTATTTGGTCTTGGGTTCCGGAGCCTGCAGGACACTCCTGACATACCTTTTCAAGTTTCCCCTTCTGCACCCAGAAGCAAGAACTTAATGAGTTTCTCCCACATTCCCCCAACTCCAGAGTCTGGAGCTTAAATGAAAATCTTCACCTCTTGTAGAAATGATGATAAATTCTCTCGAGCTGAGGCACTGCCATCTGTAACACACTCCATGTACCACAGACCTCCCCATGTCCCACCTGCTCCCTTGATCCCTGGGTTGTGCTCCTCAGAACAGGCTCCCTTGGGATTTCCTCCAGCCACCTTCTTGGTTCACCTCCATTTGTCATCCCAAGGGCTTCCCACTTTCTTCCCTTCTTCTCTCCCTTCAACAGCCATTCTTCTCTTTCCCTGAATTATCCCTGGTTTTCCCCCACAGCCAGCATCTCTGTGCTCACTCCTGCTCCCTGGCTGGAGGGGGGTGCTCCCCTTGCTACCCTTCCTCTGGTGGGGTTAAAGCAGGTACTGCCCACCCTTCTGCAACCCTCTCCAGGTCCAACACCTGCACAGGTGGGACCATGCCCAGGAAACCTCCCACACCACCACAGGCATTGGCCAACCTCGGGGCTGGCACTGCCAAAGGAAGGAGCCCTTGGAAGAAGCTCTGGATGTGCAGCAGTGCCCAGGCTGCTGGGGGCAGGCAGCAGGGAGCTCAGCGCAGTGGTTGGGGGGTGCTGGAGGGCAAACACCAGTCCAGAGACCTCACCCATTGTCTTGAACACCTACCTGTACAAGGCAGAGGCTGCTCTCTTCAGCCCTTTGGGTCTGTTGGGTTTGGGCTCCCCGGCCATGTTGATGTCTGCAAGGAAGGGACAAGCAGCTGTGACATGGCACGTCCCCAACCACCTTCACCTGTACCTGGGCACGGAGCTGGGGTGGATGCACACAGCCCTGCCGGAGAGAAATGAGCTCCTCCACACCCCCCACCCATCTCCACCTGCTTCTGGCACATCTGGGGCTCCACAGGAAGGTGAATAACCCCTTGCACTTGGCAAACCTCTTCTTTTCCTTTCCAGGGACACTCACCATTCCCTGAGCAGCCAGCACCCTGCATATGGTGCACTCCACACACACAAATTCAGGACAGCTTTCTTGGGAGAATTTGGTGTGATAAGGCAAAATCCAAACCTGTTGCATGGTGCTGACTGCTGACTATCCAGCCCTTGATCCTTTGGGAATAACAAGGAATGCTGGGCACAAGCCAGCTGGGCACTGCTGCAGATCTGGCTGTGTTCCACTCTGCACATGCCTGCAGTCTGCATCTTCTGCCAGGGGAGTGGAGAAGGAGCTTCTCTAATCCCCTGAGGAAATGTCACTCCTTGGCCATGGTGCCAAAATGTGCTTTTGATGTGAGAATAAAGTGACCCAGCCAATTTCATGGAGCTGCCAAGAGCCCGGCAATCCAACATCGGGTGTGGAGCCAGAACTCAGTGAGGTGAGGGCTGGCAAATGCCCTGCTGCCTTTTTCAGTCAGCCCTAAACCCTGCTGGTTCTTCAGGTCCTGTGTGTATGAAGAAGTGTCAGACCTCTGGGCACGTCAGACCTGAGCTGTGCAAGATAGGATTTCCTCACGTGGACTAGCACTGCCAAGCCCACCATGAAACCACGACCCTCAGACACGGCAGGGATAAACAGAAAGGAGTATTTATGTAAAAAACCCCCTCATACTTCAAAAATCCAAGCAGTGGAAGGTGAGGGAGTGAAAAGACCAGCTGCTGAGTCCGTGGGGTAAGAGAGGGTAAGAGCCCTCTCCATCAGCTGGTGTGAGTGCAGTGATCTCCAGGAGCTTGGAGGAACCACACCTGTGTCTCTGGAAAAGGCTGGGTGGGTTCAGGAGACTCTTCATCACAGGTGCACCTCCTGAACCTGTTGGTCCTCAGGGGTCTGTCTTGAACTGCCCTGAGGGACCTGGTGCCCCAGAGAGAAACAGGGGCTGAGTGTCCCATTGCTGGGTACATCCTGCAGCTCCATGAGACCAGTGTCCCACAGGAGCATTGGGATGGACCAGAAAGGTGGTGGCAGAAAAAGATCCCAAAATGGTTTGGGTTGGAAGAAATATTCTCTGAAAGCCCATCCCATTTCCACTCCCTGCCATGGGCAGGGACTCCTTACACTATCTCAGGGTGCTCCCAGCCCAATCCAGCCTGGCCCGGGACACTTCCAGGGATCCAGGGACAGCCACAGCTTCTCTGAGCACCCTGTGCCAGGACCTCAGCACTGTCACAGGGAGGAATTTCTTCAATGATGCCTTGCTTTCTGCTACCTGAACCTTAGGGGGCATCCAGTCAGCTTTTAGCACCATTTAAAACTTCTGGTTTTTTCATGCTCTATGAAGGGATTTTATGAGGAAATGTGGACAGGTGGGTTCACACACCATTAGAATAAAGAGCCTACAAACTGATCCAAAGGAACATCCTGCTGACTTAGGTATTAATCAGGAAAACCATCTTCAGGAGCACAGGAAGGCAGCACTGCTGGGACAAGCTGAGCAGGAGCAGCACAGGCTGCACATGCAGGACACGGCTCTGGAGGAGCATGGGCACAGTCCCACTGCTCAGGGTCTTGATGTACAATTCCTTGGCTGCCTTTTAGGGTCTATCAAGAGACCTTATTCCTGCTGAAGTGGGAGCTTGGCCTCTTTCTGAGTTTGAACAACAAAAGTGGTGTGGTATGGTGTGGTTGGCCCAGCCATTGCACCAGGGGCTTCTCTGGAGGCACGTTCCCATCAGAGCCTGTGTTTTCCTTGCTGCCTTCCTCCCTCCACCCTGCCATTCCCAGCTGCAGGACAGTGTTGAACCTGAATGGTGAGAGGGCTGCACAGGGCAGGCTGCTGCCAGCAGGAACATTTCACACACAGTCACCTTTCTGAGCTTGATGAGCCACCAAGGCTGCTGGCACTACAGGGGAACAGAGGGATCAGTCCTGCTTTGCTGCATCCCAGGACACATCCCTGGCCAGCTGCAGCTCCCTGGCTGTGAACCCTTTCTGCTGTCAGGGTGCATCTTGCTAGCAGCCAGTCACTGTTCCTGCAGACTGGAGAGCCCCTGACAGCACCAGGCTGGGGAACATCCTGCAAGGGAAAGGCACCGGAAGCCCAGGAGGAGAGAAGAACAACAATTAGCTCCACTTGCTGGTCGTCAGTGCTACAAAGAGCCCTGTGGAGCCCTCAGTGGCACCTGACAACAGCAGGAATTCATACTCTCAGCTATGGTGGTGATGGGCAGTCAGATCCCACAAGATTCCCTTCTGAGTGAAAAAGGAGAGACGAGAGCTCAGCAGGAACATCAGCCTGAACAGATTTTGCATCTCATTCCCATTGTGGCTCCCTCCTCTGCATCACTGACTCCATCTGCCCACCCCAAGGAACTGCTGATCCCTCCTGCTCATATCCAGGCACCCATTCCCACACTCAGTGGGGAGGCTGTGCTTTGTCCAGTCCACGTGGCAGGGGCAGGGGATGGTGTGGATCCAGCATGCAGTGCCTCCCTGGGGCAGCTGCCTCCTGCAGTGACTGGGGTGTCTGCAGAAGGCACTCCAGAGGCTGCCAGGACCTGCAGGGACAGTCCCCTCAGCAGGGTGACTGCAGTGTCCCCTGTCAGTCCCAGCCTGTCCTCCCCTCTCCACATTCCTACACAGCCATCCCTTCCCCTATCTAGAGAAAAGCTTCCAACCTTGATTGTCTCTTCTCTGCTGGGCTCTCCTGCAAGGTGAGATCCCAGGGCTCACTCCTCTCAGGAACAGCAAGGGGAAGCCTGAGGAGCTCTCCTGTGCTCAGACTGGCCCATGAAGGCCAGGCATATCAAAGGCAGCCGAGTTTGCACCTCATCCAGGACATGAACAGGACACCCAGCTATCACACAGTCCTTTTGGAATTCCAGGCCCTTGGGACCAGCAGAGGTTTCAGAAGTTTTCTGAGAGGAGATTTTTCTCATGGCAAACCTTTCACCTCTCTCTTCAGCTAAGTGAGCAGGTGCTCCCTGTTTCTAGGCCACATCTCCTGGGTTCCCCAAGGCCCTCTCCATCCTATCTCAGCCTGCACATGTGGGCAACATCTGGGCTGGAAGCATTCCTGGCACGCTGAGCTCTGCCAGGTCTGCAGCTTCACTGTCTGGAACTCGAGAGAAGTGAGCAGAAGTTTCTGGTGTCTGGATAAACCTCAGAGGCAACAGCATGGCCTCAACACAACTTCTTATGTCAGGCTGCTGTGCCAGCAGCAGAGTGGGAATGGGCTGTGAATTGCTCTCCTGGGTGTCCACTGCCCAAAGCACCCTTGGAAATCACCATTTTTCATTAAAACTCCTCTCCCCAGTTACAATTCTCAGCTGGGAGCTGGTGACACCCCAGAGCAATCTGAAAAAGCAAAGATGCAGCTGGGGGGAAGTTCTCTCATTTAACATCTGCTGGCTGAAGTTAGGCAGAGCTGGTCTGGAGATGAGCTCCCGTGACAGGCTGAGGGTAAGGCCTGGTCCTGGAAGGGAATCACTGAATCACAGAATGGCTTGGGTTAGAAGGGACCTCAAAGCCCATCCCATCCCACCCCCTGCCACGGGCAGGGACACCTTCCACTATCCCAGGCTGCTCCAAGCCCCAGTGTCCAACCTGGCCTTGGGCCCTGCCAGGGATCCAGTGGAAACCACAGCTTCTCTGGGCACCCTGTGCCAGGGCCTGCCCACCCTCACAGGGAAGAATTCCTTCCCAATATCTCATCCATCCTTACCCTCTGGCAATGGGAAACCATTCCCTGTGTCCTATCCATGGCTTTGATACCAGGCAATGGTTTTTCCCACCCTTTTTCTTCCCCAGCAGTTCTAGGACAAGGCCATGGGATGATCCAGAACTGTGGTTTCACTGTTTGGCTCCTACAATCACAGCCCAGAGCTGAGGTTTTGGGTCACAATGTCACACGTGCCTTTGATCCCATCCCACATGGGAGCTGGGAGCCTTTAGCCTGTGCCTGGGGGGGCTTTTTGGATGCTGATGTCCAGCTCTGTGCCTGGCCATGGATCCTGCTGACCCTGACATGTCACTCTGGCCCTGCTGGGTCATCACTGGGTCATCTCTGACCTGCTCTGCAGATCCAACATCCCAGTCTGACCTGGCACTGGCCATACCTTCACCATCCTCTGTGGAACTGATGCTGTTTTGGGTCTGGTCTCTTTTGTTCTTTTATATATGTTCGCTGTATTCTTCACACATATATTTGTAACTCTGTCACCTATTGTATTAGTGACTAATTTTCCCAGTACTTTTCCATGGCCTTTCCCTAAACAGTAAGACAAAACAAATTCCAGAGCTCCAAGCCCAGGGGGGTACAAGACCCCTGTGCTACCTTGGTTCTTCCTGGGCACCAAGGCTGAGAACAACTCTTCAAGAGGCATTTTTGTAGACAAAGTACAACTAGTGCCCAGAGGGGGGCTCCAGAGAAGGGGCTTGACCTGGGGGGGAATTACCTCACCACTTATGCTCCTAATTAGTGTTTTTTATCAATTATACTGATTTCCTAAAACCTATAAAAATATACTCATCTCTAGGCAAGGCTTTTGTGGACATCTTTTCATAACTGCCCCTGAAGGCCTCCAAATAAAAATCCAGATTTATATTACTTCCTTACTAAAATCACATGATTTCCCCTTTTGCTACACCCACCTATAACCCCAATACTGATTTTAGTCTTTTCCTCCCAACCTCACACCTTCCAACTCCTGACTCAGCCCCTCAGTCTCCTCATCATGAGACTGGCATCCAAGTTATGACAATTTATAAATAAAACACATTTGGGGACCTTGTTATTTGGTCTTGGGTTCCTGAGCCTGCAGGACACTCCTGACATACCTTTTCAAGTTTCCCCTTCTGCACCCAGAAGCAAGAACTTAATGAGTTTCTCCCACATTCCCCCGACTCCAGAGTCTGGAGCTTAAATGAAAATCTTCACCTCTTGTGAAAATACTGATGAGAGGAATGATAGATTTGTCTTTACAAACAAGCTGTGGATCTGCTGGTAGGCAAGACTAGCACTGAGAGATAAAAGAAACAATGGGATGGATTCCACTGATTGATGAATGGAAAAAAGATATTTGCCTTTACAAACAAACTGTAGGTTTGCTGGTAAATGAAACTGGAGATTGAAAGGCGAAGGAACCAATGGGGGAAAACTATGAATTCTACAAGAATTGAAAGTTTAAAGGGAGGGTTATACATCTGAAGGGATCCTGAAGCATCAGGTGCTCCGGGCAGGCTGTACCTCTCAAGTACCTCAGCCAATGGGAAAAGAGAGAGGGAAATGCAGCCAGGAAATTGGGATAAAAGGAGGCTCTGTCCTCCAAGAACTTGAGAGATCCCAGTGGAATGCCCCATGGCCTCTCCCTTTCTTCAAATAAAGCTAAAAGGACTCCTCTGTATCCTTTTTGGACATAAACATCTGATGTTTGTGAATTTTCCTAACAATCCTAAATTCTCTCAAGCTGAGAGCTCACTGGCATCTACTTCATTTCCAAACTGAGGTGAGGGGGTGGGGGGGAGAGGGGGAAGGCCTTGGGACATCCCAGCCAGCAGGCTGCTGGCCAGGGAAGACACTCACCCAGCGTCTGTCCGGCCAGCACGCGGCCGTTCTCGCCCAGCACGGCGGCGCGCGCGTGCCTCTCGTTGGAATACTGCACGAAGGCGTAGCCCTTGTGCACGGAGCAGCCGACCACGCGCCCGTACTTGGAGAAGATGGTCTCCACATCCGACTTCTTCACCACCGCCGTGTTGAGGTTGCCGATGAACACCCGCGAGTTGATGGACTTGGGGTCGTTCTTGTTGGTGATGTTGCTCGTCTGCACTTTCAAGGACATCTTGGACGCCTGCAAGGATAGGTGGAGTCAGGGGGGGGAGGTGCGTAAAGGAATTCACAGAAAAAGAAAAAATTCGCAGAAAAATGGGTGAGGGACAAATCTCTCAGTGGAGGAAGCAGCTCCTCAATTTCAACTGGTCACAGTGGAGCAGATCCCATCTGTGTTAGGAGACCACTGGCACAGTCAATCCTAAATTCTTGCTAGAAATTAGCTGATCAGGCTGACACCTGGTTGGTTCTTTGCAGGGCCAGGAGTTGAACTTTCATGATGCTTGTGGGTCCCTTCCAGCGCCGGGTATTCTGTGATTCTGAGGTTGCTTTTAGGGGAGAAATCAAGATTTAAATCCATTTCACATTTAAGTAAAAGCTATAATGGTATCATACCAAAGCTTTTACCTCTCTATGCTAAATCACAATTCAAAGAGCTCTTTTTGAAGCAGTCTGTATCAGTGGTTCATGCCCGCTTTTCCAGGATTTCCCCTGCCAGCACCTCCCAGCCCAGCCCTCACCATGCACGGGGATGTGTTTGTCCCTGTGAGGCCACACTTGCACCTGGAAGGAGACTTGGGAGTTCTGGATATAAATGAAGAGTTTTAAGCAATGATCAGCCCATGTGCTCCTGCTGGCGCCTGCACCGCGCTGCCTGCACGCGGGGTTTAGGGCTGGACCTCGTGCAAACAGGAGGTGTCACTGTTAGCTCGGAAATCACCATCACAGCAGCTGCGAGCCACTCCAACCCCCTTCCCCTTCCTTGCTGCAAGGCAGGAACACATCTGCCCTCTGAGCACGAGGGACAGGGCTGGAAGTCCTGTGAAATCCAGGGCGGTGTCTGCTCAATCCAGCAAAACCCACAGCTGTCCAGAGAGATCAGCTTGATTTCCACCCTCCAGCCGCAGAGGGATGCTCTGGGATCCCCGCAGGGTGTGGGGCTTACCCGGGGGCTGTGCAAGGCGTTCTGTGATGCACACTGTGGTGCTGCTCTTCCCCAGCCCCTTCCAGCAGCGGCCACGCGTGTTCCCACTCCCAGGGGCAACACCACCGGGGTGTCCACAACTTCTGGAGGCTGCCTGGTGTCCCCTGCCTGGCTGTCCCCAGCACCTTCCCTGGTACTGCCTGGCTTCGGGGCTTTCTCTGGGCTCCAAGCCCAAGGGTGAACAGCCTGGTCCGAGGTGGGGACAGTGGCAGATGCCTGCCTGCACTGCTGCAGCCCCTGTGGACCCTGTCCCCCTGGTCCCCAAGCCCTGGCAGGCTCTGCTGGCCCCAGCCCAGCCTGCCCAAGGCACCGGCAGGGCAGTGGGGGAAGTTCCAGCTCTGCTGAGCCCTAAGCCACAGAGTTCCCTTTCCTACACTCCTGCCCTGGCAGGCTGAGCCTGCCACAAGAAAAGTCACAATAGCCACAATATCTTGGGATTGCATCCAGGACACGGAATCTCTGGCTGCTTCTCTCTCCTCTGTTAGAGGGGATAACATCATCACAGCCACCTCACCCTTGGCCAGGGGAGCCCAATTTTGCCTCCTCAGGGGATGGATGCTTTCCCTTCTGAGCCCCCAGTCCCACAGGATGGGATCTGCTCCTTCCTGAGGGTGCCCACTCAGACAAGCATTGGTGTGTCAGGGCTCACCAGCACTGCTCCAAACCCCAGGAACTGAAATTCCAGTCCAGGACTGGGCCACGGGAGGAGACTGCCCCATCCCCACACTGAGGGTGTTTGCAGCCTGAGCCAGGAGCCACAGGATGCTGGAACAATCCCCCAGCAATGGGCTCTGTGCCCAGCTGCCAGGGGTACACCTCCACCTTCCCGCCTGGGAGCACGAAGAGCTGACACCCCATCCCTTTCACCATTTAAAGAGCACTGGAGAGCCCTGGCAAGTCTGAGCCTCTCTGTGAAGATGTGGCTCCACAATAAATCTCCTCTGGCTCCAAACCCTGTGACTCCATTAACCTGCCACTGAGGCTGGAAATAATCTTCCTGTTAAATCCAACCATAAAAAAAAGTTAGACTAGTCTGAGTCTGGCTCATTGTATTTTCCCTTTCATACTTATAGATTAAAAGAGCCAGAGACTTTTATTACTTTAAAACCAATTTCTGGCAGGCAGAGTTTTCCTAAAAACACTAGGATATATAGCCAAAGGACATGACTTTCAAAGGAATCTAAGTGAATTCAATTCTCAACCTTTGGCAAGTGGTGCTCCAGCTTCCACCCATGCTCTTTATGTGAACTTGTTTTTGCAGTGCCACCTGGAAGAGGCTCTCAAAGGAAACTGGTACAGATGGGGAGAAATGGAGGCTTTTTCCAGCTCTTTGGTCACTCTGGGTAGCCAGATTAAGCCTCAAGGACTCATTACACAGAAATTCTGAATATCTGCACCAAACCCAGCTGAAGGCTGCTCCAGGGTGACCAAGGAATCTCCATCCTAAACATGGTCAGTGCCCAGGGAATCTGCATCTGAATGTGGTCAGTGCCCAGGGGATCTCCATCCTGAGCGTGCTGGGAGTGGCTGAGGCTGTGCAGGACCATCAGAGAGCCTGCACACTTGTGGGGTGTCTGCAGCCAGGTGGCCCTGGGTGGCCCTACTGCCCTGGGGGTACATCAGACCTGCTGTGAACCCACGGACAGCTCTCCTTTCCCTGGAGATTCAGCAATGTCACACTGGTGACTCCAGCACGTGTCACACCTGGTGACTCCTGGAGTCTCCAGCTCCTGAAGCCTGTATTTTCTTGTTTCAGAGCCTGTTTGCCTTGGCATCTCTTTTCCAGGCCATGCCACAGGGACACCCTTGGTCCTTCTAAGCTGTTTCCCCTCTACAGGATGCACTCTTACTTTTCCATCTTTATCTGGTGGAGTCTGGGCAAGTCTCCAACCCATTTTCTACCCATTCATGGCCCTCCTTTCCCCCAGACCTCAGAGAAATTCCCCTGGTCCCTGGGCAGAGTCTCAGCCCTTCTCCCCATCCTTGGAACCCACCATCCAGCTTGCACTGTCCTGGGGCCTCTATCCCACCTGGATGCCAGGATGTTGCAGGACCCTGTCCAAAGCCTTCCTGAAGTTAGGGCAGGCACCAACCACTTCACTTTGCCACAGAAAAAGAAAAGTAGCTTGATGAAATTTGGCCACACCATTGCTAGGTCTGGTCCTGCTGCAGGCACTGCTGAGGAAATGTTCCCTTCCTCCAAATCAGACACAGCACTCACATCAAATACACCCCTGGCTCTGCTTTCACACCCCAGCACTGAAGAACTTCACTGCTGCCAAGCCCAGTCCCAAATGAGAGAAAGCCCAAAGCCTCCCTAAGGATTAAACAGCCCAGTCAGGTATTATTTACATGAGCCTGAAGCACTGCCCAGATGTTTGCAGCTGCAAACCCCAATTACATCAGGGGCTGAGCTCTTTAAGCCTGTGTAGGAGGGAAGTGGGTTAAGCTGCCTCTGTGCCTGGGCTGGAACAGGCTGGCTGCAGGATTCATGTGGGATGTGGGGAAGGTGGGGGTATAAAACTGTGTTTTCCCCCAAATTCCATGCTGCCACATCACCCAGCTCTGCAGCTGGATTTGTGGATTTACTTCCCCATGTGGGTTTGCTATTACAAAAAAGAGACCTGGATGAAGCCGAGGTGTGGACAGGAATGTACCGGATGATCTTCACTGGGAGAAGGAAATCTCCTAAGGCATCTCCCAAGATGAAGTTTTTGGATACCATGGAGTTGTGAGGGTTGGAAAAAGAGTCTGTGCCTCTCCTGGGTCCATGCTGCCCATCCCCACCTTGCACCCTCCTTGTGCCTCCTGTGACTTTCCCCAGGCTTCCTGCAGCTGGACCTGCCCGTGCTGTGCTTGTTCCCTGTGCTGTGCTCCCTTCCTGGGAGGCTGGGTCCCAACAATCCCATGAAGCTGCACCTGGGATGAGCAATTCCCACTGCTGTCACTTTATAAAGCCTTACCTACGGGTATTTTATAATTTGTAATTTATAATTACCTATGGGTAACACACCCCACACTGCAGGGACCAGTGATGGAGTGGGGAGCTCATCCCTTGGAATTCCCAGTGGCTCCAGGGTCGCCTTGGGATATGGCAGGTCTGTGCAGGGGATGTGCCTGGGCCGATGGGAGATGGGACAGGGCCGCCAGATGGCCAAGCCAAGATCAGGCAAGGTGATGGGAGGGAGGCAGTGGGACCCTGGTGTCTCTGCAGATGGGAGCTCTCCAGGGCCATCTGCCCACGCTCTGCTGGCCCTGCCAGGGCAGGCAGCAGGGATCTGGCAGCAGGAAGAAGGGAAGGCCAAGTATGGGGGATGCTCAGAGGGTTTGTGGCTCATCACTGGTGTCTCACAATCCCCTGGGCACTGTGTGCCAGCACCCTGTGCACAGTGCTCTGCTGCTGCCACACACGAGCCAGGCACTCCCTGGAGAAATCAGCCTCCCTTTCTCCTCTGTCCTACTCACTTGGGACTTCCTTTTAAACACAGCAGTCACTTGGCAGCACTTCATGGCCTCCTTAGTGTAACAACTGGAAAAGGGCATTTTAACTGTGGCTGTTAATATTTCATACTCCCCCTCCCCGCATTCCAGCAGGGAATGTGTGTCCAGATGAAATCCAGTACAGCCATCAGCTGGGAAAGAGCAGAGCACCACAGCTAAGGAGGAGAGCAGCCTCTCCAGCCACCATCACTGGGATACACCATGAACATCCAGCAGGGCTGAGTCAGAGCAGTGCAGAGCAACTCGGTGATGTGTTTGGTCTGGAACACCCACACAGCATACACACATATTCCTGGTAATTCCAGGATATCCCAATAGCCACTGCTGGCATCAGCAGGTGCATTTCCACATCCCTCATCCCACAACTGCCACAAGATGGACTAGAGCTGGGAAAGAGAAAAGACAAGAGGCAACAAGGAATAATACTTGGGCATGAATAAATGAGTGTGTAAAGGGGTTCTTCACCTCCAGGACCCCAGAGAATGTCAAGGACAGAGTACTAGGATTATCCCTGTTTTCTGCAAAGGAAGCTGGGGTCCAGACAGGACAGGTCTGGGGTAGAGGGGTGTGAGCCCCCAGCCTCATCTTCCTTCCTTCCTTCCTTCCTTCCTTCCCTCCCTCCCTCCCTCCCTCCCACCTGCCTGTGCCATCCCCTCTGCACAGGGGACAGCAGTTAGACCACACCATGGTGACCCCAGGAGCATCTGGGGATGTCCATCTGCATCCAGGCTGGGCTCTCCAGCACGCTCTGACCACCACCCCTGCAATCTGACCCTCCACACACCCCTGGAGCCTGGGCACAAGGCTGTGTGCCACTGTCAGGTAGGAAGAAAATACAACAGGGATTAACTGAGCTTTGCACTCCAGAAATTCAAGGATCCCCTGTGCCACTTTTTAGGGGTGATGAGGACCACTCCAGGGTCCCAGTGAGCTCCCATACCCCAGGTCAGGCTGTGCCCACCTGCACATGCTGGGAGGGGCATGGATGCCAACAAGCTCCTCTCCCTGCCTCTGCTTCTCCTCTTTTCCTGTGACAGCACACCTGGCAGCAATGTCATGCACCGTCCCCCCTGCTGCTGCCAACGTGCAGGAATCCCTTAAAAATCCTGCTATTCGAGGCAGGAACAGCCCAAGGCTGGCACTGGTGTGCTGATAAGCTGTCCCCTCCCTGCTCCCAGTGCCTTGTTTCCCAGATTAGCTGGTTAATTGAGAGCCAGGTGGCTGCAAACCCCAGGGGCCGGTGAGTGACGAACTGTCATGGCAGGAGAAGGGAAAGCAAAAAGCAAACCCAGGCCCCTGTCTCCTGCAGGAGCTCTTTGTGTCACTGTGATGGCAGCAGCCAGGCTCTTCTGCCCCGCCAGTCACGTCTGCTCACGGGAGGGGAGATGCACTTTTCTATCCTGCCCACATCTCCACCCAGTACCACCAAGATTGTTTTTCCAGCTTGGAGGTTTGACAAATGCAGACATCCTGCAGGGACCTCCAGCAAGGGCCAGAGGGACAAACCTGGTTCCTGCCAGGTTTGGGGCAAATTTGGCACTTGGGGTATTGGAAAAAGCACTAACAACCTGTGTCTTGCCAGCATGGATGCATGATCCAGATTGTGGAGCTCCAGTGGGACTGGGGTGCACCTTGCTCAAGTCTTTTTAACCACCTCAGATACTCCTGTGCAGGGCAAACCCCAGCCCTGACCTCACTGCTTTCATCCCAAACCTTTCACATCCAAACATCCTTCTTGCCACTTGCAAGGGAACAGCACGGAAAAGTTTTGGTACTTGATGAGGACAAAACTCTGAGTAGGGTCTGTTGTGACAGGACACAGGGGAATGGTTTTAAACTGAAAGAGGGTCAGTTTTGGTTACATATTAGGAAGAATTTTTCCCTGTGAGGGTGCTGAGGCCCTGGCACAGGGTGCCCAGAGCAGCTGTGGCTGCCCCTGGATCCCTGGCAGTGACAAAAATCCACCACGGGAGTGATCTGCGCTTTTTTGCAAGCAGCCAGAAAGAAGAGTTTTAGGGAGGGCCTGGGCAGTCAACATTCCCTAGCACAAACAAATTGGCACAGCTGTCCCACAGGGAGGATCTCACTTCAAGCAGCCATCAAGATTCTCCTTGGCTCTGAGAGGTTCAGGAGAACCACAGGATCACAGAATGGCTGGGTTGGAAGGAACCTTAAATATCATCTTGTTCCACCCCCTGCCATGTGCAAGGACACCTTCCCCTATCCCAGGTCACTCCAAGCCTCAATGTCCAACCTGGCCTTGGGTACTTCCAGGAATTCAGAGGCAGCCACAGCTGCTCTAGCCAACCTGCTCCTGTTTTGTTGTTTTTTTTTTTTTTGTTTGTTTGTTTGTTTTTTTTTTTTGTTTTCTCTTCTTGAAGCTGAAAAAAGTCAGTTTTGAAAAGAAACACAGCCAGCTGTGAGACAGGGGACTGCCCTGCCCAGCTCCATCGGCAGCACAAGCCCTGGAAAGCTCAGTCCTTGTCACCTCCAGGGCCAATCATTCCTCCCTGGAGAGCCCTGAGTAATTTCCTAGCGAGTCCCCAAACACAAGAGCTGAGCTCAGAAGCATTGGTTTAATAACCAACACAAACCCTGCACTCTCTTCAATAACTCCTCAGTCCCCAGCAAGTCCTGCACACAAACCCAGAGGGCTCAGAGAGCAGGAAAATCCTGCTCACTGCTGTGTGCTCCAATAAACAGAATAAACTGCGAGGAAGCCAGTGCTTGGGTTTTCTGGGGAAAACAGCTTCAATCCTCTCAAACATGAGTGTTGAAGGACTGGGAAGTTATTAAAAAAGGGGGTAGACAAAGATGTCACAATTATTAGACTACTCTTCAGGCCCAGGGCTGTCTTTTGGGGGAATGTTTGCTGTGCTGAGAGCTGGGAGGGCTGGAAAGCTGGAGATGAGCTCAGCAGGAGCCAGAGTATGAAGCTGCTGGGTCCCTTTGCAAACCTTGTTCCCCCTGTAAGTGCAACCAAGCACATCCCAGTAAGGGAGGATCCCTCCCCTGCAGGTCCTCGGGTCCCTGAGTGCCATCCTGGGCTGTTCCCTCTCCCATCCTTCTACAGGGCCTGTGAATTTCCCCCAACACTTCCCAGGGCTCCACCTTGCACATCATGGAATCATTAAGGTTGGAAAAGACCTCGGAGAGCATCAGGTCCAAGCATCCAGCCAGCACCATCACCGGGCCCAGCACCACCTAAACCATATCCCCAAGTGCCACAGCCACAGGTTTTTTGATCACTTCCAGGGATGGTGACTCTACCCCTGCCCTGGGCAGCCTGTCCCAATGCTTAACAACCCTTTCCATGAGGAATTTTTTCCTAACATCCAAGCTAAACCTCCTGGGGCACTACTTGAGGCCATCAGCATCCTGCCTGTCCAGGCTCAGGCTCTGTCAGTGGCAGTCCCTGACCTCCTGGTCCTGTGGAGAGGCACCAAGCACCTGCTGGGGTCCCCTGGCTGTCCCCTACCCTCCTCTCCATGGCCAGCCCAGCCCATCAGGGCTGTGTGGCTGGAGCACAGATGCAGAAGGCAACAATGCAGCCCTGCAGCCTCTGTGCATCCCCACTGACCCCCAGGTACCTCCTGGAAATGTGAGAGGACCCGGGTTCTCAGGTCCAGCCCAGCTGCCATCCTGAGCTTTCCCTGGAAGAATGAAATGCTGCCCACACCTGGCCTGCAGGGCCAGCTGCCACTCCTCAGGCTGGGGACAGTCCCCAGGGACAGAGACCCTGATCCCTCTGAACCCAGACGTTCCCACACATTCCTGCCTCCGCAAGCACCTGCATATCCCCAGGGAACTGGGGCCCCATCCCAGTTTATAACCTGACCCCACTCAGTTCATGGGATGGGTGATGGGGGAGCTGCTCCCCACCCTGCTCAGGTGGAGGCTGCGCCATCCCGAACTCGTTCTGGAAACACAAGGGCAGAGCAAAGAGCCAGGTCTGGCTCATCAGGGCACGTCCTGCAGGACGTCAGCAATAATCCAGCCTGTCCCCACAGCCCGTGGCAGATGTGGCTCTGCAGGAGGGGAGGCTCCAGCCCTGATCCTGCCCTGCTCACGCCACGCTGACGCACGGGGAATTTGCACTGGGAGCATCCTGGCCTGGAGCTGCTCCAGCACAGAGTCACCAGGCACCTGGGCTGATGTCACCTGCGCTGCTGCCTCTGTGCCAACAGCAGGAGCAGCTCCTTCAACCCCTCTTCTCTGCAGTGATGTCCCCACGAATCTGGGATTCACTTCTGGCTGATGCAGGGCTGTGCCTGGACACTAGGGATGGAACTGGCTGCCCCCAGCCTTCCTTCAGCTCCCCACCCTGCTCTGCAAAGAGCCTCCTTTTTTAATTTTTAATTAAAACAAGTCATTTCAAACTGCAGAAATCCTGCCAATCCTTTGAAAAGCTGGCTCTGGTTTAAATTTCTGAAATCCTCCATAACAGAGCCATAAATAATCAATAGCTGTTTAAATAAGTATTTAATCAGCTGTTAAAGGTACAATAGTCACAAAGTCTATCAGGTCAGCACTCAGTTTATAGCTGTGGCTTGTTACCATCTGTCCTATGTATTATTTATGCCTGTAGAAGCTTAAAAATCTATTCATTAGAGCATTAAATCCTTCCTAATAAGTGTGATAAAGGATGACCTAGAGCTGGGCAGTGAGAGCTGTCCAAGCAGCCCCTGCTCCTCACCTGCCTTGTCTCCACACATCTGGGGCTCCCCCAAAAGCTGCACAACTTGCTGCACACAGGGGTGGGCTCACCCCAGAGCTACTCACGTCCATCCCCTCTGCAGACAGTGTTTTACCCCACAGAATCATGGAATAGTTTGGGTTGGAAGGGATCTTTAAAGATTGAGTTATTCCATCCCCTGCCGTGGGCAAGGACACTTTCCACCACCCCAGGTTGCTCCACACCCCATCCAACCTGGCCTCGAATATTCCCAGGGATGGGGCAGCCACCATCTCCATCTGCTTGACAAGGCTGTAGTTTTTCTTTGAAAGAATTTTCTCTATGAAAATGTATTTTAAAATAAGGCACTTTTCTGCTGGAAGCCCTCCCTTCACAAACAGGAGCATCCTTTGATTGCAGAATATGCAACAAGTGGAGGTTTCAGGAGTCTCTGCTTCAAATCATCTCAGAAATCTCTCGTGAACAGACCAACATTCTTTTTGACAGTAGCAAAATAAATTTTAAAGGTCAATTGAATCAGGTAAGCCCAGTCTGGCAGCCCTTTCAGATGCAGAATTCCGCAGACAACATTTAGGTTCTGTTCGAGTACAGAAACAAAATTCTTTGGAGGAAAGAATCTTCAAAAGAAAAAAAAAAAAAAAGAAGAAGAAAATGAAAAGGAAACAGCAATTAAATAGAATGTCATCCGTAATCCCACCAGTGCAAAACCTGATGATTACCTACCAGGCACTGGACAATGCTACATGCACTAATCTAATTAAAGGTCTTTTTCACAGGCAGCTGAAGCCAGCTCATTAGTGTGTTACTGAGATGCTCATTAATGGCTGGCCATGACTAATTTCTTGAGAATTATTCTTTCATTCTTTATCATACCCAGCCTAACAGAAAAACACAATGATTCCATCCCCCCTCTCCCACTCCCACAGGTTCTGATGTTCCTTTATGAACACCCCCCACCAGCCCAATTGTTGTTTCAACAGCAAATGATTTATTCATTTAGGGGGAAAGCCAAGGGAAGTTTTTGGGAAGTTTCTTAGCTGGTAATGAACTGGCATTGCTGCTGCTGCTGCTTTCAGCATTCCCTGCCCCATCCCTGAGCCCAGGGCTCTCCTCCTCATACAAACCCCTCTGGCCATGTCCAGGAGCTCTCCCAGGCTCCAGGGCTGGGACACATCCCCCCTTCCCAGGCCATGATGTAGGTTCTTGTGACAAGGACATGTGGATCTCTCACCACAGGGAAATGCTGAACCAGAGGGAAAATCTGGGCTCCAGGAAGGCCCCCATTTGTGCAGCCAATTAATTTAATTTAACCCCCTCCAGGGCCACCCAGCTGCTAAAGAGGAGCTGCTGGAGGTGGAGCTTCTCTGATGGAATCCCCTTTTTGAGCTCCACTGGTGTCTTAAAATCATTACGTTTGAAAAAGATCTCCAAGATCATCCAAGTCCAACCATTAACCTTATCTCCTAAGAGGTCCTGCATTGTGCTGCCACAGCTGCTTTAGCACTCCAGTGCTGCTCTTCCCTGCCAAACTGGTCCTGCTCATCCCCCAGGTCACCTCTGCCAAGCCAGGAGGGCTATGGCTGGTCCTTCTGAGTGACTGAGCAGAAATCAGAGATTTCCTGGCCCTGGGGATTGTAGCACAGCCCCACCTCTCAGGAGACTTGGCAAAATCCTGAGGTGAGGACAGCAGGACAGCCAGCACCCAGATCAGAGGGGTCCCAGGGACCCAGACCAGACTGATCCTTCCAAGTTCCAGTCCAGGTTGTCCTGCAGAGGAAACCTGACTGAGCTCCCACCTGCAAAGGACTGCCTGACACAGGTACCAGAGACTGGGATCATGCAATGGGTTATCTGCACCACCTCATTAGTGGCTTGTCCTCATTTTCTTCTGCCTTCACTCAGGATTAAAACATGAAGGAGACGAATTTCTTGTGTTCAGGCTCAGTTGTTTATTAAATCTTATCTAAAGTACAGAGTTCTGCAACACTTCCAGCTAAAAGCCAGCAAAATGGAGCGAGATCCAGCTAGTTACAAGGTCTTTTAAAGCTAAACAGTCCAATTAAAAGCTTGCACCTATATTATTTATACTTTTGACCCAATAATCAAACCCCTCAGTGCAGCACTAACTCTCCAACCAGAAACTACTGCCTGAAACCATGGAGAAGAAGGAAGAAGAAGGGACAAAAAAAGAGAGAAAACTCCCAGAAATCCTCCATCCTGTCCCATACCTATTACTATACTCTAAAAAACCCAAATTCCAAACCCTTCACCATGTGAAAGCACACACTTCTATTTAACTACACACCTGTGATTTTAACTCCATCATTCAAATTTGGAAGCCTTCTCCAAGGCCTCAGGTGAAAAGCAGTGTTCTCCAGGGGGTCAGTGCCAGAAAGCACAGAGAGCTCAAACACTCCAGGTTTGTGGGATCCAGCAGGCTCGTGGCAGGGGCGTGGGGACATGGGATGAGGAGCCTCAGGAAGTCTCACTGATAACTTTATCAGCTGAGGGTTTTGCCACACTCCTTCCTTCTCTCTGAGTTAATTACCAGCTAATTGCCTTTCACAATTATTTCAGACACTTCCAATATGCACAATGACATGAACTATTAAGACACCAATCTCTGTGAAGTGGCTGGGATGTGGCTCTCACTAAATCTCTGGTTGGATTTCACGGAATCACAGGATTGGAAGAGACCTTCAAGATCATCAAGCCCAACCCCTGGTGACTCCACCACCTCCCTGGGCAGACCATTCCAGTACTTGATCACTCTTTCAGTGAACAACTGTTTCCTAATAGCCAACCTAATTTCCCCTTGATGCAGATTGAGACTGTGTCCTCTTGTTCTTTTAGTTGCTGCCTGGTGAAAATGAACAACCCCACCTGACTACAACCACCTTTCAGGAAGTTGTAGAGAGTGATGAGCTCACCCCTGAGTCTCCTTTCCTCCAGGCTAAACAACCTCCACTCCCTCAGCCATTCCTCACTGCGTTTGTGTTCCAAGCCCCTCACCAGCCTCGTTGCCTCCTCTGGACGTGCTCAAGCATCTCAACGTCCTTCCTAAACTGTGGGGCCCAGAACTGGACACAGCACTCCAGGTACTCAAGGTATTTGCTGAGGTTTGGTTGTCTAAATGCCACCTCTGGGGCCCCACAGAGCCTGGGGAGGCACCTTCTCTCCAGGGAAAGCATCTCGGGTGGGACAGGGACACCTGGAGAGCACCTGGGCTGCTCGAGGGGCCAAATACTGCAAGGCTTATGGTGGGCAGCCATTCCTTCCTGAAAAATAACAATCCTGCTCCCAATCTACTGGCCTTGGCCTCTCCACAGATGCAAGGACTAAAGCCAAGGCTGGTTTTGCAGAGGGTGCTGTGCTCCCCTCGGGGACTGATGGTCTGGGGATTGATTTCCCTCCCCTCACTGGGCTCTGGGCCAAAGCTCAGACTCAAGCACTCATCTGCTGCTCTCTACTCCATCCTTGTGCCAGTCATGCATGCCAGGATGATGGGTCAGGGCTGGGAGGGCTCGTGGGACTCTCTGCTGATGCTGCTTTCAGCCCTTCACTCCCTGCCAGCCCTTCCTGGGGACAGCATTCAGCTCCCACAGAAGGGGCTGAAGACGCAGACCCCCTTTTAGTAAAACAGCAAGATTAGCTGCCCATCATTGTTTGTTGATTATGGTCATTCTTTTCTGTAAATGAAGTTTAAAAGTCATCAACAGATTTGTCAGCTGTGACTTATGAGCCCTTCTTGCTGTAGAGGAGTGAAGCAATGACAAATCCCCTCCACCAGAACCTCATCTGTTATGTGTGAGGAGTTCCAAACACCAGGGACCCTTGGAATCCATGAACCAAGAGCTACAGAAATGTCCTCCCAGCTGCTGGCACCATTCCTCAGAGCTGCCACAGCCCCAGGCTCAGGGACCAGGGACATGTGGCTTTTTCAGTGTTAGCCAAGCCCTGGGCCCAGCTTTGGGGAGGTGGATGGAGCATGTCCCAACAGGAGATGTGGCTGAAGGGCTGAAGGAGCTGAGGGCTGGCGCACTGGGAATGTCCCCCATCCAGGGAAGCTGCTCCTGGTGATGATGAGGGGTGTGGAGAGCTTGTTGGGAGAGCAGCTGGGGTTGTACACAGTCCTGGGGGTACAGGACCTTCCTGGCTCTGCTCTGGGATGGGGGTGGCTCCCCACAGATCATCCTGGTAAAGCCAAAATTCCATGCTAGGGCAGGCTCTGCGAGGACCCTGCAACTCCTCACCCACGTGGGATGCTCAGTTCTGCCCTTCCCATGGGATGCTGAGCAGCTTCCCCACACCAGGCAGGCTCTCCTCCTGTCCCACTCATGTCAGGCCCAAACACCACGGGCTGCTGGCCCCTGAGTCCTGGCAGGAAGGTAGAAGCTCTCCAGGTCTCTGCAGATCCTTCCACTGGGGAAGGGCACACATCACATGTCAAACTGCCTGGGGGATGCCAGGGGACACTGGAGAGCTTCTTGTTAACACAACAGCATATAAAATCAATCAGATCACATTAAATGGCAGTTTCACACTCAGCGTCCTCTGGGAGAGGGGCAATGGCCCATGGACATTTCCTGTTTGGCTTTCATTTGTTGGACCTGCTGGAGGGTGCACTCACAATGGCAAACTTTGCTTTTCTAGGCAACAAAACCTGCCACTGCAACCTTTGAGACAAGCTTCTCTCCAGGGCTTCCTCTCCCAGAGCCCTCTGAGGTAGCCTGGGGAGCCACAGCAGAGCAGAGATGTGGCACTGCAGTTGTGGGGCTGCCACGATGGACCAGACCAGTGCCAGGAGCTCTGGCTTGCAGCTGGCAGTGGCCAACACCCAACCCCGGCCTGTGACAGCAGCAGAAATGACAAAGAACAGCCCTTGACTGCTCCATGTGTGCCTGACATCCTCATGCCCGAAAGCTGATCATCCTTCATTCACCCTCACACGAAGAAGGCAGGAATTTATCCAGTTAACCCTATTTTCTCCTATGTAACCCAGTCAAAACTGACCTTTTACCAGCAAACCTGGCTGCCAGGGACTGTGCCTTCCACCACTGATGCACAGACCCCTTGGGGCTCACCCAAGCCAGTGTGACTTCCAGCTCCGTTTGCTTTCCTGGCTGAGCAGGGCATCTTTGGCTGTCACAAAGAGCTGTGAGCAGAAACAGATCTGTCTGGACATGGCTGCTCCACAATTACTCATTTTAACAGTAGCAGTCATTGGGAAAGCAGCAGAAGAAGAATGATTTCATTTTCATAACCTTGAGCTCCCCCTGCCCTGCTTGGATGAGCTTGCCTCTGTTATTTCCATCCCCCAGGAACTCAGACCTCCTGCTCCATGGTGTTTCCCACATGTGCTGAAGGCTCAGTCCCAGCTCTCAGATGCCCAGGGCTTGTTCCAGTGTGATGGACGATGAACCCCCAGGGAATCTGTGATTGACCCTCATGGGCAAACCCTGAGCAGCCAACCCAAACTCATTTCCTGTGGTGAGAGCTCATCTGCAAGTGCTAAATGAGCTGCTGTGACCTGTGCCCCCTGTTCCTGCACACAAACCAGGGGCCCAGCCCTGGCTCCCGGATGAGCTGAAGCTGATGAAGCTGAATGGGGAATTGAAACTGGTTTATGGAATTCAGTGGATGACTGTAGTGGGATTTCAGCCTTTCCCTCATCTCCTGCTTTGCCATGTTTTGTTGCTGTGCATGGAATCACCCCCCTGCTGCACCCACAGCCTTAGACACCCCTGGTCACACAGGTTCTGGGAAAGGCAGGAGGTTTTACAATGTCATACATTTCTGTTTTATACAAGAGTCTGAGCCATGCCAACACCCCTGTGCCACACGTGGTTATTGCTGAGGACCCCACTGCTGCACACCGCCAACACCAGAGACTGAAAAATGAAGAAAATTCCATTTTGAAGGGTTTTCCTAACCCCACTCCATCCACATGGCTTTTGTTTTGTTGAACTAGTGACAGCAGCTTGGTTCTTTGCAGGTGGGGTCTGTAATGGCAGCCCTTGGTACCCACTGAATGACTGCACTGGGAACCCACTGGTGACCAGCACCTTCTCCTGGCACCAGGGGATTTTGTGCAAATCACTTTGATTTTGTTGGCCACAACTCCCACCATGCCTCTGCAGGGCAGAACAGCAAACATAACACCAAACACTTCAGACTCTTCGGATTATTTGGGCTGGAATATCCTCTAAGATCACAGAATCCAGCTGTTATCCCAGCACTGCCAAACTCACCCCTAGCCCATGTCTCTCAGACATGGCAGGAATAAATAAAGAGAGAAGAGTGTTTATTTTAAAAATGCTCTAATTTTTTTTTTTTGTTAAAACTAGTGAAGGGGGTGAGAGAAGAACAAACAGCTGTGTTTGTCTCCCTGCCCAGAGGACCTGTCACTCCTGAGCAGAGAGGAGGAAATATCCCTGCAGACACCTCCTCCAGAGTTATTGAATTCCCTGTCTCTGTGGCTCACACAGGTTCTGTGACTGGCTGCCAGTCCAGGAGGACATTTCAGACTGGGAGGGCTCTGCATGAAGAGCATTCATACAAGGAGATGAAAACATCCCCCTTTGCAGCAGCCATGAGAACACCTGGCATGGCAAAGATGGGAAAAAATCTTGATTTCACTTTGATCTTTAACCTCCCCATGCCATAGTCCACTTGAGTTGTGTTCTGGGCTCAAGATGAAGCCATGAAGGTTTGCTGGAGGCTATGAGTCACCTGAAAAGCAGCCTGTAAATGCCAGTGATGGCAGTGGCATCTGCTACAGGTAAGTCTATGGGGACATTAGTGGGGTCGATCACCCCACACACATCCAATACACATCCTGTTCCTCAAGAGGGATGCTTTACAGCAAGATCCCAAGCTGGGTTTATAAAGAGGTCTCAACAGACTTTAAGGTGTTTGACTTGGGGTGTGTGTTTTCACTCTGAGATCTGAACATTTACTCTGAGACCTGGCTGAGGGCTGCAAGTGCCATGACAGAGCCATGACAACACCCAGCAGCTGGAGGATGAGGCCAAAGTCACATTATAAACCAGGTACAAACACTTAATGCTGGGGGTAATCAGCCTGAGAGGCTTCTTGCTCTGACAGATCCTCTGTTGCTTTAAAGCAAGGCAGATAATCTTCCTCAAAAACCTGCTACCTCTTACATGTTCCTTTAATACGGAATTCAGGGCAGACCCAGGGCCTGATTTATACAGGCGGTCAGATTAAGGGATAATTTAACTTAATGAATTTATTCAGCAATTTATCATACATGACAGTTCACGCCCATGGTGCTGTCTCCCTCCAGTTTCACAAGCAGAGTTCTCCCTTTGCAAGTACCAGGACATCCTGCCAGAAGCAGGGGGTGCAGTTGCCTTGCTAAAGCTTCTGGTAGTTCTAACTCTTCATCTAAAATACCTAAGAATGTGCTGTTAAACTACAAGTTCCCCCATTTAAAGGATATTCAGGATCTACTTTCCATTCTCTTTGAAAGGGTGCCCAGAGCAGCTGTGGTTGCCCCTGGACCCCTGGAAGTGTCCAAAGCCAGGTTGGACAGGGCTTGGAGCAGCCTGGGATAGGGGAAAGTGTCCCTGCACATGGCAGGGGGTTGGAATGAGGTGGGCTTTAAGGTCTTTCCAACACAAATCATTCCATGATTTTGTGAATTTAACACTGTCAAACTAGAGGACTGAGTGGACATCTGCAGAAGCTCCACGGATAAGCCATGGATGACAAAATTCATGTCACCATCACATTTCATTTCTACTCTTCAGAATCAGTACTTCTCTGGAAATTGCACTATTCACTCTATTTAAATCATCAGTTACAGCCTCTGGGAAATGCAATGGAGCTCAATGAGGAGGAGATAGGCAAACTCAAGCATTAAATAGGTACAGGTGGTAAAACTTCAGCCAAGCTCAAATTTGGCCACCTCGAAGCTCTGCACAGCTCAGCCTTGAGCTCCTCACATGGAATTTGTGATTCCTAGCGCCAAGGGCAGCTCAACAGCACCATCCTGGCCCTGTGCTGGTGCCAGACAGACAAAGAGGGGCATGGTCCATCCAGAACATGGTGGAGAGGGGTAAAACTCCCAGAAGGTGGGAGAGGAAAGGGTTTAGATAGAGACCCCTTTCTTCTTAATCAGCTTTCAGCTTATGAAATCACCATCCCACCCTTTGGGCAGTGCCCTTCCATGCTGCCCCTCTCGCAGGGGAAGGTGCCAGGCAGAGCAGGAGGGCATTACACAGGAATTTGGGGAGATTTCCACACCTTTACAAAGCTCCCTGCTGCCTGGCTGCCTCCTGACTAGAAAGATTAAAGGGATTAGAGGCTTATAAATGATGAGGCAGGGAAGTGAGGGGCTTTAGAAAATACCAAGGTCTTAATTTACAAAGAATGTTAAAAAATGAACGGAGTGAGGATTTTCTCCCACAGGGAGGCGCAAAGATTTTACTGTAAGGGAAGGTGATTTGACCAGTAAAATGGATGGCCCATCCCATGTGGAAGTATCAAGGTATATTTTACACAGTGCAGACAAAAAGCATCTCCTTTACAAGTGAGGTGAGGAGAGTGAAGGGGGTGGTAGGAGGGCAGAGGACAAGAGTTTATGAACACAATGAATAAACACTGCTAGAGCAGTACTGGGAAGCACATTTCCGCAAGTAGTTCATTGACGAAAAACTCTGTTTTGGGGTAGGCTGAGCACTACTCCCAAAACGTCCCTGTGGAGCACTTGCAGGAGGAATGAAGTACAGACATTTTATTTTCACAGACACGTGGGCAGCGTTTTAGCTCAGCACTGGCAGCACCCTGCAGGGCTCCCTCCTTGTGTTCACCTCCATCCCTGCCCTGGGAGGGCTGTGCTGCTCCCACACTGACTGCCAGCTTGGGCCAGTTTAGCATCCAGCCCTGGTTAAACCCAAATTTAACTAAGCCTGTAAGAAGAAAGGAGTGGAAAGAGCTCTTGGAGGCTTCCCAAAGAGGGCTTTATGGGTCTAGGATATGTTCTTCCCTCTCCATTGTCCCAGGCAGAGAGAAGGGCAGGGCAGGATGGGTGTGCTGCAGAGGCTGCAGGACCCTGGCCTTGGTTAACAGCTCCCAGACACTTCCCCAAGCCTGTTTCTGCAGGTTTCTCCTTGGCCATGAATGCAATTCCTGCAGAAGTAATTCCTAGGGTAGCTTCCTTCCTGTGGTGGTCCCTGCAAGGGCAATTTTCTCCACCCTCAGTCCCCGCTGGCTTGTGTATCCCAGGTAACTCTAACACCAGGAATCCATGCACTGTGTGCCTGCAGTGAAAGCCTCATTTCTGTAGAACCACAGAATATCCTGAGCTGGGAGGGCCCCACAGGATCATCCAGCCCAGCTCCTGGCCCTGCACAGACACCCCAAGAACCCCACCCTGAGCATCCCTGGCACTGCTGTCCAAACTCCTGGAGCTCTGGCAGCCTCGGGGCCGTGCCCGTTCCCTGGGGAGCCTGGGCAGTGCCCAGCACCCTCTGGCTGAGGGAAGAACCTTTCCCTCATCTCCAACTGACCCTCCCTGGCACAGCTCCAGCTGTTCCTGGGTCACTGTCACAGACAGCAGAGACTGGAGCTGCCCCTCGGGAGGAGCTGCAGCCCCTCAGACTCCTCTGCTCCAGGCTGGACAAACCCAGTGCCCTCAGCCACTGCTCCTACGGCACTTCCAGGCCCTTCACCATCGCTGGGGGTTTGTAGAGACCAGCTCTAAATGCCCACCATGACTGTGCACAGCTGCACCACATCCAGAAACCCTCTGAGACCCCAGCATGGAAAGGACTCGGTGAGATCTGTGTCCCACTGCTGGGAGAGTTTGGAGGAGCCCCTGCCTCTGGAGGCATCTCCTCTGCTTACACTTCACTCATCACAGCATTCCAGACTGCTTTGGGCTAGATGGACCTTAAAGCTCATGCAGCTCCACCCCTGCCATGGGTCACCTCCCACTGTCCCAGGCTGCTCCAAGCCCCAATGTCCAACCTGGCCTTGGACACTGCCAGGGATCCAGGGACAGCCACAGCTGCTCTGGGCACCCTGTGCCAGGGGCTCATCACCCTCCCAGGTGATCACTTATGCCAGGGGCTCCTCTGCCCGGGGTCCCAAGGATCCCAGGAGGAGGGGGGGTGGTGTGTAATGGCCAGGCAAAAAGCCATTTTGGAAGATTTTTGATGTATCTTTTCTCTCACTAAACAGAGTAGAGCTGGAGTCACACATTATTCTGGAGTCACACATTATTTCTATTCATAAAATCCCGAAGTCCAGACACCTCAGTGCAGAGCAGGGAGTAAACATGACAGCTGAAGGGAAGGAGGAAGTGAGAAGGGTTTGGGTCTCTATAATTAACCTTGTGACACTTGTGAATGGGTGACAGTCTGAGAGTGTAAATTCTGACACACATTTTTATGTAGTTCAGCCTCCCCTGCAATGCCATAAACCATAACAAAACCAGGGCCACGCCAGAGGGTATGAACTGGAGTATTAAACCTGTTAACCTACTTCTACTCAACACCCCTGTGCACAGTTAAATTAAGGCAGATCAGGACTCTAAATGGAATTCAGCAGGTTCTGGTGCCTCAGTTAAATTCCAAAATCCTGCCCATTAAGTTGAGAAGGTTGAAGCAAGGATGCTCCACTGGGGTTTCAAGGTACCAATAGCCTGACCATGATCATGAGGTCTCTGCAGCCAGTCTGTCCCTCACTTGCTCTGTGCCTTGCAGAGAGGGGCTGTATTTCCTGATCTGCTCCAAGGGTGACTCCTGCAGAAAAATCAATAATCACTGTAATCACACCCCAGAGTGTTCCTGGTATGGTTCTCCTTCATTCCCTAATTTTGGAGGTGGACCTTGCTGCTTTCTGTAATTTGCTCCTGATTTATTTCTGGGGTTTTCACTAATTTATCAGCCACAGAGTGGCCAGCAGGACCAGGGCACTGGTCACCTCTCTTTACTCTAATCCTGGGATCAGTTTTGGGCCCCTCATGACAAAGGCACTGAGGGGCTGGGGCATGTCCAGGGAAAGGAATGGAGCTGGGGAAGGGGCTGAGGGAGCTGGAAAGGGGCTCAGCCTGGAGAAAAGGAGGCTCAGGAGGGACCTGGTGGCTCTGCACAACTCCTGACAGGAGGGGACAGCCGGGGGGTGGGGGGGGGGGGGGGGGGGGGAATCGGGCTGTGCTCCAGGGAACAGGGACAGGAGGAGAGGGAACGGCCTCAGGCTGGGTCAGAGAAAATTTTGGCTTGTGATTAGGGAAAATTTCATCACTGGAAGGGTGGTCAAACACTGGACAGGCTGCCCAGGGCCGTGGTGGAGTCCCCATCCCTGGAGATATTCAAAAGCCCTGTGGATGTGGCACTTGGGGACGTGGGTCAGTGGTGGCCTTGGCAGTGCTGGGGAAATGGGTGGACTCCCTGGTCTCAGAGGGCTTTTCCAAACTAAACAGTTCTGTCATTCTCTCCCTTTCCAAGCAGCCTCTGGCTCCTCAGATGAGTTGCTGGTAGCCCTGGGGCCCATGGGGGTGGCTTTTGTGCCTCTCTGCCCCTCTGTGTGCCCAGGGTGTGCCCACAGATCCTGCCTGGAGCCAGCAGGGCTCAGCCTTCCCCAGCCTGAGCACAGAAATAACCAGGACACTGTGACTTGAAAGAGCACTTCCCAAACTTCCCAGGCTCTGGGTGAGATTTACAGAGCACTGGGTGCAGGGAAGTATTTCTTGTGGAACACAGGAGTGAAGCCAGTGAGCGCGGGCACAGCGAGGAGCAGCGCGATCCATCAGCGGGGGAGAGCCAGACAACTGATCTGTTTGCTGTAATTCCACTTACAGCCAAGAAAAATGAGCCATCATCACAGGAATTATGTGTGGCAGGGAAGGACAAACTGCTCTAATCAAATCAACAGTGGTTCAGATAACTCCTGGAAGAAGCCTGGCACCCAGCTCCATTTGGAGGGAGATACTGGGCTGGGAGGATGCTCCTGGCAGGACAACGAGGCACAGACACTGCACAGCCTGCCCTCCTCCAGGATGGATAAATAAGCACTCAGGAAGCAATGCAATGCACCTCCAGAATACTGATTCCCTGGTGCTAATATTTCCTGGCTCCCTGCTACATAGCCAAGGTGATTTGATTTAAGCCAAAACATAAATAAAGAACTTCCCAACTGTAAGGTGAGGTGAGGCAGAAGAGGATGGTGAGGAGGAAATATGGAAGCAATGAAAACTGAAGCTGATCATGCAAGTTGCTGAGACTGACTGGCTCCCAGAAATGCCTGAACTGGCTCCTGAAGGCAAAGCTTTCATCTGGGTCTCCACTGCTCTGTTATTTTCCTCAA
Source organism: Cinclus cinclus (assembly GCF_963662255.1). Taxonomy (NCBI): domain Eukaryota; kingdom Metazoa; phylum Chordata; class Aves; order Passeriformes; family Cinclidae; genus Cinclus; species Cinclus cinclus. Next base: position 2,852,774 of record NC_085063.1, read on the forward strand.
GACAAGTGTGAACCTCGGGGGCAGCACCTTGAAGCTCCTTTCAAGTTTGCTGATCTAAGCAGCACAGAACTTCCTGCTGCCCCTGTGTTGGCACAGAGCAAACCTCAGATCCTGAGAGGTCTTTTAATTCCAAGTTCTGGGGTCCTTACCACCAGAAGGATGTGGAATTGCTAGAGAGAGTTCAGAGGAGACCACAGAGATGCTCTGAGGGCTGGAGCCCCTCTGCTCTGAGCCAGGCTGGGAGAGCTGGGGTTCACTTGGAGAAGAGAAGGCTCCAGGGAGACCTCAGAGCCCCAAGGAAAAAACAAATACCCTCACTTAGGGACAAACAGGGCCATCAGGACTCTGAAGTCCTGAGCAAGCACCCCTCTATCAGACCTCATCTGGCTGCAGGTCCTGCCCAGGGGAGGGACAAGCTGTGTCCACAGCTCCCCAGCAGGTTTGGCTCACCATTCCCTTCCCAAGCACTGGCTCTCCTCACAGCTCTCCCTGCTCCTGTGATGTACGGCATCTGGGAACTCTCATATATCCACTGGGCAGGCTCATTTATAGTGTTTCAGAAATAGATGGTGTATGAAGTGCAATTTGGTGTTGTAGCAGAGCTCTGTCCCCCTTGGGGTGTCAGGGCATTTGATTAAAGCCCTTTTATGGGAAATCAATATTTTCCTCATTATAACTTTCATTCTCAGGCCTAAAAACTACTGAGATGGACTTGTAAGATGCTGCACTACATGCATGCACACACAGGTCTATTCATTAGGGGACTAATCCCACAGCATTTATTTTTCTTTCATAAGCTCTGACAGAGGTAAATAAGCAGTGAGGGGATCTCTAATGGGTTAGACACCACCTGCAGCAGGCATGCACTGTTTACTGCTGGATTAAAGGATCCTGCTCCCAAAAACTGGCTCAGATCTCCCCAAGATCCCAGCCAGAATCTTGGACAAAACTCTTCAAGGCCAAAACAGCCTAAAGCACTGAGTTACACCCAAGGCTGTAGCTGGGTCTCTCTGCCCTTGTGAGACCCCACCGTGTCCAGGTCCAGGAGACAAGGACATGGACCTGCTGGAGTCAGTCCAGATGAGGCCACAAAGATGCTCCAGGGGCTGGAGCCCCTCTGCTCTGAGCCAGGCTGGGAGAGCTGGGGGTGCCCACCTGGAGAAGAGAAGGATACAGGGAGAGCTCAGAGTCCCTTCCAGTGAGCAAATTGTTACACAGGCAGAGAGTGACAGGGCACAGGGGAGCAGGTTTAAACTGAAAGAGATTTAGGTTAAGTGTTAGATGTCTCTGGGAGGGTGGTGAGGCCCTGGCAAAAGGTGCCCAGAGAAGCTGTGGCTGCCCCTTGATCCCTGGCAGTGTCCAGGGCAGGTTGGACACTGGGACTTGGAGCAGCCTGGGACAGAGGAAGGTGTCCCTGCCCATGGCAGGGGTGGAATGGGATGGGCTTTAAGATCCCTTCCCACCCAAACCACTCTGGGATTCCATGATATGATTCTATGCTCAGTGGAATGAAATGAATAAAGGACAGACTGGAGATCCATGAGACACAGACTTGACTCAGCTCCTGCCTCTGCCCACCCTGGGGAGCTGGGTTTGTCCCTCAGGAGCTCCGTGCTCTGTTTTCCCTCCAGTACCACAGGCTGAGGTCACTGTCCTCCAGCGGGGTGACACCTGCACACGGACATCCCTTAGGGGCTGGAAAAGGAGTGGGATGGGGCTGGGATTTTGGCACAGACCCTGTGGCTCTTCCCATGGGTGGTTCCAGGGGAAGCACACCCAACCTGCTGGTACCACCCCGGGCTGCTGCTCATTCCCACCCTGCAGCAGCTACAGAAACCAGACAAGCAGCAGCAATAATAACAACATAATGCTTAATAATCCCTTCCCAGAGCAGCCCTGATTCATTTCTCCAAGGGCTTGCTTTGACTCCTGCAACCTGAAACCATGGGAACAGCCCAGATGCTCCACTTTGGAACGCACAGCCACCAGCACCTGCACCAGCACCCTGCCTGCATCCAAACTAATTATGGAATCGTTTGGCGTGGAAAAGCCCTCTAAGATCACTGAGTCCAAATGCTGGCCCAGCACTGCCAAGCCCACTGTGTCCCCAAGAGCCACACCCACATGGAAATGATGATAACATTACCATAAATCCAATTTCCTTTCTACTCCCCACTAAGGAGGCAGACAAACATGTCCAGCAATGCTTCCCTTAACAGTCTGAATTTAAGGTTTTCACACTCCAGTTTATTGCTGGTCGTTGATTATGGTGATTTTGAGCCAGTATAAGGGATGTGAGGCCAAGATGGCAAATGAGGCATGAAGAGAGGACAGGTCCTGTCTCAGTGTCCCCAGCCCAGCCCAGAGCTGCGCTGCTCACTCCACACCACTCCTCTCTTGGGCACCCCCACTATGGACTCACTTGGTCTTGGAAAGATGGGAATCAACTTTATAACCTTGTGTTTAAAGCAGTTCTGCCTCTCCACCCACCCAGTGTGACAAAAGGAGGAACTTCTCAACAGGAGGAAAGGAACAAAGTGACCCTGATGTCAGAATGAAGGGACAAAGTCACAGCATCAGCTGGGGAGAGAAATGTTTCTGTTTGTTACTTTATTCTTTCAAAATACAAAATTTCGTTAACATCTGAAAGGACTGATTATCTTCTGCTTGCTCCCTGGAGGTTAGGAAGTGGGAAGGGAAGAGTTTGCAAACATTTTCCAACTCTCCTACTGTTTGTTCTTGGAAAAATGTCAGATGTTCAAAATATTATCTGAGGGTTTTGTGCCCAACCACACATGGATAATGATGCTGCTTTGCAGTGGGATGAGTGTGTATGAGAAATGTCTCCATTCAGAGGAAATATAACTGGGTTGGGGTTTTATCCACGATGAATGGGATCAGACAAAGGGAATTTTGAAAGGGACCCAGCTGGTTTTGTGGGGACAATCTTCCTCTGGGTGAAAGCTGGCAGGGCTCAGATGGGGATCTGCTGCTGGAACAGCCAACACCAGCCTGAATCTGATCCAGTGCTCATCTGTGCCCTGCTCTCTTCCACAGCTCCTTTGCTCAACCAGTCACACTCTCACAAAGCCCCAAAATGAATTAATTTGTCTGGGTAAAGACATCCAGACAAGAAATACAACACAAAGCCAGGCATCGGTGTTCCAAGGGACAGCAAACCACATCTCCAAAGGCATTCCTTAGGTCAGCCCTCTCTTTGTGACGCTGCCCTGGAGGAAAACCTTCCCAAGCTGGGGTGGCAAGGGGCAGCTCTGTATTTGTAGCCCAGGCGTCTGATGGTGGGCTTGTCCTCCTCTCAGGGCACATCCATCCACCCAACACCCCCTTGCCAGGCAGAATAAAGCCCTGGTGCCTCCTGACCCCGCACATGACAGCGTGGATCTGCACAGCCGCTCGCACTCCCCCCGCCCCAGTAATTTTAGGATTTGCCACTGAGGGATTTTCATAATTTTGAGAAGCTTAGACACCGGAAGGGAGCCCTGCTGCTTCCCAGCACTGGCAGGATTTACAGGCAGGGGAAGGGGAAGGAAACTTTATGAGATTTACACACTTTCTTTTCTTTAAAAGGTGTCATTTTCTGTTTCCTGACCTGGTTTCCAGGCTCACATCTGCATGTGCACTCGCAGGAACCTGGCTTGAGGATTAGAGGCAAGCAGTGCCTTTAATGCCTCTATTTGATTTTAAAGGTGTCAGGAATAAACCCAGATGTCTCTCTTGAGCTCCCCCATGGAATATGTCCATCAGGGACCCCACAGACTCCAGGGACGGGCACATCACCTGAGAGCACCTCCAGGGCAGTGCCAGTGGAGATCCAGAGCTGTCTATGGCTCAAAGCAAACACACGGACTCTCAGAATCCCAAAATGTCCCGAGCTGGAAAGGATGCACAAGGATCAGGGAGTGGTTCTGCACAGACACCCCAAGAACCCCACCCTGAGCATCCCTGGCACTGCTGTCCAAACTCCTGGAGCTCTGGCAGCCTCGGGGCCGTGCCCGTTCCCTGGGGAGCCTGGGCAGTGCCCAGCACCCTCTGGCTGAGGGAAGAACCTTTCCCTGATCTCCAGCCTGACCCTCCCTGGCACAGCTCCAGCCGTTCCCTGGCTCCTGTCACTGCCACAGAGCAGAGATCAGTCTTCCTCTTCCTCACATAGAAGCTGCAGACTGAAGAGTCTCCTCTCAGTCTCCTCCAGCTGAACAGACCCAGTGCCCTCCTCACAGGGCTTCCTCTCCAGGCCCTTCCCCATCCTCCTGTCCTTCCTTTGGACACCAGGACCCTCTGGGGTGCACTGGCTGCTCCCCCACCTCGACAGCCATGGTGACACAGGCTGGGCATCTCAGGGGGATTTGGGGCTGTCTCTCACTGGTGTGCGAGGTGCTGCTGGGTGAGTCTTGGCACAGCTGAGGGAACGGAGATGAGACCTTCTGCCATGCTCAGGAAGGTGTGTCTGTGACCCCACACCTGCACTGGGGGGTCACCAGGTGCTGGGAGTCTCTCTGGGTCTGAATGGGTTTCCAGGAACCACCTCTTTTTTTCTCATCTCTACTCTCCCTTCTGTTAGTAAAGCATTTGAAAAATCCCTTCTTGCTGTCCTCGACACCCTTGGCCAAGGACATCATCCTGGGCAGGAGGATGAGACTGGGACAATGTGTGTATTCCAAACCTGCTCCTGGCAAACCCAGGAGCTGCTCAGGCTACTGCACCTCAGGTGTAAATTACAACAAGTTCCATGAAAACGAGTGCCTGAGAACACCTCTAGGAAGGCCTTCAAGAGCCTCTTGGGTAAGACTCTGACAGGAGCACGACCCTTTTTAGACACCTGAGAAGGCACAAGGAGCGGCAGCTTCTGAACAACGCAGCTGCAGAAAACACTCCAGCCCAGCACATGACAAGATCCAGGTCTCAGTCTCTCCCCACCACCAGCCACTCACGTTCCACACTGGTGCACATCCACCCAGACCCAGACTGAGCTCAGCTGGGGCTGAAAATTGGCACAGCTCTGTGAGAAAGCCCAGGAACTGAGTCTAAAAGCTGCCCTGCACAAGCTAAAGCAGCACCAGCTGCTCGTGGAACTCCAGGTTCTGCCCTGCATTTACAGAAGACAATTAACTATAATTAATAATTAACTTCAGTGCAGCAGGATTGGTCCCTAAGGAAACACCAGGATGACTTTACTGGGTTTCATTCACCCTGTAGGAAACACTGCCAGGTGACAATGCTCAGTAAGAAGTTTCTATGGAAACGATAGAATTTACAAACTTCCAATAGATTTATAAACCCTTTGATTTTCAGGATGAGTGAAAACCATAGGTCTGTATTTTAAGCACCTTCTCCAGAACACCTTGTGATCTCAGGGTTAGCAGATTATTGTGATTTGGGGTGAAACATGTCCTGGGAGTTTGACTGGAGGAATTGCACTTCTCCAAAATCCAGGGGACTGCACAGCTCAGGCTCTCCACAACCACAACCTTGGCTAAGTCTGACATCACTTGTTCCAGAAGAGAACTCCCCACTCAGAAGCCACTTAAAACCAAGGTCTTATAAACCTGCCAAGTTTGAGTAGGAAATATGATGTTTTCCCCCCCAAATTCTATCTCACTGAGGACCCTTGTGAGTGAAAACATCTCTCTCTCTGAAGATGGTGAGGATTCAGGATGCTACAATAGAAAATGCTTCCTTGAACTTCCACGTGCTTTCTGATACCCCTGGGGGGGTTTGCTGGTGTGCTGCAAATGCCCTGTAATTTAACATCTGTGCACTCAAACTTGATTTAAAATTGTCACTCAAGTTTGAGTTGCAAAAATATCTTCTAGATTTTCTTAATCAAGGGTTTGACTCTTTTTGTTTGTATAAAAGGAGGTTTTAAAGATATGAAATTCCACAAGAGATGGAATTCCCCAAATCCATGAAAATCTGTGATTGAAAGACGCCAAAACAATTGCTCCTAATTCTGGAAACTTCTGAAACTCCTGAGAGGCATTTGGCAACTGTAATAAAAAAAGCTAATAAATACCTTCCACTCCTGCAATGGGCTGTGTACTGGGGAGCACACACATTCCCAACAACACCACATTATGCTTGTTAGAAAGATCATTACATTGCTTTTGATTAAGTGTCAGGAATAAACTGTGGATGAATGATGGAGTTTTTTAATGAGTTCAAAGTCCATGAAATAATTTTCTTCCCTGGGTCAATTAGAATTTCAAAGCAAAATTCCTATGGGACCAATTTATTGGGAGTGCAAAGAGGCTTTTGTTCTGCATTTCCCAGACACTCCATAGGCTGCCTGGCCCTGCCTGTGTTTGAATACCTGGGATTTTGCTTACTCAGATAAGAGGCTGAGAGCTCTGGGGAGCAGCTTTCCCTTTCTGCCTGATAACAGATTTTGGTGCTGTTACTTACAAAAGAAAAAAGATAAATGTCCTGCACAGTGAGCACTTCCCCACGACTCGTCAAACTATCCAGGGATTTTTGCAGGCAGAGATGTTCAGTGTAATCTGGATACAAGGAGCTCTTCCTCTTTATACAGGATCCTGCCTGGAATACCCACAGAGGTCACCGAAGTGCCATTTTCAGTGGGATGTGGGACAGCACTGGACCACAGCACAGACAACATGCCCACGATCTCAGACTCTCTGCGAGCCAAATCATCCCAGGAAGGATGTCTGGAGAACATCCCATGGACAGGATCCAAGCTGCTCTTGGGTGGCTGCTGTGACACAGCTGTCAGCTCCCCAAAATTCCAGTTGGAACTCATCTTCCAAACCTCTTAGAGAAACATGACAAGTGCTGCTGGCACCACCAACTTCAGGAACATCTGAAATGTTGGCCCAGAGCAATCCAAAGATGCATCCCTGTCTCTGTGGACAGGGGACAGTGTGTGCAGGGTAATACTGCATATATCCAATAATTTCACAGATAAAGTGAAGAAACATAGTTGAGAAACATTCCCATCCCTGGAAGTGCTTAAGGACAGCCTTGATAGGGCTTGGAACAACCTGGAAGAGTGAAAGGTGTCCCTGTCCATGGCAGGGGGTTCGAATGAGATGGGCTTTCATGTCCTTCCGACCCAGACCACGGTGGGATTCCATGGAACACAGCAGGGAAGCTGACAGAGGTGACTGCTGCCCTCACCCACACCCCTGACACAGCCCTGACCTCCCCTTCCTGCTGCTTCTCCTTGGCCTGTCATCCAGAGAGGCAGGAAAAGCCTGGGAATTGCTGGCACCAAGCCTTTTGAGGGACCTGGGCCACAGACTGCAGCTTCTAGAGCACAGACATGGTCTTTGATTTAACCATCCACAAGTCCAGGTGCTGCTCTGGCACATAACACATCTGATCATTCCTTGCCCAGCAGGATGCAATGAAAATTGGGAAATCCATTCTTCAAAACTTCCCAGCATGTCAGCTCCTACAACTTCCACAATAAAACACAGCCCGGGATTCAACAGGAAAACAAGACATGGGCTGAAGTGATGCTTGGTCCTCTCCTTGGCAGAGTAAATTCCCAGATTTCTGATTTTCTTGGTTTTCAATTCAAGACAGCTTCATCCTTGTCCCCCTCCAGGGACAGGTTTGCTCTTGGTGGGAAGACTGAAGCCTATGAAGTGGAGAGGTTCTCAAGGAATTCTCTTTGAGCCAGAACAGCTACAGAAGGGAATCACAGGGAAAAACATGGAATATCCTGAGCTGGGAGGGACCCAAAGGATCACCCAGCCCAGCTCCTGGGGAAGAACTTTTCCCTGATCTCCAGCCTGACCCTCCCAGGTACAGCTCCAGCCATTCCACTGGTCCTGTCCCTGGTCACCAGGGTCCATCCATGTGAAATTCTCTGCTCCACAAGCAGAAGGGGCTGTTGTGGAAGTCTCATCACCCTGATTCTGGTCCAGGCACTCAGTTAATTATTTATTTAAACCTGAGCCCAAGAGCAGCTTAATTGGATGCAACAGGACACCCCTCCAGCTTAAGTGTTTTGCTGGACCAGCTCCCTGGTATAAAATACAAGGCCAGGGGCTCTGTGCAGAATACAGAAGGATTTTGATTAAATTTTTCTGACAGGGAAGGCAGGAGGGAGAAATGTAGCCTTTATTGAATGCCCTCCTCTGTTTATAGTTTATATTCCAAAAAGCTGAGAGCTGTGGTCTTAAGGCAGGCAGGGAGGAGGAGGAGGAGGAGGAGGAGATCAGCACTGCCTGCAGCGAGTGTCCTCTCCTGCCCACCACGCTGTGCTGACATGGAACCTAAAATGGAATCAAACTTATCTTATCTCTTCAGTCAAAAAGAGAAAAATAGAATGACTGCCCTTCCTAGAAGGAGGGACAAGAATGTGTGACTCAGGCTTTCCCACTGATTTTGGGTGCCCCCAGAGGACTAGCACACATCTGCAGAGAGCTGGTCCTTGAGCTGCTGCCTCCCAAAAGCAGGTTCAGCTGGGCACAACCTCCTCCAGATCCAAGCCAACTTCACCTGGAGCCATGCAAAGCACAAAGGAAAGACACTGCCTGTGGAACAATGGGGTTCCTCCCCAGTTTGGAGGCGCTGAATTTGCCCAGCAGACAGGATGGCAAAGGGGGGATTATCCCAATCTATCAACAGCCCCCAGCTCTCTCCCTCCCAGACCTCCTCACATGAATCAACCCCCTGAAATCCTCCACAGCCAGACCTGGCTGCACAGCTACGTGTCTGTAATGACCAAAATGATAATTCATTTCTCCCTCAGCCTGCAGAGCTTCAGAGATTCCAGCCATGGTGGTGGCCTGCTAATGACCTGCCATCAGCACTGCTGCCAGCCCTGCCAGGATTGCCCCAAAACTTTGCTGAGAGCTTCTACCAACCCCGTGTCAAAAAATCCACGTATTTCCCCAAAAAATCCCAGAATGAGTTGAGTTGGAAGGGACCCTGAAGATCATCTTGTTTTAACCTTTCTGTCATGGCCAGAGACACCTTCAGCTGACCAGGCTGCTCCAAGCCTTGTCCAAAATGGTCTTGAAAATCAAACCATGGAAAATCAAAATCATCCCAAACCAGTAGCACTGGAAACTCCCAGCTTCCACAAGATGGCAACTTCTGCATGTTTCCACCAGGATTTCCAGAGGGTTTTTTACCAGCAGCAGCCTTTGAGGAGGTTTGGCTGCTGCCAGTTTGAACACACTGTGGCTGTGGGTGGTCAGCACTGAACAGGAAACAAGCTCTGCACATCAATAACACAGTGTTTAATAATCCCCAGATCTGGCTGCTCTGAATTTATCTGTGTCCCACGTCTCTGTTCATCCCAAGCCACTTTCTTCTGAATTTCACCTTGTAGTTTAAACACAGCTGGCAACTTAGCCCCCCAAGAGCTTGCTCCCTTGCTTCCCCTGGGTGGGATGTTACACCTGGAAGGGTAAAAATGAGGAAAGTGGGTTGGGATAAAGACAGTTTAACAGGGAAAGCAAAAGCTGGGCATGCAAGCAAAGCAAAACAAGGAATCCATCCCATGCTTCCCACGGGCAGGCAGGTTTCAGTATCATTACAGGATCATGGAATGGTTTGGGTTGAAAAGGCCCTTAAAGCTCATCTTGTTCCACCCCCTGCCATGGGCAGGGACAACTCCCCCAGACCAGAATTCTCCAAACCCTGTCTAGCCCAGCCTTGGACACCTCCAGAGCATCTTGGGGCTCCTTCACCCCTACCAGTGACCTGGGAGGACAAACACCATCATCCCAAACATCACCTCCTTCTTTCTTCCCCCAGCTTTCCATGCTATTCCACAATCTCACACGGCCTGGAATATCCCTGGGCTCAGCTGTCCCCTTTCCAACTCCTTGTGCCCCCCAAGCTGCTGCACCAGTGAGGTGAGGAGCAGAACAGAGCTCACCTCTGTGCCAGCCCTGATCAGGTGTGCCTACAACGTCCCTGTAATACCTGCACTGCTCCAAGCACAAATCCAAACCAGCTCCTGGGAGGACAATGAATCCAGTGCCATCCCGAGCCAGCCCTTGCTGCTGCATCACCAGCCCACAGCCAGGCCAGCTCCCAGCAGGATCTGCATCCAGCTCCGGGCTCAGCCACAGCCCCAGGTGGCCCAGGCAGGTTTTAACCTCTGCAGGGCCATCTAGAAATGGAGCCCAGGCAGTGGCCCCAATCCCTGCTCATTCATGAACTGCCTGTGACCGCAGGGCACTGCCACCCTGCCCAGGAAAAGTTTTTACACAGCTCAGCAAGTGAACAGCAAACCCACAGCAGGGGCTGCTCAGTGCTTCCTTTTTTATTTTGGCCACACTTCTGTGCAGATTTGTACCTTGTAACGCACTTTCCATTAAATGAGTTCTGAATTCTGGGGCTGGGTGGAGAAGGACAGAAAGTCTCTCTTTCCTTCACAAAATATAAAGGCTACTTTTGCATGGAGCAGGAACTTGGTTCCCCTCTAAACCCACTCTTGAGCCTCCCTGCCTATGCACACACACGGACAGGGAGCTCTGAGAGCAGCTGTGTGGTCTCAGCAATCCTCCAGCCCCAAACAAGTTAGAAATATTCCTCAGGAGCAAAGACAGCCACCAGAGATGCTGATTAGACCAAGAAACTAATAAAGAAAACCTTTCACAGATCAGAAAGGCTGTGACTCAGAGGCAAAGCTGAACTTCAGGATTATTCCACTTACAGCTTCAGAAGAAAATTCAATTAAATGACAGCCTACCCTGAGTGCCCCCTTTGCAGAGATGCAATGGGCACACCAAGGAGAGCCCCTCTGCTATGACTTGGGGAGGGAACAAGAGCAGGACGGAAAAGTGTCCAGGGATGGGAAATAGGAGATGCAGGACCCAGAGCAGGTATTGGAGCAGCTGGAACAAACCAGTTGTGGGAGGCAATTTAAAGTAAGGAATTACGAGATAGGCAAGGAGAGTCTAGAAAAACAAACCCCAGAAATCCATTCCTTTCAAAACAGAGGGGGTGACAGGGTAAGCAGCAAGTGGTGCCCAGAAGGGTGAGCAGCTCAGCCTGAGCTACGAACCCCACTCGACGTGAGCAGCACTGGGAGCAGAAAGCTGCAGCCCATGCAATGGCACTGCTGATTCCTTAGGGATCTGGGCCCTCTGCCATCTCCTGTGCTGCTGGCCTGGCCTGATAGAAATGGGGCACAAAGCCAAAGGAGTGACCCACCTGCACAGACCTCCCTGACTCACTGCCTTGGAGGTGTCCCACTGCCCAGACTGGGAGTTCTGTGCCATCCTCTGCTGATCCAGCTCCTGCTTGGCCTGGGACAGCTCCTTTTGGGAACATTCCTTGGCCTCCTTCCCACAGGGCAGCTCAGCAAAGAGCAGGGACCTCTCAGACCTCCTGTCCTTTGTGCTCTCCTGCCTTGCAGGTTTCCCTCAGGAGCTGACAGAAAAGCAGCATGGGCTGGAGGAGCAGCACGTGGCACCAAGGTTTCTGTATTTTGGCTGCAGTACCCTTGCTCCACAGCCCAGAACTGCCCATGTGGGACACATGGGGTCAGCTTCAGGTGCCTGACTCCCACCTGGAAACCTGGCTGTCCCTGGGGACACTGGCCCTGAACACCTCCATGCCATACAGATGAAAACACTGAAGTTTAAATTGCTGACATGAGAAACACATTGGCATCTGGAAGCAGGCTCCTTGCTACACAAATACATGAAATAGTCTATAAAATTAAAAATTAAAATAACAAAACCAATAGGCTGCTCAAGCATCCAAGACAAAATCAGCGCTGGTCATGAACTGCTGCCTGCTAAATGGTCAGGCAGTCTTTATTAACCAACAACTGCAGCAGCAAACTCCAGTGACAGCAGAGCTCAAGAGCTAAAATAAATCTCAGAGACTTTCCAGCCACGGCAGTGGAAACATCAGGGTTTGCAGCAATCTGGGATGCCTGGGGAGAGCAGGGGGAAGGAGAGTCAGAAATTGGCTGGGCAAGCTGTAACTACACTGAGCACATCACCTCAGGTTAGCAAAGCTGGAGTCAATACCCAAGCCTTCAGATTTAGACTTTCAATCAAGTGCTTAATTAACAGAGCCTAGAAAAGCAGGGTTCTGCAATTTAATGAGACACTCAACGCAGAACTAAGTGCTTCAGATATCCAAGCTTTCAAAAAACATGAGAGTGATAAAAGAAAGTGAAGACTATGCAAATATAACCCCTCTTTGAGTCGACTGCAAGGTTTGCTGCAAAGAAATGAGGATGCACCACTGCTGGAATGGCTCTGAGACAGTGACAGGAATCTTGATGAAGGGGGCTTGATCCTCAGTGGCTTCAGCTTCTCTGAGTTCTACTGGATACCCCAGATTTCCACCTGCTACAGGGAGAGCTGCCTCCTGCAGGTCACTCCCCTGCATTCCTCACCTGGATGGACCAAGCTGGAAGAGCCCAGAAGTGGCCAAGAGCTGTGATGGGAATTCCAGCAAAGTTTTGCAACACTGAGCCCTTTAGGTGTCTCTTTTTCTCCTCTGCATGTTCTGACAGGAGGATCAGACAGCAAAATGCCCAAGCAGAGCTGGAGGTGCCCTCAGTGCAGGGAGTCATGTCAGGAGGGCACCAGGAGCAAGGCCTGGAGAAACCAACTTCAGATGCACGTGAGCCCTGTGCACTTGGCTTTGTCCTGACTCCGAGCTGGCCGTGCCAGAAGGGGTTAATGGGACATGTCTGGAGAGCCTGGGGAGGCACCAGATCAGACCCCTGGCTGAGAACAGCTCTGTGCAGTGTCACACTCCTGCTCTGAGGGCTGAGGTCTGTGACTGTGAGGTAAACCACAGGGGGAATCCCACAATGGTTTGGGCTCAAATGGACCTTAAATCCCATCTCATTCCACCCCTGCTACAGGAAGGGACACTTTCCACTGTCCCAGGCTGCTCCCAGCCCCAGTGTCCAACCTGGCCTTGGGCACTGCCAGGGATCCAGGGGCAGCCACAGCTGCTCTGGGCACCCTGTGCCAGGGCCTGCCCACCCTCCCAGGGAACAATTCCTTCCCAATATCCCATCCATCCCTGCGTACTGTGCCTCCATCCCTTGTTCTCACTCCCTGTCCAGCTCTCCTGGAGCCCCTTTTGGCACTGGAAGGGGCTCTGAGCTCTCCCTGGAGCCTTCTCCTCTCCAGGTGAGCACTCCCAGCTCTCCCAGCCTGGCTCAGAGCACAGATCTCAAATCCCAGGCTTTGGGGTTCCTGCCTGCTGAGCATCCACAGGGGACTCTGTGGAGGGTGATGTTCAGGGCACAGATCAGACTCCAAACTCAGGGCTTGGGGCTTGGCAGGCAAGATCGACATTCTATAGATTAAAAAAAAAAATACATACAGCAAGTAGCCCCAAAGGTGATTCAAGGCTGGAACAAAATGCTTGACAAAGGGAAAATTAAAGACTTTGTTCTGTTTAGCTTATCAAAAGGGATATGGGAAGGTGATGTGATTACTGTGTGTAAGAACCTTCATCTGCAGACAATACCAGATACCAAAGGGCTCTTTAATCAAAAGAGTAAAGACAGAACAGGAATAAATGGCTGCAAGCTGAAGCCCAACCAATTCAAATGAGATAAAGGGCACAAATTATAGCAGGGAAATGATTAACCACTGGCACGAGTGACAAGGGGGGCAGGGGAGTCTGACTGTTGACATCTTAACTGCATTTCTGTCTGAAAGAGACACTTTAATCCTGCTCAGGTTCCCAGGCTCAGTGCTGGGTTGGACTGGGAGTGAGCACCAGGAGGCACAAACAACGGTGGAGGGACAGAGATGGGCTGATCCCAACACCTCCCACACCCTCCAGACTTGTCCTTAAGGAAATCCATCCCCAGGGAGCCCCGCTGGTCAGAGGCAGCAGGTGAACCCTGCCCTGGTGGGAGATACCAGCCTGCCCTGGGATGCTCCTGGGGAGCAGAGATTTGGGAATCCACACACAGCCCACCCCTCTGCCACTGGGCTCTACCCCACAGTTTGCAAGAGCAGCTGCAAGAGACCCTGCACGTCTGTGTAAAACTGCAGCACCAGCTGAAACGTTTCATTTGCTCCCTTAAATCACAGCTCTGCTTTTTTTACACTGCTCTAAACGCCAGCTCCAGAGCCCCCAGCTCCATTATTTCCCGCATTTCACACCCGGAGAATATATCTGGCAATTCCCCCCGGTTCTGGTTTTTAAGCACAGCGAACAATTACACTCAACCGCACTGCTAAGGCAGCGTTAATGAGGCTCATCCACACACTTTACTGACAGCAGCTGCTGCACAAACCCCTGCATCCGTCTGGGAGCTGCAGGGGTGCAACCCTCCCCTGGAATTCCTGGAATTCGGGTCCTCCTTGGTCGGGAGCCCTGCCCGGGGCTTCTCCTCTCCCCACCAGCACCAGCAGCTCCTGGCCGTGCCCAGCTGGAGCTGAGAGCAGGCACTGCCTTCCCACTGAGGTCAGGGCATGGCCACCACCGGCTCTGGGCACAGAATCATGGGATCATTGTGGGAAAGGCCTCTGAGACCATCAGGTCCAACCATCCACCCAGCACCACCAGCACATCCTAATTCGTGTCCCCAAGTGCCACAGCCACACACCGTTTCAATCCCTCCAGGAATGGGGACTCCATCCACCACGGCTCTGGGAGCCTGTGCTGCGCTTGACAAGCCTTTCCATGAAGGAATTTTCTGTGATACCCAATCCAATCAGCAGCTCTGGCTGAGACACTGCACGTGTGTGCCACCCTGCCCCCAGGGATGTCCTGGCAGCACCAGGGACTGGCACAGGTGAGTGGCTCTGCATCCCAGGGAGTCTCAGCTGAAATCATTTGGTATCTTGGGGTTCTCCCCTCTGCACACCATTCCAGGGGTGATACCCAGGTTGTTTCTCAGAAGCTGAAGGAGCAGGATGCGTTTTCCCTGATCCCTAAGGACACCCAGCACCCACTGAGGGACTGCACGTGGCTCTGGCTGGAACTGGGAGCCCAGCCCTGAGCTGGTGGGGCACAGGCTGCTCTCCCAGCCCAGGACTCTTCTGTGCTGGTGGCAGACGTGTCCACATCCCTGGGAATGCATTAATAGAGTCACTGCTCCAACAATATTTTCCTGCAGGCTGCCAATGCTTTCGGGCTGAGCAAATACTGTGTGCTCCACCCTGAGAGCGCTGCTGGCTTGGAACAGCATCCTTGGAAGATGGATCAAGAGGAGCTGCATGGCTGGGGCTGCTCCTCCACAGCCAGAGCCCCAGCAAAGGCCAGCAGCTCCTTTTCCACAGGTGTGACAAGGGGATGTGCCCAGGGACACCTCAGGGTGCCTCCCTGGGGGAAACTGAGGCTGCTCCCTTCTGCAGCAGGGCTGGTCCTGAATCCTGCTGGGATAGCCCCAAATCCAGCCCTGAGCACAGAGGATACAGCTAACATCCAGTAACTCTCTGCTGGAAAAGCCCAGCCCAAAGTGAGAGGCTTAAGAAGTCTTTCTCTGGACACAATCCATGAAACCTCCTGGGCAAGGCTCTGTTTGGCTCCCTGAACCAGGGGAGAGATCCAACCTTTCCAGAGGGCACTGCTGGAATCAGCAGCGGGCAGCAGTGGGATCCATCCCTTTCTCCTGTGTCTGGGAATGCTCCTGCTGATCCCTGCCTGGGGCTGGAGCTGCCAGAGCTGCTGGATTTGGGCATCACAGGCTGTTCCACGCCAGGCTCCTGCCCAGCCACAGAGGCAGGAAAACTTACATGTGAGGTGCAGGGAAAACTCCAGCACAGCTACCCCAGAGATCAAGCAATTACTGCTAATTAGGAGGTGAAAACTGGGAGTGGTTGAGCAGAAAGGCTTTTGGGACAGGGACTGGCACTGAGGATGGAGGGGACAGGATGAACTTTCCCTGTAAGGGAACCAAGGCAAATGTTTCTGGCATCTTAAGGAGGACATTTGGTAAGCTGTGATGTTCCCAGGTGCTGAGCCATGGTTGTGTTTCATCCCAGGAAAGGCTGGATATGGCATTCAAGGACTCAGGTTTATTCAGGGATCCAAGTGTATTTTATTCCTTGTGCACCAATTTGTCACCCTTATCTCCAACAGCACTGGTCTGGCAGGGCTTGGAAGCAAATGTTGCCCTTGAGGAAGCAGCACGTGCTGGGAAAAGACACCCAGCCAAATGAGATGCACCAGGCTTCCCTGGAATGGAATTCTCAGGTCTCCAGGAGAGTGACAGAGCACCTGCAGCAGGGAGTGGGGCTTTGCTGAGGAATCTTCTCTCTTCTACCAGAAAATACCCCCTGACAGTGCTGGAGAGCAGTGGGAAAGGTTTGCCATGAAATCACAAAGCTTACAGAAAAATTTATCAACTGTGGCCCCCTTTCCTTAGATTAAAACTCGGAGTTACAGTGTACTGTTTCTCGGTAAAGGTTATAGCTTTCACTCTTCCTATTAGAAGCATGACAACTCCAAAATGAAAAACTTTCTATGACAATTGCCCCAACCCTGGAAGTATCCAAAGCCAGCTTGGATGGGGCTTGGAGCAGCCTGGGACAGTGGAAGGTGTCCCTGCCCATGGCAGAGGGTGGCACTGGATGGACATTAAGGTCCCTTCCAAACCAAATATTACAAGGTTCCATGATTTTTGAGGTCAATCTGAACCCAAACCACTCTGTGATTCTATGATTCTATGCCAATTTGCACTGAAAAAGTTATTTTTAACCTAAAAAACTTGAATTAAAACTCACCCTTTCAATTTTTCTTCTGTAGAATGAAACCCCCAATGTTATCTCTGTGGAGAGCTATGAAATCCATAAAAGGTGGCCTTCCCATCAAATTCTGTCATCGTGGCATTATTGATGTATCCCCACTCCACAGGACTTCCCTGCAAAGAACCTAAAACATTCTGATTATTGAGACCATTGGTCAGCAAACAGCCAAGTGCTGGACTATTTGCTATGCTGCTCCCCATGATAAATAAATAAACCTGCTGCTTTGCCCTTTGTAGCATTGCTTAGATGTAGGTAAAACAAACAGAAAAGGAAAAAAAAATCACAGGAAGGACATACAATTACTCCTCAATGCAATCTCAGCCCAGGGGGGAGGAGTTCCTGTTCACTGTGTTATTTCCAAGGTGCTGCAATGGATGAAGGTTTAACACTGCCCAGCAGCAGGTGGGTACCAGCCGAGCTGGGAAGGATGGCACAGCCCTGGCTGAGGGTGGCTGCAGGGTCAGGGGCAGAGTTCCTGAGCTGCTCTGCCCCCCAGCACCCAGCCAGAGGCAGGAGTAGCTTGAAAGAGCAGGAAAATGGGGAGTCCAAAGAGGGAAATGGCTCCACAAGCTGCAGAACCTTCTGCACTGAGGAAAAGCACCGCAAGAGCTGGTGCAGAGCAGGAGCAACCTCTCCTTCCATCACCTCTTTGCATAGTGCCTGGTGGCCTCTCCCACACTGGCCATGGTGCAGGAGAAAGGGAGGGCTGGAACTTGGACCTTTCCTACAGACTGAGCAACCTACAGGGTGCCCAGAGCAGCTGTGGCTGCCCCTGCATCCCTGGAAGTGTCCCAGGCCAGGTTGGATGGGGCTTGGAGCAGCCTGGGACAGTGGAAGGTGTCCCTGTCCTTGGCAGGAGCTGGCACTGGATGATCATTAAGGTCCCTTCCAACCCAAACCATTCAGATTCTATAATTTTGCCCTGATCCAACTCCACTGTTCCTTGCGCAGCTTCAAAATGCAGCAGGCTCAGAGCCAAGGGGCTACCACAGAGCCCAGGGGAGCTGCAAAGTTTGGGGTAGGGTGGGGTGGATCTGTCCTGCTGGTGCTGCAAGACCTCCACCAGGTGAGCATGAGCGTGTCCAAGCCAGCATCAGCCACTGCCACCAGGAGAGGAGACGGTGACGAGCAGGGGACAGGGATGGCAGACACCTGATGTCCCATCACTGACCAGACTACAGGGATGCTTTCAGGTGGGATGCACTGCAGGCAGGAGGTGCAGGCAGGACCTCCAGGGCACACAGGAGGCTCTCAGTGGGGAGACCAGGAGGGAGCAGGCTGCAGAGGGGACAGCAGCCACCAGATCCAGGTCCCCATCCATGCCTGCTCCCACACATCCTCTCATTTCAGTGCCACCCATCCCTTGTCCTGCTCTGCCATCCATCCCTTTCAGCACTCCCCTTCTCCCCCTCTCTGATGGAAAATGATGGCACCAGACAGCCCCCATTTCCTTCTCCACAAAAAAATCCTGTGCCAAATCCTGATTCATGCAGGAAGAGCCCTTCTCAGTCCAAATGGTGATCTTTAATCTCCAGAGGCTTCTGCCACCTGGAGACCAGGCTTCACTTCTAATTACTGGTGTTAACAAATCAGCCTGCAATAGCAAGCTACCAGTGGTGTTTTTCCAAGGGCTGTGTGGGCATCACACTGGCATCACATTCCCTCCCAGCCCCATCCAGCCTGGCCCTGGACACTGCCAGGGATCCAGGGGCAGCCACAGCTGTTGTGGGCACCCTGTGCCAGGGCCTCAGCACCCTCACAGGGAAGAATTTTCTCCCAATATCCCATCTAAGTCTACCCTCAGTAAGATAAAAACCATTAGAAGAATCCCGAATTTTATTTTCTGTTTGCAGCCAGAAACTTCCTCTGACCCAGAGGGCTTGCCCCACATTGCAAAAGGGATGTGGAATAGGATCAAGCCACCTTAGCCAGCAGACCCTCTGCTTTTTATTTTTGAGTCCCCAAACTTTCTGTCACTCTCTGTCCGTCCCACCTGAGCCAGCACTCTCTCTCCCTGCCAAGAGCAATCCCTCGGACAGAGCTCCTTGTTACTCTGAATTTTATGGAATATAGATCTGTTTTCTCCCCAGCTCTGAGCTTTGCTGACTCAGAGGAAAGGGATCTTTAATGATCCCCTAGATAGCTGTATTTTTCTTACCTAAGTGCTCACAAATTGCAGCCTACGACCAATTAAACAGATGGTCTCTCGTTTTTTCACAACAAACATAATTTGTAATTCTGAAATGTCAATAAAAAGTCCTTCCTTCCTTTTTATATTCCACAGCATTTGCAACTCAGCTCAGTAATTTTGGAGTCAATAATTAAAAAAAAGGAGCAATTAGGGTATTAATTGGGAATCACCAATTTACTTTATAGAAGATATTCCATATTTATCCAGCTCTGCCTGCTCTGCCCAGACTGCTCCCACCACATGAATGCTGCACCATCACCACAGCTGTGGTTTTTAGAGCAGACCATCCCTCCACCCAGCCCTTCCTCTCAGCTGGGCTCCTGGCTGGAAACATGGGGCAAGTGATGGTTCTGGTACAAGGCAAGGAATGATGAATCCTGGAGGCATGAGCAGGATTTACTCTGAACTAAGCTGTGTTTGCTTTTTGGAACCAGGTAGGGAAAACCAGCCTGGTCACTGTGGAAAATTACAGTGAGAAAACGGGAAAAGGATTTTCTGAAAATGTTCTTGTCCACCAAAACCACAACAGTTTCATTTTATAAATTATACTTTTTTTCTGACGACAGTTCTAGGTTATTTCTAGAACCAGAAAATAGAACTGGCCCAAAAGAAAGCAGGTTTATGGTACTAAAATACCAGTGGTGTAGCTACCAGCCCAAATCACACCTCAGACATCCAGGATATGGGATCCCTGAGCCAGGCAGGGTCCCCAAACTCTGGGGATGCTCAGGACCCCACACTGCCCATGGGGCTGTCTCGCACCAGGGAAGGGAGAGGATGGGGATGGAAGGATCAGATGGTGATGGAGGAGCAGGAACCCAGCACCTTTGTTGGGTGGGGGTCACATCCTGAGCGTCCCCAGCCCTGCAGACACAACCCAAACCCTGTCCCTCCTCCTGCCTCCTCCCTTGCAGCCTGACATTTCTGGAAGAGGGATGCTGTTCTCTCTTTTCCTTTCACAGCAACATCCAGGCTCACAGCAGGCATTCTGGATGTGCCAGCGGGGCAGCGCTCGCACACCAGCCCAGGCACAAAGGCAATGAATGCACCCTGCTTTCCCCAGCTCTCCTTGGAGGGATCTTCCTGCTATCAGGAGGGATAGCTCTGATATCAGAGTGCTAATGCAGCCTGGCTTTAGATGGATTGGCAGCTCACCACCTGCAGTATTAAGGCTTCCATCAGCTGGCTCCTCACACAAAGAGCAGTGTCTCTATCAAATCCTAATACCTGGCGATTCTGCAGGTTTGGGATTAATACCAAGGATAAGGAGGAAATGCAAGTCAGCTGAATGCAGGGGGATGTTATCCCAGTTTGGGAACAGCTCCTCTGCACCAGCACAGCAGCTCTGGCACTGAGTGCACACAGAGGATGAAGGCAGAGAAGCACAAATATCCCGAGGGACTACTGCAGGCACTCTGGAAATAGTTCTGTCAGTGAAATGAGCTGAGGCAGAGCACGGGCAGTGAGGGGCAGGGGAAGTTCACACATGAGAAGATCTCACTGAGCCCACCAGAAGTGCTCTGAGGTGCACTAGTGCCCTGTAGCATGAGGCAGTGGCAGCTCATCATCACCTCAAGGGAGGGGATTCTCCTCCTCTGCTCCACTCAGGTGAGACCCCACCTGCAGAGCTGCCTCCAGCCCTGGGGACCAGCGCAAGAAGGAAATGGAGCTCATGGAACAAGTGGCAAGGAGGCCACAGAGATGCTCCAAGAGCTGGAGCCCCTCTGCTCTGGGACAGGCTGGGAACACTGGGGGTGCTCACCTGGAGACAAGAAAGCTCCAGAGCCCCTTCCAGGGCCTAAAGGGGCTCCAGGAGAGCTGGAGAGGGACTTGGGACAAGGGATGGAGGGACAGAACACAGGGAATGGCTTCCACTGCCAGAGGGTAAGGATGGATGGGATATTGGGAAGGAATTGTTCCCTGGGAGGGTGGGCAGGCCCTGGCACAGGGTGCCCAGAGCAGCTGTGGCTGCCCCTGCATCCCTGGCAGTGTCCAAGGCCAGGTTGGACATTGGGGCTTGGGGCACCCTGGGACTGTGGAAGGTGTCCCTGCCATGGCAGGGGTGGGATGGGATGAGTTTTAAGGTCCCTTTCAAAACCATCCATGACTCCATGACTCCATGATCACAGGCCTCATGCACCCTTGGAGCAGCTGCAGCACCAGTCCCAGCAGAGGCTTTCGGGAGGGACTCCAGGATCAGCCCTCAGGATACTCCCTGCTCCCCCCAAGCTCTGGAAGGGGCTCCCAGGAAGGGCCAGAGGCAGGAGCTCCATCTCCACTCCCTGTCCTGCCTTGAGGAATGGTTTCCAGTGCAGACATAATGACACAGGACACTTCTTCCTTGGGAGTGCTGTGCTGGCCCCAAAGCAGGGGACACCTTACCAGTGTGCAGGAGGAGCTGAGATCACCTGGGTCATCCCTCCCTGGATGCAGCACTGGGAGTTGAGAGGGCAGGATAGGAAGGGCAGCAGTGATCAGCTGGCAGAGCCCCTCCTAGGGCTGGATTTTCTGCTGAGATTCCATCGGTGTTGGCAAGAGATGGTGATGATTTTCCAGCCATGTGGCTCTGGGATGGAGCTCCTGAACTCTGGATCACAGCTCACCAACGAGACAGCTCTGAGGAAAACTGCTCAGGAGGAAGTGCTGTAGAGAAAAGCTCAGGGGACCATTCTGTGGGGCTGTTTCTCTTAGAAAAACTGCCCTGCAGAGTGACAGAACAGCTCTTAATTGAGCACCAGGAGCTCTGCAGCTGGCTCTGAGCAGGATGATGGACTCGTTCTCCAGGCTCATGGAACCACTGAACCACTGGAGAAGCCCTTTAAGACCCCTGAATCCAACCATTAACCCAGCACTGCCATGCCCAGCACCAACCCAAGTCCCTAAGGACATTTTTTGAACACCTCCAGGGATGGGGACTCCACCACTGCCCTGTTCCAATGCCTGACACCCTTTCAGGGAGGAAGTTTTTCCAATATCCAATCTAAACCTCCTCTTATGCTACTGGGGCTGTTTCCTCTTGTCTTGTTCCCTGGCAGCAGAACCTGATTCCCCTGGCTGTCCCTCCTGTCAGGAGTTGTGCAGAGCCACCAGGTCCCTCCTGAGCCTCCTTTTCTCCAGGCTGAGCCCCTTTCCAGCTCCCTCAGGAATTCTCCAGCCCCTTCCCCAGCTCCCTTCCCTTCCCTGCACACATTTCCCATACTGAGTGTGTCCATGAGCTGCACCTGTAGCTATGGGAACTCCTTCACCACAGAGTCCCGGAGCCAAAATTCAGCCAAGTTTTACACTGCTCATCAATTTTTCCAGCAGCTCCAATTAATTTTACACTGCCACACCATGTCCAGCCCTTAATTCTTGCCTGCATCACACAGGACACCAGAGGCACCACCAGGGCCCTACAAGAAGGTTTTTCCCCAAATCTCCTTGCAGATAGGTCTCAGCAGACTTTCCACAGGCAGGAAACACAAATGCAGCTTCCTCTACCCCTCCCAGTGCATCACTGCTGCCAGTCCATCAAACCTTGACCCTCCAGCACTACAAACTCCAACATTTATCCTCTGCTTGTGAGCAGGAGAAATAAAAAGTTCACTGAAAGACTTGGCTGGGTCCAGATCAAAAACTCTCCATCCCTTTCACACTTTTTCCTCAAATTACAAAACAGTAACAACTGATTTTAACAGTTCTGCAGATTTCATGTGCCACCAAGCAGCATCTATGTGTGCTCCCAATTTCTGCCTGGCTTAGCTTGGAGCATCCCTTACCTGCCCATTTTTATTTACGAGTACAAAGGCAAAGCTCCAGTGCAGCTTTTCACCCCCTGCAAACAGAGATATTGGTGTTTATTTATAGCTCCTTGTTTGCAGAGAGCCCATGGAGAGGGGAAGAGGTGTCATTCCCAGGGGAAGGCAGACGGATTGAATCAATCACTGCACGGAGGGGCCTGGGGTGTTTCTCAAAATTCACAACAGAAGATAAATTATCCAAACAGATCCAAACACATCCTTGTCTGTCAGTTACTGTCTCCATACAATCTTCGCAGAACACAGAGCAGGATCCCCTCTTTGTAGTCTATCAGTAAAGTACAGCTTTCTTCTCCAGTTTTTGAGTTTGCTCAAGTTGGAGTCTCACTTTGAATCTCAAACTGTGCCATTTGACTGACCCCCAAATGATCTCCAGCTTCTTTAAAGGCTTCCTTTGACAGCTGGGAAACAAATCTTCCCAAAGTGCTTCAAACTGCTCTGCCATGGACTGCTTGAAGGGTTTGGGTGGGAAGGGACCTTAAAGCTCATCCCATCCCACCCCTGCCATGGGCAGGGACACCTTCCACTGCCCCAGGCTGCTCCAACCCCAGTGTCCAGCCTGGCTTGGGACATTTCCAGGGATCCAGGGGCAGCCACAGTTGCTCTGGGCACCCTGTGCCAGGGCCTCAGCAATCTCCCAGGGAACAATTTATTCCCAATATCCCATCTAACCTTGCCCTCCTTAAGCTTAAAGCCTTTCCCCCTTCTCCTATCTCCCCACACCTTTGTAAAAAGTAGGGTAAGGTAAGGATGGATAGAATGGGGGGCTGTTCCTACATGAAAAAAGGATATTTCTGTACCTGGAGACAGAGGGAGAAGGGAGCTCCTTTGCTCGAGCATTGATAAAAATTGTCAAAGATGGACAAGGAGAGCTTCTTATTTTGGAAAAAGGGTCAGCACCTCAGAGACACCCATAGATTTCCCTGACAGCATCAGGGGAACTGACCTACCTTCAGGAGTTATAGGGTGAGCCTACCTGCAGTGCCAAACTCAGCTGAAGAGAGAATGAGAAACAGGGAGAATGAGGAAGAGAAAAGAATGAGAGAGAGGAAATAGAATAAAATCAATGGAATGAAGAAGTTGCCATGTTTCCTACACACCTCTGCTGAGTGCAGCAGACAGCTCCTCCAGGCCATGGGCAATTACAATCCTACAATTCCCACATTTTATTCCCTAACCAAATAGAACCATGCCAGTACCTCACTGTGGAACTACAGGTGTTCACCACCAACCACCAATTAAACCAATGATGCTCCTTGGGCTCCTCTGAGACCTTCTAAGCTCTACATGACAGTGCCTGTTGTAGTTCCTCATTTCCCATAAGTTGATAATATCCCAGGGCTGTTACACTCAAGCTATTACCAGTCTGATACCCTGGGAGTCAGGAGGTGGAATGAGAGAATCACAAAATCCCCTGAGCTGGGAGGGCCCCACAGGATCATCCAGCCCAGCTCCTGGCCCTGCACAGACACCCCAAGAACCCCACCCTGAGCATCCCTGGCACTGCTGTCCAAACTCCTGGAGCTCTGGCAGCCTCGGGGCCGTGCCCGTTCCCTGGGGAGCCTGGGCAGTGCCCAGCACCCTCTGGCTGAGGGAAGAACCTTTTCCCAATATCCAAAGGAGATGATATATCCAAAACACATCCATTGCCAGAGCCAGTTTCAGCCCCACCCTTTCTACACCCTGCTCCTCCATCAGACAGAACCAGCTCAGCTACACAAGACCCCATGAAAATGGAAATCCTATATATGAGCACAGCTCTAACCAAAGGATTTTTTAGCAGGAACAGGGAACTAGGTAGATACTCATTCTTTTGAACCTTAGCCTGCTGTGTTTTGTGTCTGTTCTACAGGGGAGCAGGTAACAGCTCATGATCTTGCCTTGCTGTGTGTTTTTAACAAACATATGGTTCCCATCCTCTGACCCCTTTCCCACTTTTGGGCTCAGCTTGCAAATCACATGGCTACAGATGACAAAATAACCTGAATATCTGCAGTAATGTGCTTTCCAAAGCCATTGTGGTAATGGCAGTGACTGCTCTGTAAGTAAATGGACCATTTATGGTGGCAAATAAAAGCCCTCAATTCCTCACAGCCATGGAGCAAAGCGGGGTTCCCTCTTTGTCTGAGCTCTGGGGAGCTGGGCTGTGGCAGCCACAGGGCAGCTAAAAGACAAGAAAAGTCATTTGTTCCCTCTTTCCTCACACCATTTCCTTACTGTTTAAAGACAGACCAGGAAAAAGCTTCAGAGCAGCAGGAGAGCTGGGCTGGGAGCAGCCAGGGCTCCCCAGGGCAGGTTCAGCTGCACATCCTCATCTCCAGGATAATGGCAGGAATAAAGTGCTGCTGGGGGCACAGGTTTCCCTCCTTGTTCAGAGCTGGAACCATGCTAAGCCCAGCCCACGCCTGTCCCTGGAACACCTCCCTGCCTGCAGGAAACTCAGCTCAGAAACTACACCAGGTCATGGCCACCAACCCCTTACATGTGGATGAGACTCATTGGGAAAGGAGCTTTTTCCTTCCTTATCACAGCATTGGGATGGGAATCACCCAGAGTTAATTTTGAGATATCTGGCGTAGAAGCCGAGCCCAAGCAAGGAAGGGGATCCAACAAGCAGCAATCCCATCCTTGTTGGGCCAGGAATTACAATGCAAGGTCACAAATGGGGGGAGGAAACTCATCCAAGCAATTCTGAGTGGGAGGGAAGGGTGGGAGATGATGTGGCAAGTGCAGGGTGGAATCAAACTGGAAGAATCAATAATGAGACAGGACGGGGGGGGGGGGGGGAGGGGGGGTTGGAAGGGACACAGGAAGAGATAAATTACAGGCTTGCCCAGGTGTTGTGATGGCTAGTGAGCAATAAATTAAATCAAAAAGGGCAACAGGGACAAGCAAGGCACTGTGAAAAATTAATTAAAAGGAAGGGAGGCATAACCAAGGCATAAAACACGGGTGCTCCTGGAAGGATTAGAGGAGCCAGGCAGTGAAGAGGCTTTGGGAAGTGTAATAGGAGCCAAGGCAGAGGCTGTGACCACATGGGAGGGTCAGGTAAACAACACAGATGCATTTCCAGACTCTGAGAAGGAGGAAAGCATTGGGGAAGAAGTCTCCTGCAGAAGGAGCTGCTGGCAGAGCAAACTCCACTCCTTGGCTTTTGTAGCCAAAATGCAGCAGGGTGTGGAGTCCCCCCACCTGCCTGCTGCTGTCCCCTGCCCCTGTGCCCCACGGGAGGGGGGTGCTGCTGCAGGGGGGGCACTGGCAGAGGGCATTTCCCTGGCTGTGTTCCAGGGCTGTCTGCACAGGCACAGGGAAGGGGTGAGCAGGGCAGGCTGCCCCCAGGACCCCCCAGTGCACGCCCAGGCTCCCTGCAGCCATCCCCCATCTGGGGGGGGCTGCTGCATCCCGCCGCCTCCTGCAGGCTGCTGGCACAGGCAGGCTTTGGGTGAGGCTGCAGGATGAGCACAGACTCACACCCACATCCTGCTGGGTCCAGCGGCCATCAGGGCTGGAATGCCCCGTGTGAGTGCACAAGGACATCCTGCTTCCCTCCAGGGCTGAGCCCTCGGGCACTGGAGCTGCTCCACTTTGAACACAGCAGTGCCACGAGCTGGAGAAGGGCTGGGGGGAGAGAGAACAGCTCAGGCACCTCACTGGAGCATGGGGGGAGCAGAACTTGCCTGAAGTCCCATTCGTGTCCCGTGCCCATCACCCAAGAGCTGCACGGGGTCAGCCCAAAGCCCTGCAGTTCATTCCCTGCATCACCTGGGACAGTGGAAGGTGTCCTTGCCCATGGCAGGGGTGGAAGGAGAGGAGCTTTAAGTTCCCTTCCAACCTAAACCGTTCTGGGATGCTGTGGAATGATTACAGGAATATTTTCAGGCCCATCAAGCCACAGGGGAAAAGAAAGAATTGGCCAAGTCTGGCTCACACCTGCCTTTAAAGCAGTTTTCTTTGAAATGAACAGGCTGCCTCAGTTCCAAGAAGATTGTAAGCAGAGACACCTCTGTCAGAGGAGGGAGAAAGAAATAATAAAGGCATTCAAAACTACGACAAAGAAAACGGGGAAATAAAAAAAAAAAAAAGAATGCAGCAGACTTTTTGGATCTAGCAGGAGGGGTACAAGGAAGATCAAGGCACAGACAGCGACAGGCAGAGTTGGACAAGGCACAGATTCAGAACATCTCTGTGGGGCTGAGCCACCCAGCCCAGAAGCACAAGGACTTTCCTGAGTCCCAGCAGACCCTGAGCAGGCAGGGAAGGCTTGTAGGGAAAGTAGGGCAAGAAATGATGGATAATTAACAACACCAGAGAAAGCTGAGTGGCCCACAAACCTCTCCCTGCCCTGACAAACTTCTCCTTGGCTTTGGACCAGAACTGTGGGAAGCCAAGGGATGGTTCATTGCACCCCACTCCTACAGGCTCAGGGAAGATGTGATTTGAAGAGAGGGGGAAAGGGAGGATTTCTTCTGGCTCTCCACAACTCTGGGTTCTGCTCCCAGGGAACAAGGGACAGGACAAGAGCAAACGCCCTC
The DNA here is from genome assembly GCF_963662255.1 of Cinclus cinclus. NCBI lineage: Eukaryota > Metazoa > Chordata > Aves > Passeriformes > Cinclidae > Cinclus > Cinclus cinclus. The sequence goes on from NC_085063.1 coordinate 2,879,985, forward strand.
AAGCTGTGCTGGGGGGAGATTCAGATTGGATATTGGGAAAATTTCTTCATTAAAAGGGTGGTCAGGCTGGAATAAGCTGCCCAGGGTAGTGGTGGAGTCACCATCCATGAAGTATCCAAACAACATGTGGATGTGGCACTTGGGGACACGGTCAGTGATGATCTTGGCAGTGCTGGGTTAAGGGCTGGACTTGGTGATCTCAGAGGTCCTTTTCAACTGCAATGATTCCAAGATTCTCTGAGAAGGTGAACAGGGTGTGGATGTCCTGGATCCCCACAGCACAGCAAACCCAGGCTTGTAGGGAAAAATGTGGGGGAATGAAACGAGGTTTGATTTCCCAGTACAACAGGAAAAACAGGCAAGAGACCAAGGCTGCCACGATCCCTTTGTGTCCCTCTCCTGGGAAGGGGGTAGGAACAGCCCATGTGTTTGTCCCAAAGAGTCACAGAATGTCCTGAGCTGGGAGGGCCCCACAGGATCATCCAGCCCAGCTCCTGGCCCTGCACAGACACCCCAAGAACCCCACCCTGAGCATCCCTGGCACTGCTGTCCAAACTCCTGGAGCTCTGGCAGCCTCGGGGCCGTGCCCGTTCCCTGGGGAATCTCTACAGAGCTCAACTACCAGAGGAAAGCTGGGGACCCACATCACCCTCCCAGCTTGCCCAGCACATCCCAAGCTCAGCCCCACTGATCCACTGACCCTGTTTTTCCAATGGAACCTCCACCCTCAGGAAGAAACTAAAAAGAAAGGATTTCAGCAGAAAAGCCCCCCAGCACCCCTCAGACAGCTCCTCACAAACAGAGGGCTGAGGCATCATCTCCCACGCCCTGCATGGCACAGCCCAGCTCTCCAGGCAGCACAGGGTCCCCGATGTTTCACCACATCTTTCACCACAGCACTGCCTCTGAAAGGTCAGTGCCTCAGGGAATCAGAACACTTGATGATGAAATGGCAAAATAAACAACTTTTTGTCTTGTTTCCTGAAATCTCCAGTTCAGGCTGAGCTGGAAGCAAATCTCAGGCCTGGATCTCTCTAGGTGAAGGACTGCGGCCACCCCACTGTTTATCTTTTCTGCATTTCTTCCTAACCCTTATTTGTCTCCTTATAAAACACCTAAAATCCATGCTCTCATGTCATATTTGATGCATCTGCCAAGGCCAGAGACAGCATATCCCATCCAGCACACGTCAATGCAGCTTTGTAAGGGGAAGCTGAGAAAAGATGTGCAGGGAGATCTATTTTTGTACTTTCATTTTAAGGCACCCCCTTGACTCCCTCCTTTCTGACTCACATTCCAGCTTCAGAACTGAGGAATGCAGCCACAAAACTGCACCCAGTCAGGAGAGGGCATTCTCCTTATATTTTCACCCAAAGTTTGAGCACAGCCACAGCAGTAGAAGGGACTCGTGCCATCACCTGTCTGGTGTTTGCACAAACAGTTATTTGAGAAAAGATTTTACATTTTCCATTCACACACTACCTTAATCTGAATTAATCTCCAAGTCTTGAGAGGTTCTGAGACACAGATGATTTCAAAAAGGAAGTCCAGAAATGAAAAAAGAAAAATAAAAAATCCCCCAGTCAGATAATTTAAATCGACATCATATTTCTGTAAGATCAAGATTTGCAGAAAACTGAGTGTTCACTAAGAATCACTTGCTCAGCTCTTAAAAGAATGGAACATTTGGGTTGATCACAGAAAACCAGCTCAGCTCTAGAGATTAATCACTTCCTTAGGAAGATGTTATTTTCTGTGGAGTTTCTGTGGCTTCTCCAGGTTTTACATCCCGAAGCAAGTGTGGTGCAATGCACTGGATCATGTTTGCTGTGAGAACTCACAGTTGAGGGATCAAACATGATTCTCTTGATTTTCTGTTGAGCCTTACAGCCCTTCAGTAACACCCAGTACTCTGCTCTTCCCAGATTCCAGACAACAGCTGAGCCACACAACCTTCCACTCTCAGACTGCACCGTCAAGGTCCTGAGCAGAGGGTCCTGTCCTGCATCACGTGGCATCTCTTCTATGGCCTTGGCAGAGCTGAGAGCTTCAGGGAGTTAATTTGCTTATTTAAAAGTCCAGGTAAGCCCAGGGACAGAGTCAGGAGGGTGTTTATGAAGAATTAATTAGCAGCTCCTCTTCCCTCACTCATCCAGTGTCCATCTCTGAAGGGTCAAGAATGACAGCTCGGTGTGTCAGGACTTGGCTGCCACTGGAAAACCTGATCCTTGCTGGGACTACCTGGGTCCTCACTCCCAGCCAGCCCAGCTCAGCTCCCACAGCCACTGGGGGCACAGGGAGGGGATGGCTCCATCTCTGAGAGCTTCAGAGCTGGACAACACCAGGGGCTGAGCCTGCAGACACCACTCCTGCTGTGTGCAAACACTAAACACTACTGGTGTTCCTCAGGGATTTGTGCTGGGGCCAGTCCTGTTCAGTATTTTTACTGATGACATGGATGAGGGTGTTGAGTCATTCATTAGTAAATTTGCAGATGACACTAAGCAGGAAGCATGTGTCGATCTATTGGAAGGGAGGAGGGCTCTGCGGAGAGACCTGGAATGGTTGGATGGATGGGCAGAGACCAATAAGATGAAGATTAGTAAGTCCCAGGTGCCAAGCCCTGCATTTTGGCCACAATAACCCCCTGCAATGTCACAGGCTGGGGACAGTGTGGCTGGACAGTGCCCAGGCAGAAAGGGACCTGGGGGTACTGGTCGACGGCCGACTGAACGTGAGCCAGCAGTGTGCCCTGGTGGCCAAGAAGGCCAATGGCTCCTGGCCTGTGTCAAGAACAATGTGACCAGCAGGAGCAGGGAGGTCATTCACACCTCAAGTGCTGTGTCCAGTTCTGGGCCCCACAGTTTAGGAAGGACGTTGAGATGCTTGAGCACGTCCAGAGGAGGCAACGAGGCTGGTGAGGGGCTTGGAACACAAACGCAGTGAGGAATGGCTGAGGGAGTGGAGGTTGTTTAGCCTGGAGGAAAGGAGACTCAGGGGTGAGCTCATCACTCTCTACAACTTCCTGAAAGGTGGTTGTAGTCAGGTGGGGTTGTTCATTTTCACCAGGCAGCAACTAAAAGAACAAGAGGACACAGTCTCAATCTGCATCAAGGGGAAATTAGGTTGGCTATTAGGAAACAGTTGTTCACTGAAAGAGTGATCAAGTACTGGAATGGTCTGCCCAGGGAGGTGGTGGAGTCACCATCCCTGGATGTGTTTAAAGAAGACTGGATATGGCACTCAGTGCCATGGTCTAGTTGAGGTGTTAGGGCAGGGGTTGGGCTTGATGATCTTGAAGGTCTCTTCCAATCCTGTGATTCTGTAATTAAATGACCCCTAATTATCCTCAGCCAAAACAACCCTTCATGCTGGCAATGTCCAAGGCCAGGCTGGACAGGGCTTGGAGCTACCTGGGACAGAGGAAGGTGCCCCTTCCCATGGCAGGGGTGGGACTGGATGGGTTTTAAGGTCCTTTCCAAACCAAGGCATTCTAGGATTCTGCACTTTCCTGTCACTTGAGGCTGTGTGCCAAGAACACCCCAAAACTCCTCTGCTTCCCTGCAGAGTGGTCAGGGACTGGGGTCTCTGAGAGGAGAGCTCTCCTCTCAGCCTGCCTTTGCCAGGTGGGCTCCACAGCCCACTCCCGTGGGACAGGAGTGAGCCTGCTCCAGCCAAAACCTCCTCCAGACCCTCGGGAACGTGCTCCAGCCGACCACTCCCAAGTACTGCACATGCCATGAGATCATTCCCAGCACAGACATGGGCAATCCTTCCTGGGAGCCTACTTAAAACATGACTTTTAACGTTGAATTTTTTATTTTTTTTTGTCTTTGAAATTTTTTTATAGCAGATAGATTGGGGAGAGTGCATTTGGGGGGGAATTTCTTCTTGTGCCCTCCACAGCCTGGCTTCTGATGGTTCACAATTCCTGTGGAGCCTCTGGAATGAGTTCCACCCTGAGTGATCCAACCACTCATTCCCTGACGGAGGCACCTTAAGCACAGAGGGGAACTCAGTCCTAGAGTTTGGCTTTTTTAGGCTTGACCATGAGCCTTGTGAGAGTCTTGTCCCACAGGCTCCTCTGCCCTGGGCACTGCAGCCCTTCCCAGCTCCTGCCCATGCTGGGTTTCAGGATCTGCAACCTCCTCCTGACCTGGTGCTCTCTAAATTAAGAAGCTGTTACATCCCTTCCTTCCTTGGCCCACGGGTTGCTAAGAAGTTCACCACAGATGGTAGCTTAAAGGGCTACCAGTGCCCCCTAATCCTGGCCAGGCAGAACTGCCCAAGCTGCTAACCTGAGCAGGTGATTAGAGCCTGGATTTATTTATCTGTGCTCAGAGCCCTGATGGCTCCCTCCACCCTGGGCTTTTCTGAGACACCAGAAAATTTCAGCCATCCTGTTTTTGCTGAGCCATCTAAGGATGCACCTCTGTGTCCTCTCATTATGGGGCACTCCCAGCCCTGTAAGGATGGACTCAATAACAGCTATTTCCAACACTTTCCCTGCATTCCCGGAATAATGGGCATTTTCATCAGCCTTCCTTGTTCTTTAGTCACTCTCTATGTTCTTCTCTAACAGCCTGAATGACAGATATTTCCCCACTGAAATATTTCTCAAGGAACAGGGAGCTCTGCAGCTCCTTCTGGAATCTATCTTTACTCTGTGTGCCACCAGTAAGTGCAGGGAGAAGTGAAAAATGAAAGAGCAAATAATCAGCCAGCAGTGTCCAGGGGCTCAGGAGTCCTGAGAAAGGGAAGAACTTCCTGGATAAAAGACAATTCCCTCCACTTACACTTACAGTAAATACCTGGTACAAAAAGAAAGGTCCACTCTTCAGAACTCTACTGAATATGCCAACAGCCAAAACAAAACTTGGAAAAATTTCTGGCAGCATTCTTTGTAAAAATGTCTTCAGTAGTAAAAATCCATGTATTTCTTCAATGCTGCTAAATCCCACAAGTTAAATCCTGGTCTGTGGAACTAGGGTACCGTAGTCATGCAGAAAAGGGTTTTTAGTCAGGTCATTTGTTCAAACCTATCTGTGTGCCAGAATATTTTGTATCAAAATATCCTCACTACCACCATGGGCAGCTGGAACAGAAATTGGTTATAGACAAATCTGATCAAACCTAAGTTCCCTTTCTCCCTCAACTGCCTCATTTTGATTTGACAAAGTTCAGGTGAATCTTTTCCCTGCTGTTCATTTGGAGTTTCCTGGATTAGATTTCCAAATAAGATCCTCATTTATTCTGTGTGTATCTCTGGGGTTCCATCACACAGCAGAGCTCCCACTTCTGTGGCGAGAAGTTTTATCTGATCACTTTTATTTTTTCTCTCTTCTATGTAATATCCAAAGGAAAATTCCAACTGTGATACCAATTAAAACACAAGTTCTGCAAACCCTGCCGAACTGGAAACTGAGAACCCCTGGATCCCTGGAAGAGTCCAAGGCCAGGCTGGACACTGGGGCTTGGAGCAGCCTGGGACAGTGGAAGGTGTCCCTGCCCATGGCAGGGGGTGAAACTGGATGGTTTTTAAGGTGCCTTCCTTACCCACTCTGTTAATCTGCAATTTCTGCTTTCATCCATCTGCCCAGGAATTTAAAGAGAAAATCCACTACTAAGAACTACACTGCTGCATCTTCCTGCTTTGAATTAAGCACAGAACAAGGACATCCTGAAATCTTCACCCTCTGCAGAAGCAAACTCCAGGTTTTACTCCCCTGAAGTCCTGTTAATCCATTCTTACCACAAGGAAACTCCCAGCAGAGCAGGGAGAGCCCTCCCAGCCCCAGCCCTTCCCTGACCTCAGGGCTCAGGAAGCACAGCAGGTTTCCAACAGCCACAGTCATTCCCAGGCCAGCATTTCCCAGCCCTTAGGTCACGCTACCACTGGAGTTGATCCCTAAATCCTTTCCCATCCCTCCAGAAAACCTCTGCTTCACAGAGGTGATTTCAGCTCAGCCCCACTGGCCAAGCTAGGTCTGGGGGATGTTAAACTTCCTAAACTGGGGCCTGTGGACACCCTGGTACCCTTTGGGGATGGGGAACTCCTCTGTCCTGACCTAAGCACTGACAAGCACAGCCACAACAAGGAAATACCACAAGAATGTTTCCTCCCTGCCCCGGTGCCAGAGGCTGCTCTGTTCCCCCTGTCAGAGACAGCACCAGAGGTTTGACCAAACTCTGGGCACCCCCAGCCCCAGCTGTGCACCTTGCCTGCCCCAAACACAGCATTCCCCACTGCCACCCACCTGCCCCCTGCACACCCTGGCTCTGGGATGTGCACAGCAGAGCCAGGAGCACACTTCACCTCTAGGTTACTCACAGGGCACACTCACTTTCACCTCCACCACCAAACTGCAAACAGAACTTTTAGCAGCACCACAAGCAATGAGTCTAAAATGCAGACATGACCAGACCTGTGCTCAGAACAACCCACAGGGTGTAATCATAGACTCAAAGAACCACAGAATTAGGCTGGGAAAAGATCTTTGAGATCATGGAGTCCAACCTTGTCAACCATACCATGGCACTGAGTGCCACGTCCAGACTTTCCCTGAACACCTCCAGGGCACCTGCCTGGGGTTAAAGTGATCCCAACTCCATCACCAGCAGCACTGGGGACAGGGGGAGATTCTCAGCAAATCCATCAACCTCTGACTCCCTGAACACTCACATAGGCCAGGGTGAGGCAGAATCAGCCTCTCCAGCAGACTCCAAGGGAGGAATCCTCAGGCTGACCCCAGAACCAAGGTGGTACCTGCACAGCTCATCTCCGACCAGGTCGATGCTGCCCCAAATCCCACTGCTGTGTCCCAGTGGGGAATTCCAGCTGGGAATCCCAGGGATCTCTCCCAGCACTCCACATCCCAGAACACAGACAGAACAGTCAGACAGACAGACAGTCACTCACCGGGGCTGCTTGGGCACTTGGGCTTTGTCACTCTCCCCGTTCCCCGAGTGGGAGCAGGCGCAGCTCCTCTCTGTGCTTCTTCACCCTGCAGGAACCAGGACATGGAGGGAGGGTAAGCAGATAATCCACGACTTTCTGGGAGGGTGTGCAGTGCTGGAAAGCAAAGCTGCTGCTGTCTGCAAGGATCAGAGCCGGGACTTTCTGAGCTAAGACTCTGAGCTGCTTAGCACGGAGCTGGAAGCAGAGCAGACAGAGGTGGTTGTGTTCTCAGGGCTGGGCACTGGGGGTTGGTTCTGGTTGGCTCAGGTACCAAAAATCCCACAAAAACTGCTCCATCAGGCTAATGCTTGCAGAGGACAAGGATAGAAGCAGGCAGGAAGTTTTGGTCATGATGGCTCAGGGAAAAAGCAGAGTTTCTTCCAAGCGAAATATCCCACAGAGAAACTTTTTCATAGTTTTGTTCATTTATTTTTTTAATATTTGGAAAACGTGCTTTTGAAACTTTGGGTTAGGCCAGCTTGAAACTATTCCTTGATGGAATTAAAATGTTCTGCTTTAAGTCAGTTCCTCTGTGTCCCAAGATCTTCCTGAAACTTTAAATTAAGGTGCTTTCCTTTCCCTGCCATGGCTGGGATACCTGGCTGACCTGCTCAGCACGAGATGTGCTGCGTAGGGACATAACCAGGAATCAGAAGTGGAAACTGCAGGGCTTTTTAAGGCATTTTTGGCTGGGTCACCCTCAGCAACCACTGGCAGAAGCTCCTGGTACAGTGGTGTTGGTCCAGACAGGGTGTTCAGGGATGCTCCTCACAGGGAAGGGTGTAGAGCATGGATGTTTAGCTCTTTGTGCCCCCAAGGATGTTAAATTAGGCCTGGGTGAGGTCTAAGAAGTTGACTGATAGACTGGAGTGGAAGCAGAAAAGAGGTGCCATAGAAAAACCACACCAAGAGCAAAATCAAGGGAAAAAAGGCCACCTTCCACAATCCCAGGCTGCTCCAAGTGTCCAGCCTGGCCTTGGACACTCAAGGAATCCAGGGGCAGGCACAGCTTCTCTGGGCACCCTGTGCCAGGGCTTGCTACCCTTACAGGGAGGAATTTCTTCCTAATCTCTAATCTAAATCTCCCCTCCTTTACTTTACGGCCATTCCCTGCTCTTACACTGAATTCCCCTTTACTGTGCAAGTCCTGTGGAATTCAGGCAGCAAAAGCAGCTGAGCCCAGCCCTTGCAAGGCTGGAGTTGATCCATTGATAAGATCCATCCCATGATTTTTGTAGAATCACTTCAACCCACAAAACAAAAGTGAAGGAGAACAGAGGCAAGTGCTCTGCCAAAACACAGCATCACTTGAACAAGGTAAATGCACTAAAATGTGCTGGAAAGGCTCCCCAAACCTTTCCCTTCTCTCCCTGAATGGTAATGGGCATAAAAATTAAACAGAAGTTCTCCAGGAGCAACAGAAATGCATTGAAGGGGGCAGGGGGAGGGGAGAAGGGATGCAACAGTGCAGACACTAAGATATACCACAGACCCTTAAAAAGCCAGCACTCCTCCTCGGGCCAGGGACTCCACACACTGGGCTAATCCTGGATGGAGTGTGCCCAGCACAGCTGTGGGGTTGGAATGTGGTGTCCTTGGTGCCACCAGGCTCAGAGCACAGCCAGGGTCACTCCAGCCACACCTGCACCCCCTCCTCACCTGGGCATGGAGACCCTGACAAAACCACCTCCTTAATTCCCAAAAGGCACAATTCATACCCACTGCTAGCTGCTGAGGGTAGAGGACCTGCACACACGTGGGGTTTTCTGGGGATTTCCAAAAGGTGCCCTTCCTGCTCAGCCAGAAGGCCCTGCAGGATGGACACATGGGGCCTGTCCCCTCCCAGGGCTGTCCCACTGACACCAGGACCAGCTGGGGACTCCAGGAGAAGGAAAGAGTCCAAGTGAAGCCCAGTGCTGGGCTGGGATGCAGACATCCCCAGGCAATAGTTGTCCCACAAGGAATGCTCTCCCATCTGACCTGGGATCCTGACATCAGCACTTCCAGTCACCTGAAACACTCCTAGGGCATCACACACAAGCCCAATGTTCTGGAAACACCAGGAACCAGCACTGATTTTCTTGTAGCAAACAAAATCACCTTTAATTTCGCAGGTACCTCCTACTTCATTAAAGAGCTTGCTCTCCAGGGATTTGCTCCTCAAGTGGGGCAGGAAATGAAAAGACACAAGATGCCTTTTAATTGGGGATAAAGATCCATCTTTGCAGTGCCTATCATAATGATGTGTCATTTAAAAACAAGTGTGGAGCAGGTGTGAGATGGCACCAGCTCTGGATGTGAATAAAAAGAGTTGACAGCAGTGTGTTTCAGAGAGAATCAGGTGATGCAACTTCAAAACTCCTGCTCCCTTATGGTTCTCTCCTGCTCTCTCCCCTCACACTTATCTGCAAAACTCACTTTTGAAATGTGTGAAAAGAAATGGCATCTCAGGGAAGCCAGGGGGTTTGAAAGGAAGAGAATGGCCCCTGAAATGGTCTCAGCAATGGTCCCTGTAATTGTGGGGCAGGGCTGGTGCTGGTGTCAGGGATGGAAAGGGGGAAAATCATCAGCACAGCCAAGGCTCAGGTGACCAGAGCTGTCCTGATATCCAACCTAAACCTCCCCTGACACAGCTCCAGCATTCCCAGGGGCCTGGCCCTGACCAAGTGACATTTTAGGTGCCGATGTCTGCCTTGGGAGCTGAGGCAGCTGGGAGAGGGTTTCTGCTTTTCCTCAGGTCTCCCAGCCCCTCTCACCATGCTCCAGCACCAGGAGTGACGTGATACATCACTTCCATACTGAGGCTTTCACATGACTGCAGGGAGCAAAGAGCAAGGAGAGCTTATGGATGTGTTATGCCCCTTGTTCTAAGGAAAGGGAAACCTGGGGTTCATCTTTTGAGCTGCTGTGGAGTATCCACAGAATTCAAGACAACTCAGTTGGCTCAAGCCTGCCCAAAACAGCTCCTACTGCTGAGGCTCTTCTTTCTGAAAAAGCCCCAAATCAGAATCCTCATGTGTGTCCCTCCACTGAGAATTTCTCCAGCTTTCCATGGGAGCTGTGAGATTGGATCTGATCGTGCCCCAGCCTCTCCTGGGCATAAAACCAGGGGGTAAGCGTGACCCCTGAGCACTGGGAGACACTGGGAGAGACTGGCAGGAATCCTGGAGAAACCAAACCATTTGACTTCATGCCAAAGGCAGAGTGGCTCAGCTGGAAGCGTGAATGTTCCTCCTGGAAAAGAGACACCTGAAGCACCAGAGCAGAGGTCTCTGCCCTTTGTGCTTCTCCAGATGTTAGCTGTAAGACCCTGGATTTATTTAAATCTATTTTTCTAACAAGTACCTTTTCTGTACCTCCTCTCATGGGAGACAGGGAGGAACCCTGTTTAATTGATGCACTTTAATTAACTGCCTGTTTTGTCAAAGCCCTGCTCCTGTATTCTGGTGCAAATTCACAGCCTTTCATTGTAAGCAATACTTCACTTTGGCTTCAGTCTTAACTGATGTTTAAACATCCTATTTTCTCCCCTGTGTGTCCATACTCACAGAATCCCAAAGTGGTTTTGGTTGGAAGGAACCTTGAAGATCATCTTGTTCCAATTCCCTGCCATGGGCAGGCAGCTTAGATCCTTCAATTATCACTTCTCTGCTTATCCCACCTTGGGCTGGGTTTCTTTTGCCACTGAGCACATCAGACACTTGTCCTGACTGAGCTTTTGGGCCTGGATGCTGCTCAGGGAGTGTTCTGGGAGCTGGCTCTGCTCCCACCTCTCCCACTCTGTGCTGCTGCAGGAGCCTCTGGCTGGGAGCAGGATGTGCCTTGCACGAGGCAAACAGGAACATCTGTAACAGACAGGAAACCCTAAACCACATCCCAGGCCAGGGTGGGAGCAGGGATAGGTTTTCATGTTTCACTTCAAGGGGCAGACACAGGTCCCCATCATCCCTAATTTTATATCTTGACATCGCCATCTTCCACCTGAGAATTCTCTCCTGCTGTCAGAAGATCACCAGGCCAGTTGGAAAGCCATTTTTCACACCCTGGCTAATCCAGGGGCACCTGGCTGCCTCCTTCCACTGGCAAAATGCTGACAACAAAACTAATTAGTGGGCAGCAGGACTGTGGCTGGGTGACAGCACTGGCCTTTACTGTACCAGCCAAAAATTCAAGGGATGCAGGAGCAGCTCCTGGCTCCTCCCCAGACACCTTTTGTGACCTTGTGCTGCAGCTCTGTGCTCTACCCACTGAGGCTGATAACACCTCCCAGACGTGGCCATGCAGGTAAATTAATTTATGGTGAGGAAATAATTCATTAGGATGGGCACAAAGGTCTGTTTAGAATAAAAATGTAACGTGGATAAGCTTTTCATCAGGCTTGTGCATTAGCTGCATATTCCCAATATTCTCACAATGTCTGACTGAGCAGATTGAATGGAACAGGCTGCCCACAGCAGCTGTGGCTGCCCCATCTTTGGAAATGTCCAAGGCCAGGTTGGACACTGGGGCTTGGAGCAAACTGGGCTAGTGGAAGGTGTCCCTACTCATGGCAGGGATGGGATGGGAAGAGCTTTGAGGTCTCTTCCAACCCAAACCATTCCCTGACTCTGTGCAGTGTCCAGGGCCATGGGATGCTCTGCAGCAGGAGGCAGGTCAGGAGGGGTTAACTCCTCCTCACTCAGCTGGTGTTGCCATGACGCTGATGAAATCCACCACTGGAGAAGGGTCCAGGGACACCATCCATTCTGAAATCTAACCCGGGTGGCAGAGTGCCCTCCCTGTCCCAGGCAGAGCACAGGCATCCCCTGGGGCCCAGCTGCTTTCCCTGCATCCCTCCCCAGCACTGACCCTGCCTGTGGAGCACCGCGACAGCTTCCAGGTACCCCCACAGCTCCTGGGGAGCTGGGATAAGCCCAGCTCGGAAAGGGAACGAAAGGCATCTCAACATCCCCGGCCAGATGGCTTTTCCTGTCTCTGAAACAGCAAGGGGGGTTCAGTGAGCAGGGCAGCGTCTGCTGAAGCCCAGCACACCGGGACACCCCGGAGACAGACGGGAAAGGAAAGAGAAGCCCCGAGCAGCCTGTCAGAACTTCAGCACTGGGGATAATTGGTTTGTACACATTGCTCCCACACCCAATTACCAGCTCGGTTTGGTGTTTGATTGTACACGACTCTGGTCCAGCAGAGCTGCTGCTGTTTCCATTCCTGCACATATCACCCAGTCCCTAAATCATTTTTAATAGCTCCTCTCCTCGCGTGCCCTCCCGGCTCATTCCAGCCCCATCAGCACGAGGCAGGTTGCAGATATGGAGGAGCTGACATTTCTCTTTTGAGTAATTTGCAGTGGATTTCTTGCCCATTTGATGTAGTCATTTTGTTCTCGGCACTGATGTGACATTAATTATTGTTAAATATTCTTATCTGTTACACACAGTTCTGTTTAGATAAAGGTCAGTGCATGAACCCCTGACAGTGCTCGTTGCTGCCATGCTCCAAAGCCAATTTGTCATCCTCTCCCTTCAATACCTTCATCTTGGTTTCAGTTCATTTTTTCCATTAATTCAGGCACAGTAGAGAGCCGTTAAAAAATGCAAAATCTCTCAGCTGTTCAGCTCAGCACTCGGACAGGGAATTATGAAGCTGGGGAGCACCAGTTGCACAGAGAGGGCAGGGAATAATGCCCAGGAAAACCCAGCAGCAGCCTCTTTTAAAGAACTGTATGGCTGCTCCCTAAAAATCTGTGCATAGTTCCACTTTAATTAAGATCTGCTAAACTCTGTGCAGCACATGTTGTCTTCTCCCAGCCTGGTGTGCAGTGGGGTAACAGCACAATCCAGAGCACAGGGTGCCCAGAGCAGCTGTGGCTGCCCCGGATCCCTGGCAGTGTCCAAGGCTAGGTTGGACATTGGGGCTTGGAGCAGCCTGGGACAGTGGAAGGTGTCCCTGCCATGGTAGGGGTGGAGCTGGATGGGGTTTAAGGCCCTTTCCAACCCAAGCCACCCTGGGGTTTCTGACTCTCTGCTACTCCCACAACACCCTCTCTTGGCAGAGGACAAGTTCAAGCTGTCAACATCTCCCAGAACAGAAGCACCACCCAGCACTGATCCATCTCCCCAGAGACCTGAGGAGCAGCTGGGCCTGCTCATGGTGACTGAAACCTGCATCAGCCTATGCTCTGTCTTGCTTTTTATCTCTCTGACCAAATAATTCCCCTCTGCCACCCTGAGCTGTCGCTCCCCACCGTGGCACCTGCAAGGTGAGGACTGCAGCAGCACAGGGACAGCCCTGCTGGGACTCACTCCAGCAGCCCTGGTCCAGCATGCCTTGAAGAGCCAAAATTGGGTCTCTACAGTCTGCCAGGAGTAAGGGTGCTGAGGGCACAGGTGATGCCATCCCCCAGGAACACGGCCAGCAGGGCACCAAGAGCAGAGCTCTGGCACAGCTGGCAGCACAGCTGGCACTAGGGACAGTCCCAGCTGAGCCCACACCGCAGGGAGCAGGGCTGGAGCACGGTGCTGAGCACACCTGTGCTGCTGTAACACCTGTGTTACACCTCTGTGCTCCAGCCTGGATGGCACCCGGAGCCCTTCACACCCTGAGTCCAGGCTAAGGCAGTGTGAGATAGCCCATCAGAGCACTCCCAGGGAGAGGAGCTCAGACCTCAAGCCAACCAATTCAGTGACAAGGACCAGGGTAAAGATGCTCAGGAGGTTCCAAACCCAGGACTAGGATAATCCAAGGGCTCAGCTGCCTGGAAAGGTGTGTTCTGCTGCACAAGTAGAGAAGGATGCAAAGGTGCATGTGACATGACTGAAGTACCACGTCATGAATCACGTGCTTGTCCCAGCACTTGGCATTCAGAAGAATATTTGAACCTTTATTCAAAGTGACATTTAATTTTGCATGGTGCTAAATCATTCTGTATTTCTAAATAAAAACATAATAAACTCCCAAACTTGTCCCCCTCTCAGTGAAACGCAAAGAAATAGTGCAATGCCCTGAATGTAATCAAGTGTGGGGTTTTTTTTTCCTTCATTTGGAATCACAGAATTACTAAAGCTGAAAAGGACCTCTAAGATAATTTAATCCAACAATGCCAAGCCCACCAAAAACCCTAAGCCCCATACCCATATGTTTTTTGAACACTTCCATGGATGGTGACTCCACCACTGCCCTTTGCAGTGTGTTCCAGGACTTGACCACTCTTTCTGGGAAGACATTTTCCCTAATCTCCAACCTAAACCTCCCCTAGCACAACCTGAGGCTGTTTCCTCTCATCCTGTTCCTTTTCACCTGGGAGCAGGAACCAACCTGGCTGCACCCTGCTGTCAGGGAGCTGAAGAGAGCCAGAAGGTCCCTCTGAGCCTCCTTTTCTCCACACTAAACAACCACCTTATTCATCAGAGCCATAAATAAACTCCCGGACAAAGGGATATTCCCATCCCAGGTCCCTGGCTGCGCCAGAGCCAGTGGGAAGCAGCAGCACTGCCCCCTCCCCTCTGCTAAATCAGGAGCAGGGAAGGGCCAGAGCTGGCTTCACACGTTGGCAAAAGTATGAGACAGCACAGGTCTTCTCCAGCCCTGGGGACACAGCGTCCTGAGGCTAAAAATACAGAGACAAACCAAAAAGTCAAGGCTAGCAAGAGGCATGAACAGAGGCTGTTTATTTCTGTAGCCGGTGAGCCTGCAGAGAGAGCCCAGCAGCACTTGCTGCCTGCGTGATGGACAGGCTGCTGCAGCTGCAGGAGTCTGGTTTCCTGCACACACACACTGGGCTGTCCCTGTGCCCTGCCCCAGGGCAGCCTCGCACCTTGCCCGCCACTGTTTTTAGCTGCCCAACAAAGCAGGGGGACGTGCAGGAGCAGAGGGACGAGGCAAAGAAAGGATGGGAAGCACCGGCCTGGTGAAGGCTCTCACCTTGCCACCACCACAGGGAGTCAAGATCCAGCTTGTCAAGGTTTGTGAACAACCTTGTCCAGAGTCAGCGGCATCCAAGGTGCAAATCTCTCTGCCAGCCTTTACCAGTGGGAGATGTCCCACGCCCAGAGCAGGACGGAGCTGCCCCATGCTGCCCACGGTGCTCCCACCACACCTGGACACCCCTGCCTGGCCCCTCCTCAACACAAAGGACCACGGAATGTTTCCACCACCAAAAGCAGTGGGATGCAACTTCACTGGCAGTCCTAAGGCCAGGGATGCTCCCAGAGCCTGCTCCAAATGGAATCATCACAGAATCTCAAAATGGTTTGGGTGGGGATGGACATTTAAGATAATCTCTTCCCAACCCCCTGTCATGGCAGGGACATCTTCCACTGTCCCAGGTTGCTCCAAGCCTCATCCAGCCCGGCCTTGGACACTTCAGGGATGGGGCAGCCACAGCTGCTCTGGGCACTCTGTTCCATGACTGGAGCTGTCAGAGCTCAGCTCCCCTCACGTGGCATAAAAAATCCCCAGGGACAGCAGGATGGAGCCACTGAACACCAAGGGAACACCACAAGGAGCCTCTGGCACTGGCAGTGTGCCAGGCTGAGCCTCCCACACAGCACTCCTGAATTCAATTTGCCTTCCTTCATTAACCACAATGGATTTACACCCGAACCAGAACTGAAAACAATCAATTATCTGTCTACTTAACCACACTGCCATGTTATCATTCCCTCTGTCCCATGTTTGGCTCCCCTTTGATAACCCGAATTCTTGCAGGGCTGACAGAACTTTGGCACAGTCTTCACACCGCAGGACAAAATTCCAAGGTAAAGAAAGGATAACATCCCAGTTTCTTCTGCAAGAGTGATTTCAGCACTAACTACTGCAAAAATATGACCAGAAAATTCCAGACCTGTACATGCAGCTGATCCCTCTGCAACTTGCACTTCAGTGCATGGATTAAGGTCTGCTCCTGCTGTAAGGAACCACATCCTTCTGACAGGAATGCTGCTGGAACTCTGGGATAAGCAGGCACTGGATTTTCAGGGCTGATGGCAGAGGTAGCTCATGGGAAAAGAGCATCCAAGTTTTACCCATTAGCAAATGCTCTTGGCTCCAGGTGCTGGTGCAGCACTGAGAGCCACAGAACAAAAGATCTCCAGTGTGGGATAATTAACTTTTTGTGCTACTTTGGCCTCTGAGAC
Organism: Cinclus cinclus; assembly: GCF_963662255.1. Classification (NCBI taxonomy): domain Eukaryota; kingdom Metazoa; phylum Chordata; class Aves; order Passeriformes; family Cinclidae; genus Cinclus; species Cinclus cinclus. The sequence continues at coordinate 2,896,074 of NC_085063.1, forward strand.
CACATCAGATGAGGCAGAGCTGGCCTGAAACTGAAGGGAAGGTGCTACTGCTGCTCTGCCATTGCTGAGCTTTGACACAAAACCCAGTAAATCCCAGTCCAGCAGCCACCTGGGCCCTTGGTCATGGTGCACAGACCATGGTGCCTCACAGCTCTGACCAGTTCCTCACCCTCATCATCATAGGCATCTCTTGACAGCCTCCTCCAAAGGAAACAGTGACCCTGATGCAGCCAGAGGAGACTGCCCATGGCCAGGGGACATCCGGGGACATCCCCACCATCCACACAGCTCCAGCTAAAGAGGGGAGATGTTCACTCTGCACTCAACTGGGGGGGTCTGTTGTACACAAGCAATTCTGTAATGGAATGGGGGGATGCATCATTACAATCAGGCACAGTTGTTACATCCAGCCCTTAATTAGATCTGTGTAATTAGAAATTCACTGTGTTATTTCACATGGTGGAAAAAGCCCTGACTGGGTGGGGTTACATGAGACAGAGGGAGATTCCTCTGGAGCTTCCAGAGCTGCCTGATAATCTGGAACAAATGACATCTCCAGTTCTGGACCTCCACAAGGTGTGCATAATGCTCAACATCAGGCTGATTTTGCATGGCTGAAAGGCAGAAATCAGGCAAAACCACATGGAAAATACCATGACAGTCCCTACCAGTATTTTCTTCTCCCACGGAGATATTCAAGCAGCACAATTAGGAGGCTGATGCTGCAGCCCCTGGTGCTGCACTGGAGCCCCACACACCCAGCTGGGACCAGGAGATGGGATGTCCCCAGGTCACCACTGGCTTGGACACAGGAATGAGATATTCAGGTACTGAACACAGAGAAAGTCACTGGGAGAAATCCTAATGGATCAGAAGGCTTTTGCAGCAGGCCAGGCAGGCAGATGGGAGAGCTGACCCATATGACTCAGATCCAGCCCCACTGCTGCTCCAGCTGGGGAACATCAGGACCAAGCAAGTTGGTTGCCCTTTTTGGGTTGTTTATCCTAGACAACACCAGCTGAGAGGTAATCCAAGCTGCTTCCCACAGGGGCACGAGTCAGGTCAGACAGAAAATCATCGGGGCTAAAAGAGAAACTGCTACACAGAAATCAGGGAACGGTTTGGAGTGGAAGGGAATTTAAAGACTTTGGCATTCCAGCTCCCCTGCCACGGGCAGGGATTGCACCCACCAGAGCAGGTTGCTCTGATCCCCACCCAACCAGGGCTGACCAGGTTGCAACCAGATGCTTTTACACTCCAGCTGGGGGGAACACTGAACCCAAAGTCATTTTAATTCACCCAGAGCAGAAAAGCATCTTGTGGCACGGTCAGGAGCAGATTTGGACTCACCCTGTGGTTCTCTGAAAAGCTCCCTGGGCACTTCCCCCCAGGGATAGCTAGATAGTTGGCACAGCACTGCACCAGGCACCTGTAATGGGCTGAGAGCTCTCTGCACCCCACAGGAAAACACCAACAGCACAAAACATTCAGGCAAGCAGCAAGAAAATGCTCTCCTGAGAGACCTGAGCCTGATATTTTTTTTTCCATTAGACTATTTTTACAGATGGGGAAATGAAGCAAGAAGCCAGAAATGGCCCCCAGCCACAGAGTTATTTAGTGGTAAGTGAACAGCCAGCTCTGCTGTCAGATGTACCCAGGGCTGCATTGCTACCCTGAGCAGCATCTGCACCTTGAGTAACTCCTCCCAGCCAGGCGGGCTGTGCAGCACAGCCCACAGGGCCAGGCTGTGCTCAGGGACCAGGTGGCAGCCAAAAGGATGTTCCACACCTTCCTGGCCAAAGTGTCACCAAAGAGCCTCTGAGGAAGGAACACCTGTAACACCTCCACTGGCTCAGATCCAGCTGGGAAAACTCCTGGCAGGATTTGAAAGAAACTGGAAGAGAGAGAAAACAGCAGGTCTAAAAGTGGAGATACCAATGGTCCAAAAATTCTGGCTTCTCCTAGAGAGTTTTTTCCATGAAACTACTTCTGGCAGGTGGGAAAAGGGGGAACCAGTTAGACAAACAAGTAACTCATGAGGATAAGGGCATTTGATTAAGGGGCACTTTAAAGGAGGTCCTTCACAAACATTTGAAGGACTTTAATACATGTTTGCAGTCATGTCTGGGGCTAATTTAAACAAAATGTTTAATTGCACAAGCAGGTGAGAGGCAAATTGTATAGTAAAATCTGGTTTTCTTCCTCTTGCACAGCTTTCACTTAGGTTTGTGGTCCCTGCTACTCAAATTTCTCCCAGCTCTATTTGTAGGAATAACACTTTTCCTGCTCCCCTTCCTGCTGCCAGGCTCCCAGCACTCAGTGATTGCAATCACAGCCCTGAGTGACTCTCCAACTTCTCAGGCCAATCACAGACAAGCAGCAAAGCTGGAATTTCAAACATTGCTTGAAGCTGAACAACCCTGAGAGCTCTTCACCAAAACCACTTGATGAACAAGCTTGGGAAAAACCTCCTGTCTGGAGCAGGGGCTGGTGCAGAGGAACCTGCAACCAACAACAGCCCCTGAATCCTCAGAGAGCTTCCTCCAGTGCATCATCCCAGCATGGGTTGGGCTGGAAGGGACCTTAAAACTCATCCAGTCCCACCCCTTGCCATGGGTAGGGACACCTTCCACTGTCCCAGCTTGCTCCAAGCTCCATCCAGCCTGGCCTTGGACACTCCCAGGGATCCAGGGGCAGCCACAGCTGCTCTGGGCACCCTGTGCCAGGACCTCTCCATCCTCAGGGTGAGGAATTTATTCTAACACCCAATCTAAACCTACTCTCTCAGAAGCCAGTCTCATGTCCTATCCCTCCATCCCTTGTCCCAAGTCCCTCTCCAGCTCTTTTGGAGCACCTTTATGCACAGGAAGTTTCGAGGACAACAGTCCTGTAATACTCCAAGAACAAGGGTAGAGTAGATGGACTTAGGGCAGAAGTTAATTTTCACTTCACTTATAAACAGAAATCCTTCAGTTTTAGTCCAAAGCAACTCATTAAACCGGAAGAGCAGGTGTGCTACCTGTAACATCTACTGTGGGCATCCCTGCAGCTCCCCACCAGCTTCTGCAACTCAAACCTTGCACAAAAAGCCCAGGAGCTGCTTACCCAGCCCCTCAGCCCTGTGGCAGATCCTGCAGATGGCTGGGATTCAGGGATGGGATGTGAATCTTTGGTCACACAGCGGCTCCAAATCCAGCTCTGCACCTGCATCCCAGAAGTTCTGATCTCCACAAAGGAGCAGCTCTGGTAAGAAGGGACCTCTGGAGATCCCCATTGTCCCCAGCACCGTGGGGCTGTGCAGGGGGACCTGACAGGTCAGCTGGGGTCAGCAGAGCCACGAGGCAGCTGGAGCTGCCCCCGCTGGCTCAGCAGCTCTGCAGAGCCCTCCTGGCTCACTTTACTGCTGGACACACGTGGCTGCTGCTGGCCAGACAGACGGAGGCAGGTGGGGATGGACTGAGCACACCCCCAAAGGCTCTGGAGAGGGTGCCCCTTAGGCAGCACCCCAACATGGTCCAAGTACCCACCACCACTGTGAAAGATCTAACTCGGGTCCTGAGCTCCCGCCTTTGCCAAAGCAGCTTGGAACAGCCCCAGCACCTCCTCCCTGCTCTGCCCACACCCCAGCTGCCCCAAACCCCCCTTCTGGGCACTCCTGCTTTGTTGACTCCAGCACACAGCAGAGGATCTCTGCTCACTGTCCTTCACACAGGGCTGTGTAAGCCCATGCATGGATGAGAGTTTGGATCCTGGAAATCCAATCTGGGAGTGAGAAGAGAGAGGCCCCCCCATTGCCATCTCTGCAGTGACACTCCTGCTGTGCTCTCACAGAGGTGGAGCTGCTGTGGATTAACAGGAACTTGCTAGGCTCTGCTCCTGCATCCAGCAGATATGGAAACCTGATCCAAGAGGGTCCTGACACAAATCCCTCCTGCTCCCCACCCTCCCAAGGAGAATGACTGTCCATCACTGTTTTGTCTCCTGGGAATGAAAGGGATGCTAAGCCTGTGTCTGTGTGGTGGGAGGGAAGAGCCACAGGGAGATGGGAGGGGGTGTAACATGGTGGTAATTACAGGAGGAAGGTAACTGTCTTCAAAGTAACTGCCTTCAACTACAGGGCAAAGGTGCTTTGCAGGGCTGCAGCCATGTCTGGATCTGGCAATGGATACTGCCAGCTGAAATCCCCTCTGGAATTACCCCTGACAGTGAAGGTAAAACACCAGTGCCCCTCAGAGGACAGCCACAGCCACCTTCCTGGGCAGTGCTGTCCCACGAGGGAACACCTGCCCACACCTCCTTCAAAGGACTGTGCCTACCCTCCAAGAGCAGCAGCAATGCCCTCACCTCTCCAGACACCAGCAGGGTTTGTGGTACCCTCTACAAAGGGCTCAGCACATCCTGACCTCCTGACCACTCTCCAGACCACCATCCTCACGAGCAGCTCAGTGCCAAGGTTCCAGTGGAGGAGATACAAGAACTTCCCTGATTTCAAAGAGCATCCTCCCTGGTTTGATTTAGCCCAATTTGTTCTAAATTTATTTCCCATTCCCACTGGCTTAAGGAAATAGCAAAACAGCTTGGAAGAATATTTCTGATTCTTGCAGCGGAGCACATCTGTGCTGGTTAGAAAATGTAAAGGTTTTGCTGAGATGGGAATATCAACTTAGGATTCCTACTTGTGTGTGTGGAGAGGAGGCTTCACCCCCACATGTCCCTGCCCCTGCTCTGGGGTCCTGATCATGTTGGAAGGAGTGCAGAGGAGGCCCTGGAGATGCTCCCAGGGCTGGAGCCCATCTGCTCTGGAAAGGCTGAGAGAGCTAGGGCTGCTTGGCCAGGAGGAGAGAAGGCTCCAGGGAGAGCTCAGAGTCCCTACCAGGACCTAAAGAGGCTCCAGGAACGATGAAGAGGGACTTTGGACAAGAGTCTAGAAGGAGAAGACACAGGGAACGGCTTCCACTGCCAGAGGGTAAGGATGGATGGGATATTGGGAAGGAATTGTTCCCTGGCAGGGTGGGCAGGCCCTGGCACAGGGTGCCCAGAGCAGCTGTGGCTGCCCCTGGACCCCTGGAAGTGTCCAAGGCCAGGCTGGGCAGGGCTTGAAGCAACCTGGGATAGTGGAAGGTGTCCCTGCCCATGGCAGGGAGTGGACCTGGATGAGTTTTACAATCCCTTCCAGTCCAGACCAGTCTGTGATTCTCTGATTTCCATCCCCGCCCCCCCCTCCCCCCCACATTTGGCCTGGCTTTTCAAAGACACCTGGGGAATGCATGTGATCCAACACCCCTGGAATTCATCAGGATTGCAAATGAGACAAGTTAGGAACAGACTTGGGCTCCACTCTAAGTCTGGCTGTTCAACAATTAAATGTTAACACTGAAAGCATGTTAAACATGGTTTACGAAGTACAGTCTTACCTCCATTATTGCAACTCTCACTTCCAGGGAGCCCAAAGCACTTTTCCAGATGCCTTGGCTCCACCTGCAAAGCCACATTTGCACTGAGAATGTGAAATCCCACTCAACAACTTCCCCAGAATCCCAGAGGAAGTGTCACCAGGACAGCATCCCTCACCCACCTGGTGTCCTGCTGTCTCTGTGGTCTCTCCTCTCAAAAAAAGCCATCATCATCTTCCCAGAAGAACAAGTTTCCATGAGACATTTTATGTCCAGCCAAGTTTCCCAAGCCATCTGGTCACTGGGCACAAAGTCCCTCCTACAGAAACCCAACCCTGCCGTTCAAGCCTGGCTTCCCTCCTGGGATGTAGGGGCAAGGAGGAGTAACAATCATGGACATACAACTATCCCCTACTCTTACAAACCCCAAACAAAATGAAATCCAAACCCTACAGTGCTTTTATGAGGGTGTACATTCAATTGAGTTTAAAGGGGAAGCACTGGGACAATAAAAATACTAAAATCCATAAAACTGCTCCCTTCTTTTCTCGTTTAGATTCCATGTTACTGGCCACGCTCAAATCATAAGATTCCAAATGTGGTTTGGAGATGTTTGGCAGCAGTATCCACCCCTGCATGTGGACCTGGAAGATTTTTCTCTCTCGTTCTACAAAATAAACTTATAGTCCTTATAAACTATGGCACCAGTTCAAAACTAGACAAAAATCAAAATGCATCAGCCCTTCTTCCATGCTGGGCTGCTCCATAAATTAACCAGGTCAGAGAGCACAGACAATGAACTGGTGGCACTGCTGTGCCTGGAAAAGCAGCCAGAGACAGTCCTGGAGTCCAGAGCTCACAGGAGCAGGAAAGAGCAAGACAGAGGCTTCACATCTCCTTGGAACCCAGGGAGGTTCACAGAGACATCCCCCCAGGTTCCCAACACCTGGAAATTTCTCTTATTTCTTCCCATTTGTAGGAATGATGGGATTCTCACCTCACCTCTCTCATATGCAAAATGCTGCTCAATTTGCCCTGAGCCCTAAAGATGATCCAATATTCCACTTCCTTCTCACTCAGACTGTGGCTGTAATGTCTCCTTAAAAGCTGCAGCAGAGCAGAGGATTCCTGGGGATTTTTTTCCAGTATAGCTGAAACTCCCTGTGATCCTGGCCTGTCTCATCAGTGATGCAGAGAGGTTGCAGCAGTGCCTGGTGCATCTGTGCCCTTCTCACTCCAGCTCAGCAGGCTCCAACGGGCATTTCTCCACCAGGCCAGAGATCAAGCTGTGCAGGTGAGCAATTCCCTCGCACCAGGAGCCTGCAGATCCCCTGGGACACCAGGAAAAGGCTCCAACAGGGCTCAGGCTGATCACTACCAGGTACCAAGGCAATGCTGAACCATGGAGTGACTGGTACCCACCAAGCCAGAGATCCTGAGACGGGCAATGCCACCTCCCTGGCTGCAGATGGAGGTGCCCACTGTGAAGCAAAGACAGAAACAGAAGATCTAGAGGGCAGAGGAGCCTGGCAGGGGAAAAGGAGGGAGCTGAGCATGCAGGGGCAGCAGGAACAGAGCACAGAGGCACTGGCTCACTGCAGCATCACGTGCAGCATCCCACAGGGCCACTGCTGCTCTAAGCAGCCTCTAAAGCAACTCCTTCCCAAGGACACAGGGCTGTGCTGAGGGGTTTGGGCCTACTGATCCAGACTGGCCCAAGAGGACTGCCCTGTGGGCAGAGGAGAAGTGAGAGAGACTTTCCCTTTATCCTTCTTCAACATCCTCCCAAAGGGCAGTGGAGGGGAAGACTTTGATTTCTTCTCTGTGACAGTGACAGGAGCCAGGGAATGGCTGGACCTGTGCCAGGGAGGGTCAGTTGGAGATCAGGGAAAGGTTCTTCCCTCAGCCAGAGGGTGCTGGGCACTGCCCAGGCTCCCCAGGGAACGGGCACGGCCCCGAGGCTGCCAGAGCTCCAGGAGTTTGGACAGCAGTGCCAGGGATGCTCAGGGTGGGGTTCTTGGGGTGTCTGTGCAGGGCCAGGAGCTGGGCTGGATGATCCTGTGGGGCCCTCCCAGCTCAGGATGTTCATAATTCTGGGATTATCAGAGCATAGGCTGGGATCCCAGTTCCCAAATCCACAGCCTCCTTCTTGCTCTCCCAGCTCAGTGCTGGTGCCAAGCTAAGCATCCCTGCAAGGTCCTGGAGCTGCTGTCCTTACCTACCCCAAATTCAATAACCTCAGTTGCCTCATACCCAGCCAGCCAGGATTCAGCTCCTAAAACTACAATCTCCCAACTCTCTTTGTCTTTGAACAGTTTCAAAAGCAGCTCAGCACTTCCGATCCCCTAAAAGTAACCATACTGTGCCGTATCAGGGGGTAACAGCAAGGCAAGAGTGGGATACAGGAACACTCAGACAGGAGCATCACCCCTCCCTCCCAGGATAATAGGATGGGGCATCCACCAAGGGACCCTCTCCCAAAACAAACTGACCTCTCATTTTACCAAATGGTGAAGGAATCCAATTCAAACCTTGTCTCCAGCAGCACAATATCTTGTTTCAATCCAACCCACACATGCAGCTCCACCCATGCACAGAAAGCAGGTAAGAAACCATGCCTGTGTCTCCAGCAGTAAAGGACAAATTCCTAGCAGTTGACTCCATGTGCTGGGTGCAACACTGGAAGGAAGGGTTTGAAGCCGTGTGCCCAACAGGGCTTGAAGGAAGTACTGGAAAGAGCCTTTGAGCACACGGCTCAGGTGAGGTCCAGCTGGGATATTGCAGCTCTAGTGCCTCCAAGCATGAAATTCCATAAGGAGTCTGAGGTTCCACCTACAAGGACTGGTCCTTGCAAATGTGAATCCTCCTGAAGAATCAGAACCTCTAAGCAATCATGGTTTCTTTTCACAGCGACTTTCTAGGGTGAAAAATCTGGACTAGCTCAAGACAGTGCCTAGGGCAGCCTTGTGCTCATCCCATTGCCAAGCTGGAGAGGGTCCAGTCCCAGTTAATGTTTGCTGAGAGGGCCAGGATACCAACATCTGAGCAAACAACCTCCCAACATTTTCATTGCAGTCACCAACACTGTGCCTTTCATAAAGAGCAGGTTTGCTGGACTCGCTCCTCAGCCACAGGCAGCTCTAGGTACAAAGCCATCATCACTTATTTTGGTCCCAAAGTCCTTGCCCAGCATCCAGCTACTTTTACACCCAGAGCTGGGCTGTGCCCTGGAGAACAGCAAAGCCCAGCCTTCAAAACACACTGAATTAATTGGGGTCCTGAATTAGTGAGGTCAGAGACAATTAGCTCAATTTGACCCAGCTGCTTTAAGCAACATTTTTCTAGTATATTGGAGCTTGTTATCACACAGATTCATCTTGGTGCCAGGTGAAAAATGAGCTGTCAGAGCAGGTGTGACCCTGTGGGATGCATTTTCATCCCTTCTGGGGGTGGCAAGAGGAGAGAGCAGCCTGCTGTTTGCAGCCCAGCACTGTGGAGCTGCTCTGGCCAGGAACACCTCTGTGTGTCCACTGCTTGTTGATTAAAAAAATGTCCACACAACCCTCCTCTCCTGCCAAACCACCTTCTCCACATGGAACTTGCTCAAGACACAAAGTTCAGTAACTCTGCATTATTAGTAACTTATTAAACTTAATGTTAAATCATTCTGTGCCCAAGCAGGGACATCCACAGAGCCACCACTGCCCAGGTACCACATTAACTCCAGCAGGGGACCTGCAGTTGACCAAAATTCCTTTTCTGGACACTTTTAATCTGCAGAAAGAAAGGCCAGGTTGGATGGGGCTTGGAGCAGCCTGGGATAGTGGAAGGTGTCCCTGCCCGTGGCAGGGGGTGGCAGTGGATAAGTTTTAAGTCTGTCCAACTCAAACCAGTCTGGGATTCTGTGAAAGAAATAATCCTGCCCCATCCCTTTTCACTTTAAGAATGAAAAATGCAGATCAGAGAAAGCCCAAGCCACAGCACCCATGTGAGCAGCAACCTCAGCACCTGGGGTTGTAAAAAAGTAAAAGAACCCTCAACAAAGCTTTCCCTTTTCCTGAAAGGAAATGCACAGTTTGAGGGGTTCTTTTCCAATGAGAGATGTTAACGCAAATAAAATAAGTTTGGTTTTTTTTGAACCAGTATTTCAAAGCAACAAAATAAGCAGCAAAATAACTCCATTTTATGTGTCACTTTATTGACATGACCAACTATGTGAATGGCACTGCAAACCCCCTCAGTGAAGTAGAAACCACCAAATTCTCCAAATTTGTTTTTATTCTGTGAGCACTACTTTGAGTCTACTCAAAGCACTGTGAGCACTACTTCTGTCGGATGCTCTTGTCAAGATGTCACATACTGAAGCATTTAGAATTTCTCACAGACAAATCCCCAGACCCAGAAGCTCTCCACAGGCAGCAGTGGGGGGCTGCTCATCACACCTGGCACCAGCAGCAGCTTGGGGCAGTGCTCTGGGGGAGATGACTTCAAAGGAATCCATGAGAGGTGACTTAAAACGTTCCCCTCTACACTGGAGGCCATTCAGCCCCAAATTCCTCGCTGCAGGTCCAGGTAGTTTGAGTGGATCATGACTGGGACACCCCAAGCAGGATCCCCACAAGGCAGTGTCACAGCCACAGGATCACTGAGTGATGCAAGTTGGAAAAGACCTCCAAGTTCATCAGTTTAACCACTTCCCAGCACTGCCAAGGCCACGCTACACAACGTCCCCAGGTGCCACATCCACATGGATTTAAATCCCTCCAAGGATGGCGACTGGGCAGCTGTTCCAAGGCTTGACAATGCGTTCAGGGAAGGAATTTTCCCTCCTATCCAATCTAAACCCTCCCTGGTACAGCTCGAGGGCATCTCCTCTCATCCTGTCGCTCATTCCCTGGAGCAGAGCCCCACCCCACCCTGGCTGCACCCTTAGGGAGGTGTGGAGCACCACAGAGCCCCATGAGCTATCACATCCCTGCCTCTGGCAGCTTGGGAGCAGTGACAACCCCTAAGCCCAGGGCTTGGGGCTTGAGATCCCCTCTTAGGGCTTCCCACTAGGACTGGAAACATCTTGTGTCCCCCTCAGGAGCTGCAGTGGGAAACCCCAGCTCGCCACCCCATTAAAAATCACTGGGATGTCACTGCTCTGTGTGCCCCCAGCAGTGAAGAGAGAGCTCTGCAAGTGCCCAAGGCCAGGCTGGACAGGGCTTGGAGCAGCCTGGGCTAGTGGGAGGTGTCCCTGCCCATGGCAGGGGGTGCAGTGGGATGAGCTGTAAGTTCCTCCAACCCAAACCAGTCCAAGGTACAACTGCAGGGCTAAAATGGCTTTTTGCCCCCCTCACTAAATATAGAGATAAGACAGATCAAAATAAATGCACTCATTCAATAAGCACTAGCTACTGAGAATTGTTATAGACTCAGCCATGTACCCTTCCTGTCTACCTTTGATTGAAATAATGGATTTTTTTTCCAATTCATCTTTCCCTAACATCCCCCTATTATCATAACCAAGCCTAATGAATGCAATTAAAGCTAGAAGTCTCTAGATTTCTTTCCCTTCTGAACAGGTTCCATTTATTGGGGTTTTTTTGAAGCCCTGGAACAGAGGAGCAGCTGAAGCCACAACTCACATAAACAGAATTAGAAACAAAACCCCAGCCCAAGCAGCTGTTCCTCCAGGATTCCCAAACACACAGCCTGAGAGATTAGGGAAATGGAGGGGGTTTGTGCACAAAGCTACAAAAATGAAAGTTAAATGTTGTGTTGGGCCAAGAAGAAAGCAAATTCACCAAGGAATAGCTCTTTCTGCCTCTATTAGTTCCAGCAGGATGTGGTGCTTCCCACAAGCTACTAATGCAGCCTAATTGGGAGGGGAGGGATGGAGCTCAGCAGCTGCTTAGCAAACTTTATCATTATTTTTCATGAGGTCCCAATTTTCCCTGCTGCCTTGGATTTGCATTGCCTCTGCGTATTTTGCTGTCCTGTGCTTCATTTTCCTTCCTCTCTTCCTCCTCCTCATCTCTCTCTGTTTTATCACAGCCCCCAGGGCTGGCTATTGAAAAAGAGCATTCACAAGGTTCTCAGAGCCTGGCAGCAGCAAATTTCCTGCTGTGCCCTGAGTGAAACAGCAAGACAGCACATTCCTGCATCCCCTACAGCTCCTCCATGGCCAGCAGGGAATGGCCCAGGGCAGGGTTACATGGGATATTAGCAGGGAATTCTTCCCTGGGAGACCCTGGCACAGGGTGCCCAGAGCAGCTGTGGCTGCCCCTGGATCCGTGGCAGTGTCCAAGGCCAGGCTGGACATTGGGGCTTGGAGCAGCCTGGGACAGTGGGAGGTGTCCCTGCCATGGCAGGGCTGGGATGGGTTTTAGGGTCCCTTCCAACCCAACCCAACCCAGGAGTCCATGACCATCAGGACCTAAAGTCCTGCATTTACCAGCTGTGGTAAAAGGTTTTTACAGCCAAGGCTATGGAGGCTTTGTGGTGATCAGAATGAATCCAAACCAGCTTAGAGGATGGAAACACCAAGTTGGGCTCACGTGGCAGAACGACCTCAAGAATTTTTCACCACAGGCTGTGAAACAGATGGGCAAAGATTCTAGGGATACATTCCCAGCAGGGATCAGAGAATCAGGGAATGTCCACTGGATCACCCAGCCCAGCCCCTGGCATGTTGGATCCCACAAACCTGGGATGTTTGAGCTTTCTGTGCTTTCTGGCACTGAGCCCCTGGAGAACACTGCTTTTCACCTGAGGACTTGGAGAAGGCTTCCAAATTTGAGTGATGGTGTTAAAATCACAGGTGTGTAGTTAAATAGAAGTGTGTGCTTTCACATGGTGAAGGCTTTGGAATATGAAGTTTTTATAATATAATAATAGGTATGGGACAAGACAGACCATTTTGGGTGGTGTCTCTTTCAATCGTCTTCTTCCTTCCTTCCTCTGCATGGTTTCAGGTGGTAATTTTTTGGTTGGATAGTTAGTGTTGCACTAAGGGTCATGGGAATTTGGTTATTGGGTTAAAGGTAAAAATAATACTGGTGTTAATTCTCTGTTGGACTGTTTAGCTTTAAGAGACCTTGTAGCTAGCTGGATCTCTCTCCATTTTGCTCACTTCTAGCTGGTAGCTGGAAGTACTGCTGAACTTTCTGTACTTTACATAAGATTTAATAAACAACCAAGCCCCAACAAGACAAAATTTGTTTCCTTCGTGTGTTTTTTAATCCTGGCTCTGAGTGAAGACACTCAAGAACGAAGAGACTCCAGACAAGCCACTAATTATGTGGTGCAAAACACCACCACTGTTAGACTGTCCCTGCACAGACACCCCAAGAACCCCACCCTGAGCATCCCTGGCACTGCTGTCCAAACTCCTGGAGCTCTGGCAGCCTCGGGGCCGTGCCCGTTCCCTGGGGAGCCTGGGCAGTGCCCAGCACCCTCTGGCTGAGGGAAGAACCTTTCCCTCATCTCCAGCCTCACCCTCCCTGGCACAGCTAAAGGATGCAGGGACCCCAACCCCACATCCATCCCTGTGCACCTCCCACCCAAAGGAAGCTGCTATTAATGATCTAATTAAGCTCTAAGAGGTCCCAGGCACCATCCAGGTCCCTCCCTGCATGGGTTCCAGCCTCTCCAGGCCTGAGGACACAGCTCAGGAATTACACACTTCATCTTCTGTCATCTGCTCCCCTGGAGGAAGCATGGCTCCAAATTGAATTATCACAAAGAAATCAATTCCAGATCAAACCTCTGTGAAATTATAATTGCTTTAATGATCTGCAGGCTGGAATAGACAGGGCCCAGAGAAAGCATCGTACACTTTTCCCTCTTCAGTTCATAAGGCTCCAGTAGGAATCAGCCTTTGTTCACAGGGAGCATTAGTGTTTTCTAATTATGTATTAATTTAATCTACTATTAATTTTCAATTATTGTTATTACACAGGAACTTCCCTTTTCCCAAATGTGACTGCTGTGTAAGATGCTGAATTCCAAGCAGCTCTGGGGTGAGCTGACAGGCAGCTGCTTAGCCTTTATAAAGGGAAAAAAAACCCCTTCAACAACCAATTTGGATGAAGACATTCCAACCAAACAAAAATATATTATAAAAAAGACACACACAAACCTTTCTGACGCATCTGAAAATGAGCAGCATTTTACCAGCAGCCTGTTTAGCCTAAAGGCTTAAATCACTTAGGTATGGCGTGTCTGTGGAGATTTTCATTAGAATTGACATTTTGACAACTGCAAAAAAACTCTACAACAACGCTGCTCACAACATGACGGGAAGTTTAAAAATAATTATCAACCACAGGACAAAGGCAGCCAGGGAAATGAAGTTTCACTGAAGTCTCTTCTTCCTAAAGATGGTATTTAGAAAATAATCAACCATCCTTCCTTAATTAATTGAAGATGCAAAAATAGCTCTGGATTTTCAGCATTTCACAGAAGCAGAAGGGACAGGGCTGTGAGCAGAGCTGCTCTTGATGGGCAGCAGAAATGCCTGAGTATGGGTATGGGGGGGATTTAATTCTTGGATTTCACATTCCAGAGACTCTGCTTGTCAGAAAGCTGCTGGCACTGAGGGTGGGCCCTCCTCTCTATGGAAAACAGCCAAGATGGCCAGAGGAAGAGAAAGCTCCTGAAAAACAGATTATGTCCAACCCAAGTGGCTTGGTCTGTGCTGCCTTTCCCAGGGATGAGGCTTCCCAGAGGGAATGCAGAACACCTGTGCCTGGACCTGGGGCCTGTCTGCCCTGCCTTGGCACAAGATCCTCAGATTTTCCATGAACACCTAGAATCCCATCCAAGAATTGGTAAACTAGGGAGACTCTCCACAGGCTTCAACAGGTTGCAGCAGAGGGACTCACACACACTTGCAGCGCATACAAAACAAGGCATTAGATAATCCTGGAAATAAAGGTTTAGGAAGTGCCTTTGGCTCTGCTGGTCCAACACCAGCAGGATGAGCCCATTAGAGCAGAGATCACAGAGCACCAGAGTGACAAACAGAGCTCCTGGAGCAGCAGGACTGATCCTGCACAATCCCCTGGGAAGAGCTGCCCCACAGCCTGGGCATCCCCTGGGCACATCCCCCCTGTGCCACCACTGGGCTGGGGTCAGCCCCTACACCCCACTGAGGTGACAGAACATCCCAGGCTGAGGGCACAGGGAGCACCCCAAGGTCTGTGTTCCATTCCCTGAAATACACAGCCTAAACCCCTGCAGGGAAACCTCTGGACAAGTCTGAAGAACACAAAGAATAGGAGAAATCTGATTTTTTTTTTCAGGAATAATGAAGTCTAAGGTTACTTTACCAGGTCAAGAAGGTCTCTTTTGAGCTGTGTGGTCCAGGTGTGCTGTCTGCCAACACTCCTACCCTGTCAAAGCCCCATTTATCACAGAGCTCCATTCTTCTCTTATTGTGTATCAAAAGAGCTGTAGTGAAACCAGAATTACTCCCAACTCAGACCAGAACATCAGCAAGCTAAGCTCAGCTCATCAGCTGCAAAAGTGTTCTGAAAGTGAATAAAATCTTCCTGATCCAAGGAAATAACTTGTTCTGTGGAACACCCCTGGCATCTCCCAAGGGATAAAGATCAAGAACTTGGCAAACTGATGACAGAGTGCAGAGGTGATACAGAGACATAGGTGGTAACTCAGGACATCTTCAAAAATTAGTACTTTTAGAGCCCCTTCCAGTGCCCTAAAGGGGCTCCAAGAGAGCTGAGATGGGACTTTGGACAAGGGCCTGGAGGGACAGGACACAGGGAACAGCTCCCCACTGCCAGGGGGCAGGGATGGACAAGATACTGGGAAGGAAATCTTCCCAGTGAGGGTGATGAGGGGCTGGGATGGAATTCCCAGAGCAGCTGTGGCTGCCCCTGGATCCCTGGAAGTGTCTTAGGCCAGGCTGGACACTGAGGCTTGGAGCAGCCTTGGACAGTGGGAGGAGTCCCCATGGCAGGGGGTGGGACAGGGTGGGCTTTAAGGTCCTTTCCAACCCAAACCATCCTGGGATTCTCTCACAGACAGCTCAGAGTGGAATTAAAACAGGGAGATATGAGAGTGCTCATAAAGTGTGAAAAGATTTCAAGTGGAAGCAGAGACACATGATGACCCTACAGAGACCAAGGCTGAGGATGTATCCCCCACAACACCCCAAGGCTCCTCAAACACTAGTTAGGATTTTTTTAAATACCTACCATTACCACTTCCCTTTCCAAGTTCATTGGTGCTGCCTTTCCAAGTTCATTGCTGCAATGATGAATGAGCACACAGGAAGTAAAAACACAACAGGGGAGCCTTAAGGAACCTCAACAATTTCATTGGCTTTTGGGGCCTAAATGAGAATATAATAAAAAAAAAATAAGAGAAAACTCCCATACCTTCATCAGATGCAAAGGTGCAGCACAGCATTTTGAGCATTTCCATCAGGAACCTGAAAGTGCAGCATAAATCTCTCCAGACATGCACTACAAGGTCACCAGCTCCCACCACCTTCCAAGGTTTGGCAGTGTTTATTATTTGGGTTCCTGACACTTGGGGATCCTGAGGTCAAGCAACATGAAAATCCTGAGGCTTTTGAGGTTTTTTTCCCTCCTATGTCTGCAGCTGGCCATCCTACTGAAATAGCTGCAAGAATAAATCTTGCAGAATAAATCTTGAAAACAACATCCCTGGAGGAGACCAGGCAGCAAAAGGTAGAGAGGAAAGAAAAGTGCAACACTCAAAAAAATTATACAGAATTTGAAATCATAAGACCACTCATTTGGGGATATTTATCTTGGGATAGAAAAAGGCAACAAAAACCCACCAAGAATGGAAGACATATAAATGGGCAGCAAAAGTTTATTGAAAGATATTTTACTCAGTGAATACCACAAATAGGAGTGGGGTTTGGTTCAACATTTGAGCTGGTTGTGCCAGATTATTACCTTGAAATAGCTGCAATTCCACCCCAGGGAAATGTGCAGAAGTGACAGGACAGACCAGATGTGCAGGGCTCCTGCTCGAGTCTCACAGAATGAGCCAGGTTGGAAAAGACCTCGGAGATCATCAAGTCCAACCTATGGCCCAACATCTCCTCCTCAAGGAAACCATGGCACTGAGTGCCATGTCCAGTCCTTTTTTAAACACATCCAGGATGGTGATCACACCTGACTCCTGAGCATTCCCCAATTCCCACTACTCAGTCACCATGAAACCAGCACATTTCTTCCCCAAAAGGGGTACAACAAAACTACTTCTCCCATCTCCTGAGCCCCTTTCCAAGGGGGAGAGGGTGCCACACACGGTCACCAGCACTGCCTGACAGCCCCAGTCTGGGCTGCAGGAGCTCCCCACTGTCCCTGAAACACAGATAAATGTAAAGTTTGGTGAAATTGCTTGGGCTGGCATGTTTTCTGCCATCCTTTAAACCAAGTAACTCATGCTTATCTGTAGCTAAATCCCACCGTCCCAGAGGCACTGCTGACATCAGGCAGGAAATAATTCCCATTCCAAAGGACAAATCAGATCCTATTGACAAAATCCAGCGTCACATTTTTATTTAAAGGAGTCTCAGGCTCTGCTGAACAAGCAGGAGACACCTTGTTTTGAGCATTATTTCAAGGATGGCCAGATCTGAGCTGCCCCCAGAGGAGCAGGCTGGTTTTGGCAGGGTCATGTTTTATACATGACCCAGCACTGCAGCACACAGCTTTGAAGAGTTATTGTTTATGGATGGGGGATTTTAATAAACTGGAGCAAGCAGGGGATGCAGGATTCCCAGCTTCCGTGGCATTCCCAGGTGATTTAAGATCAAAATAGTTCGTGTGTGCATGGAGGCAAATCAAAGCACAGCCTTGGTGGCAGTCTGGGGTGGCAGCAGAGGGACAGGAAGCACTTCCCAAGCCAGCACCAGAAACTCCTACTCCTTTTTAACACTACAAGTTAATGGGGACAACCTCTATGGAGTGCTGAGACCCTGAAGTGCCTCCTGGACTCTGACAAGGGTAGTTTGCTACTGAATCAGCAGCAGGGATGGACAAGGCTCCATGTGGAGAGGCTCCCTACAGAAAAGCTCCCCAGGCAGGTAGGTGTGGAATCCATCCCAAAAGCAGCCCCAGGGGCACCTCCACCTCAATTCCCCCCAGCCTCACCCTGCTTTGCACAAGGAGCAGCCAAACAGAAAATTACTGCAGAAGGTTAATAACTTCCTCTTAGAAAAAGACTGGAGGCATGCAGGGTGGTGGCAGGGTCAGAGTTTGGCAGACTTCTGACAATCCCAGGACCTCTGTGGCCCTTGCTGCTCCTCCTGAGTTGTCACAAAAATCATTCCAACAGCTCAGGCAGAGGACTGGTTTCATTCCCGTTCTAAGGAGGCAGAGAACAAGCAGCCTGCTGGGAGAAGCAGCCTGGTTCTGGAAACAAACCCATGCCAAAATTCCAAGAATGCAGAGCTGCTGCCTCCAGCTGTGACACAAACATCACTTCCCTAGCACCACAGGAACAGCTGTGCCCAGTCCCTGTGCAGGGAGAGACTCTCTGGTTCTTGGCATCCTCAGGGATGGGGCCCACCACCCCAAGGGCAAGCACAGCTCGTGTCCACCACCACCACAGCACTGACACCAGTATGGAACTGGCTGCATGTGCTCCTCCAGAGCATTGGAGCCAGAGAAGGGCCCGGGAGACACTCACCAGAGCCAAGGAGAGATGTCCCCAAAGCGTCTGTACCTTCCAAACCCCTGAATTTTGTTGTATTTGGCAACTGAGACCTTCAAGGTCTTTGCCAGGAGAAAGCCAGCCCCAACAGCTGAAGAGTCAGTCCTTTACAAGGCCACTTTTCCATGGGCAGAGGTCCTGGTGAATGCAAAATCCTTTTTACCTCTGAACTTTCAGGAGGAAAACCTCTTCAAAGCACTAAACTCAGCCTTAGCCCATCTTCTCCCACCTGAGTTTACATCAAACAAACAAAGGCCTTGATGAGCTGCTGGGAGTCTCAGCCAGGCTCACTCCCCTTGAGGGACTAACTTCCTCCAAACCCTTCTCAGAAGGACTTTCTACCATGAAAATGTTTGAGATTTACTGTTTCGGCCAAACCTGTCACTTAACTTCTGCTTTGAATGCAAAGAATGGCACGGGATCCTTCTTCCCTCCCTTTTTTCATCTCTAAAAATAAAGAGCTTACACCCTGCTTTTAAAAACAAGCCAGGAGAAAACTGCAAAATACTCAAGTACCTCTGTTTACTTCACAACCTGAACAGCTGAGAGACCCCAAAAGCTAAGAGGACTCCACTTGTGAGCTCACCAGAGCCCAGAGCACAGCAAATTCACCCCCTGCTCTGCTCTCTGCCTCCACTTTAAACCCCCAGGGTCCCCACTCCATCTCCCACCCAACACAAGCCCACATTTCCTGGTGGGACTCCTGACTCACCAGCACATTTTCCTTTTAAAGGTCAAAACAAACGTGTCGTGGCATTAGGGATTTCATTAGTTCCCTCTTAGTTTCAGTTGATCAGCAGGAGTTTAAGAGATTGGTTGCACTCTGGAGCTTCTCTAAGAAGGCACTCTTCATCTTATTTAGGAAGAAGGGAAGGAGCAGCCATGGGAAACATCTCACCCCTGGATCTGTGGCTGCACACAGCAGCAGAGCAATTAGCAAGGTGGTCTGTGCAGCAGAGAGCTGCACTGGGATGTCCTCACACTCATTTACACACCGAGCAGGACTGCAGCTGGAAGTCTTAGAGGACAAGCAATTTTCAGTTATTCCAATTTCTCTTCAAGTGTTCCAACACTGCTCATTTCCATGAAACTTCATGTGACTCTATGAATTCTGGAGTCCAGTCTAGTCACACTGGAAGCCTACTCCAACCCAAGAGCAATGCTTGGATCCATGGATCAGTCACAACCAGATCAGTGCTCCACCTACCACCATTTACTGCTCCAGTCACCAGGAGCTGCTCATTGCCACAGTCCCGAGCTCCTGGGTGCTCATCCAGCTGCTTCAGGACACCCCTTCCCATCCCATCTGGAGTTTCCTGGAAAGCTGTTACTGCTTGTAGGCAATCCTTCCTTTGCTGCAGATGCTGCTCATTTTCAGAGGAGGTAGTGGCAGGTAAGAGCCCTTCTTTCAGTTCAAATGTTTCCTGGTAAGACTTGTGGAGCAGGCAGAACAATTTTAATACTGGAACCATCTTCCACCCTGCACTGGGTTGCATAAGGACATGACATATCCATCTTCATCTGATCCCCCTCTGCAACTGCTCCAGTTGTGGTCACTTCCAAGATCATCTCAGGAGAAGTAATATGGGCAGCAAAGCCAGTTCCCTGTTCGGATTTATATGAATTTTAGGTCCTCTGTTTATCTGTTTTTAACGGATGTTCAGGGAACCTTTTACAAGTTCTCCCTACAAAAAAATCCCTTCTGTGAGAAAGAAAGTTCCTACATCACCCACAGAACCTCAGGACTGCCAACAGAAGAAACTCTCAACACGTACAAACCAGCCAGGCTGGTTTTGGTCCCCTGTTCCATGGGCTGGGATCAGACTGAGGGGATCAGAGGATCCCTGAGTGGCAGATGAGCAGTGTCCTTGATGCCCGCTAGTTTCACCCCAATGGAGCATCTCCCACAAGAGCAAACACACCAGGATCTGAGGCTGTGTCCATGAGCAAGGGGAGACTCTCCACTGCTCTAAAAGGTGTTAGATCACATCCCTAACTTGCTCCTAGGCATGACAGGCTGCCTGTTTCCAACTCATTTTCTCCTCCACCACTGCCAGAGTCAGAAGAGGTCAAGGAATCCCAGAACAGGATTGGCTGGGGGGAGGAAACAGGAGGGAGAGGCATTTGCACGTGAAGAAACACAGCAAGAGAAACACGGGCTGCAGAGATTAGGGAACAGGCTTTTTAGTGGGAGCAGAGCAAGAGGCAGCTGCTGGAAGCAGGGCAGGGAAGCATTTAGCATTTCCAGCTGCAAGGCTAATCTACAGGACACTGAATGAAGCCTGGATACGCAGCTCCGATAAATCTTTCATCAATAAAGCTCACTGCCACAAACCTGGAGCACACAAGGAAGGCAACAAACTTCACCTGCACACACAGCCCCTGTGGGGTCTTCCCTAAGGACATTTCTCATGGAGGCAGCATGTGAATTTTGTGATCCTCCCTTGCTGGCTGCAGCGAGGAAACGCTGTCAAGTTTAGTCTTCGTAAAGAAGCAACTACACATCTGACCTACATAGAGTGCACAGATGTGAGTAGCCTCCCACAGCACACCACAGATTTTTTTTTTTTTTAATGCAGAAAAAAAATTAAACACCACCTGCTTTGCCTGGGAATGTACAGGAACAAAAGGCAGCTGTGCATAGGAGTGCTGGACCAGTACTCACATGGGAACTCGGGAGCAGCATTGTCCATCTTTTTTTGTTTAAATACACTTCCCAGGATTGCCTGTCCCTGGCAGTGTCCAAGGCCAGGTTGGACAGGGATTGGAGCAGGCTGGGATAGTGGAAGGTGTGCCTGCCCATGGCAGGGGGTGGAATGAGATGATCATTAAGGTTCCTCCAACCCAAACCACTGCAGGATTCTATCATTTTCAAGACTGGGACCCAGCTTTTGCTCCCAGGACTGACAGCCCTGAAACTTGGGGCAGCAGTGTGAGGAATTGGCATCCATCCCCCAAGGATCCTCACAGGACAATTAATGGCACCAGCCCAGGGACAGAGCCCTGGGGATGCTGAATCAGGGGACAACCACAGCACTGCTTCACCTGAAATAAGCTGCACATCCCTGCAGCACCCAGGTGACCTCACAAAGTCCAAGTCCATTAGGACAGGCTGGGTCAGGCTCTTCTCTCAGGGAACAAGCAACAGGATGACACTGCCTGAAGCTGTGCCAGGGCAAGTTTGGATTGGATATTAGGGAAAATCTCTCCACTGAAGGAGCAGTCAGGCATCAGGGCAGGCTGCTCAGGGAAGCAGCACAGTCACTGGAAGTGTTCAAAAACCACGTGGATGTGACACCTGGGGACATAGAAAAGAGGTGCTGGTCCTAGAGATCTTTTCTAACATCAGTGATTCTGTAATTTCAGGTGTCTGTTACTTCCCAGAGTTTAACCCTGAAACAAAAAAAAAAAAGGTGGGAAAATCAGGCCATGCAGCAATAGGAAACAGGTGCTGCAGGCAGATTTGCCAAGGAGGGTGCTCAGAGCAGGGCCAGCTCCTCCACCCAACACTAAGCCCAGCAAGAATGGCTGCTATGCAGCTGCACTGAGGGAAATGCCACATGCCAGGCATTCCCCAGAGTCCAGTCCCTCCGAGAACATCAGCTGTGACAGGGCAAAGCCCCAGAACGGGGTGGGAATGGCCAGGAGAGATCTGCAAGGACTGGGGGAGGCCAGAGCAGCACAGCAATCATCACAGAGCAGGAGCTGGGAGCTGAGCCCTGGCTTTGTGCCCAGCTCTGCTCTGCCCAAGGTCAGGCCAAGTCACATGCCCTCCTACCTGTTATATATTTAGAGATCAGTGCCAGAGCCACACTGCTCCTCACCAAGCCCAGAGCTCTGGATACCACTCTGCTGCAAGGGCAAATGTCAGCACTGCCTACCAAGTCCTACAAGGTTCTCAGATTTGGTTACAATTTTTTTTCTGGGTGGGAGCAAAAAGCAACTCTAGAGGGTGGGAAGCCTTATGCACACCTCGTGGTTGCCTTTATTCTTACTAGGTAACTTCAAGCAGGCAAAATTTGAGGGATGAACAAGAATCCAAGGAAGTGATCACAGCACCAAGCCTGCCAGAGCTCAAGCGACACTTGGACAATGCTGTCAGGAATAATGGGGGGATAGCTGGAGTGCCTAGGAGTTGGACTCAATCCTTGTGGGTTTCTTACAGCTCAGAGTACTTAATATTTCTAAGGAAATAAATTATTTGGTTTGCATCAGTTTTATCAGCTGGTCTATCTGCTGGTGATTCCTCTTGCTCAGGACTCTGAGACTCAGAGTAAAAGAAGAAGTTGACAAGCTTCAGGGAAAGAAAAAAAATAATCCAAACTTATTGCCTGATTTAACCTGGAAATTTATAAAGCAGTCACTAGCAGCACAAGTCATGGCTCCCTGCACCTCAGCAGCATCAGCCTGTTTCTCTTGTTAGTACCAATTCCAGCATGGGCTGAGGGCATCTACTTACAAAAACATTTCCTTTTAACAAAAACTCGGTGGATCTAAAGGCTGTTTGCCATCACTGCACAAAGCTTTCTCTCTGACATCACTGTTACATTACTGCAGGTTGTAGAGATGTTCAGGAATGTTCCCCTCCTGTTACAACCCAGGAAAGAATTTAAAATTCACTGTATTTATAAGATTGCTGGGTTGCTTTTCCCAACTGCATTTTGCCCCAGGATATGGCACCTCCCCAGCCAGAGCAGCCTATAAAAGTGTTTCATCCTCTTTTTGGGGACTTGGAGAGAAAAGGCTTTGTGTAAACATGCAATATTTACTCCCCAACATGCTGTAGTTCAGCAACCCAGCTGTGCAGACTTGGGGCAAACCATAAATTACTCATATCACTGAGTGGGTAAAAGCCTCTGATTTGCTGAGCCAGAATGCCCTGAACCAATGCCTCACAACAAACTATAAAATATAGATGTTTATGCTGCATACAAGGCTAAAATCTATTAACTCTGAGGTCACACTGTTTTTCCCCCCTCTTGCAAATGAGGAGTTGAAAAGGCAGAGAGCATCAGCACACAGAAGGGGATGGGGATATGGAATCTGCAAATTGAACTGCAGAAGGAGATTGGAATGAGATGGGCCTTAAGGTCCCTTCCAACCCAAACCAGTCTGTGGCTCTATGATAGGATAAATGATAATGAAAGCACTGAGTGCAGACTGCAGCCTGGATCACGAACCCACACACAGCTCAGGCTGCTGCATCCCCCTCCATGGAGCCAAACTCCTCAGCCCAAGCCCTCCAGGACCTCCTCTCACCAGTATTTTGGGACATGCACCAGGGATAAGGGTGATTGTGCATCTAAATAATCCGTTCCTGTGACCTGTTACCAATAAAGTATTAACAACACCACTGCAAAAAACGGTCTCTGCATAAAGGAGCATCAGAAACCTGCTCCAAATGATTGATTAAACCTTCCTGCCTGTTCAGCTGTAGCTCTGGGCTTTTCCATGCTGAATTAACCACCTCTGCTGTCTGCTGCCTGTTTGACACAGAATAAATGTTCTGCTGTTAGCGAGTACTTACTTTCCCAGATCTCAGTGCTCAAATGGCAAAGGAAGAGATCCAAAGTTTCTTTTGCTAAACTTCCCTGCCAGCAGCTGCCAGTGTCAGACATCAGCTCATCTCTGCATCCCACTGTCAGAACAGCATCATGCCATGAAGCCCTCCAGCCCTTCCCTAAGGAGCAGCAAAAAGAAAGATCCCACTGCTGCAATAAGGGGAGAAACAGCCATTTTTCAACAGAATCCTGCTCCCCAAATGGAACACTGGTAGATTCTGCCTCGAAATTAAGTTGCACTTTGGCTTTTATCTTTCCTGGAAATCCCTGCTTTGCAGACTGGCTGGAAGATGAATCCAGGAGAACTGGGCAAAAACATTAAAGCAGCTGATTTATACTTTGGTTGGAAGAGCTTTAATTCTCCCAGCCCATACACATAGCCCATTCATTTGGGGGGAAAAAGGTAATTTAAAATATTTCTCCTAATGTCTGCCAATAGAGCAAAGATGAAGGACTGTAAGAGATGATCAGTTTTTAAGCCCGTCTTCAAAGCTGCAGGTTTGGGGAGCTGCTGAAGATAAACAAGCAATTGGGGCCCAGGAACCAGGCTAAAAGCTGACAAAGAAATTGCTTTTTTCCAAGGCAAACAGAAGGCAAGGAATGACTCCGTTCAGAAAGGCTGCACTCACTCCCTCTCAAAACGAGCAGGGCAAGGGACCAAATTTAATTTCTTCCTCACAACAACTTTTATTAAATCATCTAAGCCCTCCCTGGCTCTCTCCTGCCACGAGGTGTGGCTGTGCTCACAGGAGGTATCAGCAAACTCGCCCTTATTCCCATGGCCTCCCTGGAAATGCTGTTTGTGCCACAGTCAGATGGCTGGGGAGCCCAGCTGCAGGGAAGCACTGGCTCCTCATTAACAGCAAAACACACAAATCCCACCTCTGATGTGCAGCAGTGGCAGCAGCCACTCCCCTGGAGATGCTCCACAGCATTACCTGCACAGGGGAACTTCCCAAGGGGTGTTTGTCCTCAGCCTCACCTGTGCCCTGAGGGTGCCCAGGTGCCACCAGAGGTACAGGATGGACACTGGCTGCAGGGTGTGAGCTGCACCAAGGATTTGTCATCATAAACAGAAATTTCAGAGCCACTTCCTTGACTTTGGACAAGGGATGGAGGGACAGGACAAGGGGAATGGCTTCCCCTTGCCAGAGGGCAGGGTTAGATGGGATATTGGGAAGAAATTCTTCCCTGTGAGGGTGCTGAGGCCCTGGCACAGGGTGCCCCCAGGGCTGCTGTGGCTGCCCCTGGATCCCTGAAAGTATCCCAGGCCAGGCTGGAGAGGGCTTGGAGTAGCCTGGGGCAGTGGAAGGTGTCCCTGCCTGTGGAAGGGGGGGCACTGGATGAGCTTTAAGGTCCCTTCTAACCCAGACCATCCTGGGATTCTCTCAGAGCCATCACAGAGACAGGCAAGGTTTTATTAGCCTGTTGAAATGTGTGAAAGTAAGAGCTGCGCTCTTTGGAGCACAAGTCAAAAATTGTAACAACAAAAAATTAAGTTTAAATTACTAGAAGAGCTCAAGGCGATTTCTGCCATGCTTACAGCTTTTACCAACTTCAGAAGGAGCTCTGGGAGCTCTAAGAGCTCTAAGCATTGCAGACTGCTGCAGCACCAACAAAAATACCTGTTTTACAGCAGACACAGCTCCAGGGACAGGAACCAGGAGCTGCTGAACCACCAAACCCCTCCAGTGCTGCCCCTCAGTAGGAACACAGCTCAGGCCAGGCAGCACCATCAGCTCTGCAAGGTCTGTCCTATAGCAACCACTGAGATTTTTTCCTAGATTTAAAAAAAACTATTACATTTGAGCACCAGCCACCTGCAGTTTTGTACACAGGGGCCACATCCTGAGCCAGAAGCCACGCTGGAATCCTGGCAAGTGGAGGATGTCACTGAAGGCCAGGTGAAAGGCAGCCATGAGCACTGAGGGCACTGGCACAGGTGCCAGTGACACACCAGCCATAGCAGCAGCTGCCCTGAGCAGAACTGGCAGAGCCAGCGCTCCCCAAAAGTTCCTTCCAAAGGAACTTTTTCTCTCACAAATGCTCCCAAGACAGTTTGCCAAAAGGAAGTTTGCTAAAAACAGAAGGGCAGCACAAGATTTAGGCTAATATAGACATCAAGAGCTTTGGTGGGGGAGACCTGCAACCACGTCCTCTGTCCCCCCCGTGACCTTTGCCAGCCCATCCTGAACTCGGGAATTCATACATTAAAATAAACTACAACGGTGCCACAACGAGTGTCCACTGCCACCTTTTCCTCAACACCTTCTCTTGCAGGAATTGTCTCCTGTTGAAGTGGCAGCAGGCAGACCCCAGGGGAAGGATGTTCTCCTCCAGGGAAGGTGGGACACAGCAGGAGCCAGGGGGAATCCTGACCCAGCAGGAGGCAGAGCTGCACTGCCTCGGTTGTTACTCCTGCTCACAGATTTAACCTGGCCATTCTCATTCTGCCTGCAGTAGCAACCCGAAAATGAGTTCTCATTCATTCCCAGCGAGGCTGTATTTGTTGAAATGCAAGCTGCTTGCAAAAGTATCAGATAAAGCCCTGGCATTTCGCAGCTCCTTTTGTTTGGTACCATCCTCACATGGAGGTGATGCTGCAGATACCACCTGGGAGTCACTGAATTCACACAGACATAGCCCAGAGGTGCCCATCTATTTACCATCCTCTTGGTAGAAATAAACCCTAGCAACGTGGCATTGTGTTTTCTATTGCAAAACCAGATCTTTTTGGAACAAATTAAAAACAAACAAATAAAAAAAAAAAAAACAAACAAAACCCCCACAAAAGCAGACAGTTGTGCAGCATTACTGGTGAAGTGTGGATGTTCTCTGCTGCAGGTGCAGGGATGCTCCTGGAACAGAGCTCGGTATCCTGCTGGGCACATCCTGCCGGGCAGCTCTGGCAACAGAGGGCAAGGAAAAGCCCAGAAACCCTGAAATCAGCTGGGGACCTTCCCTGCAAAGGCAAGGCCAAGCCTCGCCTCAGATCACCATCAGCACTCGCACTCCACATTTGCAACACTTTCTCAAGGCTTGCTTTAAAATAAACAATAAAATATTAGGATTCAGAGGTGCCAGGGTGAGAACTGCAGGAGCCAGCTGCTCCAGAAGCTGCAGCTCAGAGGTGTCCCTGGAGAGGGTCCATCCAGTCCCACATCTCCTTGTGCCAGGCAAGCCAAGAGCCCTGAGCCAGCAGGACAAACAGCATTGTTGGGGTGTTACACAAGAGCCAAAAGGATGACTCAGGCTGCCCTTACAGCCCTTCCCCAGCCAGCCAGAGCCAGGGCTGAGCTGTTCCCAGGGACAGGAGGGCTCCAGGGACACCTCCTGCCCAGGTGAGACAGCCCTGGCACGGCTCCTGCAGCCAGAGCTGCTTTCAGACAGATTTTCAGACAAAACCTACCCTCATTCTATTTGAGAACAAGAAGTCATTACAATTCTCGCAGGATTTCACCTTTCTCTAACAAGCAGCATCTCGCTGGGAGCTCACAGCACTCCAGATTGCAGGCAGCAGACTTTTCCACATCCATGCTCCAGCATCATCTGTTACATCCTGCACAGTATTCCCCCAGCTCAGCTCGGGCTCGCAGGAGCAGCTCCTCTTGTTTGCCCACAGCCTGGCAACTCGAGGATAGTCTTTCTGATTGTTTTAGGCTGCAAGTAACACGAGAAGCCCCAAGAAAAGCTTTGGATTCGCTAGCTGCATGCAGGCTGGGCTCTGTCAAAGGAAACAGCCTTTGCTCACGGTTCGAAGGCTTGGCTTTGGTACTTCCAACATCTCAAACACAAAACTAGACACGGACAGATGTTAATTCTGCAGAACAGCCGTCTAAGTTAATCCCTGCCCGCTATCACCTCAATTCTGCCTTTTATAATGCACCTATAATTCATTTTCTATTGGAGATGGAGCTGGAGGACACCCGACTTTCTCATTAAATACAACTTTCAGGTGAGACCCACTGGACACTATTACTCACTGGAATTAAACAGGTACACCAGCACTGGTGGCAAAAATAAAAATAGCCCCAGCTCTGGGCACGCTGGGGAAGGCAGCAGCCTTCTGTGCACAACAGCAAAATCAACTTAATCACAAATGACAACTTCTGAAAGCCTTTACTTTGGATTCATCCTTGGCATTTTTCTAGGCCAGCCTGAAAACAAAAGCTTTGTCTTCTTAAAATGCAATTGCCTGAGGCACCTCTAAAAAAAGTGACATAACTCAGGTTTGAAAAATGCCTCCTGGGTTTCAGATCCTCCTAAGAGCCTCTTTACTATTCAGCTTGATTCAGATTACCCAGATCAGCATGAACTCTGCAGATTTAGCCCCAGCTACCAGCACAGGTATAAAATGCACACATTTAGGATTATTTTTTTTAAACTACATGATTAAAGCGCTAGAGTTATAAAAAAAAAAAGAACTTGTTATTGATCTAAATGGTTGCTCCCTCCCTTTTCTCCAGCAGGTTTATAAACACTCTCTGATGACAGTTTATTCTGAATTTCAGTCCGTTCAGTTTATTCCAGATTTTTTTTCCTCTGCCTGTTTTTCTTGCTGGGTATTTTCAACCTTTTCATCACAAACCTCAAGCTGTGAGAAGAATGAACAACTTATTTTGGAATCACAATTTGAGCCCAAAATTTGATTCTTGTTTCTTCTCCCCTGCACAAACCTTTTTTATTTCAGTAATTTTACAAGCAGTCACTTTGTGCTTTTCTGCAAATCCAGGAGCACAGCCCTGTGCCAGTAACTTGATGGGAGGAGGCAAGGATGGAGAAGCTGCAATTCTCCAAGACAGACGCAGCTACTTCCAATGCTTGTAATTAACATCTTGGATAAATTCACGGTACCTTTAACATATCACAGATTTTTATACCCATAGGCTGTTTCCTTTGAGCAGATACAAATTTACTAGGTCTGAAAACTCCTTACACAGCCACCAGTAAAGACCTCAAATCAAAAGGAGTTTTGTTGCTTTTATTGAATGATTTGGGATAAGGAGAGCTGTAAGCTGTCTTGGTGACGGGAACACGTTACAGTCTTTTTCTGAATGATCAAGTCCCATCACTTACTCCATATAAACTGTTCCCTGTCAAGAGCTTTAATCCTCTCTTTTCAATCTCTAAATAAAACATCCTCCCCAAACTCACTGCTATTATCAGCCATTTCTAAAGAAAGCAGTTCTTCAGAGACACACCTCTTTCTGCTTTGCTGTTCCCCTGAAATCCATCTCCAGTATTAGCCTGACAGAAGTAAAACAGCAGCAATCCTCAGAGAGCTGGAGGAGTGTCTGAACACCCACCCCTCCCGAAGGAAGCTTGCACACACAGCCCAAAACAAGTCACAAAAAGGCTTCCAGGAACAAAAGCAATAAACCTTGTGACATGACCCACAGCAGGCAGCCCACGAAGGTGCTACAGGGTCACACATCGGAGGTTCTGCTTGTGGCATAGCTCCTGAGCTCCTCTCAACAGCAGTCCTTCCATCCCTGCAGGCTGCTCATCCTGGAGCTCACTGGGAAGCCAGGCTCCTTCCTGTCCTCTAGGATAATGCAAAGAGCCCAAACCCCAACAGACAGCAGAATAAAGGACAGGGCAAAATGAAAGGGAAAGCACCATCTCCCACTTAACTGCTAAAGGGAGAGCAAGAGTGGAGGCGCCTGCGGCAGGCTCAGCCCCCTGCCCGCAGCACGGACAATCCGGAGGTGTTGTGACACAGCCAAGGAAAACAGCTTCAGCCAGGGCAAATGCCAAGGGCTTGTGCTGCCCCTGCCAGCTCGAGAAGGGCCGGCAGCAGCGTCCGACCTGCCCGGCCATCGGGCACTGCCCGGGATTTACTGGTGAGGGAAAGACAACCATTTCCTCAACATGAAATAAGAGGGTCTTTTCTTCTGGCCTGTAAAGCCAGCTCAAGCCAGCCGTGATGCCATTGACTTCAGTCTCCTCAAAAGCCTGAGCAGCTGCTGGAGTGTGGGAAGGCCCAGGAGCCACAATCAGCATGGGCTGGTTTCCAGCCCTTCCCCGTGCCAAAACCATGGGAGAATTATACTCAGAAGTGGTGGAGTCGCTATCCCTGGAGGGATTTAAAAGTGGTGTAGATGTGGAACTTGGGGACATGGTTTAGTGGTGGGCTTGGGAGTGCTGGGTTAATGGCTGTACTCAATCTTAGCGGGCTTTTCCAACCTAAGGAATTCTAGGATTCTGTGCTAAAGCACTGCAGCAAGCACAACTGCGATGGGTCGTTCCTGCAGGTGGGCTCTTGCCCTTCAGGAGCAATTCAGGAAAATAAAGATGCACATCCACCCTGCTGTCCATCCCGGCAGTTTGAGTCTCAGCCACCTGGGCTGTCAAAAGAGGGAATCGGCCACCGGACCCCTTCCAAAGGCACGGCCAGACCCGACTGCTTCGTACTCACCAAAGCTGCTCTGGAGTAAGAGCCAGAGTTTCACACAGCACCTCAAATCAATGGGATCACTAAGCTTGAAAAAGACCTCCAAAATCATCAAGTTCCAACCTCTGACCGAGTCCCCACCATGCCCACTAAACCCACATCTGCTAATTTTTAACATTCCCAATGATGATGGTGACTCTACCGCTTCCCTGGAGAGCCTGTTCCCAAGTACAGCTCCCGACCGAAACCAGCAGCCCCAACATAATCGCGACAGAGAAGCTCCGGCACCGCGCGCTGGAGCCCGCAGGGCTCCGCACGGACCCGCGGGGAGAGGCGCGGCTCAGCGCCGCCCGGGCTCCACACTCCGCCCGTTCTCTCGCCGCCAAGGCGCTCCCGGGCGCCCGAGGCCCCGCTGGCAGAACAGCCGAGCGTCTCCGGTTTGCAGGCGGCACAAAGTACGCCACGATCGTGCGGTCACACCGCGGACATCCCACCCAAGTGTCCGGGACCCGCGCCGGGCTCAGCCCCGGAGCCATCGCCAGCCCCGGCGGGGTCGGACCCACCCGGCAGCCGCTTCCAGGCGCGGCACTTCCCCATCCCGCGGGATCTCCCCTGCCCGTTAAACGGGGAAAACGTGCATCAGGGGTGGAAAAACCTAACCACACGCAAGAAAACGGGTGAGGATAAGCAAGACTGAAAGGGAAAAAATAGTAATAATAAAGCGGCACTAAGTCACTGGCAGGGGGATCCGCGCTGCCAGCACGGACCGCACGCTCGGGCTGGCGGGAGCGGCCCCTCGCAACAGCTAGGGGAAGGAGCGGCAGCACTCACCGGGCAGGTCGGTGCCGGGCAGGTCGGTGCCGGGCAGGTCGGTGCCGGGCAGGTCGGTGCCGGGCAGGTCGGTGCCGTGCGGACGGAGGGCCGGGCCCGTCCCGCCTCGCCCGCGGGAGCCGCCGGCTCAGTGCCGCGCACCGCCCCGCGCCGCGGCTCCTTCCCGCCGACCGTACCACGGCTCTAGGCCGAGGGGGATCCGCGCGCCGCGGACAGCCCACCCCACCGCCCGCCGCCCGCTCTCGCTGCTGCCGCGGCGCGGCCCGCACCGATCCGCCCTCACGGGGCTGTGCCGGGCAGGGCCGCGCCGCCGGAGCTCTGCCCAGGGCAGCGCCGCTCGCCGCGCACCGCCCGCACCCTCCCGCTCCGCTGCCCGCGCGGTGGAAGAGTCCAGAGCGGGGCGGGGCCGGGCGCGCGGGTCCCCGTGAGGGAGCGGCGGGGCCGGGGTTCGCTCCCGGTGTTTGGGGGTCCCGGCTCCGCAACGCGGCCCGGGAGCTGCGGAGCAGCCGCTCCCAGCGCTCCCACCGGCACCGCTCGCTCTTTGCCTACACCCGGTTCACCGGAGCTCCAGCCGAAGTTCGCACCCTCTGCGGCCCCGCCGAGCGCGGAGCGGAGCCTCGGGTCCAGCCCGGAGCTGCAGCCCGGCCGCTCTTCCCCAGGGGCTGTCGGTAACAGCGCGATGTTCAGCTCGGCTGCTCCGTTCCGGGTCCGCCCGCTCCTGGCACTCACCGCGAAGAAAACGATTCTCTTGGGGAAAATGATGTTTCCTGACCGAAATTACCGTCCAGCATTTCGCCCCGGTTTAAACGCGTGGGAAGGGCAGGCTGAGAGCCCCGGCGCCGGAGGGACGGGCACACGCGGAGCTGTGCAGGGTGCCGGGGACAGCATCGCTCGGAGGTGGCACACGGGTTCCACAGGCTCCCGCTGTGTGCTCCCGGCCCGCGGCAGCGGTGTTCGGGTCACATCAATGCAAGTAATTTTATGCAGCTGCTCTCAACAGCGTGTTAGGGAAAGGCAAGAGCTCACCAGCAGGAATGACACATCACGCAGTCATAAATCACAGAATCACCAAGTCCAGCCGTTATCCCGGCACTGCCAAGCCCACCACGAACATTTGTCCCCAAGTGTCACGTCCTCACGGCTTTTGAATCCCTGCAGGGTTGGTCACTCCCCCCGCTGCCCTGGGAAGCTGTGCCAGGGCTGGACAACCCTTTCAGTGAAGAAATTCATTCCTGTTACATGCCTGGGATAGTGCCACAGCACAAATGATTAATTGACAATCAAGGCAAAATCCCCCTGAAGTTTTCCTCACTGTTCCCAACAGAATTACAGTGGTATTTAAGTGATCGTTTAAAGAAAACTGCCCGCCACAGTGCTGATTCCTGATGGGACTGGCGAGGTGCTCAGAAGATACCTCTGAAGGTTAGCTAAAGACCCCTCAGTAAAGTGAATTCTCCTGTCAATATCATGACCTCTCTGGCTGTGAGCTGGAGGCAATAACTCGGTACCTACCAACACAAATGTGAGCAATTAACTGGCTTCTTCAGCTTAATTTTTCTTGGGCACCTCGTGGCTGAAAGAGGGCAGGGATTAGATTGGCATCAGGAAGAAATTCTCTCCTCTGAGTGTGGACAGGCCCTGGCACAGGGTGCCCAGAGCAGCTGTGGCTGCCCCTGGATCCCTGGAGGTGCCCAAGGTCAGGTTGGACACTGGGGCTTGGAGCAGCTTGGGATAGCAGAAGGTGTCCCTGGAACGGGGTGGAATGAGATGGACTTTAAGGTCTCTTCCAACCCAGCCCATTCCATTATTCCATGATATCCCTTCCAAGCTTCAGTTTTTTACCTGCACCCTCGGTGGAAGTGTTTCCACAGATTGTGTTAAACTATTTAGGAAAGAACCAAAGGCTTCTAATTCACCTTGTCCGATAGTGGCATAAGCATTTACATGGGTACCAGCTGGCTGAACTGAAAGTAAAGCTTTTCTAGCAACATTTTTAATATCTGTGACTGTAGGTCTAAGCAATTCCACTGCCTGATTTTCTGCTCTATGGAAAGATGTTAGTAGAGCAATGTCTATATCTCCATAAAGTATATTTGCATATTTTTAACTAATTTGTCAAGAAGTTCTTTCCATTGCAATTCCCATAAAAGATATTGTGAATAGGGGCTAAGTCATAAGAGTTAAATATGTTGCCCCCTGTTCACTTTCAGCCTCGGCAGGGTTGAAAGCCACATCAGCTTCCTGGTGGAATATATTATTTCCCATGAAATCCAAATCCCCCAGTCTGACATGGGATGTTGCTCTCCCTCTCTCCTTGGAGAACAATGTCCTCTTTGGGTTTGGCTTCTCATGATAAATCCCCCCTGAGAGTGAGATCAGACAGGCATGACAGCAGTGCTGTGATCAGGGCATCAGAGTGCCTGTCCTGGGCATGGCATCTCCCAGTTTCCTTCCAAATTCTGATACCCTTCGAGCTACACAACAACATTTCAGAGCCATTTAGTGATATTTTCCCACAGCTGGAACATTCAGAGCTTTCACCAATATTCTCCACCCACCAAAGCCCCAGGAATGTCTGTAAACTTGTGCAACAGCAGGTGCTTCACTTATTAGTCCAGAATTAAGTTTTCATCAAGCCTTCATTTTCTTTAGAGTCCTATTTATTATTGCTTAACAATCACTTGAAAGTCTATGGGTGGGAAGCAATACAAAAGCATCTTTCATTATTCATTAAGGACAAGTGATGCAGGGCTTTTGGAAGGGAATAGAAAGTACACAGACTTTTCTGCATTTAAAACAATTATTTCTTATTAATAACCCTGCAGAAAGGTGCCCTGCAGAGATGTGCAGTTTGGGTGTTTTGAAGCTCAGTCTCTCACAAAAAGAGTTTTTCTTCTCCTGTGACATTCCTCAGCAGAGATCCTGGGAAATGTTTTGTCATTTTTACTTTAAAAAAAATATTTAGGTGATTATTTTTGGGCATGGCCTCTTCCTGGGATGGATAATAATGTAGTGGTGATTGTGGAGATCAAGACCTGATCTCCATAAGCATCTGTAGTGAGAATAAAAAGCTGCAGCTACAGAGCAAACCTGCAGCAGGTTTGGGAAAAGCGTTGGGGAGCTACAAGATTCCAGGAGAGCTCAGGTTGGAAGGGACATTGAGGGTATCATTTTGAGGGTGCATTTCTCAAGTCATGGCTATGGCTATTAGGGCAGGTCCCAGGAAAGACCCCTGAGGGGTCTTGCCCCTTGTAACTGGCACCCAGGTAGAGACAAACCCATCCCTAATGTCCCTGGAGCCCAGGTTTCATCCAGCCCTTACAAAGCCACCCGTCTGCGCTGTGCGATGCTCACTTGGAATGCCAGGAGAACATAGGAGACCACACCAATGCCCTTCCCAGCACCAAGGCACCTGGGGTGGGGTGGGATTCCATGTGAGGAACCACAGAAGATGCTCCTTGTCAGCCTTATCCCAGGAAAAAGTGGATGGGGATCACTCTCCAACCTGCAGAGATGAGGATCTGCTGGTCCTAGTCCCTTGGTCTGCCCTGAGGAGTCACACAGTGCTCTGAGGCTGAACCACACGTAACAACTTTGCTGAGGTCCCACTGGTGAGGAGGAGCTCCAGGGCATGGCCCAGCTCCTCTGGCTGTGCCTTCCCAGAGGATCTGTCCCTCCAATCCTGTATAGGTGTCTTTGAGGCTGCAAGCTGGGAAATTCAGAAGGCCCTGGAAGAAGTCAATACGGGGCTGTGCAGAGGCAGAGTGCCCCATCACCAGAGAAGGAGGCACTTGGAGGCCACTAGGGCATCCATGTGGTGGGGAGCTGTTCCCAGAGTGCCACTGCCAGCAGAGTCTGTCCATGCCTCAGATTCCCTCCGTTTGTCCCCTCCCTGCCACCTCCTGCCACTGTCTCACTGCTTCGAGCAAGACTAGAGGTGATGTCTGTGGGAGCTTGGGGCCATGTGGGGACTAGGGGTGCCAGTCCAGCTGGAAAGGGAGCAATGTGGGGTCCTCCCAGGCTGGGAGAGCCTGGAGGGGCCATATGGGGATTGCTGAGGTCACTTAGTTTATTCATCTGTTGGGGAAAAGACTGAGTTCAGGTCCCATCAGGGTCTGCAGCTCCTCCTGAGGGGCAGTGTAGGGGCAGCTCTGCTCTCTGTGGCACAGACAGGAGCTAGGGAATGGCTGGAGCTGTGCCAGGGAGGGTCAGGCTGGAGATGAGGGAAAGGTTCTTCCCTCATCCAGAGGGTGCTGGGCACTGCCCAGGCTCCCCAGGGAACGGGCACGGCCCCGAGGCTGCCAGAGCTCCAGGAGTTTGGACAGCAGTGCCAGGGATGCTCAGGGTGGGGTTCTTGGGGTGTCTGTGCAGGGCCAGGAGCTGGGCTGGATGATCCTGTGGGGCCCTCACAGCTCAGGATATTCTATCCTGTGATTCCCTGAGAGCAGAACCCCTGCTTGGGGAGCTCTCTGGGGCCACGGTGCAGCTCCCAGAGCTCCTCTGAGGGGTCACTGCCTGCTGAAACATCCCAGAGCAAGTGAGTCCACCTGTGAGACCCTTTCCTGGCCCCTAACTTGACAGTGGGACCCTGAGAAGGTGACAGAAGATGACTTTTAATTCTTTTTATTGGCATGTTTGTCCCAGACACTGTGTATGGCTGGATCTTTCAGACATTTAACCCTTTTGCCCTTCCCTTCCCATCACCCTGTTTTCCATCTTCCACATTTGATTTTTGTGCTGGGAGATGGAGAAATACCAGGGGGGTTCTTTCCTCCTTTTTTTCCCCCTCTGTTTTTAATGAATTTTTCATCTTGTTTCATTCATACAGAAAGAATAACAATGAAGCAACAGTGTCAACATAGAATTTTCTCCAAAGTCAGACCATGGCCATTCTACAGCAGCAATAATAGATTTTATGAATCCCACTGAAGGGAATTACAAGTGGAAGGGGTGGGGGGTGCAAATGAAAGGCTCTGAACTAATTTGTGCTTTCCACACCATGAAGCCACATTTCTAGTAAATGTTTAAAAAAACAAGCAAAAAAATAAAAAAAGAGCATTCTGCCACAGCAGACTTCAAATATGAGAGAAGCAAGAAATACACACAGGTGTTTTGTGCTGTTTAAAAAAATAAGTTCCCTAAAAAGGCAGCTTTCTGCATCTCCATCTCCTGGGAGATGACCAGGATGCTGCCAGGGGCTGGGATCACATCTGGGCTGAACAGGCATTGGAGCTGGGCTGGATTTGCTGTCATGCCAGACTCTGCTCTGCAGTGGCTGCCCCAGTAATGGCTCTGCTTCCCCGTCTGAGCCAGGTTCTCCTTTTATATTTGTTGTTCTTTCCAGGAGGTGTTAACACCAATTTATGAGCTCAGTGGGATGACAGAGCCGGGTGAGCAGCGCTGACCTTGGAACTCACCTCTCTCAGATTTCTTTTACCACCCCATCTCAAAGTCAGTCTAAAAGCAATAAAAGGATGTTGGAAGGGGGGAGCTGGGGCTCATCCACTTCGTATTAAAGGAGGGAAAATTCTGTGAACATGATCTCAAAAGCAGATGCCTCACAGGTGGCTGTATCCAGACCGCTGTCGTCTTGGGAAGTTTCCCCTCAGTCTCCTGCCCGCAGGAACTCCTGTCAGAGAATCACAGAATTGTGGATCAGAATATCCTGAGCTGGAAGGAGCTCCCAGGATCATCCAGTCCAACTCCTGGGTCTGCCCAGGACGCCCAACAGTCCCACCCTGTGCCTGAAAGTGTTGTCCAAATGCTACTGCAGCTCTGGCAGCCTTGGGGCTGTATCCTCTGCCCTGTGTACATCCAGGTGCCTTTTCTTACAGGATCTGCACACTACATGCAGCTGAAAACCTGCTGAAAACAAAACCTATGCTTATTTTATTTTTTTTTCTTACTGTTATATAGAGAAAATCAAAGATTTGCTGCTGAGCACTCCCTCCACCTCACCAGGATACACAGCAGCTCACAGGCCCTGAATGGGAGGCTGCACAAAGAGGATTCTCTCAGGAAACAAAGAAAAGCAATTAATGTATTGGGGAAGGGGGAGCAAATAAAGAATATTACTTCCAAAGATCATTTAAAAGAAACCGATCTGCCTGAAGTGTGGTGGTTAAACAGCACTGGCACAGGGTGCCCAGAGCAGCTGTGGCTGCCCTGGATCCCTGGAAGTGTCCAAGGCCAGGCTGGACATCGGGGCTTGGAGCAACCTGGGATAGTGGAAGGTGGGGTTGGAATGAGATGATATTTTTATCTCTTACAACTCAACACATTCCATAATTCTATGATTTTCTTCCTCAAAATAGCACTTTGTCTATCAAGGTACTTTCTGGCCCAGAAATGGTGCCCGTCTCCAGCAGTGACATTGTTCATGAGCTACCAAGGGAAGGTGACTGCTTTGTCTCTAGGGAAAAGAGCAGGGACAGGGACCACACAGGACTACACCTGCCCAGGTAACTCCTTATCCCTTGGATGGTGCCTGGGCACAAGCACCAATAAATCTGCCACTGTCTGGGTACCAGAAGCATTTCCCAGATCGACGTTTGCTCTGTTTGGTTCAAGTGCCTGACAAATGAAGGAAGCATGAGAACGATAAAGACTAAATCTTATCTTAATAGCCTTTCATTATTAACTGTCTCCAGATTTATTTGTCACTGAAGGAGGAAGGAGTGAGCCAGGCACCACTGGGGTGAGCCCAGGCAGTTTCCCAGCTCTGTGATTTCCACCAGTGAGGTCTGGCTCTGTGGTTTGTTTTTTCAATGCCTACACTGCCTGTAGGAAACTGTCCACATGCTGCTCTCACCATCTGCTAGTTCTGGGCCTCCAGGTCCTTCTCCTCTTGGATCCCCATGGGATGGCAGTTCCGTGGTGAGGCAGAGGCAGGGACCAGCACCTTGTCCCAGGGAAAAGGGAGAAGTGGGGACTGTCCCAGCTGGAAAAGAAGAACACTGAGGAGCAGAATCATCCAATTCCCCACTTGGAAGCACAGGATGTTTCCCACTGCCTTTGCCATGCTCCAGGAGAGGGATGCAGATGTTCTCCAATGATGCTTTTATTTCATAGCATTCTCCTGCCTTCCTGTGTCACCAGACAGACACCTGCCTGGTGAAACCTGGTGTTTCAAAGGATTTCTTACCTGGGAAAGCTGACAAAGCCCTGCTCACTGGCAGCTTCTGTGGGTGTGCATCAATAAATGGATCCAGCACCATGGGAGCTGCTGGGGAGTGGGGGAAGGACCAAACCTTCCCCTGAACAGGGAAGAGAAACATGGGGCAGTGGGTGGGGGAGAGGAGGGGTCTGGCAACAGGGGCAGGGTGCTACACCTGAACCCAGCACACCTGCTTGGCTGCCAGAGCCTGTGCTGATGGCAGGAGAACAGCAGCAAAAAGAGAAAAATTCCAAGTGTCTTGCTTGGGAAACACAGATCAATCCCTTTGCAAACCCAATCAGTGCCTCCCAAACCATGTGGTATTTCTGCCCACTGGAAGCAGAAGGAAGTGGGATCATTTCTTAGGCAGATCTTAATTTGTGTGTCCTTTAGCACTTTTCCCTAAAAAGCCCCAAAAGGAGAGTTTCTGCTGCAGTTGCCATCCAGGAGTTCCCATTCTTAGCTGGAGCACATCCACTTCCCCGAGACCTGCTGTCATTAGGTGCCCAGGCAGAAATCCCACAGAAATGCTTTAATTAAAACGGACATTAAGAGCTCACTCATTCAAGCCAAAGAACATTAGGAGGAATTTAAATGAAGAGATTTTTAAATCTGTGACATTTGTTCTAATGAGAAAACACTTTCTAATCCTAAGTGTCTCCTAATTCAAAACAGATTGGAAAGTCTGGAAGAGAAAACAATTTTTTTTTTCCTCCCAAAAACACATCCTGTAATTAGGATACCTAACTGGCAAATACCATTTGTCTTTTCCCTACAGCTTCCACATCAGCTTGGAAGCAGGAGGTGAAAATCAGCCTGTGAATGCACCCACACGTGTCTGCAGTTTATGTTAGGACAGGTAACAGAACTCATGGAAATTTCCACATCCATCCCAGCATCTGGGGGAAAACCAATACGGAGGATGCAGGATGCTCCTGATCCATCTAATGAAAGGCATATTGCTGCAGCCAGGGGCTGGATGCTGAGGAGGGGCAGGGAAGTAATCTGTTTGCAACAGAGGAAAACATCCCGTGATTTGCCAGAGTGGGACTATTTTCGTCTGGAAACAGTGAGATAATGAAATGTAAAATAACAGCAGACAGAAAAGTGTGAAGCCTCAAATGAGAGTAACTTGGGAATGCAGCAAACCCTTTCAGGGGGGTTAGACAGGTCTTAGGTGAAATACAATCCTTCCTCTTTTGTTTTAATCATGAAAGAGTTGGCAGGAGAACTGAAGGTTCCCTAATTTTTTGTGTGTTTCACAAATGAAAATCCTGCACAGTGGAAGGTGACCGGTCCTGCTCCTCCCTTGATTGTCTTTTATTTGGGAATATTGCCCTCAGCATAAAACAATAAGGTAGGAAACGTGCTGGGTACTACTGCAGCTTTCTGGGAATCCCAGATATCCATGGTTTGTAAAGACTTTGTCCTTTTCCCTAGGAAAAAAGAGACTTGATTGTACCAACTGAAATCCCTGCAATATGAGCAGTCCATCAGCGCTCCCTGTCCCTGTGTGCTGGGACAGTGGCCTGGTGGTGACAGCTCATCCTGCCCCAGGGCTGAGCAACATCCTCTCAGCTCAGGGCCCTCCCAGGCAGGGCTGGGCTGCTCCACAAACAGAGCATCCTCCCCGAGCCAGCCTGGATTTGGGAATGAGGACACAGTGTTCTGGTGCCTCCAGCAAACTGGACAAGCATCAGCCTGGATCCAGCCTCCCACCTCCTGCAGATTTGACAGAATTTGGCCCCAGAGCTAAAATTCACCATCATCCTTACCCCTCCAATGGGACAAACAAAAGGATCTGGATATACAAACCCAAAGTTTGGGTCAGGATATTTGTGGCATTTATCCACCTTTAGTTCCATGCACAACAACTTTCCTAACAAAGAATGTGGTTGCAGATGATGTGATCCTATTTAAAATCCAGATGTGACTGGTTGCTGTTCTGGAGGGGATTCTGGT
This sequence comes from Cinclus cinclus, assembly GCF_963662255.1. Classification (NCBI taxonomy): domain Eukaryota; kingdom Metazoa; phylum Chordata; class Aves; order Passeriformes; family Cinclidae; genus Cinclus; species Cinclus cinclus. The sequence continues at coordinate 2,936,076 of NC_085063.1, forward strand.
GCCACTGGTTTCAGATGGATCAGGTTTGCCTTGTTTCCTGCTGGCTCACTGTAAATCTGTGAGCACAAATGACGGAACAATTCACAGAAAAACACCTACTTTTAAGCTTGTATCAGTAACCCTGTGAAAGTGTTTTTGTGCTCATCATATATTGGAAACATGAAACACTTTACTTAAGAGTCAAATTAAACCAATTTGGGCTTTAAAGCTTGGGTACTCAAAGCCATCTTCTTGAAAGAATAATCCTGAGCTGGCATAAATGGATACAAATCAATGAAGATCAAGAGACTCACACCCAGTTATGCTTACTGACAACCCAACTTAGATCTTAGCAAATGATCTCAAATACTGTGCAAAAACTCAGGGCTGTTCTGAAACCCTGCAAACAGAAAATACATCCTTAATTTCAGGGGAAATAATTTTCTGGAAATACGGAGTCTCTCAGGTTTTGGGTGCAGAATTTGTAAACATAAAGCATTTCAAGCAAATTTCCAGTTTTGAAATTGAGTCTCTTAATCCTGACTGTCCCCTCTGAGATCCCATGTGCATCTTCGGGTGGTTTAATAGCTGTTCTAATCTCTCCTTTTCCTCCTCCTCCTGCTTTGACTTGTCACCATGGATGACCCACCATGAATAAAAGATTAGGATGTACCAGATTCAAATGGAACCTTTGCTTCTGGGGTCAATGCTCCAGCTCCTGAGCTGCAGGACAGGGAGGCTGAGGAGCTCAGAGGGTTCAGCTCTGGTCTGGATTGTGTAGATGCATTTCCAATCATCTGCTGGTCCAGGTTGAGAAGATAATGCCTCATCTGTGAGACATAACAGGGCCAGTGCTTTGAAGGCTGTCAGTTCTGGGTCTGTTTTCAAAGAGATAACAGGGCCTGTCACCAGCAAGTCCACAGGAAGAGGGATGAAGGCTGCAGGTGATGGGTAAGGGCTCTAATGATGGCCAAAGGAAAAAAAAAATTAGGATCTAACCTTTGAATTTCTGCTCAGGAGTTTATGGCCCATCCTGTTCCAACCCTGCAGCTGAATGAATGCATGGAAAGGGTCACCCTGTGCCAAAGTGGTGCTGGGCAGATCCTCCCCTTGGATGTCTGGTAATTTCAGTGGGGTTTTTTCAGTTGTTGCCACATTGAGAACTTGGACAGGCTTCAGCTTGGCTCAGCTTCCAGGGCAGCAGTGGAGAAGGTGCTGATCTCCTCTTTCAGGTGATACCAAATGAGGGGATGGAATGAAGCTGTGTCAGGGAAAGTCCAGGTGGGACACTGGGGAAAGGTTCTTCCTCCAGAGGGTGGTTGGTCCCTGGAACAGGTTCCCCAGGGAAATAAATGGTCATGGCAGAGCCTGCCAGAGCTCAAGGAGCAGCTGGACAATGCTCTGAATCCTCTGTTGAGTTCTGAGTATTCCTGTGAGGAGAAGGGAGTGCTGATCCTTGTGGATCCCTTCCAGCTTGAGACAATCTGAGATTCTATGAAACTCCTGAAAAGCACCTGCCCAAGAAATCCTTGAGGAGAAGGGAGTGAGAGGTGTTAATCTCCCTTTTAAACACATGCCTTGATTCCTCCAGAGACTGTTCATCTCTCTGCTGTGCTGAAGTGGCCTCCAACACCCACCTTTCCCTCTGAGAGCATTTCCCCCCACAAACAGATGCCCCATGAGCATGGGCACCACTCAAACCCATGGGCCATTACACCCCCACTTCAGAACACTTCTCCCATCTTTAGGTCATTCCTGGGCTCTTCTCCAGGCACAATCTCTCCTCCAAAAGCTTTTTAGTCCCCCAGCATTGGTGCTGGGCCTGGTGCTGCTGGGAGAGCTGTGCACAAACAAACCCAGCCTGACTGCTCCCCTGCTGAAACTTCCAGGGATCACACTGAGAGGAGATAAGAACTGATTTTGAACAAACTGATTTCTTATCAGCTGGAGGTCTGATTCTGTGGTCAGATACTTTCTCTGGCAGCAGCTGTACAAAAATGCTGGGACAGCTTTGGGGATGTGGTGGCACTCAAAACAAACAGGGATGGCAGAACTGGGTCTGCTGGAGGAAGACATAAATGAAATTCACCTTCCAGCATTCACTGCAAGTGAAGCTGATCTGCATTTCTTACACCAAGCAAAGGCTACAGCTCAGATGCTAATTTTATCTTGCTGGCTTTGTAGTGTCCTTGATCTTCAAGAGAATTCAAAATAACATGGAGCAAATGTATAACTAAGTCATTTTAAAGAAGGAACTGCAAAGTGCATAACTCTGCTCAAGGGGAAACATCTTCTCTGCTAAACACGGAGTATGAAATCAGATCATGCTGGCAGACTGAACAAATGGGCTCTTTACTCCTTATCCTCACAGCGGGGCTCTTAGGGAGCTTGTTTCCATCTGCCCTACAAACCCATCCCGGTGGGAATGTGCAGGAAAGCCAAGCCCACCCTCACCCGCGCATGGCTTGTGGCAGATTGTTACAACTTGTGACCCTGCCCTGACACAGCTTCATTCCGTCTTCTCCTTTGGCATCACCTGGAAGTGGAGATCAGCACCTTCCCCTCCACTGCTGCCCTTGAAGTTAAACCAGGTTTAAGCCTGTCCAAATTCTCAGTGTGGCAACAACTGAGCAAAATCCCTTTGCTGAGCAGACATAGGTGATTGATGACACCAGGAGCACTTTGTGCAAACACTGGGCACAGTTATTGCAGGGCACTCTCCCCACTGGTGTGACACCCAGGCCCCGTGCTGGGGCAGGCAGGGCTGCTTCTCTCTCCTAAGGCAGGCAGGCACCTCTGGGAGAGTCCCAGCAGTGCCAGGAGAGGAGGAGTGGGAACACATAGGGTGTGCTGGCCTGGCTGGGGGCATTTGCACGGGGAGGGGAAGCACAAGCCCAGGAGAGCTGGGCTGGAGTGCTTGAAGCCTTTGCAAGCTGCCAGCGCAGCCCCCAGGGTCAAAGCCTGGGCTCCCCTCCCTCTGCAGAGCTCCAGCTGAGGCAGGAGCCGAGCAGGAGCTCCAGGGCTCGATGCTCTGGTCCCAGGAGCAGGATCAAACTGTGTTCAACTCACTGTCCAGATACACCTGCTGGAAAAGTCCTCGAGGCTTTAGGGGAACAGCATAGGCTGGTACAGCTGTACCTGGCTGGGAAGCAGGCAGAGGCCACCTCAGGGTCACCTCAGGGCAGGGGACATCCTTGTCCCTTGTTGCAGGAAGAAAGGAGAGCTCAGACAGCAGCCCTCCCAGTCAGACTCTGCTCCCCAGGGCAGTGCCTGCCACCAAGGATCCCTGAACAATTCCCTGTGGAAAGCAAGTGCTTCCTTCTAGGCTGCTCTCCAGCCATGGGCCCTGCTTATCCCCACCCCAAATGCCAGGTTGCAGGTGAGCTGGGGGAGAGTCTGGTATGCCAAGCAGCAGCTTCAAACTCCTTCTCAGGAGCAGCCACAGCTTTCACACCATCATCCCCAAATTCTTGTCTTAGTCTATCCCAGGCAGAGCTGTCTGGTACAGAGGAAAAAGGAGATTTCTCTATGCAACAGGGAAACATTCTTGTCTTTCATGGGTACCAAACTCCAGAGAAGTCCCTGTTTTCCAGGTGAGAGGTGTAGGGGGACTGGAATGGTGCTGCAGAGTTGTCACAGGCCTGGGAAGGGGCAGGAAGTCCCTGGGCAGACAATTCCCACAGCAAGGAATGCCATGTCTTTTCCAACCCCTATGAAGCAAAAAAGGAGAAAAATACATGTGAGGTCAGAGAAACACCCACCATGAGAGGATGGAGGGCAGGCTCCAGAGATACCTTCTGGAGGGAGCTCAGAGGATAGAGTTGGATTTTCTTTCTCACCACTCCCATGTTCACCTCCACACTTATCAGGGCACAGGGAGGAATTCCTGGGGTGTCCTGTGCAGGACCAGGAGTTGGACTGGATGGTCCTTTTGGGTCCCTTCTAGTTTGGGATATTATGTAATTCTCTGAGATTATTTGGCCATCATCCTTTCTCCTCAGCCAGGGTTGGAGTCTCACAGCCTTATCACATCTGCTCCTTAAGGATTGGTCAGGACATCCTTGAAGGTGGGTACAAGGAAGGATTTCACCTGATGGCACCTCAGCCTAATGCCCCATCCCTGCAGAGCTGAAGACATCAGCTGGACACAGTGGAAGCAGGACATCTGCCAGGGAGTTCAGAGTCTGCTCCCTGCTTGTGTTTCTTTCCAGTTGGAGATAGATAAGGTGAGAAAAAACAAAACTCAGCAAAACAACAAAAAAACTGGAGAAGCAGCTGAATTGAAAATATGAAATGAACTGAGGTATTTGTTTTCTGTACTTGGATTTAATACTCTTTGGAATAAAGTAGTGAGGAGCAGTACTCTGTTCCTGAACTCCTCGTGCCAGCCCCACTGCTCTGCCCAGGGCTGTGCTCTCCTATGAACCCCTGCCTATGGACTGGGACCCTGCACACAAATGCTGAAGGTGAATGATGAGAGGTGCTGAACCTTTTTCTTGAGCACATTTGGCCTCAAATCCCTTTCTCCACCCTCTCTGTGCTTTCATTAAGTGTTTCCTTTATTTTCAGAGCAGGTGCTTGCCTCGGTTCTTAATGAACCTCTCTGCTCACTTGTAAACAAGCCCTTTATTAGCTCCACAAGCATGTGCTTGTTTCTATTTATACCTTTTCCATATCAATATTTGAAAGCACACTCCCCTACACTGCATTCCTTCTCTGTGCCCTTTTCAGTCCCTGCTGCCTCTTTCCCACCTCTGCTTTCTCTCCCAGGTTCATCCAGGCTCATTTAAATCAAACCTAGATTTTTCATTTCCTTTGTTGGCCTGAATTAAGTAATTGGGAACTTTGTTTCTGAATGATTTGCATTCTCCATATCCCTGCAGAGGTGTTATCTTCTACAAGAGAAAGAAATAGGTGGGAAGTGAACATCTAAATCCTTCAGGCATTCTTCCGATGCCTGCTGGCCACCTGGCTTTGGAGAGAGCCACACACTGATTTTTTTACTGGCTTTATAGGGATGGGACACCTCTCCTTGGAGGAAAGGCTGAGAGAATTGGCCTTGTTTGGCCTGGAGGAGAGAAAGCTTTGGGGTGATCTAACTGTGCTTTTTGGTTCTTAAAGGGGGTCCAGGGGAGCTGGAGAGGGATTTGGGACACGGGATTGAGCGCCAGGACAAGGGGGAATAGCTTCCTATTGCCAGAGGGCAGGGATGGATGGGATTATCAGGAAGAGATTCCTCCCTGTGAGTGAGGGTGGGCAGGCCCTGGCACAGGGTGCCCAGAGCAGCTGTGGCTGCCCCTGGATCCCTGGAAGTGTCCAAGGCCAGGTTGGACATCGGGGCTTGGAGCAACCTGGGACAGTGGAAGGTGTCCCTGCCCATGGGAATGAAATGGGCTTTGAAGATCATTCCAGCCCAAACCATGCCATGAATGTGCTGCTGCACCTTGTGTTCTAAATTCTCATCTCATTAATACCAGGAACTACCTGTGGAAACAGGAGCTGCTTCCCCTCTCCCACCAGCTGTATCCAGGGACAAGACTTCAGCTCCTTCACCACAAGTGCAGGGAGTAGCTTTGTAATGTAAATAGGCACTTCTGGTATTTTTAACAAGCACCTGCTTTATCCCTCTGCCTAATGAGAGCCTGGACAGAAATTCAGTGAAAGCACACGAAGGTAAGACTGCCATTTAAGCTAATTAGCAGCAAATTAAATTAAACTGACACACACATATATTTCAGGCTCCTGCATCTAACAGGAGGCAATGCTGCAGAGGTTTCATTATTCTCATTTCCCATCACCTGCTTTCCCCACCCCCCCCCAGCACCTTCCTACCCAATTACCTGGGGAAGGGAAAGGGAGAAAGACACTAAAGCCAATAAGATAATTCTCATTTACATAAAAATTTTTCTGCGTTGTGTTTAATAGTCTGCGAGTAACTGCAGAAGAATATATAGTCCATTCTTTAAAAAGCTCCAGTGCACTAATTGAAATTAAATTACATGGAACCCAGTGTCTGGCTCCTGCTTGTTGGGAGATAATATGCAAGCCCCAGGTTTATGTGTTATTATTAATATTGATGGATGAAGCACTGGAATCACCACAGAGGCACCTCCCAGGTGCAATTCCCCTTCCTCCAGCTCTAGGGGAGCCTGGCCCAGTGGCTTTCTCCCCATAAATATTCTTCATTTGCTGCAGTCAGGGCTGGGATCCCTTGGCATTCTGGACATCCAGCACTGCAGCTTTTGGTCCCTCTCTGCTGCATTAACCCTGGGTGATGCAGCTGCAGCCTTTCCTTCACGTTCCTTTGCTTCTCTCACAGCTCAATTAATCCATCAGGGGGACACTCCCGTCGCAAACAAGATTTAAGGGAATTTCACACTGAGCTGGAAGGCTTGGAAAGCACTGGCTGGTTCCCTGGAAGAGGCAAAGCACCAGGACCTGCTTCCCCTTCTTCCCAGGAGCTGCTGGGGCTTCACTGTGTGTGGAGCTCGCTGCTGAGCTTCTCAAGGAGCTGCTGACAAGGGAGCCAATTAGTGCCAGTTGTGATGGGAGCACTTTTTCCACCAGGAGCCAGATTGAAACCTTTAATTCGTTTTGCACAGGCAGAGGAACACAAAATGTTCAAGCCTGGATAAAATCCACAAGTTCTGAGGGTTTAGGGTACCCCCTTGGATTTTATTCTTTGCTTCAGAGTTGCAGTTTTCATTAAAAAAACCAAAACAAAACAAACAACCCCCCCCCCCAAAAAAAATAACAGAGAGAAAAAAGAGAAAGGTTTCTTGCCCTTTTGATGATGAAACTAATTCTCCTCATCTAAACTAATACCAGGCTTTTTTGAATGACTCATGCTGAAATGGTCCCTTGGTGATGTGGGACCTTGGAATAAGGAGTTGCCAAGGTTGGACATCAGTCCCTGCTGCTAGGGGCTCCAGTGCCAGCCCTGCCAGCCCCTGCCAGCCTCCCCGGCCTCGGGACGTTTCCCACACGGAGCATGAGAACCAAGGAGCTCTGTGAGATCCAGAGGGAGCAGGACAGAGATGGAGAGCCCCTCCGCCACTGTCTCTGTCCTGAGAGGCCCAGCAGGTTCTGCTGAGGGCTGCCTGGTCCTCAGTTTCATCCCATTGCAACGTGGGATGGGCTTTGAGCTGCTTCTCTGCCTTGTGCTTGGACCTCTGCAGGGTTAAACAGAAGACAAATGGTCATCTCCCTCCAGGACCTGGTTTCTCGACTGGAGATAGAATTTTGGCTGGTGCAGAAGGTGCTCTGAAGCTGTGCAGAACAGTCCCAGAGCACAGTTAACACCACCCAGAGTCCTGCCAGTGGTCCTGCAGCTCTGAGCAGCTCCATGGAGTTCCCATCCCAAGGCTTGGAAGCATCACCACTGCCTTGAAGAGGCTGGACCTCGTTGAGATCGCTCTGTCCTGCCCTAAAGACTAAAGATCTGCTGGAGGGATGAAGTTTTCTTTCAAAGGAGCCATCAAACATAGCTCACAGCCCGACAGGAAGGGATCATCTTCCAGCGAGGTAAATGGGAATGCAGGTTCCCCCCTGTGCATCAGATGAGTCACTGGGCAAATGTTCCTGAAACCTCCTGTCAAACAGGCTTCACATTAAAGGCAGCATCAGAAGGCAGAAAGTGTTTTTCTCAGGACATTTATTAAGTCCTGCAGCTAATTAATCCACGCATTTACAAGAGAAATGCTTGACAATACACAGAGTTCAGGTGAGTTCAAGAAATGAAAGAAAATATCAGATCAGGGAACCAGCACATCTCCTTTGGACTGTGACAGATCTCCTTAGCAGCAAATCCCAGCAAGAAACCTCTCTGTTTTTACCCTGAAGTCAAATCCTTTATGCAAAACCCTGTTTTTAACTCAGCCCACTGAGCTCGTGAGGGTGAAAACCCTGTGCAAGGACCCTGGGTTCTGCACTGCTGCTTTTAATGGGAATGGACTGGGGAAGGATCATCCCATCCAGCTGGAGGTGCAGAACATTGGAGTGCAGAAGAAGCAACACAATTTCTTCCTTAAACACACAGAAGTTGTGCTTGAATACCTCACTGGTACCTTAGGAGCCTGGCTTGTTTGCAGCTCTCCAGATCTTTCAGATCTTTCTCTGCAGATCTTTCACTTTCTGGTATTTTAAAATGGGGATTATATTTTTTTCCAGTCATTAAGGACTTAACCTGGCTGCCACAATTTTTCAAACATGATGGATAGTGGATTAAGAACACCATCTGCCAGATCCCTCAGGGGTTCTTTGGAGGAGGTGATCCCTGGTTTTGAACTGAAAGGGGGGAAATTTAGGCTAAATATTGGGATAGCAACATATGGATAAGAATAGAAACATCCTGGGATTAGATTGACACTGGGCTTGGAGGAGAGAGAAGAAGGAGAGGCTGTAGCAGGCTGGTGGTTTAAGAAAAAGCAGCAGGCACCAGTGTAATCCCAGAGCTCAGACTCCATGTGATCAACAGGACTGCCCCTCACCTTCTGTACCAAGCAGGACTGTGCCCTACCTGGATCTTTCCCAGCGGGGAATTGGCAGTCAAATTACATTAATTGTTAGTTCCAAAACCATAATTAATGGTTTTATGGGACTTCTGTAGGTTCAGTCATTTTTATAGCTGTGAAGTGCAGCTTTGGTCAATGAACGTGGCCATTTACAGAGTTCTGGCTGGACTGTGTGGGATTTAAATGCTGAACAGACATGGGGACAGTAGGAAGGATTATACAGACTGTGCCTCTTCATGAAGACACAGGCAGCAGGTCCCCATGGAGTTTCCAGTAAGGAAGGAAAAGAAAAGCCTTGCTCTAATAAACTCCTTGAATTCAGCACTGACATCATTGTGGGGTTTTGAGCCACTAAATCTTTCTTTTTTAGCTTCCCAGGAACACACAATCATATACAACATTTGCTTGAGGAAACACTGGCTTCCCATTCTCAGCAGCAGAGTAAATATGGCAAAGATGAATTGGAGAAGATACCAATCAGCTGCTGAATGGATTTCAGAATAAGTTCCTCCAGCCCAGCCCTGCAGAAGCTCAGGGATGTTGGCCAGCACACTCACCTGGCACATGCAGTGTCACTCCCTAGGGCAAGGGGAGGCAGCTCTGGTGCCTCTGAGGTGTCAGACAGACCCTGTCAGTGCTGGCAGGGCTCTGGCAGTGCAGGGCTGTACCTTACCTTGTGTTATTAGCACACAAGGCTCATTTCACCTTCCCTGTGCAGTTTTGCCAGGAGCCAGCATCATCTGAATGGCCTGAGGGCTGCCAGGGCCTTTTACATCAGCCCTGCACAGAGACCTCAACAGATGGGGAGGCAAGGGACAGAGTGGGTCTCAAATTATTCCATGTAGCTTAATTATTTCATAATAACATCTTTAATGTATCTGAGGAGCTTGGAAGGACTCCTTTCATGCCTAATTGCGAGGCTTTCTGAGAAAGCAATCACTGCTCAGAGGTATTTTCTCAGGATTTTTCTGTCTTTTGCCTTTGTAAGATCAGTCAAACAAACCACTACTGAGCAGTCTCTGTAGCCTGGCTCCCTTTTTAACCTCTCCTGTAAAATCTTTGGTTATTATTATCCTTTCCCTATTTGTTCATGCCTTATGAGTGCAGATGCTTATTTGGAGCTTGCATTAGTGCACTCACCAAACAAAGAGGAGACATGAAAGGAGCAAAGACAGAAGTTAGGTTTAAAGTCTCTGGGATGAGCCTGGAAGTTTTTGTAAGGGAGTGAGGAGTCCCCTTTGATGTGCCTTCACCTGGCAGGCTGGGGAAGAGCAGGGCAGGGATGCAGCCAGAGTGAGGAATGTCTGCAAACAGCCCCAGCTCGTGGGGAAAGGCTCCATCAGGGTGTGCTGGAACACTCCAGCCCTGGGCTGAGCTCTAGAAAGGCTCACGCTGAGCACAGAGGATTTTCACTGTGTCACTCAGTGCCCACAGCTTCCAGGGAAATGGGGTAATTCCCTGCTGGGCTCAGGTGCAAACAGATCCCCAAACACAGATCCCCAAATAAACACAGATCCCCAAATAAACACAGATCCCCAAATACAGATACACCAAACACAGCCCCCCACATAAACACAGATCCCCAAACACAACCCCCATATAAACACAGACGTGCCAAACATAGATCCCCAAACAAACAGAAATCCCAGAACCCAGCCCCTCAAACAAACACAGCCCCCATAAAAACACATCCCATACAAACACAGCCCCCATACAACACATCCCATACAAACACATCCCATACAAACACAGCCCATACAAACACAGCCCCCATACAAACACATCCCATACAAACACAGCCCATACAAACACAGCCCATACAAACACAGCCCCCATACAAACACATCCCATACAAACACATCCCATACAAACACATCCCATACAAACACAGCCCATACAAACACAGCCCATACAACACATCCCATACAAACACAGCCCCCATACAACACATCCCATACAAACACATCCCATACAAACACAGCCCATACAAACACAGCCCATACAAACACAGCCCCCATACAAACACATCCCATACAAACACAGCCCATACAAACACAGCCCATACAACACATCCCATACAAACACAGCCCATACAAACACAGCCCATACAAACACAGCCCCCCAGCAGCCTCTGTCTGGTACCATTGGGAGCCCTGGCCAGCACAGACCACCTGGGACAAGGGAAAAGCAGCTTCCCCTGGTGCTCCGATGACCCGGCACAAGGCTGGAGGCACAGGCAGAGCGGGGTGAGGGGAGCCTTGGGCAGGGCTGTGGGAGCATCCCCCAGCCAGCCAGGACATGGTGCTCTCCATCCCTCCTGCCAGAGTGGCTTCACAGACCTCCTGGGAGTAAACACACAGCAACTGTGACCTCTGGAAGTGATCTTCCACTGAGAAATAGTTCTGTCTAATCACACAACCTTCTCTGCTTCAGAATAAACTCGTGTCCTGAGTGCTCAGTGGGAGTTGGACACAGCGGCTCCAGCTTGGCTCCAGCTGCTCCTGTGGTCCTGATCCCAGAGACACCCTTTGTGTGCAGGCCAGGCCCAATTTAAACTGAAGGACTGAAGGAGACAGGGCTGCTTGGTCTTACATTTCTGGTGTCCCAAGGGACACTAATTCCCCTCCCAACCAGCTTAATTTCCTTTCATTGTGTCTGGAAACCAGCCCATGGTTCATCAAAGCGTTTCATGATCACTCCTCTAAGTCTTTCAAGAGCAACTGCTCCAGCTGAGTCAGAGGTAAGCAAAGAGCTTCTCTTCACACCTGACCTCTTTGTTCTCCCCTCTGGTGTCTGCAGAGTAGCCTGGGGATGATGTTCAGTTGTGGTACCACCAGAAGGTCCCTTGTCACCAAATCAGGCCACACCCTCCATCACACATGGACCATAAATCCTTACTGGGTTCCCAGGTGAGACAGAAGAGCAGAGTTGGATTTGCCCATGGGTGTTGGTGTGGGTGAGGGACATTGATGTACTTCATAATTGGCTTTCCTATCTTTAATATAATTTCTTCAATATTGTTTCAAAACCAGTGCACTCTTATACTGATATTTATAACTCCTGTCCTGTGTAGTAAATAATTCTGACCGAGATCTTTTAGTCTAATCATTATCATAATTAATAATTTATTTATATATATACATATCTGGTTTGCTGTCCTTATTCCTGCAGGACAAAGGTTCAATTACATCTGCATAATCCTTTAAACTCCCCTAAGAGGGAGTTTAGAAAGCAAGGAGGGTCCTTGCTGTACCTCCTGACTCAGTGGGAAGGTCTCTCTGAAAAACTCTGTCTGAAGCTCCCACTCTGCCCAGGACACTCTGGAAAAGTGGAGATGGTGGGGAGGAAGCACCAGGAATCATGGCCTCTCTCTGATAAACCTTCTACATTTAACATCCAACCCTACAGTGACAAGTCAGGCATCACTCTCCGAGCTACATTTTGTTCTGTCATTCCCGGAAGATAAAGAGCAAAGGCAAAAAAAAAAAAAAAAAAAAAAAAAAGAGGAGTGACAAAGCCACACTGGTAATGGCCCTTGCACAAAAGCCAGGAAAGTCTGCTCTCTTATCAGGCAGCATCAGCCTGCTGTGCTGCTACAGGACACGGAGGTGTCAGCCCATTTAGATTTCCTTTTGATCTGGTAAACAGGCACCAGATCTGCTGCACGAAGTGTCTGTTGCACAAAATCCTCAGCTGGCACCTGCAGCACCTCTGAAACAGCACACGGAGAGATGTGAGCAGCTTCAGGCTCTTACAGACACGAGCTCAGGAAGCTCTAGGAAGTGTTCCTTTGGGAATAAACACATGAGTAACACTGGTTTGAATTTGATGAGGGTCTGTTAATACTCCTTCCATTGTCCATCACACTGGACAGGTTTGCTGACCAGAAGATCATGGGCCAGGGGCAGGTCCTGGGGACAGTTATTGCCTTCAGCCCTCACGCTGCTCATTCCCTGGGCTTTCCAAGTGCTGCTGCTCTAAAACCCAAAGGGAGGGGCAGGGGGAGTTTTCTTCAGGATTTCTCCTTTCTTGTTTGCCTGTTAGCTTGGGAAGGAGGCACATTCTTCTCATTTGTGCTGTGAACAGAAAGCAAACCAAGATTTCCCAGGTCTCCATTCCACAGTGCCAGTCTCCCAGCCAAGAGCACTCAAATACACCCCAAATGCTGATTCCACACCTCCTACATGACAGCAACATCACAAGAGCTCACTGGCCCTAAAGCAGGAGGGAGGAGTTGTCAGCAGACTTTGAACTTTTAGCCACAATCTCAAGACCTCTCATTTGTTCAGGAGAAGCTTCTCATAGTCCCAAGGAAAACTCACCTGGCATGCTTTTGTTGGTCCTGTCAGCATCACCCTGACACTCACACATTGCCAGAAGCACTTTTGAAATAGCACAAGCAGCAGAATTAGACATAAGGGCATGAACAGGGAGCTGTTATGTGTTAAATCAAAGCATTCAGTCATGAGGCCAGAAATATTTACATCAGAGGCAGCTCAGAATAGAAGTGAGGCAACAAAGATTTTGGCCACTGGAGTACCAGAAAGGGCCACCAACCCTGGTATTTCCACAGCTGATTTTCATGGGTAGGCCTTGGTATCTTTGTTGTAATCCCCCAGCCAAAGCACTTTGCATGGACTCTTTTCCTACAAGTCCATCAAGGAATTTGCTGGCCCAGCTCCAGGAGAGGAGAGCCACCAGATCTGGTTTTGGAGAACACACGGTTGAGCAAGATCTGTGCAAAGCTCCCCACTTATATCAATGTCATCCTCCACCTTGATAACAACTAAAAATAAAGTGCTGCAATAATCAACTAGATTGACTAAGACAGATGCTGCTTTTAACATGTGTACTGTAATTAACTTACAGAGGGCTAGAAAGCTCCATCTCAGCCTCTTCCCACAGCAGAGGAAGTTTGCCTTTCTAATAATAGGAGCTGGTAACACATGTTGAATTATAAAGTAATGAAAGTTGGTTTTGGCAGGAACAATCCAGATTTGTCGTGCTTCCATTTAATTTCCAAGTCTGACAGGCGCTCTCCTCCCAGCGGACCCGCTGCTTTTCCTGCAGCTCCTGCTGAATTTCTTTCCTCTGGCATAAGGTAGGGCACACACAACCACAGGAGGAGGGGGGATGTGTCTCTGGGTGCCCTCCTGACAAGGCTGTGCTGACTTTCTCTCGCACGCCCGATGGTTTGCACACACTGGTTAGCACCCACACCCCACGCTGTGTGCACACCCACTCAAAACCCCAGGCTGTGCTTGCCTCGGGATGGCCTCACCCTGAGCTGCCACAGATGGGATCACACAGCACTGTGTGAGCAGCAGATGGAAGATATTTCCCTGCCCTGTCCCATTTGCACACGTGTGTGGAGCTGGGTCCTGCCCTGCCATTGTGCTGGGACACAGCCCTGGCTGGAAATGTCACTGAGCACCTTCCCTCACTAATTCTCTCCAATTTTCAGAGCTGGGTTATAATGGCTCTTCATGCTTGTCTTGGAACCCAAAGTCTTGGGATTGTTATAGGTACATACTACATTCTTGCATTTTTGCAAGTATTAAAATGAATGCTATATGTATAATGCTGTAAAACTTTGCTGTATAAATATAGTGTCTGTTAGTTCTAGTATTAACAAAACTTAGAAATAGTAGTGTGATAAATATATATTTTTCTTGGACTATAACATGGTGAGTAAAAAGCTTTTGTTCATGTAACTAACTCAGAGAATGGTAAAAAGGGATAATCAGGAAATCCTTCACATTCTTGGATTACTGGACACCAGAACCCCAGGGAAGGAATTTATTGAAAAAAAAGTTGATTTACAGGTTGGGGGGAGTGGGGTGATTTTGAATAATGCATGAATGTCTATGAATATGCAACATTGATGCATTTAACAAAGTGTTTTCTGAGTTAGGGTGTGCTCTTGGCTGAATGTCAAGCACCCAGCCATATAACCTTTTGCTTTATTGTTTGTCTCTCATTGTCTTTCATTAAACTTTTTAAAATTAACCAGGAAAGTGATCCTCGTTTTTCACACTGACCAGCAATGACTGACCCTCCCTCTCTGTTCACAGCTGCTGCCTGCATTCCCCCAGGCTCTCAGATTTGTACAACAATTTGTCCCACTCTGGTTCCTGCTTCCACACATTAAAAAAACGCCTCCATGATAATATTTGCACATTGTTTGTGTGTGTGTGTGTGTGTGTGTGTCTGTGTGTGTGTGTGTGTGTGTGTGTGTGTGTGCAGACATCTGTACAGATCCTCAATCTTGAAAGGGCATCTCCAAGACACAAAAGCAAGGCCAGGAATGCACTTGGTCAGATGTGGCCAAAGAGTAATTTTTAATATTTCCCCCCACATTTTTAAAGTCATTAGGACTCCAGAGGAAAAGTTCTTGGTCATGTCCAAATAACATAGCATTGGCCTGGCTTCCATCTGTCTCCTTTGAGCCCTGGGGAGGTGAGCTCAGGATGCACCAGGAATGCAGTGCCCTGAGTGGACAAAGGTAGGAATGAGATTCCCTTCCTGCTCCAGCAATGATTCAACAAGTTCAGCCTTGAATTTGCTTTTTGTAAGGCTCGGCGTACCTCTTACCACTCACTTGCTATTTATTTACTACACTGGGCTTCATACAAAGCCATGGTCACCCAGAACACAGGCCTGAGGGCTCAGGCTGAGGAGGCTAGGGGTGATACCAGTGTGGGTTTGCTCCCACTGAACAAGGGCAAGGCTGCTTTGTGTGTTCACACAGCAACAGGGATGGCCCTGCTGGCCCTGATGTCCTCATTGGAGACAGCCTCCTAATCCCTGGGTACTGCAGGCTGGCTGCACAGACACATCTGGGGAGATGGGAGAGCCCCAGCACACCTGAGCAGGGATAGCAGCACCATGAGCAGGTGAAGGTGTTTCAGTTCAGGAACCTCCTTCACTCCATTTTTTTCCACAGCCTGTGCTGGATGGCTCCTCAGAGGAGCTGGCCATGGTGGCCATGCCACATCTGCCTTTTCTCATGGAAAAAGGCACGGTGGGGAGCCTCCCCAAGTCAGAGATCCTCTGTTTTGGGATGCAGAGCCCAAACCAGGACACCCAGTCTGCTGCTGTGCTGCCACCAGATGAGGGCTCGGATCTGCTGGAATGCACTGCTGCTCTCACAGAGAGAAGAAGCCTTGTGTGGTGTGAGGAGGTCAAATAACTGGAGGAAAAGGCAGGGAAAGAAGCAAACGGGGCTCTCCCAGCACCACCAGTACCAGAGGTACCGTTTCAGGTCACATTTGAAACCCAATGCTGCATTTCAAAGCGTGATATTCAGACTCAAGCTGAGCACACCCATCATTAAATTGAAGTCCTGCTACTTGGCTTATGGAATACAATGAAATCTTGCCAAAAGTCATGTTTCATGGCCTAGCAGTCACCTAGAACAGAAAGCACAATGCACTGGACACATCCCTTTTGTCACCCCAGCAGCACTTCCCCCAGGCAGCATTTGTTGTATCACAGCTGCACAGGTGATTTTCCGAGGATTGTATTTCATTTGGATCCAAAGTTTGCAGCTAAACATGCAAAGTCTTCTCAGGTAGACACATGTAATGCAGGTGTAACTCTCCCAGATCTTTCCAACCCAGAAGAGAAGAGATAATTTCAGTTTCATCAGGGTTGTGCCTTTGCACCAAGGGTTAACCATAATCAAGCTCTAGCTCTTGCATAGGGAAGTTAGATCCATAAAATAAGAGGGGAGGTAGAAACATGCAGCAGAGACTCTGCCTGCTGACTTTGAAGGTTTTCAAATGCCTCCAGGTGGGGAACACTGCTCAGAACATCCCAGTGATCTGCAGGAGAGAACAGACTTGCAAATACAACATACACACAGCCAGTGCCTGGGAAAATGGCAAATGCAACATTTATCTTCCTGCTTTGTGGTTGGACTCAATCTAGAAGTCTTTTCCAAACTTAATATATCTTCGACTGTGTCCCATTAGTGCAAATCACTTCTTTTCCTCTCACACCTCTCACTGCTCCTTAGCAGCAGGAGTTGAGCTGCACCAAGACAACACTGGAGCTGGAGAATTCTGTGCTTGGTGAGGGATCACCTTCCCCTCCAGGGACAGAGGAACGGGGAAAACCCACTCTGCCCGGGCCAGGCTGTTCCTGGGATGGGCAGAGTCCAGAAGAGCCCTGGCTGCTGTTCTGAGAAGGAACCTCACTTCCAGAGAGAGGGAGAGGGAGCCCTGTGAGCAGGCAGGGACAGGTCACAGCTCATGGACCATGGCAGAGAAGGTGGCATCCCTGGAGGTGTTGGAGAAAATCTGGAGATGGCACTCAGTGCCATGGTCTGGCTGACGGTGTTAGTTCAGAGGTTTGACTCAATGATCTCAAAGGTCTTTTGCAACGTAATTCTGTGTGATTCTGACTGTGGCAGACTGGGAAAGGAGGCGCAAAAATTACTGAGGCAAGAGAGTAAGGAGTGGGTGATGTTCTGGGAAACAGAACCCTTAGAGATGATAAAATACCCTGTTGAGGACAGAACCTGGACAAGGATAGGTGGTTCTCCATGGAGTCCCACATTCTGGAAGCTGAGACCTCCCTGAGTGCTCCAGTGGAAGGCTGACCTAGGGCAGGGCACTGAGAAATGGCCAGTTTGCTGACTCCAGCCCTGCTGCTGCCAGGGGATGTCCAGCCCAGAGGGAAGAGAAGAGCACAGCCACAGCAGTGCTCTCTGCCTCCTTCTCACCCAGCTACAGCCACAACCCTGACTGCTGGGTTCAGCAGAATTACCCTTTATTGCCAGATGACAGCATGCAGCAGCTCTAAGGCAACAAAATTCATCTGGCTGCCTTTTCTATGAGTGTCTGTTCTCAAAATGCAGTCAAAGCCACTTTCAGCTAGTTTCACTTATAAAAAGTCCAGCAAACCTGCGAGTTTTACACAAAATACGAGCCATAAAGCATCAAAGGTTCTGTTGGAGGGTTGGTGAACTTTAGCAATGCCTTTGATGAAAATGGTCTGAGTTTCAAGTGTGTAATGAAACCCCAAATCATTCAAGTTTCACATGGTTGCAAATATTTCTCACAGTTCTGATCAAAGGTGTATTCAGCAGGGAAGAGGCTTTGATTTTGCAGTACAGGGGACGTGCTGAAATTTTCAAAGCCAGGCCCTGGGATTTAGCTGAGCGGTTCTTCTTGGAAGCAACACAGCTAAACATAGCAATGCTTAGGGGGAAGGAAGATGAAGATGCCATGTTTGGATTACTCCTGTTACCCCTAAACCCCTTCCCAGGGGAAAGCTTTAATCCCCTGAGGGAGCCCAGGAGGCTGCAAGCCCTGGCAGCAGGTTTGGCTTCTACAGCTGCCCTCCCTGCACATTTATTTCCAGTGCATCTTCCAGTGCTGAGAGGCTGCTCTGTGCACGGCACTTCAGAGGGAAAGCTGGAGTGTTTGCAGGAGGAGGAGGCACTGATGCTGCTGACCCACATTCCGGCAGGCACACACCGGGAAGGACACCCTGGCTGCCCATGCAGGATCCCTCCACCACCTTGAGTGCCCCCGGCCAGCAGGAAACAGGAAAGCAGCCCCGTCCTTGCCAGGAGACCCAAATCCCCCTGGAGCCAGAGGCATATGTAAATGTCTGGGTTTAACTCCACTGCCGTGCTGGGAAGTCCTCATTTGTGACAACAATTTCCATAGCAACAGACTGAGCCGGCTGGCAGGACTGGGGTCCCCGTGGAAGAGCAGGTGGAAGAGGGAACAGAGACAGCACAAAATGCTGTGGAGAAGCAGCTCCCAGTGTCTGTGTCAGCACAGTGCCAGGCTCCAGCAGGGCAGAGCTCCCGAGAAAAGGGAATTCTCCTGGAATGCAGTGCAGAGGATGCTGCGATGGGCTCAGGCTGGGGATGAGCACACGCAGACTCTGCCCAAAGCTCTTGTCCCCACCCTGAGATCCCTGCACAGCCCGGGGCTGCTCTCCCTGCTGGGCCACCTTCCCTGTCCCAGGGCACACCTTACAGGACGCGGAGGAGCACTCGGCCTGTGGGCAGGGCTGTGCAGGGCAGGGATGGATCCCGCTCAGGGCAGGGGCTGGGAGCCATTCCCACAGCCCTGCAGGTGGTGGCTCTGGCCCCGTGTCACCTCCCTGGCCTGTTTGTGTCCCCTGAAGGCAGCAGCCAGCAGCACTGCCCAGCAGCCTGAGCCAGGACCAGCCACAGACCAAGCCACGTTCAGACACTGCCTCAACCCTCAGGTACCTGCAGAGAAGCAGAGCTTTGGCTGATGACAGCTGTTAGACCACAGATACACTGCAGAGGCTGTTTTTCCTAAGAACAGCCCGTTTTCCAGGCAGCCTGGCATGATTCTACAATTCATTCCCACATCCAGTTTCCAATCAGCACAAATAATACGCACAAGCATCTCAGAGCCATCAACTGCTGCCCCCAGGGCAGGAACAGAACCTGCTTCAACCGGGTTGGGGCAGCCAAGGACTTTTTATAGGCAACAGCAAGTTTTCCTGGCTAATGTGCTCTGCTTCTTGAAAATTTTGTTATTTTCCCTGAGACATTACAGTAAGTGGCCTGGTAGCCCGTGGTGATTCTATCCAATAAATCACATCACAGCAATTAAACCACAGAGGTGGCACCTGGGGCTGGCACATCTCACTTTTGGGTGTCCAGAGGCCTTGGTGCAGAGAGCTTTGCAAAGCCAAGGCAGATTTTTCCTCCCTGCCTACCCAACTCCCTATCTAGTTGTTTTTATTGTCCATATAAGAGGGTAGTGTAATAACAGCTTTGAAGACTGGAAGCCTCAAGGGCAGAGAACAGAAATCTTGAGCAGCTTTAGTATTAATTGATTAAACACTTCACCCAGCAACACCAGACACCACCATGCCTGAAATTCAAGCCTCCTAAAGGCCCTGGTGCTTCTTGAGAGAGCGACAAATATGTTGAGGAGCTTTACTTGCACAGATTCCCTAAAGCCCTGGGGGCTTTAATTTTTGAAGGCAACATCACTGTAAGAATTGGAGCTATTTCCTTTACTAGCCCCAACAAGATTTTAGGATGTCTGTGTGGGTTCAGATATTTATCAATAATTCCTACATATATTCAGTTTTGTTCTTGCTACAGAAGCATCCACTTGCTAGAACCACCATCTCATTGTTTGTGTCTCCTACCCCATCAGTCCTGAAGTTTCAGGGAGGCAGGAAAAAAATAGACAAAAAAAACCCCTCCAAACCAACCCCACAAAAACCCGTAAGTGCAAGGAAAGCTTTCTTAAAAAGCTTACACATAGAGAGGCACTCATTTATCGAGGTTAAATCACACTGTTCCCAATCTCCAACCAATATCCCAAGCAAGTAACCATCTCTCCCCTCACCCCAGCACACTCACAGGAATTTTAGGAGCCAGCCCTTTATTCCTCGGGAGGGTAAGCATTCAGCTTTCTTCCTGATTTGCTGAATTGGGGATTTTTCTCCCCCTTCATGCAAAAGAGCAGTTAATTATTTACCAGCCTGTCTGTAATGCTCTAGTTTACATGCTGGAATTTACATGATTTATTAAACAAAATAGCATTTAAAAAGAAATTCTGTCACAGAGATGTCATCCTTAAAGGAGACTGAGCAGTTTTTTTCTGGAGAAGGAGATAAATTGAGGAATTGCAGCCCATGCAACCTGAAGGAGCTCCCTCTTCCTGCCATCCCCAGGCTGGGGCTGAAGTCTCAGCAGCTCAGCCCTGGTGAGGATGTTGGTGAGGCAGCAGGAGCTGCTTCCTGAGGGTGACTACACATCAGCCATGAGTTCCTAAAGAATTGTCCTGAAAATCAGGAAAGTCAGCTTCAACTCTGTGTTTTTAGTGACCTTGGAACACTAAAGTGAGAAATTAAATGGGTGTTTAACCCTTGCAAGGGGATTTCTTCTCTTTTAAGCCAAGTATATTTATTCTTCTGCTGTGAAAATCTGTTTTACTCTGAGAAAACTGTTCATAGTGGTTGTGGTGGATCGTTTGCCTAAAAAGCTTTACAAATGTAGAAAAAGAGACTCTTTTCCCTATTTTTTCTTTGTGCTGTAAAACAATATCCCATTTAGGAGGAAACTGCTGCTGCATATTCTTGAGCATTATTCATTCCAGAAAGAGACTGTGATGCTGTAGAGCCTGAATAATTCCTGACTGAGAATTACTCTGTGCTTCTCAGAGCTGGACCCTCTGAAAACTCAGTCAGAGCCTCCAGGAATTAGCTGAGCTCGTCTCCCCTAAGTGCAAATAAACCCTGCTGTATTTAAGCATGAGTCAAAATGATTGAAACTGAACTTCAAACAATAAACATATCAATCACTGTCCCTTCACTGGATCACTCCTGTATCAATCACCATCTCTGCAGCCACCACAGCTCCTACACTTCCCACTGCTTCAAGTACCAGTGTCCTTGCACTTGGCACGGGCATCCTGCAATCCCTAACTCATCTGTTTCAGCCAAAATACCTTCCAATTTCCTATTTTTGACAAGCAGGGATGATCCATGGCTGCTAAAACAATAGGTTCATTTGTTATTGAGGGAAATGCTGCAACTGAATAGAAGTTACACTGCAAAATCTGGAAATAAGAGGGATTTGGCTGTAAAGTGAAAGTTAGATGTATTCAAATAGGAAAAAAGTGAACTTTTAGGCAGTGGTAGTGCTTAAACCACTGAGCCAGGTTACTGAGAGATGGATATGGAGCCTTTTGAACTGAGGTCCAGTGCCCTTTTCAAACAGTCAGTTCTGCTGCCAGTCCCTGCCTTTGATGTAGAAATCCTGGGGTGAACTTTGGCTTATCGGGGAGATCAGGCTCGATAATCAGAATGGGCCATTCTGGCCTTAAAATCCCTGGCCAGCTGTAGCAGAGAGTGTAAGGATGAATTTTTCAGCACTGACACTGATGTTTCTCTTCTTTTGCAGAGCTGAGCTGTGGAAACACTCGACAGCAGCGGAGTCAGCACAGCAGAGTGTGTGGAAAATGCTCAGCAAGATCATTGGGGAATATTGCCTCCCATCCCATGGAGATGTGATCATGGAGTGGGTGATTCTGACCCACGGGTGACAGCAGAGGTGTGCTCCCACCCTCCTGGGTGGAATGAGTGGAACTGATGTGTGCCTGCAGGCTTTCCTGAGCCTCCAGCCTGGGGGGATGCTCACAGTGAGCCTGGCTTTGTGTTTTGCTCTCCTCTTGCAGCACAGCAGAAAGAAGTGTGCATAATCACAGGTAAGGACATCCATCCCGTGAGATCCAGCACTGCCCAGCTCCGGAGGTAAAGCTGGCACTAAACCTCCTTTAGGCTGGACCCAGGCAGTGCTGGGCCCCAGAGCTCCTGCAGAAAAGACACGGAGAGAGTGCAGGATGCAATGTGGGAAAGACAAACTGCCCTGACATGAGTCCCTCCTGGATCGTGGCCTGGAGTGCTGCTGCCTGCCCCATTCCCTGTTTAATGAATGTTCTCTGAACAAAAGGATGAGCAAATCTTTATCAGATGAGGCAAAAAGCAAAATATCTCAAGACACATCTACCCCCTGCCTGTGAGGCTGCAGTTGCAATTTTTGGTTACCAGGATAACAGCAGCAGTATGAATTTCCAGCTGGACTCTGTGCCTCAGCTGTGACCTAAATGTACAATTTCCACATCAAAATGGGAGTCTGGTACGTGAAAACGGGGAAATTTAGGTGGGATGTTGGGAAGTAATTTTTTACTGTGGGGGCAGTGGGGCCCTGGCACAGGGTGCCCAGAGCAGCTGTGGCTGCCCCTGGATCCCTGGCAGTGTCCAAGGCCAGGTTGGGCAGAGCAGCCTGGGATAGTGGAAGGTGTCCCTGCCCATGGCAGGGGTGGCACTGGGTGGGCTGTAAGGTCCCTTCAACCCCAACCATTCCTGGATTCTGTGAATGGTGGCTGAGCACCCTAGAAATGATCTGCAGTCAGCAAACCCTCTGGAAACTCACTGGGAGCTTCTCCACCAACCCCAATGTAGGGTTTTAACTCAGGTTAATCCTGCAATACCCTTTGGGATGCCCTGTGGGCTGTGAGAAAGGCTCAGGAGGAGCTCTGGGGGCTCCAACTCTTGCTGAGACAGATACAGGAAAGCTGAGGAGTTCCTGGTTCATGCTCTGAGCCAGCACTGCCCATGGTTTGCTCATTTTGTGAACATGTTTTCCTAATCCCTAGTGGGGAGTCAAAGGATCACTTTCAGACAGGTTTTATCTGGGCTTTACCTGTCAGACCCTGCCTGCAGCATCCTGGAAGGAAAATTCTCAGCAAGGATCAAAGTGCCACCTCAAAAAAGGAGTCTGGAGAGGCCAGCAGTCCTCAGGACACAGGGTGTGTGGCTTCATGATCAGCCTGTGTAGAACATGTTCCCCTGGGACTGAGTAAACCAAGGCTGTCCTCTGCTGTGTGTACCCCACTGGAGCAGCTCTGACTTCAGAGACAGCACTGAGCTGCCAGAGGGAAAGAGAAAAGTAGAAATTGCTTTGGACTCCAGCTTCTAACTCTGTCTTTGGAGCTGAATTCTTGTCTGGAAACTTGGCTTGATTTACACAGGACATCCTGATTCTCCCTCTCATCTGCTTCAAACATGGGATTAGGCAAAGCGTTCAAAATCCAGGACAACCAGCAAAAACCCCCTTGGCCACTGAATAAACAAAGCCAGGCCTCCAGAGAGTGAAATCAATTCCTGTTAGTATTCTGTGCCATGCAACAGGAGTGATTCCACTTAGCCCTGCCTTAAATGCCACTGTGTGTCACCCTTTGCAGAAACTGATAGTTCAATTTCCAGCACATTGATCTCCCATGAAATCAATGGCTTTGAGCAGGTTCACCTGCCCAGTGCTGGGAGCAGCCCCAGCTCCCAGTCCTGTAGGTGTGGGGCCTGGAAAAGTCCCTGCAGCACCAGGAGCTCCTCTTGTGCTGCTCACACCAGTGGCATCCCCAGCTCCGAGACAAAAGGAGGGGTTCACTTCCTTCCTTCAGGAGCTGATTCCTGCAGCAGCAGCCAGAGGTGCTCCTTGGCAGGAGGTCCCACATGGGCAAAGGAATCTGCTCCCCTGTTCCACTGCCAGCCTGAGAACTTCACCCTTGGGCAGAGCCAGCCTGGAGCAGCCTGAGGACTCAGGAGTTCTGGGAGGAGCCCGTGGAATGACTTGGAGGGAGCTGGAGGCTGGATGAGGAGCTGTGCTGAATGAGGAGCTGGATGGATGAGAAGCTGGATGGATGAGGAGCTGGATGGATGAGAAGCTGGATGGATGAGAAGATGGGTGGATGAGGAGCTGTGCTGGATGAGAAGCTGAATGGATGAGGACCTATGCTGGATGTGGTGCTGGGTGGATGAGGAGCTGGGTGGATGAGGAGATGGGTGGATGAGGAGCTGGAGGCTGGTTGAGGAGCTGGATGGATGGATGAGGAGCTGGATGGATGAGAAGATGGATGGATGAGGAGCTGGGTGGATGAGGTGCTGGGTGGATGAGGAGCTGGGTGGATGGATGGATGAGGAGCTGGATGGATGAGGAGCTGGATGGATGAGAAGATGGATGGATGAGGAGCTGGATGGATGGAGGAGGAGCTGGGTGGATGAGGTGCTGGATGGATGAGGAGCTGGGTGGATGGATGAGAAGATGGATGGATGAGGAGCTGGATGGATGGAGGAGGAGCTGGGTGGATGAGGAGCTGGGTGGATGAGGTGCTGGGTGGATGAGGTGCTGGGTGGATGAGGAGCTGGGTGGATGAGGAGCTGGATGGATGAGGTGCTGGGTGGATGGATGGATGACGAGATGTGCTGGATGTGATGCTGGGTGGGTGAGGAGCTGTTCTGGAAGGCCAGCTCCTGGCAGGGCCAGCTCTGAGCCCCTCCATGGACTGTGTTCCTCTGACCCTGCAGGGCGCACTGTGAGTTCTGCGGGAGATGAGCAGAGCTGACTGGGTAAGGAGGACACTTCCAAGCCCTGAAGCTGCCTGAGGCTCTCAGGCCTTTCCAGCTGGATCACAATGCTGAGACAAGGGAATGGTGTCACAAGGGAATGCTGTCGTGAGGAGCACCCTGAACTCACCATCCTCCCCCATGGAGCCACGGGAGAAAATGGGATGTGCAAGGGATGTTTCAGAGCAGCCACTGGTGTCCCCCCAGGCACGGTGGAATTCTTGCTCCCAGCGTCAATCAGACCGGGGGGATTTTGCCACTTGGAAGGTCCCGAGATGGCTCCAGGCTGAGGGGGAAAGGGGCTTGGGCATCTCCTGGGAGGTATGCCCAGCCTGTGGGATGGGGAGGCAGGTCCTGCTCAGTGCTCGGGGAACAGCCTGGAAGGGATTTTCAGGAAGGGATTTTCCCCTGGGACAGATTGGCACTGGCCCCCAGGGGCTTTGGACTTCCTCTGCAGCATGGAGCATCCCCACTTGGCTGGGCTCTGGTCCCTTCTGGCCACGCTGCTGCCTGCTCACACACCACAGAGGTGTTCTTGTGCCCTGCACTGGAAGGAGGAAGGCTTCTTTTCCCACTGGGTGGACTGGGAAGTGTCCCTGGGGTTTTCCTACCTTCCTGTGCAGCACTGAGCACGGCCAGGGCCGCTCTGGGCCAGTCTGGCTACATGGCTGCAGCTCATGCTGTGATCCCCAGGTGCCTGCATTTGGGTGAGGGGATCTTTCTTTGCCCCCAGGGTCAGGGACTCCACTGGGCCTCACCTGAGAAGTGACAAAGAAGGTGCAGGAAATGCATGCTCAGGTGAGCCTGTGAGCTCCAGGGACAGCAAAGTCAGGAGTGTTGTGGGCAATGGACCCCTGGGACCCCTTTGTCCTCAGTGAGGAGAACATTTACTCAGGCTGGATGTCCTGAGCTTTTCCTCAGAAGAAAACTGCCTGAACACATTTACATGGGCAGACAGCAACAGGACAAGGAGGAAAGGTTTGAACTACAAGAGGAGAGATTTAGATTGGCTGCTGGGAAGGAATCCTTCTAGCAGTGAGGGTGGGGAGCCCCTGGCACAGGGTGCCCAGAGCAGCTGTGGCTGCCCCTGGATCCCTGGCAGTGTCCAAGGCCAGGCTGGATGGGGCTTGGAGAGCCCAGGGATAATGGAAGGTGTCCCTGCCCATGGCAGGGGTGGGATGAGATGGGTTTAAGATTGCTCCAACTCAAACCATTCCATGATTTCTGCCACTCCTCTTCTTGCTGGGATCTCTCAGGGTGTGCAGAGGTGACAGATGGAAAGCATTCCCATACGGGACATTGCTAATTACTGGGCTCAGCTGAGATCCATAGAATGACTGGGCACTGCCTCTGAACACTGAAGACCATTTTGGGCACAGGGGACCTTTCCCAGTGAGGCTTACTGGGGGGGGGAGGTAAACAGAAACAGAGAGCAAAATAATTTGCCCATCTTGCTCCTTAGGCAGAGCAGAAGGGCAGATGATGGTTGAAAAGGGTCTGATAAGAGGATAAGTGCAATATCTGATGAGAAAGCTGCTCTCTTTCTGTGCTGGATACACTGGGAGGGAAACCCAGCCAGAGGAAAACAGTGCAGGAGTTACATGAAGTTCTCCAGCTGCATTAGATGTGTCTGAGTTTTACTCAGCATTATTTTATATCCTTCATTCACATGCCACTGATGCTCTGATGGGTTGTATTTATCAAGCTCCTGTGACAGTCTCTTCTGAACTTTGACCGTCAATCTATCTCCTTCTACCTGCCTGGAGCTGACTCCATTTTTTAGGAGCAGAGGAAGGTGTTCTGCAGGAATTTGTCACTGCCCTGCACACGCCCCTCTGGAATGAGCATGACCCTGCTCTGTCACTGCCCTCAGTCTCTGGGAGGTTTCTGGTACAAAGCCCTCTCCCAGAGACAGGAGTGTTTTCCTGGCACAGTTTTCTCCACAGGCATCTTCTGAGCTCTCCATGTGCTGACATCCCTGCAGAGAAATCAGGGACGGACTGAGGAGCACAGGGATTTTTTGACTAAATATTACAGAAAGTATCTCTGACACTTTTGTTATGTTCTTACATCACTGCCTGCAGCAGAACCCCAGCTCAACAAATCCAGTTTCTCTCTGTATTTTGGGCAATGTTGGGGTTGCACAGGGTGGGATTGTTGAGGATGTCTGTGCAGGGCCAGGAGTTGGACTGGATGATCTTTGTGGGTCCATTCCTGCTCTGGATATTCTGTGATTACATGATTTTTGAGAAACCTCAGAGTAATCTGTGAATTTCCTAGTATGTAAAGAAATATAATTTGCTCAGTGGGCATTAGACTTCAGAACTTTAATTACTCCAGTCTGGTTTTGGGTCCATGTGCAGGTCTGTCCCACTCAGTCCTTTGTTGTCTTTCTCAGCATGCCTGGGATGTTGTAGGGAAGTTTAAAGGCAGGTCTGAGCTCTCTGCCTTGGCCCTGGTGCAGATGACAAGCCTGAGCAGCCCAGAGTAGCTCACAGACCATGCCCAGGGTTGAAAGCCCAGAGCAAATTCAGAGTGACAAATGAAAATATTACAAAATACGAGTTGGGGGTGATTTCTTCCTTTTCTGACCTATTGTAAATACAGTTGAAGGGGAAATGCTAAACTCCACTGCTGTGATCTTGGCTTGTGACAAGCTCTCCAGCACCTCTGCAAGGATTTTTATTTTAGCCTGACAGGTCTTAGAATTTAATTTTTGGTGGTTTAGAATTTGTGACCTCCCCAGTTCACCTGAGCTCATGGAGCTCAAAAGGATTGGCTATGTCTCCTCACCACACAGGAGGATACTTCCTCAGATTTCCCTTGGAAGTTTGACATCTGGGTAGGTGGGGTATGAAGGAAATAAAATACTCCTCTTGAACATTAAACTGAAGCAACTCTGCCTATTCCTAGAGCTAGGCTTTGGAGATTTTCCACCTGGTTTTCAATCATTTGTGGAAGGCGTGGTTTTCATTTGAAACAAACGTTGGCCAAAGCAAAAATCTCCTGAGTACCTGGGGTCCTGCTGCATCCCTGTGGCAAACCAGACAGGAGCAGATTGATTCCAGCATCTCACAAACAGTCCGAGTGACCAGCCAGGCTCTGCAGGGCTCAGTGGCCTCCCAGCTCAGGCAGAACATGGACTGGAGATCAGAGCTCAGAGCAGACTTCAGGGTTTAGAAGAGGTTTTCCCTGGCCCACGTTGTGTCCCCCAGGGTGTGAGCCACCAAGAGCAGCTCTGAGCTGGCCATGCTCTCACCCCTGAAGGTGTTTGGTACAGTTTGATGTGGTGGGGTCACAGGGATGAGGGACCCGAGTAGCTTGGCCAGAACCTCCATGAACATCACCTTACCCTGCCCCTTTCCCTTTGGGAAGAGCTCATGGACATCACCTTACCCTGCCCCTTTGCCTTTGGGAAGAGCTCATGAACATCACCTTACCCTGCCCCTTTCCCTTTGGGAAGAGCTCATGGACATCACCTTACCCTGCCCCTTTCCCTTTGGGAAGAGCTCATGGACATCACCTTACCCTGCCCCTTTCCCTTTGGGAAGAGCTCATGGACATCACCTTACCCTGCCCCTTTCCCTTTGGGAAGAGCTCAGCAGACAGAGCAGGGTGGGAGATGGCCCAGAGCAGACTCTGCAGAGCTGGCTGAGCCCAGGGCCCCCCAGGTGAGGATGAGGGGCAGAGACCCTGTGGCTGCCATGGAGCAGATCTATTTACAGAGCTGGGATTTCCTTCTCATCTCCTGCTGAGCCTTGCCTGCTCCGTGGATCCCAGCTGCTTTTGGATGAAACATGAATCTGGTGCTGCCAAAGCTCTCAGGCAGTGAGGAGGAGGAGGAGAAGGAAGAAGAGGAGGCAGCCCTGTGAGTCCAGCCCAACCACAGCACAGAGGGCATAGCAGGGCTTGTCCTCAGTGTGTGCTGATCTTAGGAAAACTGGAACCAGGAGCCTGCTTCATGTTGGCCATGAAGAGAACTGGCTGCTTCTTGAAATGGCAGGATTCCACCCCTCCCATGCCACCCCTGTTAATGTCAAACTGTCTGTAAAACAGGAGTTTGAAACCTTTAAACATTTGCTGGCCAGGTTGGAATCTTGCTTTTAATCCTCTAAAATAGTTGTCTAGACCTTCAACAGCTACTGGGTGCTGTTTCTGGAGCAGGATGTGCTCTCACCCTCTTCCAGTGCTGGCAAGGCAAGGAGCAAAGCCTAGACCAAAGGGCTGAAAGGGTTAAACTGCCCCTGGCAGACAAACAGGACCCAAATCAGTGACAAAGGCACAGCAGTGCTGGCACCAGGAGCAGGGTGGGATGGGCCATTAGCCTTTGGCTGGGGCTAGTCCGGCACTGGGGAATGTGCAGCCCAATTCCCAAAGCCTGGTGGAAGCTGGAACCAGACTCCTGGGGTGGGTGATACAGGAGGAGAACGTGCAGGCTGGGAAAAGTCCAAATATAGCTTTAAAAACGCAGCCTGAGCTGAGTGAAGGCTTGGGTTCAGCAGGTGGGGAAAGCACTTAATGGTGACAGGTGCCTGAGCACTGATACCAGCTCCAGAGGGGAACTCTGGCATCAGAGGAAGCACAAGGAATAGATTAAATGTATATTTAGGAGAGTCCTTTCAGGCTTGGAGCTTCTGGGTGGCTGGAGGCAACTTTTGTTCCAGATAGGGCAGGAAGCTGCCAACAAAATCAGCCTCTTGGGGCTTGATTCTGGAGGAGGAGTAGAGGAAAGGGAGACCAGGTAAGGGCTAGAGGCAGGTGTGGGAGGTGGTGTGGGAGGATCTGCTGAGGATGACAGGGGGACATGGGCGAGGGCTGGAGAGAGCTTTAGGGGAGGCTGGGGACGGCAAGAACTATCCTGA
Organism: Cinclus cinclus; assembly: GCF_963662255.1. Lineage (NCBI taxonomy): Eukaryota > Metazoa > Chordata > Aves > Passeriformes > Cinclidae > Cinclus > Cinclus cinclus. The sequence continues at coordinate 2,965,351 of NC_085063.1, forward strand.
AGCATTAATCAGGCATTTATCTCTGCTGTCTAGGGAACAACTGGTAATCACCATCTCCAGCCCTCTGTCCTGGAGGTCCTGGAGAGCTCCAGCAGCTTTCTGCTGCTCCTCATTATAGCTTAGCTGGAGGCCTTGCTGTGGGTCAGAACATCGAATCCTGCTGATTAACTGTGTGAGAAATCAGTGCTGTTGGACCACAGGATGTTTTTTCTTCTCAGCTTTTATGAGAATCCATGAGCTGGGGGCATTTGTGAGTTGGCAAAGTCAGGATCTCAGAAGCTGGGCACTGTCTGTACATTCTAAATCCACCTCTGGTTATGTGGGATGCAATTCCTTCTAACGAACTGTGCATGCAGGAGCTGCCCTGCCCCTTCCAGCACAGTCCCTGCAGGTGCTTGGTTATCAGCTATTTTCTATCAGCTATTTTCAGGAGGTTGCCTGGCTGATTAACTGGGATTCCAGGTACCTTCTCTTGACTGGTAACTATTTCAGCAAGTGCTAAAATGTGTTATGGGAATTGTGTCCCAAGACGGAGCCCCAGGGGATGTAATTCAACATTCTCCAGGATGAGTAAAATAGTTGAAATACAGCTCTTATACAGATGATTGAGAAGAAACTGTGCAGGTGTCCCAGCCTGCCCGCAAAAGGGCTCAGTCCCAGCCCAGAAGTGCTGATGATCTTTCTTAATTATCCTCTAATTTCTTCCTTGCAATTCCTTCCAAGGTAATGATCCTGCTGCACAGGCTCTTTTCCTCCTGACTGATCTCTCAGAACCTGGGAGGAGCCCCTGCCTTGCAAGTGGCCAGGGGATGATTCAGGGGGACGCGGTACAGGGAGGGGGTTTTGCAGGGATCAGGTCCTGCCTGCTGTACTTTTGGAGAGGGAAGTTGCAGTGCCTTGGAGGTGAAATTCTCTGACTGACATATTTTGCAGCAGCTGCCAGAGTCAGAAGCGATTTTGGTGCCAAATCCGAGCTGTAATTATTGCTAATGGTGTCATGTTGACTTTGCTGCTTGTGGTGCTCGGCACAAAGGTGGGTTCAGTAAACACAGGAAACCAAAGCCAACTCATAATAAAAGCTACGACTTCAGCAAGTGTAGCTGAATTACTCCCTGAATGAATGCAGTAATGTGTGGGAACACTCATTCCAATCAAAATAACAAATTTTCCAGCATTTTCTGTTCTGTCCTGTCCATTCCTCATCAGCATTCATAGAAGTAAATTGTGTTTGTGGAAAGTTCTGTGAGAAAAGGAGTGTTTGAATATTAATGGGAATTACAAGAAGTGACATGCAGCTGTGTGTGGAAAAGCTGAAGGAGAAGCTCTGGGTTGCCCAGCATGTGATCTTGGGAGAATTTACACAGTTTTGCAACATCTCTGGCAACAAAAGTGGGTGCAAATGTAGGATCAGGTGACTGATTAAGCTCTGTGGGCAACAAACAGTTGATACTCAAGCTAAATGAACTCTGGGGAAAGCCTTGGCTTAGACCTCTTCTGCCTGCAACATTTAGCTCATAAACAAACAAACAGTTACTGGGTTATTAGGGTAGGCAGTGAAAAAAACCCAAACTCTACCAACTGACTCAGTGTCAGGTTTTTGCCTTAAACTCTTCAAGCACAACTTGTGAGCTCAGTTTGTGAAGAAACTAGAGCTGAATTTATTAGTCAATCCTATGACCAAGCAACTGTGCAGAGTTTTGTACTGGGGCCAGGGACTGCTGCCTCTGCTGCTTCCAAGGAGAAAATTACCCACCAACAAACAGGGCACAGCAATGACTCTCTGAATAGAGATCTGTGTATTAATGTGAGGATAAAAATCAACTGTTTAGAATTCGGGATTGTTTCCTGGTTTGCACAAATGCAGATCTTCAGCCGGGCTGATGCCAAGGTGTGGTTTCTGTTCCATCCCCTCTCCTTCTCCTCCAGTCAGGGGGTGATCATCCCAGTGCTGCCTGAGCTGCTGTTTGTGCTGTGCTAATTATTCATTTGTGTGCTCTTGATCCTTCTGCCTCAAGTTCCAATCTTACTCCTGAGTTTCTACCTATATCTGAATTAGGGATGAATTTTTAAAGAGATCTCTGTTCAGCCACCCTGGGCTGCTCTCTGGTTCTGGATCTGTGTGTGTTCCCATTGGAGTCAACTCTGCCAAAATTTTTTCGAAGGGTTATTTCCCCTTTTTGCTTATCAGAGAAGCCCAGAATTGTTTGGATTAGGAAGAACTTCAAAGACCATCTCATTCTACCTTCCACTATCCCAGGCTGCTCCAAGCCCCATCCAACCTGGTCTTGGACACTTCCAGGGATGGAGCAGCCACATCTGCTCTGGCAGAGTTTGTTTCCTTTTTAACCAATGCTTGTCCTTCACCTCTTTTTCTTATTTTGAATTAACTATTCCAAACAGTTTTATTTTATTTTGAAGGAGTGTTCATAGCTGGTCCCCATTATTGTTTCTGCTCCTCTGTTGCAGGTCCCACCTTCCTTGTATTCTCTGAATATACAGACTCCAAATCTGCTGTCTGGGTATATTGTGGATATTGATGTACTATATGGTTAGATAATGTTGCTTGTAAAGTGCTTCTAAATAATAATAATAATAATAATAATAATAATAATAATAATAATAACCAAAGGGGGTCCCCCAACGGGCCAAAGTTAATTTAATGGGAAGTTTGTGGGAACATTTGTAAGTATTTCTTGGTTCTAAAAGCTGTGGTTTGTATGTCCTTTTCTCTGCATGGCCCTGGGAAATAGAAGCAGGACACTAAATAAACCAAATTAGATTTTACCCTGTGAGACTGGTTTAAATTTTTAACTTCTTAGACTACTGCCACCTTTTGGTAGAGAACCAGGGAGAGCTGTTGGCAGCCTGATGTGGAGGAGAAAAGTCTTTTCCATACCTGAAGAGAAGTGGAAAGGGGTCACCTGGACATAACCTGCTTGACAAGAGCATTATCCCTGGAGCTGCTTCTGCTTCTCCTCTGTGCTCTGCCCCACTCTCAGCTCTCTATTTGCCTGTTGTTCTCTCCCCAGGTGTTTGGGGTGCCTGTCCCATGATGAATGCAGCCCCAAGCTGTTTCCAGCACTCCCAGCCTGCAGTGGGGATGCTCTGGTGCTCCTTTGAGGAGGAGCAGTGGCTTAAATCAGAGCCACGGAGCAGCAGAGCGGGCTGGAGAAAATTGCCTGATGGAGAAAAATGGCTTTTGTCAGAGTGCTCCAGTGTGCTGGCACTGTGCAGCAGGGCTGGGAGCTGAGCTGGGGTGCAGCCTGCCTGGCAGGCAGTGGTTCCACACAATTAGGCTGGGAAGGCTGCTGCTCCCTCCGTGCAGGAGCACAGGAGATGAAGTGACAGTGGATCGTGTCTGGGTGTGCTTTCCCTCCCTGCCACTCGGGGTTTCAATGCCTCTGTTGAAGGCTGTGTGCAGTTTAACCCAGAGGAGGAGGCAGACCCTCGGTGGACCACAGGAGGTTTTCTCTGAGGCTTTTTGCACTCCTGAAAGGACACAGGGCCTAAATGGAAATCTCAGTTTCTCCCTGAAGGAAGCTTTTTGGGGAGATGCCATCTAGAAACACTCTTTTAACTTCCCAGACTTTGGGATGAGAGGCTGGATGTTCAAATATCTGCAGGGATCACAGATTCATGGATTGGTTTGAGTTGAAAGGACCTTAAAGCCCATCCAGTGCCACCCCAGCCATGGCAGGGACACCTCCCACTGTCCCAGGCTGCTCCAGCCCCAGTGTCCAACCTGGCCTTGGACACTGCCAGGGATCCAGGGGCTGCCACAGCTGCTCTGGGAATTCCACCCTGTGCCAGGGCCTGCCCACCCTGCCAGGGGAATGCCTTCCCAGTATCCCACTAACCCTGCCCTCTGGCAGTGGAAGCCATTCCCTGTGTCCTGTCCTGCTCTTGAGCAGACTCTCTCCATCTCTCAGGCTCCCTGTCCACAATCCCTCGTTCCTGGCTCCTGTAGGGATTGAGGCAATTGCTTTATCCAGGCCATGGCTGATGTCCCCCCACAGCCCCTGCAGCACCAGCTGGGGATGTGTGGGGTTGATCCCATGGAAGAATTCCCTGGGAGCTGCCAGGATGGGCAGTGCTGGCAGCAGCAGGATGCAGGGAACCAGCGGGTGCCTAAAGGATTTTAATTCCCATTGCCAAGGCTGGGAATGACAGGAATTTTTTATTAAGTGGGAACAGAACCCGTTTCTTTACTCTGTAGGCTCCAGCTTATAACTGAGAGTTAAAAACCACTATAATTCTCCTTTACAATGCATCCAAGATCTGTTTTTACAACCTTGAGTAGTTATTTTCCACAGGAGTAGAATCCTTGGCTTTAAAGACATTGGTCCCATGAACAAAGATGCAGAACTGGGTTTTACATCTGCATTGTACAGAATGGAAATTATGGGATGGATGCTGGAATTATTATATGAGGAAGGTGTGATTGCCTCTGTCCCAGGGTAGGAACAAACTGTTCCAGAGGAAGATTCCCTGCCTATGGCAGGGGGTTGGAATGAGATGAGCCTTGAGGTTCATTCCAACCCAAACCATTCTGTGATTCTGTCATTCCATGATTTTGCAGTGAATAACTGGGAAGTAGCTCCAAAGCAACCTTAGTGATGTGCAAAATACAAGATGTCAAGATCTGACATTCTTCATTGCTCCTAAGGAGATGTCTAATAACTCATAAGTGCATGTAAATGTCATATCACTCCTAAAACATTGTGTATTCTCTATCAACCAGAATAATGACTGATTATAAATGTTCCAGTGCACAGAACACCAACAAAACAAAAGGGAAGCATGAAATTAAATTAAAAAATAAAGTGGAAAATAATAATAATACTAATATAGTAATAATAATAATAATAATAATAATAATAATAATAATAATAATAAAATAAAGCTACTCTACCTTGCTCTTTTCATCTTCTTCATCTGGAAGGGTCCCAGAGCCTGTGGGCAGGATGGGTTTCTCTGGACAAGTCTGACCACACAAAAAGAAACCTGAGTTTTTCTAATTCTTTCTGGACTGGCAGTGAGGCAGACACAGAATTCTGGGGAAAATGAAATGCTTTTGGAAGGTTTCTTTGCAGCTTCAAGCACTGGAAAGTGAGAGCTGGCAGCAACAGAAGGTGAAATCACAGAACTCCAGGAGCTGAATCCTGCAGTATCTCTGAGAAAGTGTCCAAATGGGGAATGTTCCCTTTCCTAACAACTCCCAGCTTTTCTGCAAGAGTCAAGGAATAAAGGGAACATCCTAACATCTTAGTTTTTCTTATTTCTCTCTTTGTATATTCTGTGGTGGATCTTCTTTGAGCATTTTTATCTCTGCTGTGCCTGCAGTGTCCATGGTATCATTTTCATGTTTCCTTATTATTTTTAGTTTTCTCTGGGGATTTGAGTAGAAAACACAGTTCTCTCCTGTTATTTGTCATGTTTTGGATTATTTACTCAAATGCCAAGTTGCTGGGTTTTGGTTTTCCCAGTAACTTTGAAAAATATTCACCTGCAAAATGTCTTAATATGCCTCTGGAATCTGAAAAAAAAAAAAAAAAAAAGAGGTGGGTTCCAAAATTGGTAGCTGAAGATTACAGGAAACAATGGGTTTGTTCCCTTTCCCATGCTCTTGGTGAGCTGTGCTCATTTTAAAAAGCAGCAAAGCCAAGTGGTGTTGAGAAAAAAGGAATGTTTTGGAAATCACATAAGGGCAAATTCAGGGACTACCCAGAGACATCACAAGCCTGGTACGTGGTGGGATCCCAGTCCCAAAGTGCAGCTTGCCTGTAAAAACTTTCTCCCTTGCCATCCATTTGCAAAGGAATATTTCTCCCAGGGCAGCAGGAGCTGGGCCGAGGTGGGGACAGGGACAGAGGGAGGGAATCATGGTATACACCCTGCAGAAAAGGCAGCTCACACCTCACACTGACCCTGTGCTCCTGCAGCCTGGCCCCTAAGAACCCCAGAATGAACCAGGATGGAAAAGACCTTTGAGATCATCAAGTCCAACCCATGACCCAACATCTCCTCATCATCTAAACCCTGTACTGAGTGCCACGTCCGGGACCTTTTCTCACAAAAAATGCCCAGGGCTGGTTGCTGCTGGCTGCAGTGCCTGCAGGGGCTGTGCTGACATTTCCACACGTGCTGGGTGATGCAGCCACACCAGCAGCGAGCCAGAGATGGGAAGGGCAGAGCTGGCCCCCGGCAGGGTTTTGGATGGCATCTGGATGCACAAGGTGGGTTTGCTGGAGGGTGGTACCAGCCTGGCTTGGCCTGAGACTCCTCCCTGACATTGTCCTGTCACAGGAATAGCTGGGAAACTCCACAGCTCTGGCCTGGCCTCTCCAGGTTTGCTTCCAGCACTGTAAGTTCCTTTTGCATGAGCAATCCTCCCCTTCCTTCAGCTGTCTGTGTGCCAAAGTTCTTCCTCCTGGATGCTCCTATCCCATTTCTGTCACCATCAAAAGGCATTTCCTTCTGGCTTGCCCTTGCCTTGTGGGGTCACCTCTTCCTTCTTGGCTCTTTCCTTCCTCCAGATCCATGAAACTCACTGTCCTAAATCCTTTCTCCTCCAAGAGGATGTGCCTTCCCTGCACTTTCCAAAAGCCAGCTGGCTACAAGTTCTTTCCTCTCCAAGGGTCAAGGAGTGTTCACCAGGGGCTGGCTATTCCAAGAACTTGGGCTGCGTGTCCCAGAGCAGGAAGGAGAGAGGAGTAGCTGGAAGTTGGAGAGGGAAAGTATTGCAAAATCCCAGCTGGCAAGCCAGAATCCAGAGGAAAAGTGGTGAAAGGAAAGGCTTGGAGGTCAAAGCAGCCAGAAAAAGCCCAGGGCCTTGACTTGCAAGGTCCCTGTGAAAATGGCAATCTGTATTTTGGGCTCTTGACCTGAGTTTTCTGAAAGAAACAATGACTAATTGTGATATGATGCTGTCTGGATACAAAACCAGGGTGGGAAATCTATTTCCAAGCCTCAGCTGTTGTGTTCTGTGCTCCTGTAAAGATCAGGCCCTGATCATCCAGGTTCTCTGGGAGCACAGGGTTGTTTGGAAATCCATGGAAATCTGTGCCCAGAATGGTGGTTTTTAGTGGGGATCTCCTGGCAAAGGGATAAGTTTTAGGAACTCATGTCTTGCTCAAGAAACCCAGAGGGATGTTGACTTCACCCACCATGAAATCAATCTTCAGTATTTCTGAATCACCCCCAGAATTTCCGTTGCTGTCTTCTGTTAAGTCATGTAGGATTTTTACATCATTTACATAGAACATTATTATTGCTGTTTGTTATTTTCTTCTCTTTTTCTCTGCCACGAGATGATCAAAGCCAAAGCATCCTGCCTCCAGCCCATTCATTTCCTACTTCTATTTCAGTCCCTCCTCAGCCTTCGCTCGGTGGATTGATCCCAGTGGGCACAGTCTGTGCCATGGTTCCATGCAGGGCCCTGGTGAGTGCCTCTCCTTCCCTCTGCTCTCCTGCTTGCAGAAGTTTCTCACCAAAAGCACTTGCAGGGTGAGGTTTGCCACCCCTGCCCCAGAGTGACCACACCACTGTCCTGCTGAAGCACAGAGATGTTTGTGCACACAGTGCTGAGCTCGTGGCAAGGGGCATTTTAATTTTCCCTCAGAGCTGGTGCCTCTGCAGAGCTGTGCTGATCTCAGCTCACAGCATAGATTATGACTTTAATAAACTAACCTCGTTTTCCCACAAGAAGCCCCTGCAACAGCATCTTGACCTTGTTCCTTCTCCTGGCCCCACACAGGGAGCATTTTCAGAATTCCCTGTTTATACCTGCTCTCACTAATGAGCAAAGCTCTTTTGGGAACCCCTAAGCAGGCAGCAGTGTTTGGAACCAGAAATTACATCATGTGCTAAATCATTCTGAATGAAATAGCTAGTGCACCAAATAAAGTAAACGCATTTTATTGTTGTCTCATTAGAAATGCTTAATCACTTCCAGCAAAGCATAGTGTATGCAGATATAAATATCAGATCCCTGTTCAAAAAGCCTTACGGGAAAAGGGACAAACCTGCAAATTACCACGAGCTGGAGACTCGAGGGCAGCTCAGCAGAGGCTGCCAGAGCACTCCTCACACTGGTGTTTATTGAAGATGCTGCTGTGCTGTTCCAGGCACTGAACTCAGTGCCCTGCCCTCGATTCCTCACGGTGACGCCGGTCGAGGCCTCGGAGAGAAACAGAAAATTGTATTGATTGTACAAAGTGTTCATAAAGCATGTTTTTATGAGGGACACCTGGGTGCACTAAAGCAACAGGCTGCTGGGATTTAGTTGGAATCTGGAGCATGATGGAGGGTGAGGGGATGGATTGGAGCCAGCCCAGCCCCAAACCAGCAGCAGTGTCTCCCCTGGGAGCAGTGGTTCTGCTGTTCCATGCCCTGCTTTGGTGGCTGTGGCAAGCCTGTCCCTGACTGGTTATACTGGTTTATGCTGGAGTCTGTTACACTGCTTCACTTCAGCCAGGACCTCATTTTTGTGGGAGCAGATTTCCTCCTGCATTCCTCGAGACAAACACTAAGCTCAGGAGATCTTGGCAATAACTTCCAGTTAGCAGTAGGGCAAGCGAGGCACACGAGAGTGGCAGGGATTGCTCAGGCTCATCCAGTGGCACAAACACGGCTCCCACATTCAATATCCCCCCAACCAGGGGTGGATTCCCTGGATTCAGTGCTTGGCAGGGTACCTAGAGCATGCTGGCAACCTGGTACAGCACAAGAGAAGGCTCCAGGGAGAGCTCAGAGCCCCTTCCAGGGCCTGAAGGGGCTCCAAGAGAGCTGAAGAGGGACTGGGGACAAGGGATGGAGGGACAGGACACAGGGAATGGCTTCCACTGCCAGAGGGCAGGGATGGGTGGGATATTGGGAAGGAATTCCTGGCTGTGAGTGTGGTAGAACCCTGGCAAAGGGTGCCCAGAGCAGCTGTGGCTGCTCCTGGATCCCTGGCAGTGTCCAAGGCCAGGTTGGACATTGGGGCTGGAGCAGCCTGGGACAGTGGAAGGTGTCCCTGTGCATGGCAGGGGTAGCACTGGGTGGGCTTTAGGGTCCCTTCTCAGCCAAACCAATCCATGATTCTATGGAAGGGTAACTTCCTAGGATGTTGGACTGGTGCTCTCCTGAGGGTGGTGCAAAGCCAAATGCTGTGTTTTTAATTTTCTCTTTTATTTGAAAGGCTCAGAAGGAGGAAAACCATGGCCAGGAGCAAATCTCTGCGGCCTGGGGGTGCCTGTCCTTGGTGAGCCCTGTGGTACCTGATATTTTCATGGGACTCCATAAAGCTTTGGGTTACTCTTGAGGGGCCATAGCAGGATGGGAGGAACCCTGCAGCTTATCCAGCCTGGTTTTCCTGGGAGTCTCCACATCATTAGGGGGCACACTGTGGAGATCTTCATGGGTGTGTGGAAGAGAAAGATAAGCAAGTTGTTAAGATTTTTTCTGCTCTCCAGTGTAGAAGTTTCCTACCAAAATTGATCTCAGGTGGGGCAACATCAGATGAAGCTAAAAGAAATAACATGGAAATCAATTAAAATAAAAAAAAAATAAATTAAATTTAAGTTAATTTAAAATCAAAATAAAGGACAAAATCTAATAAAAAATTTTAAAAGCACATGGTTAACTTTGTAAAATGCCATGCTACAAGAACAGGCTGGACAGAGCCCTTTTCAGTAGCACTTCCTGGGAATCTCATATCAGATTTCTGTGACCACAGCAGGCCCCAAAAGCCAGCCCTCACCTGGGCTGGCCTGGGGTTACATCCCTGGGCTGTGCCCAAGGATGGGCAAATCCTCTGTGCTCCTGTTAACTCTGGGCTGCTGAAATAAAGACTTTATCCTTGGAAAATCGTGCCTGAAATGGCACAACTGAGAATACAAATCTGGGATAAGGGGATCTGATGAAAAGTTGATGTTGTGGAGAGGGGGATCTCCATCACTTTTCTTCCATGGAGGTCTCCTCTGCTTTTTCCTTTGTCCTTTCCTGTTTGTCCCTTTCCAACAGGATCCTGGTGTGGGGGATTCTTGTGCTGCTCCTGTCCCACCTGTTTGTGGGTCTGAGGATGCACCTCCAGTTGGGAGGATGTGGTTTTAATTGTGTTTTTGTGAAGCCCTTTGAGATGGATAAATTAACTTTGATCTCCAGCTGCTAAATGAAAGGATTTTGCCTGGATCAGATGGAAAAGTTCCCTTAAATAACTGGAATGAAGAGGAAAACAAGGCTGGTAGGGGGTACTAAAACTTCTGACTTCAAAGAGCTCAAAACACAATAAATCCTCAATGCAAGGCAAGGGTGAGGAGAGCTTCCCAAACTCTGAGATGATGGGGGCTGGGGCAAGACCAGACCTCAGTGCAAAAGCTGAAATGACAAATGTAAAACCAGTAACTGTTGGTAAACACTTTGGTACAAGCTGAATTTCTGCTTTTACTATGAGACAATGAAAAATAATGGCAAAGCTTCTTTATCAGGGACAGGTGCATTGTGCTTTCCTGGATCTGTCCATGAGGTGGTTCATGTTTGCATCCTCACCTGCTGCTTTATCCCTTCCTTGCTTCCTTTAGTCCTTTTCCCTCCTTCTTGTCTCAGTGCCTATAAATTGGTCCAGCAAAGACTGTTGATGTCATTGGTGTTTTAATTAATTCTCCTGATTGCTAAAAGATAAATGGGTCTGAGGCAAGTGTGTTGGCTCTTGCCAGACAGGCAGCTTGGTGCAAGGAGAATGTGGGGGACAGAGATGTGAATGTGAGATCCCTGAAGAGATGGGTGCTGTAGATCCAGACATGAAACAAGACATGGAAAAGGCAAATTCTTTTTCTGAGCTGCTTCACATTTTGGATGGGTAATCTTGCAGGAGGTGGTGGTTTTTAAGGAGTTCTAGGAGTACTACAAGGAGCAGCTTCTTCAGAGCTATTTCATTTTTCGGCCTGCCTGGACAGAGGCAAAGCTCTGCTCTCACTAATACATAACCATCAGCTTTCCAGGCAGAATTAAATCAGATGAGATCCTTGTATGAAATGGAGATGTATACACAGGAAATAGTGATCAGGGAGGAATTCTTAAAGAAATGAGATTGAATTTGGCTTTAATGAAGCCTCTCCTCTCCTCTCCTCTCCTCTCCTCTCCTCTCCTCTCCTCTCCTCTCCTCTCCTCTCCTCTCCTCTCCTCTCCTCTCCTCTCCTCTCCTCTCCTCTCCTCTCCTCTCCTCTCCTCTCCTCTCCTCTCCTCTCCTCTCCTCTCCTCTCCTCTCCTCTCCTCTCCTCTCCTCTCCTCTCCTCTCCTCTCCTCTCCTCTCCTCTCCTCTCCTCTCCTCTCCTCCCCTTTCCCCAACCAAGACTGAGAGCTTCTTTCTACCCACCTTAGCTTTGAATAACCTTTTTTTTTTCTTCAGGAAAGTGCTTCTAATTAGCAAAGAATGGTATTTCATGGTGGGAGATGTGCAGACTGTGTATCAGTTACACAGAGAAAAACATTTTCAGGCTAAGAACATTGCGGTTTAGTTGGGAAATGCCTGCTTGATTTCACTTAGTGTCCTGCTAAACAGCAATTTCTGTGCAACAGCAGCCAAAGCGTGTTGGGGAAAGCCTTGGCTCCCGTTCAGATCTGCAAATGAGCCCGAGCTCAGTGGAGCAGGGGATGGGATTTCTCCCAGCTTGGTGTGCTCACCCCTCCCAGCAGGTTCAGAGCCATTTAATTGAGGTGCTTATGTTACACTGGGGGCAGGGAAAGTTGTTTGCAGGAGGGAAAGAATTGATTAAAAAATCAATTAAAAAATCAGGTTATCAAGTTACCAAGAAATCAAAAGCTTTTCTTGGAGCCTCTGTACATTGGATTTGGGGATATTCCTGAACTTGGATCTTAACCATGTCCTGGTTTGTGTTTGAGGAAGCCCCTGAGGTTTTAACAGGGGCAGGCACTTGGGGTCACTTTATAGGTGATCTGATTCCAACTGGGACATGTGGATCTCACTTGAAAAACTTGAATTCAGTGTCCCAGCCCCTGAGCACCCTGGGGCAGTCTCAGCTCCCACAGAGGTGTCTTGTTGGGGTCGATTTGCTGCGATGTGCAGCCGAGGACATCAGTGTGTGCCTTTGGAACCCCAGGAAATGTGTGCCCCTGAACAGGCAGCTCAGCTTTGCTGGTAGCAAACCTCAAACCAATTAAGCTAACATCAGGTTTTTAATTGCCTTGGTTAAGCTTGCGCAGCCCCCGGTGAGTGCGCTCATAAATCAATTTAAATGCAAGTTGTAGGAAAATTTACATTAAAGCAGCACTTCACCAGACTGCCTTTTAAACAAAAACAAGAAGGGAGAGGCAACAGTTCCTGGTGACCCTTTGCAGGCTCCCTGGGATGCAGGACTGTGCTCCAGCACGGCTGTTCTCTCGTGGAGCTGCTGCAGCAGCTGCTGGATGTGGAATCAGGAGCACAGCCCGCTCATAGGGAAGGGACTGGGCCAGCCAAAGGTGCCTCAGGGCAAACAGGAGCTGTCGGGCTGTGTCCCAAAGCATCCCAGGATAACACCCCACAAGTACAAGCAGGTGTAAATCCCTGACCATGTCAGGCAGAGCCAGATGCAGGTTGCTTTTCTTCCCCAAATCCTGCTGCTGTCACCTCAAGTCTCTCGTACGTCCAGCTTTGATTCAGAGATTTTATCCTCGTGACATTTTCTGGATGGAAAAGAGAAAAAGCCTTTCTTCTCTGCCACTCTCCATTAACTTAAAGCTCCCTGCATGGATCTCCCTCTCAGCCCCCCCAGCCCACCTGCTCTGCAGGCTGGGGAACTTCTCATGGTCCCTTGGGGAAAGAAGCCAGTGCTCCAAAACTCTCAGTAAAGCCATGACCATCCCTGGGAAGAAGGAAAAAAACCACTTCTTTGCTCCTGCTCCCACCTGCAGAGACTCCACGTGCCAGCTGTGATGGGCACTCTGAGCGAGCCTCCCCAAACCCCGCAGTTCTCACTCCAGCTCCTGCTTTCCTTTGGTTTCCAGGGTTTTGTTCTTAATCAGTGAGGAAAGAATAAACACAGCCACAACAACTTGGGAAATATTTAAGCCTTGAGTGCAGGGCCACATTGCTCTGGCTCTCACCCTGGGCACAGCCCTGCTGGCAACTGGCAGGGACAAGGCAAGAGCAAGAGGAGCCCATGAAGAGCTTTGTTGTTCACACCTCTTATTAATACAGGGCAGAAGTGTGGGGGAGGAAATTTTCACCTGGAAAGCTACAGAAATTTCCCAGGGCAAACTTCTGTGTGGGGACCTCTGAGCAAGGAGGAATTCTAATACCTACAGCACTGCAGGTTGTTGTTTTCCAGATGTGTTATTTGTCAATAGCTCTTTTTTTGCCAATTAATCCTGGTTACATAAATCATCACTGTAGAACAGGACGGTGAGTACACAACAATCTTGCATTCACTAAATTTTCTAGGGCTGGAGCTCCTACAGCTGGAAAGCAGCTGCAGTGTCTCCTTAGTTGTTGTGATGCGGAGCTCTGGGATCAGATAATGATCATTTAATGATGAACTTCTAATACCTGGCTATGATGATAAAAAAATGGCATCCATCTGTGCCGGAGAGCACACCCTGGCTCTGTGAAGCTGCGTAGGAAGCACAAATGAGTTATTTACCACCAGTGTTTTGAGCTGTTAGTACACACGGCTGACTGTAGTAGCACAGTCCGTGCACCATTAACTGGAACTTGCCTGTGTGAGTTATCCCAGAGCAAACTCCCTTAAAACCCCCATGCACGAGGGGACAGACTGGATGAACAAGGTGAATTTGCTCCTGCATGCCGAGTGTTTTGATTAAGAGATGCTGCCTTGAGGAGTGATTTGGGTTTTGGAACATGCTGAGCGTCCTGGAGGTGGTAGCTGAGCTATTATAGATTTGCCAGATTTTCTCAATTGGATTTTGGGTGGGAGCTGGTGAGTAAGGATGTGCTGGAGGAGGGTGCCAGCCCCATCAGCTGTGCTAGCCAGCAGGAGCAGGAATGGAGACGAGGAACAGAAACCTTGGCTAGAAAATGCTGAGGATTAAGGATTAACTCATTGCTGCCTTCCGAATCAGTTTTAAACTTTTCCGAGGTGTCACTTCATTCTCCACCCATCTTTTCCTTCTGCATCTTCCACTGGGTGTTTTCAAGTAGTTATTTCAAGGCTGGGGCTGGGACTGTACCCAGGGAAGGGAGAATTCTCCATTCGTGTAAGGCAAATATTTGCCAGAGTCAGGACGGAGCTTGACTTGTGCTGGTCCAGAAGGAAAGGAAGAAGAGGCATCCTAAAGAGAACATTGATGTGCAAGAGGTCCTTGTGCACAGAATTCCATGTGAGAAGCCTGCAGGTGAAGGTGGGCACTGAGCACAGAGCTGTAACTCAAGGACATTATCACAAAGACATCAAGCAACTGTCTTTTATATTGATATCATATTTGTGTATTTTTCCTCTCCTTCTCCCCTCTCTCCCTTAATTGGATGTAAGCCACGTGGCAAGGTTATTCTGTTAGACAAGCTGGGAAATGACAATGACAGGATTATAATTAAGTGCCAGGACATGCAGCCAACACAATTACCATGCTGTTATTACACTGGATGATGTGCTAAAGAAGCTCATAAAAACACTGTAAAGAATATAAATCATGGGACATGTGTACAACTGAGGAAGAAAGTGTTTCCCCTTTTGCTAAAGCCCAATCAGTGCTAGATAAGGCCAGTGAAAGAGATGTTTCCTTGCACTGACAGATTCCTACTTTCAAATGACTCCAGTAGCAAGCTTTTAATTTCAGCTTCAGGTGTGGTGCTGCAAATCTCAGCAATTTTTAAGCTGGTATTTCCCCTCTGTTTTCAGCCACTGCCTTCCTCTGTACCTGCACCATTCTCATGTGTGCCAAATCTCACCAATTTTCAGTCTTTCCTTGACCTCGTGCAGGCATCTGTCTTCTGCTGGCAGTACTGTCCTGCTCTGCTGATTTTCTTCCTCATAAAGTATTGAACTAAAGGCTGAATCTGCCACTGAAGGCAGGGGACCTGGGGCATTCCTGTGAAAGATACCACTTGCACACAACACTGATTAACAGCTGTAACTCCATGCCCTATTTGTAGTCTTTTCTCCTTGGGCTGAATGGTGAATTTGAAGTTCCTGCTTGCAAATGTTCACCTTGAGTCAGGAAATGTTGACATTCACTTCAAAAGAGAAGCAGATCTGTCAGTCGGATCTGTGGCCTTTCAGAGCTTTGGGCTGGAGCTGAACTCCTCTAAAACCCCAAACTTCCCAAAGCAGGGCTGCCCAGGAGCTCTGGTGCTTCCATAGCCAAAGGCTGTTCTGCTGAGGCTTGGCCATGTTGCTATTCTGACAAGGTTTTTGCTTCAAATTATCTTCTCCTTAGAAAGCTGCCACTCTGATATCTTCAGAAAAAATGACATCCCCCCCCTCCTTTTTTTCCCCCCCTTTTAAAAAATCTTTTAATTGGCATACTTTGCTGCTGCACTACACAAAGCTGAAATTTCTAATGGTCAAATTTTATCAGTTCAAAAAACCCAGCACTTTGAAATGAAGTGTAAAAGAAGTTAAATTGTCTCCACTGCCTGTTTTGATGTTTGATCTAAACATTCTGATAATTCGAACGATTTAAGCATATTTAGGGGTTTGAATTCCTGACTAATGTGCTGAATTCACAGCCCTTGAAGTGCTTGTGATAGCTCAGATCTGCTCCCAGGACCTCCAATACCTTGATTCCTTTCTAGGCTAAGCAAGGAGAGCTTTGGTCTGAAGGAATAAATGTCCAAAGCACAGATGGTTCAGTAACCTTGTGAAACACCCTCTGCTCTTTTGAACAGCACAGGACCAGGCCTTGAGGCCTTGCTGCTGGACTTACATCTCATTAAACAGGAATAAAAGTGAAGAAAAGGGGTTTCTGCCAGGTCCATATTGGTACACATGTTGAAGTATGGAGCTGCTCAATTTGATTTCCTGTCCCAGTGGCTGGTAATTAGCATGGCTATTGGTAAGCCTTGTGCAGCCTGATCTCCACTCCTGGGAATTTCAGCAGTTTTATCTCACCCAGACACTGGCAGCTCCTCCTGCTCTCTAATTACCTGACATGGGTTTTGGGAGGATGCTCCGAGCCAGCCCACGTTGCCAGAGCAGCTGTGGGGCTCGAGTGACATCCCCAAAGGCCCAGGGATGCAGGGCGGTCTCTCTGCACGCTGCCCTTTGATAAAGGGCTGCAGAAAAGTCCCTTTGAGATAAAAATACCAAAGGCTGCTGGTAAAGCTGTGTTGTCTCTGCCTGGA
The DNA here is from genome assembly GCF_963662255.1 of Cinclus cinclus. Lineage (NCBI taxonomy): Eukaryota > Metazoa > Chordata > Aves > Passeriformes > Cinclidae > Cinclus > Cinclus cinclus. The sequence continues at coordinate 2,981,633 of NC_085063.1, forward strand.
CTTTCTCTAAGTTCTTATCATATTCAGCCTTACATAAGGGAGAGAACTCCAGAGATAACACGGCCTTATTGTTGCTTGTTATTATTTTAAACTTACTCTTTTACAACAGGCAGGCTGAGAGGCTGCTGCCTGACATTTCAGTGGATTCCTTTATTTCATATTTTAAACCATAACGAGAAGTCTGATGTCCTGACTGGCAGCTGCAGGCAAGAGCCTTCCTCATGAAAAGATTTAAATAAAAGGGGAGCTGCTGGTTCAGCACCACCCTCCTTCTGGGACACCCGGGTCTGTAAGGAACAATACAAGTCCACACGTGCTGGGAAGGGTCTGCAGGTGTCTTCCGTGGGTTCAGGGGTTCAGGAATGAAGGAAGAGCACAGGGATCACCCATGCGTCAGTTCTGTGCTTGGCTGATGGATGGGACAGCACTGGCTGTCAGAGAATCCTGCAATCCCCTGAGCTGGGAGGGCCCCACAGGATCATCCAGCCCAGCTCCTGGCCCTGCACAGACACCCCAAGAACCCCACCCTGAGCATCCCTGGCACTGCTGTCCAAACTCCTGGAGCTCTGGCAGCCTCGGGGCCGTGCCCGTTCCCTGGGGAGCCTGGGCAGTGCCCAGCACCCTCTGGCTGAGGGAAGAACCTTTCCCTGATAAGAGATGCTGCATTGGTTGGTGCTCCTCTGGGCCATAAAGGATGTGGAACACTTGTCTCTGAAGGATGGACTCATAGCTTGCTTCTATGTGCCAAAATCAGGACAGGCTGTCCCCAGGTCGTGCTCCTGGGATCTCTTCCCAACCTGGAGCAGTTTGCTTCTGTCCCCAGCGCTGCCATGACCCAAGTGCCCAGAGCAGGAACCACTGAGGAAAGGCTGGGAGAGCTGGGGGTGTCCAGCCAGGAGAAGAGCAGGCTCCAGGAGACCTCAGAGCCCCTTCCAGCACCTAAAGGGGCTCCAGGAGAACTGGAGAGGGAATTTGGACAAGGCATGGAAGGACAGGACAAAGAGGCATGGCTTCCCACTGCCAGAGGGCAGGAATGGATGGGATATTGGGAAGGAATTCCTCCCTGTGAGGGTGCTGAGCCCCTGGCACAGGGTGCCCAGAGCAGCTGTGGCTGCCCCTGCATCCCTGGAAGTGTCCAAGGCCAGGGTGGATGGGGCTTGGAGCACCCTGAGACATTGGAAGGTGTCCCTGCCCATGGCAGGGATGAAATGAAATGAGATTTAATGTCCCTTCCAGCCCAAACCACCCTTGGATTCTGTGATACACCCATGTATTGGGTTTTATTCGAAGTTTCTGTGCTGCCCTTTAGACAGCGCAGGGGATGGGTGGCACAGGGACTTTCCAAGCACAGAGCTGCCTCCTGTGCCAGGGCTGTCCCAAGCAGACAAACCCAGTGCAGAACCCTGCCCAGACTCAGCCACTGCTGCCTTGGGATCTGCCCTGTGGCTGCCTCGTTCCCAGCCCTGCTCCCCTTGCAGGGCTGCCTCTGCTGGTCCTGTTCTCTCTGTTCTGGGCTATTTCTGGCTCTGGGTGCTGAGTGGGTGAGCCAGGCTGTTTGTGGCTGCCTGGGAGTGTGGCACGGGGTGGGACGGGATGAGGGAGCTGCCAGGCTGAGCCTCACTGGGAATGGGCTGCATGGACCTGTCCCAGGCACTGCTGGCTCCTCAGGGATTTCTCAGCTCCTGAAACACAGATCAGCATCCTGCCTTCCCTTCTGGGCTAGAGCAGGAACAGTGCAGTTACAGTTCTGTGAAGTTTCTGAGGAAAGCTTTTCATGGACTCTGTGCTGACACACATTGCCCAGCTGTGCCACTGCTGCAGGAGAGACCAAAATATACCTGGGCTACAGGTGCGGGATCCTTGTAGGAATGTTTATCTCTGCATAGAACCCAATCTTCTCTTTTAATGTCCCATCCTGCAGAAATGGGATTAAATATGAATTTCAGCCTTTCCTCTTCATTTCCTCTCCCCTGCAAGGGACTTTTTAGTAGTCTTGGTTGTATTTCATTTGTTATTTTCAAGTTCTACGTTGCTCTTTTTTTTTTGTCCCTTTTTTTTACGATTTCTGGACACTGTGGGTAGGCAGATGCTGTGTGGGATACTTTCCTTTGCTTGGGCGCTCATATAAATATATATCTATATATATCTATATAAAGTTTCTCCTCAATTAGCCCTTAGCCTGCTGGGCTCAGATGATGCCTGTTCATCTGTGAGCATCAAGGTGCTGAGCTCTGCCACACAGCCAGGAACAAAGTGAGCAGTGCTGAAAGCCAGGAGGATCATGGAGTTTTACTCAAACAGGCTATTTGATAGCTCGCCTGAAATGTTTTATATTGGGGTAAGGGTGGGAAGTGTCTGGAGGCAATGGCAGGGCTTTGCATCTGTGGCAGCTCACCCGATTTTCAACATGTCACTGACCCCAGGAGCTTTAGCATGAGAGACAAGGGGTTTTGTAAAGAGTTGTGTCTGAGGAGCAGGCTCTGCCTTGGAAAGGCTCAGGGAGGTTTTGTCTCTTCACAGCCCCTGTCACCAGCTGAGTTTGGAAAGGTTTTTGTTCCCCTAATTGTGATGTCAGCGAATACAGAACCAATAGTGAGACAAGAGGTGTCAGTGGGATTCAGTGCCTGTGTTTGCTTGTCCAGCAAAGGGACCTCAGAGTGTCCAAATTCAGAGCTGGGTCATTTTGGGGAGGAAGCAGGGTAAGATGGAAAATTGAACCTAAATGTGGCTTGAGTTTTATATCCACACTTCTCTGGTCTCAGCATTGAATCAGGAGACCATTGCCGACATTTGGGGCTTTCTCTTCTCTTTCTTTCTCCCAGAAGATTCAGAAAAACAGCACCAAATGTTATCTCAGTAACTACATAAATAAACTGCAAAATTGGAAACTGAGTGGGAAATCAGCAGGAGCAACTCCCCTGAACTGTCCCCTTGGATTTCTGCTGCTCAAGGATGATGGGGGAGCTCCCCAAAAAATGGCTCTGGTACAGCTGAATAAGGAGTGAGAGCCCCAGGATTCAGGGATGGATCCTTGAGGTGTGGGAGCTCATTGTCCTTCATGAGCTCATTGTCCTTCATCCACTCCTTCAGAGTGGATGGGAAGGACCTGGAGAAGAGGACAAATGTGTTTGAGGGAGGAAACAATAAGGAATGGATGGAGAGGTTGCTTTCCTGTGGACTGGGACCCAGGGAGATGGTGCAAGATGATGTGTGGGGGCATTCAGACAGCAGAGACCAACTTAGGGAGGGATGGATGGCTGGGGTGCCATCAAAATCTAAATAAAGGAACAGGCATCCAAATTTGCCGCTGAATAGGTTTCTTTTGTATTCCCAGGGAAAAAAAAAATTTCTCTAGGTTGTAGTTCTTGTGCTTTTAGAAATGGAAAAGCCTGCAGCTGTCTCTGGCTGTTCAAAAGAAGCAAATGTGAGACAGATCTTCGTGATTCTGTTTTCATGGCTCTGCTGGGCACTTTCTCCCTCATCTCCTGGTAGCAGATGTGCAGAGGGAAGGTTGGGAGGTGCTGTGCTGGAATCTTTGCCCAGCCACCCCCTCCGTGGGTGCTGTGCTGGGGATGTGATGGGACAGATGTCACGTCATGACAAGCCCTTGCACTGATCTCTGGAGAAGTTCTGCGTGCTCTGAATGTCATTTATGCAACAGAGGGATAATGCTGTGATTCCCTGGCATTTGAGGGAGCTTGTGGCGTGTCCTGGGCTTGTCTGGTTCACTGTAGGTGCTGAGATAATTCTGGCTTCCCCCTTGGATGTGTTCTCACTTTGCACTGGCTCCTTCCCTGTGCACAGTTCCTCACTCGGGACATCTTCTGGCATGTCTGTTCTCCTCATTTGCAGTCCTGGGAAGAGGCTTTGAGGGTCTGTGGAGATGCCTGGATGTCGATCCTCTGCTGTGGTGATGGAGCAGGAGCTGCCTCGGTGTCACAGCAGACCAGCAGTGCTCAGGGAGGCTCTGCAGGGCTGAGCAGTCACCCCTCTGCTCTGCCAGACCCCACATCTGGGCTGGTGTTGCAGTCCAGCCCACTCCTAAACGAATTACCAGACACCAAAGAATGATAAAGGCTTGGAAAGGGAAAAAAAAGAAAAAATAAAGGCAAGCAGAGCAGCACTCACCAAGCTCTCTGTACATTCTGTTTTGGATTTTTTTCCTTCAAATCAAACAATGCAATTCTAAAATCAGATGTTTTCTGACAGAAGGGCACAGAGCACAGTGTCACCAAGCGGATCTGAAGGGCTGACCTTCTCACAGAAGGCTGGTCATAGATAATTTGCTTAATGGTTGTACCTAAAGGATCAATCCTGAGATAAGGATGCAACTTTTAAAGGTGGCCTTCAAATTAATATAAGCAATGGAGGAACATAAGATTTGTCAGGCTGGATCAGGCTCCTCATGCTTAGGTTTATGTTGTGATTTAAAACTAAAATAGCTGCTTCTTCAGAGCAAAGTAGGAGAACTTAATGGAAGGGCTCACCCACACGTGTATCTTCCCTATCTTTAATAAGTAACATTTCGTTTCAGGCCTGATGAACAAAGAAGAACCCCCTTGCTCAGTGCTGTTGGTGTAATTCATACCTCTAAGTGCTCTCTATTAATGGAAATGCTTCCAAATCTTCAGATTTCACCTGTGGTGCTGAGTGGAGATTGTGCTTGAACTCACCTGGGAAAAGGTGCAGAGACAGAGACTCAGGGTTCTTTTTCATCCTTTAGAATCCCCACCTTTGTCCTCCTGGACTGTTCTCTTTTCTGGATATTAATCAGCAGAACCCCTCAATTTTCCTAATGTATTGTCACATTCATTGCTTCAGACAAAAATGTTTTCCAGTTAAGTTGCTTGTGTCTCTTTTTAAACACCAATCCTGTTCTTTCTGGTTCACCTTTATGAGCATTTTCTGAGTGTTTTTTTGTTCCCTGAATCCTGCTCCTGTTTTAAGTCAGGGTGACACTTGCATGCATTAAATGTGTCCCCAAGGGCATGGCAGATTCCTGGAGCCCATGGATTTTGCTGCCTGGTCCCAGCCCTGTGGCTGAAGGGTGCCTGGGGTGCAGGAGTGCCCGGGGCTCAGGGGTTCATTCCCTGAGGGGTCTGGAACTGCTCCAGGAGGGAAGGGGATCTCTGAGTGCCCAGAGTTGCCTCTGCTGCTCCTCCTGCTTTGAGATTCTGCTCTGGCTTCTTCCTGCTGGTTTATGCAATTTATTAAATCTGTCCCTGTTTCTTCTTTTCCCTGAGAGGGTTCCTTGCTCCTCTGGAAATACATTTTCCTTCCTGGATTTCATGTAGATGGATTTCTTTCACCATCCCAACACTGTTTCTGCCTTCACCTCTGGTTTCTTCTGGTTATTCAGCTGGAGAGGGTGGGAGCAGACCAGCAGCAGGTTCATTTTGAGCCTGGATCCAACCTCAGGGAGAAAAGAATGTGCAGGAAGATAGGACTCCTCCTATGCTGGGCTTCACCAGCATTTCTGAAGTTTGCTGCTTTCAAAGATGCCCCTTTGAAAGTCAAGAGAGGATTCCAGCCCTTTGCAGGATGAGCTGGTGAGTCCTGAGGCTCCCCATCAAACTCCTTGCCCTGGAAATCTTCAGGACTGACCTGCAGAGGAGGGTCCAGGGGGCCCCAGGATGGCTGAGCTCAGAAGGGATGTGTTACACCCTCAGGATGCTTGTAAAAACCTTTGGGGATGTGGGATGGTGACTGGGAATGGCTTGGCAGGGAGGGACAGATATTCCCTGGTGGCAGAGCTGCTGTGGGAGGCACAAGCAAGGCTGGAGGAAAATATGAAGTACGCTCAGGAATTCCACTTTTTTGCAAAGCACTTCTATGAATAAAAAACTACCCAGCTGTTCTCTGGGTGCCTACAAGCACTCCCCTGTCCAGACATGATCCTCTCTCCAAGGGAGCATTGGGAATAAGATCTAGCCAGGTTGGATGGGGCTTGGAGCAACCTGGGACAGTGGGAGATGTCCCTGCCCATGGCAGGGGCTGGAATAGGATGAGCTTTAAAATCCTTTTGAACCCAAACCATTCCATGATCCAGTGATTCTAAGTGTTCAAATCTTCTGCAGACACTCCCTAACCATTCCTTTTTCCCTGTTTCTGTGCAGATCCTGTTGTTTTCACTCGTGGCCCAGACCTGGAGTATTGTAGCAGGAGACAAACAGGATGTGTCCCCTTCCCTCACTGACAGCATGTCTCAAATTGGAGCCGATACAAAGCTTTTATCCTGACAGTCTGTCAAATACAAGAACATTTTTTTATCCACTTTAGAGAAAAGCAAAATGTTTAATCTAGAAAAACTTGAAATGCATCATCAACCCATCCATACCCCATTTCTTTTTCCTGCAGGACCAGTTGCTGATGCAATGGAGGTGCATGTAGGTTTGATTATTCTAAAGGTGCATGTTTGGTGAGAATATTATTTCTTCCCAAATATTAATCTTCCTTCTTTGCTTGCATCTGTTGGTGACAAGGTCACACTGACACACATTACTGGCTATTGATTCCTCATTGAGATATTCTCAGTTCTTCAGTGAGATGCTTTATTAGAACAATTTACTCCCTGTGAAACAAATCTAACAACTTTTATAGAGATCTTGTGATGACATTAAGCAGCCACAAAACTGTGGTGCTGCACCCTGGTTCAAAATTGAGTCTGCTCAGCAGTTTTATGTGCTATCATCTCATTTGCCTTTTCCCCGCTTTTGCCAGAAATGGCAAAAAAAACCAAAACAAAAAACAACAACAAAAAATCCTGAGGTTCCCTCAATTTTGTTGTTTTTTTATTCAAGAGAAGAAAGTCTGACCAAATCCACGGAGACCTTAACCTTCTGTTTTACTGGCTGAGATCTGTTGGCATCTTGTATGCAAGATATAATATTATTAAAAAAAAAATCTCTGTAGAGCTGAATTCATATTTCATTAAAGTCAAGTCTTGTTTTAAGTTCAAAACCTTGGACATCCTGAGTTTGAGACTCCCATAGAGCTGCTATAATTTGGGACAGGATATTCTCCTTCTGAGTTCAGCACTCAGTATTTCACTGGAGTTTTTGTAACTTGTTCTGGTGTCGGAAAACAGCAAAGACAAGTATTTGCTCTCCATTTCATTGCTCCCTCGGGACTCTGATTAACCTGCAGCTCATTCCTTTCCTGAAGTAAATTCATGGGTTTGTTCTTTCTCTGTGTAGGAGGAGGAAAAAACCCAGTCTTTGCCATCAGTGCATTGTGAATCTCTGCCAGGCTGTGTGAACTGTTCCTGGGCATGGGTGGGCACCAGGCAGGTCCTGGCAGGGCTGAGGGGCTGCTTTGCTTTGGAACCTTGCACTGCTCAGTGACACCTGCTGCTCTTCACACCCACCCCATTCCTGTGGGCCACACATCCAAGAAATGAAATGCTCAATACGACTTTTTCTTAGGTTCCAATACAGGATGTGACCAAAAGTCTGTGCTCTGTCACTATCTGTTAAAACCGGCTGGGGCAGTGCTCTTTAACTTTTCCACAACCCATCCTTCCTCCAGGAGATATCTCCTGTTAATGGGTCATTGAGTCCCACTGCAGGACTGATAAAATTCCATCAGCCCATCGGGAGATGCTCCACACAGGGGGAGGAGCCAAACATTTCCTACCTAGATAAAATCGGAGATTTGGAACATCAGAGCAGCCTTTTCCCACTGGATTCCAGAGGAAATCCTGACCCTTCTACATCATCATTGGACCTTTGGAGGAAAACTGCAGCTTCTCCAGGAGCACTGCTCCAACAGAACCACATCTGTCACTGCAGGAGGATGCAGGCACCATTTAATGGGACTGCTCCAACACCCTGACTGACTGACAGGGGGGGTCAGCTTGGATTCTGACTCTGGCAGTGTTTTGGGGTTTTTTGTATTACTATATTACTGTATTTCTGTTTTAATTTTTCCTAGTAAAGAACTGTTATTCCTATTCCCATATCTTTACCTGAGAGCTCCTTAATTTCAAAATTATAATAATTTGGAAGGAGGGGTTTACATTTTCCATTTCAAGAGAGGCTCCTGCCTTTCTTAGCAGATATCTGTCTTTCAAACTAGGACAGACTTGTAATATACATTTGGGCTGTAGAAATAACCCCTCTATACCAGCAAATGACTGATTTTAAAGCTGTCTCTTAAAGAGGACATTCCCCTGTGCTGCCCCAACCAAACCAAAGCGTCATCCCTCTGAGCAATGAAGGAGATCCATGGAGTGACCCAGGCTTTATAAAACCAGGACTGTGGCATTGCCATGATGCAGCAAGGCTGGGATCCTGGACCTTTGCTTGCTTCCAACCTCAGTGCACTGTCTCCAAATCTGTGCCCTTTCTCGAGGGCTCCTGTTGATCTCCTGCGTACCCCACACAAAGCCAAGTGCTGGGGGATGGTGCCACCACAGATGTCTGGGCTTTCTGCTTTGTTAAATCCACATCCATTATTTTAACATGCAAATTCCTTGGCTAGAAGAAGAAGGAAATGCACATTTCTTTTTCATAATCATCTTTGCTAGTCATAGGGCAGTTGGAATAATGTGTTCTCTTTCAAATGAAAACAAAGGCATAAAAATAGAGCTTCAGAACCCAGAACAGTGGCAAGATCTTTAAATAAATCCCCTCAGAATACTCAATTTTCAAATTGGTTGCTTCAAATAGATTCACCATCTCACCTTCTCTCCAGAAGATGCTTTTATCAGATCCAAAACTAAAGGGCACTTAGTCAGAAGAGCTTTAGGGAGGCTGTTTTAGCAATTGCCTGTTAGACCTTAGCCAAAATCAAATGTTTGTTTGTGCCTAGGTACATCCAGTTTTCTTTGCAATTTTCAGTTTTCCTTGGTGCAGTTGTTCATTCTTTGCAGTTGTCTCCATTCCTGGCCCCTGCTGTTAAATTGCTGCTGCATTTCCCTGCAGAGAAGGCTGCACTTTATTGATAGATGAAGTGATTCCAAATAATCCATTGTGCAAGGCAGTAACTATTTTTCTTCAGGGAAAGCCCCTTAGCTGGAATGTGCAGCTTAACAAACAAATAAAAAAATGCCAAAATCACTTGTGGATGAAAGAGGGGGGAACCTCGAGATTTAATTGGTGGAGTGAAAGGAATACATTGGCTGGGCAGTGTCCACGACCTCATCCTCCCACACTGAGGGAGAGGGTCCCTGGAACAGGCAGTGTCTGCTGACCCTCAGGACTTGTGCTTGGCTTACAGCAAAGCCAACATCCCTGGGATGCATCGGGCAGGGAGGCAAATCCATCAGAGAGCTCACAGCCTGGAAATCTGGTGTATGAACTCCCCAAACTGCCTTCTTGGGGCACCATGAAGCACCCTGGTGATGCCAAGGAATCTCAATCCCTGAAAGAGCCCCTTTCCTTTTTCCCTGAGGCCAATGAATTGCCATGGACCTGGCAGTGCTGGCTTTGCTCTGTAATCCCTGCCTGCTCAAGGAAAATCCTGGATGTGAGCAATGGAGCAGGTCAGGGAATGAGAGCATTTCCAGGCTGGCAGCGAGGATTTCACACTCGAGCAGATTGTTGTTGCCATTCCAGCACCTCCAGCATCAGGCTGGCTGGAGCATGAGTGCTGGGGCTTGGCAAATCCAGCTTTTGGGTTCTGGCTTTTCTACAAACTCACTGTGTGAATTGTGGCAACTTGCTTAATTTCCCTGAGCAGGATCCAAAACCTGGGGAAGTCAAGGAGAGTATTTCCTGGAGCTTAAATATACTTTAAATAGGCCCCTTAGGTCTCCGTTTCTAGTCTATAATGTGGGAAATGAACTGCCTCTCCTATATTGGCTGCAAACTCCACATGACAGGGTTTGTTGCTGGCTGGCAGCACAGCAGAGCCCTGATTTGGGTTGGCATCCTGGAGGTTCAAGGCAAACAGAACCTGTAAGCACCCTACAGACACAGGAACTGAGCTGTGGCAAGCACCATCCTTCCAAATTCTGTGCTGCTCATGGGTGGGAATACAGAACAGAAGGGCTTGGATGCGAAAATAAAACCACTGCAAAAATAAAACCACCCAAAGATGGTCAGGGTTGACCTGAATACAGGGGTTGAACCGGTGGTGAAATAACAGGGATATTATTATGGAATCACAGAGTTCCAGGATAGTTTGGGTTGGATGAAACTTCAAACTCATCTCAGTCCACCCCTGCCATGGGCAGGGACACCTTCCTCTATTCCAGGTTGCTCCCAGCCCCAGTGTCCAACCTGGCCTTGGACACTGCCAGGGATCCAGGGACAGCCACAGCTGCTCTGGGCACCCTGTGCCAGGGCCTGCCCACCCTCACAGGGAAGAATTTCTTCCTAATTTCCAAGCCGAATCTCTCCTCTTTTAGTTCCCCCTTGTCCTATCACTACCTGCCCATGCAAAAAGTGGCTTTCCCTCTTTTATAATTCCCCTGTAAGAACTGGAAGGCCTCAGTGAAATCTCCCAGAGCCTTTTCCTCTCCAGGCATATCAGTGTGACTTCAGCAGAAAGAAGGATTCCTGCAGGCATTTCCTGGTCTGCAAAAGGCTTTTGCCTCCTTAGGCAGAGTCCAGCTCAGCATCTCTTGTGTCAAAGCTGGTTCCTCTTCTGCTCCATGGTAGTTTTGTCAAGGCACCTCTGGGGCTGCTTGCACCTCTGCCTGCAGGATATGGGCAGGAGCTCCTGTCTCTCTCCACTTGCCATCTCCTGCAGGAATCCACAATCCAGCCTGTCCCCTCAGCTCCTGCACAGCCTGAGGAGCACAGCTGAACCCAGAGATGTGCTGTGCATTCCTGCACGGAAATGTCAGCCAAGTGACCCTCATTCCCAGCGAGCCACAGGGCTGGCACATCAGTTACAAGCCAAGTGGGTCACAACCCAAGTCCCCTTCTCACAGGAGCCGAGCTCATGGCCTGAGCAAACCCTGCAGTCCTGTCCCGGTGGGACAGGGCAGCTGTGGAGCTGAGCTGGTGCTCATGCCCTAGCCTGGGAGTGGGGTTCCATCGGGTCCCATACAGATTTGGGAACAGTGGTAGCTCCGGGATGCATCTGAGGAGATTTGGATCATTAATGTGGGGCTCCTCAGTAGTCAAAGAGAGGATTATGTGGGACCAGAGCAAGGGGTAGCTCAAGGTTCTTGGGATTTGAATTTCTTAGAGGACGAAGAGGGAAGGGCTGGGCTGGAGAGGGGTGAGGATTTACATGGGGTGGGCAGAAATTAGGAAGGCCGGGTTGGATGGGCACTGGAGCCACCTGACCTAGTGAGTGGCATCTCTGTCCTTGAACGTCCTGTCCTTGTCCTCCTGACCCAAACCTGCCAGAGCAAGGACACTCTGGGGACACTCTGTGTCTCAGGATTCAGCATGAGGGCAAGGACTGCTTTTCCTGTGCTGTGTGCCTCTGTTCTCCTGCTGGGAACTCAGCAGCTCTGGGAATTCTGGCACAGGGCTCCAGGTGTTGTACCTGAGCAGGGGCAGTGCTGAGAGAGCCTCAGGGGGGAACTGAAGCCATGTGGTTTCACACCTTTAGCTACAAAAGCCTTCAGATCACCCCTGGCCTAGGCAAGAACAGGCAGGTTTCTTCCAGCCTGTACTGCACTGCTGCAGCAATTTATGGCTCCCATGAGCTTTGCTCATTTAAAAAGTGCCCATGGAAGCATTTCTTATGGAAAGGCTTTCCAGCATATTTTTATGGGGAAGGAATGAGTGTATTTATTTGAAGTGATGCACTAGAAAGCTGATCCAAGCCTGGCAGGCAGTTGTTGCCCACCACTGTGATGTAAAGAGAGGAAACACAAGCCTCACTGGGAACCCTTCATCACAGACTGAAAGACAAGTCCATACCCAACAGCTCCCACAGCATTCAGCCTGATTTTGGAGTCTCCAGTAAAACTTTTTGTTCCGATGTCTTTCACTTTTGCAAGTCTGTTCCTGAGGTCAAATCTAACGTTGTACCATTGAAAAATGTAGATGTAGGATTCATGTTGCTCCCTTGCACATTTTATTCTTTCAGTGCTACCCTAAGTTTCATTAACCTGGAGTTAAACTAAGGTTATGGTGTTGGATGAGCATAATAAAATGCAGTGCCTGGGCTGAGGAACATATTTCTTTCATGGTGCTTTAAGAGGTCTATAAAGCTGTGATTAAATGATGTCTAAGCTTAGCTTTTCGGCAGCATCTTGCTGAGAGCAGAATCAAAACCTCGTTGGGACCTTGTCTTTAACACACCACTGTCACAATGAGGTGCAGGGCCACCAGACCCAGCAACTCTACTTATTTTAAGCCAACGACAGCTGAAATGCCAGTGGCCCTTTGCAAATGTCTGTAACACGATGCTCACATCAGTAACAGCCCAGTTCATCCTGCGGGCCCAGGAATGTGTTGATGTGTGCTCAGGAAGCAGCTGGCATGGCAGGGAGGGCTCAGAAATCCCATCCCAGCACTGAGCTGGGGCTTTGGAAGGCATGAGATATGCAAGGTTTTTTCAAGGGAAACAGCTGCATGCAAGAGAAGAAAAAACAAAGACAAAGGAAAAAAAAAACAAAATGAGGCAGTCAAAGGGGCAGAAACAGCTGGAGCTGTGCCAGGGAGGGTCAGGCTGGAGATGAGGGAAAGGTTCTTCCCTCAGCCAGAGGGTGCTGGGCACTGCCCAGGCTCCCCAGGGAACGGGCACGGCCCCGAGGCTGCCAGAGCTCCAGGAGTTTGGACAGCAGTGCCAGGGATGCTCAGGGTGGGGTTCTTGGGGTGTCTGTGCAGGGCCAGGAGCTGGGCTGGATGATCCTGTGGGGCCCTCCCAGCTCAGGACATTCTGTGATCTCTTGTCCAACACCGAGGGTACTCCTGGCTGTTTAGTGAAGAGGCAGCATTGGCTCTGTGGCACAGCAATAAGATAAATCTGTTTCTTTTAATTGTGGTGTTTTGGTACTGAAGTAGCTTCCTTGTGGTTTACTGGGAGGAAAGTGCTCCCCTTGGACCCAGCTTGTCCCTGTTGTGCTGCATGGTCACTCCAGAGCAGGATTTGTCACTACCAGCACCCTACAGCCCACTTTGGAAGGGGCAGTCATATAAAGGAGTAAAAGCTCATCTCCCAGGCAGACCTTTCCAGGCAACTTGAGCACAGTGATTGAATGGTCCTGAAAAATCATTGCTGCCTGACTGTGAACTGCCAGGCATGGCAAGGAGCTGAAATCTGGGGTTGGAGAGGGCTGGGGATTAACACCAGGGGCTCAGGCTTGTGCAGCCAGCAAACTTCAGCAAGACTTTCTCTTGGAAGAGAACAGAGTGGTTGTTACTGAGGTGGGGAAAGCAGAGCTCATTGCTGTGACGTTATTTGAATAGAGGTTGTGTAACTTTACCTTGTTCTGAGCTCCCAAACTTTTCTGGCTGGTAATAGGAACGCTGCCATAGCACGAGCCTCGAAGCAAGAAGTCTTGGAAGCTTGCCAGGAAGGCTGGGAATCGAAGATGCGCATCTTAATATAGAGACAAAGTTTGAGCAGGCAGCAAAACAGCAGGGTCTGAGGGGCAGGGCCCAGGTGAGGTCACAGCATTACTCACTTTCATGGCTGCCTCTCCCTCCAAACGGGCAGCGGAGTAAGGATTTCTTCATTTGGCAAAGACATTTCTGAAGTGGCGAGGAGAAGAGTCCTGAAGTGATTCCCACAGGGCTGATTTGCCTGGGTTCAGTCAAGGACTGTACCTGGTAAGAGTGCTCCCCACGGGGCTGTATATCTGAGGCAGTCCTTGTCCAGTGAGTGAATATTCCACAGGCTGGGATGGGACAGGGCATCTGAGTGTGCAGGGAAGGACAGTGACAGTTTCATGGCCACACACAGAGAAGTGGCAGAGCGAAGCAAACTCCAGGGACTTCACATCATGGGGCTGTCCCAATGCCAGCAGGTTGCTTCCAGTGACAAGGATAGGGAAGGGAAGGGCAAAAGGGGGGTTTCTCCTGCCTCATCTGTCCCTGGGCACACAGATCTGCCCACCTTAGTCCCAATCCTGACATCCCAGTGCTGTCATTGGAGGAAAGCCTCGAATTCTCAGGAATTTCTAGTGCAGACTTGTTTCCCCCAGCCTGCCCAGCCCCACACTCTGAATCTCCTTTCAGCAGAGCCAGCAAAGGGTTTGCAAGCAGCTTCTGATCCCAGAAGTGATTCCTTCCAGTCCTCGTGACAGCTCTAAGTGCTTCAAACTGAGCAATTGGTGTTATACACATGAGGATCTTGAAATCACAGTGATTGTGCAGGATGTAACGGGGACCTGCCAGCTGCAGGTCAAGATCCTTTCCTGCCAAAACCACTTGAACTCCAGCTTTTGTCACCAAACACGTGCTCCTGGGAACTCTTTTCACTGCATTTGCTGTTCTTTTATGGCTTAAGATGGGAGGCTTGAAAGAAACAGCTCTTTTTCAGGCAACCTCCTCCTGGAATACTTGACTCCAACACTAAATAGACAGAACAGTCACTCAATGGAAAAGGACTTTGTGTTGTCCCTGTAAATCTTTCATCCAATGCTCTCCACATGCACCAGGAGAGATCTCAGGGCATGATCTTTTGTGAGAGCATTGCAGAGATTAAGAGGTATAAATGTCAGTCCATCCACAACTCCCTGTCACTTAGCTGAGCTGTTGCTCCATCAGGCAGGGAGGAATGGGAATTTTTCTTTTCAGTCCTCCACAAGGACTGTTCCTATGGAAAACCAACTGTTCCTTCGTGGATGGGGTGGGATCAGCCCCCACAACCAGTTGGTTTGATGTGTCCAAATCATGTCTGGGTGTCCTCCAGTGCAAGGTAGACCAGATCACAATTTAGATTGGCCACAGAGAGATAAAATGAAAGAATACGGTCTGAACTTGGCAAAAGGTGTGGGGTAAATCCTCATGTGTGTGTTCTGTCAGCCTGCCCTGAGCTGTTCCTGCAGGACACTGTGGTTTCACTGTTGCTGGAGGTGTTTAAAGGAAGACTGGACCTGCCATGGTCTGGTTGACAAGGCAGTGTTGGGTTGTAGGTTGGACTTAATGACTTCAGAGGTCTTTTCCAATTTCAATGACTCTGTGATTCTGCAGTTCCTCCAAAGCCAGGAGTCCTTGTCATGCACACTGAGATGTGCCCAAAGAACACAGCACTGCATGGTGGGTGCTGCCTGTGTTTCCTGCTGAGCCTCCAGCAGGGAAGGGCCTTCCCAAAGGAGCAAAGCAGACGTCAGCCACAGGTCAGAGTAGCTTCAGGATCTTGGAGAGCAACTCCTAATATGATAATTCCTCTCCATGGAACATATTACTTTTGGCAGGTGTCTTAGGTTTCAATACAGGATGTGACCAAAAGTCTGTGTTCTATCACCGTCTGTTAAACCAGCTGGGGCAGTGCTCTTTATCTTTTCCACAACCCATCAATCCTCCAGGAGATATCTCCTGTTAATGGGTCATCGGGTCCCACTGCAGGACTGATAAAATTCCATCAGCCCATTGGGAGATGCTCCACACAGGGAGAGGAGCCAAACATTTCCTACCTAGATAAAATTGGAGATTTGGAACATCAGAGCAGCCTTTTTCCACTGGATTCCAGGGGAAATCCTGACCCTTCTACATCATCATTGGACCTTTGGAGGAAAACTGCAGCTTCTCCAGGAGCACTGCTCCAACAGAACCACATCTGTCACTGCAGGAGGATGCAGGCACCATTTAATGGGACTGCTCCAACACCCTGACTGACTGACAGGGGGGGTCAGCTTGGATTCTGACTCTGGCAGTGTTTTGATTTCTTTTTTTTTTGTAATACTGTATTTCTGTTTTAATTTTTCCTAGTAAAGAACTGTTATTCCTATTCCCATATCTTTGCCTGAGAGCTCCTTAATTTCAAGATTATAATAGTTTGGAGGGATGGGTTTACATTTTCCATTTCAAGAGAGGCTCCTGCCTTTCTTAACAGATACCTGTCTTTCAAACCAAGACAGCAAGCCTGTACAAGCCATCCATGCTGAAGCAGAGGCTGAACTTTGCTTGGAGCAATCCCTGGCTGTGGTTAACCCTTGGTGGTGAGGAGAGAGGGAGCTCACATCTTATGGCTGCAGGCTCTGAATTTTGTGAGCACCTTCACCTGCAAGAAGCAGGATCCTGGAGCATATTCCCTAATTTTCACCTTTTGATGTAGATGAAACAGTGGCTCAGGAGGTCATATTTTGATTTCAGCATTAAAGCACTTCAGGAAAGACAGTTCCTTTTCTGGAAGAGTGAATTATTCAAGTACTATCACTGCCCAGCACATTTTTCTTCACTAATGCCACTTCATGGCTAGAAAGTCTCAATTGCAAGTCACATGTGTAAACATTGGAGCAGTCATTTATCCAGCGTACAATTTGTAGGGATGACAAGTCATTTAAATAGTGTGTGTAACGCAAAAAAATCCCGCTACTGATTTAGTGGCTTTATTATTACCCTGTCAGGAAAATTAATGTTCTATTTGCACAGAGCATCCATTCAGACTCCCTATCTGCAGCAGCAGAGGGGTTGGGATTTGGGCTGAGGTGTCCCAAGGATGGAGAGCTGTGTGGTGTCCCAGCTCCCAGGAGAACTGGCCTTTCCCAGGATTGCCTGGCACTGGAAACAGCACATCCCAATTAGCGACTGAGAAGGCCAACAACAGAGTGACAGACAGCCCTAAGTGTGAATGCACAGGAATGACTCACCCAGCAACTGGCTCCTTTCCAATGAAATGGTGGAAATTTTTTTGTTGTAGTTCTTGGTTTTTGGTCCTTTTTTTTTTTTTTTTTTTTTTTTTTTTTTGTGGTAGGACCAGAGGAGCTTAAGGGAAAAGCACAGGAAAGAAAATATCAGCAACAAGCTGATATTTTGTTTTCTAACAAGAGGAAGGAAGATGTTCTCCCACGTCTTCCTGCCTTTCTGCACTGTGTTTTCCAACAAGTACAGTTGGATATAAATTGGCAGGAGCAGCAGGAGGGGCTGTTCCAGGGGGAACATGAGGCAGGAGTGGGAACAGTGAGGCAGGAGTGATGTCCTGCTGCAGCCCCCAGGGCCTGGCCGAGAGGAGAGGAGAGGCTCCAGCATGTCCAGACAGGCTCGTGGTGACAGATCCTGGATCCAGCTGGGAAGCCAAGCCAGGATCAGCAAGATCAAGCCCAGGCTTAGCTGTGTTCAGGCCAGGCTGGGACCAAAGGGCTTGAGCACATCAGGTGGCTCCAACAAGGGCCCCCCAGCTCTTTCCCAATAGCCCAACACTGGGATACAGCTGCACCTGCACTGGAGCTGGCTCACAGATTCCCAGAATCATTCTGGTTGGAAAAGACCTCCCAGGCCATTGAGTCCAGCCTGTGCCTGATCTCCACCTTGTCACCAGCTCAGAGCACTGAGTGCCATGTCCAGTCATTCCTTGGACACCTCCAGGGATGGGGACTCCACCACCTCCCTGGACAGCCCCTTCCAATGATTACCAACCCTTTCCATGAAGAAATTTCCCCTGAATTCTTCCTTACATTGTGGGGTGCTTTTTAGACACAACTTTTGAACTCTTTTAATGTGGGGTCTTAATTTTCTATATGCTGGGGAGATTGGGAGGAAATTAAAGGAGCCACAAGGAGCCTGTGCACCCCGAGAGCCTCATCTTCATTTCTATTTAGAGTTCCCTACCTCTCCTTTCAGGGACAGTGCACATCCCATGAGACAGTTGTCTGGAAAATGCATGGCCAGAGGGTATAGACGGCTGTAAATATTCCCGGGTGTGATGGCAGCAACCTGGAGGAGGGAAAATAAACTGTCAGCTTGAGAAGTGAGAGAACAAAGCTGTTAATAAGAGCATCTAAACAGGCTCTGGAGCGTGGAGCTGCACCAGGGAATGGATGCAGCATGGATGGTGGTATCCATGGGGGATTTTCCAGGGATCTCCCGGGGGAGCAGAGCTTTCCAGCAGATCCTTTGGGTAGGAACCTCTGCAGAAGCCCTGTGGTGATGGGTGGGCAGGCAGGGACCTCTCAGAATGAAGCTGGACCCTCATCATATCCCCTTTGCTTCTTCCAAAGTGAGCATACACTGGAGAGATCCCAGCAGGCTCCCATGGAGATGTGTCCACTTAAACCAGCTGTGGTGAGATGGACTGAGAAGAAAATGAAACACCAAGGGAGAGCCAGCTGTTAAAACACTTTAACTGGTGAAGCAACCAGATATTTATCCCTTTGGAGTTCTTCCTGACAGACTACAAACAGAGGGAATTGGAGCAAGCCTGACCTGGTTTGCCACCTCTCTTTACACCTGCATTCTGATGAAAGCTCCCTTAATCATATGGGCTGTGTAAAGCAATTTATTCTGCCATTTTCGTCTAGTTCCCTGCAGGTTTCTGAACCTTTTATAAAGCTTTGGGTGAAGCTGTTGAGCTCCTGGAGTTGTGAGGCACCAGAACAGGTTGTCCATGAATATGAGAGAAGGTTTCAGAACACAGTTGGACAAGACTCTTGGTGACCTGATCCAACCTTGAAGTTGCTTGCTTTGAATTTGTCTATGATTCCAAATTCTCTGTGCTATCATAAGACTAGAAAAGGGATATTTTATTCAAAGCCAAAATGTTTATTCAGTCTCTTAAATCTGCACACTCAAGAAAAGAGAAATAATTTCTTTTTATTTATAATAAAATTCTGAGGTTTCAGAACTAATCTGATGGAAACTTTGATGTTTTCTCTGCCTCACTTTTTTTTTTTTGTGGTAAGGGCTTGGCTTTGAAAACTAAAAAACAAGAAATTATTAGTTTTAAAAGCAAGAGAAGTCCACTCCTGGTGACTTTTCCTCCTGATACCTCTGAGGGGTGTGTTGAAATTCCAAACTGCTCTGGAAGGAGCAAGGAGATGCCACAGGAGCTCAGTTCTCCTGGAAATGCACTCTGTGTGGGAGAGGAGAGAGGGAGGCATTTAAGGATAAGAAAAGTGAGGCAGGGAAGAGCAAAGCTGTCCAGCAGTCAGATGGAGTTACTTTCTGCCAGTACTGGATCCCCACTGGGCTTTACCTGCTCCTGCTCCAGCACTGGGAATAGCAGAGTGGCTGCCCCAATTCTAGAGCTGCCTGTGCTGGATCAACTCCCTGCCCAGGGGAGGTGGGATGTGGGCCAAAAACTGTTTTTAGGCAAGGCTGTGACCTACTGAAGTGATGGGGTGATGTCACTGAACTGTCCCTGCCCTGCTGTGTCCCTCTCCTGGGGAAGGAGAGCTGTCCCTGGCCCCAGGTGGAGCTGAGGGGTTGAATCACTGCTGGAGGCTGGGGCAAGCACTTGCAGTGGGAATGCTGGAAAGAGGAGGACTGAGGTCTTAGGAAGGGGAAATTTTCCAGTGAAGATGGGCCAGGACACATCTGGGTGTGGAATTTGGGATGACACCATTAGTGAGCGATGGTGCTCTGATTAATTACACAAGCAGTCCATGAAATGAGTGGGGTTTCCTCTTCTACATAGCATGGAAATTGAATAATTAACCAAGCAAACTGTGATAACCAATTAAAGATAAGTGGGATGTCTGAAAGGGAAAAAACCCAAAAAAATAAAATGGAGAGGCCATAGTTTAACACATCAGGGATATGGAAATGCTGCACAAGGAAAGATGGGAATGCAGTTTCCAGAGCCTTTGTTTCTAAAGAGTCTCACCTCTCTCCACGAGGAGTTCCTGGCAGCTGTGCTTGTTTCTGTCCCTGAATGCAGGAACCTGATGGATGAAACCCCATCTTGTATCAGGGAGTGAGGAGAGCTGGCAGCTGGAAGAGAGCACACTGGAACGCACTGTTAATTCTGGTGAATGACCCAGAGCAGAGCAGGAAAACCTGAAATGAGCAATATCCTTGGCTGTGAGCTGGGTGACAATGGACAGAACACAGGGAAAAGTTGTGAGAAGAGCCCGGATGAATTTTTACAGCCGTAGTGAGGGAAGCAGGCTTGAGAGAGGAGAATTCACAATTAAATCTATCATCTGGAACTGGCAGAGAAGATCAGCTTTGCACCTCTTTTTTTTTTTTTTTTTTTTTTTTTTGAAAATGCAATGGTTTAGAAGAGGCTTTAATTTTTCTTTATTTTGTTTTAATTTCCTTTATTTTGAAGTACATCTGGCTTCGGGTTTCTGCTGCTGTTTCTTTGATTCAACCTCAGAGCTGAGTGGAACCCAATGTCCTGTGGATGCACTCTAAGAACTCCTATTCATGCCAATGGATCCACACCAGCTCAGGTTCCTGCCAGGAAGACCCTTTTACCAATCTTTCCTGCAGTATCTGCACCTATGGAAGAAAATTCACTACAAGAAACCAAAAAGGGACCCTGGCACTCTGAAGGACAGGAGCATGGTTATGGGTTATCCCTGGGAACTATTGCAGTTGTACAGGGATAAAAGGGCAGGAATTCTCTAACTCCACGTGAGACATTTTGGCTGGCTGGACACTGAACTCACTGTCTTGTTTGGTGACTCCTGAAATACATTCAACACAGAACAGGATGTTTTTAAAGGTCTGCACAGCACTTCTGTTCACCCCCCTTACACCAGTAGTGCCACTATCAGTTGTAAATATATTTATTTTCCTGCTCTATCTTGTTAAACTCCTGTTTTTCTCTGCTGCTGCACATCACAGATGTTAACTCAGTGCTAACCTGGTGAAGCTGGAGAGCTGGGCCCAGGGGAGAGCGAGGGAGAGGTTGGTGGGGAGGCATCCAGCAGCTGAAGCAGAAAAAATGTGACTTGATAAATCCTTCATCCACTACATCTTCCCAGAAACATTTCTCAGCAGTTTTGTTATGGAAAATTAAACTCTACTATGGCAAGAAAAAAACCCTCATGTAACTTCTGTGCTTCAGAACAGCCTCGCTCTGTCATTTATTTGGAACAGCACGGCTTGCCTTGGCTTCTTGGTTTGCCTGGTCTCGGAGAAAAATTAAAGTAAGGAAAGCATCTCTCACCCTATCTGAGGATGTGGCCCAAAGGGCACAAGGGTGGGGAAGCATCAGAAGATGAGTCAGGAGCTTCTGGGACCATGCCATGTCCTTAGGAGGAGCAGAGCACTGCTGAGAGCCCCTGTCCCCATGAGCCAGCCTGAGAAGCACGCAGGGCTGTGCTGGGGTTGGTGCCAGAGCCCTGCAGCCCTGCCCTGTCCCCGTGCTGCTGGGGAGCCCATCCCTGCGTGGGGAGCACTCACACGAGGAGCTCCCAGTGGAGATGGGTTCTCCTGCTGTTCCCCCTGCTGCTGGCTGCACCTGTGTGTGCTTGCCTGGCTGAGGATGCTGCCTGTGCTGCCCCTCTGCCCTCCCCAGGTACCCTGGCTGTGCCCTTCTGGCACAGGGGTGAAAGGCCGGAGCTGGCACAAAGATTTCTCGACTCTCTACCAAAAGCTTCCATGGGATTTCCTAGAAATCCCAAAGCCCCTGGGCGGGAACCCTCGGCTAGGAGTTTTGATCATGGGTCACTGGTGTAAAACTCGGGGTTCAGTGGACACCAAAGCTGCCATTTAATAAGCCAGTGGTTCTGGAGAAGCACTTTGAGGTCACACAGGTGGCAGCCTTGTCCTGGAGAGCTATCCAAGGGCACAGAATCAGGGAATCAGGGAGTCAGGCAATCAGGGAATCCAGGGTGGTTTGAGCTGGAAGGGCCCTTCCAAATCCTCAGATTCCAGCTCCCTGCCATGGGCAGCACCACTGGTGACAGGCACTCCATAAAGCATCCACTATCCCAGAGCAGGAGCATCCTGCAAATGAAATGGGGCAGAAAGAGAAATGATCTGAGATTGCCTTGTTCAGGGCATTTCCAGGAGAATGTCAGGGAACAGGTCACTCTCAGGCCCCAATAAAGCACTGCCAGGCCCCAGAGAGTCACAAAAAGAAGATCCTAAGACGAAAAGACACAAAGAGAACACAAATGCAAGGTGTGGGCAGGCTTGGCCTTTGACAGAGCCTGAGGACAGGCAGAGCTGTGCATGGGTGGAGGAAAGCATCCATGGGGAAAATCACAGCCTCAGCAGGGGCACGAGCAATTCCTGTGAGCCTCCAGCTTGCCTTTAGTCACGATGGAAAGGAACAGCCAGCCATGGCATCTTTCAGGATCCCTTCCCAGCCCACACTGTGGGGTATGAAAGGAATCCTTGCTGGAGCGACTTCATGTCTAACAAATGCTGCAGACCCTGATCTCACCAGAAGATGAGCAGTGACTGGGTGTGGAGCTGGAGTGTGACATTTGGGAAGCCAGGATGGCTTTGCATCCCCCCTCACCCTCCATGGGCTCTTCTCCTGATTTGTTGTGACTTCTCATATATTTTTGGAGAGAAATGAATGACAGACTATGAAATATCATCATTGCCCTCCCTGCTTTTCAGAGCTCAGTTTATCCTCTCAATCAGCTTTGTTTAAGGAGCCCAAGGTGCATGAAAAGCTGTTCCCAAAAGGCTGGGATGCTCTGCATTTGATTTTCAATTCTTGCTGTTGTTGTCGTTGGCCAACAGCTATAAATAGGTGGTGCTGCCAAGGCTGGCATCAAACCCAACGTATTTGAGGGAAACAGAAGAAAAGCAGCTTTTGCCTGCAGGCTTTGACGTCCTTTACTCCCAGGTAGCAGCCCCCTCAGCTGATCTGCCATTGCTGGTGCCAGCATTGCAGAAGTGACTCTTCAATCTGCTCTTGCCCCAATTCTGGGAGCCTTGCTGGTGCACCTTGTCACAGGGACAGTGTTCAGAGTGAAATTCCCCCCAGTTCTCTTGCTCTTTCTAGATTTCAGGGGAAAGAAATTTCAGGTTTCAGATTTTTTACTTGCTCTTGCCAAGAGCTGACAATGGGAGGGCAGATCTGTGAGTGCTGTAGTGTCCTTTTTCCCTTGACTTCAATGAAGCCCTGATGATTTATGAATTTATGGATTTATGGTTCCCTCCCAGCATTCTCAGAGTCCAGGAGGGAGATCCAGGACCCTTCTGTCTTCAGAATCTTGATAAGTATTTAGGTTGGACAAGACCTTCAAGACTATGGAGTCCAACCATTCCCCAGTACTGCCAAGCCACTAAACCATGTCCCCAAGTGCCACATCCACAGGGCTTTTAACCCCACCCCCAGGGGATTGTTGCTTCAAAGCTTGAATCGGCAATTTTCTCCCATTGTGGGAACTTGGTTAAAACAAAAATATTTTGTAAATCAGACCAGTATTCTCTGAAATGCTGGGCTCCCAGAGCAGGTTTCTTTTCTTCCTTGTGGATGAAGTGACATTGTCACAATATTTATCTGTTTCTCAGCTTGTTTGGCTGGTGACATTGCTGCTGAAGAGTGCTCTTGTCTGCTCTTGTCACTCTTGAGGAATTCTCAGTGTGTGCAGTGACTACAGGAGCAAACTCCCATGGATCCCCACAGGAACAGACTGAAGGATGGCTGAGCTGATAATATAAAACCCAGCTGGGCCAGGAACCCCCAACTTCCACATTTGTGGGCTGTGGAAAGAACGGGTGAGTTCTGCTTCAGCAGCTTCCCCAAACAGGAGGGGAAACTGCAGAGGTGTAACAGGGAAATGGGGTTTGGGTACTGACCCCTCCTTTAGTGCCTGCCCAGCACTGCTGCTGCTGAGCTTCATCCCCTACTCACTCACTGCTCCTTCCTTACACACTGCTCATTCCTTACACACTCACTGCTCCTTCCCTACACACTGCTCCTTCTTTACACACTGCTGCTGCTGAGCTTCATCCCCTACTCACTCACTGCTCCTTCCTTACACACTGCTCATTCCTTACACACTCACTGCTCCTTCCCTACACACTGCTCCTTCTTTACACACTGCTGCTGCTGAGCTTCATCCCCTACTCACTCACTGCTCCTTCCCTACTCACTCACTGCTCCCTCCCTACTCACTGCTCCTTCCTTACACACTGCTCCTTCCTTACACACTGCTCCTTCCCTACTCACTCACTGCTCCCTCCCTACTCACTGCTCCTTCCTTACACACTGCTCCTTCCCTACTCACTCACTGCTCCTTCCCTACTCACTCACTGCTCCCTCCCTACTCACTGCTCCTTCCTTACACACTGCTCCTTCCCTACTCACTCACTGCTCCCTCCCTACTCACTGCTCCTTCCTTACACACTGCTCCTTCCCTACTCACTCACTGCTCCCTCCCTACTCACTGCTCCTTCCTTACACACTGCTCCTTCCCTACTCACTCACTGCTCCCTCCCTACTCACTCACTGCTCCTTCCTTACACACTGCTCCTTCCCTACTCACTCACTGCTCCTTCCTTACACACTCACTGCTCCTTCCCTACACACTGCTCCTTCCTTACACACTCACTGCTCCTTCCCTACACACTGCTCCTTCCTTACACACTGCTCATTCCGTACACACTGCTTTTTATATCATACCTTCTCTGAAATAATATAACTATTATAAAATAATGTTATTACACTCTTCCACCCCAATTTCATCAGGCATCTCAGTGCACTGTGGTTGCCTTTAATTTATTTTCCTAGCAATTAAAATATGCACCTACTTCTGCAAGTTCCTTAAGTCTGATAACACTTTAAAAATTTCTACCAAGACAATAATTTGGTTTGTGCTGAGCAGATGAACTTCTTGATTACTGAATTCTGCAAAAGGCTACATCCTCCTTGTTATTATTTTTTATTTACTCTTTTGCAGTTTCCCTCATGTAGGACATTTTGTGTTGCACAAGTTTATAGTTTCCTAAATGCTCTTTTTGTTTAGGTTTTCCTCCAGAAAAAGTTGAAAAGACATCCCATAAAAGAACCTGAATGGTCTGGGTTGGAGGGGACCTTAAAGCCCATCCCATCCCACTCTCTGCCATGGCAGGGACACCTCTCACTGTCCCAGGCTGCTCCAAGCCCCAATGTCCAACCTGGCCTTGGACACTGCCAGGGATCCAGGGGCAGCCACAGCTGCTCTGGGCACCCTGTGCCAGGGCCTGCCCACCCTCACAGGGAGGAATTTCTTCAGTATAAAGTACATATTCAGTATAAACCTCTCCTGTTTTACACCCCTGTAAACCAGCTAATTCAAAGGAGAACAAAAGAACATTCCTGGGATGCAATTTGTGTGACACTTTCCAAGTAAACTGACCAGGAAAGGGAAGCAATTTAGGACATGAATTAGAGTATCTCTAGGCTGGGGTGGTTATTTCAGAAGGAAGAAAACAGGAAATAAAAGGTGCTTTTCTCGTAATTCAGAGGCTGGGAGAAATAGCAGTGATCCTCTGGCTTCCCCTCCCTGGCTCTTCCCTGCTCCTGTGTGGGAAGGGGAGCTGGCTGCAATCTGT
Organism: Cinclus cinclus; assembly: GCF_963662255.1. Lineage (NCBI taxonomy): Eukaryota > Metazoa > Chordata > Aves > Passeriformes > Cinclidae > Cinclus > Cinclus cinclus. Next base: position 3,006,877 of record NC_085063.1, read on the forward strand.
GCCATGTCTTCACTCCCTTCACAGCCTGTCATCCCCTCGTGATGGAAGCTCACACTTAACTCAGCACCCCTGGGGCTGCTGGAGCACTCGGTGTGACCTCCTGCTCTGGGACTGTGCCCACGAAATACCTGGAAAAGTCCTCCAGCCTCCAGGTGGTGAGATAAGAGTAGGTAGAGCAGGAGATGTTTTCTTTTCTGTTCCCTTTCAGTTGTTCTATTCTCTTGTTTTTCTTTCCTCCAGTGGATAATGGGAGAAGAGAATGGATTTTTGTTAAAGACTGATCTCAGTGGTAAGTCATTCAGCATGACCAAGGAAATGGGTCTGAGATCCCAAATGCTATCTTCAGATGGAGAGAGATGTATTTCCCAGACATGGAATATTTTCCACATACATCCCTACCCAGAAAACATATCTGGGGAATGGAGAATATGCATTGCAGAGCATCTACTTATGCATCAGTGTGAGGGTGGTGTTATCTCTGCAGGAGGAATTCAGGGATCCTCTGCAACCTGAAATGCCCTGGCCTTGCTGCACCAGGGACCTGAACACATTTTCTGGGCTTTTTTTTTCCTCTTGCATTCTCAGTTTGACCTTGTCCTTTCGATGTTGATGGGAAAACTTGTTCTGCTGTTGAAAAAAATAGTGTTGTCACTCAAATGATCCTGTCAATGAAGAAGTAAAATCCCAACCTTATTAAATGTGTCCTGTAAGCTACAGTTGTGGGAGGAGAGGAGAGGAGAGGAGAGGAGAGGAGAGGAGAGGAGAGGAGAGGAGAGGAGAGGAGAGGAGAGGAGAGGAGAGGAGAGGAGAGGAGAGGAGAGGAGAGGAGAGGAGAGGAGAGGAGAGGAGAGGAGAGGAGAGGAGAGGAGAGGAGAGGAGAGGAGAGGAGAGGAGAGGAGAGGAGAGGAGAGGAGAGGAGAGGGAATGGAAGAGTAGGGGAGGAAAACCCCATTGGTTTGGGACTTGAAGGCAGCTAAAGGATTTGAAAAGCTGTGGATGTGTGCTGAGATCTCCAACAGCCTCCAGCGTGGATCTCCTTTGGGAAAAACCTGGATCTGTATCCCTGTGCACTTCTGGTGTGTTTCCAGACAGGCCACAACTGCTCCAGTGTGTTCACCTCGGCTGAAAAACTTGTGAAATGAAACCTGACTGATGGTGCTCCATGAAAGCTGTGATCTTTGCAATGAGTCATGAATCACTTGTCTTCATCTGTCCCTACAAGGCACACAAGTTCTTTAGAAACCAGCACAAATTGAGCAATAACAGCTAATAAAAAATGTATTCCTGAAGAAAAATAGTTTCTAAAAATGTATTCACAGGACACATTTGTTGAATCCAAATGAGAGGTAAATACAAACCCTGCCGTCTGCATTCTGTCCTCAGATAAAATGGGGAGAAAGGAGTTTTCTTTTTTGGCTACTTTTTATTCTGAAATGCAGGCACTCTGCTCCTGCTCCTTTCATCCTTGTGCACTTCAAGGAAGGACTCTTAGACATTTTCATGTCGACAGATCGAAATAGCAGAGAGTTCTTCTTTATCTCTTGCCTTCCTTCTCCCCCCTCCTGCTCCCTGTTCCCAACCCAGCCTGGAGCAAGGGAGAGCTGGAAGAGCTTTGGCTGTGTGGGGCGAGCTGGCCCAGAGCCTGTGCAGGGTCAGGGTCAGCCAGCACAGCTGCCAAAGGCTGCTTATATGGAGAATCCATGTCTGGATGTCTCTGGACAGGAGCTCCTGCTGGTCTGGATCAGCCCCTGTAGCCGGCAGGGCCAGGGCAGGGCTCGTCCCCTGTGCTCAGGCATCTCCAGACACCTCCTGAGGGTGGTTTTGGGCCCCTCAGGAAAAGAATGAAAACCTTGAGGGGCTGGAGTGTATCCAGGGAAGGGTCTGGAGCACCAGGAGCAGCTGGGAAAGGAGCTCAGGAGGGACCTGGTGGGTCTGCACAACTCCTGACAGGAGGGGACAGCCAGGGGGGGATCGGGGCTGTGCTCCAGGGAACAGGGACAGGAGGAGAGGGAACGGCCTCAGGCTGGCCCAGGGGAGGTTTAGATTGGATATTAGGGGAAATTTCTTCATGTCCATCCCTGGAGAAGCTGCCCAGGGAGGTGGTGGAGTCTCCATCCCAGGAGGAGTACAGGAGCTGTGTGCACTTGGGGACATGGCTTCGTGTGGCCTTGGCAGTGCTGGGTCCATGGATGGACTCGATGGCCTTAGAGTTCTTTGCCCATCTAAATAACTGCATGGTTCTCAAAGGCAGTGTCAGAACCTTTGCCTGCACACACAGCACTGTGAGAATTACTGAGCAGCCGGAATTGGATGTCCACATCTCCTGAGGCCTGGCACTCTCAGCAGAGCTGTTCAAGGCTGAGTTCAAGGGGATGTTCCAGCAGATGAATCCTGCCCAACACAGCCAAAAACTTCAGGGTCATGGCACAGATGGTACCAGAAGCCTGAGAAATGTGCACAAGTCACTTCAGGGCAGGAGTGGTCTCAGGATTTCATCATCTAAATGGGACTGCTCAGCTCCTTGTAGCAAGTCATTTCTCTGAGACATCAGTGTAGCCATCTCCAGTCTGTGTACAGGAAAGTTTCTCCAGTGGGTCATGGAGAGTCCGCCCAGAATCTTCACTGCCTCCTGAAGGTGCTTGATTTTCCCTATGACCAAGGACAATTCCCTTGCCACCCATGCCTGGCACGTCCTGCTGTGAGAGCAGGGTGTGCTGCCTGGGCACTGAGCCGTGTGCTGCTCAGCACAGGAGGCAACTCTAATTACAGGCCTATTGTTGCAAGGAAAAAGGAATTCCTTGCGTAGAATAATAATCCCTATGAAGTTTTGAATACAATCTCAGCATTCCCAATGTTTTGACTTTGATATTGTCCTCACAAATACAGCTTTTCTGCCATCTAATTTTAAAGTTCCATCATTTCTCAAACCTTACCTAAGCACTAATTCTATGTTGCATCCCAAGCCCAAATTTAGCAAAATCAGAGGAGCTTCAGGCTGGATTGCATCATTGTAAGGTTTTATAGAAGAATTTATTCATAAAGTACTGTTACAATGAAAGAATGTATTAACAATAGATTAAGCACAGTGTCAAACAGGAGCTGCTTCAAAATCCAGACAAGGAGGTGGCAGAACTGCTGTGGCTTTGTGTGCTCTGGGGATGTTTCTAGGATTACCTTAATAATTGAATATAGGGACTGGCTCTGATTGTTGAACCTCACAACCAAAATCTTGATGCTCAATGTCCCAGTACCTCCAGCACAGCCAGGGTGGGCAATCTGGGTTTGGATGGTATCCCAGATCAAAACAAGCCTGGAGTATTTATGGGATGGGGACCCCCAGTCTGGAGGGGCAGCTGGATGGATAAACGCCCATGGATTTCTGTCTGTGTCTGTGTGGATAGGAGGCCTTTATTCCAGGTGTGGATCCCAGCTGCTGCCTCCTCAGGAGGCTTTGAGGGTTCAGAAAGCTGTTCACTATGTTCCCAGGGACTTTTTCTGGGAATAAAACCACTCCTGCCCCATAAGGCTGAAGGGCTATAAAGCAGAGAGCTCCAGATAAGGAAATATGACTGTCCTTTCTTATCTCCACTCGTCCTAACAGATGTCCTTGGGCTTGTAAATTTGTATGAGGGAAAGAGGAGAACAGTCTGAAGTATCTTTAACCTTATCATAAATTTTTCCCCGTGTGAAAGACTGATGTTGCCACTGATAAACCCAGAATTGTGGCCAGGGTCTCTCTTCTCACTGAGTCAGTTCCTCTGGAAAATGCAGCTGTTCTCCCTTGGGCTGTGTGTGCTGCCTGTCCTGGGTCACAGTCCACATCCCTGAAATAAAAGCCAGGCAGATTTATAAAGTGAAATGCCCCATCCTTCAAAAGTTTGTAATTCCACAAAGGATAATTTTTGTGCCCGTGCCATTACGATTGTCACAGCTTTATTGCAGCCAGGCCAAAAAGCCGTCTCAGAAATGAGGGGGAATTATCCTTATTTGTCACTTTTGTGGGAGGAATGAATTGTTCCATGTGCTTGTCATGAGGCCTTCATTCATTGCAGGGCTTTGTGCCTCTGGATATATGGGCTAATCATGTTTCTGCAGAGGAGGAGCTGGGGCTCACCATGTGAATGAACGGAGACAAAACTGCTGAGTTCACCCCTCTCTGCTCCTTCTGAAAGGGGGATTTGGGTTTGAATAGGGCCTTTCTTATTATATTATCCTAATTTTTTGTGTGCACCATTCTCCATGAAAATGAGGATATCCTCTCTCATCCCATTGTGTTGTGATGGAAATTGCTTTCTCTCTCTCTCTCCCTTTCTCTCCTGTTTTTTTTTCTTTTTTTTTTCTTTTTTTTTTTTTCCCCAGGAATCTTGAAGCAAAAAAACAGTGCTTTGCCTCGCTGGCAGCTTGCAGCCAAAACAGTTCTGTGGAGCTGCTGAAAGCTGGGACAGGTCCCACCTCTGCTTCTGGCACTGCATTTAGTATCTCCAGCTTCCCCAGGGATCAGGAACTCACCCTGGCCTTTCTGCTCTGCCTTTCTGCAGGAAAATACCTGCAGAGCCCTGGTTCAGCTGGTTTCTACCCTGCATTCCCAGCCACCCTCCAGAGCCATCTGGGATTAGAGGGATGCCTTTTCCTAGGTCTGGGGTTTGCCCTTGCTGCACCCCTGTACCAGCTGGGCACCAAACTTCCCCAGTGTGGGAGTGAGAGATTATCCAAAGATTTGATTACTTGGGATATCTTTGGTGCAAGCAGCCTTCCAATGCCAGGTGCCAGCAGCCTCAAAATCTTTAGGCAAGGATCAAAGTCTGTCACCCACCCTGGAGTCCAGAGACCTTGCTTTGGTCTCTGGAGCCCCTCAGCATCCAGGGGAGGCCTCTCTGAAATTGCCAAATAAGTTTCCATCTTCCCATCTTCCATAGTTCTTCTATTTGTTGGTGAATGGGGAAAAAAGATCCAATTCCAGGGTCTGTCCTTACCATTGGATATTGTGTGTGCTCCGAGTTTCCTTTGGCCTGTGGCAATCGTTCCAGCTCTGGGGAAGAAAGAAATGGATGTGCTGTAATGTCTCATCATGCCGTGTTTCAGATGTGAGGAAACAGAGAGGTGAAATGTGGACGGGGGGAAGGGAGGTCAAAGACAGGTCTGGGCAGTGGATGATCCTGGGGAGCTTTCTCTTTAGGATTTAAGAGCTCTTAATGAGGATTGAGTTCCCACACACCTACCCCGAAACTTGGCAAAGTGTCCCTAATTTTCTTGTGTTCATTGGATGGGATTTCTCCTTTTCACAACTTTGAGGCTTTCTATGAAAAGGTGAAGAGTTGAGGGAAGCAGAGAAACAGGATCACAAAGCTCAGCACCTAAATTAGAAGCAGGCAGCAGATAGTGTCCCCTCTCAGAGAGTGGCTGCTGAGCCAGGCTGGGCTTTAGTGCTCTGCTGTGACCTCCCCTCTCAGTTTAAGGGAACTAAACCCCACAGGAGGACGAGGTCTCCTGGCTGAGCCATGAGCTTGTAGCTGCTCCCACCCACGAGGAGCTCCTGCAGCTGCCCTCACTCCCTGTGCCAGTTCTGGCAGCCCTGCTTATAGTTCCTTATTTTAGCTCTGGGGAGGAGATGTGTGACGTGGAGAATTCAGCATCCTCCCAGCTCACACCACCCCTTTTTTCCCCTGCATGCACAAAACTCTTATTCCGAGTCCTTAGTCTTCCTGTGCTCTTCAGGCTCTGACCTTCTCACCCTGCTATTGGGAACTGGTGTGGTTCTCATCAAGTGTCCTGAGCAGTGACCCTCCACACCCAGAGACTGCTGCTGGAATGGTGGGGAGGTTGGGAATTGATTTCATTTTGGTGCTGGTTCTTCCTTTTGTGCAGAAACCCTCCTTGAATGAATCAGGAGGCAGCAAAAGAGGAAACACTCCCTGAGGTTCATAAGGGTAGGTCACAGATCCATAATGGTTTGGATAGAGAGGAACTTTAAAGCTCATCCCATCTCACCCCCTGCCATGGGCAGGGACACCTTCCACTATCCCAGGGTGCTCAGAGCTCCATCCAACCTGGCCTTGGACACTGCCAGGGATGGGGCAGCCACAAATTTCTATTTTTTCAGCAATAAAGGCCCTGACAGGACGAGTCATTGTGTTTTTCTTTGAAGCCCTTCTGGCTCCATGTCTCAGTGCGAGAAAATGGGTTCCCATTCCTGTGCTCCCAAAGCAGGGCACTGAACAGAACCGCAAGGACTGGAGCACCAGGAGGGGCTGAGGGAGCTGGAAAGGGGCTCAGCCTGGAGAAAAGGAGGCTCAGGAGGGACCTGGTGGCTCTGCACAACTTCTGACAGGAGGGGACAGCCAGGGGGATTTGGGATCTGCTCCAGGGAACAGGGACAGGAGGAGAGGGAACGGCCTCAGGCTGGCCCAGGGGAGGTTTAGATTGGATATTAAGGAATTTTTTTTCCCCTGAAAGGCTGGTCACGCACTGACACAGCTGCCCAGGGCAATGGTGAAGTCACTGTCCTTGGAAGAGTTCCAAAAACAGGGAGGTGGCACTTGGGGACAGGGTTTAGTGATGGTCCTGGCAGTGCTGAGTTAGGGGTTGGACTCCTAAAGGGCTTTTCCCACCTCAGGGATCCTGGGATTCTCTGCTGGTGTAGGACACTCTCATCACTTTAACCATATTTTGTTGCTCTCAGCTCACCAGCTCAGGGACCTGTTGTGAAAAACAGAGCAGCTTTTCTACAGGAAAAGAAAATTTCATGCAAGTCTATTTTTCTGAATTGAACGTTGAAATTCCTCTGCAGGAAGCTTTAGTTCCCTAAAACCTGCACAACATACCTGTGGAGACTTTCCAGGGAAATATCTATAGATAGAAACTGAAGGAGATGTGCAGAGGGCCCCCATCCTAAACCAGTTAAACATGAAGATGCTCTTTAATTCAGTGCAGGTAATTAGTGTAATTGAGCAGGAAAGTGCCCTAACTGCTCTGCACAAATCCCCATGTGGGTGTGTAACTTGTTCTTGAAGTTATTAGGTGAGTTCACATCACTTCCTTCACTTTTCCAGGCAAGAAAACCCTGGAGATTATAGAAAGGGGCACAGATTTAAAGGGACAATCAAGAAATACATGAGTTGTAGATTAAAGATAAAACTCTCTTTAGGAAATGCTTTTCAGCAGCTTTGCTGATGGATAAACTGAAATAAAGCAATTAAATTAAAGGGACTGGAAATAAGCAAAGATGATCCTGAAGGTTGAACTTCTGTAATAAACACTTGCCACTTAGATGTGCCTTTTGTTTGCAGCAGTCAGATCTGCACGGTGTGTTAGCACATGAGTGCATGAAAATTTGTATTTCCAAGCATTTTATTCCTCTTGTAGTCATTTAAATAATGCCAAATTGAGCATGAAGCTGACTGGATTCAATTGCTGTCATCAGAAAAGGAGAGTGAGTGGGCTGGAAAAGGTTCTCCTCCCTCCCAGCAGTTGCCCAGCGAGGAAAACTGCTCAAAGTGAGGGCAAGGAGATGCTGTTGTTTATGTGCTGCTAAAATCTGCTTCAGTCAATACCCACCGAGGGCTGAGTGCACGTTGTTTAACTTGGGTGAGCCAGGCAGGAGGGTTAGGGGAATGGGAGCTCTGACTGGAGCCAGGCTGGAGCCTCTAGGCCAGGTTGGATGGGGCTTGGAGCAGCTGGGAGAGTGCAAGGTGTCCCTGCTCGTGGGGTGGGTGGCACTGGATCAGCCTTAAGGTCCCTGCTCACCTAAACTCTTCTGAGATTCTGGGATTCGACTGCAGATGGGTGTAAAAATTCCTGTTTCTCCTCCACACCCCTTCCCTGCCTCCAAACCCCACTGGTCCTATTGGTGGTGTGCCCAGTCAGCAGCAGTGACAGGGGGACAAGGCTGTGCTCTGCAGGAAACAGAGAGCAGAGGAGAGGGACAAACGGGAGGTGACCTCAAGATTGGTCCAAATGCCAAGCTCAGGGGTGTTGTCCCACTCATTTAGGAGCTGGATGATCCCTCAGGGTCCCTCCAGCTTGGACTGTTCTGTCATTCTGTGTTCATTTTCCTCTTGGAATCCTCGGAGCATCAGAGCTGGTGGAAGCCCCACTAGAACCTGTGCTCCCCTCGGGCTCCTCCAGAGCCCACCTGAGTGGCCACAGCCCTGGAGGTTTAAGAAGATCATGAAAAACACACAGAGAGCTGGTGAGGGAGCACCACAGGCATCAATGCTTTCATTTATCACCACGTCAGTAGCCCGGTGGAGCTGGCGAATTCCTGTTGCCCCTTCCCAAGGAGCCCTGGCAGCAAGTGGAACCTGGCTGGTTTTAATGAGTGCACGTGGCTGGCAGGGCAGCTGAGGCTGGCAGGGAAAGGGGATGTTGCCATTCCCATGGAGTTCCCATGGCAGAAGTCACCTTTGTGAGCAGGTAACAACAAAAAGCAGGTTAAATGGCAAGGTTCTGAAAATGCTCTGTGTGAAGAATGCTGGGGCACTGCAGAGTCCAGGGAAGGTTTTATTTAAACCTAGAAGTGAAATTCCAGTGGATGGATGGGGTGACTCAGCCTGTGGGAATGATCTTCTAGCACAGGATTTGTCACAAGGATTTTCAAACCCAGTATTCATTTGTACATGATGTGATAGGAAAAAAAATGGCTGAATTCTGAGCAAATCTCTTTTCTTGACAAGTTCTCTTCTATGGACCTCTGCAGAAGCAGGGCTGGTTGTTTTTTGGTTTTTTTTCCTCACTTCTTTTCCCCCCGGGAATCTTGAATATCAATTTACCCTTTGCAATCAGGATTTTATCTTGGATTTTTTTTGTTTGTTTGTTTTTCTGTAACTCAAAAATAATGGCTTTTGGTAATAAATACACTTGGTTACCTGTGTATTTTCCATCAGAAATTTATTAAGTGAAGGAATACAGAGAGCAGCCAGCACTGGGAATCAGAAACAGTCTTGGATTGAGTGAGACTCGCTCTTTGATATTAAATGTGAAATAGCAGCATAGTTAATAGCTTTTTTCATTTAAAAAAAAAATCAGGAAAAATGTCTGTTCAGTCTTGAAAATGAGCACATTGAAGAGTGTGTGCTGCTCACAGCAGTGAACGATGATGCTTTCCTTTGCTTTGCCTTGTCTTGCTGCTGCTGCCTGGATATTTGAGCAGCATTTAAAATATAGCATTAAAAATATCCCAGAAACACTGGCAAACAAATATTAGAGCAGCCTGTGACTGCTCAGAGCCAGAATTAATGGTATTATGACAGAAAGGGACATTTCCCCACCCTGACTCACAAAGGGGTGAAGGCAGGTACAGGTGTATTTTTATTTTTTTTCCATCCATTATGAGCATTTTTGGGGCAAGGACAGGGTGGCACGGGGGATTATGGATTTCTGGAACCTGTTGTCACTTCACCCCACTAATTCTTGCTCAGCTGAAGTTTATCTGCACAACAGATATTGATTTCACTGCATGAACTTGTCTGGAGGTTTAATTAATGTTATGTTTAGTCAGCTTTATTTATTCCTGTCATTGGCATTGGGTTGTTGGTGCTCCTGACTAACTGCACTTGTCTTTGAGAGAGTGTAGGAATGTGGTTAAATCTCCAATATTGCAGCCACCGTGCTCATCAGCAATGTGTGGCATCCAGAATATTGCCTGAGAAGTTGGTTTTAGCAGGCAAAACAGAATTTTGTAAACAGCTCATTTCAGAAACTCTATTTTCAAGCCTCCTTCTATCTACAAACTTCCACAGAAGAAAAAAGACATATATTTCTGTATGAACTTTCTGCTTGTGCTGTGTTCATTCATTTATCATTCCTTTGTAATCACTGCTTTTTTCCTTTTCCATTTTGCCTACATAGATCTGTGACATTCCACACCAGAAAGGAAATCTGTGGTGAATCAGATGTATTGAGGTACTTTCCCACCTGTCTCACCAAGATTTAAAAAACAGAAATCACAGAATTCCAGACTGGTTTGGGTTGGAAAGGACCTTAAACCCCATCCAGTGCCACCCCAGCCATGGCAGGGACACCTCCCACTGTCCCAGGCTGCTCCAGCCCCAATGTCCAGCCTGGCCTTGGGCACTGCCAGGGATCCAGGGGCAGCCACAGCTGCTCTGGGCTGTGAGAAGGCTGAGGGTAAATTGGAGTGGTGGAAACTGCTTGAAGGAGCCAGAAAAAAACCCTGTGAGAACAACCAGAAAAACGTGGAGCTTCCCTGGGGACAGGCTGGGATTCTCCGTGAGGCTTCTCACCTTGGCACCATCTGGGCCTGGAGCAGCAGATGTGGGACACGTGGGGCTGGAGCATCACCCAAATTGTCTCCCTTGTCCCCATCAGATTTCGCAGCCCCTCTGGCTGCCTCTCCCCTGTCCCCAGCTGGCCAGGCTGCCTGGATCGGGGATGTTCCACAGAGGGATGGGGAGAGCAGAGCAGCCCCTGGGAATTGGGGTTTTATCACGGCTGCCAACATGGAGAACACTGAAAGCTCCCTGCTTTTTGTTTCCCCTTCACCAGTTAGATCCCATAAGCAAATGACACTTCCAAAAGCCTTGTTGAAGGAAAATATTAAATGTCCCAGAACAGGTTTAGGTTGGTGTCAAGGAAACGCTGGCTGGTAGAGGTGACTGTGCTTAAAAACCTCACACAATGTCAAGAACAACATTCCCTGCCTGATTCTTGGGACTCTCCTCCCTCTCTCCCACTATGGGACCTGCTCAGATTGCCCAAGTAGCCTGCAAGAGCATCCCACAGGGAGAAAAAATACAAATTAAAAAAACAACACACAGAACCAAGCAGCTTCATGGGAGGATGAAACTTATGCAAACAAAGATGTACAGAAAACCCAGAATTAATAAAATATACTCTGCCCATGCATTATGAAACACATCTGGCTGCAGAGTGACATGCCAGCTTTAATTTTAACTTTGGCTTGGGAGTGGTGGTGGTGGTGGGGGTGAAATGACTGCATGCATTGGTGAGCAGCCACTGCAAATGTTTGCACTCACCTTCTTTTCCCCCCTCTCATTTGTTTCGTGTGTCTTATCCCACACAGGGTTTGGGGAAGGGGCTGGGAGTGTACAGATGATTTTTTTAAAATACCTGGGAGATTTGGATTGGGTGGTCCCTAATCCAGGAGGAGGCACAAAGGAATAAGGGGAGCAGCTGAGGCTGGTGGTCAGAATCCTCGGGGCGGTTTGGTGGGAAGGGTTGGGGCAGGGTTTTGGGAGCCATGCCCTCCCCTGTCCCCTCCCTGGTAATGGTGCAGTGAGCCATCACAAGGCACCTCTGTGCCCAACGAGCTCTTCCCAGCTTTGTGTCTCCAGTGCTTCTGGAAGAAACTGCCCCTGGGTGAGGAACAGAGAAACTGCTCTGGGCAGGAAGATTCTTTTTGGGTTTTGCCTTACAGATGGAAACTGGACCTTTTTTTATCCCTTCCAGTTTGTGGAGTTCTTAATATAGTTTCATTTCTTCAATATCTGCACGTGTTTCTGATGCGTCTCCTTCAACAACAGGATGAGGCTGTGAGTTCCAGGGGTCAGCTCCCAGCTGTACTTCTTCCTTCCCTCTCTGCTTGCCTGTTTCTCTTTGCACTGAGTCTGCAGAACTCAAGACACGAAAGTCTGTCCTCAGGGTTATGAAGTTGCTCTGAGGGCATTGCACAGCAAATGTTTAAATCAGGCCAGGCAGGTGCAGTGAGGTGGATGTGGAAGCCACCAGCTGCAGAATTACAGCTCTTTAGGAATCCTTTCCCTGCCTCTCCTGCCCCAGCTCTCCAGCTGTAATGGAGAAGAGGTTAAATATTCAGGACAGCAAACAGCAGGAGGAAAATGGAGTCCATTAGAAATGAAAGTTCCCCAGGGAATGGTCAATGGAAAGGCTGCCAGAGCTCCAGGAGTTTGGACAGCGCTGCCAGGGATGCTCAGGGTGGGGTTCTTGGGGTGTCTGTGCAGGGACAGATTGGGCTGGATGATCCTGTGGGTCCCTCCCAGCTCAGGATATTCCATGATTCCCCCTGGAAGTGGATGCTGTTGTCACTGGGGCCGTTTCTGTCACAGCCAATGCCAGGCAGCTCCTGACAGGAGAAGCTTCTGCTCCACAGCCAGCTGGGGTTGTACTTTCAAAGTCAGCCAACATCAGTGAGCAAGGAACAGAACTTTCCTGCTATAAATATTTGAACAGCAGTTTGTTAATTTTTGTTACTCTCGATGTGGATTAATTGCTGTTTTATTATCAACTTCAGCTTCTATTAGTTTAGGATTTACATCTTAAATGATAATATCAGACTTTGTCTTGAATAAAACATTTTGTAACCTAGACGAGTTCATTAAATTTGTGAAGGTGAACTGACAGATTAAAGGCAGAACAAAGATCCTGATGTGCTTTACAATCGCAGGAATACTCATTTGGAGTTTTGTAAAACAACACTGCACATCTCAGATAGTTCAGCTTCAAATGGATTGTGATAAACGCTGCTGCCTTTTGAAAGGCTGCTGCTCCTTGTTGGGTGCCTTCAACAGACTCCTGCACCTTTCCTCTCCTCAAAGGCTAATGAAGTGTCAATTTGCATTATTAATGACACAAATTACTAAGGTTGTAACAAAATAGCCTTCTGCATGTTATTCTTTTACCTAATTAACCTTGGGAGGATGGGATTATTCCTGTGGCCCTGGTGAGGGCTGCCAGGATTTTCCAGAGGAGGGACAAAGGCTGAAGTGGGGACGAGTCACACTTGTGCTGCACCCCCATCCAGCAAGAAATGCAGGAGATTTGGAACAACAGAATGGTTTGGGAGAACCCAAACCATTAGAGCCACCTTCTCCCACCCCCTTGCAATGAGCAGAGCTAAATTCAATTTGTGAGGCTGCTCAGAGCAACCTGACCCGACTGTTCCCAAGGATGGGGAATCCACTGCCTGTCTGGGCAACCTGTGCAAAAACCTGCAAAAACCTTCTTCTTCCTTATGTAAATCAACCCTGCTTTAGTTTAGAACTGCTTGTCCTGTTGCTACGGGATAGATTTATCCAAATGTGGTTGGAAGCCCATGAGCAGCTGGGGGATGGACACCAGTGCTGCTTGTCTGGTGTGTTGAGAAGACTCAAATTATTCTGGAATAACACTGGGTACCAGCTGTAGTGTGGGGGAGGCACGGTCAGATCCAGGGAATGTGCAGACTCCTCTGCTGGGAGACACACCGTTAGTTATTATGAATTATCCACACCTGGCATGCTTAAGCAGGATGCACACACAGGCTAATGACTGTCCAGCTGAGCCCCCTCTCTGGCTCAGGTGGATGGCCTGGGTCTCCTCTGCTGCTCTGGGCAGGCCCTGGTGCCCTGCAGCCACCCTGGGCCACCTGCATGGGCAGAAGCACTGGGAAGGGGGAGTGGGAAGGGCAGGGCTGGGGGTTACCATGTGCTCCAGGCCAAAAAAAAAAAAAAAAAAAAAAAAAAAAAGGAATTGTGGCATCGGAACAGATTGCTCACAGCCATTTCTTGTCTTAATCAGGAAATGTGGCACCCTGGGCACTGGAGCTGCTCTGAACGGCTGGGGTAGGTCTCATTTTGACCACAGCAATCTGTCAGAAGTGCAGGAGGGAGCCCCAGGAGAGCTCCTGGCTCTGCTCGCTGCAGGATGCTGTCATGGCCCTGTCCCTGGGATGGGGACATAGGATGAGCCAAGGCAGAAGTTTGTGTTCTGAATTTAGAGGACTAAACAAATAAACACGTGTGTGAGAAAATAGCAGAGGGCTTAATGCAGAGACAGGGTGCTCAGAAGTATTATTGGAGAGGTTCATTTAATCCCAGACAGATTCAAAGGGATAATGGCACGGGAGAGCTCTCCAGACCTCCTTACCCTCCCTGCCAGAGGTTACATGGGCTTTGGGAGATTGATTTGTCTGCAGAGCTGAGGGGAGTCAGATGATCCAGATGACTAACAATAAGATTTAGGCTTGAATTTATTTCACTCGAGCTAGTTAAAGCTGATGCTGTTGTCCCCCGGGTCTTGTGTCTGAACTTAAGCCAAGTTAGTGATGAGCACAAGTTTTTCCTGCTGGGGGATGTTCAGTGACCTTGCACAAAGTGGTTTTGGCAAGTTGGATGAGCAGGAGCCCTGAGTGAACCTGAGGTGACAGGAGCAGTGGGGTCAGCCCTTCCCATACGGGGTTGTGCTGCTGGAAAAGTTTTTCCTGCTGTCTTTAGTGTTTCTCTGGCTCAGGGCGGTCTCTTGAGGGTACAGTCACACCAGCACTTCCCTGCATTTGCTTTTTCTCCTGGATTTTTGCCTTTGGAAAGAGTAGTCTGGATAACACCACCTGTTGTGAGGTTAAACACGTGTCCCTGTGTTACTGCCTGCGTTTTCTCTCTGTGTACATGGGTGGGAATGCTCCAGTCCCAGCTCTTAGTTTCCCTGACTTCTCTTCTAAAAAACTGTATTTTACCTGAGATTTGTTGGAAAAATCTGGAGTCTTCCCCTTCTGTGATGCAGATATTGGAGGCATCAATAAGTCACCCTCATTAAAAGAGAGACCTCTAAGCCAGGCAGGTGTTTTCCCGGGATCTGGGGGTTTTGAAAACCTGTGGAACAGCCTGGAGGACAGGCTGTGGAACCAAGGAGGACAGGAGCAGGAAATCACCAAGTCCCGATTAAGGAGCAGGAAACACAGGAGAAGGGAGTGGGAACCAGGGAGGGTGGCAGCCAGTGGGAATGGCAGAGGAGGCACATCCCTGACTTTGATCCATGAGGAGCAGGGAACTGCTGTGGTGACCCCCAGCCCCCCAGCCTGGGCTGGCTGCCACCACTGAGCCATCCCTCCAAAAGTGCAGGATGAGGAATTCTGGAGTGAGTTTGTGCGGGCAGGAAGGGCCGAGCGAGTGCTCCTGCATAGGCTCTGGAAGTGACACCTAATTACATTAATTCCATGGGCATGCTTTCCATGGAAATTGTGTTTTCATGGCTATTTAAAGTCTGTTTAAATGTTTGCAGAGCTTTAATGGCTGATAATTAACTGCTGGATGCAAATATGTAGAAGGTGAGGGCGCACACATTTTGGGTGCACACCCCCCCTCTCTGCTCTGCTACAGGACCTGGAAATGTCCCCAGTGCCAGCTGCTGGTGACTGCCTGCCCTGAGGAGCTTGTTCTCATGGGCTGAGGGGGGTCTTCCTTTTGGGGTCCATGGTTCTGTAGGCCACTAAGACACCCAGCGACATCTGGATCTGAAAAATGGATGCTCAGTCCCTGGAAGTGTCCCAGGCCAGGTAGGAAAGGGCTTGGAGGAGCGTGGGACAGTGGAAGGTGTCCCTGCCCATGGCAGGGGGTGGAATGAGGGGGGTTTTAAGGTCCCTTCCAACCCAATCCATTCCAGGATTCTATAAACTATGCAAATTTCTGCCCAAGATTCCTAAAACACCTTGAGGTGTTCCAGCAAAACAAAAAGTGTGGCTGGATTTTAGAGGGAGCAATGGATGCTCTTCAAGGCAGGTGAACCCTTGAGAAGAGGTGAGTGCCAGATGCCTCCTGGTGCTCCTTTCACTTTTAAAATCCACTTTTCTGGCAAAACTAACACGAACCATGTTGTGGTTAGAGCCATAAAGTTCAGGACTTACCCCCCAGTTTGAGCAGACCAAGGTCATCTTCCACTCACTCATTTCAGTGGGACCCAGCAGATTAAACTGTGTATTTACACAAAACCAGCTCATTTTCTGCTTCATCTGCCCACTTTGGGCTGCTCTGGCCCTGTATTTGGCTGCTCTGTCACGTGGAGACAGTAAGCTGCATTTTAAATGCTGTAACAGGGTATTTGAAAGGGCTGTTGATGCCATGAGGTTCCAAACAGGACAAGAAAATCAATGTGGAGGTTTTCCATGGCTGAACACCTGCAGGTGGTTGTTAAGATGGTGCAGAGCAGGAGGTGGGGGCAGAGAGAAGGGCCATGCACTGTGCTCCTGGCTCCCCAGCAGCATTATTCCATAAACATCTGTGGGCAAAGGGCACCTTGCAGTTGGCTGTGAATTCCCAGATGTGCCTGAAGCCAGACAGACACTGTTGGGTTTTTTTTTTCTCCTTCTTTGAAACTGAAACATAAGAAGCAAAGAAAACTCAGAGCAAAGAAAACCAGAAAATGATCCTGTTTCTTTCAGTGATTCAAACTTAAACAACTGCCAATGGCTTTGGAAAAGCATTCTTTTTGGCACCAGCAAGTTTTCTGTGACCCCTTCATAAGAAATTTCATCTTAGTTTGGAGTGTTCCTGTTTTAAATTCAAATACATCAACCAAAACAACAACAACAACAACAAATCCCACTAGAAAAATTCTAGTTTCAGAGATTTTGGTCTGGAAGGAGTAGCAGAAACCAGTGAAACTCCAATGCATTTGCTGCTAAATCACAGAAATCACAGAATCATTAGGGTTGGAGAAAACCTCCAGGATCATCAAGTCCAACCTTTGACTGATCACCACCTTGTCAACTAAAGCACATTGTCAGGTTCCACATCTACTTGTTTCTTGAGCATTCCCAGGCGTGGTGACCCCACCACTGCCCTGGGCAGCCTGTGCCAATATTTAACTACTCTCCAATGAAGAATTTTTCCCCAGTATCCGATCTAAACATTCCCTGGCCCAGCCTGAGGCCGTTCCCTCTCCTCCTGTCCCTGTTCCCTGGAGCAGATCCCAAATCCCCCTGGCTGTCCCCTCCTGTCAGGAGTTGTGCAGAGCCACCAGGTCCCTCCTGAGCCTCCTTTTCTCCAGGCTGAGCTCTCCAGGGAAGTCTTTGGCCCATCCTCTCACCTCCCTGTGCCATAGCTCTGCACAACCTCATACAAAAGTCTGGTTGGGATCTGTGCTTGAGAAATGACACCTCTCCTGACCTACTGAGCCAAACACAGAAAACATCTGAATTTTGATTTGTGCAGAGCCTTTTGGTCTCCTTTAAACTTTTCTGGAACTGAAAAGTTTATGCTTGTGGAAGGGCATTTTTGTTCATCTGAATTCCAGCCACCAGGAGCAGAACAGGACTTGGCAAATGATGAAGTTTGGGGGAATGCTCATCTTCCCACCCGATGTTTCTGCTTCTTCCCTGCAGATGTGTCCAGAGGGTCCTGTCCAGGGTGTCTGTGGCAGCAGGGAAACCAAAGTGAGTCCAAACAGGAGTCCAGGATTGCCATGGGGATGTAAAGCTCCACTCATTGCTGTTTCTGCCATCCAGGCCCCTTCCCCAAGCCCCTGGAGCACAGCTGGGCTGCCTGTCCCTGTTCTGCTGGAGGGCAGGCAGAGCTGGGCAGGGACATTGCCACCCCAGGCAGTGTCACACCCCCTGTCCTGCCTGCTACCAGCCCGGGAAAGACACCAGGACCCAGGCTCCTTCTAAAATAACAAAGTTTAATCTTCCTTTTATTTCATCTTCTTTTGACTTTCAGTATAAATTACCTCATCTGAGGTGTCACTAGAAATTGATTTGTTATGCTAAATACTTGCCAAATAAATAATGAGCTCCCAAACCAGTCTAATAAGACAAGGAGTGAATTATTTCTAGCGTTTTCTTTTATCATGCATGGATTAAATTATTTCAGAGCCTTGATTCTCAGGGCTGGGCCATCTCCGAAAATATGCTGGTGACACTTAAAAACACCAAGCCCCCCTCTATGCTCTTTTATGATATTAAATGCCACCAGTTTCCTCGTTTTATCACATTATTACAGACTTTTCTTGCCTGGAAGGAATCAAATTAATGAAAACGAAAAGAATCCAAGGTGTCTGCCCATACATCTCCCATAAAATCATCCCCCACATTACAGAACAAGTTTCCAGGTGATGCCACGAGGCAGAAGACCAAACCAATTTAAATAAGGCTGATTGCAGCCTTTAAAAACGCAACAACCCAACCCCAAAGCTGAACAACACTGATGCCTATTTGAAGGTGCTGATAAAGATAACAGGAACATTTACTTAGCAGAAATGCCCTGTTTTGTTTGCTCTGCCAGGTTTTTGCTGAGATGTCTCCTTCTTGACTGTGTTTTCCCAGCTGGTTTCATGCACAGCTTCCAGAGGTTGTTTTTGCTGTCCTCGGGTTGGTGAGGTGTCCCCACTGTGGTGCTTGGGGAACACTGGTGATGGAGCTGGAACTCTGCTCAGCAGTGTCTGAAATCCCCCCAAACCCTCTGCCAGCTGTTTGGGGGCCTGGGTGGAAGGAGCTGGGGACACGGAGAGCAGTGTCACCCTGTGGGCAGAAAGGCCAGGAAGGGAAGCAGCTGTGGGGACTGGGCAAGGAACCAACCTGTGGCCCTTCCAGGAACGGGTGAGGTGCCAGGGCTGCATCTCCTCACCACCTCAGGGGCTTCTGGATGGAACTGATGGTCTTGGAGCTCTTTTGCACCCTAAATGACTCCATGGTTCTGTTTGGCCTTGGGGGCTACGGGCAGAACAGGACTCAGATCTCAGCTTGTGAAACATGTGAGGTAAGAACAGAAACCAGCAGCTCTGAGGCTCTGTGACCCCTCCGGAGCAATGAGGCCGTGGAATAGAGCAGTCAGTGGAAGAGGCCTCTCTGGTCCTCAAGTTCAACCATCAGGCAGCACCATGGCCGTGTTCGCCACTGACCCGCGTCCCCAGCTGTCTCATCCATGGTGCTTTTAAATCCCTCCAGGGATGAGGGCTCCACCACTGCCCTGGGCAGCTGTGCCAAGCTTGGGCAACCCTTTCCGTGACGTTCTCCCTGATATCCAACCTAAACCTTCCCTGATGCAACTTGGGGCCGTTTCCTCTGATGCTGTCACTTGTCCCCTGAGGCCTCAAAGCTTCACCCCACGGTCCCTTGTTGCTGGACCTCGGCTCCTGCCCCTCTGTGCCACTGCTGTGGCTCTTCTGCAGGTAAGAAGGGTTTTTCCACAGCTGTCCCCACTCCGTTCTTCAGCACAGCTCCTGGGAAATGCAGTTCCAGCAGTCCAGGCTCACTTCGGGGGCTTGAGAGCGTGGGCTGCTCTGGAGGGTGGGACAGAAGGCTACAGGTTGCTCTACTAAATTACCAGTTTGTCTTCATCGATTGTAAAAGGCCCTGGTGGGACTCCCTTCATGGACTGAAGCTTCTGCAAGTGTCCAATGGAGAAAAGAGGCAAAAAACTGAGGAAGGTGGATAAGATGGAAGAAACCCTTATTTGGAAACAAAGAGAAAAATCCCCGTGACACACCAAGTGTGACTGGCTGCTCTTGATACTAATTTGTCTGCTGTAAAATGAGAGATTATTAGGGTTAAATTAGGCAGCTATTGCCACTTCTCAATGAAGTGGGCTGTGCCCACTAATGCCTGAAGATGCTTATTATTATTTATTGATACATAAAGCTGCTGTACAAGCTTTATTTAAAGGCATGCCAGGCACGATTACTATAATTTGCTAATGCAACTGAAGAATTTCCTATTATCCTAATGTCACCTTGCTAAACCTATGGTGATTTTTTCCCCCCTGCAATATCTTGCTACAAAGGGAATTCAGCACAGCTGCTCGGTTCAGCATTGGTTTTGTGCCACTCACTGAGGCTACTTGGCTTGTGGGTGACTTGGGCTATGAATTCAACAATTAAATTATGTTCAAGCAGCATCAAACGAAGCACTGGTGCACAGAGAGCCCTAAAATGGTTCTTCATGAGGCATTTGAATCCCTCAAGTGGCCCCTGGCACTCCAGTTGGACCCTCTGTGAGTGGGGCACACTCAGAGGTGTGGCTGCTCCCAAAGAGCTGCTCCTGCAGGAGAGAAGCATCTCCCCAGTGCTCCACGAGACTGAGGGGCCAGGACATGAACAGCTTCGAGGAAGTTTGAACAAGCATCTTCCAGAATGCCAGAGCCTTGTAGGGAGAGCTCTGCCAGCTCCTGGCTGGGACTGGCTGAAGGACAGATGGTTGGTGCAGATATGGAAGAGATAACTCAGGGTCAGAGGCACAGTAAGGGGTCATCTCTGGGGCCAGAAGGGTTCAGGCCCCAGCTAAGAATCATCAACTTAGTCTGGAGAGCAGATGTGGGAAGGGATAAAAGAAATATTCTTGACTGAGAGACTGTTTTACAAACTATAAAAGACACAGAAGTTATCACTCTCACACCCTGAAAGTCGAGATTTCTCCCCAGGGTTTGGATGCAAATCCGTGGTTACTTCCCTGAGGACTGAGGGAATGGATATCAATGGGTGCTCATCACAAATTGGTTGGTAGGAAACATTGGATCCTAAATTACATTATTTCTTCTCTTGCTGTAACATTAATAGATACCTTTAACCTCATGCTGTATGTATCTACTAGAAGTATCTTTTTGTCCTTATTCCTGTGTAGTAGTAGTTTGTTTTAAGTCTGATAGTTTTGTGTCTGTTAAATAAACAATTCATTCTATAATAGACTTAATCAGCCATTATTAAAGAACTTGTGAATGAGAATGTGTTTTGGGGTGCTGGCCACCTCAATAAAGCTACTGCTTGCTGCCAGAGGCTGGGCAAAGGGAAGGAATTAATCCAAATCCCCACATCCATTCATAACAATTGAGTGGCAAGGAGGTATCTGTGGCACAGTGTTTGATTTCTGAGCCTGCAGCCCTCAGATGGAACCAGAGAGAGCTTCAAGATAAGATCAGGCAATAGGGTGGATGGTGATTTGCTTCCCAAATTCCTCCTGCTGTAATCCAACTGTTACCTGGAAAGGCTGACCTGGAACAGAGACTAGACAGAGGAAAAGGAATAAAATAGGAATTTATTGAAAGGATTCACCTTGGGCAGTGCAAGAGCCCAGCTGCAGTACACCCAAATCAAGTCCAAGATGGATCCTGGTCACGAGTTTTACACTTTTATAAGTTTTGGTTCATCTACATATTGGGGTTAATTATCCAACCACAGCCCCAGGTTATGAACTCTCAGGCCCTGGCTTGCCCCTTTCCCTTAGCCATTGCTTCTGCTTTTTGGGTACCAGTTGTCCTTGATTCTCCAGCTAGAAAGGAATTGTTTTGTCCAACTCCCCTGTGAGGAGTCCTTACTAACACCTAACATGAAGTTTCAGAGTTACTCGCTAAGCAGCAGAGAACCTGAAAAATATAAAAGCTAAAACCCAAAGCATCAGAACAATTCAGAGCTTTCCGGCCCTGGATCCATTGCTGCAGAGCCACTGCTGCCTGGATCTCGTCCTGGAATGGACACACTGCTGAGGTCAAACCCCTTCTGTTACAAGATCTCCCCTCCAAAACAAGTGCCCCGCTGATTTTGCAGAGCTATTTTATCTGAACTGCAGGGGAACTGTCACCCAGGTGTGCCCTCAGCCAGGGGTGGCACCAGCCCACAGGGACAGCAGCACAGGTGGGACATGTGGCTGTGCTGTCCCCTCACCCAGGAAGGGGAATTCAGGCCTGGCTGAATTTCCCTTCTCCCCATGCAGTCCCTGGAGCCTGGAATGATGGTTATGGCCACTTGGCAACTTCAAGCCATGGTGCGTTTTGCTGCTTTTTAACTGTTTTTGTTTTATTGTTTGTACTTTTTTCTGTTTGTGTTTTTTATAGTCACAATTTCTTTCTTTTTTTGTGTAACTGAAAGCACTTGGTGTATACCATTTATTTTTTTGTTTTGGTTTTTTTCTTTTTTTTTTTTTCTTTTGGTGAGGGGAGAGTTTTCTTTAGGTTGGATTACAGTCATTGTAACATTACTACATCAGAGTGAGGGTTGATGCTCCCTTGCAGAAGCCAGATGACTCCTTCCAGCAATCTCAGGCTGGCACATGGATCACTCTAAGGACACCTGAACCTGTGTGTGCAGGTGTGACTGGGATGTTTTCCCCTGGCAGTGCCTGGCTCTGCTGCCATTTCCTGGAGAAAACTGCATTTATCCTTATTATGGATTTATTCTTACTATGAATTTATTATGAATGCATTTTAGAGCCTGAGGGTGGCTGCTGCTGTGATTCCATGATTCCATGAGGTGCTGATGGTCTTGGATGGGGCAGGCAGGGGTGGTGGAACACGTACCTGCATCTGCTGGAAGTCCCAGGTCTTGCTTGTTCTCAGATCCAGCTGTGCCAGGAGCAGCTGGGAAAAAAGGGAACTCCAGGCAGAGAAAACGTGGGAGAAGGATCCAGGTGTGCATTTCAGGGGGAATAAAGCAGCCTGTACTCAGCACCCTTATCTCTGCAAGAACACTGGTGCTTTTACTTCCATGGATTTTCAACAAAGGCCCAGCAGCCACTGATACTGGATGAAGCAGCTGCTGGGAAATGTGGTTCAAAGTCAACTCAGGTGTCCCGTGGTGGGCACAATGCCAGCAGCAGATGATACAGTTTACCTATAATATTACTCTGCATGGTGCAAAAGCATCTTCCACAAACACCCACCCACTATTCTGTGACTCCAAGAAAAGCCTTTGAAGCCTGAATACCAAATTCCTTTAAATTAGCCATGTCTCAAATTATTTTCATAAAACAAGAAAAACCCTGTATTTTCACCAAAGTTCAAAGTTTGAACTTTCTGTGTGGCTTCTTTTTCTTTCCCTTTCTTGTCCAAAATTATTGGTCATTTTTTGGCTATTTTTGAGGTTTTGGGTTCAAGCTAGCATGGTTGGAAAATATCCCAAAGAAGAGAAAGCAAATAGCAAGTTTGGAAATGGAACTGGGCAGGCACGATAACTGCAAGGAGGAACAATTTCAATAATGGTGCATCTGTATTTGTGCCCCCCTGCACATTTGTATTGTTGCTGAGCTTTTATAAAATGATGTTTGCTGCAAATGATGGATAATAGTGAAAATGTACCTGCTGTTCAACGGCAGCATTCTGCTTGGAAAGGGGACAGGTTCTCCTCTGGGAGAGTTCTTCCCATGGGCTGAAAACAGGAAAGGAAGCTGTACCAAATTACAGTGACCATGAGGATTACACAAGGGACAAGACTTGGAGTATCACGAAACATTTACCAAGGGTTCAGCCCAGGACAGGAATTTCTAAGTGTAGCCTTCTAATACACAAATTAAAGTGGGGTTCTGACTAATTAGTGCTCTCAGAGTGGTGTCATGGGCCTGGAGTGTAGCAGGGAGATCAGTGCAGGTGTCCAGGGAAGCTGTGGATGCCCCATCCCTGGGAAGTAGAATCACAGAAATGTCCTGAGCTGGGAGAGCCCCACAGGATCATCCAGCCCAGCTCCTGGCCCTGCACAGACACCCCAAGAACCCCACCCTGAGCATCCCTGGCACTGCTGTCCAAACTCCTGGAGCTCTGGCAACCTCGGGGCCGTGCCCGTTCCCTGGGGAGCCTGGGCAGTGCCCAGCACCCTCTGGCTGAGGGAAGAACCTTTCCCTCATCTCCAGCCTGACCCTCCCTGGCTCCTGTCACTGTCACAGAGAAGAAATCAGAGTCTTCCACTTCCCCTCACAAGGAAGTTGTAACTGCAATGAGCTCTCCCCTGGGTTTCCTTCAGCTGAACAAATTAAGTGCCCTCAGCTGTTCCTCTTGGGCTTCCCCTCCAGACCCTTGCCCATCCTCATGTCCTCCCCTTTAGATACTCTCTAATGGTTTTAGATCTTTTTTTTTATATTGTGGCACCCAAAACTGCTCCCAGGACTCGAGGTGAGGCTGCACCAGCTCTGAGCACTGTCCCAGCCAGGTTGGACAGGGCTTGGAGAAACCTGGGATTGTGGAAGGTGTCCCTGCCCATGGCAGGGGGTGGAATGGGATAAACTTCAAGGTCCCCTCTAACCCAAACAATTTTATAAATGTGTGTGGTCAGGGTCAGGGGTTTTTTAGTAGCAAAGGTTTGAAATACCAAGATTTGAAGCTCATTATAAAGGTCACTGTGCAGCTGATGTGCAGAGCCCTTTGGAGTCACCAGCCTAAAGTCTGATGGCAAATAATCAAGACATTCCTAGAGGATTAATGCACTATTAATGTGCAGGGTACATCATAAGAAACCTTTTCCAGAAGGGAAAGCCCAGTTTCAAAGTCACCAGCCTGTCACTACATTTCCCCCTAGCTTTTCAGTTATTTCCCTCATTTCTTGCCACTGCCCTCATTTCCTTGGGATGAGTTGCAGGGGGCTGCTCCTTTTCTCTTGTGCAAAGAGGATACTGAGCCGACCTTGGAAAAAATCCTGAGAGACCCTGTAAAAAAATACATGTCCTTGGTGTTAGATGACACAATGCTTGTTTTGTTGAAAAATGCTCTTTAGAGCCTCTCATCTGGCCTAGAAACATATTTTTATTTAACTCTTTCTTTTTAAAAGGAAATCTGTGATTCTTGCATGCCTTTGTGGTGGGAGAAATAGTGAAAGTGTGGATGTATTACCCAGCTTGCTTCTCACTGAGTGCAGGGAACTAGGATTTCACCTCCAACATCACCCCGTGCTGTCTGGAGGTGGTGACATCCAAGGAGTTGAGGGGGGGAGGTTTTCAGCATATGTTACAGTCAGAAGTGTGTTCAGCAGGAGCAAGGGAGTTGCTTTGCCAGGAAACATTGCAGGAGACCAGGATGTCCCACCTGAAGAGCCCCTCCTTCTTAATTAAAACCTTTTCCTGATAAAGAATTCAAATTTGGCAATACTGAAATATTCTGTGATCTAAGTTCTGGCTTTATAAGAGGACTATTAGCAGGAAAATAAAGTGGGACAAGGGAAATCTCCCAGGGTGACAATGTCATTCATGTGTTTTCAGATTCAAAGACTGGAGATTTTGCATTTTTAAAATAATTTTAATTTGGAAAGTTTTCCCCATTTCAGCAGTGTCAGTACCCTATGTCCCCAAAGACCAAACTTACACATTTCCTTGCAGATTAAATGAGCCATTACTCAAGTCAAGCTCGTTGGACAGAGCTTCCAGTGCTGTGGAAAGGCAGCTCAAGCAGAGAGCTCCTCTTGTCCCTCACAGGCCTGAGCACAGCAGGGTCACTTAGGACCTGTTGTGACATTTTGGGTCATTGAGCTGCCCTCGGGACGGGGCAGAGGTTGATGTTTGCTGTGCATCCATGGAAAGCTGCGCACACCTATCCTGTCCTTATCCAGCTGATCTGGAAAACCCATCTCCCTGGTGATTTTAGGAAGGCCCTTGTGGGATCTTGCCCGCCTTTGAGTGGCTGCCAAGGTAGGAGGAGCAGCTCAGGGACAATGTGATGTACACAACCTGCCTGCAGCCTGAGCGCTCCTCCAGCACCGCCTTCATTCCTGGTCTTCTTTCTTGGTGCCTTCAACCCAGCTTCCAGTGAGAGAAAGCACATCAGTAGTCAGGAAATGAAGCTTTGTCAACATGCAGAGTTACCAGTGAGAAGGAGAAAATTACTGGTTCAAAACTCCACCCCTTATTATTTGGGAAGAGAAAACGTTTACTTCACGATTTTTCCCTCACACTCCAAGCCATGCTCTGCCCCGCTCCCTTTTCTGTGTCTCTGCCTTGGCTTTCCAATAACCAGTATTTATCTCTCACCTTCCAGATTTTAGGAGCAGGAATTCCCAGTGAAACATGGATTTGGCTCAGAGCTCTTCAATCCAGTCTGCCTGGTGCAACGTATGATGGATGAGAGCCAGCAAAGCTGAGAGCATGGCTAAGGTGGATCTGCCTGGATTTATTTCCCTCTTCTGTGCTTTGCTTTCTGTTTCTCCTGCCCCACAGCTGCCTGAACCCAGCCAGGTTTTAATGGGGAGACAGCAGTGAGCCAGGGTTGCTTCATGAATCAGGGGGAGCTGAAATTCTGCAGCACTGAAGACCATTTTCAAAGGCAATTTCATGGACTATTTTTTTCCTGATTCCAAGTGGTGTCTGGCCACATTTCTGCATGGAGCTCATCTAGGACACCCTGCCAAGCCTGAGATGTGAGGCCAGGCCAGTACCACCCACTGCTCTCAGCTGTGTGATGCTCCACTGCAAGCCGGAGGAAAACAGAAAGGGAAAAAAAGCCACGGGCTTTGGTGCCTCCTTCCTTTCCAAGGAGATTCTGATGGGTGGCTGCATTGCACAGCTTCAGAGAGCACGTCCTTGAAAATTACAGCTCTTAACTCTATTCTGCCTTCCTACGCAGTGGTTTGGGATCTACAAATATTTTTCTGTTGCTAAAAGGAGAGGAAGGATCACAAGGTTATCAGCTGCATTCAGACACTTCCCGCACTGTTCCTTTGTGGAGAAGGACACTCAGAGAGCCCAATTTTCTGATTTGGCATCCCATACAAGGAGAAGACTCTTCCAAAAATGGATGGGAACTGAAATTGTGAGCACCATTATCCGTATTTTTATCTCAACTGGGGATCCTGGGCGGATGGGAAGTGGGGTTGGCCCAGAGGAGGTTGAGCTGCTGCTCTGATTAAAGAGCCCCCACAAATGACAGGGCTTTGAAAGGACCAGCACAAGTGGCCATGGGAGCTGCAACCCAGACCAACCCTCCTGTGTCCCCAGTGCCTGGAGCTCACCCGCTCCATCCTCCAGCACAGGTGCAGTGAGAGGTTGGAGATGTTTCCATGTGGCAACAAACTGGGGGCATTTAGTGCAGGGAGCACAATAACCAGCTCAGTTATTACCCAGTTGATGAGGTGAACTCCTGTGTGCTCACTCCAGTTCATCTGCTTGGCGAACTGGGAGCATTTCCTGGTTCATGAATCTCCAGTGAGCAGCTGGGGATGTCTGTGGGCACGGGCTCGTTCCTATTTCAGCTGCAGACATTAGTGGGGTAAAGAACGAGCAGAGCCAAGGCACCAGCCACTGGTGTGGAGCCAGAAATTGCTTCTCAGGACGCCTCTGGAAGCCAAATTGCTTCCCAGCACAGTTGTGATAACAGTGCTGCAGCAAATGCCATTTAAATACAATTCCCTGCTAATGCAGGGGAGGGATGAGGGAATACATAAACCAAATAATTAACACTGCCTGGATGGCTCCAGTTCTGTGTGTGGAAGGACAAGAGGGAAGTAAACAGTGGGGTGGAAGAGGACAGCTTTTCCTTGTAATTGTAAATCTTAATTTGTTCTTTAAGGAAGGATCAAAATGACATTAAATTGAATGCCAATTGATTTCAAAAGGGTTTGAATTGATTTCTGGAAACTATTGCTAGTTAAAATTGCCAGGGAAAGCCCATCAAGACTGATATCTTTACAGCCACTATGGCTGACAGAGATGGGAACTCCTTTCTGGAAATAAATTAAAATATTTCTGTACTATAAAATGGAAAGAAAACTGCTGCCTCCTAAGGAGGGACAAACCTTTTGTAAGGTGGCTTCATAAATATTAAACCAGCCATTTCATTTTTTTATGTTTTAAAACCTTTTCTCAAGTCTCCCCAGCTTTCCTGGAGCCCAGGCTCTTGTGAAGGGTGTGGAGGAAGTGATGTGGGAGGGGAAGCCAGGGTTTCTGACATGCAGGATTTCTGACATGCAGGGTTTCTGACATCCTGCTGAACCTAAAGGATGTGGTAAATCCAGCCCTAGCACTGGATTCTCCCGAGACTGCCCAGTGCTGGACAAAGTGCAGGTCTGGGTACAGAAACTGGTGCTTGGAGCCAGGAATCCCAGGGCCCGTAGACCTCCAGGGATGAGCATGGTCTGCCGAGGAGATATGAACCTCTGTGTCAGTGGAAAATGAAAGGATTTTAAAGGACAGTGTGTGCTCCCGTCCATGGCAGTTTTCCATGAGAATTTGATCATCACCTGCATGTTCCTTCAGTACTGAAGTATTGTTTTTCTCCACTGAAGACCTGGTCTGTTAGAGAATTCCCAGCTAGCTTAGAAATTCCCAAATTCTGCTCACCACAAGCAGCATTATGGAGCTTCTCCAAGGAACTCCTTCCCTGGCCTCTGGGGTTTGTTGGGAGCTGTGCAGTGTGGATACAGCTCTGGCAGGCTGCACACAAATCCCCAAACACTGAAACCAGTGAATTTTGGAGTTGTTGGCTCCATGGTTTGGCAGTGTGGAGGATGACCCGGTGAGTAAGGATGAGATATTTAAATACCTGTTCCTTAATGAGGTCCATCCTTCCAAACAGGCACAGAATGGTTCTTAGGGGAGGATTTTATTCCCTCAACAGCAAAAGCAACACGACACATATTTAATATTCCTTCTTATTAATATCACATCTTCTAACAGGCAAATCCTGTCAGCTTATTATCAAACTTGCAGCTCCTCTGACTGAGCAGGAACAAGATAAGTCAGAGAGGTCAGGGCTGTGTGCCCAGGAGAGCAGCTCACGCTTTAAGAAACCCTTTTCTTCATTTCCTCAGCCTTTACCTCATATTTGTAAATGACTCATTTGCTGTGTGTGGCTGATATCATATTTAATAACTCTCCTTGCCCTGGTTTACATGGCACCCACAGCCCTCCTAGCCATGCAGCATCACGGGAGACCTGGCACTGCCAGGATTAACATTGCAAATTCCTTGGAAAACCCAGTCTCACTTCACTGGAGTCTCCTAAGGCGATTTGCCCTACAAATCCCTATTACAGTGCACTGGTAATGCTCTCTGAGGCTAATTGTTCTTCCTCTGTTAGTGGGAACAATGTGCCCAGCCTTATGTTAAAGAAGCAGAACACATTTATTGAATCCCTCTGCCAAGTGCTCTGTCATTTTCCTGCCTTTGATGGGAATTAAGAGCCTGCAGTCCTTGAGGCAGGGCATGACAGAGCACATTTTGTGAGCTCATCTGCCTGTCCTTACACGGATGTGGCCAGCTGGGCTGTGAGCATGTCCCTGGCAGGCACAGCCCTTCCCCAGGCTGGCCCTCCATGGAGTTTCATGGGCTCCCAAAACACTCCTCACACCACACTGGGAAAGTCTGAGCTGCCCTGGGTCAGCCAGAGTGGGATCACAGCAGGGATTAAAGCATCAGCTTCTCTTCTCTCATGGCAATGAGTTCTTTTTCCACTTTTGTACCAAAGGATTCCCCTCATTCCAGGCAAGAGCTTGATCTTGGATGCATGGAAGACTGGGAGGCCTGGTCCTTGGTCATTCTTTGTCCATGGCTGGAACTGATTTTCCAATTCGGTTCTGGGATAAGAAAGGAATATCAAGAACCCTGAAGGTGTTTGATCAAAAGTCTGTGAAGAATCAGGGCTCCTCTGAGCACACTCAGTCTGCCAACCCAGGGTTTTCCCATGAGATCTGCTGGTCCTGCTGGCAGCCTGGCAGTGGGGCCGCACTGGTTCAAACTGGGACATCCATGGAACCTCTGTAGGTTCAGCAGTTGTTGGGATAACACAGTGAACAGGCAAGCCAGGAAGGGAGCAACCTGAGTGTGGCCTTTGAGGCCTCAGCCCTGCTGCATTTGTCTGCCCTTTTGGTAATTAAATGCATTCAATTAACACACGGTGAGAGTGTCCTGGTATTGATGAGGGTTCCTGTTTGTGCTGCTGTTCTGGGAATCAGTGATGCAGACCCCTGAGGTGAGAGAAAAACCTTCAGTTGCCTTCCTGCTGCTGGATGGGGCCCAAGTTCCAAGTAAACCAAAGGGAGAGGAAGACATGGGAAAATGGAAGGAAAAAAACCAGGAGATGGACAAAAGGTCTGTGTCATCACCATTAGGAGATACTGCCCCTGGAAAGCTGTCCTGCATGGCACAGAGGAGCTGAGGCAGGACTTGACGTGGACAAGGCTCCTAAATCCTGTCAGTGTGACCACAGTGTCATTTTGGCACTCAGGTGTGATGCTGCCTCCTGTCCACAGGCAGCTGCAGGGAGCTCCAAAAAAACCTCCCCTTTAAGACAAATGATCTGGAGAGGCCCCAGCTCCTTCCAGCATCCTGGGCAGGATGAGCCCCACTGACCCCTGGCTGTCCCCAGCAGTGCCTCCTGTCCTCACCACCTGGAAAAGTGTCTGTCACTGCTGGATTCTGCACAGGCTGAGGGGAGTCAGGTTTACAGGAGAAGATAAACAAGGATATGGGGGAAAGAAGGGATGCTTGTGCAGCCTGTTTAGCAAAAAATTCTCTTGTGGAGAAGAGGAGAGGCTGATGTTCAGGGGGGAAATAAACCCCGTGGAGGAGAGGTGATTTAAACCACAGATCAAGAACAAACTGTTCAAGTGTAGGTTTTAATTGCAAGTGAGGAGATTCCTTGATACATGATAAGGGAAGTTCTTTAACAGCCTCCCCTGGGGAGCACAGGAAAAGCCACTGCTTTCAAGGCAGAGTTTAATAAGCTGGTGTGATGGCAATCACAGGGAAAAGGACTTGACAATAGAGGAGACTCCTTCAGTCCCCCTCTTACTACATTCTTATCTCTGCCCTTCCCTTGATAGTAACGGGCTTTCTTCATTTAATTAGCATGTTATTCATTAGCACGATTACAGTGAAAATGGGAGCCAGCCCTGGCTGGGCTGCTGGCCCCACCACCCTCTGCTGCACACCCTGGAGAAGCCAGAGATTGCTGAATTCCATGGCTGAACAACACTTAAAGTCAGTAAAGAAAAACAATGTTCAGGTCAGTCCCAGGATCTCAGACACTCTTTAGACTGGGTCGTGCTGCAGGTTGAAGGATCATGCACAGGAGGGAAGATTTGAGGGAGTTAGGAAGGTTGATGTACTGCAGATGTGTAACAGGCATCCTGTGTCAGGGGAAGTTCATTTCATAGGGCTCATTAAGCGTTTTTCAGTAATTTTTGGGCTACTCTCCCTGGCACCTGTTATTGGTACCTTGTACCTTGGAGGTTGGTGGGACATAACTCAGGGGAGATGACAAGAAAGATGGAGAGGAATTATTGACAAGGGCCTGGTGAGACAGGACAAGGAGGAATGGCTTCAAACTCAAAGACAGCAGGGGTAGGTGAGATACTGGGAGGAAGTTCTGTGCTGTGAGGGTGGGCAGGCCCTGGCACAGGGTGCCCAGAGCAGCTGTGGCTGCCCCTGGATCCCTGGCAGTGTCCAAGGCCAGGTTGGACATTGAGGCTGGAGCAGCTTGGGACAGTGGAAGTGTCCCTGCCATGGCAGGGGCGGCACTGGATGAGTTTTAAGGTCCCTTCCAACCCAAACCACTCTGGCATTCTGTGATTCCCAGTGCTGTCCACAGAGGGCCCAGCTCAGCCATCACAGACGGGCCACAGAGGTGCCCTGCAATCCTTAGATCATGAAATCCAGCCAGAGGCCTCTTGCCTGGTGTGCTGGGCCGAGCAGCAGTGCCACCAGAGCAGTGGCAGTGCCACAGCAGTGCCACCAGAGCGCTGGCAGTGCCATCGCTGTGTCACCAGAGGGATGGCAGTGCCACCGCAGTGTCACCAGAGCACTGGCAGTGTCACAGCAGTATCACCAGAGGGATGGCAGTGCCACAGCAGCATCACCAGAGCGGTGGCAGTGTCACAGCAGTGTCACCAGAGCACTGGCAGTGTCACAGCAGTGTCACCAGAGGGATGGCAGTGCCACAGCAGTGCCACCAGAGCAGTGGCCGTGTCACAGCAGTGTCACCAGAGGGATGGCAGTGCCACAGCAGTGCCACCAGAGCAGTGGCAGTGCCACGGCAGTGTCACCAGAGGGATGGCAGTGCCACAGCAGTGCCACCAGAGCAGTGGCAGTGCCACAGCAGTGTCACCAGAGGGATGGCAGTGCCGCAGCAGTGCCACCAGAGCAGTGGCAGTGCCACAGCAGTGCCACCAGAGGGATGGCAGTGCCACAGCAGTGTCACCAGAGCAGTGGCAGTGCCACAGCAGTGCCACCAGAGCGCTGGCAGTGCCACCGCAGTGTCACCAGAGGGATGGCAGTGCCACAGCAGTGCCACCAGAGCGCTGGCAGTGCCACCGCAGTGTCACCAGAGGGATGGCAGTGCCACAGCAGGACTCTGGCGTGTGAAGGTGCCAGCGATTCCCGCAGAGAGGAAGGCGCAGAGCCCGTGGTGCCCCCACGGGTGGCAGTCCCCAGCTGGCAGCCCCGGGCTGTAAGACGCAGCAGAAATGAGCCGTGCTGTGCTCTGGTCTCAGGGCAGCCCCTGCTGAGCTCTGACCCAAGGCCCCTCTGCGCTCCTTGAGCAGCGCCGTGCTGGGAATGGCCTCACATCCCGTTGTGCTCAGCAGCCACGGCGTGTGCTGCTGTTTCTCTGGAAAAACGCTCCCTCCTGCCTCAGCCAGGCCAGGATCCCTGCCTGGAAAAATGGCTTTCTCCTGAGCGTTTGTTATCTGCAGCTGCATGAGACTGTCGGGCTGTTCAATTAAAGAGCCCGTTTTCCCATTAAGTGTCTCCTCAGACAAATGGGAAGTGTATTTAATGCTCGCTCAGGATGAAGCCAGCGTGTTTCTCCTGCTGTTTTACACTTTCTTCTTCGCAGGGATTTGTCGTCTCTGACTGTTCGAATACCTTGAAGTTCCCCAGCATTTACCATCAGGGAAAGGTAACAAGTGTGGTGACAAAGAGTGAGTGCCAGATGAGCCTGGGAAAATGGATGGCTTTAATAGATGTTACTGAGGCCCTTTTGCACCGTGCCTGATGCTGAGCAACCTCCCCATCCATCACCCTCACTCTGCCTGAGGAGAGCACAGCAGCCAGCCTTCACCAGACCTTTCCTCCCCTGCTCCTATCAGGCAAAGTGCTGGCCTGGCTCCCTCCCCTCTCCCTCTCGGAGTTTGGAAAAGGCAAAATAAGCAACAGATCCCCTATCTCAGCTTGATGCTTTTTGTTAATGTGCCCTGAGAATCAGCTTCTTCCTGCCAATGGTACCTTGCTGTACATTAATACAAGAACTGATAAAGTGTGCTCTGAGCCTTTACTTTGCTTTTTTTCCCCCTCCCTTGTTTCTTCAACAGTGTTTCCCCGTGAATCAAACAGCTGAGGAAAATGATGTAGATTTTTGCCTGTATAAAAATACTTTGCCTGAAATATGAGTTCCACGTTGGGCTGATGCATTAATCCTTGTCTCCTGGACAGCAATAATCACTCTCTGTTGTTTTTCAAGCTGCAGCTCAGCACTTCAGCTCTTTCCACTCACCTTTCAGCAAGTTTGGTGTCAGCCCTAAAATGGGGAAGGGAGGACGAGGAGGGCAGAGCTCCTCAGGGTCTGATCCTGCTCTGGCCTACACTGAAGGTGTGTACTGAGTAACTGGGGTAAAAGCAGCCTCAGACTCCACTGTTCCATAATTTCCCATCTCATTCCTAAACCAGCCTTGTCTAAAGAGCAGAGGGATTTGTGTGGGACCATTCTGCCTCGGATGGACTGAGCAAGGCATGGTGGGACCATTCTGGCTCCTTGGGACTCACCAGACTTGATGGGACCAGCCCGGCTTGCTTGGACTGACCAGGCATGGTGGGAGCAGCCAGACCCCTCTTCCCTGCCCATGACTGGGAGCTGGAACCCAATGGTCTTTAAGGCACCCCACACCAGTCTGTGGTCCCGTGATTCCTGAGCTCTGTGTGCAAAGGGCAGCTGTTCCTCTTGGCTGGGACAGGGCTCCTGGATGTTTGCATCAGCAGGGAATAAAGAGCAAGTGAAGTTCAAGCTGCTGTGTGATGGGATGCTCCAGCCCCTGAGACCTGCAAGCACCAGCACTTCCCCCACTGTGCTGCCCATCTTGTGCTGGGGGGGGTTAGGGCTGACGTGAGAGGAGTCCTGGGGGCACTCAGTGCCTCTGTGCTCTGAGATCAGCCCCAGCTCTTCAGTAAAACAAGTCCTGATTTATCCCTGTGGACAAATAACTGAGCTTAAGACTCCATCACTGTCAGGTGTGAGTCACTTCCCGTACAAGAGGCAGTAAAACCCTTTACAGCATTTGCTCAGCACAAATCCTGTTCTTGCCCTTGCAGCAGTGGATTTATGTCCTCTGCCCCATGGGGGCTGTGCCGGTCACTTCAGC
Source organism: Cinclus cinclus (assembly GCF_963662255.1). NCBI lineage: Eukaryota > Metazoa > Chordata > Aves > Passeriformes > Cinclidae > Cinclus > Cinclus cinclus. Next base: position 3,040,593 of record NC_085063.1, read on the forward strand.
CCTGCTGAGGGGCTCTTGGGGATGAAATGTCACTGTCTCATCCTGGGTGTCTCACTCCCAGCAGAACCACTACTCCTTCCTTGTCCTTGGTAGCCTATAGATCCAAAAATGGGGAAGATTTGTCTCAAAGCAGTTCTGCTTTGGCTGAAATGGAAATGAAGCTGACAACCACCAAGAGGGTGCCTTAAGGATGGACCACACTTTTCCCAAACTTTCAGTTTGAAATACTGATTTCCTGCTTCGTCCTCCATGGGTGTTACCAGCTGGAATTCCACTCTGCTATTAGCAGAAAAGGGGGGGAAAGGGGTTCCAGGATGAGGGGATGTAAATTCTTGCACCTCCAGGATGCAAAGAATCTGCCAATCGAATTCCACAAGAGGAAATTTCTGACTGGTGCTGCTGTCACCAAAATCATGGGGATAAATAAGACTCCTCTTACTCTCTTTTCAGTGTTGCAGAGTCAGGCATCCCATTATTCTTGACCAAGGTTTGTTTGTGTGTGTGGCTGACAAAGTTCTGGCCTCCACACCAACACAAAACATTTCAATTATTTATACATCTTTAACAAACAAAGAACTGTTTGGTTGGTTCTAAATTACATAATCCTCTTTATTAATTAGCATTCTATTCTCTGTTGGTTCTCTGCGATTCTCCCTCTTTATGCTAATCTGGCCCACATTCTGTGGTCCTTTTGTTATGAGTCTTTTTCTCACAAGGGGACTCTCCAACTTTTCATGCCTTAATCTCCTCTGTATCTTCTGGTTACTGCAATTTCTTTGAAGGGCCATAAATTTAAGATTTCAGATGCCCAATCTTTAAATCCCTTTGGCTTTGTTTATTGAAACTTATCAGGGTTAGTTTTAACACCTTTAAGGTTTCAATGATTTAATGATCAAAATATCATTAAGACTCTGTGAAAAAAATTAAATAGTGCTGTCTAAAAGTGGGGAATTCTTACAGTTGATTTAAACAACTGATTAGAAGTTAGTTAGGGTTGTTATATCATTCCCAACACTACCAGTGCCATAAACTTGCAGAAACACCAGGAAGATTCTTAACCATGTCAGCAGCTGGAAACCTGAGGGGTTACCCTGGTGTTCTCCTGTATCCTCTAGGACCATGTCTCCCATAGCATCTGGCCTTGAAAGCAAGCACACGGAGGGACAAAGGGACCGAAGAGAGATGCCCCTGAAGGGGACAAAGCCTGGCAGCCCAGGATCCCAGACAGCCCAAAAGTCTTGGAGTGTTCTGCCACCCTCAGGTCCTCTGCCTCTCTTCAGGCAGATGGACTCCTCAGGGGACGGTGAGATATTATTAATGTGTGTGTGGATTTTTGGGTTTGTTTTGGTAGAGTTTCCTTCCTGAGACTGTAGGTCAGGACTGGGGAGAGCAGCTCTTCATCCCTGTGCCCCAGCAAGGGCTTTGCACTGGGGCTGCTGAGGAGGGACAGCTTTCCCTGAGGACACGTGGGGGTGGCAGCACATGGAACTGGAGCATCCCTCCTCTTCACACCAGCTGTGGGGTGCAAGGAGAGAGGGAGGGATAAATCACACAGCCAGCGGCAACCTGGCACCATTGTGTTTTCACCCCTGGCTCTCATTCCTTCTGCTTCATGACACCTAAGCAAATTTTACCCATTCCATCCATCCTTACTTTGTTTCTCCATCTTTCCTCTGCAGTCAGTGTGGAAAAGTGGGATTTTTCTTGTACCGGGGGTTTGCTCGGGCAGGAAAACTTCAGCACTTGCAGGGCTGAGTGACCCCCACCCTGTGACAGACCCCAGTGACCAGCAGGGCTGGCCTGGGGGGATTCCACCTGCTGCAGCCTGGCTGGTCTTCACAGCAGCCCCAGCTCCCCCTTCCTAGAAACTCTTTCCTGACCTCACCTTTGTTTCCTCTGCCTTCCTTTGCTTGCTGGCTTGGTGCAAGAAGTGCTTGTTTGAGGTCTCCCAGTACCTGAACTTTACTAGGATTGCTGGGAGCATCTCTTGAGGTTTTGAAAGACTCCTTCATTGTCAGTAGAGTTAAATCTTGCTACCTGCAAAGCCCTATTTAGATGATTGTTGTCACTGTTGTTGTGAACACACTGCACAAACCTGCAGCATTTTCAGCATGGCTGAACTTACCAGTGGCATGTTCAAAATTTAGTGGTAGCAGTAATGGTAGACAGAGATCCTCAGTATTGGGTCAGTCCAAATTGGAGAGTCTAAATAAGAAGATTTTTGCTTAGATTAACATTTTAGAAACAGTTATAGAAAAAATGCAGCTATTCCTTCCAGGAGGCAAGAGGCAGAAGCAACATCATTATTATTACTGGTCTCAGTGCAGCTCTTTTCCCTCAAAGCATCAGCCTGTTCCCTCCTTGGTTCATTTGCTTTTAATTTGGTCTGGAATCACAGGGCCACCAGAGAAAGCTCCGAGAACCCCCCTTCTGCTGTGGCTTTATGTTCACCTGCTGACTGTTTTAATATCTCAAGCATTTCTTCTCTAGAATTTTATAAATGCATTGACTTTCCTGGTATTATCAGCTGATCAAATCCTGTTCCTGTGCCAGACAGAGCAGGCAGCTCCTTCTCCTTCTCCTTCTCCTTCTCCTTCTCCTTCTCCTTCTCCTTCTTTCTCCTTCTCCTTCTCCTTCTCCTTCTCCTTCTCCTTCTCCTTCTCCTTCTCCTTCTCCTTCTCCTTCTCCTTCTCCTTCTCCTTCTCCTTCTCCTTCTCCTTCTCCTTCTCCTTCTCCTTCTCCTTCTCCTTCTCCTTCTCCTTCTCCTTCTCCTTCTCCTTCTCCTTCTCCTTCTCCTTCTCCTTCTCCTCCTCCTTCTCCTTCTCCTCCTCCTTCTCCTCACCAGGGTAGGGTGTATTTCCATCCCCTGTAGCTCTGCTATCAAGTGCTGTTTTCCTAGGACAGGCTTGGGATGAAATCAGAATTCCCTGCCTGGAGCCCACACAGACATCCTGCTGCTGCTGTGCCAGGGAGGAGGGCAAGAAAGCCCAGGCCAGGCAGGAGAAGTCCTTGGCAGATGCTGTCACTCAGCTGGTCACTGGCAGGTCAGGGAAGCTGCTCCTGCAAGATTTCATAGAAACACAATTTGTCTCCTGGCTCAGCAAAATAGGTTCAATATCACTCAACATTTTGTGTCAAGGAGGAGCTTTGAAGCTTGCTCAGGACATCCAGTTCCACATTTACTGCAGAGTATGAACAAGCGATGGATGCCACCATCAGCCTTTATTGCTGCATTCCAGCTGTGCCCAAATACCTGTGCCCACATGCCAGAGCCTCTGTTCACAACTCCAGGCACTGTCCAAGGGTGATTTTTTGGGTAGGAAATTTTGTAGTTGGTGTTTGGCCTTATGCAAGATGAAAACCAAATCTGGTGCATTATCTCAGCTCATTTCCTGGCAGGTTGAGTTCCATGTGAGTAATGTATGTCCAGAGGCAGGGAATGGCTGTGGTTGGAAAAGGAGCCATGACTGGTCCTGACATGGAATCATGGAATGGTTTGGGTTGGAAGGAACCTTAAAAACCCTTCTAGTTCCACCCCCTGCCATGGGCAGGGACACCTTCCAGCATCCCAGGGTGCTCCAAGCCCCATCCCACCAGGCCTTGGACACTTCCAGGGGTGGCGATTCCATCTGGCAGGGCTGGGGCACAACCCTGCCATCCATTGATTCCATTTGTTGGAGTGGAATGTGGAACAGGAAATACCCAAAATACAATTTCTAGAGGATCTGAAGTTCCTTACAGTAACTCTCAGAGCTGTCTGGAACATATAATCCTGGGGGAATTTCTGTAGTTTCAAAACCAGCAAATGGCCCTCTTTGACTCACAAATTACATGTCAAGTCACCAACTTCCCTTCAATTTGGAGCTTGAACAAGACCTCTTTACTTTTAAAAGATGGTTAAATGGTGAAATAGGTGGTTAAATAAGTGGTTAGTGGTTAGTAAATGGTTTAATAGCTGGCTTTAAATAGTTCTTTTAATTGAGGCTTTTTAAAATTCATGTGCATATAGGAAAAACAGAGTTTTTTCTTAGAAAACATTGAAAAAAAAATCTTTTTCTAATTTGACTTTATATTGTGGTTAGCATCATTGAAGAAGTGAATTGACTATGTCCCTCTCCCCTGAACAGTTTAGGTTTCAGTAACTGGAATTTACTGTGCATGGAAAAGCTTCAGGTGGATCCAATCAGGTTTCTATAAGAAAGAGCCAAGTAAAACTTTCTAATTTTTAACAATAAATTCTCAGTGATGTGAGTTTTGAATGTAGCTCCTCTCCAGATTCAGAAGTGTGTTTATGGGATGTACAGAAGCCAGCAGACAGAATATTCTCTCTGAAAGCTGCTCACCTCAGCAGGAATATTTCACATCCAAAATGAACAAGGAGAGAAGAATAGCCTGAAATTGCCAAGTGTTTTGTGCATTGTTTTCTGCTTTAATGTGGGATTTAGGGATTTCTTATTCCGTTTTCTGAGCTGAACAGAGCTAAAGAGTTTAAATCTTTTAAGTTTTAGGTCTTTGATGATGTTTGGTCATCAGTTGAACCCTGACTACTCCAGGTTGATACTTTGATTTTGTCCAGGCTTAAAAGAATTTGGATAAAGGCAGAAAGTTTCTTTCTAGAAAAGAGAAACTTTACTTTTTGAAAAAGCCTCACAATTTCCACTGGAGATGGAAAGTGCAAGTTTTTAGATTTTTGTAGCAAAATTATTTCTTGCCAACTACAGTTGACCATTGCTATTATTATTATTATTATTATTATTATTATTAACTATTTTTCTTCCTTCAAGACATTTATTTGCAAAATCCTTCTGGTATTTTAGAGCTCTCAAACACAAGCATAATTTTCTGAAATTAAGACTAAAATAAAATATCAGATCATTCAACTGACTTGGTTTCATATTTTGTATTTTCTGGACTCCCAGACCTAACTCTTTGGAAATCCACACAGCCCTTGAAATATCTACTAAGAGAAGAAGATGGGTTGAGAAAAAAATCCCATGAAGTGAAATCCAAGGAGGGAGAACAAAATAAAGCTCAAAAATTATGTTCCTTTTCCCCTCTTGATTCCCTCAGTCACCTGAGAGCCTCAGATTCCCCTACAGGGAGAAGGAAATGCAGTTATCACTCTGCTCTGGCACAGCAAAGGCTAAACCAAAGTGGTTTAACACAGAAACCTGAATAATTTGCACAATACGAGAGCAGGGCTTTGAGGATGCTCCAGCAAGGGCAGCACCTGAAGTGAAGTTCAGGAAAAATTACTTTCCTTTAAGATTTTATAGGCCTTATTGTAAACAGCAAGTAACAAATTTATTTTTAAAATTATGAAAAAAAAGAATGCCAGGAACCACTTAAGTCAGCTGGAATATTTCTCCCCTGATAACTCCCAAGTTATTTATTTTCCCATGGTTCTGCCTAACTGTGGCCCTGCAAGGAAACAGCCCCAGCTGCTCAATAAATAATAACGCCACAGAATTTTAAAACAAGAAACTATTATTAAAGTTACAAATCTTTGTGGTCTTTATATCGTTAATAAAACATTTATCTATTAATAATGGATATTGTTTCTAGCCAACTCCTGCTTTAAATGGGAAGAAAACTGACATAAAATGAATGGCCATTGGAAAATTGCCAATATTTCCCTGCCCTCCCCAGCCAAGGCTGACAAAAGCAGTTCCATTGATAAACTGCTCATCATTTACAGAGGTTTAAAAATTTTAAGAGCCCGACGTAAATTGAGGGCTCTGTGCTTGGCCTTGGGGCCGTGAGCAGCTGGAATGAATCGGGAGAGTGGGCAGGAGCAGGAGCTGTGGCTGCAAGTCCTGCACGTGTGGTGTGAAAGGGCACTGGGCACATCAGGCCAGATGTGCACCTCCATGTGCAGCACTCCAGGACACCTCTGGGGCAGCTCCACCTGCGGTGTTTGGGAGCTGGAGGGATCCTAAAGGAATACAAATGTGTCATGAAGAGACCGATGGTAATTTCTGAGTGGCGAGAGAATGAAAATATGGATATGGGGTAGGCATAGATGTGTGAGTTTGTATTTTTATATTTTTGTATCTTTCTATGTTTCTGTTCTTTTAGTTTTATATTTCTACATGGTTAGATTTTTCTAATTTTAGAGTATTTATTTTTTTTATGGGGGGGTGTTGCATATTATTATTTTGGGATTTATTTATTTGGGGTTGGAGATGAAGGAAAGGTTCTTCCCTCAGCCAGAGGGTGCTGGGCACTGCCCAGGCTCCCCAGGGAACGGGCACGGCCCCGAGGCTGCCAGAGCTCCAGGAGTTTGGACAGCAGTGCCAGGGATGCTCAGGGTGGGGTTCTTGGGGTGTCTGTGCAGGGCCAGGAGCTGGGCTGGATGATCCTGTGGGGCCCTCCCAGCTCAGGATATTGCAGGATTCTGTGATGTGTGTCTACGTGGGTGTATATAACTGTGAATCCTGGAATGGGAGTGATGGGCCAGGGAAGTCCATTCCCAGCTGTGTCCCTTGAAGATGTGGAAAATAGACAGGAATTTCCTTTCTCCTTAGCTGGGACATATTTTCCAGGGGCCTCTTTTGAGGCAGGCTTGGCAGCTGCAGTGAGCCCCATCAGTTCTGTGCTTCTGGACACAGGGAGTGTCCCCAGGCACCCATCCCAGTCCCTGCTCCCTCCCATGCCCATCTGTCCTGCTGGCAGTGTCCCTGTCACCGCAGTGGGGCAGGGCCATATGGCTCCTATGATTTCCCAGGAAATGGGGCAATGTGGGAAGTGCAGTGTTCTGGGGATGTGTGTGCACAAGGAAGACTGAAATACCCTGGACAGGCAGGAAAACTCAGGGAAACTCAAATGTCCTCACCCAGGGGAGCTGGGACCTGCTCTGGGTTGTCCTGCACCCATGATGCCTTTTTGGGCTTACCTGAAAACACAGGCCAGACAGAACCAAGGCAATAAAAAGCAGTTCAATTTACTGAAGAGCCTTCAGGTACATTTTGGGCAGACAAAGCCCCTCCAGGGGCTGCACCCAGAAATGGACAATGGGTCACAGGTTTTCACACTTTTATAAGTTTGGTCCATTGGCATATTGGGGGTTAATCTTCCAATTACAGCTTCAGGTAATGAAGTCATTTACCCCAAGTTTGTTCCTCCCAACTCACTTTTGTTTCCATCTCTCAGGGCCTGAGGCAGTGGGGTGTCCTTGATTCCCAGCCTAGAGAGGAATTGTTGTGTCTGCCCAAAATGGGAAAGCAGCAGCTGACACTGGATATGGAGTTGAGAGTTCTACACTAAAGAATTGCAGGATTACAAATATATGGAAAATAGAAATGCTAAAACCCTAAGGCATCACCCTCTCCCCACGGCTGTGGGAGCAGGGTCTGCCGTGCACACACTCAGCACTGAGTGCTCCACGTACATCCCTGAACCCCAGGATTTATGGGATGGAGATGGGATTGGTGATTATCCCTCCTCTCCTTTGACAGAAGCCCCTTCCTGCACAGCCCAGGCCAATCCTGCTGGAGGTACTGGTGACACATCCCAGGGTTGCTCCTTCCTTTTAATGAGTTGGAGCTGTTGGAGTGTCCTGCCCTTTCTGGCTGCACAGGAACATCCATCCCATTGTCTGGGAGGGATAATTGCAGAGGGCTGGCAGCCCTGCACTCAAAATAGCAGCCTGACCCAAATGAGAACATTTCCCATGTGGCTGAAAGTGTCTTGTTTTCTCTCTCAGAAAAAAAAATAGGAATGGGGGGAAATACGTATTCTTAAGAAATGTTCAAGTGTTGGTTTTGAAGTGCTAAACACCCCACAGGTCTCTCAGCCAGACTACTCAGCAAACTTGTTCTCTGTGCTGGAGGGCTCAGCTGGAGAAAAGGAGCCAATATTATTACAGGGGATCACATCACACAGTCGTGGTTCCTGTGCCTGGTTCCACTGGAGGAACCTCAGCAGCTGCTGGTTGATTAAAAATCATCAAAATGCAAACACCCCGAGGAGCACATTTGGAGGAAAGCTCACTCCAAAGTGCTTTCCCCTGGTGTTCCACACCACAGGACTCAGCTGGCAGCTCTGCACTGCTCCCTTTGGAGACTGAACCTTCACAGGGCTCTGGCATCCTTTTATCCAGAGCAGCAAATATTTCATACCCTGGTAATTGCTGCTTTCCAGTGGTGGGTGGCACAGGGTGACCGTGAAGGATGGGGTGTGAGCTCTGGAGGTGGATCTGATGGAAAGATTCATGTTTGCAGCACAGCAGGAACATTCTGGTGACATGTCCTGCTGCAGTGCCTGGCAGCTGCTGGCTTTTCCCTCCACAGAGTTTGTGGGAATGTCCCTCTCCTGTGGCTCAGTGCCTGGCATGGTCCAGACACAAAACAAACCGAGCCCTCTGAGGAATTATGATGAAATAGTGCTTAACATGCATTTTCTGCTGTTGCAGATGGGCCTGGGGCCACTCCAGGTTATCCGGAATTCCATTAGGAATGTGGCCTGGGGGATCAAACTGCAGTGGTGGCGGGGGGGGGGAGGTATGGTGATAGCTGCACTTCCAGATGCTGTGTTTGGGACATTGGTACCTGTGCTTCACATGTCTCCATCCAGATGTTCACGAGAATGAAAAGCTGCTGAGCCTGTGCTGGAGTCAGATCAATGCCAGCTGAGGTGCCATTAAAGCTGTGTGGCCTCCCCTGTGACAGCATCCCAGTGACAGCTGGGCAATGGCTAATGACAAATTATTGCTTGTAACACACTGGGGCTGAAGTGCCTCTGCATCAGGAGGAGGGAGAGGGCTGGGGCCCTGCCCTCTGTGTGGGAACATGAAACCACAAAGAAGAGTTGGTGTGACTCCTTAACGAGCAAAAGAGGTGCTAAATTCGGTTTTTCCTCCAAGATACTACCTCCCTAAAAAATGTAACCCCCAGCAGGGAAAGCATTTGGAACAACTGCAGTGCAGATGAGGCAGCAGAGTGAGAGTGCAGATCATCTGTGCAAAGGGAACTGGCTGGCCCAGGACAGTGCTGGGCCAAGAGATGGGTTTGTTCCTGCACAAACAACAGGGAACAGAAGGATGGAAACTCAGATGGGTAAATTCAAGTCAGAGCACTTCAGGGAGTGGTGCAATGGAGCAACTTCGGGGGTTGGAATAAAACGGCCTTTAAGGTCCCTTCCAACTCAAACCATTCCATGATTCCATGGACTTCTTAGATGGGCAGACAGTGATGGGACAAGGGGAAAGGGTTTTAAACTAAAAGAGAATCAGATGTTTGGAAGGAATTCCTCCCTGTGAGGGTGGGCAGGCCCTGGCACAGGGTGCCCAGAGCAGCTGTGGCTGCCCCTGGGTCCCTGGAAGTGTCCAGGGCCAGGTTGGACATTGGGGCTTGGAGCACCCTGGGACAGTGGAAGGTTTGGGGTTGGAACTGGATGGGCTTTAAGGCTCTTCCAACCCAATCCATTATGTGATTCCATGGAATAAGCATCAGAAATTCAGGAATTAATTAAACTTAAGTGTAACAAAAATAGAGAAATATGTCACTTCCAGATTTTTAAGGACTGTAAGTCCTCAGTAAGTTTCCATCACTGTGGCACAGAATTATGGTGATGTTTATTGCTGCAGATTAGGCAGAGTTTTAAAGAAGTCACAGTGAGTTTTGTTTCTGTTTTCATTTTTCACTAGTTTGCTTTTGGCTGTTGGGAGCACAGACACTGAGAATGCAGACAGGAGCAAACCCATGAGTTCAGTTTTCATTCTTGGCCTTGTGTTCCTTGGCTTTCCACCCCTAGCCTGGGGGATGTTTACAAGCTCAGAAATAATTTTTACCTTGAAATGGATCAGTTAAAAATTAACATAGTTGTAACTAATTTTGAAAGGATTAAATTAGAAATACTGTGCAAGAAATGTAAAGTCAGAGCACGCCTATAATATCACAGTGAGGTGTTTTATGTTCTTAAATTAAATTTTTTAATTGAATTTTCCTCTTTAAAAATGATTTTGCTTCTATAGTGTTATCTAGATGTTTTAGTCTCCTTTGGAGGAACAGAGAGAAGCTGGAGCAAACAAGTCAACTATTGCATAGAAGCACACAAACACACACTTCCCTTTCAGGTTTATCTGATGGAATTACTTTGGCCCATTGGGGAGGTTTTGAGTTATGCTGAACATTTACCTTTCTAGAGAAAATATAGCAATCAGATATCCTTTTTCAGGGCATTTGCCTCTGCTCCATGTGCTGGGATGGGCTGGGGTGAGCCCTTGACACCATCAATTCCCCCTGACACCATCAATTGCCCCTGGACACCATCAATTGCCCCTTGACACCATCAATTGCCCCTCAACACCATCAATTCCCCCTCAACACCATCAATTCCCCCTCGACACCATCAATTGCCCCTGAACACCATCAATTGCCCCTTGACACCATCAATTGCCCCTCGACACCATCAGTTGCCCCTCAACACCATCAATTGCCCCTCGACACCATCAATTGCCCCTCGACACCATCAGTTGCCCCCTGACACCATCAATTGCCCCTCAACACCACCTGTTCCTCCTTGACACCATCAATTGCCCCTCCCACTGCTGCTCCCAATGGACACAATTGCTCCTGAGATTAGACATGGTTTGTTACTGATCAGCTTCTGTTGAGTGCAAATCATTCTGGGGATAAGGGGTACTATTAATGGGGAAAAAAAAAAACAAACAACAAAACAATACTGAATGAGTTCTAAGGTGCTGTTGAGGTTTCCCATGCAGAATAGCTGGGGAAGCAGCACCAGTGAGAGGCTGTTATCAAATTATCCACTTTTTCAGTTCCCCAACCACATTATCCCAGGTTGCTCACTCATCAAGGAGTTAACAGAAAGATGTGTAAATTCACAGAAATTCCAGCTGTGGCTGCAGGAGGATAGTGGTAACTTGGAAGGGGATGTCCTTGTCCCTCCTGCAGAATGAACTTATCCTCGGCCACGGAGCAGAGGAGCATGAGAGACTGGGTGTCCTGAGGAGCACGAAGGATGGAGCAAGGATGAGCTGCTGGGAAAGGGAGGCACAGCCTGGGCTCCCCCTGTCCAGGTGCAGGGTGGAGCAGAGTGTGGGGCAGCCTAGGGCTGAGCCCTGTGGGAATGTGCTTTGGAGGCAGCAGGAAGGGAGGATGCAAGATCCAGGCCATTCTGCACTTTGGGGCACTTGAAACCCTCCTCTATGGGTGGCTAGGAGCTGGAAAATAGGGTGAAACCAGACCTAAAACACCAAACAGAGGAATAATCTGTGTGCGTGCTGGGGCAGGGGCCAGGGGGTGATCCCAGCTGTGTAACCCCATGCTGAGCTCCTGGAGGAGTGGGGCAGGGAGCTAGGGACTCCTAAACCACAGACTCAGGGATTTGTGTGAGGTCTGCAGGATGAGAAAACACCAGGTTTTGAGAGATTTTTAACATGAGTCTGTGAAGGTCACAGAATTACAGAATGACCCGGGTTGGAAAGGACCTTAAAGATCACCAAGTTCCAACCCCATGCCATGGGCAGGGACACCTTCCACTGGACCAGGTTGCTCCTAGCCCCATCCAGCCAGGCCTGGAACACTTCCAGGAGTGGGAGATGAGGAGTTTTGTGGTTTCTGTGGATAACTCCCAGGGCTGTGATTCTCCCCGTCTTCCCTCCAGCACTTGCTGCTGACTCAGCTCCAAGAGCCTCATTCATTCTTCATCCTTTCCTTCCACACACCCCATTTCCCTCTTTGTGTCATTACACCAGCCCCCACAATTCCCAATTTTTATTTAGGGACCTCTGAGCAGGCTGAGGAGGGGGTATCTCACCCCACCCAAGGGCAGCTCCTGTCTGCTGAGCACCAGCATAACGGGGACACTCAGTGTTCCAAACCTCCTGGAGCAGAAGCTGCACCTCGGTTTTCTCATCTGTAAGTTGATAAGGAGGGGTTAGGGTGGGAAGAGGCTGTGTGTATTCCACTCCCATAAATGCCTTTCTGTGGGCCCAGCTTTGCCCTTCTCCACGGAGCACTGCAGATCCATCAGTGGGATGCCCCCAGCAGCAGCAACTCTCCCGGGGTCACTGGGACAGCAGGGCAGCTTTCCCAGGGTGAGACTTTCCCCACACAGAGAATGCCACAGACATCTGCCACAAACCTTCTCCTGCTGCTCTCCTTCTGGTTTTCTTCCCCCCTGCTCCTGCTCCTGCTCCTCTCCTGACCCTTGGAAGGGGTCGGGATGCACCAGTGCCTCAGCAGAGGGATGGGGCTGGCTCCTCCACGCAAGCATCTCTCAGCAATTTGGCATTTCAGTCACAGCCTGTCTCCAGCTCTGAATTCTAGGAAGCAAATTTTGCCCAATAAAGGGATCGATCAGCTGCCCTGTGCATGTTCTCAGTGCTGTTAACAAAACCATCACATAAGCACTTCTTCAAATCTCTGTTCAGATATTGCTCCCAAAATCTCAGCTCGCAGCGCTCGATGAAATGAGCACAAAGAGCCCTTTTGTGCTGCAGCTCTCTGCCTCACATGGGCTTTGCTTTCCCCAAAGCTCTGGGGAAAGGGAGGTTTGGGGTGGGGGGAGCAATTGGAGGAGAGCAGGCTCCTGCTTTTACCTCAGGAATTTGTAAAGCAGAGAAAGAACAGGGAATTTGGCTGGGGAAATCAGAAGGGGAGTTTGCAATAGGAAGCAGGAAAGTGAGGGTCTGGATAAGGCTGTGCAGAGGTGGAGGGGCTGGGTGGGAGCAGTCTGACCTGTTCCTCTGCTCCAGGAGGGAATGAGCAGGATTCCATGCCTGTCTTCCATGGGTCTCCCTCCAGAAAATTCAAATCACTGCTTCTTCCCCAGAGCAGATTTTCTGTATGTAAATTATTTTGATAGTTTTTTTGATTGAAGAAGTATCTTAACATAGAATAATTCCAGAAGAGAAAGCAAAGGCTGGTTTACATTGCAGGCTGCAGTAAAAAAGACGGATAGAGGATGTAACAAAAAAAATCAAAAAGGGGGAAACACTTCTAAAAAAGCCAATAGTTTTTCATAAAATCTTTCATGTTCTACTAAAGGCCATTTTTCAACCAAAAGATTCTTTGCCTTGTCCTAGGCTTGAAAAACGTTAAGCAGCATCTCCCAAGGCCATGCTGGAGAGGCTGGAAGGGAAGGGGAGCGACTGCATTTCACTGAGGGGACTCCCAGCCCCACGGGCTGCACCTGGGATCACTTCTAGGATAATTCTTGCTCTCCATTCTTGCCTTTAAGTCAAGTTTTGCTTCTGAATTTTTTGATGCTGTTGCTATATTGATGTCCATGTTGCTCTTGTGAGGTGGGTGATTGTGCTGAGAGGATCTTGAGCTCAGAGGTGTCCTGAGCTCAGGGGTGCTGGAGTCTCTCCCAGGAGTGGATTGAACATGTTGGACTTCTCACAGGGGCATGGAGTGAATGGACAGGCGGGAACAGCCTTAGGGTGAAGGAGGGCAAGGATAGATGGGAAATTAGAAAGGAATTGTTCCCTGTGAGGGTGGGAGCCCCTGGTACAGGGTGTCCAGAGCAGCTGTGGCTGCCCCTGGATCCCTGGCAGTGCCCAAGGCCAGGTTGGACACTGGGGCTGGGAGCAGCCTGGGACAGTGGAAGGTGTCCCTGTGCATGGCAGGGGTTGGGATGGGCTTTAAGGTCCCTCCAATCCAAACCATTCCATAATTCTGTGGTTCACCCACTCCAGGTGGTCAGCCAGGCTCTGCAGCCCTTTCACAAGGACCATCCCACAGCTCCAGCTGGGTTTGGCCCCCTGAGCTGGGGAAGGACAATCCTGGGAGGTGCTGTGAAGAGGAATGAGGGTGGGCAGGGCTCTTCCCTGACTCTCCCAGCAGATTTGCTTGCAGGGGAGAGTTTATTTGCTCATACACAGCCCCAAGGCCTGGTGCTGTATCCATGGTCTCCCAGAGTGTGCTTGGAGCTTTATCCACAGAGCTGTTTGTGCTGGGGGGTGTGACAGGCTGAATGCAGCCATAAAATCCTTCTGGTGCTTCCTCCAGCGCAGAATCCCAGTAAGCATTGCCTGCAGCTGCCCCTGTGTGTGCCCTGCATCCCTCTGTCCCCTCCCTGCCTGCTTGGGCTGGCTCTGCTCTCCCAGAGACCTGGACCCACACTCCAGGGTGTGGATGATGCTGATGATCAGGGCTGATGATGCTGCTGCATTTGCTGTCTCCACTTCCTGGCCCTCATGACTGCTGCCCCTCAGAGGGGGCTGAACTGTCTCACCAGGCTCCTGAGAAATGGATTTTGTGCACTGCCAGCTGGTTTACATCTCCGCCCCGAGCCAAACACCGTGTGCTTTTCACCCTAACTCTCTGGAGAGATCTGCACTGAAGCAAGGAATTGCTCCATTACAGAAACTGTGGCTGAAAATGAAGTTGTTTTTCTAATGGGCCAAATATGTACATCAGAATGTTATGAAAAAAGCCCCAGCAATTGCAGTTTAAAATGACTTGGCAGGATCTATTTGCCTGCTATCACATTTGCTTGCTACCTGATTTATTGCCAGTGTGGGGTTTATTGCAGGAATGAGAGACTTGCAGCCAGAGGTCTGTGAGTTATCCCTGCAGGCTCCTGCCCTGCCTTTGGCTGGATCCAGGGGTGGGAGAAGGCAAGGACCAGTCCTTGAGTAATTATTGGGTTTGCCACCTCATTTCTTGGGCTGTTTGAGGTGTTGCACAGGTGACTGTAAGTGGCTTCAAGGGGAACTTTTTGATGGAAAACGTGGGCATTGTACAGGCAGGATGGTGTGACCCATGGGAAATTCACCTGGGAATTTCAGTGCTAGTGCAGGGCTTCCTCCCTTCTTCCTCAGCACTCCAAACCTCTGTGGCTCAGGTCTGCAGGACAGACTGTCCCTCTGCCACCAGCAGGGCTCTGCTGATGTTGTCCCTGTCTTCCACCTGTGCTTTCCACCGAGCCTGTGTCCATCCCTGGCACATCCCTCCTGAGAGCCACCCCACCAGGTCCCTCTGATCTCAGTGGGGTCACAGCTCTGTGGCTGCATGCGCACCCCAAATTGCTCCTGGCTGGATCAGGCTGGGTAGGAAGAAACAAGATTTCTTTTGCAAAGCATGAGTCCAATAATCGGCCTCGCCATTAATACCCCTGTGTAATTTAGCTCAGGGCTCAGCTGTCGCTGAGCCTGTCCCTTCAGGACACTTCAGAGCAGGCATTTCTGGAGAGGAGCCCTTCTCCTGTGCCACAGGACCAGCTCTTGCCCTTGCTCCTTCATTGCCTCTGCTGGCTCCTGCCCTCCCCACAACTCTGGGCTCTCCTCTGTGCCCACTGACCTTTCACACACCAGCTTTGCACCAGTGAACGTGAGCCAGGGACACCTTCAAGGAGGTGCTGAAAACTCCCATTTCTGACTGTTCTTCCCTTTGGGCAGCCTTGCCTTTCCTGTGCTTTCGTGGAAATACAGCCCGAGAAAGCCCAGGGTTCAGTACTTCTGGGATGTGTTCACCAGCGCCCTTCTCACTGACAGAGGCTCGTCCTTTCAGAGAGATGATGTTCCCTGTGCCATCAGAAATAACCACTGCACAAACACATCCCAGTACCCCAGTCCTGCTCATTCCTGCTCGTTCCTGGCTCTTGCAGGGACTGTGGGACCCAGGGAGCACAGACAGCAAGAAGCTCTCTGTGTCCTCCACACAGGGTGAGATGCACTCAGCGCTCTTTGTCTCAGGGAGTTCTGTCACTGCTCTGTTCGGTGACACTCCTGAGATTCCTGAGGGATGTTTTATAGCCTGGTGGGAATGTTCAGAGGGAAATATCCTGGATCCCATGGGAGCGGTGGTCAATGCCATGATTGCCTGGGATTGCTGTACCCTGGCTTTCCAAGCCTGTCAATCCCTGTCTTGTCTCCACAGGCTCAATTTTTGTTTGTGCTTTCTGCTTTCTTTACATTATTCAGAGATAGGTGCAGTGACAGCAGGGTCCTGTCACTGTGAAGCTGAAGTCATTTTAACTGTGATTGACAGTGATCACTGTCACACGAACATGAAGGCTGGAGAACATTGTTTCTCTTCTAGACATCACCCACTTACCCTAAGCCAGAGCTGCCTATGAACCATCTCCCTGTTTCAAAAAACTTCTGCCTGTATGTTCATCAAATTGCCTTACAAATTGCTGGGATGATGCTGAGGCGTGTGATGGGCTCAGCAAAATTGAATTTTTGGAGGTGTCATTTTATCAAAAACCCCGAACTCTGACAGGTGTGCAGAGAAGAGAAAGTTTTGGGGCTTTTTTTCTCCCCATCAAAAATGGCTCAGGTTGAGCTTTGACAAAGACTCAGATCACAGCTCCATGAGGTCTGTTTGTTTCCCCACTAAGTAAATCTGAGGGGCTTTCTAGAGAATGAAGGGCAAGAGCAAGCTGGAGTTGGAGGAACCGGTACCCAGGCACTGGATCAATCCCCAGGGAAGCTCAGTAGCCAGTCTGAACTCCAAGGAAAGCAGCAGGGCGTGGGTCTGATTGCAGGGCTGTGGTAGTGAGCACAGTGGTGGCACTGCTGGATTCCATTTCAATGGATTTGAACAAAATGGGAACATTGGAGGAAGTCTCGATACCTGTGTTTGGGGGAGATGGGCTGATTCCAATCCATGTGGCTTGAGCAGAACTTTCTGTTGCCACTTCCCTTCTCTGATGTGCTTAGAATTGATTTCTTGCAGAGAAAAGAGTGTGTGGAAACAGAAGTCAGCCCAAATGTTGTCTTCAGGGTTTGACCTAGATTTTCCAAGGGATTTGGCTATGCACAAGCATTCACAAAATCTAAATTCAACCACCTGTCTCCTTGTGCTGGTAAACCAAAAACCACTGATGCAAATGGACAAAGACCTTGTTTTTCCCTACACAATTCCTGATCAGTCCGTGGCAGTTCAGGGAGCACACTCACAAATTGAACATGCAGCTGAACACGTGTTTTTTCACAGCTAAACTCCCTTGAAAAATAATAATCCTGCACACTAATTAGTCAGAGATCAGAATGTGATCCCAGAAAATATGCTCACTCAGCCAAAAATAGGAAGATGGTTGCAGATATCCATATGCATACATTCCTGTTCTGCATGTGCAGTGAGCTCTAAATGTGCACATTTCAGAACAGCCTCGACATGAGAACTTTTTAATTAGGCTGGTGGCCTTACAGAACATTTCCTGCTGGGATAAAGTGCTAAGTAGGGGAAAAGAATGATCTGGAGAACAAAATGCACTTTTGCAGAAACGATCCGGAGGCTGCAGGCAGCAGATCAGCACTGCAAAGATCCCCAGCATCCAAAGGCTCCCCTTTGAGCTGACAGGGATGTGTATCCGAGGGGGAGGGATGTCACTCTGGCTCTCAGGCACTGTCACAGCTCTGAGCCATGGGCTGGACAGGCTGTGGCTTTGCTCCAGCTGAGAGACCAGGCTGCAGATCCGGCGTGCTCCTTGTGAAGGGCCCTGCCTGGAGAACCCAAAGTGCCAGCAGGAGGAGGGTGCTGAGCGATGGGATCTGACAGGGAACAGGGAGCACATTTCCATGGCAGGAGTCCCTCAAATGGCTCCAATTCCCAGCATTTAGAGACTTTTGGCAGAAGCTCTGTCACCGCTGCCCTGTCAGCCCAGCCTCTCCTACTGAAGGGAACTGTCTGTGGGGATGGACCTTGCATCCCACACTGCTGTCAACCTGCATGGCTGGACTCAGCCTTTCTGGAGCTTTCCAAACCTTTCAGGAGCCATTCTTTCACCCTCAGAGAAGTTTTGCCTCCAGTGGTCAAGCCAGCTTCAATTATTCCAGAATAACAACCAGAGCAACAAAACCTTGTGTTGTGGTGGGAGCTTTCCTCAGCTCCAGCTGGGACTGGGAGACCCTCTGAGCCCTTTGGCTGCCCGTGGTGGTCACCAGGGCTCGTAGGAGGCAGCTGTAACTGAGTTTGCCCATGCAAGGAGCAGCTTTTGCCCCTTTGTTTCTGCGTGTTGTGCTCAGAGGAACCACCCCACCTGGTTCCCTGCCACCCTCCCCTGGCTGCTGCTGGGCATCCTCTGCTCGGGCTTAAAACATTCATTAGGGACATAATTAACATTCTCATAGTTATGGAAGAGTAGGAATAGGGAAAATTAATTCCTTTAGAAGCACAAATTGGGACTGTGAATGCTTCTGACCTGAGGGGTCTCAGACATGAGTCTGGTGTTCCTATTATGTCACACCTTATACAAATAAGGGATAAAATAGCAGCTCTGTGAGCAAGGAGACGTTCAGGAGACAGAGGAGTAGAAACACGAGTTAGAACTCCTGACAGCAGAGTGCTGCAGTAGAAGGTTATTTTAGAACTTGCTGCCTCGAGGGAGTTTGCACTTTCTTGCCTTGCAGTCAGCCGAAGATGTTGATGCCAATTTAGTAGGAATTAAATGTATTCTCTCGACTTCAGGCATTTTTCATAAATTGCCCTAAGTAAGAGCCCTTCCCCTTCCCCCCTTTCCACTTTCTCTGGGTGCTTGGCTTTTGATCCAGCCTAAAAAGCAGAAGGTTCAAATCAGCCTTACAAACAGAGCTGTCGTTCTGCTGCCTCCTTGGCAAAAGCTGTATTAATATCTACTGAAGTGTCTCCGCCAGTGATCAAAATCTTGCCTGCATTGCCATGGCAATGCAAAGGAAACTGAATTCCAACACGACAAAATCCCTCCTCTCTTCACTCAGTCATTGTCCCTGACATGGGACAAACAGGCAGCACTGACCACAGTCAGGTGTTCCAGCACTGGAACGGGGCAGGGCAGGGAACCTGGCTCTCCTGACGGGTGCTGCAGGTACTTCCCCTCCCTCATCCTGGATGTATTTGCTTTCTTTCCTGTTACTGGGAGATTTTCAGAATCCTCAGCTCTTGGACATGCTTTTATATGTCTTTTTTCAGATATTTTTAACATTTTCTCGCTGCTTGCATCTTGTATTTCAATTAGCAATAAGGAGCTCGTGGCTGTGGTGGTTGTAGAGAAAATGCAGCAGGGCTGGAATAGTGTCCAGCCTTGGTCTTGTGTTCCCTCTGCTCCCACTCCACAGTCTGTGCCCTCTTCCCTCTGCATGACCCCAAGGAACTCTTTCCTGTCTCCTCACCTGCCCCAGTCAACAATCATTCCTTTTCCATGATCACCTTTGAAATTAATAATTAAGAAATCGAAATGGCAAACCACTTTAACACCATGGTTTTCCAGCAGCCCTAAGCCTTTGGAGATATTTTTTTAGCCTTCAATTTTGTGAAGTCTTTACCTGCCCAGCTCAAACACCTCTGCAAGTACTGCCAACCACCTGTAAAGCTGGAGTCCAGCATTTTTAAGAACCCTTGCAGAGGTGGATGGTAAATATGGGCACCATTCAATGCCTTTACTCTCCAAAGCAGGAGCCAGGATGCTGGAGTCAACACAAAGAACCAAATCAGCTCCTGCTTTAGTCTTGTGGGGGAGCTCCAGCCAAAGGGGGCTGCATTTTCTGAGCACATTGAGCTCAATAATCCAATTTTCCATGGACATTTAAGATTTTTTTGTTGTTGTTTGTGCCTTAAAGCACTTGTAAGAACACATTCTGATAGCCACACTTGTTCACCAACACAAGGCAATGTCCCAAGCCAAGTTCTAATGGGAAATTTGACCAGAATTGCACAAAAGTGAAGATATTTTCCATCTCCATTTGTACTTACAATCAAGGAGTACAATCAAGGCATTTGTAGCAGCTTTCCTTGCAGAGTTAGTGTGGGCATGACTTTCCTATGATACTTTCAGAAATGAAATTGATTCCTTTTATTTGGAAGAAAACCAAACATGAAATAGAGACAAACAGAAAGATCCTGAGCAGTTCTATCTCATAACCAAATTTGCTTTCTGAGTAAATTACAGAGAATAAACAGCATGCTAAAAAAGTAAATAAATAAATTTAAAGGGCCCAGAGCAAGTCTGAATTCTTGGGCTGTGTTTTCCTAAAAATGGAGACGTGTGGTGCTTTCAAGCCTGCCTCCACTGAAATCCATTAAGACTCCTGCATAACCTCTTGTCCCCTTTTATAACCCAAATGTTGTCTCTGCTTTTCAAAGCCATCACTCCTGAGAACATCTCGCTGGGAAGGGCACCAATAACAGGAGCTGCACATGAGGAAAATCCATTGTCAGGGAGATACTCTGGAATATGGTACAGAGGATGGGATTGCAGGAATGTCACAATTCATCCTCCTGATAATGCATTCCCTGGGAGCTGCACAAAGAGCAGAGAAAGAGAGGCATTTGTATGGCAGCAGCACTCCAGAGCCTCAACAGGAATTCAGCAGGAGCTGTGTGAGCCAGGGGGAAAAGTTGCTTTCCCAGTTCTTTTTATCCCCTCGGTGTGGGAAGCACCCAC
This sequence comes from Cinclus cinclus, assembly GCF_963662255.1. Taxonomy (NCBI): domain Eukaryota; kingdom Metazoa; phylum Chordata; class Aves; order Passeriformes; family Cinclidae; genus Cinclus; species Cinclus cinclus. The sequence goes on from NC_085063.1 coordinate 3,060,930, forward strand.
AGCAGAGCTGCTGCTCCTGAGTTACAAGCAGTGACTCTGTCAGACTGTGCCCATCCCTCAGGGCTGCCCCACAGAGCTGCACCCCAAAGCAGGACACCACACACACCTTGTCCCAGCTCTCAGGCCGCTCAGAATGGAATTATCTCTGCCTCGTACACAGCTGGCCCAGGAGCTGCCCCAGCCCTGGCTCAGGCAGACCCTGGCCTGAAACTGGTTGGGAGTACAGTGCGTCCCAGCCTGGTCCCCATCTCCTTCCTCTGGTGATGGCCCAGGATGGAGCCACCAGGACACCAGAGGAACCTTTGGCCACTCGCAGCAGTTCTCATCTCCTTGCAAAGCCTGCCCAGGGCCTGTCTGTTGCTTCCTTCACAAACAGGAGTCCAGAGGCAAAGCTTGGCTCAAGTCTCCCTACCATAAACCCGGATTAATGCCACCATCTTCACCCAGTGAACCTCAGCCCTCACCACCTGGGGGTCATCAGCTGATTGCTCTTGGGCCTCCTTCCCTGCTCCTGGCTGGGCTGTTTTGCTGTCTCACAACATGTTGTGAGAATCAGAAGAGTTAAATAAGTTTTCTGAGGTCCCCCAGCCAGTTCATCCTGTTCCTGTCCCCAGCTGTGTGACCTCCAGCTGCCTCCCTGCCCCACTTCTTTGATTTCACACTTTTTCAAGCCCCATGAAATAATCTTTTAAAATAAGTGCATTCAGATAAGAAAAGGGTTAGGAGTTCCATCTTTATCATGGAGTGAAGCCTGGAGATAACCCTGGGCTAGACTGGATTGGGGTGGGACTGAAGAAGAAATGAGGAGTCCTTGTCCATACACCTGACTGTGGCAGCAGCTCACAGCAATGACCACGAGTGTGTATGAGCAGGGGTAGCTCTAGAGGTGATAATTACACTAATTAATCACTGCCCAGGAACCTGGGAGCACCCTCAACTCTCTCCTCAGCTCCTGCAAAAATTCTGGATGTCCCATTAGAGAGGAGACTGAGTTAACATCTGATACCCTGCTGTGTATTATCCAGTAAACTAAACCACAAATAAACCACAAGTAAACAGATGAAGAACAAAGATGCTTTGTGTTGCCAAAAAAATCAGAATTATTGGCTAAATATTTACTTGCCTTAAGATGTGAAGAGCTCATGCCAATGCAAGCCTCCTTGTTTTGCACTCAGCAAAACCACATGGAAGCTGTTAATTGATTAAACTTTCATTGTGCTTTGCTTGGATACTTGTAGGCAAACAAAGCCCTTTCTGCTCCTACAGTCCATCTGCCTGGTTCATTAAAGGGTGTTTTATCTGAGGTTTGTGAAACTGGACCGCATGATTCCCAGATCTGGTTTCTCACCCTCTCCTTAAATCACAGAATCTCAGGATGGTTTGGGTTGGAAGGGACCTTAAAGCTCATCCATTGCCACCCCTGCCATGCACAGGGACACCTTCCACTGTCCCAGGCTGCTCCAAGCCCCAATGTCCAGCCTGGCCTTGGACACTTCCAGGGATCCAGGGGCAGCCACAGCTGCTCTGGGCACCCTGTGCCAGGGCTTGCCCACCCTCACAGGGAGGAATTCCTTCCCAATATCCCATCCATCCTTACCCTCTGGCAGTGGAAGTCATTCCCTGTGTCCTGTCCCTCCATCCCTGGTCCCCAGTCCCTCTCCAGCTCTCCTGGAGCCCCTGTAGGCCCTGGACGGGGCTGTGAGCTCTCCCTGGACCATTCTCTTCTCCTGGCTGGACACCCCCATCTCTCCCAGCACCCTGGGAGATGATCCAGATCCCTGATCACCACGAATGGTGACACTTTCCAACCCCTCCTTCCCTGCAGGCTCATTGCAGAGCAGCCTCCTGGCCTCTGCCCACCTCTCCCTTGGATCTGAGCAGCAACCTGAGACTTTTCCTCAGCCCTTGGCACATCTCAGGCCACTCCTTCTTTCCCTGCAGCTGCCATGGGGGGGTTGTGATGATGCCTTGGGTTTTAGCTTTTATGTTTTTCAGGTTCTCTGCTGCTTAGCGAGTAACTCTGAAACTTCATGTTAGGTGTTAGTAAGGACTCCTCACAGGGGAGTTGGACAAAACAATTCCTTTCTAGCTGGAGAATCAAGGACAACTGGTACCCAAAAAGCAGAAGCAATGGCTAAGGGAAAGGGGCAAGCCAGGGCCTGAGAGTTCATAACCTGGGGCTGTGGTTGGATAATTAACCCCAATATGTAGATGAACCAAAACTTATAAAAGTGTAAAACTCGTGACCAGGATCCATCTTGGACTTGATTTGGGTGTACTGCAGCTGGGGTCCTGCACTGCCCAAGGTGAATCCTTTCAATAAATTCCTATTTTATTCCTTTTCCTCTGTCTAGTCTCTGTTCCAGGTCAGCCTTTCCAGGTAACAGTGACACCTGGCTTGGCTGAGGGAGTTCTTAAGTGGAAGTCTGTTCTATGGAGTGGAATTCTCAAGGCTCCTCTGGCCGAAGGAGACAATAGCAGCACACCCTCATTAAAGACTGACGTGTGTTGCAGGCAGCCACAAACACCCTGCAGCTCCCTGTGCCCCGGGGACGGGCGGATGGAGGGCTATAAAAGCTTTATGAATGACAAACTTGCCAAATTGCTGTTTAAACAAGGAAGCAAATGGGAAGACCATCTGCATCAGATTGAAACTGCTCATAATCCTGTCACTTTGTGCCAGCATGGTGTGTTTAAGCTCTTGAGCTGGCACGTGCCCAAGAGACACAGAAATTTGTAGGTTTTGCTGCAATGTTCCCTGATCCCAGACAGGATCTGAGCCCTCCTTGCCGTTTCTATGGATTTCTGATGGAACAGGGAGCTTTCTCCTCTCCTTCAGCCCGGAGTGAGCCCCTGATGTGCTTTGGGCTCTGCAGGCTGGGGAGCCACACTGAGAACCCCCAGACTCTCAGCCACCATTCCCTGTCTCCCACCTACTGATCCATGGCATCCCGCGGTCCTGCCCCACCCCATCTCTAGTACCAAACACCTCACACCTCACCTGCTCCCCCTCAGCAAACCCCCACCAGGCCAGCAGTGCTGGCCTGGCTGTAAAGATGAGAAAATGAAACATTAAAATGATTGTGTGAAGTTATAGGATAAGCCTGATCCCATCTTTCCCATGCCGGACTAGAGTGATGTTCCATGCCCTACTCCTCCATCCCAGCACTTCACAGCATCCACGGCTCCTTTCCACTCCTGGCAATTAGTACAAACACCAAAGAGATTGGAGGGAAAGGCAAAGCACCAGCCCTCCCTGCTCATGTAAATCTTTATCTCGTCTCTTCACGTGGAGCTTTGAAAGACAACTAAAACAAGTTACTGATAATTAGCTCAAAAGACACACAAGCAATTGTGCTTTATCATGTACAAGCTCTTTGATAATAGGCCAGGCCTAGTGCCATGAATTGCTAATTGATCTTCCTTAGCAAAATGTTTTGCTTAATTAAAGGGTGTGCTGATTTATAAACACCTCCCTAAATATTATTCACTTTTGCATCTGCTGAAAAGAGCTCAGGCTGTTCCTGCACTCCAACATTCCCTTTCAAATTATTCCATTATACCCAGCCACACTCTTTCAATACTGATTGTGACAGATTGAGGAATTATTAAATCATAAATACCAAGAGGAAAAGGCAGTGATACACTTAATGGGAGCTGTTCTCACAGCCCCCAAATATTTCAAAGAATGACAAAACCAGAAGGAGGTGGGAGGCAAAACTGAAGCTCTTGGCCCAGCTCTGTTCTCCCTCGTGCTGGAGTAAATTGTGACCCAGAGCTCTCTCTGCCTGATCCAGAAGCAGAGGAAGAATCTGTCTCATTTTTTCCTGAAAGATTGCCGACACTTAGGTCACACCTGACTGCTTCCTCTCATGGTGCCTGCATGGGGGGATCACCAACACATTCAGTCTCTGCCTCTGCACAGCCCAGGACATGTTTTTACCTCCTTTATTTCTTCTCAGTAGCTGCTGTGGAGGCTTTTGCTCCTGCAGCTGTCCCGTGCTGTGCTGCAGAGGAGTGGGATGCATGGGTGGTGGTCATTGGACCTGTCTGTCCCCAGAGTCCTGGTGGCTTTAATCTGGGGCTGGTGGCAGCAGGAGCCTGGTCAGGAGGCTGTCACCTAGCTCAGAATGTTTGGGATGCCTGGAAGAACACACCTGGAAGAGGGGGAAGTAGAGGCGTGAACCCTGTGAGGGATCCAGAGCCAGGAGCTGGATCAGAGGTGTGGGGAACTGGGAGGGACATGGCGAGGAGGAAGGTTTGGCATGGGAGGGGAGCTGCAGCTGGTAAGTTTGATCCAGAGGGTCTTTGGTCACAGTGGAGTCTGGGGGAGCTTGGCTGTGCAGGGGGGAAGTGCAAAGCTGAGGCACACCAGGATCACCAGCGGGTGCAGCTCCAAGGTGGATCAGTGTTCCAGGAGGTGCTCAGCTGAGCACACAGTGATGATGGGAACACTCTGCCTTTCCTTGAGCCCGGAAAGGAGTGACTGCCTGGCAGGACTGATCCTGCTGCAGGGTGAGCCACAGAATTGTTTTGGTGCAGCATCACCCTGTGCCTGCCCAGTTCTGGAGGGCTGCCCTGGCAGGGCCACCAGCAGGGACAGGACAGTGGCTCGGTGCAGCTCTGCTGTGGCCCAGCTCGCACAGTGCCACAGAGGACAACACTTGGCCGTGTCCCACAACCCAGGAGAGGGGCTGGAACCCCTCGGGGAGCTGTGCCTGGGGGCCTGCAGCAATGCCAGAAGATTCCTGCTGCCACCTCTCCCTCCCTGCCACTGCACAGGGTCACCCTGCAGCCCCTCAGCCCCAGGGATGAGCCAACCCCTTGCACACCCTGCCCTCCCCATTCTCACGTGCCAGCCATAACACAGAGTTCCTATTTACTCAGGGCAAGTCGGTGATTTACTTTCCACCCTGTTTCACTTCCATTTCGAGCTGGATTACTGCCTGCTGCATAAATCCAGCCCGGAGTACCTGAGGAGCATCTGATGAGGAGCTGGCCTCTGGAATGCAGAGGTTATCGCTGTCTGCCAGTGTTCAAATGGAAATTAATTGCCACTCAGTGTTCGTTAATCAGCCCGAACACTTCCTTCTCCTTTGTGTTTGCCCACTTCCTCCTCTTCACTGATGTGCCATGTGGCACTTGCTTGTTAGGAGGCTTTGCTTTCCGTGGTGGGAAAGAGCCAAACCCTCCTAAACATAGTTAGGAAAGGGATTTGGGCTGAGGTTCTGCTCCAGGCTGGGGGCTAACTGATGAAGTGGATGGAGAGAGTCAGCTGTGAACCCTCCCAAGCCATTCCATGAGCTGAACCAGGGAGCAGATGAACCGGGCTTGGTGTCCCAGCTCTGCTGTGGCAGCAGGTGAGACGGGGCTCTTCTGCACAGGGCTACTTTTGATCTGAGTTTGATCAAATGAAGTGAAGTACACGATCAGTAAGCACGAGTGACTGCAGAGGAGAGGAAACATCCACTCGTGTCCTGGGAAGTTGGGCTGGGCTGCAGGGCTGCCTTTGGGCAGCAGCAGGATTTACACCCAACAGGTACACAGCTCCCACGGTGAGCCAGCCTGTCTTGATAATCAGCTCTGAACTCCTGTTTTGCTGGAACCCAGCTTCCCCTCGTGATCCCTGCACTCAGCACCCTGTTTGTTTGCCCTAGAGCATCTCTTTTCATCACACCCTGGAGAAGATGCTGCTCCCAGGTGAAGCTGCTCCACCATGAATTACCCTGGCTGTCAGGAGTGTGTGCCCTGTTTCCAGGCTGGATGCTGGCTGCCTGCAGACATTCAGTATGCTGAACACTGGATAACACACATTTCTCTGCATATATTTACAGCTTGATAATGTGACTGGTTGCTTCTTAGCCTCTGATTCCTGGCTGGGGTGAATCGGGATTGTTCTGCTGCAGTCAGGGCAGCTGTGCCAGTGACATGGCTGGATCTGGCCCCTCATTAACTGCAAGATATGGTTTCTTGTGAGTGAAATACTCAGAGATTTTTGAAATAAGGAGAATAAAAGGTTAAGCTACCACAGAGATTCATATTAATCTGTTCCAATTACAATATGCATAGCACTTTTCAAAAAGGATTTGAGGCTTCTCCCACACAGACTTAGATGTGCCCACATGAAATATCAATGTTTTAGGGTAGGATTTGCAAAAGCACCTCGAGGAAATGAAGCACCCACTTCTTACAGACTCTTATTGACTTCCCTGATTGCTTTTGAAAAATCCCATCCTTAATTATGGTTATTATGCCATAAGAAATGGTCTCCCTTATTACCACAGGCATGTCTTAGATACTGACAGTACTCACAACTGTCTAGCAAATAAAATAAAATAAAATAAAGTAAAATAAACCAAAACGTTGAGGTTGCAAAGTGGACAAGCGCTCAGAGTGTTAGTGGTGATGCCAGTCAGGCAAAGTTTTTGAAAAGATCCTTAAACAAGTCCCTTGAGTGGCTCAACTGGACTGGGAAGTGCAGCCCAGGAGGTCTCAGCTGGACACCCCATGTCCAAGCACCCCCCTTTTCCCAAGGGCCAGCTGTCTGAAGGATGATTTAGGAGCCAAGGCACAATGCAGGGCCTTGCTTGGCTACAAGCCAGCAGGCAGAGGGCTCCAGGTGAAGTTCAGGTTCTCTCTGGTGTTTTTTGAGCTCAGACTCAGTTCGATCAAGCACCCAAAGCTCTTCCAGCTGTTCCCAAAACTGGTTATTCCTGTGCAGTGTCTGACTGCACTACTGACCTGCTCAGGTGCCAGTAGCAAGCCAGAGGGAAGCAGCATTCCCAGAACAGGCTGTACCTGCAGGAATGCTCTAGGGAGAGCCCAGGACGGGCTGCAGAAGGTTCGGGAGCCAGAAGGAGTCAGGAGGCAGCGTGGGGCTCTCTGCTGTTGGTACCATAAGGAGTTCCTGTAGTCCTTTTCTCACCCCTGAGACCTTTCCCTCATGCCCTGAAAGGTTTTCACCTCCAGTTTGCCCCCCCAGGCTCTCCAGGACCCTCCAGCACAACGTCCTACCCTGGTAATTTGGGATCTTTTGGCCAAGACCCCTAGTATCTCCACATGCTCCAGAGAGCTGAGCCCACGGACACAGCCATGCTCAGATGTTCTCCTGCACTGAGTGGGGATTACAGGGCATGCCCCTGGAGAACCTCACTGGGAAATCCCCAAAACATGGATCTCAGCCTTCTCCATCCCAAAATCTTTACAGAACCACCTTTTCCATTTTCACTCATGCTCAGCAGAGCCTGTTGCTTGAAGTATAGGCACAGTGAGCAAATTTGAGCAGATCTGCTATTGGATCTTCCTCCTGCTAAGGTTGGCTTTTGCAGCACTAACCATATGAGGAAAAGCTGCAGAGCCTGTTGGGGACAGGAAAATGAAATATATATCAGCTTTCAGAATCCTTTCTCTTTCACAGCAGGGTTTAGGAGGCAACCAGGCTGTAAGCACAACTCTGCTTATTTTTGCTTTCAAACAGTACCAAACCTTTAACTATTGATTGGAAGCAAAGGCTCATTAGGGAGGGGAAGGAAGAAGTGGGTTTAGGGAGAAAGGCAGAAATCCCAATTCATCTGCTTAAAGGCCTCTGCGGATTAATAGAATTAATTTGTCTTGTGGGGCATTAATTGAAGAATGTGCTGAGGTTAAGGACAAGGTCAGCTCTTCCCAGGGTAATGTCTCCTCCATAATTCACTTAGCAGCCCATCAGGACAATCTGGGCAGAGTAATGATGAAGGATGGACGTGCTGCTCCCAGGATCCCAGGGAGCAGAACCTTGCATTACGGGTAACAGTAAGTGGAAGTTGTAGGAAGGTAGCTTGCAGATATTTTATTAGATCAGACATCCAGCACTCCCTCGTGTTTCTTTAGGATCTGCAGTTCTGTATGAGGTCAGCATGACACAGAGGGGCAGTTCTGAGGCAGCTCAGGGTGTCTGGTCCCTGTGCTACATGGCACACCCAGCCCTGTGGCAGGCAGCTGCCAGTCCCACCCCTCACCCTGAGGAGTCCCTCGGATAAAAGAGCTCAGGAATTCAGGAATTGTTCCCAGGCCGTGATACTCCACCACAGTGACCCAGGCAGGGCTGGGAGCTGGCTGCGTGCTGGGAAGAAGGACACGGCTGGGGTTTGCTGGGGGAGGATGGAGAGGGCAGACTGTGAGTGCAGGTGCTGTGGCACTGGGGACAGCTCCCCCGGGCTGAGCGGGCAGGGCTGGAGGCTCCCCAGCACCCGGGATTTTTTCCCTGCAGCCTCTCCCACCTGTCTCAGGTGCGCCCTGCCTTGGCCAGGCCAGGCCAGGTGTCCCACAGAGATCAAGGTGGGGGAAAGGTGGAGAAGGGACAAGCAGCTGAGCCAGGCTGGGGGGATGCTCTGTGCTTGCAGAGGAGGAATGAAGAGCAGGGGGGGCTGGAAGTGCTGGCTGAGCAGCTGCCCCTGCTGTCCCTGCGGGGGCAGCACATCAGGATCCTGCAGCTCCTGCTCTGCTCACACAGAGCTGGCCCGGCTCAGGCTCAGAATTTGACCTGCTGGGGGTTATTTGTTCACTGGGCAGGAAGAATCTGCCTCTTGCTGCTGCCAGCAGCTCCTTCTGCACAATGAACTCAGGGATTGCAGCCAGGCAGGATCAGTGGTGACCCTGAACCCTGCCAGATCCCTCCAGACACCGCTGCAACACCCTGGCTCTGATTCCATGCACTGCTCATCACCTGTTGTTCTCCAGCAACATTTAAACCACAGGCACAAGGTTTTGAACACCAGAACTATTCTGCTGTGAGATCAGTCAAATACTAGAGCAGGGGCTCAGTACGGAGAGACAAAAATAAAACCTTCATAAACCCAATCTACCTCATCCCTTTTCAGCTCGGTTTGGGGTCAGAGAACTTCACTGGTTTATTTTAACCTAAGTTTCTCTGTAAACTACAAAAGCCAGAGCCCAGCGTGGCAGAGGCAGATCAGGGCAGAGACATCCCACAGCTGTGGCCTAGGACTTGTTCATCTCCAGGGCTGCCCCAGGGGCAGAATGGGACAGAGTTTTTTTCCCCAGGTGCTTTAGGGCAGAGAGGGCTCAAACCCCTGGTATTGCTGTTGGTCATTCTCTTCTGCAGAGCCCCCAGGGCAGATACCCAGGGGATGCCCCCAGCCCTGCTCCATTAACAAGCCTTGAGAAGGTCAAAGATGATGGCACAGGAAAAAGGGTCTATTTTGCACTCCTTAAAAGCTTAAGAGAAATGAAAACCTACAACTGAGGCCACTTTTAGTGGAGGTGGAAAGTCAGGCTCAGAGAGGAGATTTTGTGCCAGGCTTAAATGTCTCTTTGAGACCATATTTCACCTCCCTTGTTTGGATGCATGATGACAGAATTACACTCCAGACAGTGCTCTTCTGAAGCAGCACAGACAATATTTGTTTGAATTAACTTCTTTTTGATTTTTTTCTTGCTTGTTTGCCATTTCAGCTCTTGTTACTTACCCACTGTTTACATTAGTGCTGTCTTCAGGTTTCAGAGAGTGACAGAATGGAGTGTTTGGACTGTCAGGGGATCCATCCCACCTTCCACAGGGATACAGGAGATGGGATGGGAACAGTCACAGGCACGGTGTGAGATGGGATGGATGCCCAGGGAGGCTCCAGGACACCCCAAAAGCATTGTCTCAGCTATTTTTACTGTCACAGGTGTTGGAGGTGCTGGAGGACACCTGATCCCCAGCTGTACAACAGCTAGGAAGAGAACCTGAGAACTGCAAAGTGCTAGGGTTGTACCAGCACTGCCTTTTACATTTGTGCACCTGACCTGCAAAAGCCTCCACAAAATCTTCCAGGTGTCCTGTTCAGCCAGGAGCTGACTGAGCCTGCCAAGTTCTTGCAGCACGTCTGTCAGTGTGCTGTGTTCCCTCAACCCTGACAGCTGGCTGGGACCCTGGGGAGAGCTGGCTGCTGTCTGGGCTGGCCCGGGTGACAGGTGAGAGAAAAGTCACAGCAGCACTGCTGCCATTCACCTGTGTGCTCTGTGTTTAATGGCTCGCCCCTGAGGGCATCAAAGATTTGTTCTCAGCCACTGCTGGAGGTTTTGGAGCACAGGGGTTGTTTGTGGACAATTTGTGCAATGTTCCTTTCCTGTGCTGCAATTCTCTGCACTTGGTAAAACAATCACTGAAGGCATTTCCCTGACTCTGCCAGAGATTTGGGTCCTGCCCTGCCACCAGCTCCAGTCCCTGAGGGCCAGACAGAGCCTGGCCATGCTCAGCCCTGGGTCTTCCTGTGCCCACAGGTCCAGCTATTCATAGAATCATAAATCATGGACACCCCTCCCTGCTGGAAGATGGGATTTGCACCTCCCTGGCAGCAACATGTTCATCTGGCCAAAACTGTGCCCTTTCTTATCCCAGCAGCTCTGCTCCCACTGCCCAGCTCCCCCAGGGTATCTGACAGGACAAGACCTACAAGGCTGAGCCATGGCCCCACGAGCTGCACACAGAGAGCTTTATAGGGAGAGACCCCTCAGATGCAGCTCCAGGGTCAAGTCCCAGGTGTGTCTGATCCCCACCTTGTCCCCAGCCCAGAGCACTGAGTGCACATCCAGTCCTTCCTTGGACACCTCCAGAGACGGGGACTTCAAACCCTGGGCAGCCCCTTCCAATGTCTGACAACCCTTTCAGTGAAGAAATTCCTCCTGATGTCCAACCTGATCCTCCTCTGGCGCAGCTTGAGGGCCTTTCACTGATTGCCTGTGTCAGGAAAATTAAGCCACAAACACCAGAGGTTTATGTCCAAAAAGGAGACTGAAGACTCCTTTTACTTTATTCGACTTAAGGAAGAGGCCATGGGGCATTCCCCTGGGTTCTCTCAAGTTTTTGGATGATGCAGCCTCTCTTTTTATCCCAATTTCCCAGTGGTTTCTCCCTCTTTCTTTCCCCATTGGCTCAGCTACTCAAGAGGTACAGACTTCCCAGAGCGCCTAATACCTAAGATTCTACTTATTGTGCTCTAATGTCTAACCCTCCCTTTCAATTTTTAATTATTATAGAATTCATGGTTTTTCCCCATTGGTTCTTTCATCTTTCAGTATCCAATTTCATTTACCAGCAAACCTCCAGGCTGTTTGTAAAGGCAAATATCTTTTCCCATTCATCAATCAGTGGAATTCATCCCATTGTTTCTTTTGTCTCTCAGTGCTAGTCTTGCCTACCAGCAGACCCACAGCTTGTTTGTAAAGACAAATCTATCATTCCTCTCACCTGGAAAAGAACCTGACGCCCCCAGCTGTCCCCTCCTGTCAGGGAGTTGTGCAGAGCCACCAGGTCCCTCCTGAGCCTCCTTTTCTCCAGGCTGAGCCCCTTTCCAGCTCCCTCAGCCCCTCCTGGTGCTCCAGCCCCTTCCCCAGCTCCATTGCCCTGTCACCTTTCTTAGAGGGCCAAAGCTTCACACCCACAGGTGACAACATCTCACAGGGACCTTGGTGTCCCTCAGTGGAGCAGGACTGACCAGATATGAAACCAGGGGCCAGAGCCTCTCTGGAAATTTTGGTCACGAGTCACCTCTGCTCCTTCACTCTTGGCTTCCCAGGACTGGTCAGCCCTGGTGGCCAGGCAGTGACTTGGGAGGGCTCATGAGCTGCCCTGGGCTGGGCTCTGCCTTGCCCAGGGGTCATCCTGAGATCAGGAGTTCCATGCTCCTGCACAGCCCCTGGCAGAATGCAGAGCCGCTCAGAAAAGCAAAGTGCAGCCGAGGAGGTGATTGTGATTAAAGCCCAGCTTTGAGCCTCTCCATGCAAATGAGTGCCCATTAGTCACCTCCATCCTGCTGGGCTTCACACAGCAAACTCAGCAATTCCCATCTGCCCTATTTTTAGAAGCACCGTGTTTTTCCAACCGCTCCGCTTGTGCTTTTTAAACCTGACCCCTGATTTTCAAGTAGCTGGAGTTGTCAGTGCTGCTCTCAGCCAGCAAGGGGGTAGAAGAGACAGGAGTAAAATTCACCCTGGACATTTCAGATGCAAATGGCCACCTGCAAACAGATCAAAGTTGCAGTGTGTCTCATGAAGTTGGAGTGTGTTTTATAACGTGTCATGAACGTTTCAGTCAGGTTTTTTTTGCCAATGGGAGATCTTATAATTAAGGGTTAGCAAGGGTCTCTGCTCACTGCTCCACTTAGGCTGGCATTGCCCACAAGGCAGCTCCAGCAATGCTCGGCTTCAAAGGGATAAGGCTCACCTGGTATTTCAATATCAGCCAGACATTAACTGATGTCAGCAAAAGGTCAGCCCCAGCCTATGAGCAAAAACCTGTTATTAATATTTGATTAGTTTTAGTTGTCTTAATTTTTTTTTTTTACTAAAATTGTTCAGGAGATAATTAAGTCTCATCAGTGCCTGGAGTGCTTAGAAACAGAGGAGAATTCAAATGATACCAAACCCATCTTCCTCCCTGCCTTCAATTCAGAGCAAGAGTTGTAATGAAAATGCATCAACCGGTGTTCTCCAGTACTATGCAGTAAATTCTTTTGCTTTTTTGCCTTCCTCAGCTGCTTTTGCAGAAATCCTCAAGTGTGTTTCACATCTGGGGTCTGAACTCTCCAATTTTGGCCCTGGATACAGGAAGGATGTGCAAGTGCTGTGCTCCAGATGGTTATTCCTCAAAATTCAGTAAGGTCTCCCAAAACCCATCTTGTGTTTTGGGCTGTGACTCCTGGAGGTGTGAGCTTCACCTTTAGGGGAGAGAAGGAACATCCTGCACAAGTCAATGAACAGAGTAGTTCTGGCAGCTGCAGAGAAAAGACAGAAGTGCCACTGATTCCAAATGTTGAAATTCCACGAGGCATTTTGCCGTGTTTTCCAGTACAGCTCATTATAACACTAAAAAATGTATGCAGTGCATATAATGTTTTATACTCTCATATAATTCATCCCAGCAGCGTGGTGGCCATTACCCAGTTTCTGCTGCTTCTCTTATTAACTTGTTACCCTGTATCTGTAATAAAGGGGAAATTGGTTCAATATTTGCCTTGCCCAATACCACTCACTGATTAATCTGTTATTTTTTTCACTCCCTCTTTGCTCACAGATTGCTGGATCTGATAATTCATCCATAAAACACTGTCCATTTCATTAATCCAACAGACACAGGGAAGTGGAGTGGGGAATTCAAAAGGAGACCATAGGTCTCCCTAATCCTGTAGGTGTGTGATAACAAATTCATGAAGCTGATCCCAAATTCAGGTGAGAAGCATATCAATGTTGGCAGAGCAAACTGATGGCTTGAGACCATGGACTTGAACTCCCCAAGGGTATCTTGGCAACTTCTTCATGGGCTGCAAAAAGCTTGGGAGTGCAAAACTGGGAATGGGTGTAAGAATGGAATATGAGCAATGATTTGCTTTTGAAAATCACCAAACACCCTCCAGTCTTGAAATCAACATGCAGGGGCTCACTGGCAACCTGTGGAACACCCATGATGCTTAAAAAAACCTCAAAGGCACTTTGCTTCATTAAAATACAACTTTATTGTCAGTTGTGTGTGCAATGTGAGAGACAATGTCTGCACCTCTCCTCCCAGACAGGAGAAGAACAAGAGAAAGATCCCAGGAAAATGTGCTTATTTTGGTGGTAGGTTTTCATCCCAGGCTTTTTTTTTTGTTTGTTTTGTTTTGTTTGGACATGGTTATGAAACTTTTTTTTCTGGAAGATAATGTGGTGATCCTGGCAAGAGCAGGGTGGATGGTGGCATTTAGGGAATGCAGGAGCTTCTTGGAGGTATCAACCAGTAACTCCATGGAGCTGCAGGCTCTCTGGATTATGGATAACCAGGTGTTTGGGGTGGCTGTCAGGTGAGGAGGAAAGACCTTCTCTAGCAAGTCATGTTTCTTCTTCCACCAGAGACCAAACCAGCAGGAACCCCTGGGGAAGCTGCTGGGGCTGGGGGAGCTCCCACCTGGAGCCCAGCCCTGGAAAAGGAGCAGGTTTCCTAAGGATCGCTGGTCTTTGTGCTGCTGCTTCCTCCCACTCCACACTCATCCTCCTCCAATTTCCCTATAAAGAACCAGCAAGCTCCAAAGCCACTGAGAGGGGCAGGAATTGAGAGAGGGAGATGTGGCAGTGCTGGGTTAATGACTGGACTCCACAGTTTTGGAGGACTTTTCCAACCTTAATGATTCTCTGGTCCTCTGTAGCACAGTCCCATGCAGCACCTTCTCTTTTTCCTTTCAGAATATTGGAAAATCCTGGGGCAAATATGGTCTGATTAATAATATGTTAATAATAACCAGCACAGGCAAACTGGAATATGTTCCAATGGTGGAATGGACAGGGGAAAAATTGGGCATTTTTCCTTATTCTGATGGGGTGTGGGGAGTACAACCCATTGTGCTTTTTAACAGCACCATTAAACCAGCAAGGCTCAATAGAATCTGAATATGCTGCAGAACAACTAATGCCTGAGAGGTTGCAGAGGTTTTGATTAGCCCACAGAACAAAAAAAAAAAAAAAAAAAGGGAGAGGGAGGGGAAGAAAGAAGGGGGGGAAGGCAGGAGGGGAAAAAAAAAGGGGGAAGGGGAAAAAACGGGGGAAGGGGGGAAAAAAAGGGGGAAGGAAAAAAAAAGAAGGGAGGGAAAAGAAAGGGGTGGGGATGGGGAAGAGGGAAAAAAAGGGAAAAGGAAAATCTCCCCAGATGTGGCTGAATTAGTGGAGCATCACCAGCTTAAAGAGAAATTGGAGGCAGGAGGGGGTGGCACTCCATGGGTTGTGTCCTGTAGAATGCAGTCCCTAAAACTCGCAGTAGAAATTGCTACTGAATCACTGAATCTTCCCACTAAACATCCCAGGATGGTGCAGCATGGTGAGATCCGAGCAGCAAATACACCAAGGGTCAGTCCTAAACACAGCTCAGGCAGCACCCACTGTGAGCTTTGCTATGAGAAAGAGTTTCTCAATGCAAATGATCATCGATTTCCTGACAAACTCGGAGAAACTGCCAAGAATTAGGGCACATGCAGTAAATGAGGAGGTCAGTGCATAATCATGGCTTTCAAAAGAGGCTTCCCGAGGATTTCAGAGCCCTTGTTTGCTGCTGACAGGCTAAAGATCACTGATTATGCGGTGCAGTTCCCAGCTCTCCCGTTAAAGGAACAAAAGTGAGAAGTGGCTGACAAATGGGAAGAATAAAGCTGGAGTGAATCCCGTGCAGGGGCCGCTCTCCAGGTGACATCTCGACACTGCAATTCAGCCACCTCAGCGAGGGAGAGACCTTCTGCACTTCTGAAAACACACAAAAGAAAATGTTCCAGCCGCATTTTGAGCATGACCTCCTGTGACATTTCCTAACCTGACCAACGTTTGATTGGTTCTGATTTTATTCAGCTAAACCTTGCAGCCCTCCAAGGACTGATATTTCTTCTGTGCTGAGCTGCTCTGAAACCACACCACCCTCCTGGTGAAAACTGAGTCACAGAATTCATTAAGGTTGGAAAAGACCTCCAAGAACATCAAGACCAAACTTCTACAAATGCTTTCCCTACTGTCAGTTCTTCAGCTCCCAAACTGAAATTCAATGTATCATGGAATCACAGAATGGTTTGGGTTGGAGGGACCTTAAAGATCACCTCATTTCACCCCTGCCACGGGCAGGGACACTTTTCACTATCCCAGGTGCTCCAGTCTCTGTCCAACCTGGCCTTGGACACTTCCACCAGTTGTGGCCGCTCCGGGCACCCTGTGCCAGGGCTTTATATGCCATGAAATGCTTTAATTATAGTAGTACTCCTTGCTCCCTAATAAAACACTTCATTTTATTTTTATAACCTATTTAGACTCTGTTTTCTGTCAGTGTCAGGGGCCATGGTGGATGCACAGCAAAGCTTTCAAGAACTGAACTCTGCTAATAACACCTGAGAACTGATAACTTTGAAAACCTTGCAAAACATCCCCACTATGTTTCTTTTACAATATCCTTGTTTCGTTGAAATTGTTCTGAAAACCATCCCTCTTGCACCAGCTACCTGCACTCAGACATTTCAGCTTTTTGAAATGATAAGCAGTTTACTCAGAGTGTGGTAGTTTGGAAAATCCAGATTGTTTTTGCATGCCTGGCCCTCCCCACGTCTGCTGAGCACCTGGTTCAAAGGCAGAGCTGCCAGGGGCATGAAAGGAATACCTGGTGTCTTGGTTTGAAAGACAGGTGTTTGTTAAAAAAGGCAGAAGCTTCTCCTGAAATGGATAATGTAAACTCCCTACTTTTAACTACTTATAATTTTGAAATTAAGGAGTTTTCAGGCAAAGATACGGGAAGAGGAATAACAGTTTTTTATGAGGAAAAATTAAAATAAAAATACAGTAATACAAACAAACCCAAAACCCACTTCTAGAGTCAGAATCCAAGCTGACCCCCCCTGTCAGTCAGTCAGGGTGTTGGAGCAGTCCCATTAAATGGTGCCTGCATCCTCCTGCAGTGACAGATGTGGTTCTGTTGGAGCAGTGCTCCTGGAAAAGCTGCAGTTTTCCTCCAAAGGTCCAGTGATGATGTAGAAGGGTCAGGATTTCCTCTGGACTCCAGTGGAAAAAGGCTGCTCTGATGTTCCAAATCTCCGATTTTATCTAGGTAGGAAATGTTTGGCTCCTCCCCCTGTGTGGAGCATCTCCCAATGGGCTGATGGAATTTTATCAGTCCTGCAGTGGGACCCAATGACCCATTAACAGAAGATATCTCCTGGAGGAAGGATGGGTTGTGGAAAAGATAAAGAGCACTGCCCCAGCTGGTTTAACAGATGGTGATAGAACACAGACTTTTGGTCACATCCTGTATTGAAACATAAGACACCTGGGAAGGCAGAAAAGCTGCTGTTCAAAAGGGAGAGGTATTTATTCTGGGGGAGGTATCAAAGTGATGGTGTCCTCTGAAGAGACCTGCCATTCCCAGCTGGAAATGTCCCAGGTGGGAGGTGGCTGCAGCCATCAGCTCCCATCAATGTGTGTCACCTGGCTGCTGTCCCCGGCCAGCACCTGGGAAGGTAAAGCATTAGCCAAGATTCCAGAAGGAAAGGAGGCTGATGCAAAAAAAGTCCAAACCTTCTGTTTAGAAACTAGATCAGGTAAACAAGGGCAGAATTCCCTGAAATTTGGTAGCTCTGTGATCTGATTTGCTGGTGACTCAGGGGTCTCCTGAAGCTGTTCCCTGAAAATCTGAGCTGTGGCTACCTGTGGTGTGTGTGCAAGTGGGGATTGTACCAACCAGAGCTGAGCTGGGCTGCCAGGGGCCTCATAAAACTTGAAATCCTGATGCACTGTCACAGCCTGCTTTGCACTTTGGGAAAGAGAGGATATGAAAGACTTTTGGTGTTTTGGGTTATTTATTTTTTCAAGATCCCTCAATAAAATCTGTGTGGAAACCCCCTAAACTTGAGGTTCCCTAAAAGCTTCTTTTTGAGTTATTTTCTGCTTTCACCCCTTTGATTCATATCCATATTAACTGGTCTCCACTCTCCCTAAGGAGGAGAATACTGAGACCGGTTCTTCCCATGACACTTGGATGCCAGGAAGGGGGTGATATCCTGGGATGGGATATGTGCAAAGACCCCCTGTGTTTCCAGATGTTCAGTCACGCCCCTCTGCCCTGCCCTGCCCAGCTCCCACTTCCCCCAGCAGCTGGAATTGCCTGCTCTCTCCCTGCTCTCTGCTTCTCCCTCACTCAATCCCTCCCCACACAACCTGCTCGTTTGAGGGCACATAAAAACACCGATTGACACCCAGCAGTTTTGGTGTTTGCTTTATACTGATTAAAAAACACTTTATTAGGCTGTTAACCCCCAGGGCCTGGAGCTGCCTGGCCCCAGCTGCCTCGGCAAGCAAAGATCCCATGGAAACAAAAGTCCAGACAGAGCCAGAGCAAGGCTGCGCTTCATTGATAAAAGCTGGAAGCTCTGTGCCGTTCTCCCACCCACCCAGGCAGGGATTTATCACCTAAAGCCTTCAGTCGGGACAAAGGACAGACCTGATATTTTCTAATTGATAGGGTATCTATCCAAAACTTATTCCCACACTTAAATGGGATTGCAGGAACACCGTGCCAGCCTGTGGAGGTGGGGAGCTCATCGGGAGCTTTAATGCTTTCTGTATGCAGCAGAAAATGCCATTTGCAGAGCTTTCTCCCCAGTTCCATCCATCTGCCTCTCCCAGCTATTCCTTTTGTCTCTTATTTATGGCTGTAATTTTGATGCCACAGTTACTGTACACGAGCTGCTGTATATTTCTCTTACTTGCTTTGAAATTTCTCTTTCCAGCTCATGTTGACAATCATTTATTTGCCCACAAAATAACCAGGCCCTGAACTATTTCCTGGCACCAGTTTTGCAGATCCAAATCACTTGTTTTTTTCTCTGTAATGGGGTAGATACATCCTTTATTATTGCACTTAAATGCTCATTAACAATTCATGGAATCTTAAGTGGCTGAAAAAACAGGTTCTGGAGCTAAATATTTCTAGAGAGTGTCTTAGCCCAGAGCCCTTCCCTTCAAGTGCAGGATTCCAAGTGGAGGAGAGCATGGCTCAAAGTTGTTATTTTCAGGGTAATTGCATTTTTAATTAACAATATATTTAATCCATGCACAAAAGCAAGTGACATAGCTGCTCAGGGGCTGCTGTAATGGGCTAACAATAATTTTGCACAGTTTCTCCATTCTTTTACCAGCCTTTGCATCATGGGAACTGGAGACTTTGATGATGAACACCCTAACCCTAAAGCATGGGGTTCCTGTGGTTATCACCTTCAGCACAAGTGTGGGCCCTTGTGAGTGCTCACCCAGCAAATTCTGCTCACACTGAGGTGGTGTTTGGCCTTAGTGGCACATGAACACCCCCAGGACAGGATTTTTCCCTCATGGAGCACAGGCAAGGATGGCTGAGGCAGGGAAAGGCTGTGACAACCTCTGCACCCGCTGCTCAGGGCACTGACCCCAGGGCTCCCTGCGGTAGAGGGGGTCCGGAGAGGAGGGTTTGGGATGATCTCCCCATTCCAGGGCACTGGGGAATGTTTCTTTTCTGCTCAATTTCACAAAGTTCCAGTGGCTGGGTAAACAGCAGAAAGGCAACTGTCGACAGGTTAAAATTTTGCTCTTCTGCAGAGGGCTCCCAAAATCCTCAGTGCTTGTTTGTGCATCAGTGAGTGAGAAAACCACAGAATTAGAGAATATCCTGGGCAGGAAGGGCCCCACAGGATCATCCAGCCCAGCTCCTGGCCCTGCACAGACACCCCAAGAACCCCACCCTGAGCATCCCTGGCACTGCTGTCCAAACTCCTGGAGCTCTGGCAGCCTCGGGGCCGTGCCCGTTCCCTGGGGAGCCTGGGCAGTGCCCAGCACCCTCTGGCTGAGGGAAGAACCTTTCCCTCATCTCCAGCCTGACTCTCCCTGGCACAGCTCCAGCCATTCCCTGGCTCCTGTTCCTGCCACAGTGAGCAGAGCTGCCCCTCCACTGCCCCTCAGGAGGAGCTGCAGACCCTGGTGAGGTCTTCCCTCACCATCATCATCATCACGACCTTTAAGTGAGCAGCCCTTACATTTTAGGCACTTCCCAAGCAACAGCTGAACCCTTCAAAACAGCGGCTGCTGCTCTCTAAGTTCCTTTCTGCCATGAACATCAGGAGTGAGATGATGTGATACAGAAGCCTCTGGGGCCCTGACACTTAATTGTCCTCTGTTGAAAAGCCGATCAATTTGGAGACTCTCCCCAGCCATCCAGCCTTTATCTTGCTCTCTTCTTCCTCCCCTTGTAGCACAGGGTTTCACAAACATCCCTCCCAGCACAGGGACCTCAGGAAAAACATTTTTCCCTGGCTCCATCACAACATCTTAGTGTTGACTGTGAGCAGTGACACCAGGGGTTCAACATCACAGGAGGAGTCTGTGACAGGGGAAATCCATGTCTGCTTCCCATGGCTGTCACACAATGCAGATCCCGTAATATCCCCTGCAAGAGATGCTCCACAGTGACACAGTCGAAGGAAAGAAATCTCTGGTGTTTTTCTCCCATGGAGGAGGGTTGGTCCTCACCAGATTCCTGTCCTGGGAGGCCAGAAGGGATGGTTTGACCTCACCTGTCAGATCCTGTGTACGACAGACACCAGCATAAGGAGAAACAAGAGCAGCAGTTCTGAGTTCAGCACTGGGAACAGTGGAAACCCCTGGAGAGGAAGGGAGCAGGATGGGCAGGGTGTGATGGAAACCCCTGGAGAGGAAGGGAGCAGGATGGGCAGGGTGTGATGGAAACCCCTGGAGAGGAAGGGAGCAGGATGGGCAGGGTGTGATGGAAACCCCTGGAGAGGAAGGGAGCAGGATGGGCAGGGTGTGATGGAAACCCCTGGAGAGGAAGGGAGCAGGATGGGCAGGGTGTGATGGCTGCAGGAGGGATGCTCCAGCTCCAGCTGCAGGTGCCCATCCTGAGGGCTGGAAGCACAGGTGAGGTGGAAAGCTTGTCACCAGAGGTTTTTTGGTGTGGGTAGACCCAAAGTGTGAAAGCTGGCAAGAGTGACTGGCTGGCTCCTCAGGGTCCTGACCTTGGGGACAGGATGTTTATCCTGATTATCCTGGGTGATTTCAGCTGTCCTGTGCTTTTTGTGTTTCAGCTGATGAAGGAGAAATCTCAGGGAGTTCCTGCTCATCCCTTGTGAGCTCTTGCCATCCCTGTGTCCATCCTGTGGGCACAGGGGATGTGAGCCAATGCACACACAGGAGTGAGGGCTCTGGACAGGGCTGGGGGAGTCTGTCTTGTGCTCAGCCCTTCCCCAGCGGGGCTCATCCCCATGGAACTGGAGCTACCTGTGGCATTCTGAGCACCAGCAAGCATTGCAATAATTCTGATTCAGGTCAATGGCTGCTACAGCTGAGCTGAAGTGGCCTGGGCAAAGGTAGAAATGGCCACCACAATGACAGTGAGTGGTTTGGAGAGGGGACAGAGCAATGGGGTGCTGATTGTGCCACAACTGCTTTGGGGAGCAGATGGAATTTTGCCAGTACAGTTTCATTTATTTCTGATGTTAGCTTGAAGCAACTGGTTTTGAAAGAGGTGCTGGATGCCTTAAATGGCAAATATTCTCACAGCAATTAGAGAAGACAGACATGGGGAGATGCCAAGCTTCCCCTTTATTTTCTCTCCTTGTAAATCTCATGAGTAGGACAGCGTGGTGCCCACTGACCTGAGCCCAGGTTCAAGCTGTGCCATCCTAGAGTTGTCTTTGGCACCCATACCAGGAGCACTGGAGAAGAGACTTCAGACCTGGCTGGTGGCCCTGGGAGCAGTCTCTGCCCCAAGCTCAAAGTGAACCTTTTCCCCACATACCCCATGGGAACAGCTGGAAAGCCAAAGCATGGCTGGGAAGGGGAAGCAGAATCTTCCAATGATTTTCACAGGAAATTTCAGAACCGAAATAATTTTATTTGTGGGCTAGAAGAATTCAAACCTTGAATATTTATCAAAAAGCTTTTTAAATGCCATTTTTTGGAATAGTATTCATGTGAGTGGCAGAGGAGGGAATGTATTAAAACTGAAATGAGATCATTGCTCAGCTTAGGTGTGTAACAGAGTTGCTGTCACAGTATTTGTCATGCTGAAACCAAAGCTCCAAGGTGGCCATTCTTCCACAAACCTAGAGCTTTTGGACCCACAGATGTGCTGGAGCCACATGGGCTGGGATGGACAGACTGTTTCCATGCTGATCCTTCAGTGTGACTGTTACCATCCCCTCTCCACTGCAGAAACTGTGCCTGGCTCCACTTTGGTTTGTTTGCCCACTTCTCTGTTAAGAATATAAATATAAATAATCAACAGTCAGACAGATTGGTGCTTTGCAGCCAGTGCAAACTCTCTTTTTAGGCTGTTAGCAAGAACCCCCAAAACCTCACTCCTTGCTTTTGTCTTCTGTAGATACCACTTGTCATGGAATGGGCCTTTCATCTCAACAGGACTTTTAACTTCAAATGTGTCAGATCTTTAAAGAACTGGAAAACATTAACAGGCAGGGAGAAACTTTATTCTAATTTGTTAGATGTGAGAGAAAAAGGAGAATGCAGCCATTTCAATGAGAAGAGGCTGTGTTTGGGTGGAGGCTCCTGTTCCTAAAGCATCACTGGGTTCTTTCTTCCCAAATGTTCACTGAGGCCCTGGCACAGGGTGCCCAGAGCAGCTGTGGCTGTCCCTGGATCCCTGGAAGTGTCCAAGGCCAGGTTGGATGGGGCTTGGAGCCACCTGGGGAAGGGGAAGGTGTCCCTGCCCATGGGACATGTCCTTTCCAACCCAAGCCATGCTGGCACTCCAGGACCATGATCCACCATCAAATCCAGCTTGGTCACAGCGGTTCTTGCCAAGGAGGAGCAGCCAGGCTGTGCTGTACCAATGCCACTGGGTGTGTTTGAACCTTCCACAGTTCTGCTGTTGCTATTCCACACTGAACTGTGACCCAGCAGCCTGGAATGAGAGGTTGTCCCAATGGGCAGAGCTGCTGCTCCAGCTAACGAGTCTGGAGTCATTCACAGACATGGGGAGGTTACAGTCACACTGCAAAGGAAGCCCTTTCTTGTGCCTGCTCCAAGGACCAACTTCTAAAGTGATTTTGTTACTGTTGTTTGTTTATCCAAACCTGAAAAGGCTCTTTGATAGAGCCATATGCCATGTGGAGTTAAAGATCCTTAATCAAAAACCAGAAGGAAATTATTATTTCCTGCTTTGTTCTGAAGTTGAAGTGAAGAGGCATCTTAGGCACAAGATGCAGAGCCAACTCCAGCTCTGGTTTCTTTCAGCTTTACCAAAATTGGCCCAGCACGGTTCCTGGCTCACAGTGGGGAATCCCAAATCCTGTCAGGGTATTTATTTGAGGAACAGTCTCCTTTTGGAGAGAGTCAGATCTGAACACAGGGAGAGATTTTGCTGTCATGTGTTAGACCCTGATGATACAAGTTAGAGCTGTGCTGAGCCAGGGGATGAAAAGAATGACTGGAAATAAAGATATTTTTCTGAATTTTCTTCACTCTGAAAGATTTGGCCATTGAATACAGAATGTAACTGCACTAGAATGTAACTGGAGATATTCCTGGCTCCTTCCACACTCACAGGCAAGGGAGTTATTACTCTGCAGTCCTTCTCTACTTATCACTCTGTTTGAAGTCACATCACCTGGAGTCAAGTGAATATCTCAGTTTTCATTTTTGTAATATTTTATTCTCTGACGTTGCACAGAATGCCTGAAATATAACAGTAAATGGAGGTTAGGAGGAGAGTAGGCAAATAATAACCTAACTGCCAATGGATGCTAAGAAGGACCCAAAGCATATTTTAATTTTTAAATCACTCATCATCTGAAGGGGAGAATGAACCGATTCATGATTTTGAATGCTCAGGATTGGCAAAAGCATCATTAATCTCTTGTCTCCTTTGTGCCTCTGCAAAATTGTATTAATAAGGCAGCATTTACCCACTGCAGACTGTGAGTGCTGCACTTGTGTAGGGCCTTGTAGAGATGGGTCCTCAGAGCCTTCAATTAGACCTTAATGCAACACAAATGACAAACCCTGTTGTTATTGCCAGTTCCAGGCTGCTCTTCATCTGCACTTTCAGTGACAGGAACACGAGTGAACATCCATACTCTAAGGCAGCAAGCAACCACATTTTAAACTCTACGAGGGAGCCATTTTAATAAGTCAAGTTTCTCAAAGCAAAATTATCATAATGAGTGAGGAGCAAGGTGAGTGTAATTGAAGTGATGTGAAATGCAGAAAACTAATTCATTTTCACCTGCAAGGTCTGGGAAAGGTCACAGAGAGACAACAGAGGTTGTGGTAGAGGATATAAAGTGCTGTAAATATTTAAATTGCTCCCAAAAATCCCTGATTTATTTCAGAATATTGAAGTGTTCTGGCTTTGGAGTGGCAACAATGTGTCTCAGCAGTTCCTGTGGTTTGAACACAAAGCACATCCCAGCTTGGTTTGAGATTTCATGGAGGAGCACAGGCAGTAAAGAGAGGGGTGGGAAGAGGGCTGGCCAAGGGCTGTGGAGTGTTTCAGTTCCAGGCTCCAGCCTGGCCCAGGTCAGGGGGAAGGCAGTCACTGCTGGCTGATGGCTCTCCAGGAGCTTGTGTGAAACGAGGAGGTGGCTCCAGCCCAGCTCCCAGCTGGCCAAGTGTCCTTGCCATCAAAGCCACCTCCTGCCCTGGCAGCCCCTGGCTCTCAGGGGTGTCCTCTGGCTGTGGAGGGACACCCCAGCAGCACAGGGAGCTGGGCTCAGGGGTTTGGCACCAGCACTTCTGTGGTTCCCTGCAGACAGGGCTGAGCTGCTTCAGGGACTGAAGCCAGCCCAGGTCCCTCAGGCCAGGTGTGGACACAGCGCTCCTTGTTCCCCTGGAGCAGCACTTCCAGATTCCAGCTGTAGCAGATGGGTCCCCTGTTCCTGCCAGGACATCCTGGCAGTCACTGGCATCCTGTGACACTCCAGGGCCTCCTGAGGGCTGGGCACAGGGATGGTCCCGGGAGGGACCAGCACCCTGCTCCTCACACGGCCCTGCAGAGGCTTCTGCTGCGCCCCAGGAGGTGGGATGGGGCTTTCCTGAAGTCTGCCTTTCTCCTGACTGGCTGCACCTCCCTGAGGAGCTGGGACACGGTGCCACAGATGGTTATGGCTTGTGCAGGACACACCTGGGAGCCACAGAGCAGGGCAGGAGGAACATTTGGCTCTGGGGGCACATGGAGACTGTGTTTGGGGTTAAGATGAGGGTGGTGGACAAGGGGACATGTCCATCATGGTTTGGTCAGTCAGGACCTGCAGCTGGGAATCCAAATTTCTCCCTTTCCCCTGGACCACCTCTTTTAGTGTTTCTGTCCAGTTTAATTTTGCAGCTCCATGGAAACTCTCCCCCCAAGTCCTTCAGTGCTTGATGTGTCTGTGCACTGCCTGGGACTCCAAAAATCCTGGTGTGCTCAGGCCATGGGCTGAGCAGGCTGATAAAAGGTTTGGAATTGGGCCACTCACCCTCCTTATGCCAAAATCCTCTTATGGGGTACAACCTCTCCAAATGCAGCCCTCACACCCTGCTGACCAGGGCTGCTCCTCTGGACCTTCCAAAACTGAACCTGCCTTTGGTGCCTGAGTCACAGAGGGCTCAGCTGGAAAACACTGCTCGACTTTCCCTCTGCACACACTGAAATCTGCACCTAGGGGGTTTTGGGGAGCTGTCTGAGTTACAGAAACTGTGCCCACATTTTTTGTTGCTGGTTCAGAGGAATTTCAGAGGCACCCAGGCAACCAGAACTCCTTGTTCTCTGTGTCACACATGTGTCACCTTGGTTCCTGCACTTGGATAAATGTGTCTTGGTGCTGGTGAGCATGTGAGTGTGAGAGAGCGTCAAACCAAATATTGCCTTAAGATCACACACTGAATTTTATTACCCTAAATTTCCCTAGAAGGACACATCCCTCAGAAGGATTTCTTGCTCACAATGTTAAATTCATGTGGCTCCAGTGAGAGAATAACAAGGCACTTGACATCTCCCAGTTTCAGAATAACTTTGGAGCATCTGTTTTCACTCATTTAGTTTCTCTGTCCCAGAGGGGACCCAGCCAAATGGCCAAGCTTGCCTGTGCTCAGGGCTGACACGATGTGATCTGAAGAGGAGTTGTGTGTGAGTTCTGTGCCACTGCTGAAGTTGGATTCATTAGCCAGTTGCCCCCCAGAGTTTTCAGAAAGTTTCTGCTGTGTTTGAAGGATAATTGCCATCCCTTGGTCTCAGGGGAGGGAGAAACAAAGGACTTTGTGTTCCCCTTTTGATTCAAACTCAAAGAGTGACAGAAGCACGGAAAAATAGCAGGTCCAGGGAATTCTTCAGTAGCATGTTAATGGCCCTGCATTGGAAATAATGTGTGGGGTACCACAGGGAACCTGTCTGGGGAGGGAGGGGACAGTCAGGACTGCCAGCTCCTCTTCTGGAAAAAATGTCCTGTACTCGTACCTCTCTGGGGAATCAGGGAATATGTGACTGGCAGCCAAGTTTTCCAGAGCAATGATTTTGAAGGTATTTCTGTGTGTACTGCCAAAGATTTACACACCTGAATGCCTCTGGTGTCCTCTTGCCATCACATCCCTCTCCTTCCAGCCTGCACGGCCCCAGGGGTTGGGCTCAGTCCACACCTACCAAGGATAAACGACCTGCAAAGGTTAGAAAACACCCAGAGAAAGCCAATTTTCATTTTACAGTGTCCAGTTTCTCTCACTCTGCATCAGGTCAATGCCTTGATTTCACTGATGGGATCTCTGCTTGGCATCTTGGTCCATCCAGCTGTGCCCTCCCTTCCAGCTGCAGTCCTGGAGGAGTGGGGATCCTCCCCATCCATGGGAGCTGTGCAGAGGGACTCAGCCACCTCTCCTCCCCAGTGAGCCAGTTCCACTCCTGGACTCCCTCTGCTCCAAATCTGCTCTTTCAGCCTCACCTCTCCCCTTCCCTGGTTTGTGCAGGGAATGAGCTGCTCCCAGGTTATGCTGTGGGTGCTGCCCAGCCTGGAGCACTCCAGGTTATCCCAGGTGCTGGGGATGGGTGCAAGTCTCCATTTCATGCCCAAAAGCTCTTCTGCCTTTCAAATGAAGCCAGTGTGAAACTGTGTGCTCTGCAGCTTGGTCCCCTCCCAAGGAGATGCTCACAGGCCTGTTCCCAAACACAAGCAATGTCTCATTGAATGTATTTCCAGTTCTGGATCATGACAAACCCAAAATGAAAAGAGGGAAAGAATCTTACACCCTCCAGTAATTAAAAATACGAGTAGAAGTCCCTGGAGAAGGATGATGTAGGTGCCTAAGTAGTTGTTTTTCTCTTCTTATTATTATCACAAATATTTTCTATTTCATTCCAGCTGAGAATTTCATCATGATTATTTAATGATGACACTCTAACAAGATTCAATAACTAGCTTTTCTTAAAAAAAAAAAAAATTAAAAAGTGAGAATTTTGCCATAATCCTTTCACGACTAACACAGAAATTGTCCCCAGTGCAACTTCAAACATGTCAAAGATGTGTTCTGGTGCTAGAGTTTATCTTGTATAATGGATCTCTTAAGCAGTGCAAGTGACACTGGATCACATAAGAATGTCATTAATGGCAAATTTTATGGATTTCTCTAAAATATTTAAAGGCACTAAACATTCTGTGCTTTAAATCCTGCTTCCAGTAATCAACTGCTCATAATTAGATATCCCAATCAGTGTTTAGTGCATCCCTTGGGTCTGTTCAGTGTCTGCTGCTGAATTACCTCCATGGGCAGTGTGGGACAGACCTGCCCGTGCTCCCTGAGCCTCCCAACTCCCTCTGTTCTCAGAGATTCCCACTGCCTCCAACTTTCTCTGCCAGGCACCAACCTGGAGAGAGGACAGGAGGTTTATGGTTAATCCATCACATCCCAATTTCTTATCTGAAAATTCAGTTCTTACCACGTGAGAAGGTGCTGATGGCCAGTGAGATTGTGGATGCTCTGCAGAAAGGTGTAGGTGATGAAAACTTGTCATGAAAGATGGAGAAGTTCACCATTCAGGGTTTCTGCTTGCAGCAGAAAAACACTGAAAATACATATTTTTCCCCTAAAAACTGGCTTGAAACCAAAATGTTTCCCTTTTGCTCCCATGGCCCCCGAAAGGGACTTGTGAGAGAAACTGCTTTTCTCCCCAGCTGAACCCTGAACAGCCACATCCCTCATCCAAACCATGAGGAAAGCTGTGCTGGAAGAAGTTGTTCAAAGTCCCAATGGAGCGCTGCCTTGGATCCTGGGTGGAGCTGCAGGATCCAGGTAAAAACAAAGTTCAAAGCCTTCAGCTGCCCCTTGCTGTCCATTCCTCAAAGCAAATCCCAGCTTGTGCTGTATCCAGCCTGAATCATGAATCCTGCAGCCAGCACTGCTGGGGGCTCAGCCCTCCCTGCAAGGAGCTGATGTGAGCAGCGCAGCCTCTGGGAGCCAAATTCACGTCTGAGCCCACTCAAAAAAACTGGGGAGGGATCCCTAAAGCCCAGCACAAGCCACAGCCCAGCTCCTCTCCTCGGGGACTCTCTGGAGGAGCTCCCAGAGCAGAGCTGGCAGAGCCACACCGGCAGGAGCTGGTCAGCCCCAGCCCCCACGCTTCTTCCAGAGCTTTCTGTGCTGCTCTTAACTCGTGGGAATGTATTCCAGCTGCAGGGGTGTCAAAATACCTCATTCCAGCATCAAATGTGTGCATTGTGCTGCTTAAAATAGACATTCAAGGCAGGCACGCTGCAGATTTCAAAAGCCACAGCTCATCCTCCTTCTCCTTCCCTGAGCAGGGAGTCTGTGGGGAGATGGTTTCATCCATACCAGCAACTTCCAGAGCTTGGGGATTCATGGAATATCCTGAGCTGGGAGGGCCCCACAGGATCACCCAGCCCAGCTCCTGTCCCTGCACAGACACCTCAAGAACCCCACCCTGAGCATCCCTGGCACTGCTGTCCAAACTCCTGGAGCTCTGGCAGCCTCGGGGAGCCCATTCCAATCCCACAGGAATGTCACACCTGGGAAGCACAGCAGCTCCCTGAGCCAGGCAAGGCTCCTGAGTCCTGTTCCTCAGGGTTGCACCCTCCAGGCTCAGCCCATCTCTTTCTCTCCCTGCTCCTCCAGCACCTTCTCCCAGCCAGTCCCTGGCCCAGCACCACACCCAGGAGAAGGCACCCAGGGAATCTTGCACCATTCCCAGCAAAACATCACAGCAAAATGGGGACAAACAACAAGGATGTGCCCTTGTCACAGCAGATAATTTCAAAGACTTCTTGTTCAGCTCTGATTCGGAATGAAGCCAAGTTGGAGGATGCTGAAATCCCCCGTGAGTTTGGGCTCCCAAGCTCTGCTCAGCCCTGGGGCTGCACAGCATGCAAGGAAAGTGAAGGAATTTTAAAATGCAGTCACTCATCCCTCACATTAAAGCTGCTTTTCCTGCCTACTTCTCCCTTGCATTCACAAGGGTTTCCTCCAGGTTCCACAGGACAAATAAGGAATTAATTTCTGATGGCTAAAATCTAGAGAACCTTCCTTGCTTTCCCTTCTTTTCAGATGTGGATAATCTTTCTTTTCCTTTCCTTTCCTTTCCTTTCCTTTCCTTTCCTTTCCTTTCCTTTCCTTTCCTTTCCTTTCCTTTCCTTTCCTTTCCTTTCCTTTCCTTTTCCTTTTCCTTTTCCTTTTCCTTTTCCTTTTCCTTTTCCTTTTCCTTTTCCTTTTCCTTTTCCTTTTCCTTTTCCTTTTCCTTTCCTGCAGTTTTTGCACTTTCTTGGCAAATGTTTTTCAAGATTTTTTTTCAAGATTTTAACTGATTACCAAGATTCCCCAAGGAAGCTGGAGATAAAGGAAAAACCACCCTTGTCTCCAGCAGTGAATCTGGTACCTCTGGTACTGCACCAAGGCTTGGCTTTCACAGGAACAGCCATATTCACACCAGGTATTGCAATGTGCAATTCACATTATTATGCATTTCAGTGAATTATGTTATTTTTATCAGTCTTGGTCTGTATCAGACTCTCCAGTGCAAGTGCCCACATCCAGACATAGTCACAGGTCTGAAGGGACACACTGGCAGTGGGAGAGGGAGAGTGGGAAAATAGATGGGAAAACAAAAACATGGGAAGAGGAAGGGATCGTAGAAGCAAAGATTCACTGGATGGTTTGGGTTGGGAGGGATCTTAAAGAGAATCTGACTTCTTGCCAAGGGACCCCTTCCACTGTCCCAGGTTGTTCCAAGCCCCAGTGTCCAACCTGGCCTTGGACACTCCCAGGGATCCAGGGGCAGCCACAGCTGCTCTGGGCACCCTGTGCCAGGGCCTGCCCACCCTCCCAGGGAACAATTCCTTCCCAATATCCCATCTAAACTAACCCTCCTTCTGCTTGTGGCCATTCTCCCTTGTCCTGTCCCCCCATCCCTTGTCCCCAGTCCCTCTCCAGCTCTCCTGGAGCCCCTTTAGGCACTGGAAGGGGCTCTGAGCTCTCCCTGGACTTTTTGGTCTCCAGGCTGGACACCGCAGTGGAAGCTGTGTGTGGGATCCTCCTCGGGGGCTGCGAGCAGCCAGAAGAACAAGGTGCAAACACAGTCCTGGCAAGGGCTTGGGAGAACCCTTCAGCATTGCCAGGTGTTGGGAGTTCCTGTTCTGCCTCACTGGGTGTCTCCAGGGCTGTTCCCCATGCTGGGACAGAGGAAGTGAGGAGCAGTTCATACACATTGTGAGGAGAGAGGCTAAATTTCAAATAGTGAAACTGGGCAACTTAAAAGAAGTAAATTTAAAAAAAAATCCTTGTCAGTCAGGCTGAGGCCAGCAGACCAATTTTTCTGACTTTGTTTAGCATTTATGAATGGAACAACATTTGGGTGCTAACAAAAAACAGAGGGGAGCACCCACTGAGCCAAATTACAGCAAGTGCACCTTTGGAGACTGCAGCTGATCACACAGGCTGGCAGTGCCTCCCCAGGGGCTGCAGCTGCTGCTTGCCTTTGGACAGGGATGGGCAGCAGCACAATCTCCCTTTGGAGGTGCAGCAGAAACCCCGAAATGTGGTGAGCTCCTGCTGTCACCTCAGCCTGGGCTGGTGCAGAGCACAACCTGCGACGTGCTGGACACCTTCACTTGGTGAAAGGAGGAGCATTCCTGGCATGGGAACATCTCCCTAAACCCCTCTGGCCCTTGGGAGAGCATTTGCTCCCTGCTCTGCCTGCTGGCCCTGCTGGGTAGCTGGGGAGCCCAGGTTGCCCCATGGCCTTTGCCACTGGTCCCCAGCCAATGTCACCCACCTAAAGGGGACTGGAAAGTGGGAGAAGTGGGAGTGGGCTGGGGCCATCACCACTTCTGGGAGTCACAGCTTACCCCATTCCTTTGCCTGGGGTCCCTGGGAGGACAGAGCACCCCTGAGGGCTGTGGAATTGGCCTGGGGACAAGTGATGGAGTGCCCCTGGCTTGGGCCATGCAGACAGCACTGACAGCTTGTTCATACCCTGGCACTTTCATGGAAAAGCCTTAAAAATGAAAAAAAAAAACCTCTTTATTTTTCTATATATTTGTCAATTCTTAAAGCACCTCCTCTATGAAGTTTTTGAGCCATTTGGAGTCAGGCTTTTTGGGAATGATCAAAAATTAAAATTCCAGGTTGAAGGTTGTATTCGCTGAACTCTGGGTATAAAAAAATCTGAGTTCTAAAGTGTTCCAGGGCTGCTCACCACCTGTGGTAAGTGCAAACATAATATCAAGAGAGGACTTATTCAAAGGTGCTTATCTTGCTTCCTCAGTGTTCCTCGGCTGAAATTTTTTAAAGTATCTGAATTTTCACTTGTCATTTTTTTGGCTCATAAAATTGGATTAAATTCTTCCTTTGCTGTGCATATCTCTCTGGAAAATATCTGTCCACATACTACTCAGCACTGAAAGCTGAGCTGACTTCTCAGCTTCAAGCATGTCTGTGCTGTCTCTCACAAGCTTATGGTGTGCCACACAAATATCACAGAATCCCAGGATGGTTTGGGTTGGAAGGGACCTTAAAGCCCATCCTGTGCCACCCTTGCCATGGGCAGGGACATCTTCCACTGTCCCAGACTGCTCCAAGCCCCAGTGTCCAACCCGGCCTTGGACACTGCCAGGGATCCAGGGGCAGCCACAGCTGCTCTGGGCACCCTGTGCCAGGGCCTGCCCACCCTCCCAGGGAAGAATTCCTTCCCAATATCTCATCTAACCCAATTGTCTTTTAAAATGAAGGTGAGTGTTCAGTGTGATAACCAAAGTGTTTTTCACACCAGCAGAGATGTGACTGTGCTGCCGTTAAGCCCCCAGCTCCAGCACTACTGTGGGGTCTGGGAGAAGGGGCCCAGCTGTCTGCTGGTGTTCCCATGGACTCCCCAAAACAGGGACGTGGGTGGTGGACTCTTGTTCTGCATGGGCTGGATGACCTGCAGTCTGGGGCACACGGAGAGGGAAGGAGCACAACACCCACATCCCTAGAGTGGGCACAGCCTCCCCGGTGCATCAGGGCCATCCACAGCCTGTGCAGCAGGAGAGAGCTCAGCTCCTGGAGGGTTTTGGCTACTGGAATGAGTTCCTGGGAGGTGGATTAGGAAGCAGGGAAGAGGTGATGGAATCCGTGTTGCAACCAGGAGATGTGAAGAGTTTGTGTTCTTATTTATGTGCTTTGATTGCACCAGGCAGGGAGGGGAAAAAGGCTTTGAGATCACACGGACTCCAAGCAAACAATTCCAGCAGGAAGGAGCCACAGCCTGGGCACACAGCTCAGGGATGTGCCCTCCTGCAAGTTCCCCTCTCACCTTCTGCAGACCCCTCCCCACTTCACTGGATCTCTCTCTTAAGTTTCAATACAGGATGTGACCAAAAGTCTGTGTTCTATCACCATCTGTTAAACCAGCTGGGGCAGTGCTCTTTATCTTTTCCACAACCCATCCTTCCTCCAGGAGATATCTCCTGTTAATGGGTCATTGGGTCCCACTGCAGGACTGATAAAATTCCATCATCCCATTGGGAGATGTTCCACACAGGGGGAGGAGCCAAACATTTCCTACCTAGATAAAATCGGAGATTTGGAACATCAGAGCAGCCTTTTTCCACTGGATTCCAGGGGAAAACCTGACCCTTCTACATCATCACTGGAGCTTTGGAGGAAAACTGCAGCTTCTCCAGGAGCACTGCTCCAACAGAACCACATCTGTCACTGCAGGAGGATGCAGGCACCATTTAATGGGACTGCTCCAACACCCTGACTGACTGACAGGGGGGGTCAGCTTGGATTCTGACTCTGGCAGTGTTTTGGGTTTGAGTTTTTTTTGTAATACTGTATTTCTATTTTAATTTTTCCTAGTAAAGAACAGTTATTCCTCTTCCCGTATCTTTGCCTGAGAGCCCCTTAATTTCAAAATTATAATAATTTGGAGGGAGGGGTTTACATTTTCCATTTCAAGAGAGGCTCCTGCCTTTCTTAGCAGATACCTGTCTTTCAAACCAAGACAATCTCCCAGGCTTTCCAGGCTTTCCCACAGGGCTTCACAACTCCAGGCCTGCTGGTTTGGGACTTTTCCCATGAATTTACCTTTGCACAGGTGTGGTCTAACTCCTAAGGCAAACAGAATGTATGTTGCAGTGCTGCTGGTACCTCCCAGCTGTCCCATTGGTATGCTGGCAGTGTATCCCCCCTGTTTACCTTATTTATAATTTAACCAATGCCAAAGGGTTATTTTCATCCAATATAAAAAATGGACACTTATAAAAATGCATAGGTTTTAAATTGCTCAGCAGTTGGAGTTGTTATAAGAACTAGCCCAGGGAATAAATGGTTCCTTCTCCCATTAGACTCAAAGGCCATTTCCATACAGGCTGCACATGGAATGGGATTCATTCCTTCTCCCACCACACACAACTGTTTCTCAGCTGTTCCTTCAAGCTTCAATGTCTCCCTTAATGCTTTATTACCACTGTTAAAACTT
This sequence comes from Cinclus cinclus, assembly GCF_963662255.1. Lineage (NCBI taxonomy): Eukaryota > Metazoa > Chordata > Aves > Passeriformes > Cinclidae > Cinclus > Cinclus cinclus. The sequence continues at coordinate 3,094,405 of NC_085063.1, forward strand.
CACAGTTTGGAATGTGCTCAGAGTAAATCTGCCATGTTGTGTTTAAGTACCAATTGCTTATGTTTTAATGGCATTAATCTTTGCCTTTTTGCTATGTCTGAGCCAGGATAATGAAAGGAGAGTCCCTTCTTTCTCAGCCACTGAATCTTGTGAAATGAAAACAGGACTTGGGGGCTGAAGGTAAAGTTGGTTCCCTGGTGTTTCTGAATGCCCTCTCCCCACCAGCCAGGCATGGAAAAGTCAAGGTGGCTGTGCCTGCATGGATGAAATTCCCGGCATTGCTGCCTGGCTGTGTCAGGCTGTCCCTGAGCTGTCCCTTCCTGCCAGCTCCCCACACGATGGGAGGCTGGGGCTGTGAGGAAGGTGCTGGAAAGGCCCAACCCACAGCCAAAGACTGCCTCTGCCAGGATTACTGGTGGTGATGGAGACTAGGAATTGGACCAGGACACCTTGGTATTGTACAAGACAGAGCTCTCAGGAAGTTTCATCTGCAGAGCATCAAGCAGGGCTGATCCTGTATCCTCAATTTCTACCACTAGTAATTCCACTGCTAAGCTTCCCTTGGGAATTTTACCTTGTATTTCACCCGCACAGTCCACATACTCTCAGGACAGAACCTCTTAAAAAACAGTCCAAGGCAGCTCACCTGAGAGAAAGGGTGAGGCAACATTGCAACCGAAAATGCTAATGAGCTCCGAATTCTGTCAGGAAAATCAATGCTTGTCCTCCGGAAGGTTTTTATTGAATAACTTTCTTCTTGACTTGGTTATTGTTCCAGAGTCCTACAAAATGAGAGGGGAAGAGAAAGGTAAGGAAGTGCAGTGCATGACAAACAAGCTGATTCTTAAATCCAACGTAAAACTTGAGGGTTTAGAACAGGCTTTAAATATAAATATAAATATAAATATAAATATAAATATAAATATAAATATAAATATAAATATAAATATAAATATAAATATAATATTATAAACTGGGAAGAAGGAATGTAGACACAGTGAAACAGGAGACAGAACACAGGAAAGATCTGCTCTTAACAGGTTTTTGTTGCACAAATATGTTTTGCTAAACAAAAGCCAATCCTTCATCCTTCCAGGTTTCTGATGGAGAAGGACACTTCCCAAAAGCTTCAGGAACCAAACCTCGCCAGCAGGAGCTCAGCAGCTCAGGAGTGGCTCTTCCCCTTCTCAGGGGTGGTGGCACTTGCTGCCCTTCAGCACTTTGGGTCCTCTCTGCCCTCCCAATTTTATGGAGGGCAGGACCAAGGAGCAGGGATCTCTTCTATCCTTTGATGGTTTCAGCCTTAGAAGAATTTCCTTCAGTCCTCACGGTGAGACCTTTATGACACCTCAGTGTCAGTGCAGGGATTTCTTTCCCTGGTCCCATGGGGGCCCACAGGTGCACTAAGGGTCTTTATACCACAAGCAGGGGACACAGCCTTTTCCAAAGTGATGTCCCAACTCTCCACCATGGTTTTACACATCAGTGGATTCTGTGCTGAAAGGAAATTCTCCCTACAGTGAGGGGTAAGGCTGTCCTGTATTGCTTCTTTTTAAAGTTGTGCTTTTGCAGCTTCTCATCCACCAGATTTTTTGAGGTGCTTTAAACCTTAATTTTTTTCCAATATTTCTTTTTACTCTGAGGTAATTTGCTCGGCTTCTTCTCTAGGAAGTGGGCAGACCCGTAACAGATGACAGGAGTCCTCTGCCATCCTCGTGGCTGAACAGCCACGTCTGCCCCCTCTAGCTGTCACAAACTTTGAGCAACCTCCTGAATTAGAAGCTCCATCAGCATCAGAATGAAATGTTACAAACCCCATTAGATTATCCACAATGCACACAAGACCCCAGTATTATCAATGTTTATCCCAACTGAGGACTGCACAGAAGTACAAAGAGGAGAATCCGAGCATGGAGTATCTAGCTGCTCACTCAATGTGCTTTTTAAACAATTCCTTCAGATCTCATTTCACCAGAGCCCTTCACATTGACAGGAATGACCCCTACAACAACTCCCCTTCCAGCAGCTTCTTAAACCCTAAGATGAAATTAATGAGGTTCAATGAATGACATGAACTGTGTAATGATGCTGTCAAATCACCACAGCACAAGGTTTTCACCTGTACTCAGATCCAAACCCTTCCACTCAAACTCCATCCCCAAATTTGGAGGCTGCAGAAGCTTGGACTTGGCTTAGCCTTTAAATTCACTTGACCTTGACAAACACCACCATTTCTGAAACTGGGATTAGAGTGCTGAAACACAAAGGGTACCCAAAGCTGGCCCTTCAGTTTCCAGCAAAACAGCCATGATTTGTGGAGAAGTGGGCTGGATTTTCCTAGGAAGAGATAAAATTATTTGGAAATCATAGAACACCAGAATCCAAGAGTGGTTTATGTTGGGAAAGACCTCCAGGATCACTGAGTTCAATTGTGAACTCAGCACTGCCAAGGCCACACCTAACCCATGTCCCCAAGTGCCACATGCACACAGCTCCTGTATTCATCCCAGGATGGGAGGAATTCCTCCATCACCTCCCTGGGCAGCTGTGTCAGAGCTGGACAACCCTTTCCAATAAGAGATGTTCCCTAATATCCACCCTGAGCCTCCCCTGGCCCAGCCTGAGGCCGTTCCCTCTCCTCCTGTCCCTGTTCCCTGGAGCACAGCCCCGATCCCCCCCTGGCTGTCCCCTCCTGTCAGGAGTTGTGCAGAGCCACCAGGTCCCTCCTGAGCCTCCTTTTCTCCAGGCTGAGCCCCTTTCCCAGCTCCCTCAGCTTCTTCCCTGCTCCATTCCCTTCCCTGGACATGTTCTAGCCCCTCAATTTCCTTCCTGTCATGAGCACCTCAAAACTGCCCCCAGGATTTGAGGTGGGGCCTCAGCAGTGCCAGGACATGTTTTTTTTAAAAAAACAATTTCATCTGCGGGCCACCAGAGGATCACTTCTTTAAGCTGGACTGGACAGTAGATCAGAGATGCCTTCCCAGCTGCCAGGGATAGACTGTCTAATGAAAATTTACTCTTTTATTTTGGAGTCTCTTAATTCACTTTTGCAACAGTGAAAAAGCGACCCCTTGCTCTGATATGTGCTTTTCCCAAGAGCTGAGAATTCAAGAAAGACATTGTATGGAAAGTCATGCAAATTGGGAGGAATATTTGATGAGGGAATAGGGACAGATGTAACACCACAGCTCTGTTCTGGGAAACTCATACCTGGCTTGCAATATTTCTGTGTAACCCATCTTAAAAATCACTAGGACTACTTCTACTTCAGCTGGGCTGGCAGAGGAGTTTTTCAGGATGAGGAAAGTTCTGGTTGAACATAAGCACTACACAAAATTTCACAGCTGAACTTCACAGAGATACGGAATTCTAACCCTCCCTGTGGACTGAGTTGAGGAAAAGCAGCTTTATCAATAAGCTGCCTCAAATTCCTATCACCAAACGTGGAGACCTCGAAATACCACTCTACATGTGGGTCTGCCTTTTAAATTCTGTTATTCTTTTAAATACATTGGTTATTTGACTCATTTCTGGAAGGACAACAAAATATTTCTCAGCTTTACCCCTCAAAAATTAGGTTTTGGATCTCATTCAGTCATCTAAATTCTCCCAAGTGTCTGTGGGAAGAGACAGAGGCTGAGACCTCCACAGGGTGATCCATAGGATCCTACACTTAAAGGATGAGCTGCCCTTCAGAGATCCATCCATGCTTTTCATCTCTCTCATTCCTCTTTGGCAAGAAGAATCAGGGAAGTTCTTTCCATCGTTCTGAGGAAATGGCTCAAGCTGCACCAGGAGAGGTTTAGAGTGGACATTAGGAAAATGTTTTCATGGAAAGGGTTGTAAAGCATTGGACCAGGCTGCTCAGGGAAGTGGTGGAATCACCAGCCCAGAAGTGATCAAAAAAACCTGTGGATGTGGCCCTTGGGGCCATGGGTTAGTGGCGAGCATGGTGGTGGTGGGTTGATGGTTGAATCTGATGATCTTAAAGCTCTTTCCTGACCTTAACCATCTTCTGAGATAATTATGGTCTGCTAATAATCTGTGAACAACTTCCAGAGAGCCAGGGAAAAGGAGCTGGGAAATGTGGCCTAATGTTAAAAGGCTGATAAATAATAAATCTGTTAAAAATAATCATGAGGGGTCTGAATGTGCCCTGGCAACATTTTGGGATCTGCAGATGAGAAGAGACTGAAGGCCACATTTCTGAGAAGCTGGTGCTCCAGGGAAGGAAGGCAAAGCAGAGCAGACCTGTTGCCCCTGGCACTGCACACATCCAGCCCCCCTTGTTTTGCAAGTGGCATTTTAGCAGCTCCTTCCTATAATTTTCCAAAGCAGCTTTTTTTTTTTTTTTCCCTCACAAAGAGAATAAAGAAATGGTAAAATAATTTTGAAAGTCAGGTTATTCCTATGCCTTAACACCTTCCAGCAGATGTTGTTCTTACCGAAAGCTTACTTGAATTATTAATGGTTCCCAACAGCTCAGCTTGAAATAATTTAGCATTTGAAAGAGAAAAGCCATTCTCATTATTCCAAGTGCGGAAACATTATTGGTTATTAAAGTTATTCTCCTCAAAAAAGAGGAATATGTACAGTTTGCATCTTTTCCTCCAGAAGTCAGCAGGAGCACCAGATCCAGGGAAACCTTTGTGCTTGCTGAAGGTTAATTGATAAAATACAATGGAAGAGAGAGGACTCCATGTTCCATTTCAAATGGAGAAGCTCTTATCTGATCTTGTGGCACCTTTAACTTCACTAGATTTATTGTACTTGCACTTGCATCCTTTCTGAGGCTTAAAGTGACCAATTATGCCTTGCAATCAAACTTCCCAAAGGATATGGGCCAGGTTGAATAGGGCTTGGAGAAACCTGGCATAGTGAAAATGTCCTTGCCTATGCAAGAGGGTGGAATGGGATGAGCTTTAAGGTCTTTTCCAACAAAACCATGCTGGGATTTGTGAAACTGAGCACCAGGCTGTTGGGCATTGGCCCTTGGGTGGCAGCTGGGAGAAGAACAGCAGCCACAGCCCCCGCTCCCATGGGAAGGGAGGACCGGGAGAGGTTCTTGGGAATGTTGTGTTCTCAAAACCAGCTCTGGCTTCTAGGAAAACCAAACAGGCTGGGCCAAGCTGTGGCAGGTTTGTAGCTTGGCCTGATGGCAGAGCATCACAGCTGGCCACACTGTGGGAGATGCACAGAAGGGCCCTGAGCTGGCTGGGACCTGAGCTGGAATGGCTTTTCCCAAGAATTCTGTGTCCCCTGTGAAGCCAGCCCATGGAGGAGATGAGTGGTTGTTTGTTTAGCACTTGGGGGAAGGTGGCCAAAATGCACTGTGCAGGGCTGCTCAGAGTGACAGGGTCAAGTCTGCTCAGCCGTGAACTTACCAGGAGGGCTTTCCCTCTCAGCATGGATTCCTCAGGTGGGATCCAGGGAGACTCCAGGGCACAGGGCCAGGATTCACAGCTGGAGAGGTGAGGTGACAGTGCTCTGTGACAGGCTGTGCTGTGCTCTCCGCAGTCCCTTCAGCTCATGGGGCACATTTTTACCAAATTCTGAGATTGCGTCAAAAGTGAGGGGAGTGAAATGCTGATTATTGTGATTAATCAGCACTGCAAACAGCATTGGGCTCCTGCCTTCAGCTGCTTATCAATCATGGAATCACAGAATGGTTTGGGTTGGAAGGGACCTTAAAGCTCACCTCATTCCACACTCCTGTCATGGCAGGGACACCTTCCACTGTCCCAGGATGCTCCAGTCCCAGTGTCCAACCTCTCCTGGGATGCTCCCAGGGATCCAGGGGCAGCCACAGCTGTTTTGGGCACCCTGTGCCAGGGCCTGCCCACCCTCCCAGGGAACAATTCCTTCCCACTATTCCATCCATCGCTGCTCTCTGGCAGTGGGAAGCCATTCCCTCTTGTCCTGGCACTCCAAGCCTTTGTCCCAAATGACTCCTCATCTTCCTCATAGATTCCCTTCAAGAAATTAATTAGGTCACCCCAAAACTTTCCCTTCTTCAAGCCAGACACCCCCAATTCTCTCAGCATTTCCCTACAGCAGAGGTGTTAAGCCACTCCTGAGGGTAGGGGAGATCAGGGCATGAGCTGGCCATGGGTCTGGGTGAGACAGGGCTGTCCAGGTGTGCAGTGGAGGTAACCCAGGGCTCTGTGTGTGTCAGAGCCCTTCTCATGCACCAGCACACTCACTGATGTATCGATCTTCTGAAGGTCTCCTAAGCCTTATTTCAAATGAAAATTCAGAGTTGCACATGGCTCTTCAGAATTATGACCCAATTTATGCTTTCTGTAATAATCAGCACAATAAGGCAGTAAAGCTGTCATTGCTGGATACACCAAATTTATATTTTATCACAGCAATATAATCAATACAATAAGAAAACGATACTTTATGAGTTAGCATTGTCTTCTCAGAGTCTTTGCAGGACTCTTTCCTCAAGTCTGCTTTGGGTCCGGGGGAGGTTTGTGTCCACATTAGCTCTTCCTGCAGCTGTTCTGTGATAAATAAACCTCCCACTGCTGCTGAGATCTCAGCCAGTATGCTCTGCAGTAATAACAGAACATTTCCTTTACTGGTCTTTTATTATATTCAAAGCAAAACCATCAAACAAATAAAGTTTTCTCACAATACAACACAACACAATGTGTTACTCTGTTCCCCCAGTTGAGTTCCTTGCATGCACTGCAGGAGCAGATCTGAAACATTGAATGATGCTTTGCATTGCTTCAGCTACTGTCAACAACAGAGATGCAAACACTCCAAAATGTTCTTTATTTAACTCCCGACACTCTGTAAAATATGCTCATAAACCCATCCAGAGGTGCCTGTGCTCACACACGCTTGCATTTGTCTCTATATTCACATTTTCATATCTATTTATGTTTCTAGATGAGAAAGAAAAGTTCTTAGACAGTTAAATACCATTTCCCACTGCAAAGGAATGAGCCTGGAAGAACCAGGCAAGGATTTCTGATTCCCTTTTGCTTTGTTTTAATCCCAGCACACCTCTCCTCTGGTGAATGAACAACCACAGGAATCATTAACTCTTTGTAGATAAGTACTTTAACACCGTTTCTGCCCCCTGACTGGGGACGTTTTAGTGAGGCTTCTCTTCCACAAGGCACCACTGGCAGCAGAGCTGGGAGTGCAGCTTTGATTTGTACCCAAGAGCAGCCTCAGAGGGTGACAACATGCCCAGGACAAAACTGTGCCCATACTGGGGTGGCTGGCAGAAGGAGAAATCCCTAATCCAGCAGGATCCTTCTCCTGTGGCCTTTTCATCAGACAAGTTGGAGCCAGTAATTATTCTGCTGATGTCTGACGTAGTTCTGAGGTCTACCAAATCCTGCTTTCAATAAAACCCAGGTTTTGCTGCTGCTGCCTGGTGCCTGGGCTCTTGCCAGCACCCTTGTGCCCAGCAGATCCCTGGATTGCCTGCCATAATGTGTACCCTGAAAAGCAAAAGCTTTTAAATCTCCACAATAAAAGGTCCCTTAATTGCAGCAAAGCTTTTACAGTCACTGCTTTCCTGGCTTTCTTCTCTCTGTAAAATAACGATCTTTCTTCTTAGATTTGTTGTTCTTTCTCCCCTGTTAAATTGTGTGTGCTCCCCCTTTCCAGTTAATATAATAATTCTGATGAGCAGTGCTTAGCATAATTCCAGACACTGATGTACGTGCTGCTCAAAGCTGTGCTTTAGGAGAATTCCATTTCTGAGGGCAATGTAGCATGGAAAGCTCTCCAACCCTCTGAAATTGCATAAAGGGGGACCCAGAGAGCATCTAGAGAGATACCGTGGAAAAGTTATTTTATGGGATATTTAAGGACTGACAGAAGATGAGAAAAGCCATCCAAGATGGAATAAGAAGCAATAAGGTTTATAGGGCAGAAAGAAATGCTGCTCTGAGTTGCTGGAGTGTCCAGGGAAGGGAATGGAGCTGGGGAAGGGGCTGGAGCACCAGGAGGGGCTGAGGGAGCTGGAAAGGGGCTCAGCCTGGAGAAAAGGAGGTTCAGGAGGGACCTGGTGGCTCTGCACAACTTCTGACAGGAGGGGACAGCCAGGGGGGATTTGGGATCTTATCCCAGGGAACAGGGACAGGAGGAGAGAGAACGGCCTCAAGGTGTACCAGATCAGGTTGAGATTGGAGATTAGGGAATATTTCTTACTGGAAACGGTTGTCCAGCCCAGGGCAGGTGTTTGAAAAACCTGTGGGTGCAGGACTTGAGGACAGGGTTTAGTGGTGAAGAGGGTGGTACGGGGTTGATGGTTAGACTGGATGATCTTAAAGGTCTTTTCCAGTCTTAACAATTCCAGGATTCCATGATTTGAATCCATGCAGGCCTGAGGGCTTCAGCAGAGTTATCCCAGCACAGCTGTGGAGTGATGCAGAGATGAACGGGACACCCAGGCAGGTTGGAGATGGCTTTAAAAAAAACATGAGTTTTAAAATAAGAACAATCTGTTTATTTGCCTCCAGCTCTCTGGACCACAACTTGCATTTTTCAACTTCTCTCTTCAATAAGGAGGCAAACGAGTTACCCTTCATTAAATATTCAAGTTGGCATCATGGAGTGATCCCAGGAACCCAGGGGCTGGCACTTGGCACTAACCTCTGGTATTGTGACAGAGCTTTCCATGCCAGGGAGGAAAGGATATTCCAGGGATGGATGTGTCCAGCTCCTGCCTCTGATGCTGAAATCCACAGGGTTTGAAGGATGAAAGGAGGATTCCTACAGAAGTGTTTGGAGACAGGGGCTCTCCATGGGGGAAATACACTCCAGCCACCCTGGAGGGAGGCTTTTGTATCTATCTATCTATCTATCTATCTATCTATCTATCTATCTATCTATCTATCTATCTGTATTATCTACATCTATATCTCTATATCATCTACTCTACACCTATATAAATATCTGCATAATCTATACAATCTATATGTCTCTAAGATTTATATATACACATATATCAGAAATATTTTTGTGTTAATTTTGGAGCTGTTCTCCTCACAGCAGCACAAAGGGTGCCTCACATGCATATTCCCAGCAGACTGGAGCTGTTTCCCAACAACAGGGAAGTGCTCCCAGTTTAGGCAGAGCCTATAGACGAGAGTCTTAGTAAACAGGAGCAGGATTTGAGGTTTTTTGTGATCTTCTGAGCCAACAAACATCTCCATATGCTTGCTCAGCCATCCAGTGCAGCCCTCCTGGTGCTCCTGGGCATGGGGAGATTGGAGTTTCAAGCCAAGAGAACTCCCAGCCCTCCTCTTGAGCACCAGCAGAGCTTTCTTTGTGTCCCTGTCCCCATCTCAGCCCTTCCTGACACAAATACCTGCACATCTGTGCCAAGCTTTCTGTGGGGTCTGGCACAAACATCCCCCAACTCCAGGACACAGGGCTCAGCTGGTGTCCCAACATCCTGCCTGTGATATTTGGGGTTACACAGACCTCCTGTGTGTCAGAAACTCTCTCCTGGTCTTAGTTCCCTATCTGTAAAGTGGAAAATAAAAGAAATTTACAGCCAACCTCTCCATGGAGTGGCTGAAAGCATCACTGCAACCGCAGTGAGCTCCCAGGGGTGGCTCTGATGAAATCCCTGGAGATGGAACACGGTGTGTGCACATCAGCTGAGCACAGGTCTCAGTGACCTAGCTGCACAGACTCACCTCATTTTCCTCCTCTTTAAACCCCCCTGCCAGCAGCTCACGCCTAATGGTCAGGCTGCCTTTTCTGAAAAAAGAGCAGTGAGTCAACAGTGCAGAGGAGAAAACACATCCATTCACTCTGTTCATTCAACAGCTGAGAGTGAGAGATGGAATTTTGGAAACCAGGGATGATTCACAAACAGAAAAAAAAAAGATTGAGTTTGCAGAAATGATAGAGGAGGGGGGAGCGGGTGATTTAAGTCACCAAACCTGACTCACTGGTTAAATTAATCCAAATATATGATTTCCATCTTCTAAAATAGCAAAGAAAAGCTGTACAGATGGGTGGAATCATTCACTGAAAGCCATCTATCATAGGATTTTTGGCTTGTTTGGGGTTTTTTGAAACCTCTTTCCATCTCTCTAGTCTTCAATGAGTCAAGCAGCATCCTGAACCTGGAGGTAATAATTTGGTCATCCTGTTTCCCATTGCTCATTCCCTGCCATTTTTTGTCAAACAACATTTCAGTTATTTCAAGAGCCCTGTGAAGCAGCCCCAGATCCAAGATTTTGCCATTCCCATTCTCCAGCATCTCTACTTGACATGAAAAAAGAATCCTTCAATGGACAATCATGGAATGAGCAAACCAGGCTTCAAATTTAGAGGAGGGTCCTTTCTGTGTGGGGAGCTCCTGACTGCAGCTCTCCCAAAGTGTAAACCTAGCAGCCCTCCCAAAACAGCCATGGAATGAAGCTGTGACAATCCAGGTGTCCCTTAGGCTCAATCCATCTCCCCAGGAGCAGGCAGCTGCTGGCTCAAGTCCTGCCTGGGCTCAGATGAGCTGGGTGAGAGCAGCTCAGGAGAGTGGCTTTGAGTGCAGTGACATCTCTGGGTCATGGACTCGGCTTCATTTTCCAAGTTCTCCCAAGTGCCACCATCACTCTTGGCATGAGGATGTGAAGGGAATGCCTTCAGGGAGAGGCAGCATCTTTTATCCCAGGTATTCCTGCTTGAAAGGACCCACCTCCACACACACGGGCCTTATTTAAGGTCAGAAGCAGAAGCTACAGCTTTCAAATCAGATCTGTGTGTCCCCACATACTGGAGATTTATAACTCAGTTATAAATTCTGTAACTTTCTCTATCCTTTTCAAAACTCCTCCAAACTTGTGCATCTCCTGACACCTGTACCTTCTGAAGGTGAATTATAAGCTACAGAAAAATGGATGTGTGCCCAAATATTCCTTTTCTTCACTAATAATCCCTCACTCTCACTAAGGGAGAGCTAAAAGTGGCTCCTGGTTTTCCCAGCCTAAACCTTGACAGGGCTTTGCTTTTGTGGCACAAGAGCCACTTCAATGTGGCTGTGCTGGACATGTCCCAGTTCAGAGTGCACAGCAAGCCCTGGGTGATTTTTGGCTCCAATAATGGATTGATCCTTCTGCAGTCACCTGGCAAACACAGAAATGCTTGGGAAGAGATGGAGAGGAAGATATTGGAGGACATGGCAATATTGTGAGCCCCTTGCTGATGCTCAATTCAGTGAACTTACTTCTCAAACCCAGCATTTCAAAGGGAAAATCTGCTTGTTGTTTTTTTTTTCTTTCCTCTAAAAGACCCTACAACACAAGGCAGTGGATTTTCTACTGTTAATCTTGTATCCAAATTTTTTTTTTCCTCTGTGCTAACAGATTGACCTGAAAGAGCAGGATCCTAATTGCTCAGAGATAAAGTAATTGAGTGGTCTCCTGGGCTCTATTTGGTACAACAGACTTCAATAGAGTTGACAAATGTCGATCCATAACCCAGGATTAATGGGGCTGTGCTTGGCTTCCCATTCGGTTTCCCATTTGCTCCTTTGGTCTAACTAACACCCTGATTGCTTTGGGAAAACTGACAAATCTTTGCAGTTAATGAGCCCCTCTAGTAATTTATCAAGCAGGGTTTCTAAAATAAAAAGAGCACCGAGAATAAAATGTAGATTCTGTGCTAAAGGAAGAAGAAATCCTTCTCTTCCCAGATCCTGAAGAGCCTGGAAGACTCTGCTCCCACACAGCTGGGAGCTGGAGTGACTCTTGCAGTGTGGGTTTCTTCCCAAAAGCATTTGGGATTCCAGGCCAGGTTGGACAGGGCTTGGAGCTGAGCCTGGAGAAAAGGAGGCTCAGAGGGCACCTTCTGGCTTCTGTCTAGAGGAAGGTTTGGGATGAGATGAGCTTTGAGATCCCTTCCAGCCCAAACCTTTCTGGGACTCTGGGACTCCAGAATGATTCCTGGGGATGTCAAGCACTCTCCCATCCACAAGACAAGGGATGCTTCACTGGGCACCCAAAAATGGCACACAGAACAGTTTGGGAGCTTGCTTTTCCACCCCTATTTTAAACTCTCTGTGGAAGGATGAACAGACCTGGAGAAGAATGGGGATGCTGGAGCCACTCCCCCAGTGCAAGAGCCCAAGAGCCCTGGCAGGCTCAGCTGCCCCACAGGTCACAAGTGAGACTCTCCCAGGTGCTGTCCCTGGAGTATCCCTGGGAAGCTCTGAGGAGCAGCTGTTCTTACCATTTAAAAAAAAAACAACAAAAAAAAACCCCACCACACACAAAAAAAACCAAAAAAACCCAAAAAAGCAAAACAAAACAAAAGAAAAAAAAAACAAAAAACCCCACAAAAAACAAAAACAAAAAACAACAAGAAACAACAAAAAACACCACACACCGAAAAACCCCCAAAAACCAAAAAAACAAAAACAAAAACAAAACAAAACAAACAAAAAAAAAAAAAAAACACAAAAAAACCCACAAAAAAACCACAAAAAAACCCACAAAAAAAATAAAAACACCCAACCATTAGAAACACTTGATTTTGCAATCAAATGTTTTATCTGGCTCTGGCCTCAATGGCAACAAACTCTGAACTTCTTCCCATTGGGGGTGGAACTTCCAGCCTGGTACGAGTCCCACCGAGTTCTCTCTACCAGCAACTGAAACTGGAAGCTTTCCAAACTCTGTATTCCCTGGAAAATGCCAACACTTCTGCAGAAATTCCAATTTTTCCTTGGCTTAATTTAAAATAAAGTTCCCAAATGGGAACAGGGGAGAGCCAAATTGCCATTACCAGGCTCAGCTGTGCTCTGAGTGACGGGGAGGGGCTGCAAGGGATCTGTTTCTACTGTGACAGTCGTGCATCTGCCCATCACCCTCTTTATTTTTAGCTCTGAGCTGTCTTTCTTAGCACAGAATGAGCCCAGTTTTACCTGTAGTCTGGGCAGGAACCAGCTGCCATTAGGCTGCAGAAAGTCTGGTTTAGCAGTGACTTCAGCACATTTGTCAGTCCCTGAGCCTGGATCTCAGTGCGGAGGAGGGCAGAGCTGGCAGGAAGGATCTGGTGCCTCTGCCAGGCTTTTCCTCTCGAGGGCTGTGTCTGGACTGGATGAAATGGGGGGCAGGAAATGTTTGGGACCTCCCAGGGCTCCTGTCCATGGCTGGGTCTGAGCAGTGGTGGAAATGGAGGAGCAAGTGGGTCTGGGGTCTGCTAGAAACTGGAGTTTGCCCCTCACAGCCCCTATTTTACCCCAGTTCTGTACATTTCAGGGTGTGATTATCACTAGATATCATGCTGGCTGGTGCTGCTCAGGGCTGGGATGCTGCCTGGGAAGGGCTGTGTTGCCTCCAAGGTGCAGTTATGGACACGACCCCACCAAACTGGAGCTGCTGGTGAGCTCATGGACCCTCCTTCCTCTGGACGTGACCTTGGGGCTGTCACTTTGTCTGTCCCACATTCAGCCATTTCAGGATTGCCCCATGCAACTTCTCCCACATCACCCAGCTCCTTGGGTCTAAGACTATTGCTCTGATGTATCCTTGAAAAACAATTTCCATGGAGCCATGCCTACTGCCAGCCTGGAGAGCAGTGTCCCTGGTGCCAGGGCCAGCAGAGGAGTGTCCTGCACCCCTCTGAGGGGACAGCAGCCATGGAAGGTTACCCCAGAATGGAGCCTTGGCATCCCTGCTCCAAGGGGCCATTCCCAGATGGGCACAACAAAGTAGAAATCCCTGATTTTAATGAATTTATCATGGAGGTGCCATTCCGAAATGTACACTTTGTTCTTCTGGTGCCTTTCCACCCTCTCTGAGCTCCCTTCTTGGCACGTGTGCTTTTCTGTCTCTCTTCTGTCTCTCCAATGCCAATCTCAAAGGATCTTTTTCTCCTTCCCCACAAAATTCCACACTACAGCCTGCAGACCTGTGAAGGAACATTGACACCTAAGCTCTGGTACACTTCATGTCTTATTCCCAGCTGTGTGAAAACATAAATGCCCTTGTCCTGCAAGAGCAGCAAACAGCTCCATGTTCACTCTTTGAGGAAGTGTCCCATTTTGGAGAGAGCTTTGCCAGAGTTCTGAACTGCTGCTCTGGCAGTGTCAGATGTCTCCAGGGGGATGTAAAAGGGGAGAAGTCCTAAAATCTTCAGTTGGCAATAAGGTCTGCAGGACCAGAATTATATTTAACCCCTAAGCTCTCTGTACCCTCCAAAAAAAGTAAGCTTGGGCTTTGGACTGATGGATGACTCTTGCCCTGGTGGGCAGCAGGGCAGAGGAGATTCTGTCATTCTCTCAGGTGAGATCCCACCTGCAGAGCACAGCACAGGGAGGAGCTGGAGCCAGGCCAGGGGAGGCACCAGGGAGATCAGAGGGATTGAACAGCTCTGCTGGGAGGAAAGGCTGGGAGAGCTGGGATTATTCAGCCTGGAGAAGAAAAGGCTTCAGAGTGCTACCTAAAATGTGGCCTTCTGGTACCTGAAGGAAGCCTGCAAGAAAGATGAAAAAAGACAATTTCCAAGGGCCTGGAGTGCCAGGACAAGGGGAATGGTTTCAAACTGAGAGAGAATAGGTTTAGAGAGGATATTGGGAAGGAATTTCTCCCTGAGAGGGTGGGCAGGCCCTGGCACAGGGTGCTCAGGGCAGCTGTGGCTGCCCCTGGATCCCTGGAAGTGTCCAAGGCCAGGTGGGTTGGGGAGAACCTTGGGATAGTGGAAAGTGTCCCTGCCCATGAAAGGGGTGTGCTGGGATGATCTTTAAGGTCCCTTCCAACCTAACCCTTTCTGGGATCCTGTGGTTCCGTGGAAATGAGGAACAGGCTGGAAAAGTGGGACGCTGGGGACGGGAGTTAATGCGATTGCTTTGGAAAGCTGCAAATTAAAAAGGCAGCACAGCTGGGTCCCTGCCAGCACTGAGCCACTCTGGGGGACTGGGGGTCACCTCAGGCTGAGCCTGGCACTGACAGCAGGGCTGGGACAGACACAGCTCTGGCTGTTTGCTGCAGCAGCTCTCTGAAAATGCAGAGATCAGATCATTTGTAGGACAAAAAGAAAACAAGAGAGGATTATTTAGTCAATCGCCTTGTCGGCTGCGATTAGTTTGGAGTTTAGAGCAGCAAACTGTGTGCTGGAAGTCTCATTCTGCATCTCACACAGGACTTGTACAATCTGCCTGTAAAGCTTCCCATTGGAACCCACACTGAGAAGCTGCTTGTTTTAATTGTGAGGTGTCCCCACAACACCTGACTCCTTTGTAAGGCCACAACAATATTCACATATTTTCCCCCTGCAATAGATTTACAAATCCCATAAAACAGCACAAAATGCTCTGGCAGGATTCCAGACTGGGAAAAACCTGAACCAAACCCCAGAGTAAGTGAAATCTGTGGGGATATGAAGGGCAGGCTCCAGAGGAGGGCAGGAGTGATTTCCCTGCCCCGGGAATCCTCAGAGCACCCTCGGGCAGGGAGCACTGCTGGCAGCAGCAACAGGGAAGCAGAGCAGGCAGCAAAAGCTGACTTCAGAGCTGGGCTGAGGAGAGCCTGGCAGCACCAAACGCTCTCCTCTCGATGAAATCCCTGACAAGGATTTTTATCCTGATGGGGTAGACAGTCTCTCTTGGGCTGCAGTACAGGGTGTGACCAAAAGTCTGTGTTCTATCACCATCTGTTAAACCAGCTGGGGCAGTGCTCTTTATCTTTTCCACAACCCATCCTTCCTCCAGGAGATATCTCCTGTTAAGGGGTCATTGAGTCCCACTGCAGGACTGATAAAATTCCATCATCCCATGGGGAGATGTTCCACACAGGGGGAGGAGCCAAACATTTCCTACCTAGATAAAATCGGAGATTTGGAACATCAGAGCAGCCTTTTCCCACTGGATTCCAGAGGAAATCCTGACCCTTCTACATCATCACTGGACCTTTGGAGGAAAACTGCAGCTTCTCCAGGAGCACTGCTCCAACAGAACCACATCTGTCACTGCAGGAGGATGCAGGCACCATTTAATGGGACTGCTCCAACACCCTGACTGACTGACAGGGGGGTCAGCTTGGATTCTGACTCTGGCAGTGTTTTGGGTTTGAGTTTTTTTTGTAATACTGTATTTCTATTTTAATTTTTCCTAGTAAAGAACGGTTATTCCTCTTCCCGTATCTTTGCCTGAGAGCCCCTTAATTTCAAAATTATAAAAATTTGGAGGGAGGGGTTTACATTTTCCATTTCAAGAGAGGTTCCTGCCTTTCTTAACAGATACCTGTCTTTCAAACCAAGACACAATCCCATTCTCAGCTCTTAATTGAAGGTGTCTTAAATGGCCTGATTTTCAGAGTATTAAGCAGGTGCAACTATATTTCCCAGAACCACAGAATGTGCTAGGTTGGATTTGTTCCTGGATCCCCTGAAAATATCAACCTTGTGGTCTATAAGTAAAATACAACAGAGTTAATGGTTAAAACTGAGGTACGTATGTATGAAAAAGGTCACTAATTTTTAGTTGCTCATCTATCAAATAAAACACTTAAACCAAAATCTTCCTTGATTTTACTGTGAGTCCTGCAATTTTCTTTGCAATTTTCCTTGCCCTTTTCTTTGTGATGATAAACTTGATTTTTCCTGTTGCTGGGAAAAGACAGGGACAGGCTCACTTCAACCAGAGTGTGAAAGAACAAGTTTTTCAACTTATTTCCGAGTTCATACAAATTCACAGATTAAGAGAATCACAGAATGGTTTCATTTGTGAAGGACTTTAAAGCTCACCCTTGTTCCCACCCACCTGCCATGAGCTGGGACAGCTTCCACTATCCCAGGTTGCTCCAAACCCCATCCAACCCGGCCTTGGACACCTGGAAGTTTTAAGCCTTGGTTCTAAAATCCTGGTGGTTTTTCATGATGATCCCATTAAATCCTGACACCTCCTACATCACCTTTCCCAGCTGCAGGGAAGCAGCACCACGTGTGCTGGAGCACTGGGACTTTTGTTAGGTCCAATATCTCCAAAGCAAAGGAAAAGCTTCATTTGGACCTCCACAGAGGATACAGCAGCTGTTTGCACACAGAGGTCAGAGGTGAAGAGCTGCAATTCTCAAGGCAGTTCATGCTTCACTGTGGGGTCCTAGGGGCGCTAAGCCCAGTCCCTGGCAGGTATTAAAGCTGCCTGTCTGCAAAATCCTCCCTGTCACCAGAGGGAGACCATTTCTAGTCAGTCTGGTGTTTAATTGCTGTTGTCATGTCCTTATGCCTGTAAAAATTCTGCAGAGGATGTAGAATTTATATATATGCATATTAATTTCTTGTAAATAATTCCTGTGGATGAGATGGAGCCTGTGAGTATGGCCAAGAGCAATGTAAATGCACAGTTCAGGCACGGTGCTAGGAGTTCTGTGGTTCCTAAAGTCTCCCTGGCTAGTTTTTCCCTTTTTTGTTTCAGCAAAGCTCCTTTTAGGACAAATGGTGACAAGAGTGATCCTCCCTTTCCCTACAGCTGTGTCCCAGGATGTGCCCAGCACCCCAGGCTGGGATGTGTTTGAAAGAGTTGGATTTCTCTCCCAGAGCAAGAGTCCGGAAAGCTTTGCTGAAATATTCATTTGCCACTGAAAACCTCCAAAATGCAACCAGCAAGGGGAGTGGGAATGACTGGGATTGTGGAACTGGGACACTGCAGCCCAACCCCACTGCTGGAACAGGGCTGTCACTGCCTGAGCCAGGCAAGTCATTTCCATTTTCATTCAGCTGAATGAAATGCAAATCAAAAGCACCTTTAGAAGAAAACAGAATACAGGTAGATGTATAAATTTGAGCTCTTTGCCGTAACAGGAGTGAAGGGCTTGCAACCTGGACAACTTTAGGGAAAGGAAATTATCACTATTTTCACAAGGAATGTGGCTCCTAGGGCATTATTGCCCTTGGCTGATCCAGGGCAGGAATTGTCAGGGTGCAAGGACAAGCTAAAAGCTGCACTTTCATTTTTTCTTCTGAATTTAGCCAGATATTTTAATTTTTTCCCCCTGACATTGGTCTGGACTGGGGTAAAGGCCTCTATTGCTTGAGTCTCTTCAAAGAGCTGCCCTCGTTTGAGGAGCAGAAGGATTTGCTGCAATTCAGGCACCAAGGCAGAAATTTGGCCAAAAGAAGTGTTGAAGAGGTATACAAATGTTGTTACACACACCAGACACCTGTACAGGGTAAAAGGTCCGTGCTGGCTCTGGTGGAGCCAGGGAAGGATCCTGTGGGAAGGGACCTCAGGATTTCCAGATGTGTGAGCCTGCAGAGGTGCTGAAACAGCTGCGGGGATGTGGCTGTGAGGGTGGAGAGGCTGGCAAGTCCTAGGGGCTGGTTCACAGGAACCTTAAATCCCATCCAGTGCCATCCTTGCCCTGGGCAGGGACACCTTCCACTGTCCCAGGCTGCTCCAAGCCCCAGTGTCCAACCTGGCCTTGGGCCCTGCCAGGGATCCAGGGGCAGCCACAGCTGCTCTGGGCACCCTGTGCCAGGGCCTGCCACCCTCTCAGGGAAGAATTCCTTCCCAATATCCCATCTAACCCTGCTCTCTGGTAGTTTGAAGCCATTCCCCTTGTCCTGGCACTCCAGACCCTTGTCCCAAGCTCCTCTCCAGGTCTTGGTGCCTCTGGAGCCCTTGGACACTGTCAGGTGCCTTCTGCATTCTCATAAAATGAGTGTTTCTGTATCAACAGCAATGGGGATTCTGCTGCTTTATGTGTGAGGGGGTAAAATCCTTTTTTTCACTAAAAATCAGGCCTTGTAGCAGATAAATTCCAGAATGCAGCTCTGGTGAGGGAAAGTGACTCCAGCTACCACTATCCTTAATAAATATGCATTGCAAAATCATTGTGGCTTCCTCTGATTCACATCAGGGAGCTTAAATTTGCCATTACAGGGAATCTGACTTGTCAAAATCCCATCTGTAATTATAAACCTGCATGAGAAGATGGTGAAATGGTGGGAGAAGGAATGAACCCGTTAGGATTTAGCTGCCAAATGTGTCCTGTTTCCAGAATGATTTAAAGGCTGAAATCCACAGCAGGTAACACACAAAGTCTCACTTTACAATATTAATAAATTCATGCAGGGACAGTCACTGACCACCCTACTGAAGCCTGGGTTTACACTCAGTCCTAACAGAGCCAGACTCCAAAGTAAATATAATTACCTGGGCAATAGCCCTGAACTCTTGCAAGTCTGATTTGTGCCTCTGGCAGCCAGACAGAGCAAAGAGCTGCAGGAGGAGGCAGGGGAGGAGCTCACCAGCACAGCCTGAAACTCAGCATCAGTTTGAAGACACCAAACTGCATCTCTTTTTGAGAGCCTCCCTAGGAGCAAAGCCTTGCTGGAGATGCTCTACCAAGGGAGGATTTCCATCACCTCTGGGATACCAGCCCAGGCAGCAGGATTAAAGGAAGTTATGCTGAAAGGAAATGAGATGAGTGGGAAGAAAACTAAACCCCAGATGTGATGTGCAGGTGCTGCAGCAGGAGGGGCACCAGCTCAGGTGTCCCCTGCCAGGTGCACAGGGACATTTTGCTGTGGTGGGAGGTGTGGCAGAGAGCAAAGCTTCAGGCAGGTTCCAGGTGGGTGCTTGCAGCTGCCAGCACTCAGCTCGTGGTGCCAGCTGTGGCTGCTGGGGCTCTGCTCCCAGGTGAGACATGGAGCTGTTAAATACCTGTCACTGCCGTGTCACAGGGCAGGCCCTCTGCCACTCAGGCTGGCCCTGCAGGCTCTCCCTGCTCTGCTTTCCTCCCTGCTCTGCTTTCCTCCCTCTGAACCACAGGGATGTCTCAGGCATTGAGCTGACTGTAGAAAATCAATCAGCAGCACTCTCAGCTCGATGGAGCAGCAGGAGACAATTGCAGAGCTCAGGACGTGCCTTGTCCCCACCTGAATTGGCTGTGCCCCTAAAATGCTCTCTCTCACCACCTTCTGTGTGGTGAGGGTTTTAAACACGGGTTTCTAGCTGCTGTCACAGCTTCAGGGCAGAAGAAAAGAGCTTTCTGGACAGGTATACACAGCATTTTTTCCTTCCAGCCATGGCCAGATGAGGCTAACCCTGGGGATGCAGAGGAAACTCCTCCTGGGGACCTTCCAGTTGTCACCCCTGGACTGGGGATGCACCGAAACACACAGTGTCACCTCTGCTTAGAATTTCTCATAAACTGGATTATTTAAATTTGAAAGAGTTTCAAGCCACAACTCCAAACTGCATCTGCTCTCTGTTCTTCCAAGCGTGGGCAGTAAGGGGGTAATGTGTTTGGGGTTGGGGTTTCTTTTGTTTTTTTGTTGGTTTTTTTTTTTTTTTCCCCAGGGAAAGCTTTTGGAGGGTGCTCAGTTCAGAGCACATCCTTGGCAGGCACCACCCTGTGCTGCCCTGATGCACAAGGAGGAGCACAAGGAGCCTCCTTAGAGCTCAGAGACACCCATGGTAGCGTAGTGGACACAGCAGTGCTGGGATAATGCCTGGACTCGATGGCCTTACAGGTCTTTTCCTGCTGGTGGTCTTTAGGGGCCCTTCCAACCCAACCCAACCCTACCCATTCTGTGATTGTCTGACCTGGTTTTGCCCTGGCTGCCAGCTCTGGGAGATGGGAATGAGGGGCCCAGCTCTGCTGGGGAGTGGCAAATTTTCTGTGGCTGATCAGCACAGGCAGGAGAAAGCAAAAATACAAAAAAAAAAAAAAAAAAAAAAGTATAAGCAAGGGAGAAATGCAATTAAATAGATCAAACAGATCAAACAGAACTACTGCCTGCTCAGCACTGCTGTCTTCATGTTAAAATGCTGAGAAATACTCACACATTTGTCTTGTCCACTCTTTCCTCAGGGTGTGCCTGAGCTGGGAGTGCCCTGTGGGACTGAGCAGGGCCAGGTACAGACTCAGCTCAGCACCTTTATCAAGGAGTCAGGCCAGCCTCATCCCAAAATGCAGACTGTGGCTCCCTGCATGCTCTGTCCCACAGGATGACGTCCCTGCTGTGGGCTGCCTCAGCAGTTGGGTGGTGTTGGAAAGGAGCTGGTGGGGCAAGGAATGTCTTGGAGTGGTCCAAGGGCTCTGGGTGGTGAGAACTGAGCCTCTCTGAGGGTCCTGGCTGAACACAGATGGCAGAGCCAGGTCTGGTTCCCTCATTTCCCAGCCTGGAAACCCTTGGCTTAGAGAACAGTCCTCCTCTAAAATGATCTGTGCTCCTGCTTCCCTGAGAGCACCCAGCAGCTCTCAGACAGGGCAGCCCCAGCAGGAGCCAAGCCTTTGCTAAAGGAGCGCAAGTCCCACAAAGGCTTCTGAGTGTTCACAAATGCAAAATGGAATTCATGAGCTGAGAGAGAACAGCCTGATCTTGAAGGTCTCTTCCAACCCTGTGATTCTGTGGAAGAACCTGGAGGGGAGCAGAGGGCTCCTGGAACATGGAGAGGCAGCAGAGCAAATGTGCCAGGGTTTCCAGTGTGCTTTGGGGTCCTGGTCTGGGGGTTCAGACCACAAGAGCACTTTTGGCTCCTCCTCGGGAGGCTCAGGGGAACACTGGGAGCTGGCATCCACATTTATCCCCATTGATCTGTGCCCTGTGGGAACACACTGCTGTAACAAAGGCTCATTAATGGGCAAGAAATGACAGAAAGAGCCTGAAAAATGTCCCTCACATCCTGAACACTCCGAGCTGCTGGGGCTGAGTGCTCCTCACTCCATGAAGGAAACAATTATTTCCCCACACAGATTGAATACAATGCAGACTAAAAGCATGCACATGAAAGCAGCCAAAACCCTGGGGTGAGTGGCACGTTGCAGGAAAATATGAATGTATTCCACTTGTAATACTTTAAATATTACCTGTGGCAATAGCAAGTTCAATCAGACACCTCTAGGGAGGTGCACAAGTCCTGCCAAAACATGGATGGAATGAGATTCCTCTGCTCTACAGGTTCCTGCAGCTCTGGCTAGGGAGGGAGATGTAACAGGAGGTGATGGTTCCATCCACCTCATATCCAGAAAACACATTTGCATGGTGCTGGTGAGGATAAAATCCATTATCTGGCTGAAAAAGTGACTTCCCAGTGCTCAGAGCAGCCTGGGTTTGCTCTCGGTAATGTTAATGTCAACAAGGCTATCTAAGGAGAGACCAAGAGGGCTCATCTCAAATGCTTTCATCTCCAGCCTCTGTAATTAAATAAATTGAATTAATTGAATTACAGTAAAAAACAGACTCTGTTACACCTACATAAATTCTACAAGGTCCACCCTCCTAAACAACCTCCTTCAAGAAATTAGTTGAGTGAAATATACTGAAAACGATTATTCCATCCTGAATCCAGTTTATCAAATAAAATCTCTAATGTAGATTATTTGGCAATCAGCTTCCTGTCCTTGTAAGTCAAACCTTTTCTACAAAAAATTTGGGCCTGATGTTTTGAGCTGTCAAGGATAAGAAACTGCAAGTAAAAACTCAGTTGCTCAGCACTATGGAAAATCCAACCCATTAATGCACTTTTCTCCCCATTCTGAAAATAAAAGAGAAAAAAAAATAAACCAAGATATTTGGGAACAATATCATCCTTCAATATAAACTGTGGCTCACACTTCAGAAAGAAACCAGAGAGGAGGGGAGCAGAATGTTATTTAGATTTCTGTCATGTGTCATTTTTCTCTTGCTATTAAATTCAAAGGAAAACAAAGTCCACTATAATCAAGAGCAATTGTTGTGGTGGGAACATTTATAAGGTACAATGAATATAAATGGGCCACTTTTCCTGCAACAGAGTGCAAGGAAAATCCTGTTAAAAACAATTACTTAGAGTCTCTGGCAATAAACCCAGCACTGAGGACCCCCGTGAACCCAGAGCTCCTGGTGCTGGACCACCAGTTCTGCAGTCAGCAGTGAAGAGGGTCTTAGGCAAGGCTGCCTTGAAAGTCACTTGCCAAAGCTGCAGGAGCAGGATTGATGCCTCTGGAAGGAGCAGCAGGGTTCAGATGGACGGGCTGTGCTGGGAGCTCACCCCTCCGTGCAGGGGAGAGGTCTGGGCTCCTTCTTGGGCACCTGGGATGGCAGGGACACCCTTGGGGGGCAGGATTCGGGATCACACTGACACTGGGACTCAATAACTCAGCTGCTGTCCAAACCACTTCTTCTCCAAGCCCGTGAGTTCTTCCTTCAGTCCCAGCACAGCTGGTGATGGTGTGGGGTTGAGATGTTCTGGGCACCCAAACCCAGAGAGACAGACCTGGATCAGCCTCCTGAGGATCCTCCCTGAGCTGACACCTCGTGTGCCAAGGAGGAGTGACAAACCTGCATGAAAGGACCAGTCCTTGGAGTGCTCAGTGCTCCCATTTCACTCTTCGGGCAGTTTGGGGAGCGAGCCCAGCGCATCCCTGCACCCGTGGTGGCTGCAGGTGTCCTGGGCATGGCCTGCTCTGCCTGCTGCCCCTTCCATCCCAACCCACTCCTTCCAGCAATTCCCGCTCACAGCAAGGAGATTTTTAGTCCCAAATCTGTAACGAATTCCTGGGAAGGCACAGATGCAAACCCTGCTGGCTGAGCCAGGGGAGGCTGAACGCTGACAGCCAGGGCTTGGACTTTGGGGACCCTCCAAAAGCTGTGAAATGGGGAGTGGGAAGCAGGACTGGAGCAGCCTGTGCCTGCTTCTGCTTCCCTGAGCTGCCGCCGCCCAGGAGTGTCACCAGAGTCATGGTCTGAGCTGGGCTGAGGCACCAAAAACACAGTAAGGGAGGACAACCTCCTCTCCATTCCCCAAATCACTGGCTATCACCACGTTGGCTTAATTAATTGTTAACATCTCTGTAATTAAGGAGTAACAGAAATGATTCCCTCTCGGTGCTGATGAAGATAATGAATAACAATCATGGCTGCTCTGTTTCCCAGCAATAATCTGTTTTGAAATATACATTGATTTTATTTTGATTAGGACTAAACCCACTTTCCACGCCACAAATAAACCTCTGTGATTTGAGTAAATTGCTGTTGGCATTTACATTATGATAATCAGCTCAGAATCAGCTGCTCTCTTCCTGGGTGTTATTTGCTTACTTCTTAGTCCACTGTAATTTGGGGGCTGTACTTGGGAATATTTAATTATGGCTTCCTTTCTGCTTTGCTCTGTGATCCATGTGTTTCCCAGCACTGTTGTTACCCATGAAATGTTCCATAACTCTGCAAGCTCCTCCAGGCTCATTCTCCTGGTGCTCCTACACTCTTCCAGACCTGCTGGGCTGCCTTCCTCAAGCCAAGCCCAGATACAAGGCCCTGGCAAGAGTGGAAATTGTGAAAATTCCAAAGAAAACCAAAAATCACGTGTTGGTTTTGTACTGAAACCCTGCTTCCTGTTATTTTCCTGATTCATTTGGAAAATCCCAGGAGTTAGAGCCTGGTACCAAACTGCCTCAAAAATAAATTCTAATTATTTCTGTTGTGCTCAGGGAGATGCTCTGCCTCTGTCCCAGCCTTCCTGTGTGCTCTGTGCTCATCCCAGTGCCTCTGAGGCGGGGGCCTGGGATTGGATCTGTTTGGATCCCAGCTCAGACACCAACATTGCAGTTAAAATCCCTGGACTCAAGTACTTCACTACAAACGTCTGAATTCTTCCTGCTGCTTTTAGGGCAGAGTGTGTATCTGGCAACAATGAGATATTTTTTAATCTCAGGGTTGAATCCTTCATTTGAATTATTCACAGCATTCAGTTCTGGCACTTTTAAAATGGAACTTTTTCCTGCTTGAAAATGTTTCGGGTTTTTATTCAACGTTTATTTTGATTTATTTTCTTTTTAAGAGGAGAAACACATCCTTTTCAGCAATTCTGGTTTTTTGTATTTTTCAATTTCAAATCATCATAAAAGAAGTTTTCCTTTTGAACTGGAAGACAACTTCTGTCCAGAGCAGCCCAGCAACCAAACTTTTTTGGCCCAGTAAGTTTAACCAATATATTTTTTATGTTCCTGCAGCAAAACATTTCAAATACTCTTTGCTGTGAAACTTCTCCCATCATCCTAAGCCAATCTATCCAAGGAGAAGTTTATTTCTGATATTTAAAAATATTTTAAGTTTTCCAGTATCCTGGGAATGCTGCTGGCCTCATCTTGGAGGAGGGATGCACGATGCTGCCTGGATTTGTGGGCTGAGGAAAGTGTGAGGAAGACTGGTCTTGATGATCCTGGGGGTCTTTTCCAACATTAAGGATTCTGTGATCCCTCCTCAAAGCCTCCTCCCTTCCTTCCCCAGGCTCTGCTCAGTCTGCCCCAGATTCAGGGAGGTGGGGAAGTGGTGGGGGGGAATCCTGGATGGGATCCTGAGTGCAGGTGCTCAGGGGGATGCATTTCCATTTTCCTTGGAAACAGGAGGACTGGAGCTGCCACAGCTGTTTCAGGTTTCTCCAGCCCGGCGGGGACCTAAGAGAAGCAAAGTCCACCAGCACTGCCAGGGCAGCTCTTTCCACCAGAGGAGTGGGCCAGGGACTCATGGATATGGGAATTCAGGAGAATTCCTTCCCAGAAAGGGTGGTCAGGCACTGGAAGGGCTGCCCAGGGAGCTGCTGGGATTTCCATCCCTGGAGGTGTCCAAGGAAGGCCTGGATGTGGCACTCAGTGCTCTGGTGACAAGGTGGGCATCGGTCACAGGTTGGACTTTGTGACTTTGGAGGGATTTTCCAACCTCAGTGATCCTGGGATTCTGTGACTGTGCTTTGCCCCAAAACCAGGAAGCATAAGGATTGCCTTAAAAATCAGTTGTAAATATAATTTAAACAATCCTTGAGTCCATACTACCAGCTTGGAGTGGTTCCTGCAGGGATCAAGGTCTGACTCCTCTCTTTCAGGAATGGGCTTCTGGAATGTTTTGGTGTGTGAGGATGGAGCACATCACCTGATCACAGAATCCCAGAATCACTGAGACCTCCAAGGGCAGCGAGGCCAACCTGTGACCAACCCCTGCTGTGTCACCAGCTCAGAGCACCGAGTGCCACATCCAGGCATTCCCTGGACACCTCCAGGGATGGGGACTCCAAACCTCCATGGGCAGCCACCGACACTGTTTAGCAACCCTGTCAATGGATTAGCTGCACCACTTAATTACTGGCTTGTTTTCATTATTTTTATTTTTTTTTGTTGGTTTGGTTTGGTTTGGTTTTTTTGTTGTTTATTTTCTCTTAGAGTTAGGATTAAAAACACAAAGGAGATTAATTTCTCGTGTTCGGACTTGATTGTTTATTAAATCTTGTCTAAAGTCCAGAGAGTTCTGTAATACTTCTAGCTACCAGCTAAAAGCCAGTGAAATGGAGACAAATCTAGCTAGTTACAAGATCTTTTAAAGCTAAACAGTCCAATAAAGAGCTAATACCTATATTATTTATACTTCTGATTCAATAACTAAATTCCTGTGACCCTCAGTGCAGCACTGACTGTCCAGCCAGAAACTACTGCCTGAAACCATGGAGAAGGAAGAAGACAGAAAGAGACAACATCCAAAAACCTCCATCTTGTTCCATACTAATTACTGTATTTTAAAACCCTCAAATTCAAACCCTTCACCATGTGAAAGCACACACTTCTATTTAACTACACACCTGTGATTTTAACTCCATCACTCAAATTTGGAAGCCTTCTCCAAGTCCTCAGGTGAAAAGCAGTGTTCTCCAGGGGCTCAGTGCCAGAAAGCACAGAAAGCTCAAACATCCCAGACTCCAACACGACCCTTTCTGTGAAGGAATTTCTCCTCATGTCCAATCTGGACCTCCCCTGGGGCATCTTGAGGCCATGTCCCCTCATCCTGTCACTGTGTCCCTTCGTCCTGTCACCAGCCTGAAGTTGGATCCTGTCAGCTGCTCATTCACATGGACATGGATAGGAATGAGCATTTTTTTCATAACAACAGCAACCATTTCATCATCCAACAGCCACACTGGTACATCCAAGAGAGATTTGGAACCATAATGACACCTTAATCCTCATTGTTCAGGTCTGGCACCTGAGATGGCACGGCAAGATGGCACATCCAGCCCTGGGAATGACATCCTGCTTCCTTTGCAGAACAGGTTCCACCCCCTTCCATGTGCCCACTCTGTGCCAGGAGAGGGGGTTAAACACTGATCAAAGGGAACAGCAGAGAGATGGGGTGGCCATGCAGGAAAACCCCAGTTCTCTAATGGAAATCATACATGGCCCAGGGCAAACAGAAACAAGAAAATGCAGAGCAAGGAACAGCACAGAGGAAAAGAGGCTTTGAAAAATGCAAAGCCAACCTGTAAACATGCAGGGAAATCTGAACCTTTCACTTCAAAGCATTTAAAGTCAGTGTTAAAAGGCTGTTTCTGAAAGGTTTCCATTCTGCTGCCTCTTGTGCACAATTTTTGTTTAACTCTAACTCCCTCTCAGAAATAATTTTTTTATTTCATGCTTGAGCTCTGCTGCTGGTTCTGGGAGAAGAGGCATTGTGTGTGAGTGAACAGAAGATACCAGGAGTTGTAAAGACTTGTGGAATAAAAGAATGTTTAGGTTGGCAGAAGCCCTTAAGGTCGCTGAGTCCAACCATTAACTCAGGAAGGCAAGGCAGGAGAGGGGCAGGGAATTCTAACCCAGGGAGGGGTAGGCAAGGCAAGGCAAGGCACAGGAGGGGTAGGAAAGGCAAGGGAAGGGGCTGCAAGGCTCCCTTGCCTTCTCTTGCCTTCTGTACCTCTTCCTTCCTGCCAAGTCTGCCCCAAACCATGTCTTTAAGCACCACATCCATACATCTTAAATCCTTTCAGGATCTCTTCCCTGGACAGCCTCTGCCAATGCTTGACAATCCTATTTATAACAAAATTTCCCCCAATATCCAACCTGAGTCTCCCCTGGCCCAGCCTGAGGCCGTTCCCTCTCTTGCTGTCTCTGTTCCCTGGGATAACATCCCAAATCGCCCCGGCTGTCCCCTCCTGTCAGGAGTTGTGCAGAGCCACCAGGTCCCCCCTGAGCCTCCTTTTCCCCAGGCTGAGCCCCTTTCCCAGCTCCATTCCCTTTCTTGGGGCTCCAGCCCCTTCCCCAGCTTTGTCCCCTTCCCTGGACACGCTCCAGCCCCAGGATTCAAGGTGTGGCCCCAGCAGTGCCAGCACAGGGGACAGCCACTGCCCTGCTCCTGCTGCCACACTGAGCCTGCCACAGCCAGGTGCCATTGCCCACCTGGGCACATCTGGGCTCACGCCACCAGAACCCCCAGGGCCTTTCCCAGCTTTCCAGCTGCTCTGCTCCAGTCCTGGAGCATTCCATGACGTTGTTGTGACCCACATGCAGGACTTGGCCCTTGGCTTTGTTGAACTTCATCCACTTGAGCTCAACCCATGATCCAGCCTGTCCAGATCCCTCTCCAGAGCCTTTCTGCCCTCCAGCAAATCAATTGTCCCTCTGGACTCAGTGTCATCTCCAGTGGCTGGGGGTGCCCTCAATCCCCTCGTCCACATTGTCAATAAAGACATTAAGCAGAGCTTAATGTCCCCAAAGCTGAGCCCTGGGGACACCCCTGGTCACCAGCACCCAAGTGGATTTAACTCCATGCAGGATCTTTAACCTCCAAGACTGTGGATTCAGTTTTGGTTTCTTATAGCCAAGCCAAACCTGAAGGTCTGGGCACTTTAATGTAATGCTTCTTTGTAATCTGTTTTGGGGCTGTATTTTTTGGGCAGGCCTGGCCAGTCCATGAAAGCTTAAAGTGAAAAAGCAGAGAAAACCCAAGTGATGATCACAAGGGCACATCCCAAGCATTTGGGGGAGCGGTGTTTTGCATTCAGCAGGCTTTTCCCACGAGCTGCAGGAAGGGTGACCCTGCAGGGCCCTCAGGCACCTCTGCTCCCAGGGCAGCCCCTGCTCCCACACAAACCCGGGCTCTGGGATCCCATCCCGGTGCCCCAGCACATGGGGCTGGCACGGGCTCTGCCCATGGACAGGCACATTCCCAGCTCTGCCTCCATGTCCTTTGCTTGTCAGCATTAATCAAGCATTAAAGCAAAGGACAAGCAGATTTTGCTGATTTAATGGATAATTCCAGCTTGTTTGGTCCATCTAATTCAAACTACTGGGACAGAATCTGAAGTGACTACTGCCTGTCCCTGCTTATCTTTGTCAATAGCTTTAGACACAGGTCAATGCAGGTAATCGGTTTTCAAGGGACTCTCAAAAATAGCAGGAGTTTATATTTAAATATACTTTTTTTCATTTGCAAATACTCCCCTTCCCTCATTACTGCCATTAACTGTGGGTATTTTGTTTAGATTTATTTTCCTTGCAACATTAAATACCTTTTTTATTACGAAAATAATTTCTTCCATCTTCTAGCTGAACCTCTACTGACACATATATGAATTATGGCTTGCTAAGGCACTCCCTGAAATAATTTTTAAAGGAAAGGAATGAGTTTTGTGAATACTGACTGGGCTTGAGACAACCCTGTGAGTGATCCTGATTAACATGGTCATGGTTTGAGGGGGAAAACCCAATGAGCAAAGGACTTCAACACAACCCAAGGAATATTTTTACAGCAAAAATGCTGCACGCTCCTTTTTTTCCTGCACACTCTTTTCTTCGCAAACATAAAAGTCTGAGTGCAAGCTACAGGGAATTTATAGACAGACACAAGCTGCTTAGATGATCAAATAAAAGATGTTTAAACCTCATCAATCTTTCAGGAAGCAGAAGGGAAATTTGATTGTCTCTGACAAATGAATGACCTTTGGCAGTTCTGCACAAAGGTGAAGCAGATCCCAGAGTAATAGCACAGGCAGCAGGGGCAGCAGTGGAGGTTCTGATTTTTTAGTGGACTCTTTATATGATGAAGTCCATCCAGTAAAAAACCTCCCAAATCCCGTGGCTCCGTGTGTAGCAAATTTAGGAGCTCGGTGACATCACAACTTTCCCTGTAGAAACCCCAAAGCAGGAACTTCTGCTCCTAAATATCTTACATGGGCAGGAAGAGAAGTTAAGCAAAGGGCCAGCAGGTCCTTTTATCCCTCCTGGGAAACACTGGCCTTTACAGCCTCCCCTGGGAGCTCAGCTTTGTGCACAGCGGCGCACGTTTTGCTCTCTCAGGTGGATCACGGATAGTGACAGCAGGCTCTGGACTGCACACCAAGTCTCTTGGGAATGCTTTTGAACTTGCAGGTGAAGATGAGGAAGGAAAATGGGGACAGGTGCAGCTGCTGGATCCTTTGGACTTGTGAAAAATCAGCCGTGCTGCTCCTGCTGCTGCTCCTCGGCTTCTCTGAGCTCAGCAGCTGCCTTTATCCTGAAGGACAGATCACATGGCTATTCCATGGATTGGAAATATAAGGATGATTTAAGAGCTCCACAGGCTGACATCTTCTGCAGACTGGTGAGTTAGGGCTTGTCTCCCTTCATCAGTTTGATTGATCCTAAGGTCACCTCAAAGCCCAGTCCTGCAAAACTCTGGGCATGGCTCCAGGCTGCTGCCTCCAGGTAACTGCAGCCTTCCCAGTGAAGGGACCAGCTCTTCCCCATTCCTGTGCCATCTCCATGCCACTCTGCCATGGGCACACCAGGGCATGGAAGCACTGGAAGTTCTCCAGCAGCTCCCACCTTGTACTGGGGAATGGAAGCAGCTGTAGCAGACAGTGCAGGGATGCACCCAGAGCCAGGCTTCCCAAAGGGACCTGGGATAGGGCATAATGTGCACTTCACTGGAATATCTTTCATGCAAGGAACAACTCCAATAAACAGAAAACACTGAAAGAAATACAGAGGTGGCCCTCAAAATGTCAATGTTCTTATTTGCCTGTGTCTTGGTGAACTTCATTGTGTCGTACCTACAGCAGAAGATGGAGAAATTTTGGAAGAATTGACCATTAGTTGTAAGGATTCACTGTGTAAGGCACGGGAAAACTTGAAAGACAGGAGACATTTTTAAATGCCAACCTTTGAAATGTTAAATAAGAAGACAGAGAGTCAGGAGCATCCCTTTCAAACCTATAAAACTTCAGTTTTCAGAAAACACTGAAGTGGATAATCAAATAGTCTATCTGTGAGCTCACAGAGGAGTATAAAGGGATGAGTAACAGTCTGTAAGGATTTGTCAAGAACAAATATGTCAAACCAATCTAATTTTCCTTTATGACAGTGCAAAAAGCCTTCTGGATAGAGAAGAAACAGACCATGTCATAGATCTTGATTTTAGTCAGGCTTTTGACACTGCCTCCTCTAATACTTCCATGAGCTAGAAAAATATCATCTGAGTGAATATATTATTGGGTAGTTGCAAAACTGGTTAGAAAATTATAGATGGAGCAATAATTGACAGATTACTGTCAAAATAAGATGCTTGCAGTGTGGACTGAGCTTTCAGCACTTTCATTAATGGTCCCGACAATGGAACGCAGAAAACACTTCTCAAGCTGGCTGACACCTCCACATGGAAAGGACTGCCAGGATTTGGGATGGGAAGACTCACAAATGAACTGCACAGATTCAGTGCTGAGTTGGAGATGATTTGAAACATCATCTCCATGGACATAAGGAAAAAAAAGGAGATGAGGCTTGGTGGGCACAGGTCTGTCTGGAAAGAAGTGGCCAGCTGTGGAAATTCCAGATGGGAACGAGTGGCTGATGAACAGATCCGAAGGAAAGTCTGTGAGATGATTGTGGATCAGGTGCTCAGCAGAAGAAGGCAAAGCCTCACTCCACATAAGCTGTGATTTGTGAGCCATGTCAGAAACTCCTCCATCAGCTTATCTCTTAGGCTTTGGACACATATGTTTAATGCTCAGCCAGTCTTCATGTCCCTACAAAAACACTGTGTTCTCTGAAATGACTTATCCCCAACTTAGCAGTGGCATATTTAGCTTTGAACATATTGGGATTGGAAGGCAAGATAAGACTGAAATTGTGATGTGACTGTAGAGCAAACTGTCCAACTCTCCCATTAGCTGGGCTTTTTGTTACCTCCTTATCTTCCTCAGTACGCTGCTCATGAGAGTGCAGGGGTGGGATCAACCTGGGGAACCAAGCAGGCTCCTGGTGAAACATCACCAGCTGAAAACCTGGCTTTGCTGGTTGATTAAAACAAACAAAATCAGTGTTGGAGGACAAGGTCCACTCTTGCCTTCTTTTCGAATAATGGCTTTTCTTCTGCCCACTCCACAGCAGGGTGTGAGTCCTTGCTGCCTGCTCCTGCCTTTCCAGAGGAAGCCACACGAGCCTTTCCATGGGAAATGTCCAGACAAACCCTTCGCATCTCCCCAGACCTCTGTGCACGAGCACGGAAAGTCCAGGGAGCGCTCAGAGCCCTCCCCATCCCTCTGTCTCTCTTTTTTTTCTTTTTTTTTTCTGGAGAAAATCTGATTAAAGCTGTGCAGGGGAGCAGCAGATGGCAGTTTTGACGTGAGGTGAAGACAGCTTAATCTCCATCTGTGCTGACATTTTCACATGCCTCCCTGCAGACGCTGGCCCTCGATAAGCTCTAATGCGGAGCTGGGGGGTCTCGGTGCCCTTTGCCGGAGGATTTTCCAGGAGGGATGTTGGGAGCTGGCACACAGCGGCCACGGGCCTTGCTGGAGACTCTGATCATTGCCCAGCAGCTCAGTGATTGGGCTGTCGGCCTAATTAACATCCTGAGCAGCTCGGCAGTGCTGAGCTGGGGCTTTGGGAAGCAATCTGCCAGGAGGCAGCGCATCTTCCCAAGGGGTGCTGGTTACACAGGGTAACTCCAGCATCCCGAGCACCCAGCGTTCCTCTAACTCAGAAGGATCTGGCCATTAAGGTAGCAATGCCTTTCGTGCTCGGTTTCTAAGTAAATACACGGAGTTTTGGTGTTGGAAGCTCGAGTGCATCTGCCAGGGCGCTCCCACCGTGTTTTCCTGGCCACCAGTGATCCAGGCTCAATGTGGATGGAGGTGACCACTCCACCCTTTGGAGTGGCTCTGGAGGGCAAGCCCAGGGAATGTGGTCCCTGCTGGGAGTTCATGGGACTGGGAGCCCTGTGGCCTCTCTTGTTCACCTGCTGGGATGGGAACTGCATCATCCAACTCCCTTGTCAGGAAACAAACACCAGAGGTTTATGTCCAAAAGGGAGACAGAGGAGTCCTTTTAGCTTTATTTGAAGAAAGGGAGAGGCCATGGGGCATTCCACTGGGATCTCTCCAGTTCTTGGAGGACAGAGCCTCCTTTTATCCCAGTTTCCTGGCTGCATTTCCCTCTCTCTTTTCCCATTGGCTGAGGTACTTGAGAGGTACAGCCTGCCCGGAGCACCTGATGCTTCAGGATCCCTTCAGATGTATAACCATCCTTTTTACCTTTTAATTCTTATAGGACTCATAGTTTTTCCCATTCCTTCTTTCATTTTTCAAGATCCAATTTCATTTATCATCAAGCCTATAGTTTGTTAGGAAAGGCAAATATCTTTTTCCATTGATCAATCAGTGCAATCCATCCCATGGTTACTTGAATCTCTCAATGCTACTCTTACCTACCAGCAGATCCACGGCTTGTTTATAAAGACAAATCCATCATTCCTCTCACCCTCCATCACCCAGGGCAGGTGGGCACTGCTAAAACACAGAGCTCAACACAGCTCTGTGGAAATAGCAAATCCCTTCAGGGTGAAATCCTGCAAAACCAGATGGACCTGCAGGGCACTGGCCAGAGCACTCAGAAAGGTGTTTTCCATTGGTTTCCCTGCCTGGAGCACAGCCCCACATGCTCTGTGCCACCTCCCACAGCACCCAGCAGATGAGGTGAGGTGCTCAGCTGGGGAGGCAGGAGCATCTCAAATCCAAATCCTTGTTGGAAAGTTGGAGGAAGACACTAAAAAAGCTTACCAGTAGGACTGGGGATTCAGTGCTTCAACACGAGCCCCTGGAAAACACTTCTCATTAAATGGAGCAACCAAACAACACAGAGCAGTGGGAAAAGTGTGGTTTAATTGAAGCCAGCCTCTGATAGGAAGGAAGAGAGGAAAGCAGGAAAATGTTGTGGCACAGCTGCAGTCTCAAGGCTCCCATTAACATCCACAGTACAGCACATTTTTTGCAAAGAAGGGATCAAAGCCCTTGGTGTGGGGGACACCAGAAGGGGAGGAGAGAGTGGTCCAGTGGAGAGCTGAGGGCCGATGTGTCAGCATGGCTTGGGAAGGCTGTTCCTGCTGGCTGCCACCCTGGGATCCATCCCAAGGCTGCAAGAATGAAGAGAAATCAGAGCTACAAATTCCTCCTGGAGACCTGAACTGCCCGAGGGGATTAGAGCAGGGTTTGGCTGCACATTCAGGACAGATCTCTGAGCAGGCTCCCAGGACACAGGGCAGGCTCCAAGGGCACAGCCAGGCTCAGCTCAGCTCTGCAGCCACAGCTTTGGGGCTACACCAAGGACTTCTGATCTCCTCTGCCCTCGGCAGGGACCCAGGATGCTCAGCTCACATCCGGAGCTGGCTGAGCACAAGGAGGGGCTGTTCACTGCAGCCCCAGCTTTGCTGTGTGTCCTCCACACCCACCTACAAGCTCTGCCTCCCCTGTCCCTGTGGGAATGTCACCAAGCCATGAGGCAGCAGCACCATCCAGAGCACTCTGTGGCTCTTGGTACAAGTCCTGTGTGCTCAGGACACTCTGCTGATGACAACACATGAGCACAGGGCTCAGAGAGCTGCACAGCAAACCCAGCCCAGGGAGCTGCTCGAGGCAGCAAACACCTTCTCTGAGGTGTGTAAAATAACACAATCTGCACAGACAGCTTTAGGATGCCTCCCGTGGTTGTCTGACACCCCGATGAGCTACTGCCCAGGGACCTTTCCTGGGCAAGCACAGCGATTTATGGTGCAATTGTGCTGTTCAGAGTTTTCCAGGGAGGGGGCTGTGTCTTTAAGGCAGTGCAGGAATTACTCCTTTCTCAACTTCACAGAGCATCCTTGAAATGCTACTTGTGCCATCTTGTGTTTTCCCTGCTCTAAATCAGTTTAAGTGTTTTGTTCTCTCTGCCACCAATTTTTATGATATCTCCCCTACTCAAACATACACACAGCCTCATATACACTGCATTTCTAGGCAGACAAACAATCTTTCATGCTTTAGGAAGGCCAGCTCAGTCTAACACAGACATTTGAGCCTCTGACTCTCTGTGACTTGTTTAACATTAGCCAGGCAAAGATTAAGTTTTGATGATCACATCTGGCATGTTCTTCTGGTTATAATTACACAATACCAGACAGACTTGAGGTTTTTGTGCAGGTGTCTCAGCCTCAGAGGTGTCACTGAGAAAAGGTGTCTGGGCCAGGGAGGTTTGAAGGCAATTGAAAGGTTGCAGTGAGGTCCTGCCTCTATAAATGTTCTGCTGGTAACCTCAATTCTGGGAACAAATCATTCCTCAGGAAACCTGTGACTGTCTCTTTTGCTTAAAATCCTTACTCAGGTTGCATTTAGAAAGCCAAGCTAGAAGCAAATTGGCTGGAAATAAAGCAATAATCCGTTCATGGCTTTGGTTCAAAGTTTATCTATAGAGAACTTTTTTCCAGCAAATCCTGCTAGATGTAACCAAACTGACCGAAGCATCACTGAGCACCTCCTGTTCTCCTTTAATCACATTATTTGGCATTGTCAAGGAGCCAGGATGATCCCTGCCCATCTTTCCCAGGAGGTGCCTTTGCTCTGCAGCCTGGCTGGTGCCCAGAGTCACCTCAAGCCCTCCTGGCTCCTTGCTTGGTGAATGACACTTCAGAATCCAGAGAACCATGTGTGGCAGCTGAAAACACCTGGGCTCTGCAGGAGTCCTCAGTGCCAATCCAGTGGTGATGATGGGATTTGGGAAGCCTGGACAGACAACTGGTGGCTGAAATCTTGCAAACAGTGCCTGAGCTGGTCACAAGGAGTCAAACCCCCAGAGCTGCTCTTCAGCATTTGCTCAGCTTTATCTCCGTTTTCATTGGTGTTGATAAAATTGCAGGGTCACAGCACCTGAAAGTTCATCTCATTCCACCCCCTGCCATGGGTAGGGACACCTTCCACTAGACCAGATTGCTCCAACCCCATCCAACCTGGCCTTGGATGGACAAAGATCCTGAGAAAATGGGAGAGATACTACAAATACTGACATTTAACTGAAACGTTTTACTGATATGTAGTTTGTATAACCAGACAATCCAGTTTGTGAGTCTGAGGAGCTTTGCAATTGGACTACTAATGACAGCAGGTTATTTCTTGCATTTTTATGCAGTTCAAGCTGAAAATGGGACCAGAGCTGAGCAAGAGGAGCAGCCCTTCTCTGTTGCAGTTTCCTGGTCTCACAAGGGGATGTGACAGCAAAACTCAGTTTGCTCTGAGTATGGGTCTTTCTCATTTCAGCATGGCACATAACCTGTTATCTTGATTGAAATAAATAAGGTATGATCAAAACCAGAAAATAAAGATGCAGCAATCAGATAGGGCTGTTTACACCTCAGGCTCAGTGGCCTGAATTTAGCATAGGTTTGTAGCAAGTTGCCAACTTCCTCACTACTCCTCTGATTCCTGATAATTATTTTTTTCCATAGTGCTCCAGCACCCCTCGCTTCCAGGCATTGCTTTGAACTCCAGCTACTGCCTTGTAAATGAGACTCCAGACTGGAAAGAAAAGCTTGAAAACAATGACCTGAGGCACCTCAAAGCTGAAGAAAGCAGGGAGAGGAAAGAGAGATGGGATTGCTAGGGCTGTGCTCTTAACTCTCATCATTTCCCACCCCATCTCCTTGTCCGGGGCACCCGGTGTTCACTGACCAACAGCCAGGGACATCCTGGCACAGGAGCCAGCGCTGCAGCCAGGACTGGTCCCTCCTTGGATGATGCAGCTGGGTCTAGTCACTAAGAATCACACGTTAATAGAAGTTGGAAAAGACCTCCAAGATGACCAAGTCCAACTTTCTGCCAAAGACAACCATTCCCACTAAACCATACTGCAAAGTGCCACATCCACTCGTCTTTTGAATCCCTCCAGGAATGAGGGCTCCACCACCTCCCTGGGCAGCTGTTCCAATGCTTAACTAGTCTTTCAGTGATTAAATTTTCCATAATATCCAACCTGAACCTTCCCTGGCATACCTTGAGGCCATTTCCTCCTGTCCTGTTCTTTGGTCCCTGGGACCAGAGCCTGACTCCACTCTCGGCTGTCCCCTCCTGTCAGGAGTTGTGCAGACCCACAGGGTCCCCCTGAGCCTCCTTTTCTCCAGGCTAAGCCCCTTTCCAGCTCCCTCAGCCTTCCCTGGGGCTCCAGCCCCTTCCCCAGTTGCGTTCCCACCCACAGACAGAAGTGCTCCAAGGAGAGTTTTGCATCTCTCACCACCCCTGCCTCCCTTGGCAAACCTGCCCTGCTTCTATTCCCACCTGAAAAACTGCACCAAACCCCTCAGTTCCAGCATTCCCGTCAAAGAGAAGTCAAAGCTGGGAAAACCCATTCCAAGGTAGCTGTTTGCAGCCTCTTTGGCAGGATTTGCAGGCAGCCTGCAGAAGGTTAATGAGTCCTGGCACGTGTGAGCCACTGCTCCGGGGGATCCTGTCTCATGCAGGGATAACCAGAAGTGCCTGGGGTCATCTGCAAAGGCAAAGCTGGCCGTGTGATCCTGCACCTGGATGTCAGCAAGGATTGCTCTGCTGGCAGTGCTGAGCACTGCAGAGAGGAGGGAGCAGCCTGGGAACTCGATGTCTGATGTTTCTCATGCCTCTAAAGTCTTTTTGTTCCATAAATTAGGCTTTCACTGAGGAAATGGAGGGAAGTGTTTCATAGTTCTGGAGTCTCTGTCACTCACAGTGATTGCCAGGGAGCCAGAGGGGTCTGCAGCAATGAACGATGGGGCTGGGAGAGAGGACAGCTGGAAGAGACAGTGAATGTGTCACTGTCACCTCAGCATGGTCCCCTGCACGGGAAGGTGCTGCCACTGCCACTGGGTCCTGGGATGGCGAGTCCTCGGAGGCCAGGGGGGATCTGCCACAAGCTCTGTGCCCAAGCCCTCTTGTAGCTGCTCTGGGAGAGGGGAAGCTGGAGCAGGTTTGGGGTACAGGGGTGTCCCAGGAGACTCTGGGTAATGACTCTCTCCCTGGGTCTGTACCCGGGTGCTGAGGGGGTCAGGATGCCAGGGGGGATGCCAGGGGGGATGCCAGGGGGGATGCCAGGATGGCTCCAGGAAGGCAGGTGTTCCCCCATCTGATCGCGCAGCTTCAGGAAACATCATTTATTTTACATTTTCAAGGATATTGCAACAGAAATACCTGGGGAAGGTCCAAATGATGGTGCTGCTCCTGGAGAACACACCAGGACTGGTTCACAGGGGAAATGAGAGAAAGGCAGCCCAGGCATGAACCGGAATTCAGCCGGGCCAGTTCCAGCCCGCAGCCCAGGACAGCGGAGCAGAGCACTGTCCCAGCACAGCCGTGGAGTGTGAGGGATGCTCTCACCCCTCTCTGGCTCTCGCCCAGCCTGATGAGCTGACAGAAAGGCCAGCTGGGCTGCCTGGGGAGACCTCCCTGCCAGAAGGTGTTTACCTGCGTGCCCTGCACAGCCCCCAGCGCTTTGGCAGCCGAGGCAGGCGAATGCTGTGGGCTGGGAGCTCCAGGAGCAGCAGCAGCACAGGACAGAGCTGTCACTTCACAGCATGCAGGGGAGGAGGGGACAGCACAAAGCCCCCTCCAGGTGCTGGCACAGCTGCAATTTGAAAGGCAGGTTGGCTCCTGGCTCTCTCCCATCAGATCCATCCAGGTCTGCCTGCTGCAAAGATCCAGTGGAAGCAGGTAAACAGGAGTTTTGCTGGCCTCACATTCAGCACGCAGAGGAGAACAGCCCTGCCTGCCCTGTCTGGCCACGGGAAACCACGATCCCAGAGCTGCTGTGGCAATTGCACAGGGATGGATCCCACTTAGCAGGACTGCAGATCACAGAATCCCAGACTGGTTTGGGGTGGAAGGGATTTTAGAGCTCAACTCACTCCAGCCTCTGTTGTGGACAGGGACACCTTCCACTAGACCAGATTACCCAAAACCTCATGCAACAAAGATATCTCTCTTCAATGGTCCTGGCTTGTGCCTTCCAACAGACAAATAATTATTGGTAATTTTGGTTCTGAGATTGCAACAAACGCATCACAGGAAATGGGATTCCCTGGAGGCAAAGGCAGGAGCCTGAAGTACACTGAGGATGGAGCAGGGACATTTTAGCCAGGGGCAGGTCCAGAACCCCTTTAGCAAGCACAGGACAGTGGTGAAACACGTCCTTGGAGCAGGACAGCTCCACTCTCTGAGTCTTTGGGTTGAATTTCTTCCACACCCCCCTACAGCCACACACTCTGACTGGGGCAGGTCCTGCATTTCTCTGTGCATGAAGGTGTGACCCAAGGGCACCTCTGGATGGCCGTGGGATGAATCTCCATCCAGCTTGGACGCAGTCTCAGTGGTCAGTGTGGGAACAAGGACACACCCAGGGCAGGCTGTTCCTGCACATCCTCTCCCAGTCTCCAGAGATTTTCCCCTCAGGGACCTCCTCAGTCCACAGGTTTTGACTGTGATGTTTTTACACCTGTTTCAGAGTGCCCCAAATGCTTTTAGAGTGGTGTGATGCCACTGTGAGGAATGAAAACTCATTTCCAGCTGCGCCCCCAGGGCTCATCCAAGGCTTTGGCTCCCACTGGGATATTGCCCAAGAAAGAAATTCAAGCAAGCACTGGAGGAAATAAAGATTCCTTCTTCATTACCTTTATTGAAATACATTTATGCTAAAGCTGCACTGTGTGAACCTGCTTTGAACATTGCAAGGGAGAGACAAATCTGGGTATTAAGCACCCCCTGCAAAGGATAATTGAAATAAATGGAGTTGTTGTCTCCCTCTGACACTGGTGCAGGTGCAAAGGGATGCTGCTGAGATCCTGCTAATAAGTTGGAGCATTCTGGCAGCCGGTGTGGCTCTCAGATATTCTCTCTGCCCCAGGGACCTTCATTCAAGGCGTCAGGAGCTGGAGCATCAAGACAAGGCCAGTAGAGATTTTTTTTCATGACTAAAAAGAAATCTAAAATTTTTAAAAAATTAAAGAATCACCCCCATGTTCAAAAGTCTTAATATGTTCTCCATACACTCTGCAGAAATCCACCCTCTCACTGCACAGTCACAAGGGAGTGAAATATCACTCAGCTGTTCCTCTGTATCCTTTTATTTTTTATGTGTTTTCATTCCTTTTCCTCCAACTTCCTGTGATTTCCAGCCCTTGTTGAACACTGACATTGCCTCCCTATTATTCCAGCATCCTTAGTCTGCTGTCAGTCAGACTTCAAACCCAGTGCCTACAGCTCCCTGGTCCTGTGCTCCCTCTGTGCACACAGTGCTGAAAAGTAGCAATGTGTTTTTGAAAGACTCATCTTCATTTTGCTGATTCTCTCCCCTGCAAAATTCTTTACTCTCCTGAAATCTCTGCAGTGGATCTTTACCTTCCAGCTCTCCTGGTGCAGGAGGGGGAGCAGATCATGATCCTCACTCCAGGCTGCACCAAATGAGATGTTTTTATTCCTTCAGGGTGAGACAGGCAGGGCAGGGTATTCCAGGAAGGGATTGGAGGAGAAAATGTTTTCAGCACTTCCTGGGAAGGAAAGAGAAAAGATGAGGAGGTCCAGGCCTGCCAAGGTAGAGTTGCCCTGCTGGGGCAAGTCCCCTCCTGGGGTACTTCCAGAATAAAAACCTCATTATTGGTCTTCAGAAGTCATATCAAATCAGATGAACCAACAGGAAGAATTCCTCAATCCACAAAGAGCTTTGAGAGTTACTCTTCAAGGGCTTTGGGATGGAAAGGTGCATCCCAGCTACTGCCAAAAATTTTCTTTTGGTTGCTTCAGTGCTTCTCTATTAATTATAAATTAAGTGGTTAATTATGAAATAAATTGTTTTAGTAATTGCATGTCTGGACTTTGCAAAGGGGTTGTGTGTTGCTTGTAAGCACTGTGATGAGTGTGAGGATAATGTTTTCCTTGATATAATAAGATTAATTGCAATTATGGAATTACAGTGGGATGGGTTTAACAAGGTGAATGTTAAATACATGGAAAACTTAGAACCATGGAATCACTGACTGGTTTGGATTGAGAGGGATATTAAAGCTCACCCAGTGCCACCCCTGCCATGGGTCACCTCCTACTGTCCCAGGTTGAACCAAGCCCCAATGTCCAACCTGGCCTTGGACACTGCCAGGGATCCAGGGGCAGCCACAGCTGCTCTGGGCACCCTGTGCCAGGACCTGCCCACCCTGCCAGGGAACAATTTTTTCCTGATATCCCATCTAAACCCCCTCTCTTTCAGTTTGAAGCCAGTCCCCAATGTCCTGGCCTTTGTCAGTCCCTGGACTTTTTAACCTTCCCAGTTTGAATCAGAGCTGTGAATCCCTGCCCATGGACAGAAGGATGCTGGAACAAGGTTCTGCAAGTGGGATCTGTGCTGTTCAGCATTTGTACTGATGACCCAGGAGAAAATATAAAACAATCTCTGCACCAATCTCTGCTGTCTGTGACAGTGACCCACGAATGTCTGGAGCTGTTAGAGGGGCTTAGGGTGGGTATCAGGGAAAGGTTCTTCCCTCAGCCAGAGGGTGCTGGGCACTGCCCAGGCTCCCCAGGGAACGGGCACGGCCCCGAGGCTGCCAGAGCTCCAGGAGTTTGGACAGCAGTGCCAGGGATGCTCAGGGTGGGGTTCTTGGGGTGTCTGTGCAGGGCCAGGAGCTGGGCTGGATGATCCTGTGGGGCCCTCACAGCTCAGGATATTCTGTGGTTCTGTGAAAGTTTCAGGTAGCAACAAGTTGATGGAGAGGTCATAGTGCTATTGGGAAGCAGGCTGGGTTATCTGGGAAACTGAGCATTGAAACGGGGCTGGATGTGGAGCCATTCCCACTGGAGAAAAGCTGAGCTGGGAAGCAGCGAGACATGGAAAGCGTGAGGGGAATCAGTCCTTGGAGTGAAGATCCACAGCAGTGTCCCAGCCACTGGTGTTCAATAACATCCACAGCCCAAGGAGTCCCCTAAATTGGAGGAGATACTTAGAAATGCACCAGAGCAGAGATTCAGTAATGAGATAAAGCCAGGCAGGCGAATAATTCCCAAAGTTCAGTCAGATAAACTTAGCCAAGAGGAGGTTAAGGACAAGTGGTCCCAAAATAAGGCAGAGAGATTTAACATCAGAGGTCTGGTAGGATCTGAAGCTAAAAGCACAGGATAAACTCATCCAGGCTATAAATAAACTGTATGGGCTCTTTTAACGAAGAACATCCTCGTTAAAATGATGAATGAAGGCTTCTCCACCACATGCAATGAACAATAATAGCTGGGTGTGTTAATTGTGGGGGTAGCCCAGTTCAAACAGGAGCTCAGGGATGTCCGTGGTGTGGAGGGGAAATAAGGTGATCCCGATGTGCTTTTGGGACATTAAAGTTCCCCAGGGTAGGGCTGTGATGCACCAAGGTTAATTCTGAATTATCTCATCTCTGAACAGGCTCAGCTAGCAGGGACACCTCCCTCTCATGGCCACCTGACATGGATAAAATCACACAATTCTAATAAAATAAAATAATTATAAGAAACAAACAACATAAAAAAATTAAAAATTTTAAAAATTCAATCTGTGGCTGGCCATGTCCAGTTCTGCAGTGAATGCTGTGCAGCCCAAAGGCTGAATTCCTGACACCAGCACTCCAAGGCAACATTTTGTGAAGATCCAAAAGGGTCAAATATGTTTGAGGGACCCACTGGAAGCCCTAGCAGGGATGAAAGGCAGTGGTGATAGCCTTGACAAGGGAGATGTGCAGGTGAGCAGGTCCCTGTGGGCACAGGCAGTGCTGGCTTTCATTCAAGCTGCAGGTGGGCATTAGCAAAGAAGGATGAAATCCCAGATTTTTACCAGCAGTTTCTCTCCTCTGCCTTTGGGGGAGAGTGTCCATGTCTAGTGCCCTTAGACCACCAGGACCTGCCCGGCTCCTTCTCAGCTCTCCCTCCTTTCCTCCGCAGTGGAAGCAAGTACCCAGACGACAAAAAAAAAAATACAATAAAATAAATTCTTTCTCATTGCACATGATTTCAATGCCTTTTAGCTCTGCAGTGACGGGGGACCTGCTGCACTCAGTGTTCAGCCTGGGGACAGCTGTGGAGCAGAAGCTCCTTCCCAGGCAGGAGCAGGCTTGGCTGTCTCCCTGGCCAGCTGCGAGCACAGCCCTTCCCAGAGGGAAGCCTGCTGTGCTGTCAGCCCGCACCAGGCTCTGGGTGCAGCCCAGCTGCACAGCCACACGGTCCTCGCTCCACTCAGGAATTGCTCTGTGGCATATTTAACCCAGCTGGCTCTCAGGATGAGTCTCAGGAACTGGGATCACCGACAAAGCGGCCCCGTTTCACTCTCCTGTAAAAGCCAGTGACAATGCCTCACGTCCCATCAGTGCCAATTACATCCTCCTCGGGATCACACACACACACAGGTATTTTCTCCCAGTGGTTCTTTATTATTTCTCACCTTTCTCTGCGAGCTGCCATTTAATTTTATGAGTTTTGGGAGTGATCAGATGGCTGAAATTTGGAGTCTGTGATTACACCCCACGGGGCATCTTTACAAAAGCATCTCGCAACAGCCTCAGGTGTGCAGCCCAATGCTACAGAAAGACTTTTCCTTGTGGTTCCAAATGAAACTCCTTGTCACGGGTACGAACAAGCCCTGGGGGTGGTGAGGAGCAGGGATGTGCCCGTCACTCCTCTGGCAGCTCCTCCTTTGCCCAGTGCCAAGTGCGAGGCAGGGGCTTGAGCAGGCAGATCCCTTCCTGCTGCCCTGGCCGGTCTGAGCCCCTCCCCAGCTCTCCCCCAGCATTATTAGGCAGCCAGAGCAGTTCCTGAGGTCTGCCTTGTGTGTTACAGCTTTACCAAACCTCCTTTGTCCCCTGGAACACAAATGGAGGCTCGCCGGAGCAAGGAGAGTTTTTTACCAGCCCGTCACTCTGCTGAGTGTCACTCCCACAGCCAGGGATGGAGGCTGCAGTGGGGCACCCCGAGCTGTGCTCTTGGCTGCCCCTGCCCATCACCTTAAGGTGATGCCTTAAGAACCTGTAAATGGAACAACACACACTTTGGAGATAATGCTGGAATTGGAGGTGATATGAAAGCTGGTCTTTATTGGTGGGCAGTAATGGAAAAATGTCCACAAAAGCCCACCTCACATGGGGGTGCAGACAGTTTTATAAGTTTGGTAAATTAGCATCATTGACAAAAAGCACCA
Source organism: Cinclus cinclus (assembly GCF_963662255.1). NCBI lineage: Eukaryota > Metazoa > Chordata > Aves > Passeriformes > Cinclidae > Cinclus > Cinclus cinclus. The sequence goes on from NC_085063.1 coordinate 3,138,582, forward strand.
ATTAGGAGCAGAAGTGGTGATGCAATTCTCCCCCTAGTCCAAATCCCTTCTAAATCCTTCCCCCCCTCAGACAGAACTGAAAATGATGAAAATGTGTCTCAAAGAGCTGGGGTTTTTTTGCCTTGGTTGCCAGGGAGAGCTAAGATAGGACAGGGGGTTTGGGATATATTTTGTCTTTCTGGGAATATTTTCTTTCTGGAATATTTTGTCTTTCTGGAATATTTTTTGTCTTTCTGGAAAACTAGCTGTGAATTCAATAATGGCTACAGAGCTGTAAATATACGTGTAAAGAATACAGAGAATATACAAAAGAAAAATAGGCAAAAATCAATAGGCATCACTGGGAACAAGGCGTGTCACCCCAGCTCATTTCTGAGGGGCCCTGAGGGGTCTGGGGTAGATCCCAGGGGTGTGGGGAGTGCAGCTGATCCCACAGCTCAGCACACCCAGGGGCTGCAGGGGAGCTCCCAGCATCCCTCCCATACAGCTGCACCAGGGAGCAGCCAAAATGCTGCTGGGATGAGCTGGGATGGGATGGGATGGGATGGGATGGGATGGGATGGGATGGGATGGGATGGGATGGGATGGGATGGGATGGGATGGGATGGGATGGGATGGGATGGGATGGGATGGGATGGGATGGGATGAGCTGGGCTGCTCCCTGTGCGGGCAGGGAGCTGGAATCATCACAGGCTCTGCAGGTGGGTCCCTCTGCCTTCATGGAAGGTGTGTGCCCTGCCCAGCAGGCAGGCAGGGCTGTGCTCACCTGACACACCTGCAGATGGGGGGAGAGGGGATTCTATCTTTCTACAGCTCTCTGACACCTCCATGGGTGCAGCCAGATGGGTCAGGCTCTGCTCCCAGAGACCAAGGGACAGGACAAGAGGAAACAGCCTCAAGTTGTGCCAGTAGAGGTTTAGGTTGGATAGTATGGAAAATTCCTCCAGAGAAAGGGTGGTCAGGGCAGTGCTGGAGTCACCATCCTTAGAGGCATTCAGAAATGGGTGGATGTGACACTTGGGGACACAGTTAGTGGTGGGCTTGGCAGTGCTGAGTTAATGGTTAGACTCAATCTTAGAAGTCTTTTCCAACCTTAATGACTCTAGTATTGGAGAATTCTGTGATCTTTTCAAAATCCCTTAGCACTTTGTTCTCAAGGATGTTTTTCTTCTAGGGATTCCATAAAAGGTGAAAAAGCTGAGAGTACGAGACACACTCTGACATCAAACTCAAATTGCAAAATGCTTCTGACTCTGCAGCCTGTTCAAGGGGGGCAGTCTCTCTCCTGCCATGCCCCAGGGCACAAACAAGCACTTGGGCCAAGCCTGTCGCCAATCCTGAGATCCCAGAGCTCACTGGAGAGGCTGTGGGGTCACTGCTGTTGGGGTCACTGCTGTTGGCACAGCTCGAGCTGCTTGATGCTCAAGAGGAAAAGCAGACAGCTGCCGTTGTGGAGGAAGGAGGTGCAGTCTTTTAAAAGTTGAGAGGATCGAGATTGTTCAGCCTTGAGAAGAGAAAGCTCTGGGGTCACCTCATTGTGGCCTTCAGTACCTGAAGGGGACCTAGAAGAAATCTGGAGAGGAACTGTTCACAAGAGCCTGGAGTGACAGGACAGGGGGGAATGGCTTCAAACTGCCAGAGGGTGGGATAAGATGGGATTTTGGGGAGAAATTCTCCCCCGTGAGCTGTGGCTGCCCTATCCCTGCAGTGTCCAAGTTGGATGGGGCCTGGAGCACCCTGGGAGAGTGGAAGGTGTCCCTGCCCATGGCAGTGGAATGGAATGAGCTTTAAGGTCCCTTCCAACCCAAACCATTTTGTGATTCTGCATTTTCTGAACTTACAGAGTTGGGGGTGAGGATCCTTGCAGAGAGGGAAGGTGGGAAACTGCAGGGTGCTGCTGCACAACCACAGCTCTGATCCCAGGCAGTTCATGCAGTAACACCGGGCTTAAATGAACCTCCCAAGGAAACAGCTCAGCTGGTGACAGCTCAAGGAGTTCTAGTGTGGAAGCACACCCTGAAATCATGGAATCATGGAGTGGAACGGGACCTTAAAGCTCATCTTCCACTATCCCAGCCTGTTCCAAGCCCTGTCCAACATGACCTTGGATACTTCCACCACCAGACTCATCCTCTGGACACTGCAGAGTTTAGATGAGCCCACAGGAAGGCACAGCCTCTCCCTACAGCTGTGTATCCTTTGAGTGGAATGTGGGATATTGTTCTCTGGGATGTGCTGTTTGCGCCCTGGAATTCACAGTGCTCTGGAAAACACAAAGCTGTCTATATTCTAGTCACTCATATTCCCTATTCCTGTTCAGCCCTGTAGGACTGGGTTTCTCTGTGCTGGATGTGGGCTGGGTACAGATTTATGGGTGCTCCATATCCCTGGTTCACCCAAAGGCTCCTGGCTCTGCTGCTTGTTGAGGGGTAGGACAGTCAGTGCCTGAATAATTTGTGCCTGCTGCTAGGGCACTGCTTTCATATTCCTCTGCTAATCTGCCTGGCCACATATATTAAGGACTTTAAATGTGATACATGCTATTAATGCTGGTACTGAATTCTAAATTTGCCCTGACAGGTTAAAGTGCTGCTCTCGCTGCTCTGTCCATGGAGCTGCTCTGTCACTCCCACTGTGTCCTGGAGCCTGCTGCAATAACCAAGGGAAAAGGTTAATTGGGAGCTGCTCTTAGCATTACTCTGGTTAAAGACCTCGGTGTTGAGGTATTTACTCAGCTGAAGCTCTCAACACCTCTGCCCCAAAACCTTGTATTAGAATCTGCTCTTTTTTGAGATGAGCTGTGCTTACAGCTTGGGGCATGCCACAAAAATATCACCTCAAGGGGCTTCCAGAGCCTCTGCCACCACGGAAAGCTGGAGTAATGCTGCCTAAAAACACAGGGAAAATGGAGGTTTCTGGATCTCTGCAGTGACTGTTGTTTGCACCGAGCTCTGGGCAAAGATCCATCGTGGTGCTAACCTGGCTGGGGTCACGGAATGGTTTGGGCTGGAAGGGTCTTTAAATTCCAGCTAATTCCAACCCCCCCATCCCATTATCCCCATTCCACTCTGGGCTTTGGCTGTGAGCAGCTGGCACTGCCCAGAGGGCTGCAGGGAGGCTGACACAGCCCCAAAACCAGCGTGTCCCTGTGTCCAGGCCCAGGCAGGAAGGAGCCAGTGACACATCCGTTCTCCAGAGCCATGGGAATGCTCTCAGGCTTTTATTATTAACTCTGTCTGGGTTATTATTCTGCTCCCTCTGTGATTTTTCCCATTCTGCTGCTGTCAGCAGCGTGTTTGTCAGCCTGCTGCATTAATACCTGTGCTTTTGCCTCCTTGCCTCTTATTAGCTTGGGGAGAGAAGGGAGATTTGGTGGTTTCATGTCACATTAGAGACTCAGGAAGCTCTTCCACATCTCAGCAGCCCAGGGCAGATGAGATTTGCTGCCTGACCTGGGTCTAGGGGATGTGCGTGTCTGCACAGAGGCGACCTGCCAAGCCCTTTGCTGTCTGTACTCCTGCCATGGGCTGTTTTCTCTGTTGCTGATCAGATACAAACACGAGAAAAAGAGCAGCCCAGGGAGATGAAATGTGGGAAACTGGAGAGGCTTGCTCCTCAGCTAGCAGCAGCACAAAGTATTTAAAAGGCTCCCTCTGTCAGTAATCAATGCTCCTATTAGATGCTCCTCATTTTCTGCAGATCTCAAGCTACTTAATTGTTGATATCTAGGCACTGAATCAGTGCACAGTTCATTTAGTCCATTATCTGCTGCTGGAGAGCTGATGTGGACACTAAAAATCCCCATTCAATTCCCACTGCTCCTCTGCTTCCCTGTGTGGAAGTGAAGTTAAGGATAGTCAAGATTTTTTGACCCTGTGAAGGTATTTCAGGAAAACTGCAGCCAAGACCCCTCCATTGCCATGTTGGTGTGCTCAGCCCAGCAGGTTTGAACCCTCAGACTGGAACAGCAGTGCTGCTCCTGCTGCAGCATCCACAGTTCAGGTGCTCTTGGTAGGGGTGTCTTAATTGCTTCTTAATTGTTAGGCATTGTTACTGTTCTGTAACAGGGAGAGCTTCCACTCCAGGATCCAAGGAAGCCCTTCAGCCTTTTTCCAGCCTTCTCTCTAACCTAGGAGCTGCAGCTCTTGTTTTACAGGCCACCAACCTGAGGCTGTATTGGTTTTTACAAGTGAAAAACAGAGCAAAATTCCTCAAATCTTCAGGGATTTGGGAATCTGGACAAGCCAAAGCCACTTGTCTGCTGCCTGTGTGAAGCAGTAGTTAATATTTGTGGGCTGGCTGTATCCCACTGGCCTTCTGCCTGACAGCACCACCAGAGCTGCTTTGTGCAGTGCAGTTGTGTCTGATTCAGCAGCTGATGGAGGAATTCCCTCTCTTCCAGGGGCTCTGGAAAGAGAGGTTTGTATTCCAGCCCAGCCCTCGCTGTGCAGGGGGATGCAGTGACAGCCATAAAGTGCCCAGACAGAGTTGTTCCATGATTAATAACCCCAGGAACAGCTTACTAGAATAAAGTCCTCCCCTTTACCTGGGATCTGCTCTGGGACTCGCTGCTGGAGAGCTTGGGTGAGCAGAGCCAAGGGGAAATTGCTAATTAGTCTGGGTTATTGTTAATTAGTGAGCCAGGGGCTGAAGGTGGCTACTGGAGACTCTGTGCCTTCCCCAGTTTCTGGGAAAGGTGGTGTCACTCACCCTTCCTCATCCTGAAGGGCTCAGACATACTGGAATGTGGGAGGTTCTCCAGTGGGATTGGCCCTGGGGGTGAAAGATAAATTGTTCTGTGATAGCATGGTGCAGGTAAATGCCATCCCTCCTCTGAAATGCCTCCGAGCCCACGCTGTAATATTCATCCCTATTAATCAAACAACAACAGAGCCCATCAAGCAGAGCTCTCCAGTGCATGCTGGGCTGCTGTTGAGCCATTCTCAGCTTGGTTCATGTGGCTGCTGAACTGTCAGAGTTATGCTGCCTCTGCAAAGGGGACAATAAAAACAACCCAGGAACATCCTGAAGCTCTTCCTGCTCGGGGAATAGGGACCCAAAGAACCTCTCTTATTCTCTGCTTCATACCTCGAACCCCTTTGCAGAAGCAGGAGCATCACCCAATCCAGCTTGAGACAGGAGGGCTGAGAGAGTCAGGGCTGGGAGCTGCTCCTGCCAAAGCAGCTGCAGGTCTCAGCATATCGAAGAAGTCGAGAGAAACTAGTAAATGCATCTCCCCAGATTAAAATGCTTCCCCTCTGCCCATGAAGGGCAACATTCCATTGCTGACCCCTTCCTGCCAGCACTAAAAATCCACATCTGTACCTGTGGGCTCTACAAAGGGCACAGAGCCTCGCTGCCAGGGCAGCACACAAGCCCAGCATGGGAAGGAGCATCTTCTATGGGACTTCTCGTGTCTCACAAAGCATTGTCCATGTCCGTGCAGGTCCCTGGTTCCCCGGCTGTGGTCTGGCGGCCCAAGAGGCTCCTGAGAGTGACCTGCAGCCGGTGCACAAGCTCACCACATCTGCGTGGTGCTGTGACATCCAGCTGGCACAAGGACATGGTGGCCCAGACAGATGCTGGCAGCTGCAGCACCCTGAGGTCCAAATAATTCGGGGGGTGTGAGTTTTGAAGTGTTAGAGGCAGGATATTTCTCACCTCAGTTCAGAAAGTGACACCTGTGGTAGGACAAGAGCTGGGTGGGTCCCGGTGAGTTACAGACAGAGCCCAGGAAACTCCTCGGGATGAAATCCTACTGGTTCCAGGCTGCAGCATGGAACAAGGAGCTGAGCCAAAGGAGGGGGGGTGGCAGAGAGAATTACTGGGGTATCTGGGCAGGAAGAGACTGGAACTCTTGGCCAAGGACATGAGCACCTGACCATGCCAGCTTGTGCTGAGCCACCCTCCCACCTCGTAGATCTGCCCAGGCCACAGAGATGTCCCTGTCCCTTGTCCCCCTGGGCAGCCTTGTCCCTCTGGCCCTGCTGTGGGAAGAGCCATTGTCCCCCTGCAGCCCACAGCATTCCTGGAGCTCTCCCTGATTTCCAAGCGCTTCCTCTCCCTTGCCTGTAACCATTTATTTGGCTCTTGTTATTGGGTTATTTATAGCAACTCTGCCAAGTGTTTTGGAACCAGGAGAAGGGCATGGAGCTAAATACAATAGCATCACCTCGTGAGAGCTGACATTTAAAACCAGGGATCTCATTACTGAAACCAAGGGAGATGGCAAATGTCAGGAAAAGCCGATGGCTGTTGGCTCCGTGCTGCGACTCCGGGCTGATGGCTGGGGCTGCAGCAGGCACTGGTGGCCTTGGACAGCACAGAGCCATGGGGGACACCTCCAGCACTGCTTCAGAGGGTACAACCTGTGCTGCTTTACCCAGGGCTGGCTGAAAACAGCAGCACTGTGAGGTTAGGTGTGTTCCCAACACAGGAAATGCTCATCCCGACTTTGGGCTGGGTGTTCCTATGGCTGTGAGGCTCCGTGTGCTCTCCATTGCCCAGAATCAATGATTCCCACCTTCATCCCCACCCTCAGATCCTTCCACTGAAGCCAGGAGGGTCAAACACATTCCTAGACCAGACCACAAGTTTTCCAGCCAAACCTGGTGCAAAGAGCAATTTCCCAGCTTGCTTTCTCCTCACAGAGATGATGCCTTTTTGGGCTACCTAAAAACAGAGATCAGGCAGAATTAAGAGAATAAAAAGCAGTTCTATTTACTGAAGAGCCTTCAGGTGCATTTCAGACAGACAAAGCCCCTCCAGAGGCTGCACCCAAAAATGGACAATGGGTCACAGGTTTTCACTCTTTTATAAGTTTGGTCCATTGGCATATTGGGGGTTAATCTTCCAATTACAGCTTCAGGTAATGAAGTCATTTACCCCAAGTTTGCTCCTCCCCAGCTCCCTTTTGTTCCCATCTCTCAGGGCCTGAGGCAGTGAGGTGTCCTTGATTCCCAGCCTAGAGAGGAATTGTTGTGTCTGCCCAAAATGGGAAGGCAGCAGCTGACACTGGATATGGAGTTTAGATAATTCTTTAATACTAAAAAATTGCAGGGTTACAAATATATGGAAAATAGGAAAGCTGAAATCTTAAGGCATCAGTGGAATTCCAGCGTAGAGCATGTCCAGGCAGTGAGAAATAGTGCAGCTACTCAGAATCCCCAGTTAATATTCATGCACCATGCAGAATTCCAAATCCATCCAGGATTTCAAATACATCTGCCTCTCATCAGCCACGTCAAACTGTCTTGACAGCTAATGAGGGAGGCACAGCCTGGAAACCAGCAAGTTGTAACTGAATAAATATGATAAACAACCTGTTTCCAGATGGCTTTTTATGTAAAACTATTTATGCAGCGTTGATAGATGGTGAATTTTATGCCAGTAAATCCTCGTATTTTAAAACATTTGCCTTCTTAATTGCCCGTTTTACATGTTAAATATGTTTGTGTGCATTGCTAAGTTGCAAAGTGGCCTGGGAACAGCTCTGGACTGAGTAAGCACCACTCCTGTGCTGGCCCACCTGCCTGGGCTCCTGGGAGTCACAGGAATGTCACCTGGGCAGTCTGGGACCCATCAGAGCCAGACTCTGATCACAGAACATGTGTAGCTGTTCAGCTCTGGCTCTGGCTCAGAGGTGTTTGGGGGGAATCTGGGCCCTTGAGCACTGCCAGGGGGATGCAGGGGGGATGGATCTGGTGCTGGGGCTGGGCAGTGAGTTGGGGGTGGGTGATGGTGCTGCTGCAGCCCCTGCTTCACATCCCTAAAATTAAATCAGGGAATCCCCAGATGGTTTGGGTTAAATATCATCCTGTTCCACCCCCTGCCATGGGCAGGGACACCTCCCACTGTCCCAGGCTGCTCCAACCCCAATGTCCAGCCTGGCCTGGGACATTTCCAGGGATCCAGCTGCTCTGGGCACCCTGTGCCAGGGCCTCACCACCCTCACAGGGAACAATTCCTTCCTAATACATTCTCTAAGCCTCTTTCAAAGTGGGCTGGCTGTGTTTTGGGCAGAGGTTGTCATCTGACCACTTTAGGGAACAGCACAAAGTGAACTCACCCTGCTTCTCCAAGCTTTCCCCAGAGCCAGCCAAACCCCTCTTCCACCCCCTCACCCTCTTGAAACACAAATTTAACAGAGATAATGCAGCAGGAGGCACTAAACATCCTCCAGCTCTACTGCTGAGCCTTGATCCCAAACCTCTGGAGACTACAGGGCACCTTCCATGTGCTGCTGGCTGCATCCCAGGGAGCTGAGCAGTGGCAGGAGCAGGAGAGACAGAGCCCTGTTAGGCTCTAATGCAATTAGTTCGTGGTGTATCTGCATTCTTATTACTGGCTATTTGCTCTAATGGGCTCAATCATGTACAGCATTAACATAAATTGACACCACGTAGAGTTATTCCTTTGGAAATGTTGGCTCATTTAGGATTGTTGGTCTCAGCTCTACAGTATATGGGGTGTTTTATTTAGCCTCTAACTCATTTATTGGGTATTTATAGAAGAGGGCTTTCCTGAGCAGTAAAGCCACAGGGCTTTGCACACAACAGCTCTGTCCTTCTGACAGGTTTATTCAGGTTTGTTTCTCTGCAGGAGAGCTTTGCCTCGCTCTGTTTGCACCTCAGCGCTGCCACTGAAGTCATTGACCGAAGTCTGCCCTGTCACTGCTGATGTCCAGGCGCCAGGCTCTGGCTGGTCCTCGCCAGGGCAGGGCTGGGAAGGTCAGGGCACCTTGCGGGGCTCTCCATGCTCAGCACCAGATGTGGCTGAGCTGTGTGGGATCCTCTGGCACTGCACAGCTGAACTCGCAGGGCAGAGCTGCTGGATCCTCTCTGGGAGCAGGGAACAAGCCCAGCAGATCCCTGTGCTGCTGCTCCCTCTTCTCCAGCATGGAGCAGGAGCCTCCACCACCCCCACAGGCAGAACCAAATCCCAGAGGGCTCTGACAGCACCAGCCCTGCCTGGCTTCACAGAGAGCACTTGGGCATGGCAGGAAGGAGTGAGCAGGGAACCACAGAATGTCCTGAGCTGTGAGGGCCCCACAGGATCATCCAGCCCAGCTCCTGGCCCTGCACAGACACCCCAAGAACCCCACCCTGAGCATCCCTGGCACTGCTGTCCAAACTCCTGGAGCTCTGGCAGCCTCGGGGCCGTGCCCGTTCCCTGGGGAGCCTGGGCAGTGCCCAGCACCCTCTGGCTGAGGGAAGAACCTTTCCCTGATACCCACCCTAAGCCCCTCTAACAGCTCCAGCCATTCAGACACCTCATGCCATCCTCTAAGATTTCTGGGAGAGCTCCAAGATGTTCTTTAGCTTCAAGAACAAAGTATTCACCCAGCCAGGCTGCAAGTGATCCAGGTTCCCTTGTCCTGGTGAGAGAGCTGAGTGGGAAATCTCTGGTGCAAGGTGTGCTGAACTCAATTAAAATGCTTTCCTAAAGCCTTTGCTCTCAAAGCAGCCTTTCCCCAGCAGAGGAGCTGGGTCTGGATGCTGGGGAACACATTCTGACAGAGTTCCCTGGCAGTGGCATTAGAACCTCTCCCAAATTTTTCACAGAGCTGTAGTTTCAAACAAAACCATCATAAAGGAAGATTGGGTTTGATGAGGCTCAAAACCACAGGAAAACAATCTGAGGAATAAATAATAAATTGATTTAGGCATTGTGAAAATGTCCCGGTTTGATTCTGAGACGTTTTTTGTCACAGAGTTACAAAAGGCTTTGGTTTCCAAACATGTTTAATCTTGGACTAACCAATAGGCGAAGGAAGAAGAAATGTCAAATGTCATCTTCCTCTGGAGTTTATGAACATGGGACATATGACAGCCCAGGACTCTACTACTTAGCTGTGTAGAAAAACCCCCATGGTTTGCAAAAATAGTATACGTAGGAAAAAAAAAAATCTTGACTTTTCTTCTTTTCATCCTAATTTGACCAGGATTCTGTTTTTGCTTTTTTAAAATATGAAGACTTTTTTACCAGAAAAGAGAACCCTTCCCTGTTTCTGCTCCAGTTATCACCGTGATGGGCATTTTTAGATAAGATTTTGATGGGAGAAGGGGGTGGAGAGAAGTCCAGGACTTTCTGTGTTAACTTGTACATTCTGTGCAGCTCTTCACTGATACTCTGCATTAAAAACCTTGAAGGTCAGGAATTTTGGGACAGCCAGATTTGCCTGGGCCTAATCAGCACATGAAGGTTAGGAGGAAGCCTGTGGAGAAGGGGACAAGATGCTCCCACAGAGCTCCAGTGAAGACTGGGCTAAACTGGGATTGACACAGCACAGGAAACATCCTCACTTCATCCCAGCCCCCCCAGAAGGGGAACTGCTCCTTCAGCACCTCATCCCTATCTCCAGAGGGTCCCAGGCCAAAGGAGTGTGGAAAGGACAGCCCAGCCACCACCACAGGCTCAGCTGCCTGTCCTCCCATCTCCTTTTCCATCCCACATTTCAGTGACATTTGAGAGTCCTCTCCGATTTTAAAACACATGGATTTTGACATTTTATTACTCGCCTGTCTCAGTTTTATGGTTATTAGGATGGGTGAAAAATTAAGGTTCCTGGAGGCTGCGGAGAAAACCTCTATTTATCCAAAGGGCATGAAAAAAATGGTTGCATCCCTGTAGATGACAGAAGGAAATTTAGGATCATTCCAGGCTCTCAGATGCTTTGCAGAATGAGCATTCCAGTGTCAGCTGCTCAGCTTCAAGTCCTTTCTGCCAAATCCCACTCTTATTTCATCCCCCGAGTCCAGGATGCTCACATGGGCTGTGGGCACACGGAGATATCCAAATTCCCATGAGAAAGACACTGAGGGGCTGGAATGTGCCCAGGGAAGGGTCTGGAGCACCAGGAGGGGCTGAGGGAGCTGGAAAGGGGCTCAGCCTGGAGAAAAGGAGGCTCAGGAGGGACCTGGTGGCTCTGCACAACTCCTGACAGGAGGGGACAGCCGGGGCAGGGTGAAGTTCTGCTCCCTCAAATCGCACCAGAGGAGGTTTCAATTGGATACGAGGGAAAAATTATTTCAGGGTAAGGGTGGGCAGGCATTGGCACAGCTGCCCAGGGCAGTGGTGGAGTCCCCATCCCTGCAGGGATTTGAAAGCTCTGTGGCTGCGCCCCCATTTAGGAGGAGCTGGTGGGAAAGGAAAAATTCCCCCTTGGTTTGCCTGCCAGGCTGCATGTGCAGCCACCTCTCAGTGCATGTGTGGCTCCAACACACCTGCACATCAGGGGCGAACTTCCTTCTTCTCTCTGCTTTTAGGGAAGCATCTGGAAAAGCAGGTCCCTGGGAATGCTCCGTCTCAACCTTTCAGGGTGGGCTCTTGGCCAAGACAGGGCTTCCTACAGGGCACTGGAATTGCTGCAGCAGGAGGAATGAGGGGGGAGAAAAAGAAGAGATTTTGGTTGGGATTTTCCTGGTGAATAAAAGGCTTTTATGAGACACAACCTGCAAGGGCCTGAAAGGAACCTGTGCCCCTCAGAGGGAAGGAGCCTCAGCCACTGGCAAGGGGAAAATCCCAAATGTGCTTCTCCAAGGCACCTTGTACCTGAGTGAACCTGGGTTTCTGTGGGAATGACTGGAAAATCCCAATGGCCTGGAGCACATCCTCTCCTGACTGCTGGTGATGTTTCCACTGGAAAACCCCTCCTGTGGGATGCAGCCTGGATTCCAGGATGGCCCATGGCACTGTGTGACAGCACACACAGCAAGGAGGTTTTAGGACAAGACCTGAGCCTCCAGGCTTTGAGATGCCCATGGAATTCAGGCTAATTTAGGGTAGGAAAGCCCTCCAAGACCCCAGTTCTAGCCCCTAACCCAGCACTGCCAAGCCCATCACTAAACCCTGTCCCCAGGTGCCACATCCACCTGTTCTTCCAAGGACAGTGGTTCCACCCCTGGGGAACTTCTTCCAGTGCCTGACCACCACTCCACATTCCAATAAGGAATTTTCCTCTGATATCCAACCTACTCCTGTGCTCTGCCCACCTCACCTTGGCTTCTCTCACCACCCCATCTTGAGCCAGGCAACTCTCAGGACCACATGGCTTCCCAAGAGCCTGCCCTGATGGCTTTCAAGCTTTTTCCGTGTATTTCTTATGAAATAGGATAACAAATAAATAATACATTTCTTTGGAAGAGCACAAAGACCAAAAGCAAACAAAGGAGAAAAGCCAAAGCAAGCAAACCCTCCATTATTTTTTTTAAAAATGCCAGAAGAAACAAAATATTTCATTTTGGCTTGGACATTTTTCTCTTGTGCCTTTCCTGCAAGAGTAAGAAAAGCAACAAACAAACAAAAACCAGCAAGAGCAAAGTGAGCTTCCCCAGCCTGTCACTGTATTACTCAGATTAATTTTCTTTTTTAGTCTTTTCACTTCAAAACACAAAAGAAAACGATGAAAATCCCTTTTGCAGGTGTTATTTGCCTTACTCAGCCTCAGGTGTGTGGCAGAACTTAGGGAGCCAGGAGGGCAAGGGGAGGCTGGGAGGGGAATGGAGAGGCCAAGGCAGTTCCTTCATGGAGCTGCTCCCCTCACTCCTGGGACTTTCCTGCTGGGGTAGCACAAAGCAGAACCTCTGAATTCAGCTTTACTGCTGCATGTGTTTGCTTGTTGCCCCAATTTGAAGTCCCAAAATCTTCCTGAAGAGGAAGCACCTGGGGCAAAGCCCAGCATTGAAGCCTCTCTCCCCTTCCAGGGTGCTCCAGCTCAGGTGTGCAGTGCCCTGCTTGTCTGGAGAGCACCCAGCACAATTCCTGCTGCTCCTGCCAGCCTTTTGTTCACACTCTCCATGGACAGCTCCCTCTCCTTTCAGTCCTGCCAGAATCCCATTAGCTACAACATTTTTACATCCCCAGGCCACTCTGGGGCTTTGTTCCATGTTCTTCCCAGCTTTCCCAGCTCCCTGGCACAGTGTCCAATTAGTGGGAACAGCTCAGAGCTCCCCTGAACTTCACTGTTTCCCGGTGCACAGCAGTGCCTGAGAAGTGTCCTGGCTTTCCCTCGAGGATTTTTAATTATTTCTGCTGGAATTCATTCTCCTTCCCCCTCCTCAAAGGCTCTCTCACCCCTCATCCATATTTTTCTCTGAGGTACCACCAGCACTGCTCATCCCAATTAAATACAGCTCCTGTAATCACCTGTGGGGGATGAAACACAAAAATTGTTCCTCCTCCCCTATTTTTTTGTTTGCCTGCTCTGAAGATTCACTTGTGGATTCTGGCTGGTATTTCCAGCATGGGAGCTGTCACCAGCGAGCAGAGAAATGGGCCTGGAAAATTAGAAACACTTGGAATTTGGCTTGTAATATTTCAGCAAGAGCCTGAACCCAAGTTATGCAAGACATGTAAAAATGGCTGTGTGAGCAGGCACAGGTACAGAAAGTGTCCTGTGGGCATGGTTTAGGTGCAGACCTGGAGCTAAACCCCAAAATGTAGAGGCTCAGTTTCGCTGTCCCAGGCAGAGATTAACAACAAGGGAAAATGGACTCGATGGATCCAAGGGAGGCTCAGGCTGGATAATAGGAAAACTTTCTCATTGCTGAGTTCCACATTTTCTCAACTCCTGATATTCCAGCAGAACAGGGTGTCTTACCCACCCTCCCATCTGCACTATGGACAAATAACAGATATTTTCTTTCATGAACACACTGGAAAACGGACACCACTCCATTGCCACTTCCCACCAGATTAGTCTCAGGATTAGAGGGGAACATTTCATTTTAATCCAATCTGCTTCTTGGGGTCCATTTACTCCTTTAACGCCTTTCCCTCCAGTTAAGCCAAGGCTTAAATTTAAAAACTCTCTAGGAATTAAACAAAACAACAATTCTGTGGTCACAACAGGCTTTGCTGTGAAAGCCTGCTAATGAAACCTGCTGCTGTTTCCAAAGCATTTCAGCTGGGAAATTCCCAGATAACATTTTTCAATTTATTTTGCCTTTTAATCCTCCCTACCTTTTTCTGGCTGAAATTCCCACTGCTCTTTCAAGGCATTCTTGAATATTTGCTGTTATTTGCTCCTTTCCCTCTGAAGTGAATTCGAAGCCAGTGCACAGTATGGAAGAGCACAAGGAAACCATATGGCAGCAGCCCCTTATTGTTGGGAATTTGGATGGAGATGAGGAGTTGGAAGGGGCAGAGAGACACCTGAGGGAATCTTGGCTTTGCAGAGAAGACTGTGTAGAAACTGCCTTTGTCACTCTGAAAAACTGCATTAAAAGTTGCCTCATCCCATACAGGAATAAGAAAGCCCCGGTGAGATCCAGAATTGTTACAGACCTGGAACTGGGAAAAGACTGGAAACCAGCAGGCATCAGCCCTGCAGAGGGGAGTGTGGGATCCCATCCTGGGAAAGGGAAAAGCTGCTGGAGGAGGGACAGGGTCAGCTGGTCAAAAGTGGAAAGGGAGCTGGACATGACCAATTTTCTCCCCTCCTGCCCTTCACTGCCACGAGGCCGTGCTCCATCTCCTCCTTCTTCCCCCTCTTTTTACAGCTGCTTCCCTCCCTCTCTGCCTTCTTCCACTCCCTTTGCTTCTCCTTTTTATTTTCATTCTCTTCCTTCCTGCTGCCTGGGTTTTTATCTGTGACTTTTAAAAATGGGCCCTGGCTGTAAAATTCAACATATAGATTATCCATTTTTCAACAGAGTGCTCCTGACATTGTGTGGGGAGGGAATCCAGGCAGGAATATATAAAATATGTTCCATATATAATATACAGAACTGTGATTGAGCAAACAGCACAAGCACTTCCTTCAGAGAGTTCCTCACAGTTCACTAAGGAAAAACGGAGCCCAGACACTGAATCACAAACCTCCAGCTTAATTCCAGACACAGAGGGTTGGAATTCCAGTGCTGGGGCTGGTGCTGCACAGCTCCTCCCTGGGTGTCTGCCCAGCCCAGGCAAGGAGCTGATGGAGCACTGAGCTGAGTAATTCCTCACAATACTCCATTTAGGAAAAGAAGCAGCAAGAACCATTAGCAATTTCAGTGTCAGGGAAACCGGGCATTTCATCCAGGGGAGGGAGGTGGGAAATCAGTCAAAGTGTTTTCATCAATGAGGGAAGAAAAATGGGCTGAAAGAGAAGAGGAATAGTAGGGACTTGGAGGCAGAGAGAAGGCAGGAAGAAAAGACAGAATTGAAATTTTCCTTCTCATGAGAGGGACAGGCAGGATGGAGGGGGGCAGGGGTGGCAGCAATCTGGTGGAAATTGTGTGAGCTGGCTCACTTTTAGAACAACTGGTGAATACCTTTTAAATTATGCTTTTCAAATATATTGCATAATTTAAATGTGTCTCCTAAAATCAAAAGAAGGAGGAATTTCTTCCCAGGAGGGGTGGTCCTTTCCCCAGTTTTAGGAGCAGCAGAGCAGTGCTGGTTTTCCTACAGACCTCCCCAGCATCTGAAGCTGTCTCACAGCAGTGTACCTGTGGCTTTTTACCTCATTATAAAACTGATATCAAAGCACAGCCCCTGGTCAGCTGTGAAGCCTAACCAGGTGCCATGAGCTAAAAAATGATGTCCCTGCTCCAAAGAATTTCTATTTGTGGACAGGTGAGAGCTCAGACAGGAGAGGAGAGGAAGAAAAGAGATATGGGGGCAGTCCATGAGTGCCATGACACCTCCAAAGGACAGCACTGGCATCCCAGGGAGCCAGCCCTGGCACAGGGGAGCTTGGCAGCATCCCAGCACTGCTCTGGCACAGCTGGGGGACAACTGGGGAGGCTTGCAAAGACAAAATCCAGGCACTGCCTTGTAACCCTTCTCTCTGGGATGATCCAGCTGCAGCTCCATCCCTTGCAACCACATTGTCCATTGGGTTCTGGGGAAATACTTCCAACAAATAACAGGAATTGAGGCCACCCTCCTCGCAGGGACCCTGGGGACCTCCTTCCTCTCCTCTCTCAGCTCAGCTTGGGCCATGCCCTGTGCCACAGCTGCCATGGGCAGAGGGCTGGCAAAGCACAGGAAGAGTTGCTAGGGAATTCTCTGGGTCCTGGATCAGCTGAACGTCCTGCTGACAGCTCAGCCCAAGCCCAGCTCAAGCTTCCTCTGAAGCTTGGCCAGGTTTTCATACACAGAAACCTGAATTCTGTGCCCTGGTCTTTCCCATCCCTCAGTTTGAAGAGCATTTAATCTCAAATCTCAGCTCTGTGATCCCCATTCCCTCTGTGATCCTGCTGGCTCCCTGTTTCTTTCCCTAATGCAGGAGCACATTTAGCAGCTCAGGAGGAGCTAATGGGAAGGTTTCTCCATCATTCTCAGAGCCATTAGTGCTCACATCTTCCCACTCAGTAGGGCACATTTGTATGTTTAATTTAAGAAGGTTATCTGTCAAAAGTGATATCTTAAGGTAGCACTGAGCTGGATAAATATGTCAGAAACAATAGCTCCTGCTGAGAAGAACAAATGTTCAGAAAATTCATCCTTTGGAAGATCTCAAGACTGAGAATATCAGGCCAGTCTGGCACCTCTGTCTCAGAGGCACTCACTGCTGCCCTGCATCCCCTCTGGCACCCTGAGAGCAGCGAGGGGCACGGACCAGCCTGGGGCTCCTCCAGCTCCCACAGGGAGCAGTGCCTGGGCAGGGCAGCAAGGATCCCACCTGGCACACGGACTCAGCTCTCATGGGAAATGGCCAGGGGAAATGGGATTTACACACAGAAAGGGCTGGGGTTGTCTTTAGAACCCAGCAATTGGGTCCTGGCAGTGGTGTTTGCTCTCAGAGGAGCCCAGAGCTGTGTGGGCACCTCTGACAGATACTGGGACAGGTGGAGATATCACCCAGTGCACCAAAGATCAGGGAACCACAGAATATCCTGAGCTGTGAGGGCCCCACAGGATCATCCAGCCCAGCTCCTGGCCCTGCACAGACACCCCAAGAACCCCACCCTGAGCATCCCTGGCACTGCTGTCCAAACTCCTGGAGCTCTGGCAGCCTCGGGGCCGTGCCCGTTCCCTGGGGAGCCTGGGCAGTGCCCAGCACCCTCTGGCTGAGGGAAGAACCTTTCCCTCATCTCCAGCCTCACCCTCCCTGGCACAGCTCCAGCCATTCCCTGGCTCCTGTCCCTGTCACACAGCAGAGATCAGAGCTGCCCCTCTGCTGCCCCTTGGGAGGATGTTGAAGACTACAATGTCTCCTCTCCTCTCCTCTCCTCTCCTCTCCTCTCCTCTCCTCTCCTCTCCTCTCCTCTCCTCTCCTCTCCTCTCCTCTCCTCTCCTCTCCTCTCCTCTCCTCTCCTCTCCTCTCCTCTCCTCTCCTCTCCTCCAGGCTGAACAAACCATGTGCTCCCCATAACATTTCCCTTCCAGACCCTCCCCTATCCTCATGGCCTCATTTGGACACTCTTTTTTTATATTGTGGTGATCCTGAAAGTGTTCGGGTCCAGATTTGTGCATAGTCAAGACTGTTGTCTACTGTCTCAATGTCTTCTGAGCCATAAAAAGCCGAACAGTAAATCAGATGGACTCATCCCAAAGAGAGAAACCAGGAATTACAGCTATCCTGTGGCCACAGACAAGCTGGAGTGACAGAAAACCTCCCACTGACCCTGACAGGACTGGTTTGCAGTGGTGCAAGCCTGTGCTTTCCAGTAACCATCCCACAGCTGCTTCACAACATCCAGCTGCAGTCATCCCATCCCTCTGCATCCATCCCTTCCCTCTGCATCCATCCCATCCCATCCCATCCCATCCCATCCCATCCCATCCCATCCCATCCCATCCCATCCCATCCCATCCCATCCCATCCCATCCCATCCCATCCCATCCCATCCACCTGCTCTGGATTGCCTCAGCCCCCAGAGCTGTGTGGGTGCCACCTGCACTGCACCCAGCAGAAGGTGGGTGCAGGTTCTGGAACTCCTCTGGATTCTCAGGTGTTACTGCAACAGGAAAGAACAGCCCTGGGTGGCAGAGACCTGTTCTGAAGTAGGAAACAGCAGGGAGTGTGCAGAATTCTCTGGCGTTTATTGAAAAACATCATCTCTAAAGCTGGCAAGAGAAGGGGACACGTCCTCCCCTGTAATCCCACACTAAGACAGTGGAATTAAAAACCTCCACAGCAAATAAAATAGGAGCCTGGCAGAAATGCAGCAGCCCCTCCTGTTTCCAGGGCAGAGCATGACTCCTGTGACCAGTGCTGAGCAGTGAATCCCACACTGGGGAAAGCAGGAGCAGCCCCAGGCCCAGCACAGACAAAGCCAGTTTGGCTTTTGAAGATGAATCCCTTGATCCCAGAGGTCGGCAGGCTAATGACAAGAAATATCAAAGCTAAAGGAGGCAATCGCTTCAGTCAGGTAAGTGATTAAAATCGGGCTTTGAAGCACCCAAAGGTCCCCTCTGCTGCTGTCAAGAACAGGGAGGAGAAAAGCCAGCCCTGGGTAAGGCTGAGCTCTTCAAAGTGTTCCCAGCTGCTGGGGAGCTCTGCAGCTCCACTGCTCAGCAGTGCCAAGACAACGCCAGGCTCTGCCTGCCCTGACACTCACCCAGCTGAAGGATGCTCCTGGCAGGGGAACCTCAGTACTGGAGGGGCAGAAATGTTTGTCCCTGGTTGTTTGTCCCTGCCTTCCCCCACTAAGAGCTTGGAGCTCCAAGCCTGCATGGCTGGTGGTAAATGCTGGATTTGGAGGATCTAGCACCAGATAAAAGATGCTGTAGGTGTGTGAGGAAAGGCATTGCAGGCTTTCCCCACTGCATCAGATTCACTCAGGACCAGCCAGGGCAGTTTGGTGCTGCTTTATCCCAGCCCAGTCACTTGTCAGTGTGGTCACTGCCTGTCACCATGGTGCCACACGATGGCTGATTTTACCTTCCAGCACTGCAGGAAGGTGGCCAGATGCCGATAACAGACTGTCATCAAGCTGGAGCTGCAGGAGGATGCTCAGGTTTGGATTTCAGGAATGTGGTGAGAGGCTTATCCAGCTGCAGCCACTGTGGGGCTCAGGAGGGGACCA
Source organism: Cinclus cinclus (assembly GCF_963662255.1). Taxonomy (NCBI): domain Eukaryota; kingdom Metazoa; phylum Chordata; class Aves; order Passeriformes; family Cinclidae; genus Cinclus; species Cinclus cinclus. Next base: position 3,157,544 of record NC_085063.1, read on the forward strand.
GCCCGGTCCTGTCAGGACCAGTGATGGGAAAGGTGAAAATGTCCTCTAGGGGTGTCAGAATCTCTTTCTTCCTCCTGTGGGAGCTGGGATGAGCAATTAGGATCCATTTCCCATGATGAGGCAAGGCTTGCATCTTTATTTTACAGAAGTGAAATAACATTAAGGTGGGGAAATGTTGTTATTCTGCCCCTCCACGTCCCTGTCCTCTCAGAGACAGCTCAGTCTGATCTGTGGGGTGACACAGGAAGGGTTTGCTGGTTCCAGTGCAGTGCAGCTGCTGGAAGGGAGGTTCATTGACTGCTGCAGCTCGCTGGCAGCTGATGGAAAACTCCCAGATATTACTTCTGGGGAGACTTGCTGTAAATTTATGTGTTTTGTTAAAAAACTCACATCTGCCAGGAATGCACAGCACAGGAAAGCAGTGTCAGCACACAAACAGAATGGAAGTTATGAAATAATCAGGGCTTCTAACAACAGTTTTGGAAGTGGGAGATGGATTGAGGTCTGTCAGAGCCTGTCAAACACAACGGGATTCAAATAATTCTGAGCTGCAAGGGGCTGGCTCAGTCTGGGGAAAGAAATGGCAACAATAATCTGGGCTGAAGGAAACCCTTGGCCAGCCCCAACTTTGGAGATGCTCTCAGTTTCTCATTGAATTTCACAGGGAGAAGTTCTTCCATGACTCCAAGCCTTGTGAATTCTGCACACAAAAATAAACCCCATAAATAATAATGAAAATTAAAGCATTTCCCTGACAGCACTGTGGGCAGGGATGAGCTGTTTGGGAAGTGTTTATGGATTTGTAGCTGCATGAACAACCTTGGCTCGTGGAAGGTGTCTCTGCCCATGGAAAGAGGTGGAATGAGATGAGCTTTAAGGTCCCTTCCAACCCAAACTACTCCATGCTTCTGTGATATAAAACTCCAAGTACTTCTGTCGCTTTAACTGCATTTCATTGTGACCCAAAGTTTCTCAGAGCAGCAAAAGAAAGGAGCTGGCTGCAAAGACTTGCAAAAAAAACCTGGCTGACCAGGCAAGCAAATGCTAGATTAAGCCTAATATGGATAAATTCACATGGTGCATGTGCATGAGGATAAATGGGATGCTAATCAGCAATTCTGTATTTCTAATATTGGGCTCTGTGCATGAAGGATGGAGATCTTGAGGCTCTGTGAGAAACTCAGAAATGGGAAGAAAAAAAAAGTGAATCAAAGAGTGGGAATTATTAGTGAACAAAAGAGAGTACATTTATTTTGGTGCTTTCTGGCACTGCATATATTCATGGCTTCTCAGCATCTCGAGAGCTGGGCACAGTCTGGGCCTTCTGTTTGGAAAAGAGCAAGGTGGAAATGAAAGATGTCCAGGGGAAAGCAGCAAAAGTCATCAAAGGTATAAAACAGCTCCCAGATGAGAAGCAACCAAACAGATTAGGACCTTTCAGGATGGGAAACAGAAAATTGGAATAGAGAGGCACAGAAGATGGAATGAGACACAAAGACAGGAGGGAGGAAATGAGTCACTGTGGTCTGCTGGAAAGCAAGAATTTGTGACCATAAAGTGAAATCAGTAATTGGAAGTTTCAGAACAGGTTTCAGGAGGCCTTTTTCACACACCCCAGAGCTCAGCTGGGGCTCTTCTCCCTGCAGGAACCTGCAGGGAGGAAATTTTAGATGGGTTCAAAAAGCAGCTGGGCAAGTTCACAGAAGAATAATCTATTGAAGGCCTTTAAATTCAACAAAAAGCTGAGGCAGTGGCTCTGGGAGAGCACAAGCTGCATGTTCCAGGCTCTTGGGACAGGGATCAAAGGAGGCATCCCTGGATCTGCTCCCTCTCACTCACTGGCAGAAGCAGACACCACTCCCTGGACTTCTGCTCCCATCTAACACAGCTGAGCTCAACTGAGAGAGCTCAGGAGCAATCTCTGATGTCTAAAAGCACTTTAATACAAATTTCTCTCCTTGTGCTCTGGTTTTAGGCTTGCAAACACCCTCTGCTGTGCCCTCAGCAGTGACTGGGCACGAGCAAGGATGGAGGTTTGGGATGCAGGCGGGGAGGGAGAGGTGGGCACAGCCCTGGCTGTGGGGCAGCATCTCCCCTGCTGCTTGCCAAGAACTTCTCCTCAGCCATCCTTAGTCCTTCTGAGCTGTAACCAGAGCTGGGGACATGCAGTGAACCCCACAGTGTGGCTGGGGTTTATCCTGCAGGGTGATGGGTTCCTCATTTCTCCTTGAAGAAATTAATTCTCAGCGTGGGGTTTTACATCCCCACAGGGAGGGGGGCGAGCAGGAGAAGGGGAGAGAAGGCAAATGATAATTCATTTAAATACATGTTTTAATCAAACCCTGTAAATTACCCTAAGTGATGTTTTAACAAGACACAATTGCAGGAGCTGAGCAATGTTTCTGTCATTACTCTGTGGTGTGGTTTTGCTTTTATTTAACAACCAAAACACAGGGCTCAATTTACAGGGCCTTAGCCATGGTAGATGAATTTTTATGGGATAAATTCACACTCCAGCTTTGCTATCAGGCTGCAATATGAGGAGCTGGGCCTTTTTATTATTATTAGACCGGGCTGTCAAAAGCAGTTATACTGCTCTCCTACAACTGGATGCAAAATCACTTGCCTCTGTGCAGCATCAATAAAAATGGAGCTTCTCTTACTGCTAGATTTCGGGGAGGTTTTATTTTATTCATGTGGGGAAAGTGGGACCACAGTCTCCGCTTCCTCTTCTTTCCCCCAAAGTCACTCCTACAGAGGCTCTTCAGGCAGAGCAAACTGGGGCTGGCTTTGCACAGAACCTGAGGAACCACAGAAATGGGGGTTGCTGGAGCCCTCTGACCCAAGATCCTTCTCCAAGTAGGATCAGAATCAACACCAGACCAGCTCAGCCAATACTTTACCCAGCTGAGCCTTAAAAACCTCCATGGACAGTGATCCCATGGCCTCTCCAGGATTTGCCCTAGGGCTGCACTCTCCTCCTTGCAAAAAATGAGTGAAAGTGTGAAAGAGAAATGGAGATAAAAAATATCAGCATCTTCTAATTAATATTTCTACTCTTCCTAACGCCTCTCCTGGTGCAAAAACCAACTGCAGAGGGTTGCTGGGCTTGAACTGTGAGCAGAAGAAATGGATGGAAAACTTCACTTTGTTGTGTCAGGCAGCAAGTGGAGGGAAGGTGCCCGAGCAGTTGGGGAGGTCTGAATCACCAGGCAAAGTGGGGTCACTGAGTGGGAACTCAAACCTGCCCCAGAAAATTCCCTCAGCAGAAACTTGGCCTGGGCAGGGCAGCACAGGAGGCGAGCTCAGAAAACAAAGCAAAATTCAGTGCAAAGGTTCCCACCTCCCTGCTTGCACAGACACCAGCCCAAAAGCAAGGGAATCATCCTGAAATCAGTGCTCAAGGCCAGTTCACAGTGTTAGTTGGCTCAGGAGTGAATAGCACCAAAGCTGATACGTCTTGTTCCCTTACACAAAACTGCCTGGGACCTGAGAATCATCATGGCTTGGGCTGGAAGGGACCTTAAAGTCCCCCCTTCCTGTCCCATGGGCAGGGATATTTCCATTATCCCAACTGTCCAGCCTGGCCTTGAGCATTTCCAGGGATCCAGGGGCAGCCACAGCTGCTCTGGGCACCCTGTGCCAGGGCCTGCCCACCCTCCCAGGGAACAATTCCATCCCCAAGTCCCATCTTTTCCACCCTAAGGCCATTCCCCTTGTCCTGACACTCAATGCCTTTGTAAAAACTCCCTCTCCATCTTCCCTGTCAAAGGCATTATCATTAATCAAATTAGGTGTAAGAACCTAAGTATAAATGTGCATAGTAATTTATGCAGATTGCTGCATAAGCTCTTAAAATGCTGGGCTGAGGAAAAATCAAACCAACAACACAAACACAAAATAAAACCTGCAGCTTTTTTTGCTCTAATTAAATCCATCCTGCTCTGCCTGCAGGTGCACAGAACCTCCTGTTCATCTCCTTCTGTGATCAGACTCTGTGCAAAATGACAAATTAATAACCTGAATAACAACAGTTCAACAGGAACAGCCTGATTACAAATCTTGATAGAAAGAGGTATTGTTGCAGGAGTGGTTTCTGTTTAAAATGCAGTAAATCAGATGTCTCTGAAGGGAGGAAAGTGCAGTTTAAAAACTTATTTAAATGAAGGAATGGTAAATAGGAGATGCAGTGCCCATTTCTCTTATTATATGGGTACAATCCAGCAACAGAAAAACCTCAGCAGAGGAGCTGCTTCAATTTACTGTTATCAGAGGGGATTAGAGCTGAAGATCCCTGATAACCACGAGAGCCTTCCTGTGTTATTAACTAGGCTTGGTGATAGTTTTCCTCCTTTAGAACACAAATGAAAATCCTCTTCATTTGCAATGCACACTGGATATTTCCTGCTTTAATGCAGCATTTCTCCCCTGCAGTACCAGCAGGAACTTCTGCTCCCACTGTGCTGCTCAGGAGCCAAGTCCCACCGGGCTCAGGCTGCTCCACGTGGCGAGAAGCCAGGCAGTGAGGAGCTCTTCCCCTGGCCCAGTGCCTGAATCCCACCCCAAAGCCACAGCATGTGGCCCTGACATTCCCAAATTCATTTCCAGGGTGGAGCAAGGAGAAGAAATCTCTCTGCTCTGGGATGGAGTGAAGCAGCCTCTCCTTGGCCAGCAATGCTTTAACCATAGAACAACAGAATTATTTGGGTTTCAAGGGACCTGAAAGACCATCTCATTCCCAGCCCTGCCACGGGTAGGAATGGCTGCTTTTGTGGGAGGGCAGCTTCACAGCCATGGAAAATGCTCCAAGGGGCACTGGTGCAGCAGGAACAAGGAGGTCCCATGCCAGGACCATGGAGCACATCCCTCCCAGCCTGCTCCAGCACCAGGAGGAGTTTCTAGGATTGAAGGTGCAGCCCGAGAGTCCAGCCCTGCCCATCACTGCTGCCAGAAGCCCCAGGGTCCTCCCTTCCACTGCAGCCCCTTCCCCAAGCCCAGGGGTCACCTCTGGGATGCCTTGGGCGGATCTCACCCTTGGACTGAGTGGCAGCTCTTGGGAGCCTGTGGATCTACGTCCTGGAGCAGCACAAACCTGCTCCCACTGCACTGCTCCATGTTTGCTTTATTTGTCCCCTTCCTTCCACCCAAGGGGACTATGAGAAATATCTATATGAAGGGCAGAAGCCTTTAAAACTCCAAAAGCAGTGAGACTCAGTATAGATGAAATCTTACTTTTCTGTGCCTTACGCAGCCTGGATTGTCCCTTATCCCAAACCTTTCCCATGAAGGGAAGAGCACAGACCTCCCTCAGCCTTTACTAAATCCTCACCCATGTGTTTGACAGGGCTCTCCTGGCTCCCCTGACAAGGAAAAGGCCGTGGAAATCTGGAGCATGTCACGAGCTCTCCACACCAGAGAAGCAGTAACTTTATGTAAGATAACAAGAAAGATCCTCACCACTGCTCCACAGAACCATGGTAGTTTTCCACGGGGCTGGAAAAAGCCCTTTCCTTGATATGTTTTTGCCATTTAGATGTAAAAGTTTGAACACCTGAGGGTGATTCCACGAGTAAGAGGAGAGCAGGCAAGGCAGTGACAGAAGAGGCAGAATTTCATGGTTTTAAAGATGAAAAGAGAGAATCACAGAACCCTGGAATGGTTTGGGTTTGAAAGGACCTTGAAGACCATCTCACTGCAATGTCCAGTCATGTGCAGGAGAGCCTTCCACTAGAGCAGGGTGCTCAGAGCCCCATCCAGCATGGCCTTGGGTACCTCCAGAAGGACATCAGCAGCTGTTTGGCACAGGAGAGGGGGGAATTAACAACTAATCAGCTGCCAAAAAGCTCAGAGCACAACTGCTGCCCACACAGCCACGGTCTGGAAGAGTGCACACACCCAGGGCCACTGGCCAGCGAAGGTCTGGGACAGACAGGGATGGACACGGAGCTGGAAGGGTCCCTCCCTGCCCAACCCACCCCAGCATTAGCCCTGGCATGGGCTGTGGCCACCATGTGCCATGACCCAACCATCCCAAGGTCAGCGGGCTGGGGAGCCAAACATCAGGCTTGGAGAAGAAGGAGGAAATGGGGCAGGAAGAGGTGGACAGGGACCACTCCCTCCAGGAGCCTCCTGGACACTGCAAATGAACAGAAACAAATCCCCTTGGAGGCAAAAAAAAAAAAAAAAAAAAAAAAAGGCTGGATCAGCCACACTGAGAGCTCTGTTAAACAGCTCCTTCCCAAGATGCTTCCTCATGGAACATCCTCTGTCCTCAGAGCAAGCACAGGTTCCTAATTAATGAAGTGCTAATCAAGAGTGCAGGAGCAGGAGTGGGTGCAGCAGCCCAGGCAGGGCTTGCTCCCGAGCCAGCTTAATTTAGGAGCTGTGCAACAAAACAGTGGCATAAACAGGAGCTGGACAAGAACAATTAGCAGGAGCTCGTTCCAGCAACATGCAAAATACAGATTTTTAAATTTTTTTTATCCCTTTTATGTGTCCATCTCTATTCCCACAGCAGCTCTGTTAAAAAGAATGTGCTTTACTCGAGAATGTGGTGTTAAACGAGGCAGTTTGCTGAAAGGCTCTGTCCTGAGCTGGGTTTGAGGGATCTGTCTGCACCTCCCCATGGTGAAGAGCCCGCCCTGGGTCACACACGGCACTGGGGCACGGTGGCACTCTGCCATTTCCACTTGTTTTCGGATGATTTTTCTCACTATGGTGAAGTTCTTTTTCCATGGAGGGAATGGAGGGGCTGATGATACTGGGGTGCAGCCCACGTCCCCCCCTCCCCAGATCATGGATCCTGGCAGTGTGTTCATAAAAAGATTCATAGAAGCCTCTGGTGCAGGATTCATGGGGCTGTGAATTGTCTGAGTTTCATTTTTCTCACGTAACTGAGGCTGTCGTTTGGGGAGTGTCAGGGAAAGCCAGCGTTTCACAGGGAATCCAGCACGCAGGGAGGCAGATGGTGATGGAAGGAGACCCAGCATCCAGACACACCAGGTCCCTCAGACCCCATCCAGGGCACAGCCATCCAGGCTTGGAGACAAGCTGCAAGATTCCTTTGTGTCCTCCAGCACTACAACATCATTCCTGCAATTCTCTTGGGTGCAGGAACAAGCCCAGAGAGACAAAGAAATAAATTGTGCAGACAACTATTGGGGGGGGGGTTAAGCTGTAGCATTAAAATTTTATCTCTCAGATTAATGCTCACCTGCTTCTCAGTCCTGTCCAGCCCCTTAGGTATCTCAGTTCCTTTTTTAAAGGTCAATTTTATCCACAGGCCAGTCTGGAACAGGGTGTGTTCAGAGAGCTTAATTAGAGACGAGCTGCAGAAACGGTGAGCAAGAAACCTGTGGATAACACTGTCCCCATGTCCCTGGGGCTCCAGCCTCTTTCCAGCTGGCCTCTCTTGTCTTATCCAGGAGGTGAGAGATACTGCCTGGATTTGGGGAGAGATCACAGAATTACTGAATACCCTGAATTGGACCCACAGGATCATCCAGCCCAGCTCCTGGCCCTGCACAGACACCCCAAGAACCCCACCCTGAGCATCCCTGGCACTGCTGTCCAAACTCCTGGAGCTCTGGCAGCCTCGGGGCCGTGCCCGTTCCCTGGGGAGCCTGGGCAGTGCCCAGCACCCTCTGGCTGAGGGAAGAACCTTTCCCTGATATTCTTTGGTTCTTCTTTGCCCTGGGGATTCCCACTCCACAAGCTTTTGGAAGGAATTTCCCAGACCTGAAAACCTGCCTTTAAGGTACCAGCAACCCCATTTCGAGGCTGCAGGTTGGAAGTGTTTATAAACACTTAAAACACTTAAAATCCTGATTTAAAACACTTAAAACACTTGAAAAGTGTTGCTTACACATCTCTATCAAGATCCTTGCTGGGAGAGCCAGAGCAGCCCCATCCCACCTGCCTGATCCCTCCCATGAATGAGCCACAGCTCTTCATCCACAAAACAAACTTCCATCTACCTCCAGATGTGCCTTTAAATTCACATTCCAAGGCTGAACACCAGCCCAAGTCCCCCATTGACCTGATGCCAAAAGCTGCCTGGATGGAGGATGGAAAACATCGTTGCTGTGTCATAATTTCTGATGAAAAATCATTCCCTTGGAAAGCACCCCACCACATTTCACTGCTCCCAGCTGTGAGGCACCCAGCACTGCCCTGCAGGAGCCAGGAACATCAGCACAACCACATATCCCAGCTGGTTTTCCACGGGATAAATGCATGGGAAGAAAGACAGGCATGCAAACAAGCAGCAAGCCCAGCCAGCAAACCCCAGACTCCAGCCTGGGAGCGCTCCCCAGCTCCCTTCCCTCTGGCTGCCCGTTCTCCCCCTGGGGGACTCATGGTCATCACCCAGCACTCCTGGCCCTCAGGTGAGTGGCCAGGCATGGAACACAGGGGAAGAGGATGAGGAAGGCAGCATCCAGACAGGATTTTCACCTGCTGCCCAGTGCCCACATCAGCACAGAGCCCTGGGGCCCGAGGCTTCCGTGAGCTTTGCGTCAAGATTCTGACTCAACCTCTCATCTCTGTTATGCCCTCGCTCTGGAATTCAATAAGGTGCTTTTGGAGCTGTCAGGAGCTATAAAACTTGTGTTCCTGCCTGTTTTGCTGCAGTTTGAGAAATCCACCTGAAATCTAATACAAGGGGGGAAATCTTATTATGGAGCCACAATATGGAAAATGGAGCAGGAATTGCATCCCCCTTGCCCTGCTGAGCAGGAGCTCTTTCATTCAGCCCAGCCTCCCAGCGAGGAGCTTGGAACAAACTCAGGAGAGGTAAATCACACCAGGTACCACAGAGCCTTGGAGAACAAGGCCAGGGAGAGATTGTGTTGATGTTTTGTTTGTCTTTGCGCTGCCACCCTGGTGATTTGTGTTCCCAGGGGTTCAGGAGCAGGAGTTAATCCTGCATGATCCTTGTGGGACCCTTCCAGCTCAGGATTCTCTGTCCCACAGCAAATCCTGAGGGAGTCGTCAACTCCTGGAAGGTTCTGGTTGGACACGAGACCCCTCTGACCTTCTCCACGCCATGTGCTGTCCTCCAGCTTCCTCTTTTCCCATTTCTTTGGACAGCAGCGGAAATCACGGTGTGGAGAGCAAATCCTAAAGGGCTGGGAGGAGGAAAAGCAGCACCAAACCCAGGATACCCCAAGTCCCTGCAGGGACCATCATTTCTGGAGACAGATGTGCCCATGTTGTGCTCAAAGTGCAGCAGAAATGCCAATATTACTTTATACATGTTGGTATGTAGATATTTTTTCACAGAGATATCACCTAATTCCTTTATTTAGGGTCCAGGCCTGAGTTTTGTGTTCATATTCCCTGAAAAAGCAGGGAAATGTCAGCTTTTGAAGGAACATTAGAGGACCTCAAAGCAAATGATCCATTTTTTGAGAGCCAGACAGGGACACAGTGGAGCAACACCAGAAAAGGGCCAAAGACAAACAATTCCCAGAGCAGGAAGGAACATTAACAATCACCCAATATTTTTAAATAACAAATATGCGACACAAACTGCTGGCAAAAACAAATGCATGAGCAGGAGAAGTAGCCAAATTCATTAAATAAATTATCCATTACATTTTATTCCTCCTTCAGCTCTATTAATTGTTCTAGCACAACATCTATGCAGGCACAGATAAGTCTGAATTATAAATATTTGTCAAAAAGAAATGAAAGAATATAAACCTCCTACAAATATTCAATCAGTGGAAGTAATCTATAAATACAGTGCTGTGTTGTATAATTACATTGATAAACTTAATGCAGCAAGCTAACACCAAACACTCACAATTAGCTGCTTATAAATGAATCAAGGATCAATAACCACTCATTGAGCTCAATGGGCAAAATATTCCTGTTATTATTGCTGCACTTAATCCGGGAGTTTGCAAAAGAACAGCAAATTTAGGTATTTCCTGATTTATTTCCTACCCACCAGAGATCTGCAGCATTGAGACAGAGGTGGTTTTGTATTTAACAGCCCTCCATGGATTCTTGTCTCCATCAATTTGTTTAATTTTTGAATCTGCTGCTTCTGCAGGAAGGGTTTCCCAGCTCAAAGTGCCCAGCGAGCCAGAGGAGCTTTCTCTGGATCTTGGGTCTGTCACCCAGGAAGGGATCCTGGGAGAGACAATAAAATTGCTTCCCTCTTCACCATCTACACATCAATCAGGATTTTACTGTCCTTGGTAAATTTTTGAGGCATTAATTTTCCCAAAAAAACAAACAAAAAAAAAAGAAAGTAAAAGCCATCCCTAACAGACCATATTCCACCACGTGTCTCCTCATTGCAGCCTTTGGAGCAGCTTCCACCCAGCTCCCTGCTGCAGATGGCACATATGTGACTGCCTGGAATTTTCCAGCTCTTTTTATAAAATAGCAGCAGAGCTGTCCGGGCTCAGTCTGGGGCTGGAGATCCAGCCTGCAGTGCCCAGCTCCGGTACCTCCTCCCTGATCCTGAGAGCACAGGGATGCTCATCTTGTCGTTTCCCTGTGTCCTGATGCACAAATGCCTCCATCCATGACAAATCTCCCGTGCAGGGGGCTCTGAGCCCCCCCAGCTCAGAGGGCACAGATGCAACACGAGCCCTGTGTTTTCCTGCTGTGCCTTTCCCTTCTTCTAGGCTCCTTTTACACTTGGGTTGTCAAAGGTCTTGGGGGTTGTCAGAACAATTTTCAGCTCCTTAATCCTGTTTTAGGATGTTAGAGGTCTGTAAACTGCTCCTACAACTTTTTAAGCTTTTTGAGAGACTGTCTTTTGTGACTTTTCATGCAAGCAGTGTTTGCATTCTCTTCTTGATTCTTTATCTAGATATTACTGCTATTTTTCTGAAGTTGTTTTCATATTCTCACAGACTTGATGTTTATCCATGCTTTTTGGTTTTTATTTTGGGAACTGAAGGGCTGTAGCTTCTGGAGGTGATCTTTTCTAGGAGAGCTTGTCACAGAAAGGGCAGAGCCTGGAGCCATTTCTCCACCTCATTAAATCCTCTCCACCTTTGGCACAGCCAAATTTATGTTTTGGACATCCCTGATCGTTCACCGTGCTGTCAGAACACTTCTGCAATCAGGCCTTTGCACAAATAAACAGGCAAGACACTGGAAAAGCATCTCAGTTCCTAGGGAGAAAAACTGGCCTCAGCACTTCAGGACCTCAGCGCTCCACAGCCACCATGGCAAATGATTTTATTCTGCTAAGATTAGCCTTGGAAGAAAGAGCCCCAGCCACACTCTGGTCATTGCACAGATGAAATAGCTGATGACTAATTTTTGGTGATCCAGTTCTGACTTCTGCCTGTACTCCTAAGCTCAGGAAGACAAACATCCCAGCAGAGATCATCCATCAGATATTTCATTGTACTTGGAGGCTGCTGTCTCTGCTGAGAGTGTGCATGGCAGGAATGCCTGGTTTCTGGGGGTGCCTTTTGTCAGGTGCTGTTCCAGGTGTTCTCTCTGAACTGAGGTTGGGTTCCCTGTTTTTCCTTGACAAGTGCAGGTTCCCTGGATCTCCCAGTCCCAGCCTGACAAGGAGCAGGATGTGTTTGCAGAGAGTTTGAAGTGGCAGCTCAGCCACTCACCCATCTGAAACATCCCTGCTCTTCCTGAGAAGAGCAACCACAGTTCTGCCATTTGTTGTTCTGCAGTTTGCCCCCACCACAAAGCCCAGGGTTCAGCAGCATCCCCAGCCACAGCCCAGCTCCTCCCCGGGAGCCTGGAGGCAGCTGAGGCTGGAGAGACAGGGAGGGGATCGTGCCTCAGGCATTGCTGAGGCACAGAAATCTGGGTTTGGAAGGCTCCAGGATGTTCCTGGTGTGGGGAAGTCAGGCAGGTTCACACATCATGGATTACCACAGGAATCTGTGTCTCCTCTGAACCCAAGAATCCTGCTGTGCTTCCATCACCTGCTGAGCCCTGGCACTCCTAAACTGACTGCCAGAGCTTCCCAGTGGATTAAGGAGCTGAGGCAGCAGCAGCCCCAGCTCTGGGGACAGACTGATCCACTCCTCAGATCTCACCACTTCCTACTCTGCAGAGTATGAGGAATTGCCGAAGGGAAGATCCCTGAAGGCCCTGCTGATGGAGCAGAGACCACGCTGGGGTAACCCCTCAGCACCCAGCTGGCTGCATGGGCTCACTTCTCTGCTCCGCTCAGCAGGAAACCAATCAATCACCAGAAGGAAACAGGAATTTTATAAAAGAAGAGTATCTCACACCATGTGATTCAAAACAAAGTTACTGGGCTGGGTTATGAGAGCTGGAGACCTGGCAGGAAAACTGTGGTGTGAGCAGTGTGTCCACCCCAAACTGGGACACTTTCTGAACCAGTCACTGCTGGCCTTGCCCACTGCCCTGCCCCAGTAGCATTGTTTTGCACATCAGAAAGATCACAGGAATAAAGAATAATTTAGGTTGGAAAATCCCTCCGAGAACATCCAGTCCAACCATTCCAGCCCTGCCAAGGACACCAGTAACCCATGTCCTCAAGTGCCACATCCACATGTTTGAATCCCTGCAGGGATGGTGGCTGCACCAGTGCCCTGTGAGGCTGTTAAAATGCCTGACCACCCTTTCCGAAGAGATTTTTCTTATTATCCAGTCTAAGCCTTCTCTGGTGCATCTTGAGGCCATTTCCTTTCGCTCTGCTGAGCTCTCCTCTGCCCCCAGACCCAAGTGTCCACCAGCATTTGCAGTGATATTCCTGACCAGCAGCTCCATTTCTGGTGGCTCTGACTTCCCTGCTGGCAAACAAAGCCACTCACAGTGCAGGGAGAAGGGAATCTCCACCAGAAGCCAACGCCTTTTTAGATCCAGCTATAAAACAGGCCAGAGGCCACAGTGCCTCATGCCGAGCAGTTCCACTGCTCAAACCCCCTGAGCTCCTCCTCATGAGGTCTGGGACTTTTCACAAGGGCAGGTGGTGAAAGGACAACAGGAGATGATTCGATACTGTGAGAGGAGAGATTTGAAATTCCTCCCTGTGAGGGTGGGCAGGCCCTGGCACAGGGTGCCCAGAGCAGCTGTGGCTGCCCCTGGATCCCTGGAAGTGTCCAAGGCCAGGTTGGACACTGGGGCTGGAGCAACCTGGGACAGTGGAAGTGTCCCTGCCATGGCAGGGGCTGGAATGAGATGGGCTTTAAGCCCCTTCCAACCCAACCTATTCAGTGATTCTGTGAAATTGCCCATGTTCTCCCTCCACCATGCAGGGCAGAGCTCCTGAGGCTCCGTAGGGCTGATCCTGCTGGATGCCAGGTGCCCACTCTGTTCTCTATCGCTCCCTTTCCCACTGGGACAGGGGAGAGAATAAGATGGAGCACACCCAGCAGGGTGAGATAAGGCATTTTTATTACAGTACAAGACAGAAATAAGAGGAGATCTGCACACACAGAGCTAAAGAGGAAAAAGGGTCAGTCTCTACTTCCCATCAGCAGCAATGTTCAGACACTTCGGTGGCATTGGGTACAATTCCAGGGTCTCCTGGCTGTGGGCAAAAAACCCACACCCCATCCTTCATCCTGCTCCCATTCCTTCCTATGGCATCATGGACCAGGAACGAGGGCAGAAACTGCCCAGGGAAGGTCCTGTGGCCCCATCCCTTGACCTCCTGGGGCCTTTTCCTTCTGAAAACTGTGGACACAGCCCTGGCTGATGGAGTGGGAAGGCAGCTGGGGTCAGGCTCAGACTCCCCAGGCTCCTCAGTGGGATGAAGGGAGGTAGCAGGACCAGCCTGGCACAGAATCCACACCTGTGCTACTGAGTCGTCTTGGGAGAAATTCACGGGTTGGTAACGGGCCCCAAGTGGGGAACAAGTGTCATTCCAGCTGTCGTGAAAGTGCTTTAGTCCCCAGAATAAACCCAACCCAGCTTTAAAAAGAAGCGTGAGATGGATTCATTCCAGGATTACTCAAATACCTTGCTTTGGGGGAATATCCTTCACTTCTCTTTTAACTTTAATATCACATTAGAGACTGCTTGCTGGGATGGTGGAGACTGTATTCTGAATACTTTATTGCCAGGCTCTGAGAGCTGGTGGAGTGTTTTGGATAATAGAAATGAATAATGTATCATGCATTCATTGCCTACCAGACTGATTTGTTTACTAATAATTTAGTTTAAAGTACATTATTGTTTTACTACTTACACACTGATTTACTTCCTAGCATTGACTAAACAGATATCATTAAACGAGACTAATTTTTAACTCTAAAAATATATTGTTTACAATTTGCTCCTTAGAAGGCAATTGGTCTCAGCTGAATAAATTTCTCTCCAGTACTATGTGTCCAAAGTGTTCTTTAAGCCATCTCTGGGATATTTCCAGCCTTTGTTTGATACCCAGGGTTCATTCCAGCCCTCGTTACTCAGCTCTTCAGCAGAGGAACTCGGTAGAAACAAGAGGAGCCCATCATTAGCAGTGCCTCTACATGACACGCACAGAAGTGAATCCTGAGGCTCCATGGTGAGCTTTGCCCTGGAGTCACTCTGGTTCCTGGGAAGAGCAGCACGTGCATCATTCCAGATTCCTGCTCACAGCTCTGAGCTGCAGAACCACTCACACGTGGGTCCTTCAGCAGACTTTGCAACAATTGTTGTGTTTAAGAAATGTAGAAGCAGAATCTTCAGCCTTTGAAGCCTTTCTCTGTAGCTCAGCCTATGGAATGAATCCAGAGGCTACAGCTGAAGGGAGGGAATGAGGTTAGGATTGCTGCTAACTAATAACCCTGACACCTATTTGCAGCCGTTTCACTGAAGCTCAGCTGACTTTCTACTGATGTCATGAAGGAAAAGATCTCTTAGTACCAGTTTCATTCCCTGCAGGACCAAGGCTGCTAAACTCATCCCTGATCCTTGCAGGTATTCCGTATTTTAGCTCCCCAGACCTATGGAGGAAGGTGAGAAGGGGCTTCTCAGCATAAACCAGAGGAGACAGAAGAAGGGGAGGATGCAGAAACACTCTTAAAAGATGCTGCAAAGAAAGGGACGAGTGTTTTCCATGTGTGTGGATGGTTGGAAACCACTAACTTCAAATACAGCATGAAATTGTCTTTATTCATCAGGAACTTTTAAATAATATTGTTACAGGCAGTAGAGGACTGGAGAAGATTGGTGCAAGCCCTGTGAATCCTTCATGGGAGCTGCAAGAAGTGGCTGGAGCAGCATCTGTGGGGTGAGATGGAGCTGACTGGTGGAAACCTGGCTCAGCTCCAGACTTTCCCACAGCTTTTTCCCAAGTTCCTGCATTCCAGCTCTGGAACTCTGGGATGTCGAAGTGTCAGTGCCTTCAGAAACATGGCTTCCAAAATAAACAAATGTACCCTGAATTATTTATACCTTCTGTACTTATATCTGAGTAATTAAAACGATGCTGGAAGAGGATGCTGGATGGATTCACTATTGGGGATGCTCAGCCTCCATCTGCTCCTACCTGAGCTCTGAGAAGGGTTTGGAGGAAGGGGAGGGGTCTGTGCTGTGTGAGCAACCTTCACTTGAAGTAAATGGGGTCCAAGGATGTTTGCTGGAGGTGGGAAATTACCTCTCAGCTGTTAATTTGTGACAAAGAGGAACTGAGGTGTCACAAACCCTCGGAATTGGCTCCCCAGCCAGACTGCAAATCCTCCAGAGAGAAAAATCAGCACAAGATGTTGGGCTACAGAGAGCCCAGAGCAGGGAGCCTTCTTTTAAGGTTCCCCATAGACTTGGAGGAGTTAACAGTGTCAGAGCAGAGGGAAGCATCCCAACATTGCTCTCAGGGATAAGACCAGGGAAGAGATTGCAGAGCTTAGAGGATGAGAAAGAAATTAAACTGCAGCACACAAAACCCCCAGTATCCCCGCTGCAGGCTCATCCACTCAGTGAAACCAATCTAATTTGTTGGATTCTTTATTCCCAAAGCCTCCTGAGACCTTGCAGTAACAGAATGAAGCTCCCTGGGGAAAAAAAGAAAGTTTCCAGCCCGGAGGAGCAAAAGGGATGTCACGTTTATTTAAAAAGAGAGAGGGGACAGCGACACAGGAAGAAATCCTGGGTGCCTCCAAGCCCTGCCAGGCAGATCCCAGAGGATGGGTGATGTCAGAAGCTGGATTTTACTGAAACAGCTCTGATAACAGCAAAGGAGGAGCCCTGCATGGTGCAGTGGTGGGAAAGGTGTTAGGGCAAAGATGAAACAGGAGCTGGAACAGTCACTCCCAACCTCTCCCTGACAGGCAGCACAGGTCCCCTTTGGAGAGATCATTCTGGTTTGCTCCAGGGATGAAAAAGGGGAGAAACAGCCCAGGCAACACAGAGCAAAGGGCTGTGGTGCTTCCTGGGCCATGGGGATAAAGGAGGGATATGCTGGAAAGTGGGAATGAGGTGGGCAGGAGGGAGCAGCCTGGAGGAGGTGGAGGAAGCCCCCCAGCCAGAAGAAGTACCCAGAAGTTTGCTTGTAGGCCAGCTGGTGTGGGAAAGCACTGAGAGAAAACCACTCCAGGCTATGAAAATTATTTCCTTAACACACTGAGAAAAAAGGCTTGCCATGAATCACAGAGGAAGGGGCTGGCTGGGCAGCAGCCTCTGGCACATTTCCCTTAGCACTCCTGGGAGCTGCCACGGACATTCCCTCAGTGCACAGAAGGGAGTCACATCTGCCCTGCAGATGTGTGAATATACACAGCCAGGTGCTGCAGCTTCCAGGGGATGGCCAGAGCCTCAAGGTGATTACTCAAGGATTTGTGACTGTCCTTTCTCAGAGCTCTGCACCCCTCAGCTGGACCTGAACCCAGCCCCATCTGCGCTGGACATCCATGGTCTCCTGTTCCAAGCCTTACCCAGCTGAATTTTTGATATCTCATGTTCTCTCTTGCACCCCTTGTTCAGTGTCTGATCACTATCAGCACAATTTTCTTTTCCCCTTCTGTCTAATGAGGATTTCCCTGGTCCCAGTTGTGGACTCTGACCTCTCCCCCACAAACCTCTGGGAAGTGTCACCTCATGCCCCTCCTGTCAGGCCATTGCAGATTATGATGAGATCTCTTCTCTTCTCTTCTCTTCTCTTCTCTTCTCTTCTCTTCTCTTCTCTTCTCTTCTCTTCTCTTCTCTTCTCTTTTCTCCTTTTCTCCTTTTCTCCTTTTCTCCTTTTCTCCTTTTCTCCTTTTCTCCTTTTCTCCTTTTCTCCTTTTCTCCTTTTCTCCTTTTCTCCTTTTCTCCTTTTCTCCTTTTCTCTTCCCTCTTCAGGCTGAACAGACCCAGCCCCTGAGCCTGGGGTCAGGCATGGAGACATCCCTGACCATTATGCTTTCCATCCTGGCCATTTTGTTCTTCATCCTGACCATTTTGTTTTCCATCCCTGACCATTTTGATGGCTGGACCCACCGGCCTTGCTCGAAGAGAGCAAGGACCCCTTTCCTTGCCATGCTGCCACCCTCACTAACAGCTTTTGCAGGGACTCAGTGTCCATTTATGCCTGACTTGTCCACCAGCAGCCCCGGCACCTTTTCCTGCAAATTTTTCCCTGGATCCAGCAGTGTCAGGTCCTGGTGTTCCTCCCAGGATTTTGCTTTTATATTTATTGACCTTTCTGAGGCTCCCAGCAGCCCATTCCTGCAGCTAGCCAGATCCCCATGGCCAATAGCCCTGTCCTCAGGTCCCCGCCGATCCCCAAAATGTGGGGAAGCTGCTCCAAGGTCTGTGCTGCCAAGCTGAGCAGTTTTATTCTGAAACAGCTACAAGAACATTGCTATGTTTCCATACAATTTAAAATAGAAATTAATAAGATTATTTTTAATTGAAATGGAGTCGGCATTCTGTGCTCCAAACTCTGCACAAACTAAAATTTCTGATGCCTGACCTGCTCCTGTATCTAAATCTGCCTTCCCTCATTCAGACGAGAGCTGCTCACATTAATGCATTATTCAGTGGTTCGGTCCTTCTGTCCACAAGCCAAAACCATTTTTGCAAATGTATTCATTGCTCTCTCCTATTTGTTGACTTGTTATGTGAAGGACATTTAGCCTGCGGGGAGGATTTAGGAACGTTTTGCTTTGTTTGCCAAAGAGAGGGTGCAGAATTTTACTCACTGCTGAGACAGTCTGAGCTCAGTCCCACCCTGACATGAACCTGTCCCATGTCACTGCCAGGGAGGACTGAGCACTCAGGAATTCCTGAGCTTGGCCTCAGCCCTTGTTGTCCGTGTGCTGGCAGGGCTAGGCTGGAGAAAGTCTTGGATTGTGTTTCCATTAAATTAGCATCAGATTCTTTCATTTAGCCATTGAAGCATTTCCCCCTTCTCTGGTTATCTTACTGTGATATTCTGGAAACTTTTGAAATAGTACTTTTAAAATTCTGGGTCAGGAAATGCCCAGGATTTGCCCTCTCACAGAAAGATAAACAATAATGTGCAAAAAGAAAATTATAATGATCCCTTTGAATAGAAAAGTCCTTTCTGGGTCCTCTGGGACATCTACAGACCTGGTACCCCTGGGGGTATCAGGGCAGGCCCCTCTCCCAGAGGCTGGAACCTCTGTCCCAAAGAACATCTGGATGCCACCTCTGGCAGCAGGGAGCCCCCAGGGATGGGCTCAGCCCCAGCCCCACTCACCTGACACAACCCCAGCCCGTGTCCCCCCATTAGAGAGCCACTGAAGTGGCAGTAATTTGGCCATGAGTTGTTACTGTAGGTCTGCTCTCCTTCCTGCCCAGGGCTGCAAAGGCTCTCAGGGTGAAAGATTTACAGTGTTTTGGAGAGACAGGGTTATCCTTCAGGAGACAGGAACAGTGACAAGCTGGGCTGTTTCATCTTCATTCGCCTCCTGAAATCCCTCTTGATTCATTACACTTTGTCCTTCCCATTGCTGTAATGAAATAAAAATGTTTATGTTGATATATAAAGATAGCAACATTGATTTTCCTTTCTGCAGTAGATTTGATTACTATCAAGCTTCCGAAGCCTTCCCGAGGTCTCTATTTATTTTATTGCAACACCTTTTCAAACTCGCAGCTTTTTCCTAATTGTATTTTGTGCTGAGAGAAGCATGTGAAAGGACTGGAGAGGGAAGCAGGTGAGCTCTCAGAGGGGCCCTTTCCATGCATTAAGATGTTGGGATGCTCTGATTTTACCAAGACGCTGCTCCGCAAATTCCATATTTGCAAAGACTGGAGATGAAATTATAAATATGAGACTGCGAGCAAAGTTATTTCAGATTTATTATTGCTGCTTCTGGATTTTCATTTCATCTCCGATCCCCGGGGGTTTTAGAGGTTTACCAATATTTTGACACTATTTGCATTCCTGTCTCAGTGCACAGTACCTTCAATGTGCTCATAGGAAGGCATGAGCAGCTGTGGGGAAAATGTTCAGGTGCTTTAAATATAATCAAAACCAGAGCCAGATTTAAAGTTTAGACAACTTGTTTGTGTCTCTGTGTTAAACCAGAAGAGGAAATTCCAACCTGGAAATCTCTGGGAGGCCAGAAGGATTGGTATTTGCAGCTGAATTTTACACCTCTCGAGGTTCCTTTTCCACCCCCACTCTGCCCTGTGGCATGGGCAGAGCAGAGGCTGAGGCTGTGCTGGTGCAATATTTCCAATCCTTGAGGTGCAAAAAGCACTGGGAACATCTACAGTGCCTTTGCTGATCCAGAGCAGGACATGGAAATCACCACGAGGCTGCAGGACAAGCTCCAGCACAGCTGCTCTGGCTCCAGGGCTAAGCTGGTCCTGCAGCAAAGCCTGCCTTGTTAAGCTGCTTAGAGTTATTGACTGAGACAGAATGTTCATTATTCTGGAATCTATGGAAAGGCTGCTTGTTTCCATTTTTTCCTAATGACCAGTGTTCCCCAATTAATCTTGGCTTTGTTATGAATGCAGGAAAGATTCCTCCTTGCCACTGAAGGAATTGATTTTTTAGGGTCTCAGTGTGTTTCTGTTCAGCACAACTTCGCCATTTCCTTGTTTGCCTCAAAAAAATTATTAAAAAAATAATAATTAAAAAAAGTACATGAAGCTAGAGCAGGCTTTTCCCTCCAGGTGTTCACTTAGTGGTTTAAAGATCAGCTTCCCAACAGTGCCTGGGAGCACATGTTTGAATAAGGCTGGATTCAAAATGTTTGTGGAATTCAGCTGCTTCCTCAGCAAGCTTTCTGGGAAGACCCTGGATGGGCCTTCCCAATCCACCAGCACAGAATGGTAAATGTGCACAGACATGGGACTGATGGCCACACATCTTTCTTAGGAATCCCATAATTCTTCCATGGCTCTACAGTAGCAATTCCACAAGTCTCTCCTGAAGTCCTTCTGTTTTCCAAAGAAATACCTCACTGGAAATGAAATTTCAGTGAGCCATCAGAACATTTCCATTCAAAGGAAAGATAATAATTTTCTTTTTGCACATTATTGTTTTCTTTCTGTGAAAGGGCAAATCCTGGCCATTTCCTCCCTCAGAATTTTTAAAATAACATTTCAAAACTGCCTGAAATATTATTACAAGATAGTTACACAAGGGGAAGATGCTTTAATGGCTAAATGAAAGGGAAACACAATCCAAGATTTTCTTCTGAGAGTGTTTCAGTCTCTTTCCAGATGGTTAACTTGGGGATTTTCCTGCATCTTTTGAACTTTGATGTTTTTTTCTTCCAACTTAAAAGCTATTAGAGAATGTCCAGAGGAGGGATATGAGGATGATGAAGGGCAGGTCCATGAGGAGCACTTGGTGTGTCCAGATGGAGAGAGGACACTGAGGTCAGGCCCCACTGCTCTGCTCTGTGGCAGTGACAGGAGCCAGGGAATGGCTGGAGCTGTGCCAGGGAGGGTGAGGCTGGAGATGAGGGAAAGGTTCTTCCCTCAGCCAGAGGGTGCTGGGCACTGCCCAGGCTCCCCAGGGAACGGGCACGGCCCCGAGGCTGCCAGAGCTCCAGGAGTTTGGACAGCAGTGCCAGGGATGCTCAGGGTGGGGTTCTTGGGGTGTCTGTGCAGGGCCAGGAGCTGGGCTGGCTGATCCTGTGGGGCCCTCCCAGCTCAGGAGATTCCATATTCTATGACCTCAATTGCCATGGTCTGGCAGCCCAGTTCCTTGCTCCTAATTCTTTGTTTCTTGCTCAGCTAATGAATGTATGGAGTGTCCCTCACACCACATATGCTCTGAACCCCAGCTGTTCAACTGCAAGAGGCACAAGGAAGTGATGAGGTGACCCTAAACCCTCCCACATGCTCCTGCTGAGGGGCTGCACTGCAGGACCAAAGAATGACCCTGAGCTGGAGCTTGAAAAATGTCAGACATGAAATCACAGAATCCCAGGACAGTTTGTGTTGGAAGGGACCTTAAAGCTCATCCATCCCACTCCCTGCCATGCACAGGGACACCTTCCACTGTACCTGGCTGCTCCAGCCCCAATGTCCAACCTGGCCTGGGACACTGCCAGGGATCCAGGGGCAGCCACAGCTGCTCTGGGCACCCTGTGCCAGGGCCTGCCCACCCTATTGTAAAGAATTTAATGTGTTTATGTAATCTGAATTTCTCCTCTTCCAGTTTGATCCCATTCCCCTTGTCCTGTCACTACAGTTCCTGACAAAGGGTCACTCTCTGGCTTCCCTGTAGCCCCTTCACATCCTGGGGACATGCTGGGAGTTCTCCACACAACCTTCTCTTCTCCAAGCAGCCCCAGCTCTTTCAGCCTCTCCAGAGAGGGGTGCACACCTGAGGGGGCTCTGAGCTGTTCCACACCTGCTGGCAGGGTTTTTAGTACTGGGGGTTGGTGAGATAAATGCTGGTGTCTCTTGGCTATCGCCGCCCCCAAGACCCACTGGGAGAGGTGACAATCTCAAATTTCAGCTCAAGAATTGAACCTTCACCAACCTAACCCTGAGCTACACATCCTCACTTGGTACTTCTTGTCTCCAGCTGCATCTGAACCCTCAGGAAACTCCCTCAGCATTAAACCCTTTGTTAGCGGGATTAGACTGGGAGGTGCTGGTAAGGGAAACATTGTTAAGGCTGCTTTTCAGAGATGCTTTGACACACAGAATCCTGCAGTTTTCCTGGCAGCAGGCTGGGCACAAACCCCTCTCTAAGCTGTCTTTTCTGTAAAGTCAATTACTGTAGAAAATCCACCAATACAAAGGGCATAATGCAATTATTTGGAATTGATTTCTAATGAGCTTGTGAATAGACACATGGGGAAGTTCAAGTTTGCTGAGGGAGTTTATAATAATAGCTGTCACATTCCCATTAGCTTCCATCCCAGGGGATTTCACAGCACTCTGCAAATCCTGAACTCACATGCCTAAAGAGGAAGGGTTGCCCAACTCCCACTTGTCTTTTGCTTGGGAAAACTGCATTTAATTATTCTTTTCACCACTAGCACAATCCTTTACGAGTCTTCCAAAAAAGAAGAAAAGGACATGTGTTCCTTCTGCAGGAGACAGGGAGGAGAGACCCCACAAGGACCAGCAGGGGCAGGAAGATGCAAAACAAGGTGACGACCTGGGCTAGGGGAAGGTGTCCCTGCCCAGGGCAGGGGCTGGAATGAGATTTAAGGTCCCTTCACACCCAAACCATTCTGGAATTCTCTAAATTTGAAATAAGTCATTTGGACCAAAATCAGCCTGACTTGGATTGCAATGCAAGATGTGACCAGGGGTGTGTATTCTATCACTGTCTGTTAAAACCAGCTGGGGCAGTGCTCTTTAACTTTTCCACAACCCATCCTTCCTCCAGGAGATATCTCCTGTTAATGGGTCATTGAGTCCCACTGCAGGACTGATAAAATTCCATCATCCCATTGGGAGATGCTCCACACAGGGGGAGGAGCCAAACATTTCCTACCTAGATAAAATCGGAGATTTGGAACATCAGAGCAGCCTTTTTCCACTGGAGTCCAGAGGAAATCCTGACCCTTCTACATCATCACTGGACCTTTGGAGGAAAACTGCAGCTTCTCCAGGAGCACTGCTCCAACAGAACCACATCTGTCACTGCAGGAGGATGCAGGCACCATTTAATGGGAATGCTCCAACACCCTGACTGACTGACAGGGGGGTCAGCTTGGATTCTGACTCTGGCAGTGTTATTTGTTGTTTTGTATTACTGTATTTTTTTTTTCTTAATAAAGAACTGCTATTCCTATTCCTATATCTTTGCCTGAGAGCTCCTTAATTTCAAAAATTATAATGATTTGGAGGGGGGGGGTGTTATATTTTTCATTTCAAAGACAGGCTCCTGCCTTTCTTAGCAGATACTTGTCTTTCAAACCAAGACACAGCCCTAAGAGTGGAGGATCAATCCTATCTCCAGGCCTAAAATGGGAGACATGTCCGACTGCCACCTTCTGTCCGTGGGCTTTAAAGGAACCTGAGAGGGAAGAACATGGATTTACAGCTTTTCACAACATGAAGCTCCTCCCTGCTCTGCCATGAAGTCACAGCACAATTCCAAGCTGTGGGCATTTGGATCAGCAGGAAAGCCAAGTGAGGGTGGTGACAGCAGCCACAGGGATGATAATGAGCCAGGAGCATCTCCAGGAGGATGCAGCACCTGCCAGCCAGGGAGGAAGGGGGGCAGCAGGGGATGGAGCCAAGTGCAGGGCACAGATGGCTAAAAGCACAGCTCGCTCTGTGGGCTCACAGGGGCTCTGGCTGCCTGATGAGAAACTTTATGTGGTCACTTTGCAGAGCTCCAGAGCCAGCCAAAGGCAGGAGCTGCCCAGGGAAAGAGGAATGACAACAGCAGGAGCTTTAATGAGGCTGTCAGGGTTGGTGTTGGCCTTTCCTGCCCAGGGCAGCCTGGCCCTAAGAGAGATTTCATGGCAAATCTAAATAAAGCTAAAGCACCCAAGTGAAACTGAAGCATTTATGCCCCCTAAAATAAATATCTCCTGCTCTGTAAGGAACACGCAATCATGGCTTCATTTTTCCTCTAAGATGAGTTTCACATAAGTTTGCAGACAAGGAATAACAGCATCAGCATAGACAGGTTTGTGCTGGAATAAATCCATTTCTTCATCTGGCATCTCCCACCTATATTTGGCCTCCTGGTC
This sequence comes from Cinclus cinclus, assembly GCF_963662255.1. Taxonomy (NCBI): domain Eukaryota; kingdom Metazoa; phylum Chordata; class Aves; order Passeriformes; family Cinclidae; genus Cinclus; species Cinclus cinclus. The sequence continues at coordinate 3,181,567 of NC_085063.1, forward strand.
TAGCCTTTTTTAGTTGCTTTTTTTTTTTTTTTTTAGAGTTGCAGTGGATATGAAATAAGAAATAAACCTGATCCTTTTTGATTTATATTAATCTCAGTTGATGCCATTTGAAGAAGAGTTTTCACTTCCTAAGCAGACCAGATAATAATTAATAGACTGGATAATTGCACCATCAGGCCTGCCGTTTTGCATGAATGGGGATGTGTTACTTTAATATTTTAAAACTTCCCAGATTGTTTCAGACATATGGGGATTTTAGAGTATTTACTGTGCCAGGCTGCTGAAGGACCAGGCTTAACTAAAGTTATTGCAATCACGCCATTGTTTTCAAAAAACCCTGACAAAATAGACATTGTAAAGAAATATTGACAGCTGAAACAGGTTCCAGGATGGGAACTGGGAAATTGCTCCATTACAGCACGTGTGTATTACAACATTAGGCAATTATTAAATTAACAGATGGCAGGGGCTGCTCAGAGCCCTGCAAACAGAGCCCAGCAGCAGGAGAAGAAGGGAAAGTCAGAGGCTAATGCAGGCAGGAGCTGAATACCCCCTCAATCACTGGCCTGTGGGAATTCCAGGGATTAAAGGGATGCCTTGGTTTCCCAGCAGCAATAAAGAGATGAATAGAAATATGTTCATTTCCCAGTTTCCCAGTTTATGGCAAATTGGTCCCCAAAAGGTGATTTCCCTGGTTCTCCCAGCAGCAGAGGAAAAATAGTGAGGAAAGAGAGGGGAAGGCAAAGTCACAAAATGGGATAACAAGGATCTCTGCCCAGGTGTGAGTCTGGGAATGCTCACCTGGGACACAGCAAAGTCCAGGTCACCCCAACACCTTTCCTGGAACTATCCCAACCACATCCTGCAGCTCCACACCAAAGCACAGCCTGCAGTGACACTTGGGATCTCTATTCCTTGTTATATGGCCCTTTCTTAAGGGATGATATTTCACTGGGGCCAAGACTGTCAAGGCTGGGGAACCACCACAGCCCGGAATCTGCCAAATCCCTGGGGGCAGGAGGGGCCTTAAAACCTCCTGGGAAAGGGTGATGGGAGAGATCTGTGAACACAATTACTGTCTCTGCTCTGAGCAGAGAGGAGGTGGAGGAGGATTTTGACCCTGGGCTGTGCCCTGTCTCCTCCAGGAGAGGGACTCCACTTCTGCCTCTGCAATTCCTCAGCAGGGTGGAATTTTCATCCTTGGTAATTCCAAGAGCAAAAGCTTTGTCTTGGGCTGCAGTACAGGGTGTGACCAAAAGTCTGTGTTCTATCACCATCTGTTAAACCAGCTGGGGCAGTGCTCTTTATCTTTTCCACAACCCATCCTTCCTCCAGGAGATATCTCCTGTTAAGGGGTCATCGAGTCCCACTGCAGGACTGATAAAATTCCATCATCCCATTGGGAGATGCTCCACACAGGGGGAGGAGCCAAACATTTCCTACCTAGATAAAATCAGAGATTTGGAACATCAGAGCAGCCTTTTTCCACTGGAGTCCAGAGGAAAACCAGACCCTTCTACATCATCACTGGACCTTTGGAGGAAAACTGCAGCTTTTCCAGGAGCACTGCTCCAACAGAACCACACCAGTCACTGCAGGAGGATGCAGGCACCATTTAATGGGACTGCTCCAACACCCTGACTGACTGACAGGGGGGGTCAGCTTGGATTCTGACTCTGGCAGTGTTTTGGGTTTGGGTTTGTTTGTTTTTGTATTACTGTATTTTTATTTTATTTTCTTAGTAAAGAACTGTTATTCCAATTCCCATGTCTTTGCCTGAAAACTCCTTAATTTCAAAATTATAAAAATTTGGAGGTGGGGGGAGGTTTGCATTTCCATTTCTTAACAAACACTTGGCTTTCAAACCAAGACAAGCTTGAGAAAGGCTCTTAGCCTGGAGGAAGGAACAGGAGCTTGGGAAGTGGCTCTGCTCAGGGAGCAGTGAATTGTTTATACAAAGCCACACAGCTGGAAAAGTGGGATTTACCATGGAGCCATCCAGGGTCTCTCCTTGGATTGCCTGTGGCCAGAGCACTTTCCTGGGCACATGGCTGATCCCCTAAATCCCCTCAAGCAGTAAGAAAATTCAGATGACACCAACTTCTTGAGCAGTTTATAACCCCAGGCCTCTATTTTCAGCATGAGAAATTTTGCATTAAGTAGAAAAGTGTGCATTGAGCCACATGAAGTATTTAAGGGCTGTATTTTTGGAAGATGGACAGTGAGTGTTGTTTCAGCTCTCCAAAGCTCAACAGTTCCTTGACAAAGTTTGGGTTTGGCTGTCACGTGGAAAAAGAAATCAATCATTCACACTATTTTAGCAATTATCCTCCTTTTTAGATTTAATTTCTCAAAATTGGAATCCTGGAGTTCAATTCAAACCCAAAATAGCTGTTACATTGTTCTGGACTTTTAAATATTTACTGATTTCAAATTCTATAAAATACAAGTAAAGGTCCTCTTCTTTTCAATTTTTTTCCCACTGCTGGCAAGGTCTGGTCTGCACACAGATCTCCCCTGGATGGCAGCAGGGATTAAACACAACCTTTGCCTGCAGGAGCCATTGGGTTTTAAGGATTAAATAGGCAATGGGTGGTTGGAGGGAATGTACCCACAGTCCAGCCTGACTCTCCCCTGACACAGCCCCATGTCATTAATATCTTACATGTATAACTAATTTTTATCTTCTGATTTAAAGATGAGCCACAGCTTGGCTTAAAACTCAGAACTTTTCCCCTGTCACAGACAGGGACTGGGGATGAATTATCTGTGAAGAACATGGAAAACAAAGATACTTTGCAGGTTTAGGAGCCCAAGTCCTGTTTCGGTGGTCCCATGGAAACTCAGGCATGTTGAGGGCCAGATTCCCAAAAGCATCTGGGGGTTTAGGGATGCAGATGGACAGGGTTGGTCAGAGGCACAGCAGGCAGAGAAAAGGGTGGTTTAAAATCCAGATATAACAGGAAGAGCTCAGATCCAGGTCAGGGACCTCATGCTGTGATCTGAGATCTGTGGGAACAATGGGCAGAAGGCTGTGAGCCGGGTGAGAGGAATCCTCAAGGGACTAAGAAAATTACTTTCATTTCAGCTGCACAATCCACAGTTCCCAAGTGTTTGCTTCTCCACCCAATGCTGAAGTAGAATCCACAGGCTGGAGATGTTTGAAAATTCCTGGTCTGGCCCGTTGGGAAGACCCAGACTCCCAACAAGAAAGGCAAAACTACCCTAATGATCCTTCTCCCCAAAGAAATAATTTATGCTTACAGAGAAAGTAGAAATTGAATTGGGCATTATGAAAAATTCTCTGTGTAGCTGCAACTACAACCCAGATAATTCATTTAGGCTAAATATACAGCTGTAATTGAAAAATCCAAATAAGGGATGCATATGCATTGATCCATATGATTTAAATCAAGCTATAAAACATCAACATTATCCAGCAAAAGCTGCTGAGGAAACAGCAGCCAAGCAGAATATGAAATTCCAGGGAGACCATTGCACTGGCTGGGAGGAGGACTTAATTGATTTTGACAAAGAAACCTATTTGCTGTTTAATTGATTCCTACTCTAAATTCCTAGCACTTTCAGACCTTGCAGAGAGAAGCAGCAGAATAGCGATTACCGAGAGCAAATTACAGCTGGCCAGGGCTAGAGTACTTCAGGTCTGGTAATTCTCTATTTACCAAATTACTGCTGTGGATTTTCAGAGAAACACTAAAATGAGCTCATAGAAGCACACAAATCACCCCGAGTTACAGGAGGGTTGAAAGAGCTGCCCAGGCCCCAGAAAGACCTGGGGGGAAACAGTAACATGCTCAGTTTATCCCAAAAGTGTCCCTGCCCTTCTGCACCTCTTTAGGGTAGCAAGAGCTGTGTTTGCTGGGAAGGATGGATTCACAAATTGTGCCAGTGCTGTAAAATCCTCTTGGAATCCCTTCTCAGCTTTGAGACGTGTGTGCCACACTTCAGGAGTTTCCACCACTTGACTAAACTCCAGGGTGTTTTTCCTGCTCCTGGAGAGAAGCTGCTCAGCAGCCCCAGGAGTGGCAGCACATCTGGGCACAGCTGTGTCAGGCTGGAGCCCACGGGGCTGCTGCCCCTCTCACATCTCCAGTGCTTCCCCAGAGACCTCATGGGCATCACTGAGCCTTTGCCTTCACATCAGGGATGGGGGGAGAATAATTTTCTTCCCATCTTAAAACAGAGAAGCAACCTCTGCAAGTCAGGCACTGCCTCAGGTCACTTCAGAGTGATGGTGTGAGGGTGCTCAGCAAAGTCATGGAAATGGGAAAAGGATCTCAGAAATGGCTCAGGATCTCAAAAATGGGAAAAGAGGCAGAAATGGGAAAAGCATCTCAATTTTGCTCTCCACAGTGACCTGAAAGGAGATTGTGGCACAATGGGGGTCACCCTCTCCACCCAAGCAGCTGCAGTAAGACATGGGAGAACAGCCTCAGGTTCTGCCAGGAGAGGTTTTGTCTGCAGATCTGGAAAAATTTCTTCATTGAAAGCCTTGGAACAGGCTCCTTGGGGCAGTGGTGGAGTCACCATCCATGGAAGGTTCAAAAAGAAATAAAAGAGCAGATTTCACAATCTGGTTTAGGAGGCGGGATGGTGTTTGGTCAAAGGTTAGACTTGATGGTCTCAAAGGTCTTTTCCACCCTTACAGATGCTTTGATTTCCAGGATCACAAGGAATGCACAGCTGGACATTAATTGTGCAGAGCTGCCAAGCACAGCTCCACAGGCCCTTTCCTGTGCTGGAGCTGTGCTAATTCCAGCTGTGACCAACAAGGATGCCCAGTTCCTCCTCCTGCTGCCAGCCCTGGAAGCACAATCCAGCACTCCCAAGGCATCACATGCCTGTTTCCCCAGTGCCTCCCTAACAGTGAGCAATGGACTGAGAGCAGAGATTTCTCCATTTGAGAAATCCTTTCCCATTTCAGAAGCCCTCCCAGCTCACCCATTTGCCACACGGTGCCAGGCAGAGCTGGGGCTGGCACACTCCTCTGCCACAGGGAAGCAAAAGTCCATGGAAAGCCAGGACAGAAATGTGACAATTACAGCCTGGACAGAGAGAATAAATCTCTGGTTTTGTTCCAAAATAATTAAAGAAAGGATGTTTGGAAGTGTTAAGAGGCAGGCTGGACCTATAGAAAATATTATTATTACCTGGCAGGAGGGTGCAAGCAGTGGGGGGTCAGGCTCTTCTCCCAGGGAACAAGGGACAGGACAAGAGGACACAGCCTAAAATTGCATCAGGGGAGGTTCAGATTAGATATTGGGAAAAATGCCCTCGCTGAAAGGGTTGTAAGCATGGGAACAGGTTGTGCAGGGAAGCAGTGGAGTCTCTATCTCCAGAACATTTTAAAAACATGGGGATGTGACACTTGAGGACATGGGTGAGTGGTGAATGTGGCTGATGTTTGGACTTGATGATCTCAAAGGTCTTTTCCAAACTTAACAAGTCTATGATTTTGTGATTATTATCATCAATATTTTAGGACAGATCTCATTCTTACAGGACTTAGACACTTCTTCCACCTCTCCTGCTGAAAGCAACAGAGCACAATCACCTCAAACTTCTGTCCAAAGCTGGCATTTGTCCACAAGCCACTAAAGTGTTCTGTAACCTCCAGAAAATGCTGAAACCTCCTACAACTCCACCAGTTTGGGAATGTAGATGACAAATAACAACTCTGCAGGTTGACCTTTTGAAAGTTCTCCGCTCATTAAAAGCAGAAGACCTGGAAATCACTCATCCTCAGCAAAGCCATAGCCTGAGGGACTGCGTTAGTGACTGAATTCCTCAGTGCATCCTTTCAGAAAGATCTGACAGACCTGAAGGCCCCCTGGAATTCCCCCCCCCACACACAGATGTCCCACTGCTGTGGGCACCTAACTAGAAATGGAGCCTCTGATCTGATTCAGGAGAGAAACAGCCTGAAAATCTCCTTCATACTTCCAACAGAGCAACTTCCCAAACCAGTCTCCAGTCAAAGGAGAAAGAGCAAAGAGAAGCAGGGCTTTGCTGTTAAGATTCACCCAGCTGCGCTTCCAGCTGAATTCTTCACAAATTCCAGAGAATGCAGGATGGAAACTATGGTTTGGATGGGGAGGGACTTCAAGTTCAGCTCATGCACCCCTGCCGTGGGCAGGGACACCTCCCACTATCCCAGGGTGCTCCCAGCCCCATCCAACCTGGCCTTGGACACTGCCAGGGATGGAAGATGCTGTAGCAGATTCCCAAGGAAAGGAACTTTGAGAGATGAAGCTCAATGAGGAGGGATAACCCCAGGAAAGGCTGAACCCCTCCACCTCCCTGCAGTGCTGAGGCAGGGCACGAATTACAGGGGTCCTGGAACCCCCATTCCCAGGAGGAGCCCCCCAGGAGGTCTTGGCAGGTCCTTCTGTCCAAGAACAGGCTCCTCTCACCCAAGGGCACCCCAGGCAGGAGGGTCCTCAAGTCAGTAAATGCCAGTGGCATCCCTGCCTGGTGCCTTTTCCTGCAGCTCTGAGGAGCTCTCTTATCCCAGCTGCTCCCAGGCATTATCTGCCAGCAAGATCGTGGAGCTGAGCCCTCCTTAGGGCGAGGGAGCAAATGAGATTTCCCAGATTTCCCAAAGCAGCTCCTGGGATCTCTGAGGAGCTGCAGCCCCTGCAAAGCCAGCAGTGGTTACCAAAACCAGGGCTCTCCTCCCTTCCTCTCCCAAACAGCCAAGGAGAGGGAGATCAAAAAGAAAAAAAACAAAAGCACATTTGTGGCTTCTCCCCAAACTACAGTGGGGTCGAGGGAGGTGAGGCCAGAAGTTTCTGAGAATTTCTGAGTTTCTGGGTGTGTCTCTGAGAACACAGCCAGCCAGGCTGCCCTAGGAGCCAGGGAGTTTTTCTCTGGATCTTCCCCCCATGTTAAATCCACAGGCCAGAACAAAAGAAATCAGCATTTCTCAGCCTCTCCTCATCAGGAAATTATGTTAATCACACCAGGAAACTTGTATTGCTGAGGACTTCTACTCAGATGCTGCGAAAAACAAGAAATAAAGAGATATTTATATTAAGCTTATATTAAAATTGCACATTTTATATAAGGGATGTAATTGTGATATGAAAGTAGCAAACAGATCTGAGAAAAATCAAGAAAAATTAAGAAAATCAAGAAAAATTAAAATCAAATGTGGTCAGATATCTTTTCAGTAGTGATTTATTTGCCTAATTAAAAATAATAAATAAATCAATTTAAATTAAATATATTTATTTTATAGAGACATTTAATTATGTATCATTTATGTTATTTATTAAAAAAACAGGTGTATTCTGTTTCTCCAGGTGAAGGAAGAAATGTGCAGGAAGGTTATGAGTAAATCCAGTTTGTCCTGATGAATCTCCCACCACCCCTCAGAGCACTCCTGACCCTTCCCACCCCACAGCCCCTCCATCAATTCTCCTTGAAGGGAGCTTCACACCCTCCCAGGGAACAATTCCTTCCCAATATCCCACCTATACCTCCACTCTGTCAGTTCAAAGCCATTCCCCTCGTCCTGTCACAGTGCTCAGGACCCCCTCAGGTCGGGTCCTTCCCTGCTTTAATCACTTCTCCAGTGCCCAAACCATCAGTGAAGCACAAAACCCTCTGTGCTCTCTGCACCTGGGGCTCACCTGCGCTCCTTGGGGCCACGGTTCAGCCTCCCCAGGAGGATGAGGGACCCCAAAACAGCCACAACACCACACAAACAGTGTCATGCTCTGATCTGCTGGGGATCAGTGGGAGAGGACACAAGACACAGCCAACAGGAGACATCACAAGCAAAAACACTTCAAACCCCTAAAATGGTTATTCCTATTCTACAAAGTGGCACAGGTGCTCTAAATCCATCTCTTACAAGGTAAACGCTGCATTTGGGGCGTAATTTGTTTAGCAAACCTTGTATTTCCAGCTGTAATTACCCCATTGAGGCAGCTAAATGAAGATGGCATTTCAAGTGACCTTCAGCCTCCAGCTGCAGTCACCATCCCACGGGAGAGGTGGAGCAGGGAGGGGAGGCAGAGCAGGGTTCCCCAGGTGAGAGGTGCCTGGAAATGCCAGCCAGGTGTTCCTCCAAAATCAGCCAGCTTGAGGCACAGTGGGGTTTTAGGGAGGACAGCAGAGATAAACCCAAAATGTTGGATTTCTCTGCCAGGAAAAAGGCCACTGTAGCTGAGGTATTCCCTCAGCCCGGAGAACTCAGGATGTGTTTCCTCACAGAAAGATCCTGCAAAGCCAAACTGTGTGATGTCACCACCCTTCAGGATGGTCCATGCAAGGTAAATATTTTGGGGCTCCTCTTGCAGAGGAATAGGATTTTCTCCAACATTCCCTTGCCAAAAGGCAGAGATGGTGTTGTGCCAATGAGTCAACTTCATGAGATACGCACACAGTGCCTTTCAAATAACTGTAAAAAAAGGGATTTCCAGTTCTCGTCCATCTCGTTTCTCTCCTGCTCTCCAGTCTTGGGCACCTTGCCCCAGTCCTGCCCCAGGTGAGCCCATCCCAGTCCACAATTCCCTGCTCCAATCCTCCAGATACTCAGTTTACCCCTCCTCCCCCAGACTCACTGAATTCTCACTTTTAATCCCAATCCATTTTGGAGGATTTTCCACTGGTTTTCTGTCCAGCCTCTCACCTGCTCTCGGGCTGTCCCCGGTGTCTCCTCCTTCAGGTCTCTCAGCTTCCCCACTCCACTCTCCCCAGCCTTCCCAGCTGCTTCTTTCCCAGATAATCTCCTCTAACAGCCCCCATGGCACCCTGCCCTCCAGGGCACCTGGGGACAGCCAGGCAGGAATCTATGCCTCCTCCACCAAGCTCCTGTCACTTTATGAAGCAAGCTGAACAAAAACATTAATTAAAAAGTGAAATCCATACAGACAAGGGCACAAACCCAGCCATGTGAGCAGCCAGTGGGTAATCACCCCCTGGATCACCACCCCTCCAACTCCACTGCTGGATCTAAGTAAGTGCAGTAATCAGAGGGAGTCCAGGAAGTCAATGCTGCAAATGAACTGCTCCTGCAAATGGATTTTCCTTCCCCCAGGAGCAGCTGGGGCTGTTTCTGCAGCGCAGGGCAGCCTCGCATGGATCAGGGCAGCAGCCTGTCAGTGCTGGAGGTGTCAGGGGCTTTAACAAACCCTGCAAAGATCCTCTGGAGTTGTCACAAGTTCACACTCGGCTTGTAAGGCAGCCTGAAGCAGATTTATTGACCCCCACATCATCCACAGGGCACAGAGAGAAGGAAAGCAAAGGAATGCTCGAAGTCCAGCTCACAGTCCCACCAGGACTTGCCACAAGCATCTGGATGGGGAAGAGCTGAATGCTGCCAGCAGCAAAGATTCTGGCTGGAAAAGAATTGGAATGCTTCAACAGGGAGCACAGGGCACTGCAAAGTGATGGCCCTGCAAGCACCTGAGCCCTCTTACACAAACCTGTGTTCTCACCCTGATCTCACCTGGCCACTGCAGGCTGGCACAATCCAGCTCAGAGCAGGGAAATCCCTCCAGGGTTCTCTCCCATGCCCTGGTATGTAGAGATTGCTATGGGTGTAGGTCTTAAAGAGGCAAGAGCAGTTGTTTGCTGTAAAGTTGTTTATTTGTAGAAGCACAGAAGTCTCAAACACAGAGTCCAGGGCTATAAAATCTATGTTAAAGCTTTCTGGCATAAAATCCCAAATAGAAGGCATAAAGTCCTGGGCAGAGGCAGATGCGCCCTGGTGTTTCTTCTTCTGTTCTTCCTCTTCTTTTTTTTCTTGGGGGGGTAGTGATGATAATGATAGTGGAGGAAGAGAAGAGAGAGCTCTCACTCACTTATACATGGATTTTTATTTACTAATTACCCAATGAGCTAAGAACACAAACCTGAAGCATTTCTTTCAAAGCTACTAGAATTCTAGTTCTATAGTATGAGAGTGGTGCTAATTCTTATGCATATAACATATCTATTTATGCAAATAAGCCACCTGAAGAATGTAAGCAATATTCTTACTATGTTTTTAAGCTCTCATTGAAGCTTTTTTTTTTTTTTTTTTACACTAGATTCTAAGGCTTTTGCTCTTTCTTAAGGTACTGAAACATATTCTTACTTTCTTAAGGTACTGAAACATATTCTTACTTTCTTAAGGTACTGAAACATATTCTTACTTTCTTAAGGTACTGAAACATATTCTTACTTAAACTTATTTACTTAAAACCAAAGCTTACACCTCTATTTCATGTCTGTGTGGCTTAATATGTTTTAATTTCTCTAAAAGTTTTAATTTATACCCTGTATTCTGATCTGTCTGTGAGGGACTCAGGCTTCTGTTGTTTACACTCCAATGCTGGAACACTCTGCTTCCTCTAATACAAGAGAAGATGCAGTAGGAGAGGGAGGGGACAAGGAAAGGGACACAGGAAAGCACAGGGCCAAGTGAAAACCAGCATAACAGAGTTCCTGCCTGCCCACATCTGCCACCAGAGCAGGACCCACAATCTGATTTTGCTCCCACACTGACCAGCCACAGCAATTCAACCCATCCCATTCCAAATTAATTCCTGTGAGCTCTGAACAGCTTGAATTTTTCCAACCACAAGAACTCAAAGTGACACAGAAGTTGGAACCAGACAGCCTGTGGCTGTGCAGGGACCTCAGCTCCCCAAGCAGCCCTTCAGGGAGGCCTCAAACATTTTATACACTCAGTGTATTTTGCAGCAAGTCATAACACAGCTCTGGAGAAGGGATGACAATATCTGAGTGTGACAGGAAACATGGAAGGGAAAAGGGGAAATTAAGCTCCTTGCAAGCAACTACAGAGCTTTTGCTTTCCAGCACTTGCTGAGAGCCTCACTTTCCCAATCTATTGCCTTAACAAAGTTGCTTAGGAAACTCTCCTTAAAACCATTCCCTCTGCCAGGGAGGAAAACATGGAAATAGGCTGGTTAATGCCAACTAATTTCACTCCTACAAAGTGTCAGCCTGCTGGAGTGATGCCCAAGGAGGCCTTTACCCAACAGCAGCACATTCAGTCCTGACCTACAGGTCAGGTACTGGAGCAGAGAACAGCAGGGATGGAAGGAAGAACAGCAGCAGTACATGAAAATGAAATAATTAAAACTGTAAGAAAACTGGCAGAGGGATGTGGTGGCATCCACCAAAAAGTGGAACAAGAAGCAAGTGCCCCTGTGAGTGCATTTAAAGTTTAAATTAGCCCAGAAGTGAGCTGGCACAGGGGCACAGCAGCAGCAGGGGAGGGTGAGACACAGCCACCAGGGCAATAATTACAGAATCAGGGAACATTGCATCATTCCCAGCTGAGAGCCAGAGGAGGTGCCTCAAGGCACATCTCTGCCAAGGTGTTTGCTTAGGGTTGTCACATTACCAACACATTTCTCATTTCTATCCAAAACTACTCAAAATAAGCATGAATAATCAGACAAGCTTGGAGACAATGAAGAACAGCCTGGATACCTTCCCAGAGCTCAGAGGAGCTTCAACCTTAAACACTGCAGGAAGCTAGTCCATTCATCATTCCCAGCTTCTTCCCACCTTTATCCCCTGCTGTTCCTGCAGCATGGATGAGAGCAGATCAAACAAACAAACAAAAAAAAAAATCAAAATATTCCCATGTGCAGCAGCTCAGAGTTTTCTCTTCTAGTTTGGTGTAAAAAGTCTCCATGGCTCCCTGAATCTTTGGATGTTAAACAGTAAAACAGGGAGATGCTTCCTCTCTTCAAGCAGAACTTTAGGAGCTGCCACAGCAAGGTCATTTCAGCCTGTGGTAGCTCTTCTGCTCCAGTCTCTGTAGGCTTTTTTAGCTTTACAGGTGGGCTGTTCATCACCAGCTCCAGCACAGGGAGATGCCAGCCACACAGAGCACTGGAGTTCCCAGAGGGTCCCAGCTGTGGGCTCAGGGCACAGGCAGCCAGGAATGTTCTCAGTAAATGGATTTAATGGCCATGCAAGAACACATCCCACTGATCCACAGGCAGGAGCAGCAGGATTTGCTGGGTAAGCACTATATTAGCATAGTTCAGATGTGCTGCACTGACAAATCAATACCAAGTGCAGGAATACCCAGCTATTCCTTAAAATCCACTTTTATAATCAGGCAAGTTTAAATTCCAGGTGTTCCTAGGTGGTAAGATACAACTTTGCTATTAAGAAGAGAACACAGTTTATTTCCTACCAAGCAGAAGGTCTGATTCCAATATCCCAAATTCCCACTCCCCAAGCTCAGCAGGAGTCACAGGGGACACAATTGCTGAGCTTTTTTCCAGGGAGAAGTCCCTCTGTGAGCACACAGTGCAGGGATGACCCCTGCAGCTTCTCTCTCTCATCTCAGCAACACCTTGGCCTGGCAACTTAAACTGCCTGATTATTTTGCCTTCAGCACAAGCCGGTTGCTACAGGAGGAACATCCTTGTCTGGTACATGCTGAGTTCAGGGAATCAGGACCCAAACCTTTCCTCCATGAGGGGATTGTGTTGCATGAAGGAATAATTGCTGCCCAAACCCAGAGCCCACACACTGCTGCCTCAGCACAAAGCCTTAACACACAGGGGTGGGAGGATGAGGAGTGCTGGTGGAAAACTGGTCACTTTTATGTGAGAGAGGAGAAAGTTCCACCTCTTCAAGCCCACATTCACCATCCGCAAAAAAAGCTCCAATCCCTGTTTATGATCCTCATGAAACAACTTCAATTATCTTTAAAAAAAAAAATGCAGGTCTGGAGGAAGCAATACTCACATGAGAGGAGATTCCACTTCTGGTCCTGAAGACAGAGGGATGAAGAGCCACAAACAGAACTCTTCCACTCAAAGTCCCACAGGCACCTGGTCCATCAGCCCAGCCCACAGCATTTCCTGGCCAGGCTGATGGCACTGAGCTCCCCAGCCTCTTCCAAAGGGAGCTGAGTATGGCACGGGAAGAGCTCTGAGCTGCCCAGAAGCCCTGGTCAGGAGAGGGCAGCGCTGGCAGTGAGTGCCTGTCACCCACAGCCTGGTGCCTCCCCATCAGTGAGGCCACAGCTCCCCTGGGCAGGTGCTCCCACTCCTTCCAGCCCACAAAAAAAAAAAAAAAAACAAAACAAAACAAACAAACAAACAAAAACTGCTCTAAGCAGCAGCACAAAGACAGGAGGAGAATTCAGCCTTGGAGGAGCAATGCCAAGGGGTGCCAGGGCTCTGACAGCTCCCCAGGGCACAGGACACTGCCAGCAGGGCATATATTTGCCTCCAGGCTTGGGAGAGAGAAGTAATTACAACTTCCCAGGACTTAGGAGCTGGGATGCTTCCTGTGCCACTGGCTGCTCTTCCTGCATCCCTGAGTGCACAGTGGACACCCATCAAGGAAGAGCCCAGTTCACACCCACTGAGCAATACTCCCAAGACTCTGTCCAAGAGACCAGAGCCAGGGTTTTTGTATGCAGCAGTTTTATTTGAAGCCATTATGCCCCAGTACAAGCAGCTTTTAGGAAGACAATTCTTTTACACTTTACACTTACTAAGGGTTTAATGCCAAGAGCAATTGTTGTTTTACCCTTTACTTGGGGGTGCTGGAGGTTTCCAGGTGCTCAGCTCCTGCTGCCTCTGCCTCCTCCTGGGAGGATTGATCCCCCCTGGGGGAGAAGGGTCCCACCAGCCAGGACACAGGAGTGATGTTCTTCAGGTAATCCAGCAGCTCCTCCATGTACTCCCGGATCACAGCCAGCTCCCTCTGGCTCTGGGTCAACACACTGCTGGACAAATCCGGGAAGGAGTTTGCTGCTGAGAAAGCAGCATGCAGCTCCCTGATGGCACTGAGAGGCTGTTTGAGCCTGTCCTGCAGGCTGCAGGGCAGGCCCTGCATGGCAGCCACGACCCCAGAGCAGCTGAGGTGCAGCTGCTGGGTGATCCTGCGTGCCATGGGCAGGGTCGGACACTCCATCTCCTGGGAAGAGGCAGGAAGGACATGATCAGCAATGAGTGACTTAAAAGTCAAGGGGATGCCCAAAGCCCTCTGCCTCCCCCCCAGGAAGGTACCTCTGGCTGTGCAGGGCTTTCATCCACACTCTCCTTGAGATGCTTCCTGCTCCAGTCCAGCCACATCTGCTGTAGTTTCTCCTGCCCCTCCTGAAGCTTTTGATTAAATCCTTGCTTAAATGCCTCAGTCTGTGGCAAGGGAAGATCAGAGTGCCAGGATAGACAGATCAGCCAAGGAATTGCAAAGCTCCTCAGCACAGCAATGAAGCTGAGACAAGACCAGGGCTTTGCTCCCCTCCTTCCAGGGCTGGGCTCTACCTACCAGCTTGAGGATGCAGTGGAGCTGTGCCAGGGCCCCTTGCATGCCCTGCCAGATCTTCTTGATCCTGGCTGTGGAGTGCGGACAGGTAAAGAGACAAAGTTCCTCAGAGAGAGCTCAGGTGCACAAAGTACCTCCTGTGCTCCAGGGGCATCACATCTATGCCCTCCTCACACACTGCCAGTTGGGCTGGGGACAGGCAGTGCCCAAGTCACAAATGTCACAGCAACGAGCTCAGGAGACCCCAGACTAGCAGCCAGGTGCCCTTCAGTGTGGCCCTGGCACAGGGTGCCCACAGCAGCTGTGGCTGGATCCCTGGAAGTGTCCAAGGCCAGGGTGGACACTGGGGCTTGGAGCAGCCTGGGATGGTGGAAGGTGTCCCTGCCCATGGTGAGAAGCTCAAAATGAGCTTTAAGGTGCCTTGCAACCCAAACCATTCTGGGATTCTCTTCTTCCCATCAGCCCAATTCCAGATTAGTGGGGTGAGGAATGGGGCTGCCCATCCCCAGTCCAATAAATCCAATCCCCATTTCCATAGCCATAGCCACTCTTTCCTTACCTAGCTTCTCATTTCCAACAGGGAGAGAGTCACCTTCTGCTTTCCCCAGCACAGTCTCTGCTCCACAGACACCAGTCTGTCCCACCCCAGGCTCCAGAACCAGCCCAGCAGCTCCGGTCACTGCAGGTCTGGCAGCCCCCTCACTGCTCTGCAGAGTCTCCTTTGTGATATCCTGCACCTCCTGCACCTTGCTGCTCACAGCCTCCTTCACCTCAGCCACTCTGGATGACACCAGCTCCTTTGTGTCAAAGAGAATCTGGGGAACAGGAGAAATGACAGACTATGGAGTGAGTTGTGTCTCACACTGAAATTCTGAGCTGTACCATGAGGACAGACAGCACAGTGTCAGTGAAGTGTTTACTCTGGTAGGAGCTGGCATCACACAGGTGTGAGCCTACATCACTCCTTAGTTTAGAAATCTCACCAAGGATTTCTGAATCCCAAAGAGTCAAAAAACCAAACCCCTCTGTCTGCCAGGGACAGCACAGCCTTTAATTCTTACCTGTCCCACTGGCTTCGGAAGGGCTGGCAGCTTCTCCCCCACTTTATCCAAACCCTTGGAAGCATACTCACTCACTGCAGCAACTGAAGAGAGCCAAAAAAAGTGTCAAAATATGGTTTTCTGAAATTTTACCTCAAGTTCCACCTTGGAAAAAATCGATTTTAGGAAAGTCAGCATTAGAGTCAGTCCCTGACTCTCCATCACACTGCTGGGATTAAGGTCCAGCTTTATCCTTATTTATAAGCCAGGAGTCATCCTCTCACTATGGCAATGGAGAGGTGCATTTCCTCACCCCAGGACTCCTCCCAGGCGTGGAAGGAGCCAGAGTCCCTCCCAGGCAGGGCCTGCCCTTCCCCAGGGATTTACCATGGGGCTCCAGGGTGGCCAGCACTGGCTGCACACAGCTGGCCGTGGCCTCGGTCACACTCTGCACTCCCTTCTCTGCAGCATCACACACGGACCTCAGGCAGGGGTGCCTCTCCTTGGTGGAGGCATAAGCTGCACAAACCACATCACAGGCAGAGCTCACCAGGCTCAGACTGGCCACCTCCTTCCCTGCAGCCTGGAAAAGCAAGGGAAAGTGCAGCCATGCAGCTTCAAACATGGCCCTGAGCAGTTCTGCCCTGAAATTCCCTGTTTGGGAGGAATTGGCACCAAATCACCTGGCCTACCTGAGGGAGAAACTCTTGCCTTGCTTACACACGTAACTAAATCCATAACTCAGGTGTGACACAAGCTGGGGAGCTTTGGCATTAATGATGGCCCGGCCCAGGAAAATTTTCCTCTAGCACAAAGAGCAACCAAGTTTGGGGGCAACCTCAATTCTTTTGCCACATATCCAGCTTCAGTTTACCTGGAATGGTTATTTGACAAGCCAATATCCCAAGAAAAGCTCCACCAGCCAGGACCGAGTTGGTTTTAAGCTGACAGACTTCACCCTTGCCTGCAAGGATGCTGCTGGTCACAGGAGCAGAGCAAGAGCAGCAGGTCTCAGGGAGGCTGAAACATTGGAGTCTTGCCATGGGAGCACTGCTTACCAGGAGCCAGGATCTAGAGAAAAGTCTTTCCTAGCCAAGACCATGTAATTTTTGCTGAGCCTAAGAGGGTAAAGGCACTTTAGGTCCACACCTTTGTGTTGTCACCCAGAAGCTGCGAGGCACAGCCTGAGCAGAGGGAAGTCCCATTTTGGGGGGCTCAGCTCCCCTCAGCCACAGCAGGGCCACCTGCTCACCCTGTGCCCAGGAGCTGCCACTCCTCACATCCCACTGACCTCCTGCTCCTCCTCTGGGGAGCTCTGGACAACCTCCTCCTTGTCAGGCACAGCAGAGGCCATGGCAGCTGGAATGCAAGGAACACCAAGGCTTTAGGGAAAGATCCCCCTCGCAAGGGGACGCTTCCCTCTAGGGTCATAGAAGGGAGAAGTTCCTCTACTGCCTGTTCAGGGGAAACCCCAAAAAAGCTTCATAGGAGGGGTCTGTGCCTTGCAAATCTACCTGGTTTCAAGTGTAAATTCCAGTGGTTTGTGATAATCAAAGGAGAAAGAAGAACACTCTTTCCCTAGAGACCAAAAGTTATTAATATATCTAGGAGAGGCACAAGGTGCTTCCTTCCTCTGATGCCTTCGGGTTTTAGCTTTTCTGTTTTCCATATATTTGTAATCCTGCAATTCTTTAGTGTAGAACTCTCAACTCCATATCCAGTGTCAGCTGCTGCCTTCCCATTTTGGGCAGACACAACAATTCCTCTCTAGGCTGGGAATCAAGGACACCTCACTGCCTCAGGCCCTGAGAGATGGAAACAAAAGTGAGTTGGAAGGAACAAACTTGGAGTAAATGACTTCATTACCTGAAGCTGTAATTGGAAGATTAACCCCCAATATGCCAATGGACCAAACTTATAAAAGTGTGAAAACCTGTGACCCATTGTCCATTTCTGGGAGCAGCCCCTGTAGGGGCTTTGTCTGCCTAAAGTGTATTTGAATGCCCTTCAATAAATAGAACTGCTTTTTATTCTCTTAATTTTGTCTAGCCTCTACTCTTAGGTAGCCCTGAAAAAAAAAGTCATCACCTCCCCACCAAGACTCCGAGAAATTCTTGACTAAAGGAAACCATAACAGCAGCACTGGGAGAAAACAGAGCTCAAGGCTTTGCCCTGCTGCTATCACACCCCAATAATCCTCCTGGAAATTCCAGAACAGTACCTTTGTTACCTGGTGGAGCTGAACAAACCTCCAGCAAAGCAGAACCAGGCACTCACCATGCTCCAGTACCCCCTCCTGCCTTTTTATAGTGGCTGGGATGGGGCAAGGCAGGACCCTCAGGGACTGACAGCTCTGGGAAGCAGCAGGAAAGAACCAGGCCTTGTCCTGACCAATTAGAGGGGAACAGGGCTGACATGGGGCCCGTTAATTACTCTAATTACATTAATTACTCTGGAGTGAGGCAGACATGCCTTGCCTTGTGTAAAGCAGCTTTCATCAGCAATGACTTTGGCACGGTGTGAAAACAGTTTCCTATTCCTTTATGAATGATATTTAATGATTTAATCATGTTCCTAGATTAGGGATGAGCAATACTATTTTGGGTTATTAATTTCTAAAACTTAATTTCTAAGTTTGTCTGAGGTGCCACAATCCTTTGCCAAGCATGTTCAGTGCTCTCTGACCAGTTATCTGCAGTTCTCCTTTCGGATTCTGAATCTCCCTGGATTCTGAACATTGCAAGTAATTGAGTTTATTTATTTATTTATTAAAATGTTTTTTCTGATGGCAGATGAACTAAGTACCAAAGTTCATCGTTTTTACACTAAATAGATGGCATTATCTTGTGCTTTCTCAGGCACATCTAATGGTAAACTCAGTGTTAGAAAAAGGAAAAAAACCGCTTTGGAATGGCCCTGGCTGCAAAGATCACAGTCTCATGCAGTTTTCTGCATGATGAGCCTGGCTGATTGTGAGGCTGCCAAACAAACCATGGTTTTAATGGCCATGGATCTGCTGCAAGCTCGCTGCTGGAGGCTCACCCAGGAAATCAGGGGGCTCTGACACACTGTTATCAATAACAGAGGCCATGCGAGTAATCAGTGAATTGTCTCTGTGTGTACCCCGGGGTCTGTGCTGCAAGAGAGGAAAAAAACCTCTCCAAGCACCCCCTGTGCTTCAGACAAGCCCTGGAGCAGTGCTGAAGTCCTGCAGGAGGATCCATCAGCCCAGAAGGGCTGGAGGGAGGAGCAGTGGCTGTGCTTTGCCTCGAGGTTTGTCTTTCTGGTTTGGGCTGTGACAGCAGCAGCCCTGGAATGTGTCACCCTCCTGCACAGAGCTGCCACAGCTCAGACCCACTGCTCCTGTAAGGCTTTGGGTGACCATGCTCGTAGTGGTTGTCACCTCACACAGGGACAAAAAGTGACCTGAGATGTCCAGGCAGTCCCCTCTGCCTGAAGCAGTAACAGCCTTGAATTTCACCAGGGGAGGTTTAAGTTGGATATTGGGAAAAATTTCCTCACCCAAAGGGTAGTCAGGCATTAGAACAGCTGCCCAGGGCACTGGTGGTGTCAGCATCCCTGGAAGTGCTGAAAAAACCTGTGGGTGTGGGGCTTGAGGACATGGTTTAGTGGCAGAGATGGCAGTGCTGGGGGAATGGTTGGACTTGATGATTTTAAGTGACTTTTCCAACCTTAATAATTCCATGATCCCATGATTCTGATTCCATTTTCTGAGGATGTACACATGGGAAATTAGATTTTGAACCTGTTGAAATGGGAGCTACCATATTCCAGGGGATGAGCTTCATCTGGCTCATCAGCACAGCACAGGACAAGGCCCCAAGGCTGCCAGAACTCCAGGAGCATTTGGCCAACACTCTCAGGCATGCACAGGGTGGGGTTGTTGGGGTATCCGTGCAGGAGCTGGACATCATGATTCCTGTGGGTCCCTTCCAGCTAAGGATACTCCATGATCCTATGAAATAAAAAGGCCAAAATAGGCATTGGCTACACCTTTTCTCCATAATCCACACAATTTCAGCCAAGTTCTCATTGTTACAGGTTGGTTCTCACCTGGGTCTCAGCAGCTACAACCTCCTCAGGGGATGCCTTTGTGTGTGTGTGCGGTTGGGGTGTCTCTCTCCACTGCTGGGACTACCTGTTTTGGAGTAAGGACACCAGCCAGGGTGGGGCAGGGAGGGAGAGGTGCTGGGGAGGGCACAAGCTGTGTGTAAATCCTGCACAGAATTGATGGGAGGTGATTCCAGCAGCTCGGTCAGCCCAGAGGTGCCAGTTGAGTCTGTGCTGTAAATTAATCACCCTTCCCGTGCTGATGGCTGCACTGGTGTGTGCAGCCCACAGAGCTCCTGTGGAAGAGCAGGAGCACAGCCTGTGGATGCTGCATCCATGGCAACAGCTCCTTCCATCCACCCTCAGCCAGCTGCCAGCAATTAGAAGTGACCGTCCCAGTGCTGGCGATGGGAATGGGAGGGCTGGAGCACTGGGCTGGGCTTGAGGACTGTGAGACTGAGTCTGCAGCTCTGCCAGCTGCCTGTGGGGTACTTGGTCTGAGACTGTTGGGTTTTGTGTCTCAGCTTTAAAATGGTGTCCATGATTTTGACCTTTTTCCACAACGGGCTTTGGGATCAGCTGGTGCAAAGTGCCAGGTGAGAGCCTGGGTTACTGATGATAAACTCCACACTGACCACCAGGAAAGCTGGTCCTGCTCAATTAACAGCTTCCTCAGCCAGGGAAATAAGAGTTTCCCAGAGCAGATCTGGCTAGCACGAATTGCCAAATCCTTGGATTTGCTCCCCTCCAGGAGGAGGAAGCACAGCCAGTCTGATGTGGCAGAGTTCTTGTGCAGGAGCACCACTCAAGGTGAGAGAAGAGCTGCTAGGAGGTCAGGCTGTGCTCTCCAGCTCATCCAGCTCCTTCTCCAGATACCTGGAGGAGACACTTCCAGCAAGGGCATGGAACCTTCTGGAGTGGTTCGAGAGCAGGCACCAAGGTGATCAGATGGATGGAGCAGCTCTGCTGTGAGGAAAGGCTGGGAGAGTTGGGCTTGTTCAGCCTGGAAAAGAGAAGCCTCTGGGATGATCTAATTCCAGCCTTCCAGTGCCTGAAGGAGCCAACAGGAAAGCTGGAAAGAAGCTATTGACAAGGACAAGGGAAAATTGTTTCAAACTGAAATGGAGAAGGTTTGGATTGGATATTGGCAAGAAATTCTTCCCTCTGAGGGTGCTGAGGCCCTGGCACAGGGTGCCCAGAGCAGCTGTGGCTGCCCCTGGATCCCTGGCAGTGTCCAAGGCCAGGTTGGACAGAGCTTGGAGCAACCTGGGACAGGGGAAGGTGTCCCTGCCCAGAGCAGGGATGGGACTGGATGGGCTTTAAGAGCCCTTCCCACCCATTATCTGATGAAATAGGTGCTTGTCCCCCAGAAGGTGCCTTCCAGCAGCACCCCTTGTGCCTGGAGCAGTACTTCCCAGCAGGCTGGACCACTGGGCAAGTTCTGGCTGCAGCAGGCAGAGTGGGATACCCATAGGAAACCATCCACACCCTTCCAAGAGCATCCTTAGAGACTGACACCAGGCTCAGTGCTTGGATTTGGAGTCACAAAGCAGAAGAGGAGCTCTGGCTGCCCCTCTGCCCCACAACACACTTGCTTAGAGTGTCCTGGCCTCTTTCAGTCATCTCCATAGCATGCCAGCAGCAGGTGGCATATATTTGAAGAGGGTGACCAGCAAACTGTCATAAACACCCCTCAGAAATATTATTTGAAGTTCTTTCCATAAAAAGAAACTGGAGTTTGATATATGTGCAGAGCACAAAGAATGGGCTCCAGCAGCACATTTTGAAAATCACTGCTTTAGGCAATCTCCTTAGCAGCTTGTTAGATGTTTTATAAGTGTCCTTCCCAGCTCCAAAAGAAATAATACCACTAATGATTGTGTCAGATACAAAATAATTTCACAGCCTTTTTTGTCTGCAAGCTTTCCAATTTCAATAAATCACATGCCCTTCTGTGCAGCTGAAGGAACCCAAATCCCAAGGAACAGGCAGCCTGGCTGGGAAAGAAAATAAAAATAGGAAGGGCACCAGGGCCATTTTTTTCCTGTATTAATTCCAGCAATACTTTGTTTGCCTTAGCAAGCCAGGCCTAGCTGAGCTGCGATTCCTGCTCTGATTAGCACGGCTGAGCACTCTGGGATCCCAGGGGGAAGGGCTGGGATTAAACATGCAGAGGGATAATGAGGGAATCTGCACAGCCCTGCATGTCTCACCGGTTTGCAAAGTGGACTGGTGTCCCTGAGAGGGCTGGGGAACGTCCCAGCTCCCAGGGAGGGGGGGAGCCGTGCCGTGCTACATCTCCTGTCACATCAGGGCACTGTGGGGACCTGTAAGCTCCCTGCAAATCCAGTGCCCCAGAGATTGTCCCTGTGGACACAGCCACACCTGAGTGACAGCATCAATCCAGCAGGAAAAGCTTTCCTGCCAGTGACATCTTGGGGGGCAGCAGGGATGAGACAGGGCAGTTTTAGAAGTACATATTATATTATTGGCTTTTCACAAATATAAAAATGAATGCTATATGTATAATGTTGGAAAATTTTTACTGAATGAATATAATTTATTTTAGTTCTGTTATTAACAAAACTTGCAAATAATAATGTGATAAATATATTTTTCTCGAACTAAAACATGGTGATGTAAAAAGCTTTTGTTCATGTAACTAACTCAGAGAATGGTAAAAAGATAATCAGAAAATTCTTCACATCCTTGGATTATCCTATCTGGATGAAGATGGGAGTGAAGAACACCAGAACGCCAGAGAAAGAATTTATTGATCAGGGAGTGGGCGACAGGATGGAGCCACAAAAAAAGTTGATCTACAGGTTGGGGGTATAATTTTGAATAATGCATGAAGGTCTATGACTATGCAACATTGATGCATTTAACAAAGTGTTTTCTGAGTTAGGGTGTGCTCTTGGCTGAATGTCAAGCACCCAGCCATATAACCTTTTGCTTTATTTTTTGTCTCTCATTGTCTTTCATTAAACTTTTTAAAATTAACCAGGAAAGTGAACCTTGTTTTTCACAGCAGGAAGCACAGGAGTGCCTTTGTGCTTTACCTCCTGGATTTGAAGACGGAATACTGTATAGGGGAAGTAAGAGACTTGTTTCACACCTCCCTTGAATCACAAAATCACTTAATGGTTTGGGCTAGAAGGAAACCTTAAAGCTCATGTTATTCCAGCTTCCCTAAAGGGGGCACCTTCCACTGGACAAAGTTGCTCCAAGCCCCATCCAACCTGGCCTTGGACACTTCCGGGGATGGGGCAATGCTGATTTTTTTTTCTCACAGAATAATTGCAACACAGGTCAGAGTTATTTTAAATACCCAGAAACAACCAGTAAAAATTCATGTTTCTGGGAAACGTGCATTTCCAGGTTTTTTTGAGACTCCCTGTTGAATTTTCACTGTGAGTTATGGGGGAGAAAACAATTGTTTGCAAACATAAATAAATGAGATGAATTGAAAAGAGCAGAGGATGGTGACTCTCCAGGGCCCAATGCAGGTCCAGACCATGAATAAATAACATTCACTGCTAGACCACCCTTCCTGTGGTGATTGCATGCACCAAATCCTGTCCTGAATAACAGCAGAGATCACTCCAGACTCTTGCAGAAAGTGGGGTGAGTTCTCTGGCCTGGTGACCCAGAGGCCTGTGGAGTGTTTGAGGAGAAACACAGTCCCACTATCCCTTGGCACCATGCTGTCTCCACACGCTGGGGCTGATGGTGCAGGTTGTCCTGGTTTGAAAGACAAGTATCTGCTAAGAAAGGCAGGAGTTTCTCCTGTAATGGAAAATGTAAACCCATTCCTCCAAATTATTTTAATTTTGAAATTAAGGAGTTTTCAGGCAAAGATATGGGAATAGGAATAACAGTTCTTTACTAAGAAAATAAAATAAAAATACAGTAATACAAAACAACAAAAAACTGCCAGAGTCAGAATCCAAGCTGATACCCCCTGTCAGTCAGTCAGGGTATGGAGCATTCCCATTAAATGGTGCCTGCATCCTCCTGCAGTGACAGATGTGGTTCTGTTGGAGCAGTGCTCCTGGAGAAGCTGCAGTTTTCCTCCAAAGGTCCAGTGATGATGTAGAAGGGTCAGGTTTTCCCCTGGAATCCAGTGGAAAAAGGCTGCCCTGATGTTCCAAATCTCCGATTTTATCTAGGTAGGAAATGTTTGGCTCCTCCCCCTGTGTGGAGCATCTCCCAATGGGCTGATGGAATTTTATCAGTCCTGCAGTGGGACTCAATGACCCCTTAACAGGAGATATCTCCTGGAGGAAGGATGGGTTGTGGAAAAGATAAAGAGCACTGCCCCAGCTGGTTTAACAGATGGTGATAGAACACAGACTTTTGGTCACATCCTGTATTGAAACCTAAGACACAGGTTTAGCCTCATTCTAATTCCAGGTCCTGGCTGGGTTTCCCCTGGGATTTGTACACTCTCCATCCAGTCCTCCGGTGGCTGCTGCACTCCCAGCTCACACAGTGATGTCACTCAGGATGCTTCCCCTGCCTCTCTTAGCCAGCTGCCTATTTTTTGAATATTTTGTAAGAATTTAATTACCTTTGAAACCTTTTCTGTGCTCTGTAAGACCTGACTGAAATTTAGTAATGGATGCAGAAAGCACAATTTAAATACCCGAAGGAGAGAGTTACTCTGCAATGTGAAATAACATCTGATCCAGCTGAGTTTCATTTATCCACAGCAATTACAATTTTTCCTTATTTGCTGACTGATGGAATTTTGAGAAATTCATTCCAGTCCTGCATGGCCCCTCATTTTCCATTGCAATTCCTGGAGTATCTGGCACCACTAGGGAGATGATTCCACTCAAGCCCTGCCAGGGACTCATCTCTGGGCAGAGCAGCAACCTCAGCTCATCATCTGCAAATTAAAAAATATAACTCAAAGGAGAAGGAAAAGCTCAAACAGCACATAATTAACTATTTTTGTGTGTATGTGCACGGATATTTAAGTTTTAGTTGTTAAAGCTGTCCCTGAGCTCCTGGGCTTTGCCCCAGAGGTGAGTGGGTAACTCAGGTGTGATGATCTTCAGCTCCCATCCATGGTGTTTCCATTGCCCTGCTCTGGGTTGGGATCTCCTCTTGTTTATTCCCCTGGCATAGTCATGCTAAACCCACATAAAATCCCTGTTCCCTTCATCCATGGTCACTGCCTCGGGATCCCTCACACTGATCCCTCATAGGGTAGTGCGGGATGCTTCTTCCAGGCAGGAGAGACTTCCAGTAACTGCAGGAGATGGATAAGAATGGTTGGGGCATTTGGGTGTTTGGAATCTTCTCATTTGTTGTCCTTTGTTTTAAAAACCACCTGACCATTACTGTTCTTTGAATTGTACCATTGGCTGATCCCAAAAAGAAGACTCTTTTCCCATGGCTTGAGGCTTTCATGGGAGAATGAAGATGAAATGTAGATCCCTGAAAGTCTGGAAACATCACTTCATAGGAAACAATCTGCTGTGCCCCTTGGCAGGGAGACACAGGATGGGAGTCATTGATTGTGTGGGTCCGAATGAAGGCTGTCCAGTGGAATTCCAGCTGCCCAACCCAAACTCTGAGGCTCTGAACTTCCACACAACACTTGGAATGTGCCGCCACCATTCAAGTGCACTTGGGAGATTCATTTCCAGCCAATCTGCAGTTTAATGACATCAGGGTCAGGATGGATCACAGCCATTCCCTCTGCTCTTGGGCTGCAACTCCAGTGCCAGATTTCCTTGTGAATTCCAGGGAGCTTTTGGGAATATCACATTCCTTGTGAATTCCAGGGAGGTTTTGGGAATATCAGGGGTATGGAAGCAGCAGCCTGTGCACCAGCTCAGCTATTTTACATTTGAATTTCAGACCTGGAGGCCTGAGGGCTAAAACAGTTTTAATGCTTCGTTTTGCAAATAAACATCCAATCTTACATGGCTACAAGATGCCAGGCAGCCGAGATAACTTATAAATGTAGGAATATTATGGGATAACCCCGATGCAATCAGAGGTAACTTGCCTGTAACACTTGTGTATTGCTTTCACATGTCCCAGCAGCTTTTTCATTGCTTTTTTTAGTGGTTTGGATTTTTGAAGGCAGAAGTTAATGACGTTACAGCTGACTTTAGAGTGATGCCTCCAGCTCCAAGGAGGGATTTTCCAGCAGCCCCATTTCCAAGCCGATGTTGCTGTGGCTTCATGGCCATGCTGCCCCAACATCCTGCAGGATGCCCTGGGAGGAGAAGGTGCATTTTCCTTTCTGAGTCCCTGGAGGCTCAGAGCTCCTGGCAGTGGTGAGCCATGAGCCTGTTCAATGGGATTGCAGACTTTTCCAGAGATCCCTGTGTTCCAGGGAGCCATGCTGGGGCCCTGCTCACAGCCCACGAGGTGCTGGGGTTTTATCCCAGCGCTGCTCTCGAGGAGCCTTTGTTTGCATTATTATCCCAAGCAGTGGGATAGGACTGCCCTACTTTGCCTCCCGTAAAAATAGCCTTGAAATAAGGTTTGATCTTTTTCCAGCCACAGAAATTATAGTGAACTGTTTGCTTCCATGCTCTTCCCAGTCAGTTGTTGGAGCTATTCTAAAATTATTCTTTCAGTGCTTTTTTGTTCTGATGGGGTCACTGAGATTGCTGGTAAATCTTGATACACCTGTCAAAATACCTTTTTTCCCCCACTGACAGAACATTTTGTATTCGATGTTGCAGCATTAGTGTATTTTAATATGTATCCATTTCTTTTGCCATTCTCTAAAGTAGTTGGAAGATGCAATTTTCAAATCTTTTATTGTACAGCCTTTTATCAAACTGTCTCTATAGCTGCTGCTTTTTTGCTTTTTTTTTTTAAATCAGATTTCTCTCTGATAGGATCAGATCTGAAATCATTTGTTATATTCCTTGCATTTTTCATTTCTAAAGGCAGGCATTGCTTTTTTACACAGTTTTTGTGGGGCTTTCTGAGCCTTTTGTACTTCTTTTCTCTCCTTTTAATATCGATTCTAATGTTTGTCAGACTATTTTATTTCTGCCTTCTTTGTTCTCTGCTTTTTAGATCTTTCCTGTTGGTGCTTCTCTATGAGATTTATAACTAAATTTCTTTAATTTCCACTTGACGTCCTTTCTTTAAGTGCTGTTGATACAGAAGAAAAGCAGGAGAAACGTGATAGATTTTCCTGCTGGTTTGACAGTCTAATAAGAGATGGAACACTCCAGCTCCTCATAAATCCTACAGGTTCCTTGTCATGGGAAGAGAATTTGTCTGAAAAATACAAGTGACATCCAGGGAATATCATTAAGGTGTGGATCCAGTCAAGCCAGATTGGTAACATAAATAAATGACTTTACAAAGTGGATCTTCGTTTCAGGAATCCTAGAACTGTGAAAATACCCTGAGCTGCAAGGAACCCACAAAAAACTTCCAGTCCAACCCCTGGCCCTGCAGAGACACCCCAACAATCCCACCCTGTGCATCCCTAGCAGTGTGGTCCATAAGAAGAATTGGAGTGACTTCCTGCAGATCCTGGTGTGTGGTGGATTTAGGTCTGGGTAGGGATAGGTCTCTTCATTCCCTTCCCAGAAGAATTCAGGAAGAGAGATTTGTCACACAGCAGGCTGAAATTCCAGCTCCAATAATAGAGTCACTGAAGAGTGATGTGAAAAATTAATGAGCAGTTTAGAAAAACTCAGTATCCAGCTGCTGAGGAAGGCTGGGCTGGCTCGTGCTCAGCTGCTGCTGTTTCCTTTCCTCATGTTCTGCTTGTTCCTTCCCTTCCTTCCCACCCTCTTTGTTTCGGATCTTTTCTTCATGTCCCAACTCAGCCCAGCTGGGCTGGGGTGGGCAGAGCAGCCCAGGATCACAGAGGGGCACTCCTAAACCATTCCTCCTTCACTATTTAATCCATGAAATCTGTATTTGCAGCACTGATGTGGACCTGAGAGTCTGGGCTGTGCTGTGCTCACACACACACACAAACCCTCCAGGCAGAGCAGAGCAGGGCAGGCAGCAAGCAGAGAAATGTCAGGAAACCGTGAGGTGTTGCTGAGAATTCCAGTCAGGAGTGGCAGTGCACGGCAGGGAGCTCAGACAGTGCCAGCCACGCCGGGGTGTCAGCCTGGGGACAGCAGTGGGGAGAGCTGACAGAGGAGGTGACAGCCTGGGAATGCCCTGGAAGAACAGGGAGGGCATGTGCTCACTCTGGAGTGGCAAAGCAAAAAGAGCTGCTGCTCTCCTTGCAGTAATTCCAGCCAGAAAAGGCATGGAATATATATATATATATATTTTTATTTTTTTTTTCCCCCCAAAATGCTGGACTTCCCCATCCCTCAGCAGCATCTCCCCAGAGCCCCTTTGGCTCATTTTAAACCATCCTCTCCTCTGTGTGAAGGGAAAGTCCCAGGGCTCCCAAAGGAAAAACTGAGTAGCAATACAACCTTTTAAAAGGACTGGTTTTGTGTGAGGAAACCAAGCCATCCATAGAGAAGTTGTTTCATGTGGACCAGGAACACCCCAAGTCCTTCCCCCCATGTTTCCAATAATCAACCCTTGCTGCTGACCAGGCACAGCCTCCATCCAGCCCCTGCTTTCTCATTCAAGAACCTGCTTTAAGAAAGTTATAACTCAGCTGCTGGGGCTGGTACAAAGGAGGAAGTGACAGGAATGTGTCACACTTGGGAATTCTGCTGGAAGATGCCACTTGCAAATGGTCTCCCACCCCATGGCAAGCCTGGCCTGGCTCTCCCTGAGGACTCATCTAAAAGCAAGAATAAACACTGCATTCAACAAGCCCAAGGGAGGAGAGGTTTCTACCACCTTCTCCTGCAACCCTCCCATTCTCTTTAGATGGAGGAAAAAGAATAAAAGTGGGAAAAAAGGGATTTTATAAAATCGTCAGATGATGTAACTTTTTTTTTCTTATGAGAGATTTCCGTTCTTTTGCACATCTGCTGCCTTTGTTTAATTGCAACTAACAAAATGGGGTTTCCTTTAGGAAGCCTGGAGGTGGCACATGCCCCAGCTGTGCCAAACATGCATAAAATTTGGGTTTTATCAGAGGTTCCAGTGCCCAAACTGATGGGCAATGAGACACACATAGAGTCCTGCTAAGGTCACCCCCATGCGAACCTTTTCATCATCCAGGAGTCCAGTATTTCAGTTTAAATCATTTTAATGGTTTGGATTCAGCTGATGAACAGCCCAAAACCAAAACTGTCCACGTTCTTGTCCCAGCCCTGCTGCATCGTGCTCAGAGCAATGATTTACTGAAGTACAGCTGGCACAGGGTCCCAGCCATGCTCTGAGCCCCAGCAATGCCCAGAAAAACAAATCCTGGCAGAAAATTTATTTCCTTGCAAGCAGTAGAAGCTGGCCCAGAAGTTTCCAAGCACAAGCTGCTCTGCAAGT
Organism: Cinclus cinclus; assembly: GCF_963662255.1. NCBI lineage: Eukaryota > Metazoa > Chordata > Aves > Passeriformes > Cinclidae > Cinclus > Cinclus cinclus. The sequence continues at coordinate 3,210,366 of NC_085063.1, forward strand.
CAGGAGCCACAGAGATATCCATCTTGAGGAAATTAATGCAGTAGGGGGTGCAGTTGTTCAGAGAAGTTTTGGTGAAGATGAAAATAAAATAAAAGAGAGATTTTCTGCTTTTTTTTCTACCAAACCTTCAGTGTTTGGTGTGTTTGCAAAGCCCCTGCTTTGGTTGAGTGGCACATGACCATTGTCCATCTCTCAAGAGAGGGAGCACAGGGGAAAGAGGTGCCTGTGTGGCAAATCATGGCATTTCCTGCAAAGCAGTGGATTGCCTGGGTGTCATAATAAAAATGCAAATTCAAAGTAATAGTAATAGTAATAATAATAATAATAATAATAATAATAATAATAATAATGACAGAATGGAGGCAAGGGCTCCCTGCTTCTGCAGCAATGGGAGCACAGGTGCCCAAAACCCGGCTGGCCACAAGCTTCCCTGAAATTGGAGAACCCCGTCCACTCCAGACCCCTGCAGCCAAAAACATCTCTGAGAAAGCAAGAAAATAAAATTCCTTTTGAAAAGATCAAAGGGCAAAACCTCACTTTAAAACGATCAAGGTATTTTAGGACATTTTTTTACTTTTTTTTTCTCACTGAAAACCATTCACTGAACCTCACCCTGGGCTGTTTCTTGCCCTCCGAAACACGGTTTTAGGGCAAACACCCTGTTCATGACAGTGTTTCACCCAGCTCTTGTTTTATTGCCAAAAAATGAGCATAACATTTACAGATGCAGGAGGCACAAATGTGCCTTATCCTGGTGCCAGGAGCTTGGAGCAAGAGCTCTGGGCTCTGCAGTCACTGCTGTGAGCAGTCCTGAAATTAGTGCAGGTTTCCAAGAGTAGGTTGGCAGATGACAGCCCCCCAAATGTCAGATCTGTGTCTGTCCATGCACAATCCCATTTTCTGAATCTCCAGCCCCGAATCTCATAGCTCAGGGAGGTTTAGTTTCCCATGTCTTATCCTGACACTGGAGACCTCAAGGAGAAAAGGACTCAGATGCTGCTGATATTGGACACCAGCACCATCTGCTCCCCATCCTTATTCACTCTACATTAAAGACTAGAAAGCTCTCATGAAGTCAGAAGAAAGAAAAAACCATGGATATGTCATCTGGGATTCCTGCTGTTTGCTGGTAATTAAGTTTGTCACAATCTTGACAGAGCTGGGAACAATGGAGAGAATCAGAAAGAAAAGGCAGAGGGAGGGAAAATATAAAAGAGTCACTCTGGAGCTTTTTCCTTCTGATTCTGTTGCCAAAGGAAATGATTAAAGGAAATAATGATATCTCCATGGCATTTGCTCTCCAGTTCCACTAACAATTTGTCAATTTTTTCTCAAGCTCAGGTAATGTCATTCCAATATTTACTGGGCTGCACAGCAGTTCCTGGGGTTTCTACCAATTCAAATCTAGGCTCTCCCTCTTTGTCACTCCCTCTTTGTTGTTTTGTCCTAGTTTTAGCCCGTCTTTTACTTTGAGAGAGCAAATAAAGCTGAGCCCAGCTCGGCAGCAGTGTCCCAGAGCTGGGCTAAAGGGCACCCCAGCAGGACTTGCCCATCCTCATCTTTCTGCATGAAAAAGGGATCACTGGAGTTCATTTTCATCTCTTGCCCTGCTCACTGCAGCTCATTTGGGTTGGGAAAAGCTCTTAGGTCATCAGACAGAGTGCAAGGATGCAGGAGAAGCAGGAGGTGTTGGCAGAGCTGCTTTTGGGTGGTGAGAGCTGCAGGAACCCAGACCAAAGGGCCACAGGCAGCATCCACAGAATGCAAGAAGGGCAAGAGACTGCTGGGGCTTCTCCAGTGGAGAGGAGTTTCAGGGCTGAAAAGACACATTTCCACATTTCCAGGGAAAACAGCAGCCTTGGTGTGGAGGAGTGGAGGACACAGAAATATGGAGGGGTCATTGCAAACAATCACCCCAAGCAGTTCTGGAGTTGGCCTCATCCCTGCTCTGTCACAGCCCAGCTCTGGGGCTCCTGCTGGCACCTCCCTGTCCATGGGATTGCCATGGGCCTGGAAAGGCTGGGTTCATTTTGGATCAGGTCTTAGAAGTCTTTTCCAACCTAAAAATTTCTGTGATTCCACTTATTTTCCTTTCGCTTCCTGGACCGAATAATAGTAATTTGCTCCTTAGTTGAAAATACAGACCCTACCAAAATAACTGCAGGAAGTGGAAGTATTCTCAAGGAAACAGAGGAGAAACTGAATCCATCTCACCTGTGTCCTCACAGCAACACTTGAGAGGCATTTCCTGTGCATTCCCAACTTCATGGCCAGAGTTGGGGCTGGGTTTGAAAAATGTGGACACCACAGGACTGCTGCTGTGATGTGCATCTTGTGCTGCCCCACCTCCTCCCAATCTGCTACATCTGCAGAGGGTCCTCAGACTGGACTTTGCAGAGGGCCATGAAAACAGATTTATTTTGGAATATTTTCACTTGCCATTACAATTGATCACCAGAAGCCAAGGAAAAGGAGTGCAGTTTATGAAAACATCAAGCAGGGAATGTGCCTGCAGGAACCTGACAAATGGGACAGCCACACAGAGAGATGGTTTAGAATAATCCATTTTCATGCCAGCTCCAGTAAAGAGAACGGGGAAAGACTGAGCAGCATCCTTCCCTCTGACAACCTCTAGAGCATAATCGTGGCCCTCATCTGAAACCTTGCAGTGGCTCCTTAGAACATTTTTGAAAGACAAGGCACTGTATTTTTCAAACTCTGTCTCAAGCAGGAAACTCAAAAGAGTTCCCTCTGCTGTGAAAAAATAAATGTTCCTCTATAAAACAAGTAAGTTCACATTTTTCAAACCCAGCCTCAACTCTGGCCATGAAGTTGGGAGTACACAGAATAATGCCATCTAAAGTTCTGCTTTGAGGGACTGGTGAGATGAACTCAGTTTCTCCCCCTTTTCCTTGGCTTCCACTTCCTTCCTCCCCTTGCCAGCAAGCAACAGGCTCCTCTGGGATGCATTTTTGTAGGATCTCCATCTTTAGGATGTAAGAGAAGTGGGGAATGGCCTTTTCTAACCCAGCCCCTGTGAAGTGTCCCAACCTCCAAGTTACCTGGAAGGATGAGGAAGAGAACAAGGAGGAAGAGGAGATTCCCTTCTAGTGATCCCCACCTTTGGGTGTGTGCAGTGTCAGGCACTCACAGGAGAGAAGATGGTTCAGTCCAACAGCAATTCCTGCAGACTTTCACTGCACACACAAGAAATGTGCTTTGTGTCCATCCCAACCCATTTATTTTTTTCATCCTAGTAGCTGAGCTGTAAAGGCAAAACAAGCAAATGCCCAAAGTGCAGCCTCGCATTGGGAAATCAGCTCCTAAGTGCCCTGAACGCAGGTGTTTGGGGAAGGCTGGGGGGGTTCTGGAGTTTGCCTCCCTGTGGGACAGAGGGATGGAGTTCCCATGCCAGGCAGTCCAGGGAGGATGATCCAGAGCCTCATGGGTCTTGTCCAGTCTCTGTGAGAGGCAGGAAAAGATCAGGCAGATTTCCTTCATGGTCTCACTCCAGCCTTCCAGGAAGCAGATAGTTTAGTTTTCTCCTTCTCTGCTTCCCCAAACTGTGTGTCTCTTCATCTGCTCCATCCTCTGAGAGTACTCCCAGCCAGGCCCAAAATAATTAAAAGTGTTTTGTGGCTAGTAATTCAAACACTATGAAAGCTCACAGGCATACTCTGTGGGGTTGGGGTTGGTTGGAAAGACAGAGTGAATTTTGGAGGATCTTTGCTCTCTTTTTCTCTTCATCTGCCTCTGGTGACCAACCTGGACAAGTCTTCACACACACCCCCATTTCCCATTCCAAGTCCCAGTCAGAGCTTCTGCTGGGGAAAGGAGAATCACCACAACCACAAAGTGGAACATTCATTTCATTCCAGCAGCAGCTCCTTGACCAGGAACTCCACAGGTCACCATGAAGAAGTTCACAGCCAAATTTCACCGTGGGTAGTTCATAACCAGGAAAAGGCACCCCTGGGACCTCCAAAATGAGTTGTGTCTCCTGAATAGTTCATTATCCAAGGAACAATGCCTTCTGAACATGCTCCTAGCAGGGAGGCTCCCATGGGAAGTGCATTTTAAGTGGATCAGCTAAAATCCTCTTCAGCATTCCCCAGCAAGAAATCCCCAGCTGGAATCTGCAGAGGGAGGGAGCTCATTGCTCCAATAGGTGAAATTTAATTTGACCTTAATAATTAAACCTCCAAATAACAGCTTTGACATGCCAGCTGAACCAATAAATTCCAGGAGTGGATGCAAACCTTTTTGCACTGAGTGGAGTTTACTCATGTGGAAATTTCCTGGTGCTCTACTGAACTTGTTATTGATGTAAATTTTTGTGGCAATGATTAAAAATGTTTCTCTTCCCTTTCAGACTACGATAGAATCTGTGAGTTGTCTGGTTGGGTTGATTTGGGTATTTTCAATCCACTTGGCACAAAGAAATTCCTCATTATTTGAGCTGTGCCTCAGTGCTGATGCACAGGACCTGTTCCAGATGTGGTGCTGGAACTGGAGTCACCTCAGAGCAGCCTCAGCTGGAGCCTGTGGGGCTGGTAAAATCCAACAGTGGTGCCTTCAGAACCCCTGAGAGTCTTCTTGTCCTGAGCCTCATCCTCCAGGATGCAGCAGCCAGGAAATGCAGTGGGACCACCAAGGCACCAGCACTCTCTGATAGACTCAACCACAGGAAATTAAACCAGAGGGTCTGAAATACCAGGTTTTCTCTTGTTCCTCCCTCTACTCAAAAGTCAGTGGTTGTACAACACAGCCGAACACCCATCCCTGAGTTTGGCTCAGGAATCTTGGCAGCTTTGGAAAAAAACCACTTTGCCATCACATGTGTAAGGCTTCCCTCCAGCAGCTCCTCCTGGATTCCAACCACAGACCTCTTTATAAATCTAAATAATTTAAAAGGCACAAGCAAGACCTCTCTAGCTGCTCACACACCCAAATCTGAGTATCTTTACTCACCAAAAAAAGTGCACTAATGAAATTGTAATGTACATGTTAATTAACGTACATATTTTCTCAGTAAATTTTGCACAGCTGTAAGTGGCCAAATAAATAATGAATGTTGTAGAATAATTTATGTGAGCTCTGTTTCTTACTGTACATGTTTTAATTACTGATACGGACGCATCCCAATGAATTATTGAAAGTCAAAGAATAAATAATATTAAAATTAAAAAGTACACCAGAAGCAAAGTTCAAATAGATATTTAATTCTACTAACATGCTGCAGTGTAATCCTTGCCCAATAATTGGCAGCTGGAGAGAAAATGTTGCTCCTGGCCAGCTTGAGCTCCACTTCTTCTCGGGTTTTTTGTGCTTTTCAGTGTTGAAATTCATCAGCTAAAGCTACAAAAATACTTTTCATCACTGAACCTTCAGAAGGAACTAGGTTAATTACATTAATTATGTCAATGCTTCCCTGTGAGGCTGCTGAGGCCCTGGCACAGGTTTCCTGTGGCTGCCCCATCCCTGGAAGTGTCCAAGGCCAGACTGGATGGGGCTTGGAGCAACTTGGGATGGGGGAGGGTGTCCAGGTTCCTTTGTGATGTCCCAACACCAACTTAGAGCGTTATAAGCAGCTTGTCACACTCACAGATCGTTCAGCAGACAATTCCACACCACTCGGGAGTTAATTAGTGAAGCTTTAAAATTCCCCCGTGGAGCTACAAATTGGTATCTGATTTTTACACGGTCAACCAAAGGACAGGGATGTTCTGGGCCTCTAAATGCAGTTTTTGCACAGTGTGAGCTGGTTTTGCAGCTGGGACCAGAGGCTAGGAACAACTGGGGGAAACGGCCAGTAATTAATGCTGCTGGTCATTAGCACGCTTGATTGCTTGCTGCTTATGCACTGCAGGGTAACGGTGTGCAATTTGCTGTGACCTGTGGTTCCTCACAGGTGCTGCTGTGGCCTTTGGAAGAGCTACCCTGCACGCTTTGCCCAGGGAGATGTTTGCAAGGCTTCAGCAGAAGCTGTGCATCTCTCAGGACATGGGATTTTGACACACACCAGGGTGATTCCTGAGTGATGGGTGCAGCCACTGTCCTCAGCCCAGCAGGAATCCTCCAGCCAAAGCTGCTGCTGGCCTGTTCATGCTCCCCTCACTCAGTGCACCATGATGGGAATTCTGCATTCCAGCCCCCTGCCTTTCCCTGCCCCTGCAAACCCATGGACTGGGTGCGGTGGTTTCACCCCAGCCCCTCTTTGCTGCTCGGTCACTCTCCCAGCAGCGGGATCAGGGAGAAAACTGGAAGGGTAAAAAGCTGGGTTGAGATAAAGACAGTTTAACAGGGGAAGCAAAAGCCAGGCACGCAAGGAGAGCAAAGTAAGGAATTAATTCACTGTGTGGTAATTGATAAAAGATTTGTGTTAATCATAAAAGCATTGGGGTTTGTATAAACCAGAATACTAAGGTCTGAAATGAAGCATGGACATTGGATAAATAGATATTATTAAATCATTCTGTTTAAATCCCCTGTTATGAATATTGTGTTTTGTAGTAAATTGTATTTGATACCAGATTGTACAATGGGGGTTTCCCACGGCCTGAGAGATATTGCAAAATCAGATTTCCTGCCTTTGCATAATCCATTGCATCCTGAAAGATTTTGCGATACCAGATTTCCTGCCTTGGTGTAATCAATCCCAACCTATCTGTTAAGACCAGACCCCCACGTCTACTGTTCTTTATCTACCAAGACCACATGGCTGCTTGACAAACTGTCCGGAGACTACAAGGAAAACCATCCTATAAAATGAGCTGCAAACCGAGGTTCGACGGAGCGTGGAGTGGGCGGTGACCCCTCACGTTCCCCAGCGCTGCTGGCTCCGTCTATATCAAATAAAACCATCTTAAATTTTGCTAAATATCGAAACTTTGTTTCTCATTCGTAACAACTGCTTCCCATGGCTGGGCAAGTGCTCAGCACCTCCGGAAGGGCAGGGCCCCGTCTGACTGTGACTTGGGAAGACAAAGCCATCACTCCGAACGTCTTTACTTGCACTGGCTTTCCCCCATGTTGTACACGGAGCATGATGCCCTAAGGCTGGAATATCCCTGGGGTCAGCTGGGGTCACCCGCCCTGCCCGTGTCCCCCAGCGCCGCCGGACGAGGGGCACGAGCGACCTCGGCCCTGTGCGATCCCTGCTCAGCAATAACGAAAATTCGGGTGTTAGCAGCCCTGGGCTGGGCACAAATCCCACCCCAGCCCCGAGGCAGCCCCTGGGGAGGGATTAACTGCAGCCAGCCCGGAGCAGAACGCCGCGGTTCCGAGCGATGCATGCGCCCACAAGGCCCGTCCCAGGTGGGATGCTCTGGTGCCAGTGCTGCTCCCAGGCTGCAGCCAGGAACTGTCCCGTGGATGTGTCCCCACGAGGGGCTCCAGGGCCTCGTCCCACAGCTCCAGTGTCACATCCCACAGCTCCAGAGTCACATCCCACAGCTCCTGTGCCACATCCCACAGCTCCAGGGCCTCGTCCCACACCTCCAGTGTCACATCCCACAGCTCCTGTGCCACATCCCACAGCTCCAGTGCTACATCCCACACCTCCAGAGTCACATCCCACACCTCCAGAGTCACATCCCACACCTCCAGTGTCACATCCCACAGCTCCAGTGTCACATCCCACAGCTCCAGAGTCACATCCCACAGCTCCTGTGCCACATCCCACAGCTCCAGGGCCTCGTCCCACACCTCCAGTGTCACATCCCACAGCTCCTGTGCCACATCCCACAGCTCCAGTGCCACATCCCACAGCTCCTGTGCCACATCCCACAGCTCCTGTGCCACATCCCACAGCTCCAGTGTCACATCCCACAGCTCCTGTGCCACATCCCACAGCTCCAGTGCTACATCCCACACCTCCAGAGTCACATCCCACACCTCCAGTGTCACATCCCACACCTCCAGTGTCACATCCCACACCTCCAGTGTCACATCCCACAGCTCCAGTGCCACATCCCACAGCTCCTGTGCCACATCCCACAGCTCCAGTGCCACATCCCACAGCTCCTGTGCCACATCCCACAGCTCCTGTGCCACATCCCACAGCTCCAGTGTCACATCCCACAGCTCCTGTGCCACATCCCACAGCTCCAGTGCTACATCCCACACCTCCAGAGTCACATCCCACACCTCCAGAGTCACATCCCACACCTCCAGTGTCACATCCCACACCTCCAGTGCCACATCCCACAGCTCCAGTGTCACATCCCACACCTCCAGAGTCACATCCCACAGCTCCAGTGCCACATCCCACAGCTCCAGTGCTACATCCCACACCTCCAGTGTCACATCCCACACCTCCAGTGCTACATCCCACAGCTCCAGTGCCACATCCCACACCTCCAGTGCTACATCCCACACCTCCAGAGTCACATCCCACAGCTCCAGTGTCACATCCCACACCTCCAGAGTCACATCCCACACCTCCAGTGTCACATCCCACACCTCCAGTGCCACATCCCACAGCTCCAGTGCCACATCCCACACCTCCAGAGTCACATCCCACACCTCCAGAGTCACATCCCACAGCTCCAGTGCCACATCCCACAGCTCCAGTGCTACATCCCACACCTCCAGTGTCACATCCCACACCTCCAGTGCTACATCCCACAGCTCCAGTGTCACATCCCACACCTCCAGTGTCACATCCCACAGCTCCAGTGCCACATCCCACAGCTCCAGTGTCACATCCCACAGCTCCAGTGTCACATCCCACACCTCCAGTGCCACATCCCACACCTCCAGTGTCACATCCCACAGCTCCAGTGTCACATCCCACACCTCCAGAGTCACATCCCACAGCTCCAGTGCCACATCCCACAGCTCCAGTGCTACATCCCACAGCTCCAGTGTCACATCCCACACCTCCAGTGCTACATCCCACAGCTCCAGTGTCACATCCCACACCTCCAGTGTCACATCCCACAGCTCCAGTGCCACATCCCACAGCTCCAGTGTCACATCCCACAGCTCCAGTGTCACATCCCACACCTCCAGTGCCACATCCCACACCTCCAGTGTCACATCCCACAGCTCCAGTGTCACATCCCACACCTCCAGTGCCACATCCCACACCTCCAGTGTCACATCCCACAGCTCCAGTGCCACGTCCCACAGCTCCAGTGTCACATCCCACACCTCCAGTGTCACATCCCACACCTCCAGTGCCACATCCCACAGCTCCAGTGTCACATCCCACAGCTCCAGTGCCACGTCCCACACCTCCCCCTGCTCCAAGCCAAGCGCCCAGGCTGATCTTGGGCTGCCCAGCTGGTGCAGCTCAGCTCTGCAAAGCAGCTTTTCCTATGAGGAGCTGATCAGTGTTTCATTCATTTGTTAGATTATCAGCACGTGTGGAAAACAGATCAATGAGCCCATCCTGGCTTGGAAATCCCAAGTCCAGATCCCTGCTCTGCACTTGTGGGTGCATCCATGAGGAGCAGGAGCTGCTTGCCCAGAAGGATCTGGGGCACCAAGCCCAGTCTCCAGGGAGGGACAGCAGTCCCTCTGCCTGCTCCCACGATCCCACCCCAGCACAGGATGGGAGCCCCAACAGACAAACAGGGGAATGAGACACGCTGGAATTCTTAAACGGTGCCACTTCCAATTAGTCTTTTTGCCTGCAGAATGAGAAGAACTATTTTTAAGTTATGTTGAAGATTTGTTTTCAAGCTTTTCCAAGGTATGTCAAGCATTTTCCTTTCCAAGATGTCACAGCTTGCGTTTTTGATCCTTTTTATGACTTGCCTTTGCTTTTTTGCCTTTTTTCTTTCTCCTGTCATATCCCAAACATTCACCAATTTTCCCCACAAAGACAGTATCCACTTGTGATTTTTTATAAAAGGGTTTTCTATGGAAATTCTCAGCGAACAATTAATTCTTTGGCCAGCTCTACAAATGCAAAATACTTGTTCAAACAGCAGCAATATGCCACAACTCCAACACAGACACACAAAATATCCTTAAGATGAATTAGTTTTCAAACAAAGAGGCAAAAATAAATTGTAATTTGCAAATACACTGACAGTAAAATTCACCCACAGAATGGGTTGGGTTGGAAGGGACCTTAAAGCTCATTTCATTCCAGCCCCTGCCATGGGCAGGGACACCTTCCAATGTCCCAGGCTGCTCCAAGCCCATCCAGCCTGGCCCTCCAGGGATTCAGGAGCAGCCACAGCTGCTCTGGGCATCTTGTGCCTCCCCACCCTCACAGGGAGGAACTTCTTGTGAATATCTAACCAAAATTTCCTCCCCTTCTGTTTGATCCCGTTCACCCTTGTCCTGTCACTGCAGCTCCTGAGGAAGAGTCTCTCTCCCATTTCCCTGTAGCCCCTTCACACCCTGGGAAGGTGCAGGGAGGTCTCCTCACAACCTTCTCTTCTCCAGGTTCTATTTTCCCAGCCTGGGAAAATAGGGAAGGGGCTCCAGTCCCTACAACATCTCCACCTGGCTCCTCACAGGACAGTACCCATGGAATTGCTCAAGCTCAACTCATGGACAAAATCCCGGCAGCCCTGGCTAGGACACCCCCAGATATTGCAATTTAGACCCAAAATGCTCAGGATGGTGAGGCTGAACATGAGCCAGCACAGTCCACATCTCAGCTAATAGCCATCATTTTATTCTGAGATGGATTCTCCACTGCTGACGTCCCCTTTCTCACGTGTCCACCTGCAGGACTGAGCAAATCTTCCCTCCTGGCTGCCCACTGAGGTTTCCTTTGCTTCCCCCAAAGGGAAGGAGATGGAAAACCAAGGCCCTGGAGAAGAGGGAGGTGAGAAACCATCCCCTTTTTACCACCTGGGAGCAACACAAAATTCTGCTGTTCCAAACAGCATCTGGGGCTCTTTGATAAAAATGAGGAGCAAAACTCAGGAACTGTTCAGCTCCAGACCAAAAATAAAGTCAAAAAAGCAAGTCAAAGTCATTGCCAGGCTGTCCCCTGCCCCCTGGCCAGGTGACTTGCACTGAATACTGAACCAGTGCATCTCACAGGAACTTTGCTTCAGAAATGATAAATCAAGCAGGTTTTTTTAAAGCTCCACCTTATCACAGTCTCTCCTCCAGCACTTCCATGGGAAGGAATAATTATTTTGTGCTCACTGCATGTATAATGAATTTTCAGGCATACTTGTTTGATCTATAGCATTGAAAATAAAAATCCCATTAGTCTAACAAGCTCACCAATTATTTCCTGGGATCACTGAGCCTATTCCAGCGGAGAGAGTTGCATAAAATTGAAAGTGAACAGGGAACAGTGCAATATGTTGTTTTACAGGGTACAACATTCTAAAATAGTGTTTCACGTCATGTTTGGGGGCAGAGGAAAGAGAATTGGAAATAGCAGCGAGCTTGCATCTGCCTCAGCTAGGTGGATGTACCTAAGCAGGGAAGAAACACATTTAAATTTGCCTGAATTTTGATATTATCTACTCCTGTGTCTCTGTCCAAGCTAGCTTGTTTTTGGAGGTTTCATGTTTGGTTTTGTTTGTTTGGTTTGGGGTTTTTTTAAGGCTTTTCCAGGACACACATTCTCACTCATTTCAGGTATTGAAATCCAGGGTAGTGAATGGCACTCCAGAAAAATTTGTTTCTCTCTCTCAGCTCCAAAGAAAGCCTCAATAACTCGCTCAGACACAGCTGCCTGCACTGGAGATGCACAAAGTTGGATGATGCAGATTTATACCAATCTCCCTCAGTCCCTATGAGCTCCTGGAGCTGTGGGGACAATTCCCCCAGGAGCCACCCACACTGAGCTCTCTCCAGATGCCAACCTCCAAATTAGTCCTGCTGTCCTCTGGGGTGACCACCTCTTTCCACTGCCTGAGCCAAAATAATAAAGAATTCAAATTGCTCTCAGGATGCTGGTGGCAAGCTGAACCCAGCACACACAGGGATTTATTCACTGAAGGCAGCAAGGGACCAAATCCAAGGCAAAGAGTCCCAAGTAAGTCTGCGTTGGAACCCTGAAGCCTGGGAGTTCTGAACTTTCTGTGCTTTCTGGCACTGAGCCCTGGAGAACACTGCTTTTCACCTGAGGCCTTGGAAAAGGTTTCCAAATTTGAGTGATGGAGTTAAAATCACAGGTGTGTAGTTAAATAGAAGTGTGTGCTTTCACATGGTGAAGGGTTTGGAATTTAGGTTTTTTAGAATATAGTAATAGGTATGGGACAGGATGGAGGATTTTTGGTCATTGTCTTCTTGCTTCTTTTCCCTTCTTCTTCATGATTTCAGGTAGTAGTTTTTGGTTGAATAGAAAATCCCGCAGTGCAGGTTATAAGTGTTTGGTTATTGCGTCAAAAGTATAAATAATATAGGTGTTAGCTCTTTGTTGGACTGTTTGGCTTTAAAAAACCTTATAACTAGCTAAATTCACCTCCATTTTGCTCACTTTTAGCTGGTAACTAGAAGTGCTGCAAAAACTCTCTGTGCTATAAATAAAATCTAATAAACAACTGAGGCCGAACACGAAAAAAAATCCATCTCCTTCATGTTTTAATCCTAACTCTGAGTAAAAGCAGAAGAAAATTAAGACAAGCCACTAATTAGATGATGCAACTAACTGCTTTCAAGTCTGCAGCTTGGAACAAGCTGGGGTGGGCATGGACAGGACACAGCTTCAGTCTGAGCATCTGTGTCAAAGCATCAGTAACCCCCAATAAGTGATTTATTGCTGGGGGTTTAAATCAGGATTACACCCAAATCTTGCCCCTACACACATTTGGTAGCTCATGGATCAATACATTGAGGAAGGCACCAGGAAAGAGGCTCAACCTGGTTGTTCCTCTGTTGGCAGAGGTGGCTCCAGGATTTCATCAGCCCTTCCCTGCCATTCTGAGTGTTGGAAGGAGGTGAACATATCAGAATTCAAAGCTCAACTTAATTCTTGTTTGCTCTTTAGGGGTGTTGAGGGATGTTTTTCTGTGGCTCTGGAGGGGCAGAGGAGTCTTGCAGCAGCAGCAATGGCAGGCAGCAATTAGAGAAATGCCTAAAATAGAGACGTGTAACGCTGGCATTCCTGACTTCCAGCACTCCACTCTGCACCCAGAAAGGTGGAAAAGACTGTTCAAACACCCATGAAAACTACAAATTAGACAGATCAGGAAAACAGAACTATTTTGTCCTGGGGGATGGCGTCAGAAGCAAAAATGGACCTTCATGGACAGAAAGGATGATGTGACTTAATCTAACAGGAAAATTGCAGCCCTGAAGAGTGTGGGGACTGAACACAAAGAGTTTTGAGGGTTCCATGGCACCAAACCAAGCCCAGGGTTGTCCCCCAGATGCCAGCCCAGCCCTGGGAGGATTCAGGGCCAGAGGCTGCAGGATCTTGTCCTGGCTCAGCCCGACTGCTGCCTTCTGCTTTTACCCCAGCACATCCCCTTTTCCTGTGCCTTGGAGTACCCACCCATGCTCCTGCCCCTCCTCCTGTGCCTCTCTGCAGGTCACAGCTGCTCTTCTGATCTTTGCAGCCTCTGCCTCCTCACATCCCTGACATGGAGACCCAACAGAAGAAGTGTCCCCAGAGCCCCAGGGGGAACAGGACATGCTGAACTGCTCTGGCTGAACAGATCCCACCAGGAATCAGGTGGGTGTCGAGCAACACCAGAACTAATGGGCTCTCTGGGGGCTGCTGCCATCCCTGCTCACATTTTCCCAGGTAAATGACCCTTCTGTTGGATGGATGCAAATTTCTATTACAAAAGGATTAAAAGCCCACCACCACCAAGAACCCCACACATCTTCTCCCTGTTCCCATCTCTGGAAAAAGATCCACAACTCAAAACAGAACATGGGAGTATTAAAACCAACCAGGAATGATGAGAGAAAAGGCACAAGTGGAGTAATGGAGCCATGAAAATGGAGTTTTAGCTTGTCATACTCAGTACTGCCTAGAGGACTCTGGAAATACTTTGCTCACTGAATCCCCTGTCACCTCTCTAAACATTAGAGACCATCCCAACAGGGCCACGAGCCACTTCTGGTTAGGCTGAGGTTTGTCAAGCACTCCTCAGGCACAGCAGGATATTAGTTAAGGGTTTGAACAGGTGGGCACCTGCAGATCACTTCTGGTGAACTGCAGCATCCCCCACTCTTCCCAGCTGACTCCCACCCACCAGCAGCACCTCACAACCTCCCAGCTCGGAGCCACAGGTGAGCAGGGCTCGCTCCCTGGCAGCAGGGCTGCAGACTGGCTGCTCCAAGGAAAGGTCTTTCCCAGCTGCAGGAGACCCCAACCCCAGCCTGTGTTTCACAATCCCATGAGTGAAGTGCTTCCCTGGGGGAGAAGTGCAGTCTGATTGTCCCTCCAGCTTCCCCACTGACCCCTTCAGCTGGAGGACTCTTCCTGGAGCACATTCTGTGCAGCAGGATTGTGTCCCCACACCTCCTGGCCAGCACTCCTCAGAGCCTGGCACCCAGCTGCTCTCCTGTCCTGCAGGACACAACCTGCTGGGAACCTTCCCTGGTGTTGGGGACACTGGCAGTGTCACCTTCTCACATGGGATGGTCCAGATGTGACCCAGATCAGCCCAGGCCTTTGCCCACACAGAAGCTGCACTCACTCCTTTCCAACACAGAAGCACACTCTGACACTGCAGAGAAATTTCTGGCAGCCAACCCTGCTTCCAGCAGGAGGTGACACTGGGAGACCTTCCCAGTGGGGATGGAACCTCCTTCACCTCCAGATGAGGCTCGCCAGTGTCCAGAAGGTCACACAAAGACAAAACACTGAACTGGAAGCAGAAATCCTGGGCACAGCCCTTCCCTGAGGAACCTGCGGGGTGCTGGCTCAAAAAAGCAGAAGGATTTTGGAGAAGTCTGCTACTGCCCCTGAAACTGGGATGGCTGGTAAAGCTGGGAGCAGAGCAGGGTCACCAAGAAAAGACAGGAAACTCCCCAGAGCCCAGTGAAGCTGGGACAGGGAGGTGGGACACAGCCTGGTCCAGCCACACAGCTCCAGCCATGGGCTACACTGGGAATTTGGGAATTCACACTGTGATCCTCAGCCTGGGCTCCTAAGGAAAACTCCTGCTCCTAAGGAGCTCTTCAGGGATGCTCAGCAGTGGATGAAGGTGGCTCAGAGAACAGATGAGAGGCAGGGCCAGGGCTGAGGCTCGTGGTGTGTCCCCAGAAAAAAAAGGGAGACAAATCCTTTCTCAGAGCTCAGAACCACTGGGAGCCTCCAAGGCATCACCTTTTGGGGACATTGCACCACAAAGAAGGAAAGGGACAGACCTCAGGAAATTGGGGATCTACTTGATCTCCACTTAAAAAAAACAACACTGACAATAACTGGGGCTGAAGAGGAAAAATTATCACAGAAAGGTTTGTGTTGGAAGGGACCTTAAAGTTCATATTGTTCCTCACCCTGCCATGGCAGGGACACCTTCCACTGTCCCAGGCTGCTCCAAGCCCCAATGTCCAACCTGGCCTTGGACACTTGCAGGGATCCAGGGGCAGCCACAGCCCCTGCCCACCCTGCCAGGGAGGAATTTCTTCCCGATATCCCACCCAACCCTGCCTTCTGGCAGTGGGAAGCCATTCCCTTGTCCTGTCACTTCATTCCTATCCAAAGTCCCTCTCCAGCTCTCCGGAGCCCCTTTAGGCACTGGAAGGGGCTCAGAAGTCTCCCTGAAGCCTTCTCTTAATTTCTGCTCCCAACCAGTTGCTCTGCCCACAGAAACTCAGAGTTCCTGCTTGTTCTCCAAAACATGCAGAATTTTATCTTTCCTTCCCCTTTAAAAGGCTGTTTATCATCTGCTCTCTATAAGGCTGTCTTCCATCATCCAGCTTTGTTCCTACCAGTGAGTCCAGTAGGGAATCTCCACATTTGCTCTTGCCCACCCAAGACCAGAACCCCACCAAAACCAGAGAGCCCAGCCCAGGACCCCTGAGCTCTGCGGCAAACTTGGTTTAAATGCCAAGGTGAGGCTGCTGAATTCTGCCTCAGTTTCAGACATATTATCCCAAACCTAAAAGGCTTCTTGAATAAAACATGAAAATCCAGAATGCCATCTGTGCAATATCATTGGACTAATTAAGTTGATATTAAATACAATTTGTTTTACCTAACTCTTACGTTTTTAATTTTAAGCGAATTACAGAATATTCTGGGTGAAATAAGTGTTAGAAAAACTTACTGGAAGCTCCGGCAGCTGAGCTGGAAACACCTGGGCTGCACATGAGAGGGAAGTCTCAGCAGAAACCTCCTGGAGCTCTTGTTAGCAAAAGAAAAATGACAAAGCATCCCTGGTAAAAGTGACCGTGCCCCCATGGGGCTCTGTGTGGGAAGAGCCCTTTGTAGCCAAAAGAAAATGATGTTTGTCCAGGAGCAGCCCCGGGGTCTGTCTGAGGGAAAGCTGCCTCTCAGCATCCCCACGAGCCTGCCCAGCCTCTGCCACTTTCTTGGGTGCCAAAAAAAAAAAAAAATGTGTAAAAATCTTGTAATCCACTTTTGAGACAGAGCAGCAGCCCCGGGCAGGTCCCCCAGCAGCTCTGCCCTGTGCCTTGCCAGGCTGGATGAGAAACACCTCCATGGGCTGCCCAGCCACCCCTCAGCTCCACGGGGAAAGGTGCCATGCTGTCCCCAAACCCATGCTGCCCAGGGCAATTCCCTGCCAGGGGGGCACCGAGGGAGCTGCTGAGATGGGACAGGACTGGTGGCACAACATTCTGTTGATTTAAGGGCTTCCACACATACCCAGAGCCATGCAAAGGCAATTCTTACAGCCTGGCCCAGCAGCAGCAGCTCTGAGTGCCCCCAGGTCACCTTTCTAAGTCCATCCAGCCCATCTAGACATTAGCTCCTCTTTCAGGATAATACCTTTATTAATATAAACATTATATTTATTCATATAAATAATATGAATATATACTATATAATATATAGTATAACATACATATAAGTATATATATAGCAAAATGTAATATAATATAATGTAATATAAATTATTCATATAATTTATTATAATTCAATAATCCCCTTTATTCTAACACAGGGAAGGTGACACTCCTGCAAAGCACTTGCAGGTGAAAGGACTCGGAAGCAACAGGCTGGAAAATCCTGCTTTTCCAGAGACACCAGCCCCAAGGTGAGTGTGAGTGAGGGACATTCCTGCCCCTCTGCCAGCTCTGTCTCTGTGAGGGATGAGAGGTCTGCATCTCTCCATCAGCTGCCCCCATCAGGCTTCATCCTCCACCTCCCAGCCTGCATCCATGGGACCTACTTAAACCCTTGCAGGAGATGCAGCAGCTAAGCACAGAGCACTGCAACTGCCTGCTGCTTCATTTGAGGTGACCAGTGGGATTTTCATCAAAATATATCCCAGTAAACTCCTGTAACAGGCTAAGACTACAGGCAACCTTGAGCAGATGGTGATCTTCCCTTTCCAAAACTTGCCAGTGTCACTTCTGTATCCCAAGGGCCCAGCAGCCCAATAAATGTGCTCAGTGCAGGGAATGCCTGAAAGATGCAGTTCCCAAGCCAGGGACAACCTCCTGCTAAAGTCCAGGACAGTTCTAGGAAATACTGGACAAGCCAGGGGAGTGCTGTGTTCTCACAATTTCCTGGGAGGATGAAATTTTCCATGTTTTCAGACAAACACTGGAAATGCTGAGAACTCAATATTCCCTGCCTCAAAAAAAAATCCCCCCAAAAAAACCAAACCAAAACAAAAGAATTTTGAAAACGCCAAAACCAAAAATAAAACCCAACAACAATAACAACAAAATTCAGCTCTGCAGAACAAGTAGATTTGTTACACCCATGGCAATTACAGGTACGCATTCCTGGGCGCGGGCAGGTCCTGACCAGGATGGGTTTATCCTGCAGTGCTGCAGGACCTGCAGGAAATCCTCCCTGCTTATTCAGGTCTAGGAGACTCGTGCCATTGATTTAACAGGGCTCAGGCTCCCAGCTACCATCCAGCCCTGGGTCTGTGTGCTGACCCCATCCCAAGGATCCAGCCGGATGTGATGGAGCCCAGCAGAGCCAGGAGGCAGCAGAAGCTCTGGAGGCAGTGCCAGCTGTGCTGTCCTGCACATGTCCCCAGCCTCTGCACGGCCCCAGGGCACACAGCAGAGCACACGGAGCCACCCCAGGTCCGTGGGCACTGGTGTCTGCCCGGTTCTGCCACACAGGATTGCCACTGGCAGGGCCCAGAAGGACAGCAGGAAGGGTCCCTGCCCTCCGGCCAGCACCCCTGCAGCACTCCAGGCTGGGGCAGAATGGCTGGGAAGGCACCTGGGCTTCTGGTGACAGCAGCTGGACATGAGCCCAGGTGGGCAAGGAGAACAATCCTGGCTTGTATCCAAAACAGAGTGACCACGAGCACTAGGACAGTGATTGTCCCCTGTGCTGGCACTTCAGGGAATCCTCGAGTGCTGTGCCCAGTTCTGGACCCCCCCACAAGAAAGGCACTGAGGGGCTGGAGTGTCCAGGGAAGGGAATGGAGCTGGGGAAGGGGCTGGAGCACCAGGAGGGGCTGAGGGAGCTGGAAAGGGGCTCAGCCTGGAGAAAAGGAGGCTCAGGAGGGACCTGGTGGCTCTGCACAACTCCTGACAGGAGGGGACAGCCAGGGGGGGATCGGGGCTGTGCTCCAGGGAACAGGGACAGGAGGAGAGGGAACGGCCTCAGGGGAGGCTCAGGTTGGATATGTGGAAGGATTTCTTCCTGGAAAGGGTGGTCAGGCACTGGAAAAGATGCCCAGGGAGGTTTGGAGTCCCCATCTCTGGAGGTGTCCAAGGAAGGGCTGGATGTGGCACTCAGTGCTCTGGGCTGGGGACACGGTGGGGATCAGGCACAGCTGGGACTCAGAGACCTTGGAGAACTTTTCCAACTTTTCCAAATGATCCTTGGATTCTGTGAAGGGATGCTCACATCAGGTACCTCTACCATAACCAGAGTTGGTTTCACCTGTGCTTTCTCTCCCTCCCACCACACCTCTGCTCCCTGTGGCCTCTGGGAAGAGCAGGGATGTGCTAAATCCCAGCTGTGCAATAGATCTGGGCCACCAGGGAGGTGGCACAAAGAGAATCCCAAGTCCAACCACTCACAGCCAGGACTGCCATGACTCCAGTTGGTGAGAAGGGCACTCCTGGACACACAGCAGCCAGTGGAACACTCCTCACCTCCTCCCTGCTACACATAACTCCAAGTTCTTGGTGTCAAAGAGCTTTCTTTGCCATGGGTGGAGGGGGGAAAAAAGCAGAAGAAGAACAAAATAAAAGCCAACCTGAGGAAGTCCAAGAAAGAGTTGAGCTCCCTGACTGAGGTTCAGGACACTCGTGTCCCCCATGATTCCTCCCTAAACCTGCTGAGCTTTAAAGAGGACACTAAAATAGGCTTAATTTTGTGCAAAAGTCTCTCACAGCCTCTTCAGCACCAAGTTTTAATGGGTCAGCTATCAGGATCTCCATCAGGCTGAGTGAGAGCTCCTGCATTCTCTGGCACCCCAAATTCCAAGGCCAGAGCCAAACAAAAGAAGCAAAGCAAACCCTGCTCCTTCCCCTTCCCACTCCCACCCAGGTGGCCAAGGCAAACCATTCCTGCTGAAATACCATTCTGGACTGGAAAGGGCTCAAAGATTGATGTGTCCCCTGGACAAAAAAAGCTGGCAAGAGGGGGGAAATACTATTAAAAATAAAATACATCAATCACTCCACAAATGATACTCTAATGCATCCTTCAGGCAGGAAGGTTCCCTGCTTGGTGCCATGGTCTGTTTCTGTGGGATTCTCTTTCTTTAGGGAGCACACAGATTGCAGCAGCTGAGTGGATCATTTAAGAGGATCTTGCACATAACAGACACAAAACCTGTGTGGGGCATTGCTGGGAGGGATGGGAGCCATGGGATCATCCCAGAGCATCTCTGGGCTCGTCTCTGCAGCACAACACACTGAGAAGACCAGCATGGGCTGGTGGTGGGCTGGGAAGCAGTGGGAGAAACCCCTGAGCCACTTTCCCCCCTCCTCCTCCTCTTCCTCCTCTTCCTCCTCCTCCCTCCCTGCAGACCGTGTGCTTCCCTTCATCTCCCCATCACAGGGCTTTCCCCTCCCTTGGCATTCCTCCTCTTCAGCTGCATCCCAGTGCTTGTGTTTGTATTTGATGTTGGGAATGAACACTCAAAGCTTTCCTGGTGTTCCAGGGCTGGCTCCAAACCCCTCACAGGGATCAGCTGGCTCTGGCACAGCACTCCTGAGTTTAGGATACAAACAAGATCTGTTATCACCTCTGCTTTTCAAATCCAGGAAATTTTCCAGCTCTTCACGATTTAAAGGTGAAACTTTCTGTACTTTGTGTTTGCCTGAACTGTTTGAGAAGGAAAATTGTTTGAAGAACATATTGTCTTTTTTGGTGTTTTGTTTTTTTTTTTTTGGGAATTGAAAGATGCTTTCCCCAGTGGTTTAAAAAGAAAACAACCATAGATGCACTTTTCAGAAAAAAAAAAAAAAGCAAGCACAAAAGCTTGAAACTGGTTCTGTTTCAAAAGCAAAACACTTGAAAATCAGAAAATCAGATGCATAAATCAGGTCATTTCTGAGCAGGAGCAGCTGATCTCTGTCCCTGCAGTCAGCTTCTGTGTTTTCTTTGCTTCTTCTTGTAGAGGAGTTAAACTAATTCCTTTCCCCTCCATTCCTCCTCTGGCACTGGTGGAAACTCTTCCCCCATCCCTGCTGCTGGAGGGTTCTGCAGGAAGCTGCTGTGGCTTTGTCAGAGGCAAAAGCAGCCTGAGGAAGATGAGAAGTGGGAGCCTGGGGAAGGAAGGAAGATCTGCAGCCTCAGGCCCCTGTGCTGTGTAAAATTCTGCAAAAACTGCCACAGAGCCTGGTCATTCCCCTCCTCTCCACTGTTAAACACAGCAGATTTCTTTCAGGGATGAGGTCTCTGCCCACTCCAAAGGCACTGGGACTCCATGGGATGAGGTTTGTGTGGATACAGACCCCAAGATCAACCAGAACTCCCTTCCTGGCTCCATAAAGCAGATTTAGCTCCTAACCCATTTCTAATATGTCTGCTCCTCATAGCCAGATGAATAATGAACAAATATAAATCACAAGGAATTTATCTGATGATGGCAAGGAGAGAAAGGGATGAATAATTTATTTGATAGATATTATTCATCCATGCATGGAGCCAGCCAAGTAATAAAAACATTTATTCACAAATCACTCTGTTGACAATCAAAAACTTTGTACAAGAAGTAATTCATGTGTATGATTTGACTCCCTAAAAACCCGAAATTGAGAGCTGACCTTGCAGAGGAGCAAGAATTGCTAGAGCTGGGCTTATCTTAGACCCACCTCATGCTTTCCATCTCTTTTCCATCTCTGAGACTATGGAAAACAGATTTTCAGCTCTGAACTATGGAAAACCTGACCTTCACCCACAGTCATGACCAAAAATCATTAAAACATGGCACGTGACTCCCATGAAGGCAGAGATGCTCTTCCCACCAACCCAGCCCCATTCCGAAGTGCAGGAGCTCCCTCCATATATAACCACCAGAAAGGCCTAAAAATAACATGGTTTTTTCTTCCAGAGGACATTCAGCTGCTTTCCAAACCCTGTGCAGTTTATTCCGTTAGCAGAGCTCCTTCCTCCATCCCGTCCTGGAGCTTCCAGACTGTTTAAAAAACCCCAAATGTGTCCATATTCCCTCTAAATAACACAAACAACAGTCAAGCAAAGTTAGAGCTGCCACAGATGAAAATATGCTATTTATGGTGCCCTGAATTCCAGTCACTATTTTATGGCCTCAACTCCTCTAAAAAGGATCACAAATCTACACAAAGTCCCCAAGTGCAGCTCTGTGAATTTGGGTCCTCCAAGATACTTAAAACCACATGAAGATGGACTGTTCCCTAGTGACCATCCAAACACAGAGGCACAGAAACACACATTATTCCAACATGATATGGAATAAATTGCCATCTGCTTCCAAGAAGGAGAAGAGGAAGAATTTCTACGGCCACAGCTCTGGAGCTGGTGAGCCAGAAAACTTGTCATGGTTCAATTAATCTCACAAAAAGAATCAAAATCACAGCAGCCTCTCTGAAAAAGATGCAAATCTCCAATCCCCTCCGGTGAGCAAAGGGGGGGCTGGCAATCGTGTCTGAGCAGGTTGCTTATGAGATTTTAGTGCTTGTGGGAAAGCACAAAGGCACAATCCTGGACATATGGCATTTGCAAGGTACTGTCTCCTCCCAGCTGAGATCCTGAGTGCAGGAGCCTGGCAAGGAGCATGAACAGAAGAGCTCAGGCAGGCTGAGCAGATGCCTGGGGGCTCTTTGCAACAAAGACCCTGAAGAAGAGTTTGTGGGGAGAAAGGTGAGAGGGATTAGAGATGACTGGGATGACTCGGGGCACAGGGCTGGGCTTCACACACAGTTCCCAGGAAAAGATCAATAGAGGCAAAATGTGTTCACAGGTAAGAAACTGATCTTGGGATCCCAGATTTGAATCCCTGGTTTGGGTTGGAAGGGACCTTAAAGATGACCCAGTCTGACCCCCTGCCATGGGCAGGGACACCTTCCACCAGCCCAGGCTCTCCAAGCTGGCCTTGGGCACTTCCAGGGATCCAGGGGCAGCCCAGAGAACCTGTGCCTCTCCACTCAGAGTAAATAATTTCTTCCCAGTATCCAATCTGAGCTTGTCCTCCTTCAGCCAATCCATTCCCCTTGTCCTGTCACTGTCTGCCCATATGAAAAGTCCCTCTTCCTCTTCTTTTTAAGCTGCTTCAGACAAGGGAAGGGGCTCTGAGGACTCCCCGGAGCCTTCTCTTCTCCAGGCTGAACCTCCCCAGGTCTGTCTCTACAGACCAGAGGTGCTCCAGCCCTCCCCTTGCCTATCTCCACCTGCAGCAGGACAGGATCTGAGCAGCAGGACCTCAGCCAAACTCCCAGCCCAGGCACAGGCACTCAGCTTTTGGTCCAAATTCAGAAACCCCTCTGGCTCCTACTTCCCAGCACCCAAGGGAGATCACCCAGATCTGCTCAGAGCCTGCTCCAGAGGTGACCAGCTCCCTCCTCCCCCATCCTCAGCCAGGGCATAATTCCCCTGTTTCCATGGAAGTTTTCAGTGGCACACAAAAACAGCCACAAAATTAGCAAAGTTTCATCCAAAAAATAACCCAAAGCTGGGCTTCAAGCCTCCCCTGGAAGCACAGCTATGGCTGAGACACAATTCCCTGCTCCCCACAGGGATATCTGATCTCTCAGGGAGCAAAACCTGCTTTATCCAGTCCTACTCTGCTGCTGAGGGGCCATACTGAATACCAGCTAGCCCTTAAACCAGGGGGATACCCCATTCCAACAACAGGTATCTGTATTTCTGTACAGCCCAACACCTCCACTTAATATACAATGCTTCAATTTCTAGAGCCCCTCAGTTGCACTGTACTCAGAAGAGCTACAAAAATAACCACCGTCAATATTTTGGAGGCTTTAGTACAATTTATAAGTGCATTTTTTAGTAAAACCACTCCTGCCTGAAGAGCAGGATCTCACTGAGAGCCCAAGAGCTTCAGAAATATTGAAATCTCCACCACAACCATTCACCTGCTGCATTTCCATTCATTTCCCCCTAATTACCAAACCCAGCACTTCCTATTAGCTCCAATTAAACCTCCATAGGTATCTAGCAAGCCAGATTTAAGGGAAATTTGAACCACGAGAACCTGCCAGCAAGTTTTGTTTAAAGAAGCTGAGAAATCTTTACCCTCAAGTAAATTCCTCCAGATTCAGCCAGCAGCAGGTTGAACACTTCTCTGTCCTGACTGCCAGCAGGATGGGATGTTCCTGCCTCCAGCACGGGGCTGACCAAAGGGATGGAAAAGGGAAGGAGGAGCTGATGTTTTACATTCTTGAGACTTTTTGTTGTTGTTTTCGCAGGCATCCAAACCGGTCTGCAGGCACCAAACAGCATCAGCTAAAAGCAGCCTGGGGGCTTTGCTGGGATGGGCAGGGAGGTCACTGATGTCCCCGCGCAGGTGACCTGCAGCAGCTCCCTGTGTGCAGGCACCTGGCAGTGCTGGGCAGGAGGAGAGCCAGCTGTCCTGGAGCTCCATCTAGTGCGAGGCACCCTGGGTTTATTCCTGTCCCCACATCTGGGGAAGCTCTGGAAGAGAAAATTAGAAAGAAAACATTTTCTGATGGGAAATACTTGATAGCTGGGATTTCCAGCTACTAACAGGTGAGGAGGCAGTGGTGTTAAATGAAGGTCACAGAGTGATTTCTACAATGTGCTACAACACTTTTGCTCACTTTTATTAAATATCTCTGCAGTGCTATTCCCTGGGAACTCCTGCTTTACACACCTTACAACTGCTCAACTTTCCATGGAATCACGGGATCATTAAAGTTGAAAATTTTTTTTCTCCTGGAATCACAGGATTTCCAGAGACTTGCACTTCATGATTCCCCCCATCAGTAAACGAGTCCATTTGCAGCTGTTGCTGCTGCAGGTGACACCATAAAAACACAGCTCAGGTGCATTTACAACAGGGATTATAGAGGATCCCGATAGGGTTTCTCTGGTTTTTTTTTGTTTGGTTTTTTTTTTTTTTTTTTTTTTTTTTTAAATCCTCTGGTTAGTTTTCGACTTGGAAGTACTTGGGGCTGCAAAAGGTGCTGCTCACAAGCACCGCAACCTCAGAAAGGGCTCGGGTGGCTGGAACACAGCTCTGGTGTTCAGGATTCAGATTTTCATGTCTTGACACCTGCTCCATTGTCTCTGAAAGCCTCTGCACCAGTGGTGCTTAGGGCTCCAGGAAAAGCTGGTTTCTCCTGAAATTCTTGCTGGAAGCTGTCAGCAAACTGGGACCTGCACCATGAGCGTGAGAGGGTGAGCTCCTGGTTTTGTTTTAACCACCAGTATCAAAAGGGGGGGGAAGATAAATAAAGAAGCCTTTTTGGGGAAAGGGCAATGTTAATTTTCAACGGAATGAAGGAAAAAGTGGGATGAGATCCTTCTCACTGCTTTTTCCCCAGATACAGTGAGCTGGACACAGTGACCAAGGATCTCTCTCCCCCAGTACTCCATGCAAATCCTTTTCCTAAAGCCCCTCTGCCATCCATGCCCACCACAACAGCCCCATATCCCAGTGTTTTCCCTTCCTCCTGCCCAGTTGTTCCTCAGGGAAACCAAGACTTTGTGCATGTCATTGTAATTTTAACCACACCAAATAATCAGGGAGCTTCAACTCCTGAGAGGGAGGGGAGATTTAAACAAAGGGGAGATGTGCATGTACCTGAATAAAGATATCAATGATCAAAAGAAATAACTGTTAATAATTGTTATTTGTTCCTTACCAATTGCCAAGATGCATTAAAGAGGCTACAAGGGATTTCCAGCTATTAAGAGGTGAGGAGGCAGTGGTGTTAAATGAAGGTCACAGAGTGATTTCTACAACGTGCTACAACACTTTTGCTCACTTTTTTATTAAATATCTCTGCAGTGCTATTGCCTGGGAACTCCTGCTTTACAAACCTTACAACTGCTCAGCTTTCCATGGAATCACGGGATCATTAAGGTTGAAAATACCTCCAAGATCATCGAGTCCAACTTTTAACCCAACACCACCATTCCAACTAAACTGTATTGCCAAGTGCCACAAATACTCTTTTTTTTTTTTTTTTTTTTTTTTTGAACGCTTCCAGGAATGGTGACAACCAAATCTGTGATCAAAATGTGGGGTTTTGCAGCAAACAGTGGGATATCCCCCACTCCACTGGGCTCCAGCCAGACACAGCCCCCCATCCCAGGGGGATGCTCCATTATTAGTGGACCCATCAGCTGCTGGTTTAATTTGGCTTTGAGTTCCATATGTCTCTCTTAAAACAATTTCCAGAAACACTTTTATTCCAAGGATGCTTTGACTCGAATGTATCTGATCCATCCCCCCCTCTAAATGACCCTTTTACAGCACAGCCTGAGCAGCCAAAAGGAAGCAGAGTTGTTTTCTCCCTGCTATCACAATCAAGTTGTTTGGTATAAAATGTGGCTGAGAAGTGAATCCATAATGTTCCTGGCCATGCAAGGAAACTGCTATTACCAGGGGGAAAATGCAGGTAGTAACTCTGTGGGTTTTTCTCCACTGGAGCTGTAATTAATGTGGATGCTGTGCACTAAGTGCAGGGAGAAATACAGACTTCACAGCAGTGAAAATGCATCTCATTAACACCAGAACTACTGTATCGTCCAAATGCATTATGTTCAGCAAGGAAAAGCTGTGTAATTGAATTCCCACCAAAGCACAGTTCATCTGCATCAAATGGCACTGTGCTCATCCTGCAGCTCCTTCAGGCTGCAGCTGGAAATGAGGATTAATTTGGATACCTGCTCATTACTCAGGGAGCAGGCACACACGCTGTGGTCAGGCTTGGGGCTGCACTGAGAGGCTCTGCTCAAACCCCAGCCAGGCAGAGCAGGGCAACCCCAAAGATTTGGATCTTCTTGCACTCAGGATGCAACAAAGAGTCAAAATTTTTTTGTTCGTGCAGAAAATGCTGGTAAAAGAAACCAAACAATTCATAGGAAGGCACCTCTGCTGCATAAATACTTCAGTAATAATTAATAAGTGATTTATGGAATTTGTTTTGAGTTATTCTAGGCTGGATTGGCTCGAGTGGCAGGGATGTGTATAAATCATTCTGTGCACAGCACCTCCCAATCCCAACATGCAGCTAATGAACCCTCTAGAGCCAAACACGTTCCTCCTTCAGGAAGAACCCACTGATCTGCAGCACTTTAATGGGCAAATTATTATTAATTTAAATAAATACATTAAAAACTCCCAAATACACCAGAGGGGAGAGTTCGGGAAGGGGTAGGAGATATCCAGGCAGAAACAGCAGAGAGGGTTTGGAGGTTTGGAGTGGGAAAGCTGCGTTCTCACTGAGGGGTCTCTCAGTCAGATCCAAGTGGGACTAATCCATCTCTGCTACAGCACCTCCCATCCGTGAGCCCTGGGGTGTGTAAGGGCAGCAGGAGCTCGTTAAATGCACTTTAGCTCATCATCATCATCATCATCATCATCATCATCATCATCATCATCATCATCATCATTTATTCTCCCTTTTCCTCCCCTGTCACATGCTCAGCAGAGCCCCAGCACACGGCTCTCCAGCATCCCACCAGCACAACTTCCAGGCTGAGAACCCCTGCAAAGCCAAACCCCAGAGTTATTTTGGGCAGAGGCATCTTGGGGCAAAGCAGCACACAGGGAGGTCACCCCGTCTCGTGTTGGGGTCCTCAGAGCCTGACTCCCAAAGGACCCCACGGTGAGAAGGGATCAGCCCCCTCAGCATCCCCTTTGGGTGTCACTTTGGGCTGTAGGGGAGCCAGTGGGAGCAATCCATCACCCTCAACTCTTGGAAAACCAGTGACTGCTGAGATATCATTTTAAGCTGCCACTTGGGTGAATTTTACTCACTGGAGGTGTGATGGATGCTGAGCTCTGGCTCGTTCTGGCTCCCTAATCATGTGGGACATGATCCCATCACTTCCAGGACCTCACTGTGCTCACCACTGCCTCAGCTCCCATGCAGTCTGGCACACCCCATTACTTTCATGCTTCAAATCCCATTATTCAGCTCTAACGAGGAAATAATTTTAATTAAGGAAATTAAAAATGTATTTGTGTTGGAATTTTAAGTAGATGTCAATTTGAAGGCATGAAAAAGAGCCCTAAGGCCAGTTTGTGTCAGGAGCAGCAGGGGATGGGGGTGGAGAAGGGGAAGGGCCCTCTGCATGCCCTGGGGACAGCAAAGGGTCCCTGGGGAGCAGGGGCAGGGCACAAAGGCAGGGCCAGCAAAGGCAGAGCCACCCCCCAGCTAAGGGGGGCTCCTGCTCTTTCCATTCCTGCAGGAGGGTGCAGCCAGGTGGGAGTCAGTCTCTTCTCCCAGCAAGCCAGAGGACAAAAGGAGTCAGGGCAGATTTAGGGTGGATGTTAGGGAAAATATCTTCATGGAAAGAGCTGTCAAACACTGGAGCAGCTGCCCAGGCCAGTGGTGGAGTGTCCATCCCTGGAGGAATTTGAAACCCCTGTGTATGTGGCACCTGGGACATGGTTTAGTGATGGGTCTGGCAGTGCTGGGAGAGCAGCTGGTAGTCAGTGATCACAGAGGGATTTCCAACCTCAGTGATTCCACAGATCTATGAAAAGCAGCAAAGAAGGAGTTGGAAAGTCCTTCTGAGAAGCTCTGAAGCCATGAGGCCACAAGGAGGGATGAGAATATTCCCAAGCTGGCCCCGGACCCCATGGGCTGCAGTGGCCTCTCGTGTCCCCTGCACGAGCAGCCTGAGGCTCACCTGGAGCTGCCAGGTCCTGCTTCCATTCCCTCCTTCACACGTTGCTGGTCTCCAACACCACAAGGCTCCATCAGCAGTGTCCCAGGCTTTCCACAGGTGCCACCAACCCACAGGGAGCTCGGCTGAGGGACAGTGCCACGGGCAGGTGGCTTTTGGCCAGAAGGAAGGAGATGCTTTCTCATTTTGTGTCCTTGCAGCAGAGACAGCCCAGAGAAGGCTGCAATGCAAAGCTCAGTTTAATGCAGCTGGCTAAGAGTCCTATCAAAAACAGCAGCTAATTAGTTAAGTAATACCCAGCGTTATTAATGCTGCAGCTCTGCCATCACCCATGTATTTATAATAATAGTGTTCCCACTGTAATAGCATTAATCATAATGGATTTACTAAGAAATTAAGGGGGAAGGGATATTATCTCCCTCGGGAACAGCACTTGACAGCAGCCCTGCTTAGTGTGTGGATCTGGATTGGTTTAATTCTCAATGTCTCACTCATTAATCTGCTTTTCCAATGGCCCCTCACAAACACCCCTCTGGGAGCACAACCACAGAGGGATGGAGGCAGGACAAGCACAGCCAGCTGAGGGGGTCAGGCAGAGCAGCCCCAGGGAAATCTGGCAGTAAACAACCACAAAACAACCACAAAACATCCACAAAACATCCACAAAACAACCACCAGGGTTTTCCCATGGGGTGTGAGGCCGCAGTCCTCTCCTGCCTTGGTGGGCAGTGTCCACTTCTGGGCATCTGCTCTTCTCCAGCCAATCTGAGATTCTCAGCTCCATGCTTAAAAGACCCTTCTAGCTTTACCTGGGGAGCAAGGAACATTCAGCACCTCTTCCCAACATTTATAACAAGCACTTAAAGGTTATATTGACACTTGTTTTCTTATAAACCTTTCTCCGCATCAGGGTCCTGGTTCAGGGCACTTGTCTGAAGCAGGGAATGCAGAGAGACACCCCCAAGGCTCAGACCCACCACCCTCACCAGAACCCAGCCATGATCAGTGCAGGGAGCTTTCACCAGCAGCTACTGTCTGATAAAAAAATAAAAGCTTGATGTATCTCCTACAAGTCAGATAATCTGAATAAAACTAAATCCTGATGAAAATCATAGCTTGATAAAAATTAAAGCCTGAAGTCCAAAGTGATCCAATGATTTTTGCCAGGAGTTCAGCTTTCCTTGATTAGTTTATGGCTGTGGGTGAAGACGGAGACTCCCTGCAGGTCCCCAGAACCACACAGATGTGAGAGCAGCTCCACCTCAGCCCCCTTTGCTGTGGAGAGATGTGCTGGACCAGAATGGAGGGGTTGCAAACCCTCCCCTGCACAGGCAGCAGGGCAGTGGGTGACACCACAGCAGCCACCCCAGGGAAGAATATCCCTTTCCTTGCAGTGGTGCTGTGACACCCTTTGCCAGGAGATCCCGGGGATCCCAGCTGTGCCCAGCAGCCTCCAGACTCCCTAGGAGCAGAACCAGGGCAGGTGTTTCCCAGTCAGGCACTGGGATTTCACCTGCAAGGTTTGATGCTGCTGCCCACTGGGTGCAGCCTTTGAGGTGCAGAGCAATGCCAAAGAAGGACTCAGCCATTGCTGGCACATCCTGAGCCCCAGGGATGAGCAGCAGAGCCTGGGTGCTGCTGTGCCCTGAGCTTGGCTGAACCAGACACTGGCTCAGCATGAACTGGTCCCAGCCATCAGCTTGGTTGGAAGGAGACAACCCTTAAGGTCTTTTCCAACCCAAAGCATCCTGTGATTCCATGGCTCTGTAAGTACTGAGCATCCATGACATCCACAAGGATAAGCAGAAAAAAGAGGAGACCTTCACCCTGCCTCTGCCAAAACCTTTAGTTCCAGTTCAAGGCAACAAGATTTGAGCCAGTTCCTGTCCACAGTGTCACCAAACCCCA
Source organism: Cinclus cinclus (assembly GCF_963662255.1). Classification (NCBI taxonomy): domain Eukaryota; kingdom Metazoa; phylum Chordata; class Aves; order Passeriformes; family Cinclidae; genus Cinclus; species Cinclus cinclus. The sequence goes on from NC_085063.1 coordinate 3,240,601, forward strand.
CAGCCCGGGCAGGGACAGCCCCCAGCTCCTTGCTGGCCACACAGAAGTGGTGGGAACCCTGTCAGCACATGTCCAGGAGAAGCTGCAGCCCTCCCTTGGTCTTTATCCCAATGCTCCCATCATTCTCCCTGAGCTGGAATTACTGTTTGGCAGATTGGTAAAACAAAAACAGCCCAAACTTTCCAAACAACGGCGTGAGCCCTGGTGCTGAGGAGCTGAGTTAGAACCTCCTGGTTTTGCTGAGGGATGGTTTGGCAGGGGAAAATAACATCAGGTGAGCGATGGAAGAGGTGGGTGAGGGAAGATTTGTAACATTCTCTGATAGCAAATGTGTCCTGGAGGGTTTTGCAGCTGGACCAGGACACTGGAGTGAGTCCCTGGGCACAGCCAGCCAGCCCTGACAGCCCTGTTCTGGGCAGACATGGGGGAAGAGCACCCCCGGTCCCCAAAAGCCCTCCCAGCAAACCACATGCACACACAGCCCCTCTGCCCTTGTCCTTCTGCCCTTCCAACTAAACTCTGTCCCTTGGCTCCTGGCCAGGGGATGTGGAGGGTACCAAGCTCCTGCAAATAAAAGGGAGCTCTAGGACTGTGCTCATGGGATTGTGTGAGATTTGTCAATATTTGCTCAGGACTGAGGTGAAACTGAACTGAAGGAGACTGAAGAATTATGTCAGATATTGGATTGGAAAGTGCTATGAAAGCCCATGGAGGTGGCTACTGAGGTATCACCAGCTGTTCAACTAAAAATGGTCTTTTATTTTTTTTTCTCCTTCTTCTTTGTATTTTAACTTATGTGCCAGGCGGAGCTGCTCCCTGTCACAATAAATCAGGGTGTTTTGCATTTTATCTCCATGTCATTACTGGCCAGGTGGAGCTGATACCAAACCATCCGCGGCACGAGTGAGGACAAGAGCCAGGAGAGGCTGTGCTTGACCCCAGGGACTCTGGCACTGGGAATGACAGAATCCCTTCGGATGGAAAAGACCCCCAAGATCATCGAGTCCAACCACGAGCCCGGCTTTGCCAAACCCAGCACTAAGCAGAAAGACCCAGCCTGGATCCGTGTGATGGGAGCTGTCCCAGCACTGAGCATCGGCCGGGACCTGGTTTGGGATACCCCAGCCCCTCTGCCGGTGTCGGGAGGGTGGCAGCTCCGGTGTCCCTCCAGCCCTGTCCGCAGGGTCAGGGATGTGCTGGGCAGGTCCCCTCCCTCCGGGGCTGGGGAACTTTTTGGGTGGACTGCGAGCTCAGCATCTGTCGCCTTCCTCCTCGCGCGTTGGAGCTGGTTCAACACTGACCTGCGCAGGGAGGGAGGGAAACCCATCCCGGCATTGCCCTCTGCTGGATAATCCCTCTCGGAGAAGCTTTTCCTGCGGCACTGGATTTCTACCAGACCAAAGCTGCCACCACCTGAAACTCTGGCTTGCAATGGAGTGCCCAATGCATCCTCCTAAACGACATCTGGACGCTGGGATGTTGAGTTTTGTTTCCTGTGGAAAACAGCCACCGTTCCTCTCCAGAGTCTTTTGGCTGGGAGTGGGGGTTTTGCCAAAAGAATTCCATCCTCTGCCATGTGGAATTGTTCTGCGTACCCCCAGAATATCCTGGCGAGCAGCTGTGCTGGCTGTGGATGCACATCTGGGCACCCACAGCATCCCCAAATGCCAGCGGCACCAGCAGCCTCAGCCGGAGGGATCAGACATTCCCTAAGGCTTGGTGCAGGCTCTGGGAGCCCAGGAAAGCAGCTGGGTGATTGGAAACAGGGAATGGAGCTGTTCAGGGACTGGGCTTTCCTTGGGGAAAAGGGAGCTGAAAATTCAAGAGGGGGAAAATGTTGTTATTAAAAGCCAGCAGCCAGTGACCCCATCAGAGCAGGGAAATATTGGTCTCGAATTTAAAGAATTTTAATGGTGCTCAGGAGAGAGACGCACAAAGTGGTTTGTTGGGAGATGGTTTTTCAGGGAAGTGGGATGCTGGGTGATGAGCCGCTGTTATTTAGGGTGTGGGTGACCTTGTCAGGGTGGCCTCAGCAGTGTCACCTGTGCCCCATCACCTTCAGCCCACTGGGGGCTAGAAGAGAACCCCGGGTCAGGCCCTGCATTCAGGACAAATGGCTTGTGCCCATGAGCTGGGGTTAGTGCCCCTAAATCTCAGGGGAAGAGCCATGAAGGGTGGGCAGGAGCCTCTGCTGGGCCACCAGCTGTGCCAGCACCCCCACAGCAGGGAGGCATCCCGGTGTCCCACGTCTGTCTGTCCAGAAAAGCAGTTCTGCCTCCAGGTGTTCAAGTGGCCATTGCAGGGTCTGTCCCTGCGTGGCTTGGAGAGGTGTTTGTGTGTCACTGCAGGGTTGAGCTGGCACAGGGATACTGGGCAGGAATCCTTCCTGGGAGGGTGCTGAGCCCCTGGCACAGGGTGCCCAGAGCAGCTGTGGCTGCCCCTGGATCCCTGGCAGTGCCCAAGGCCAGGTTGGACACTGGGGCTGGGAGCAGCCTGGGACAGTGGGAGGTGTCCCTGCCCATGGCAGGGGGTGGAATGAGATGGGATTTAAGGTCCTTTCCCAAACAAATCTGAGGATTCTGCAAGCACAGCAGAGATGATGGGCCAAGGCAGGACAAGAGGGCAGCAGGACAAGATCTTAGGTTGTGTCTCTGCTGGACAGCCCAGTCTAAACACCACTGGTGACTGGGACATTTGGGATCCTGAAGCCCTAGAAGCCTCAGTTCTACCTAATCCCAAAGCCATCTCCTCCCTAATGCCCACAGGGGAGTCCCAGGAGCTGCAAAGGTTTTGGAGAACTGTGTGGGTGGGGAAGATCAGTCTAAGCCCTGCACATCATGTCCCTGTTTCCCAGTGACCAAATCCCTCTGAAACCTCCTCCCATCACACACAGGCATGCAGGCAGAGCAGACAGGGATCTGATGGCATTTTCTAGAGAAACTATGCTTTCCCTCAAATGCTTTAAGTAGCAAATTGTAGATGATAGATTTTAGTGGGGACATCTCCCTCAGTGCATCCTGAGAGGCTCCCTGGAATGCTCCTGTACCCACCTGCTTCCATGTGAGGCCCAAGGCTCTCCAGAGAGCTCTCAGCACCAATCATCTCCCCAAAACCCATTACTAACCCATTACTAACCCACTACTAACCCACACATGCATTAACAACTCACCAGCGAAGCAACTGAGCAGCAATTTGCCTCCCCAGTGGCTGATGGAGCCCCCTATTCCCTGCCTCTTTAACACTGCACTGAAGTTGAATGTCCATGACTTAGAGGAGTCCCAGAACATCTCCTGGAGAGAAGAGCAGGAAAGGCACACAGGAGAATCATTTATCCACCTGGAAAGGTAAAGATCCACCTGGAGATCAATGTGACAGAGAGCAGTACTGGGCAGAGCTGTGGATTCCCATTATTCCTGCAGGGAACAGTCCCCCAGCTGCTGCACAACACCAGGGCTCTCCAGCCCCAGGGGTGATGTCTGCTCAGGTTTATTTATCCTGTTTATCCACCCACCTCTCTGACCCAGATTTCCCAAGTGAGATTTCACCCTGCTCCAAAGGTACAAACACAGATCCTTGGTGTCAGTGGACTCTGAGCCTTGAGCAGCCACCAAGGAGGGATCTCCTTCCTGATTTCCCCCCAACCCAAATGTGCAGCACAAATACAAAACACTTCCCTTGCCCTCCAGTACAAATGCCACGTCCTGGCTTTTCCACCTGCACAATTCTCTCTGTACTGAAAACATTCCAAGGGAAAAGCAGGGATGAGACCAGTCTGTATTTTCACAGAATCCCAGACTGGTTTGGTTTGGAAGGGACCTTAAAGCACAGCCAGGGACACCTTCCACTATCCCAGGTTGCTCCAAACTCATCCAACCTACCCTTGGACAATCCCAGGGATACAGGGGCAGCCACAACTTTTCACCCTGCTTTAAATGAAATCATTCTCATACACACATGCAACAGTGACAATGCTTTCCACCTTCCCCAGAGAAAAAAATACAAAGTTTTTCCATAAACTGAAAACACCTGGATCCCAGATTTCCACTTGCCTCCTTTAACAGCTCCGAAGGAAAACACTGGCACAGCTGCAACCTGAGTTGTTGAGGGCAAGTTAATTGAGCAGTTTCCCAGCATGAACTGGAGTGGCTTTCCCAGGAATAGGGACTGAGAGGCACTGAGTGGCAGCCACAGAAACTGCTGGCAGGCACAGCTGCTCCCTCCCCACTGCCCCTTGGTGCTCTGGACAGGGAAGTTCTGCCCTCAGAACCACTCTGGGCAAGGCAGCAAAATGTTCACTGTAAACATTCCAGCTGTTCACTGAGCAATGGATAAGGAATTCAGAGACAGAAAGGTGGTCAGTGCTCAGACATCCTGTTAAACGGAAGGATTAAGGAACCACCCCATCCTTTATTAAAAGGATGAAGAAAGAAGAGGTTGCCATCACTCAGAGTAAGCAGGAAGCCCCCCACACACTCCCCTCTCTGCTGCATTTGCCCTGCTGTGCAGAGCAGGCTGTGTTTGGGTAAAGCTGAGTGAACAGCAAAGCTGAGCTACCCCAGGGCACAGCTGGGCTGCCAGGGGCTGCCTCTGCCATTCCCAGTTCCTCAGCTCCCACATCAGGACACTGCACAGCATTAACCCTGCTCATGATTTCCCCTCCCAGCTCCCCCTCAATGCTCCTCTTGGGACACTTCACTGCATTTGAGATGCTCCCCTGTCATTCCTAGAATAAGACAGAGCTGCTTTAACAACATCTATTAGCACAGTGCACAGTAGAGGTAGTTTCCATTATGAAAAACTAAGCAAAGGGTCTCAGCTCTGCCCCTAAATCTCTTGCTTTGAACTTAATTCAGCTGATTTCTCCTTAGTGTGGGGATTTTCACACAGAACAGAATCCCAGGACCCCTGAGGTCGGGAAAGACCTCCAAGGTCATAGAGTCCAACACTGATCCCCACCTTGTCATCAGCCCACAGCACCGAGTGCCACATCCAGTTGTTCCTTGAGTATCTTCAGGGTTGGGGACTCCACCACTTCCCTGGGCAGCCCCTTCCAAAGCCTGACAACCCCTTCCATGAAGAAATTCCTCCTGATGTCCATTATAAACCTCCCTTGGCACAGCTTCAGATTCTCTCCTCTTGTCCTGTTCCCTTGTTCCCTGGGAGCAGAGCCCAACCATAGCTCAGCAGGCTTTGGAGTGGTTGTCCCTCATGCAGAAAGAGGCCAAACTACACCTAAATCACAGCCAGATCACTTAAACAGGAGAAGGAACTGACCACAGCAGCCACAGGTGAAAATTAATTGAGATATTTAATACAGTGCAATCCATAGTAGTTTCTTAATTAAAATAATTGTGTGCATGTATCTGAATGGGTTATCAATTATCACAAAAAAGCAATAAACATTGTAGTGCTATGTAGAAAAATGTACAACTGAATTTGAAACCTTCCCTACTTCCAAGAGAGCGTGGATCAACTGCAGATCATTCTCACCAATTAAAATGGGCACAGTGACGACGTCGTTGCGGTGACAGACACAGGGCTGGCCACACAGCAGTCAAGGGATATAAATAGAACTGGCAAAGAACTAAAAACCTAAAGCATTCTTGCACCTAAAACACAATAAAGAAGCCGATGGGGGCTTACGACTTTTCCTGGTTTTTAAATGCCTTACAAGACTCCTAGACACACTTAAACTGACTTAAAATTACAGAGTGTTTTTCAGCTTATTTCAATTCAATATATGGCCCAAATTGAAGATGAAGATCCAGCAGTGGCAGGAGCACGGTCCCAAAGCTGAGTGATTTTGCAAATACCTTTTCTACAGAAATTGAACCGTATCGACAGCAGGCAATTCCCCTGCTCCCCCTTCTCTCCTCTGGGCAGACCTTTTTTCCATGCTATGCAGAAAACAGCAATGCAGATCCCACTGCTCTGGGTTAAAATTAAAGATAAAGACATTTTGTTTATGCTTTCTCCTCAACAAAACACATTTGCACCCAGAATAGGTAACCAAAGTCTTTTTTTTTTTTTCCAGGGGCTGCTGTGGTTACATGGTTCCTGCCCAAGCTTCCAGCTCTTTCATGTCATCATCCTCTTCTTCCTCTTTTTTCTTGGCTGCAAAATCACAAAAGAGAACAAGTGAGTGGGAATCTTGACAGAACCCAGTGGCCTCTGTGCCACTGACAAACCAGTAAATGAAGCACCTAAGGCCAGTTGTAGTCAAAAAATACACAAAACCTTCTTGAACTGAAGTAAGGGGTGCTTTGCTGACAGAGGGCAAAACTTCCTGACAGCTCCACTCTGAGTGGAAAAAGACAACAGCTCCCACAGAAAGAAGGTAGTGGGCATGAAAGTTCAGGTGTGGTGTTCTATGATTTCCAAGCCTCTTCCAGAGGGATGCAGCTTCTTACAGAAACTCATCCGACGTCTCCAGTGCTAATCTCTTCCCCAACAAAAATTAATTCCTTCTTCCATCATTGAGTACTGTGAGTGGAAGAAATGAGGTGTTTGGGCCAGGTACAGAATGTGGAGGGGCTGCAGAGCCCTGGGAACATCCCACTCCCCTTCTCCTGTGCTCCCTGGCAGGGGTGTGGATGTGGATGGGAAGGAGCAGCCTGGACACTGCCCTCTCCTCATTCCTGGTTGTTCCAGGGCAGAAAATGCTGCTCTTTGTCATAACCTGACAAGTCCAGTTTCCATCAACTCAGCAAAAAAGCTCTGAACCCACAAATAGCTGCAAAAAAAAAAAAAAAAAAAAAAGAAAAAGAAAAAGTGAAACAATTCCTGGTCCAAGTGGTTCATGTCATTCCAGAAGAAATGTTGGCATCAGGAAAACTGAGTCAGCTCCAAGCTCCAGACCCCTCATTTGTACAAGGCTGGAATTTGATTTTCTATATTAAGCTCCTCCAGCCTCCATTAAACAAAAACAGCTTCTGCCTGCATTTCTTCTGACCCCAACAACAACAAAATTCCTCATTCAGACTGATTAAAGCCAAAATCCAGACAGCTCCTGAGAGCAGGAAAAGCAGGAAAGCTCGTGGTCATCTACCCTTCAATGGATAAAAAGGAGGTAACAGGGTCAGCTCAGCCTCAAAAGACACATTATTATCCCAAAAAGATGATTACACATGAGCCTGAACCATTAGGGACAGCACTCCCTTTGGAAGTCTGACCACGGTAATCACAAGCAAATTTTTAATCCCAGTGTTAAACCAGTTTTAAGTGAAAAACAATTCCAGTTCAAAAAAATAAACCCACACAAAATCCCCACCCAACACCACCCCAGAATCCCAGTTTTTCCCAAGTGCTAGCCTTGAAGGCAGCTTTATTGAACCAAAAAGTGCCACTTAAATACATTCATGAAATTCATGGATTTCTCATTTCCATCCAAAAGCAGCTTAGCATAAATCTTGTGAAACACTGAGCTTTATGCTTGCAGCTTTTACTACCAAAATTATTCACAATTTATATTATTTTAGGCACTTTCCCTAAGTTTTATGCTGTGCAGCTCCTTAAAATATGTCCACAATTAGAACACTTCTTACTTGTGTGCAGTCACAAAATGCAAGGAGTAGATTTGGGTCCAAGGCATTGTGTTTTAAGACTATTTAGATAACAAACCTCACTAAACCAGCCAGGCAATAAAAATGCACTGGTTCACTGAATCTGTTTCTCCTGAATCTGATAAAGTCTCAGATTTCAGATGTTCTGATACAATTCCCTCTCCTCTCACCAACTCTGGTCAGCAGTTCTGCCTGGCAAAACACAACCAGGAACACACAAAATCAGTGGTGTCAGAATAAAAACAGAGTAACACATAAGGAGCAGTGGCACAAAGAGAACCTGCTCTGCCAGTGCTGCTGCTTCCCACACCCATCCCAGCCTGGAAAGGCAGCAGAATAATTATAGACACACTGACCAATTGGGATTATTTTCATCCACGGCTTTTTTGGATTTTTTTTCCTTTCCCAAGTTCATTCCAATACGGAATAGAGCTGCAAAGTCTACAAGTTATTTATCATAGTCAGGCAGATTCAGCAAAATGGGCTTGTAAAGCTTCATATCCCATTAGTGCTGCTTAGAGGTGTCCCAGCTCAGCTGAATTCCATGGGTAATGCTCATACAGGAGGGATCACTTCAGATTTAAGAGCAGCTTTGAACCATCTGTGTAAATATAAACATTTCTTGTCCAGCCTCCAGGCAGAATCCTCATACCAGCTGAAATTCCCTGGATATGTGTGCTCTAGAACTGGGATAACCCTGATGTGGGACTGCCTGGCTTAGGTACTGCAAGAGGAGCCCACAGCCTTCCCAAAGAGGGGACGCCAAGGGAAGATCCTCCCAAAGGCCAGAAAAGCAGGGATCAAATTAAAACCCAAAGCAGCAGCAATGAAGCATGGATCCATGGGGCAATCTGAACCTGCCTGGAGCTGGATGACCCTGGAGGTCTTTTCCAACTTCAATGATTTTATGAGTTAATTTACTCTGCCCTCCCTTTTACAACCTCAGGGTACCTTGTCAAGATTTCTTCCTTGTTGACCCAGCAGGACCCAGAAAAAGTCTCCCTTTTCTCACACCTCCACTGCATCATCCAGGCTGCAGGTAACCTGGATGAGCTGGAGCAGAAAGCAGCTGCTCCTGTGACAGGGAATGATTTTTGTGCTTCTTCAGAAAGGCAGGTGCCCCTCACAGAGAAATGGCACTGGGTGTGATCTGGGATTCAGGAAGCAATTCCAAGCAAAATGTCTGTGCTTCTTGTAGCCTTATCTCCCAAATCCAAGGAGCTGGCAGATTAACAAGCATATTTTTAATGATCCAGGATGTTTCAGAAAGGGTTGATCCATACCTGGCTTGGAGGGTATTGATATTGAGGGCACATTTGGTAGTGGTACTGTCTCCGGACCACTGATTTCCAGCAAGTTTTTGTCTAGTTCTTCTTGTTCTAGTTCCTCTAGTTCTGCCATGAGTTCATCCTAGGATTTCAAGGAGAAAAAGAAGAAAAAAAAAAAGAACTTTAAGTCATATTTATTAACAACCAGATATAGCTGATCATATTATTGAAGAAAATAGCACAAATGCACAGGATCAGAGCGAAGTGAGGAGATGAGGAGTCTGATTCTGATGTGATGATTCCTGTACTTGATCTCTTGGAGGGTGGGGAAAGCAGATAAGAAGAGAAATCCAAGTCCAAATATTCTCAGGTCAGGCCATCCAGAGCATTCTGAACATAAAATCCAGGTCACAGCCACCACCAATTCCAGGAGAGATTTCACAGCCCAGCCCTGCACCCAGGCACACACAAAGGTGCAGATCTCCAGAGAAAGATCTCCTAGGGTCACAGTGCCAGGAAGGATTTCAAAGCCATGCACATGTGGTGCTCGGGGTTAGGGATGGGGCTGGCACTGCTGGGTCAGTGGTTGGGCTCTGTGATCCAAGGCTTCCCAACCCAGAGGATTCCATGACTCACTGGTACAGACAGAAGCAAACTGAAAGCCATACCTCATCAAATTCCTCCCCAAATCCTACTGGCTTGGAGATGGCTGTAGAGATCTCATCTGCCAGCTCTTGCTGTTCTGCAATGTCCTGCATTAATTCATCTACTTTATCAATGTCCCTGGAAAAGAAAGGAAAGAATTGAGTACCAGCAGGCACCTTCCCAACCAACACTGCATTTCCTGGGTTCTGTAGAAATGCCACACCACGGTGACATTTCCCAGGCCCTTCCCCAAAATACACTTTGCATGCAAGCGTGGGTTTTATCCCCCTGGTCTCAATACAATTATAGATGTATTTTGAACTCTTCCCTGCAAACTTAGCTCCCAGCAGTTATACAGACACCAGGGAGAGGTTTTGTTCTGCACCACTGATATTAATAATAATTTGCTCTCTTCCCTGATTCAGCATTATTACATCCACAATATTTGCTTGTGGAGCAAGCACAGCATTCCCATAATACAGTTTTACCTTTAATTATTGCTACATATGCCAACTCCACTGCAGAAAAACAAGTTTTAAGACCCCCCCCCCCCAACTTGAGGCTTAAAATTCTGGCTGCTACAAGACAGATCTGTAACTGCTTCAGGCTCCCATTTTCTTTAGACCACACTGGTGCTACCCAGCTTTTGGATAGACAACACTGGTGCTACCCAGCTTTTGGATAAACGTAGAAAATAAAACGGTAGCAAACTGAAGAAGCACTGATATTAGTGCATTTTGTTCAATTTTAGTTTAAGTGAGAGCCATTCAGAAGGTGGTTTTGCTGCTCCACCTTTGGTTTGAAACACCTGGCATTCAGCAGATCTAACAAATGCCAAACTACAGATCCCGTAGAGAGATGCAGGAGGGATTAACTTACATGTTATCATGAGCAGCTTTCATAGCCTTAGCAGCAAAACCCATGTTCTTAAGCACTTCAGTGTTGGTGTTGGCATTCTCCAGGGCTTCTCTCTGGAATTCAATTGTTGATAGTGTGCCATCTATCTGTGCCAGCTGCTTCTCGTACCTCTTCTTGCGCTTCAGGGCCTGCAGGGCAGCTGCACAGCAAAGCACAGGGTGGGACTGATGAGATTTGTGCCCAAAACAGCCCTTCACACTTTGCACCAATGGCACTCAGCACAGAGAAACAGCAAACGTGTTCTAGTGTTTGCTGTCCACTTTTCCCAGATAAACTATGCAGCCCAAGCCTTGATTTTCCTCCTCCTTATGGCCATCACCTGCCACAGCAGGATGCCAGCCCAGACTCACTCCTAACACCCCACAGACAGAAACCACGCCACAGCAAACAGAAAGCTTCAATATCCAAGCTCATCCACCAAAAACACCCTTGCTCATCCTCATCCCATCCCAGCAGGCAGTGCTGCTGGTGCAGCTCCTGCCAGATGAGGTCTTTGTGCTGCTGCAGGTCCCTCCCTTCTGCTGAACCCCTGGGAGAATCAGCTTCTTCAAACCCAAGGAGAAATGTTCCCTCAGCTTTGCACTTTATTGTGAAATACACGTTCTAAAAATGTTGGCATTTATGTATGTTTTGTGTTACTCCTCCTAGGAGGTGTCCTCACAACAGCCTGAGCTGAGAGAAGCCCTCACTGATGGTGGTTTGAGCAATTTGCTGTTTGTGAGCACTGTACAACATGGGCTGTGCAGGGAGCCCACCCAGGACAGCTCCCAGCCCTGGGGATCAGTGTGGGAGGACTGGTCCAACCTGCTCTACCCACCCCACCCACACAGGGGAGCACCCAGCAGGTGACAACAGCCCACAGCCAGCTCTTCCAAGACACCTGGAGGAAATCATGGGATTTCTGACAAAACACTGACAGGGAACACCAGCTACCTTCACAAAGACGTGGTCGAAGCCACATCTCTGAAGACAAGGCTTGGAGCAACAAACACCTTGTGTGACGTGGAGCAGGACACAAGTGCAGCTTCCCTTCATGGCACTGCCACTGCCCCCTGCTCTGGACTCACCATGTGAGTCCTCTCCATGACAGCCCTGGTCACACAATATCCCCGTGCACTTTAACCCTCACCTCATCCCCAAGCTGCTGCTCCAACAGCCTCAATTCCTGCACTCAGCCACACACACATACTTCATTTCTTCAGTGCTCTGATCTCTGAGAGTCTCACAGCAGAAACCACTTAATGTGACACACGATCAGCACTGCTAAAAATCAGGCTTGGCCCTCCCAAAAGCTCAGTCACACACACCAGGAACAGGGGCAAATAAAAAGCTTTAAATCTTTCAATCTCTGAGAGGCGTTATTTCCAAGCAGAATTTTTTGAGGAGAGCAGGAAACAAGGAGTAGGAAATCCAGACAAGAGACTCCTTCCCTTATCTCCCCTTCCAGAGGGCTGATAACTCAGGGATGTGATGAGCATGTTTCTGCAGCACACACAGAGTAGCTGCTCTCTTAAAAGCTGATGGAGCCCACAGGTACCCCGGGTGTTTTGGCAGATACCATCCTGAGATGCTGACAGTCCTGCAAGATAAACTCCTCAAAGTCCTAAGCAGAGCTTCAGCTCTGCAGCTGGTTATGAATATGCTGCATTTACTTCATTTCAAATTAACTAATGTGTTAGAGAGCAAAAAGAGCACTTTTTTATGGGAAGGCCCAGCTACAAATACCAAAAACACGAAGTAGCTCAGGATTATTTAGGAGAAGCCAGTAAAAACACCTGAACTGTTCCAAGAGAAGCCCAGGACCCAAAATAAGCCTCTGCACTTTGTCTCCAGTGGCCAGTAAAGCTCCCCAGTTTTGGGGCCAGTCCAACATCCACGTGTTTGACAGGAGTGAGAACAGGGGGTTTTCAAAGGACAGTGTTTGCTCTGCAGAATGAGGCACAACACAAATATCCCACACATTCCAGCTTTATGCCACATCATAAAGTGATGAGCAACACATTGCTGGGGTATTTAGGCTGGTTCATTCTGCACTAATGGTTTAATTAAGGATATATGAAGTTTTCTTACTCAGAAAGATAAAAACTGATAATAGCTGTGTTTATATAGTGACAGATGCTGGGGGAATGCCTGAGAACAAGGGGATGTTTTTTATTGAGAATTTTGTGCCTCATGGAGAATTACTAGCAAAACCAATGATTTTATAGCATTATGTAACATTATACAAAGCCAAGTAAAGTGCTACAATTTATGTAGCTCCTCACTCCAGCTTTCTCTGAGAACAATAAAATGAAATGAAAAAAATGCAGTTTGTCTGCATTTCATGCTCGTGTTTAAAACAAGCTGCTCAGACACCAAACATTGCAAGAATCATGGTGAAGGATCTCAAGTTCCTATCAGGATTGTTGGTAACCCTGCCCCTCCCATTCCCACCCACACCACCTGTACACCAGAACTGCACTGTCCCTAAACTTAACATGGATTTATGGTATTTTCTGTTTCCCACCCCTTCAGACTAAGGAAGATACTTATTTTCTCTTCTCCTTCCTAAGGGAACCTACTGAAATGTTTTTGTAACACGTTTTTAACACGTTTTTGTTAAATTTTTTATTAAAGTCAAAGCTATAAAAACTTAATCTGAAGGGAATTACATTGGCTCTTTTTCTCAAAAAAACAAAAACCAAAAAAAAAAAAAAAAAAAAAAACTTTTTCCAAAATCAGAAATAAATAACAACCAGGGACAGCAAGATACAAATGTCCTGTAGCATTATGGACATGCAAGAATTGGGTGTGTTTGAAATCAGTGGGACAGGGCCTCTCTGTGCCCTTCTCAAAGGCTGCTATCACATCAAACAGCCATGGCAGAGGCTCTCCTCAGCACCCACACCCCCAATTATGCCTTTACTGCTTCCAAGACAGTAATTACAGAGGCAGAAATGCAATTTATAGCCAGCTTTAATTGCTGTGGAACTGCTTCAGCAGGACCTGTGACCATACACGAAGTTAAAAAGCTTTTATCCCCTGGCAAGCCAGAGTTCACTCATGCCCTAGAACGTGTTCAGAGATCACCCAGCACAATTTTCTAGGAACAGCTGATCTCAGCTTTCCAGCAGTGGGACAAACTCCTTATCTTGAAGCCAAAAGTCATGCAAGATTTCCAGATGGCTGGGCCAGCCTCTCACAGCAGCTCCTGCACAGGGCCTGATATCCAGAGGTTCAGCTGGATCAGTGGCTGAACTCACTCTGGAATATCCCTGTGACATAAAAACCAGCAGCACCAGCTCACAGCAGCAGCTGCTGGAAGAGGGGATTTAACATTTAATACAAGCCTCAATGTCAGCAAAAATATCTGATCGTTCCATGGGCACTTTCCACAAGACAACAGCAAGAACCTGGCAGTAAAGAGTGTTTTAGACAGCCTTTACAACCTATACCTTCTCCTCACCAGGCACACTGGGTGTTTTTACTTGTAAGTCCAATGTGCAGCATTAAAGAGCCTCTAAAAAAAACGCCAGACAGCAGGTAACAAACCTTAGCTGCATTTTATCTGAAATGTAGTAAAGCTTTCAGAGAATACATATGACTGGGTGGAAAGGAATTAGATATATTCATATATGATTATTATTATTAAATTAAAAGTAATGCATTTAAAACTACCTGGATGACTTCTGCCATCAATCAGAATAGTGAGCAGGCTCAAAATGCCCTTCTCCATATGACATTTTGATATATTAATTGTCCTTATTATCAGCTGTGACAGGGATGTTGGAGCCAGATTTTAGTCATGAAGACTGCCCCACAGAGCCCTGACCAGTTAAAATGGGTATCAATAGTTTATTACCTCTTTCCACTGGCAAAAGAATGTACAATTTCTCTGTGTTAGTGAGCATCAGACTGTGATCTCTGCAGTTCCTTTTTACAGAGAAATTCTCACAAAGAAAACACCAGATTCCAGAGAGGAATAAAACTGCAGCTGAGCCCAGTGAGATCTGGGCTGGCTGCTTCAACTTCTTGAATGTAAAACATGACTAAAACTAGATTCAAAGAACATTTTTTCAGATTTTTTAACACATAAAAAACCTATTCCTTCCTCTGCTTTTTGGTTTGGTTGGGGTTTTTTGGGGGGATAGTTTGTCACCGGTTGTTGGTTGGTTGGGTTTTTTATTTCCAGTCTTTGAACTGCAGAATCCTATTTTCATTTTCTATTTATTTGAACTTCTGAGGTAACCCCCACTGCTAGAAATTCCAGTTCTGCACCTCCTGTTTGACCATAGTGATTCCCAAGAATCCAGGGTTTCGCTGGGATGTCACCATGACAGGACCCAGCTCCCCAACACAAGTAGAAGCAGGAACTCGTGTCACTATCCTGACTAATGAACACCCTGAAATAAAAAGAGCAGAGTCATTCAGCCAGACTCTCCTCCTCAGTCAGCAGATCAGTCAGAAAAACATGACTGCTCACCCAGATAATTTCACTTTGTCCTCCAGAAATGCTATCTGTAAGAATTTGATGTATTCTGAATTATTTTAACTTGTATATAGGCAAATTATTATTATTAAATGAACTGTTGTAAGTCTAATGATTTTCTTTGCAATATTTACAGCAGTTTGTTAGTCAAATGAGATGAATGTTCACTGAGATAAGCAGCTTGCAGGATAATAAAAATATAATTTTACTACATGGTATTGCATTCAGAGAGGAAAAATTGACTATGAATGTCAGTGGTTTTGTTAAAAATCAACAGCCCTCCTGCAAATAAATATTCCTTACACACTGGTAGAACAGGCAGTGCTCCTGGGATATTTATGGACACAGCAATGCTGTAGAATTAATGTTTTTAAATATCATTAGTAGAAAAGAGTAGATCAGCAGATAAAATCCTGGAAGAATAAGGCTTTCTGCACATAATTGGAACTTCAAGTTTTACTGGCAAAAACACATTTCAGCTTGAGAGGAGCAAAGAGCACTGGGAATAGAACTCAGGAGTTTCACTGAATTAAAAAACACACCTGACCAAGGTCAAAGTGTTGATGATGCCACAGGATTTGTCCCCACACAGTGCAGGTGTCTCCTGCCTCTGCAAAACCCTCCCAAAAACCCAAACCCTCCCAAAATTCACACTGACACCCCAAATAGAGAGGCTTTTCCTCCAGGGGAGGACACTGGGGTTCATAGCTCTGATTACTCCAACTGAGGGCAGAAAGAACTCCATGTCACAGCTAATTCTTGCACTCTCTCTGCAGAGATGGCAGCAGCAGAGGTGCCAGGGCACAGGGACAGCAGCAATGCTAATATGGCATGAGGAAGTTCCACAGAAACCTCAGAAAATAACGTGCACCAAATGTCAGCCACGCCAAAATAACAAAGAGTGCAAGAGGAGCTGCCCAAATTTGGCTGACTTGGCCCCTCGAGCTGCAAGCCCAGGCACTAAATAGGATTGAGACAATCAACTAAATAGTGGAAGAGCATTTTGCACATTACCCTGTGCATCCATCTATAAATTGCTCTGCAGAAAGAAGTGGCATTATTTTAGCTGCTTCTGAAAATACCACTCCATCTTCCTGGCACTCGCCTCGGCAGCAAATTTAATCAGGAACAACATCCTGGCTGTCCTTGGAATGGGATAAGCAAGGGGCACTGGAGGTGGAAGCAGTAATTGCCTGCAGTGAGGAGCTTTATCCTGGGCAGCAACTCTCCCCTCTCACTACCAAGATCCAGCAAACTGCCTAGATCTCAAAAAAAATTGAAAAAAAAAAAAAAAAAAACCTAAGAAGGGAATTTAAAGCCACGGACAAATTATCCCCCAATGCTACAAGCAGATAAAAAGACTGGCCACTACAGACCGACCAAACTTTGAGTTTTGCCTTGAATAAGAATCTTTCTGCAGAGGTTTGATGGGACCAGGACTGTTTAACTGTGTTGGTTCAATACAAAGGCACCCAGGCCATACCAAGGAAGGCTCATCCCAGGTGAATCTCAGAACACAAAATGTCAGAGCTCCAAAAAGCCAGGTGTGATTTTAAGCACTGTGGTATCCAAGTGGTTGGGACACAGAGGTACCAAAAGATAAATAAAATAAATAAATAAATCCTCATCAATTCCAGCACAGATCCTGTGCACAGCAGCAGGAGTTCCTTTGCCATGAGGATCACCTGAGAGCTCTGCTGTCTCAGGGATATGTTCAGGTCTGAAAGTCATGATCCACATTTCTCCCTGATGCCAGGGCCTGTCTGCAGCAGCTTCCTGCACCTTTCTTATGGGAAATGTGCACTTTTAGCAGGGAATCGTGGTCAGAGTTAAGACTTAGTCCTTCACTTGTCCTTCTCTGCCTGTTTATTAAATCTCTAATAAAGTTTCCAAACCTAGTCCTCAAAGGAAGGCAACTATTCTCAGCTCAGAGATTATGACTGATTAAAACTATTTCAATAAACCATCCAAACCCAGGCAGAGAATACAAGAAGGTTTCTGCCTAATCTTTTCAAATACAAGATTACAACTTCCTCTTGAGCAAAGCAGTGCCAGAACATTTAGTCTACTGTGCAAGAGATGAAACAAAACAAAAAACACTCCTGCCCTAAAAATCTATAAATGTACAAAAGGAAAAAAAACAAAGAGATAAAGAAAAAAGCATCTGCAGAGCAGCAATCAAGGGCTGTGATACAGCAACACCCAAACACAAGAGGAAGCAGCACCTTCACAGCACCCTGGTTCTGCCAGAGCATCAGGGACTGCTGATGTCCCACATCCACAGCCCAGAGGGGGTTCCTTCAGCCTTGGAAGGTGATTCCTCTGTCCCTTGAATGTCAAGGCAGCACTCCTCTGGTCAATAATCCTCTGTAAAATAATATCCAGGCAACTTTGGGACAGTTTTGTCCAAAAAAAAAAAAAAAAAAAAAAAAAAGGGGTGGAGTAATTTACAGTGAACCTTGAAGTTCAAATGAGAAAACCAGGAATGAGAAATCCAAATTACAGAGACAGCTTTGTTCCACACAGGAGCTGCAATGAGTGTGAGAAATGCTGGTTCAGCCAAAAACATCCAGGCCTGAAGTTTCAAACCATTCCATGAAATCTGATCCACTCTCTGGAAGCAAAGCCTGCACTGCATTTCCCAATTTTCAGTATCTCACTCCTCAGGGTTCTGCATGTCTTTGGATGATGGCAAGGGATTGCAAGGCATCTGCAAAGCTGATCTACCCAAAACACATTTCTTCTTTCCAAATTAAATGATGTATTTCTAAGGTTGTTTGAGTAAATTATCCTCTCTTTCCATCTGCCACCAACTTTGTCAGTTAAAAATCTACAGTTCCTTTGATACACACAAAATTCTGATGTGAAATTAGATCATTATTCAGTATTCAACCAAAGTTTAAACTTTTAGGATGAGAAGTGTATGTTCCTTAAGGTATCCCTGAGATTCTCACAGCCTGCAAATACTCTTTAGGGGTTTTCTTCTTTATTTTGTAGTTGCTGAAGGTAACCATTTCTGGAAGGTAATTCTCTCTTTAAAGAGAATTCCAGTGAGAACTCTGAATCCCTGCCAAAAAGGCATCAGGCTGAGATGAAGCAGCTCTTAAGTGTCTCAAAACGCTGTTTTCTCACAGGAAAAAAACCCAAACAATCCAGTTCCCTAAACTGAACAGCATTTTTGTAATTAGTTCACAAAACTCAGAAGATCCTACCCTGAAGTGGCACACTTCAAGACCTTTTCTTCCTGGGGAACTAAAAGAGTGACTGCCTGGGAATCCATCAGGCATTTTCCAGCCTTGGACCATTACTATTAAAGCATTGCCAAGTCCAAGAATTTCGTTGATGCTGTCATAATATTTAGCATTTTTCTTAACGGCCTGACTTCCCCAGATGAGATATTTTGGGATGTGAAAAAGTACTTTTTTTGTGAATGCTGAGATTCCAACACTGACAACTACGGGGGAAAAGCTGAGAACACAAACTTTTAGAAAGCCAAAAGTTATAAAGCAAATAAGACATACCATATTTATTTCTGAAAAGTTTGTCCTTCTTGACTCAACCTCTAAACACTTCAGTGGCAACACTGCAGTACTTTTTGGGGGCTGAACTGCAGTTTTTAATGGCAATGCCATGCTCTGAGGCTGGGATCAACTCCAGAGCCAGGTTAAGCAATGAACTCTGTTCCAGTGGGGGCTACCAGGGAAGCACTCACAAAAGAGCCTTTCTGCCTCTCACTGTCCTCCCAGGTCAGGGCACATGCAGAGCCCACCACGGGGAGGCTGCCAAAGCATTTTCAGGAAATACCACCTTCACTGGAGATGCAATAACTGTGCACAGTCCCCAGGGAGCCCACGATGAAGTTTGCTTTCTATTAATTTGTTTTATTTCAAAATCAACCAAAATCACCTCCAAATGTTTGAATACCACTGATGCTTCTGTCACTCTGACATTCCTCTTTTCAGTTCCACTACATCTGAGCAACCTCTGCACACTCACCTGAAGCCAACACAGAATCCCCTAAATCTGGATGAGATCCTGCCAAGCCATGAGGAGCACACACAGTGTGTATGTCTGGTGACACACATCCCATCACATCCCAGTAAATGCAGGAGAGATGTGATACTGGTTATTTGGACACCTGCAAACTTCCATCATTCACTGCCACCAGTTGAGAGCTGCAAGACAACACCAGTGCTGGGTCTGTGGCCACTCCACTGCCCCTGCTGCTGGCCACAAGGAAGGCTCCATGGAAGCACAGTGGTTTGGGTTGAGAGGGACCTTAAAGCTCACCCAGTGCCACCCCTGCCATGGGTCACCTCCCACTGTCCCAGGCTGCTCCAGCCCCAATGTCCAGCCTGGCCTTGGGCACTGCCAGGGATCCAGGGACAGCCACAGCTGCTCTGGGCACCCTGTGCCAGGGCCTGCCCACCCTCCCAGGGAACAATTCCTTCCCAATATCTCATTCTGTCAGTGTGAAACCATTCCCCCTTATCCTGCCATGCGGACAACTGTTCCCAGTCCCTCTCCAGCTCTCCTGGAGCCCCTTTAGACCCTGGAAGGGGCTCTGGAAGAGGAATCCCCTTTTCAGGTGAACACTCCCAGCTCTCTCAGGCGGTCCCAGAGCTGAAGGGCTCCAGCCCCTCCTTCAGGAAGTGGATCCCTGCTCCAAGACTCAGGGGGATGATTCAGAGCAGAACCAACCTCCTTATCACCAGCTCTACTGCGGCCTTGGGCTGTCTCAGGCAAAGACAAAAGTCTGACAACACTGATGCCTGCCCTATTTAGGATTCTCCAACTGCATCCTGTTTGTTTCAGACACTTTGTGCCAGGAGTTCCAATTTGCTGGGCATCTGGCTGAAAACTTGATGGAGAGTCAAGGATGAGAGCTGCTCCAGCTTTTAGTTTTTGCAAAAATCATCCATTTTTAAGCGGTGTAAGTAAATGACAAGATTTTACTTTAAACCTCACTCATGTCCACACTTTGCTGGCTGCAAAAAATCAGGCCATATCCTGCTGCACACACCACAGCCCAAAGTCTCTGAGACAAACATCACATACCCAAAAAATAGAAATGGCAATGCAATTTTGGGGCTTTGGGAGCAATAAGGGATCAACAGAGAGACCTGAATGATATAAATGCAAAGCCCAACAGCACCCCAGTCCACATAACCTCTCCACAACCCAGCACAAGTCTAAGTAAAAGAGAGTTAAACCAACTGGACAATTTGCATCACCTGCAAATTACAGTTTTCGAATTAGGAACACTAGAGCGGGATTCAGTAATTAGCTTGGAGTTTAATGAGATTCTAGAATCCAACATCTAATACATTTTGAGAGCAAAAGTAATAAACACAAAGTTAGTAGCTGCAAACATGCCAGATTTCCCTCCCCCCAGTGTACAGGAGCAGAGGAAGGATGTATTTCATCAGATACAGTTACTAAATCTTATCTGTCAGAATCACAGTATTTAGGGGGGTTTTATATGCCACTTTTAAAAGTAGTTTTTCAAAAAGTGTTTGTGAATCCCACCACTGCTCCCAAACTGTTTTATACCACAGAGTCTTGTCTCCAAAAACCTCTGCTAAATGCAGGTAGGGTAGAATCCAAATGAGAAGGTTCCTCTTGTTTTCTAAGGTCTAATTAAAAAGAGAATTATCACTTTTCCCAAGCCAGGTGGTGAATGCTCATCTCTTTAACCTCGGGTGAAGATGAAGGACTCCGGCCTACACTACCATCAATATTCCTGTACTGAAGCCCTGGGTTATGGAGAAGCACCTGGAACTCAAATATCAGTTTTGCATTAGACTGTGACTTCAAACACAGTGGGCAGGCTGAGGCCCTAAAGATGGACTGGAAATGCTGCAGGACTCATGCTTCCCTCCATCAGCACCTTGATGATTCATGGCAACAAAACCGTGGTCACATCTGATTCTGGGAGGAGAATCACTTCTCTTGGCAAGCAGGAGCTTTAAATCACCCTCCCAAACCACGTCTGAGGCTCGCACACACACTCTGCGTGTCTGCCCGTGCCCAGAGCTGAGGCTGCAGCCTTCCCCTCCCTCACTGCCAGACTGTGTGCACCCTTTGAAGCACCCAACATTCTATCCAAAACCATCCCAGCCATCCCGCAGGCGCTGCTGCCATGACCCAATAAATGACCCTCCTTCTGAATTAATGATCTCTCGCTGGGAGATCCCTGGTCACCCTCAGATATTATCACAGGTAGTGCCCCTGGGCAGGGACTACTGCCAGGAGAGGCAGAACTGCCCTCCTTCCTCCTTCCCATCAAATTCCTGCCTCCCTCTCCCAGCCAGCTCCAGCATTTCTGTGGTTAAGTGTGGAAAACAACTTTTCTTTGGTTTTTTTTTTTTTTTTTGTAAGAGTTGGGCTTTTTTCTGGCTCAGCAAGCTAATCCAAGTCATGCCCTGCCCACACAAACACCAGCAGCAGCACAGAGGAACAGGCAGGGCCACTCTGGAGCAGCCTCACTCACCCAGTCCCAGCTGACATCCCAGGCAGGTTCCCTGACAGGGGCAGTCCTGACAGCAGAACCCTCCAGCTGCAGGGAAATCCGATCAACAGACTGATGGGACAGCTTAAAAAAGGCAAAGGGATGTAAGCAGTTGATTTCTGTCACCTGAGGTGACACTGAGAGCCCCACGTGGGCCTAAAGTCAGGACTTCAGCCTACACCCAGCCTCCTGGTTTGTTTGGTTTTCGTGCTGGGTGGAGAATAAGTGTTCCCTTTCCAGGAAAAGCCTGAATTATACAGCAGCAATCTAGCAGTGGGTTTGCATCTATTTTGTGTACTCAGTGCTGAGGAAAAAAGCCCAATACTATATTTATGTACAGTGAAAAGAGAAACTTTGACATCAGGAAGGAAAAACTGCTCACTAACAGAAACCAGAGAGGAGGGAAAATCCATCAAATGTCACTCGCCTGCTAAAGCCTAAATATATATTGGCTTTTCACCCATTCCACTATTTGTGGCCCTAGTGTTAACTAACAGAAAGGTAAGATTAGTGGCAGGCAGGCACAAAACTGCATCCATTCACTCTGCATCTGAACCTGAGCTGCTTTTAACACTGGCACTCTAAGGCAGCACTGAGTTTCTCTCCCTGCTGTAATCTTCACGTGGAGACATAACTTGAGCTTTGGGTTCCAGAAGAAACAGACTGTGGAAATTTTATACCCAAGGCAGTTAGAGCTCAAGGAATTAACCCCTTGTTCCTCTGTGTGCCTGTGCTATTCCTCTGACAGCTCGGCTTTGCATGATTTCCCAGCCACAGGAACAGAAACACCAGAGTAGAAGTGATTAGGATCAGCTTAAACAGCCCTGTAACTGAGCACTGAACCCCAGAGCTCCAGACCCCTTGGAGTAGATGGAGCAGCTTAGTTTGTATCACGAGGTCTGAGCACTGAGAAACATCCCAGATGAAACAACAGCACGGACAAACTGGAGCGGAATAAAAGGAGGCAGCAGCAGCACGGGGCTCCCAGAGCATCAGGCTCACAGCTGCACTCTGCTCCTGTCACTGCACAGCTGATTTTCAGGGCACATGGAAAATGGACTGAGACACTGGCTGATCAGTGTTCAAATTAGTCAGTACTGCTGCTGCTTCTAGAAATTCATTGAGAGGAGTAAATAAATCCACTACTCATGAAGTAGAGATGAAGTGTGGGAGGGCTTTCAGAGGGGTGGGGACAAATCCCAGAACACTGTTTTCAAAAGATCGAACATTTCCATGACAACACAAAACAAAGAAACAGCGTAACCCAAGTTCCTCTCAGAAGAGGGAAGAGTAACTTGTCTGTTTTCAAAAATCCCTTCTAATGATGATTAATCTTGAGAGGTTTTCATCCCATGGACAAAACACAGCAAGCACATTAAAGCCATCACTGCTGCTCTCCCCAGCACACTCAGAACTTTTCATACAAGTTGAAAGTCTCCTTATGCCAGGAAACTACACAGACTGAGGAAATTTATACTACAAAGCCCCTTATTACAACGTCAGAATTTCCCGAGTTGTCTGGTTACATAGCCTGGGTACCCTATGTGCAGATTATGAAAAATACCCACGTAATGTAAACTCATAAATTAACAAAACCCTGCATGTGCTTGGGGCAGCCACAGGAACCAGAAGCCTCTAAGTTTCTTAGATTAAGCTTTCCTTAGACTCGAGAAGTGCAGCAGGAATGAGTGAATGAGCCTTTGGAAAGCGGGTCACTTGGCACCTAAACAATCTCCCAGTGTTCAGGAGCAGAGTGTTTCCTTTTGTTTCCTCAGGTGTGCCAGACACCCAGATTTCCTCTGGGACAACAAAAAGGCCACTCCACATTTTCCCAAGGTTGCTTTAAGCTTCCAGGTAAGCTCCCTGCCCCACTTTATCATCTTCTTTGGGCTGTCCCACAGCAGCTTCCAGGAGCACCAGCAGGACTGCCCAGCTGAGATCACAAATGTGCATCACCCACAGGAGACCCTCCAGGAACAGCAGGGATTCCAGAGTGAAATAATTAAATCTTGGAGAACTAAGCCAAGGATTCTTCAAATCTAATTTTTTAAAAGTTGTTCCAACACTTAAAATAATCTCTAGCTAACTGAAATCATTTTAACCGTATCACAGCATTTCCACTAAAATGACACTTTCACATACAAAACCAACATATTTTTATTTTCAGTTAAAATAGGGATTTAAGTGACTTAGCATCAAAATTGCATACATTATGGGTTATAAACCAGCCTGATGTCAGACAGGGAGAAATCCAGTATCTGGATATAAAAAAGTGCAATTTGTAGGAGCTCAGCTAATGACTGACAACCTGAACTCAGAAAAACTGAGTGTATGCTGAGGGGAATTCACTTCCCAGCAAGCCACAATCAGCTGCCTTAACTCAGCCCAGTAGGAACAGTCGGTCTCTCAGTTCCAGAAATGGAAAAAGTGGTTTCACTTTCCAGCAGAAACCCATCCCTACCCTTCTCCTATTCACAGCTCCTTAATTACTCCTCGGGCTGCTGTGCTGCTCCAAGCCCTCAATTAGTCTGACCCAGCACCCCGTGGGTGAATGGGCAGGTTTTCCTCCTTCCTCTACCTCCAAGGAAATTTAATCCCTCCCCTGCCCAAGGTTCTGAAGGACAGCAGAGAGAGATGGGTTTACAGCAGAGCGAGATAAAGACCGGAGCAGAAGTTAAAGAGGCCCAGTGTGACCCAGAAGATGAAGAAACTGCAGACAGAGACACATTTTAAAGTCTCCTTTAGAGCTCGTTACCAAACTAAACCAAAACCCACAGCACAGACTCACTCATTAGAACTGGTGCAACGTATTTGATTTAGAAGTGACTTGGTTTAGCCTGAAGTCAGGCTCTGCTGAGGTCCTGTGACACATCCCTGAGCCCCTGTGCGCCAGCTCCATCCACTTCAGCTCCATCCACTTCACCCACACGAGTTCTGGAGTCAGGAAGGAAGCGGAAAGTGCTGACTGAAGGGGTGACGTGAAACTCCTAAGGGTAATTACTGCCAATTAACCCTTGCCAGACGTGTGCTTGAAGCTCCCCGTGCCACGGGCAGAACCACTCCTGCTCCTGCACAGAGCATCATCCACAACAGAACAACATCCTGCAACATCCACACAGAAATCAGGATGTGCTTTCCGAAACATTTTTAATGACCAAGCTGAAACAAGCAAGAAGTTTGTTTTCAGAGCACTGCAATGTGTAACGTCACAACTTCCTTATGTCCAGACACACAGACGCATCAAGCACTACCCGGAAAACACAGCCAGACCTGCCTAGGGAAGCCAAGTTCCACCTGGGAAACACCAATTTCATTTATTTAGGAGTGTGTGTGTGTGTAAGAACCTCTTGGAGGGGGCTGAGGGCTGGGAATAAACCCCAGAAAAGCACCATTTCCAAAAGAATTTATATTTCCACGTGAACACAAAACAAAGCGTAAGTATAACCCAAGTTATTCCCAGAAGAGGGAACAATAACTTGTTTTCCAGAAACCCTTCTAATGCTGGCCAGTTTTCTCCTTGGAAGTTCTTCATCCCACAAACAAACGCATGAAAGCTGTAACTCTTGCTCTCCCCAACACGCTCAGAACTTTCGGTGAGAGCTGACGGAAATATATAGAGATTTAACCACAGCCTTCCATTAAGCAAGTTTTGGTAAAGATTTTGTTGATTAGAATTAAAAAACACCGGCAGGGTAAATCAAGGCCTGACGGCACGGTGCTGCCCTGCTTTTCCAGCTGCACCCAGCGCTGGGATATCTCCCTGACCTCTCTCCAAAGTGAGCGGCACAGGACGGGAAGGGAACGCCACGGAGGAGCCGAGCATTATCGCGACATGGGAATCGCGACATGGGAATGGTGAGGGAGTGACGCGACTCCCACACGGAGCATCCCCCCAGGAGAAGGGGAAGGCAAAGGGGAGGCGTCCTTCGCCTCGGAGTGAGGAAACACGGCTGGGGCGCGAATCCCGCCGGAGAGGGCGCTGGGGGATCGAATAATGGCAGCAGGTACAAAATAAAGGCACGAAGGTATCAAATCAAGGCCCCGGGTATAAACACAGCCGTGCAGACGCGGCTGCGCTGTCCAAGGGCCCTCCCGACCTGTTGCCCGGGTTTGGCGCGGCCCGCCCCCCCTCGCCGCCGCTCACCGCGCTTGTTTTTGGTGCCGTGCTTGCGGGCGGCCGCCAGCTCCTGCTCGATCTTCTTTTCCAGGAACTCCTGCTTCTTGCTGAGCATCTCCTCCGTGTCGCGGAGCCGCTGGATCGCCTCCTGCGGGGACGGGCCCTTCCCGCCGCCCTTCCCGCCGGCGCCCGTCCCGAACAGCTTCCCCAGGAGCCCCGACATGGCTGCGCGGGGCCGGGCCGAGGCCGTACAGCTGCGGTGCCCGCTCCCCTCGCTGCGCTCCCTGAACACACCGACCCGAGGCTCGAGGCCGCCGCCGCCCGACTCCGCCCGCCTCGCCCCGCCGCCCCCGCGCCGCCTACAACTCCCGGCGTGCCTTGCGCCGTAGCGCCGTGCGCGCCAGCGGGCTCCGCGCGCGGTGGCTGCTGGGAGATGGAGGCGCGGCCGCAGGGAGGCGCGGGGCACGCCGGGAAGGCGGTGTCTCCCGAGCGGAACCCGGCAGTGGCGCTGGGGCGCGCTAACGTCACGGGGCTCGCTGACGTCACGGAGCGCTGTGACGTCACGGGGCGGGTGTCGGGCAGGGAAGGAGGTGCTGCGCTGTGACCGGGACGGAGCGGGAGGTGACTGCCCGGGGAGCCGCCGGCGGGCGGTCACAGGGTCAGTAATGTCGGAAAAGCCCGGCAAGGTCATTGAGGGGTTAACCTGTGCCCGATCCCCACCGTGTCCCCAGCCCAGAGCCCTTCCTTGGACACCTCCAGGGACGGGGACTACAAACCTCCCTGGGCAGCTCCTTCCAATGTCTGACAACTTTTTCCATCAAATTCTTCTTAATACTCAACCTGAGCCTCCCCTGGCCCAGCCTGAGGCCGTTCCCTCTCCTCCTGTCCCTGTTCCCTGGAGCACAGCCCCGATCCCCCCCTGGCTGTCCCCTCCTGTCAGGAGTTGTGCAGAGCCACCAGGTCCCTCCTGAGCCTCCTTTTCTCCAGGCTGAGCCCCTTTCCCAGCTGCTCCTGGTGCTCCAGACCCTTCCCCAGCTCCATTCCCTTCCCTGGACATGCTTGAAGTGACAAGAAGTGACCACAGGAGCTCGCCCAGGACCAGAGCCTCCTGTCAGTGCAAATCCCCTCTTCCAGCACCCATCCCCACTGCTGGGGTAACTCCCCTTCGTGTACCCACAAGCCTGCTCCAGTGCTGCAGAATTTATTCTTTCAAACTTCCCTTTCCAACGTGCCAGCTGCACAAAACAAGTCTGTAAACCCACAAGCAGGGCTAAGGGGTGGTGACGCTGTGAGCTCATTTCCTGAACACTTGAGTCACATGCTCTGAGCTGTGGGGGCAGCATGGACATAATTCCATCACGTAATCCATAATTTCATAGTACCTATGTACAAAATCCCATGAGGAAGTCAAGTCATGAGTACCTCAGCCTGGTGCCAACTGGATACTTTCGACTTCTCTTTCCTTGTGCTTGGCCTCAAGCACATGTAAAAGTGATAAACTCCCATCTCCAGTCACAGCAGGGTTGTGACAGCAGGTAATTAATAAAACACTTAGACAATAATAATGTTTGTCACTTGATATCAACCAGGAAAATTAATCTCTACTTTGAAGCAGGGCTAGGATGTCACACACCACATGGAAAAGAGGAAAAACAACCCAAACAAATGCTTGTTGGATAAGAGAGCTTTTCTGTGCCCTGTAGAAGAGGGAGAAGCACTGCTCTGGGGAACAAAGAACATCCTATGTAGCAGGTGGGAGTTCATCAACAGAGCCCTGTAATGGCTCCTGCCATGTTCATCTCCCTAACACTGATAGGCAAACACACAGAAAAAATCCTTGAGGCTGATGGAAACACTGCCAGGGCAGGAAAATCCAGCTGACAGCACAGGAGGCTGAGGAGAACAGGGGGAGGGAGGGCTTTTACTTGCCCTTTTCTTCCTTCCACACAAGTGCTGCTGTCACTGACCACCACAGACCTTTGCTCTGATCCATTTCTTCCAGGGCATGGCTCTGGTTCTCGGATTCTCCTGGGAACATCCAGAAAATGCCAAGATGCTTCTGGAGCCGAGTTTGTAAAGAAAACAGCAGTGTCCAGAACACAGGATGGAACCAGGGAGAAAATCAGTGCCCTGAGCACCTCTGATCCACCCCAGCCAGTGGGCAGGGCTCTGCCAGGGAAACAGAAACAGAGGGAATTCAGGCAGAAACCTTCCCTGCAGGAAATGGGAGAGCTTGTAGACATGTGAGTTTGCAGGAGCTGAGGCAGCTGGACTAGAGCAGGGCAGGGAGGACAATCTTCAAAGTTTACTCTAAGAGGACAATCATTTTGCTCAGGATAAAACTTGTTCTGGTTCAACACCACCCCTTGTGCAAGCATCTATCAAGCATCCGGGGTGGGATCTCTGAGCCCTCCTGGCCCATAGTTACGGTAGGGGAAGTCCCCAGCCTGGTATCCCTCCACAGTCACACACAAGGCAGCTGTGTGGCTCTGATCCCACTCCCTAGTTACACCCAGTGCAGCCAGCTGGGTTCCAGCATCCCACCAAGCTGGAGGAAAGCAGGATTTGGGAAGGGCAGGCCAGGTCTCCAGACAGGGCTTCTGAGCTGAAGGAGCTGCACCCACACATCATCACCCCAAAATAGACCTGACTGCACAGACCACATAGTGACAGCTACAGTGTGGGACAGAGGGGAGGGAAATAGGAAAAGTATATTTAGCCAACTATTTCCTGATCCTGTTCCCCTCCTGGGAGAGCAGAGTAAAACAAACACTGTGGATAAACAAACTCTGTCCTTCAAAGCAGACAGCTTTCACAGAAGCACAGACACACCTAAGGAGGAAGGACCACCTGGATGTCCCTGGCCCTGTCAGCTCATGCCAAGCACATGCACTCAGGGCAGGATGCTATGTGCAAATCAGTAACAAGGTCTCAGGACCCCTCTGCAGCCTCCTTCTTTATACTGAGGAGAATTCAGAATCATGGAATCCAAGAGTGGTTTGGGTTGGAAGGGACCACAAAAATGATCTCAATTCATCCCTGCCATGGGCAGGGACACTTCCACTGTCCCAGGGTGCTCCAAGCCCCAGTATCCAACCTGGCCTTGGACACTTCCAGGAATGCAGGGGCAGCCACAGCTGCTCTGGGCACCCTGTGCCAGGGCCTTAGCACCTTCACAGGAAAGACTTTCTTCCTAATATCCCATTTAAATCTTCCATCATCTTGAGGCCGTTCCCCCTTCTCCTGTCACTACAGGCCCTTGTGAAAAGTCCCTCCCCAGCATTCCTGTAAGCCCCTTTTAAGTACTGGAAGTTGCCACGTTTCAACAAGTCCCTATTACCTCTCTTCCCATCCTGTGCACCTCTGGAGCCTGGTTCCACCTTCTCCACCCCCTTCTATGAGGCAGGGGCAAGACTTCCCCTTAACCTCATGTAAACCCTCAACAATCCCTTCTCCCAGCCTCCCCGGAAGCCCTGAGCTCCATTTCCTCCCACCCAACAACAGCTAGAGGTACACAAACATCTTGAAAAAAGTGAAATGAGAAGAAAGGAAGTTAGGGAGTGAGTGAGCAAAGTGAGCTGGTGACAGGACCCATGCAGACTGGAGCTGTGTGACTCTGTCACAGAAGTGACAGTGTAACCCATCATTATATGGTGCAGTCAGGGAACACAGCATACAGCCGTCTGCAAACTGCTATTAAGATTTTTAAGGAAGGAGACAAGAACACCTTGAGGTCAAACAAGGGGCTGGATCAGACCAGTCAGACCAGTAATGCTGGGCTGACTACTGCAGTGCCAGAACAGCCATAGAGTCCCAGACACAGCCAGGATTTCTGTACCCAGGGCTGACTGAACCCTGCACCACCTCTGGATAAACAGGTTGGGAATGCAGCACTTTGCACCCACAGACACCTTAGCAGCTCATCACACAAATTCACCTGGAAAAGCTTGGCTTGGCTTTCCCTACACTGGGAGCAGCGAGAATGACTGGGAGAACAGAGCATGGGGACACACATCCCAGGAGGACCTGGAGGCATCAGGAATGTGCAGGTCTGGGTGCAGATCCTTCCCCAGAAGCCAGTGCATCCTGTGGAAATTCCTGTTCCAGCTGGCACTGGAACATTGGCTCCTGGATGCGTCACAGATTTCCTGTGCAAACCCGGCCAGGTCACCCAGCCCTTAGTGCCCTTGCTGAACAGAGGGGTCACATTTAACTGTTCCCAGGGACTGACTCATTGCTCAATGTCTAAGGCACTCAGAAATCCCTGGATCTGGGAAAAAAAAACATGAACAAACACCCTGGAGAGAACAGCACCCAGACAGAAAAGCCCCCCCCCCCAACAGGTTCCCACACACTGACTCCACATGTGAGGTCCAGGGTGTTTATAAGGTGTAGTACAGACATGGTGATCTTTCTACTGAGACAGACAGAGAGAAGATACCAGACAGAAGTCTATCAGGGTATTTCTTAACAGTGTTCCCAAAGGATCTCAAGATGAACTTGCTTCCACTAGGAAGGATGTTTGCTCTCAGAAGGGCCACCCAAATACTGGGCAATACAGCTTTTAGGCCAGAAAAACCACAGATGGGACAGGCTGTGATTTGCAAAGCCACCTGATTTCAGCAGCTCTCTTTGTAGTACGTTTGTACGGTCCTCCTTCTTTCCCTGATTCAGGGATCTTTGTCTTTCTTGCCCTAAGCTGACCCGTGGTACAAAGGGACAAGAAATAATGGAGCCACTCTCTTCAGTGCCTTGAAGGCGTCAGTGGCCTCCAAGCATTCCTCTGCCCAAGGATGGGAAGAAGCAGCGGAGATGGAAGCCATTCTCTCCCCTATCCATCTACCTCCCCAGAAGAGCTTTGGTCTTTTCCACGGGGATAAATTTGAGCACCAAGTCAGACAGTGCCAGCAGCCCAGCCACACAGTGGCTCCAGGCATCGTCACTCCGAGGTCTGGATGTACACGGGGACAGCCAGCATAGCGCAGGGCCCATCCGAGGCTGTCTGCAGCTCTGCTAGAGCCAGGCTAGAGGCCATGCTGTTGGGCTGCCCAGGGACCAGCTCTGAGTCAGCAGCTCCTGACCCGCCAACCACGATAGACAGGACGGCATCCGACTCCTGGAAGGGCTCTTTGTTGGGGCCCCCCTCGGGGGGGCCGTCCCCGGCAGCGCCGTCCTTGAGCTCGGGCAGCCCCAGCGCGCCGGGCAGCGCCAGCCCGGCCTTGCGCCCCCGCACCACCCGCTTCTTCTGGGCCTTGCGGAGCTGCAGCTCCTTGTCCTTGGGCGAGCCCAGCCGGCACTTGTGGTCCCTCATGTACTTGTGGCGGGTGAAGCCCTTGCTGCACGTGGGGCAGCGGTATTTATAGTTGCCGGTGTGCGAGCGCTGGTGCTCCACCATGTGGGCGCGGCGGCTGAAGGACTTGTTACAGTACTGGCACGTGTGGATCTTCATCCCTGCACACAGAGGGAGAGCCGAGTTAGACCTGGCCATCCCAGCAGGAGAGCGGGACAGCTCCACCTCCTCCTCCTCCTCCAAGGAGCTGCTCCCTGTGTTTAACCATTGTTTTAGTCCTTTGTAAAGTCAAAATATCTTGAGCTGGGAGGGCCCCACAGGATCAGCCAGCCCAGCTCCTGGCCCTGCACAGACACCCCAAGAACCCCACCCTGAGCATCCCTGGCACTGCTGTCCAAACTCCTGGAGCTCTGGCAGCCTCGGGGCCGTGCCCGTTCCCTGGGGAGCCTGGGCAGTGCCCAACACCCTCTGGCTGAGGGAAGAACCTTCCCCTGATCTCCAACTGACCCTCCCTGGCACAGCTCCAGCCGTTCCCTCAGAACCTGTCCCTAGTCACAGAGAGCAGAGATCAGTGCCTGTCCCCCCACTGTCTCTTAGGAAGAAGCTGCAGAATGCAAATAAATATTCTTACCTCAAGTAAGAGCATTAAAGTATCACCAGAAAAACACGTCAAGTACTTGTGATGGAAATATAAAATAATCTTGAAGTACTGTTTATAGCAAATAGCAATTTTATAATACAATTTATAAAAAAATAGGGGTTTTTTTATAGTAAATAAAGAAATTTTCACCTTTTTTCCCCCTCCAAAATATGGTAATATACAGTCTGAAAGAACCCATGACTGTACTACCCATCTGATAAGCCTATCCCATCTGATCCCACTCTGCAGAGCTTTGGGCACAAGGAAACATGTCCAGTTTTACACTAAGAGATAGAAGTCTGACTGTTCCCTGGGGCACGGGAATAAATAATGGGAATAAATTATTTGTCTTTATTAGAATTGGGAGCATCATTTTTGGAACATAAGGGAACCAAATCCCATAAAATTCTTTTTTTTTTTTTTTTGCATGTGACATGGGATGGGGTGGAGTGGACAGAGCACTCTGGATAATTCACTTGATAGCAAACAGACCAAAGAATCCAGCTCAGCTCCTGAGTCTCACCAGCAGGCCCTGCCTACAGAATATATTGCTTTACAAACCAACCCAAAGTTTTGACACAATCCTGGACAGACACTCAAACAGGCCTGCAGCAAAAGAGGGAAAAAAATCTAAAGCTAGTAAATGATTCTCATTTCTCAGGTTTAGTCCTTCTGTCACATGCTCCTGCAGCACCACAGGGAATCCCAGTCACTGCATTCCCAACCACTCACCTGAATGGGACAGAATGTGAGCCTTCAGCTTGTCAGGCCTGTTGAACTCCTTACTGCAGCCTGTGTGGCTACTGCAATGACAACAAATGCTGGTGAGATGTGGCAATCAGGTGAGGAGCAATGTATAGAGAGATCCCAGATCATAAAGAGATCCACGACCCTTCCTAGCAGCACCTAGACGTTTCTCTGGGTGCAGCCTCACCAGGAGTTCCACTGTTTCAACCCTTCTGGGGAGGGGCAAGGACTAAACAGGCTGCCACAGGGACATGTGCTTTTTCCTGAACTACACATGGTCTGTGTCTCACTATGAATGCTCTGAAATGCAGAAGGTTCAAGACCCCAGCTGGAGACAGAAGTATTTTGGAAGGAGGTATGAGGTTGTTTGGAGCAGGGAGAAGCCAGTCAGTCTTAGCTATCTCAGAAAGTCCACGGTTGTGCCATGGATTTGGGATTGCACTTAACAAAACTCAGTTCCTCTGCCTTTTACATTAGGTCCTATGTTGTCACATGGTTTTGGAGATATGGCAGTGAGTAAGAGCCCATCATCCAGGGAACCTCTGTGGTCAGATAATACTCCTTCTCTTTCTAGTGCTCCCCCAAGCCCCCCATGAAGGCAGGAGTTAATTTACAGGGCTGATGAAGAAATGAAATGTGGCCCTACAGAAGTCAGTAACAAAGAATTGTGACTCTTGGGTTCCCAGTTCAACAGCACACAGCATTCCAACCTCCTCAAGCGGTCTGGTAGGTGCCACAGTGTGCCCTAGGATACCTGCAGGACACATTCCCCCCATCCCAACCCCAGGTATGTTCAGATATGATGCTATGTGCAGCCACATTACATACGAGAAGGGACATTTGTATTTCTTGAAGGGCTCGTGGATGAGCATGTGGCGCTTGAGCTTGTCCTTGCGATTGAACGCTGCGTCACACACCGAGCACTTGAAGGGCTTCTCACCTGGGGAGGAGAGACACCAGGGCTCAGGGACAGTCCAGCCACACAGCCTGCTCTGGCCACGGACAGGGCACCAGGCCAGCTGTGCCACACTACAGACTTCCCTGCCCTAGGGATAAATTACACAGAATCAGGTAGGAGAAGACCCTCAAAATCATTGAGTCCAACCTATAACCTA
Source organism: Cinclus cinclus (assembly GCF_963662255.1). Lineage (NCBI taxonomy): Eukaryota > Metazoa > Chordata > Aves > Passeriformes > Cinclidae > Cinclus > Cinclus cinclus. The sequence goes on from NC_085063.1 coordinate 3,273,882, forward strand.
ACACCATCTTGTCAACTAGAGCATAGCACTGAATGCCACACAGTCTTCTCAAACACCTCCAGGGATGGTGACTCCACCACTTCCCTGAGCAGCCCATTCCAGTCCCCAGTCACCTTTTCTGTGAAATTCTTCCTGATATCCAGCCTAAACTTCCCCTGGTTAAGCTGGGACACCTTAAGGCTGCAGTCTCTTGTCCTGTCGCTGGTTATCTGGGGGAAGAGACTGATCCCTACCTGGCTGCACCTTCCTGTCAGCCAGTTTAGAGAGTGATAAGGTCTCCCCTGAGCTGCCTTTCTCCAGAACAAACAACCCCAACTCCCTCAGCCACTTCTCAATAAAATACTAAATGGATGGGCACAACCATGCTGCACACTGTTCCTGCTCTCCAGGACCAAATTCCTTAGCTCTACCACCACAGCAGGTGGGGAAGCCACCTGCGTCCTCCACTTCCAAGTAGTGCAGTGCTGGGCACGAGGCTGAACCAAACCCATCAATCTGAAACCACATTACTACAAATGACTCTGTCACCCCTGTAATTCTGTCAGCCAAATCTGTCATCCCTGCTATGAGGGCCCAGGGCAGCCAGGCTGGAGCACAGAGGTGACGAGCACTGGGAGGAGAGGGATGTGTACCCGAGTGGATGTGGGCATGCAGCTTGAGGTAGTGCTCCCGCCGGAAGAACTTCTTGCAGATCTGGCACTTGAACTTGCTGCCCCCGCCGTGCGTGGGGATGTGGCGGCGCAGGTACCGCTCGCAGGGGAACACCTGTAACACAAACACACAGCTCACAGGGGAACAAACACACAGCTCACAGGGGAACACCTGTAACACAAACACACAGCTCACAGGGGAACAAACACACAGCTCACAGGGGAACATCTCTAACACAAACACACAGCTCACAGGGGAACAAACACACAGCTCACAGGGGAACACCTGTAACACAAACACACAGCTCACAGGGGAACAAACACACAGCTCACAGGGGAACACCTGTAACACAAACACACAGCTCACAGGGGAACAAACACACAGCTCACAGGGGAACATCTCTAACACAAACACACAGCTCACAGGGGAACAAACACACAGCTCACAGGGGAACACCTGTAACACAAACACACAGCTCACAGGGGAACAAACACACAGCTCACAGGGGAACACCTGTAACACAAACACACAGCTCACAGGGGAACAAACACACAGCTCACAGGGGAACACCTGTAACACAAACACACAGCTCACAGGGGAATAAACACAGCTCACAGGGGAACACCTGTAACACAGACACACAGCTCACAGGGGAACAAACACACAGCTCACAGGGGAACACCTGTAACACAAACACACAGCTCACAGGGGAACAAACACACAGCTCACAGGGGAACACCTGTAACACAGACACACAGCTCACAGGGGAACAAACACACAGCTCGCAGGGGAACACCTGTAACACAAACACACAGCTCACAGGGGAACAAACACACAGCTCACAGGGGAACACCTGTAACACAAACACACAGCTCACAGGGGAACAAACGCACAGCTCACAGGGGAACACCTGTAACACAGACACACAGCTCACAGGGGAACAAACACACAGCTCACAGGGGAACACCTGTAACACAGACACACAGCTCACAGGGGAATAAACACACAGCTCACAGGGGAACACCTGTAACACAGACACACAGCTCACAGGGGAACAAACACACAGCTCACAGGGGAACACCTGTAACACAAACACACAGCTCACAGGGGAACAAACACACAGCTCACAGGGGAACACCTGTAACACAAACACACAGCTCACAGGGGAACACCTGTAACACAGACACACAGCTCGCAGGGGAACACCTGTAACACAAACACACAGCTCACAGGGGAACAAACACACAGCTCACAGGGGAACACCTGTAACACAAACACACAGCTCACAGGGGAACAAACACACAGCTCACAGGGGAACACCTGTAACACAAACACACAGCTCACAGGGGAACAAACACACAGCTCACAGGGGAACATCTCTAACACAAACACACAGCTTACAGGGGAACAAACACACAGCTCACAGGGGAACATCTCTAACACAAACACACAGCTCACAGGGGAACAAACAGCTCACAGGGGAACACCTGTAACACACAAACACACAGCTCACAGGGAAACACCTGTAACACACAAACACACAGCTCACAGGGAAACACACACACAGCTCACAGGGGAACACCTGTAACACAAACACATGGCTAAGAGCCAGCACCATGCATGGGACATCACGCAGCTGGCACAAGGGATGTAGCCAGGATAGAAACATAAGAAACATAGAATGGGGTGTTATGGAAGGGACCTTAAAGATCATCCAGTCCCAACACCCCTGCTGTGAGCAGGGACACTTTCCACTATCCCAGGTTGCTCCAAGCCCTGTCCAACCCAGCCTTGGACACTTCCAGGGATGGGGCAGCCATAGCTTCTCTGGGAAACCTGAGAAAGAAGCTCACTCACTGCTTTCCCAGGAAGGATGCACTGTGAAAACCTTCAAGGTTGTATAAAGAAAGTACAGATAGAGCTTTAGTAACAAGCCAACAAAAATTCAAAACAGAAAAAGCACCAAAACTTTTTAAAGAAACACATAAGCTGAAACCTTGCTGTCAATTACATAACACCGCAGTGCTGAAGACCAGCATCCCAGAAGGACGCCCTGGGTCCCATCAAAGCTAGCAGTAGGATGGGCTGGGCAAGGACTCCCCAGGTGTTCCTACCCTCCCCACAGAGTTAACTTCACTTTCTGCTTCCTCATCCAAGGCTCCTACTCATGGAGCCAAGGCTTCCTGTCCCCCTCAGAGCCCTTGCCAGGTGTCCAGACCTGGCTCAGGCCATGCTCAGCACTCACCTTCTGGCAGTGAGGGCAGGGGAAGTTGTGCGTTGCTGTCTGCAGATGGTGCTCTAGGGCTTCTGGGGTGGAGTATTTATTGACACACTTCACACACCTGGATGTGGAGAGAAAGCACAGAGCCTGTGAGCAAGGCTACTGCAGCCAACCCCACATCACAGGCTGACCTGCCCAGCCCAGCCAGCTTCCAGGGTGATCTTTGACAGAGTTGATACAGAAAATAACCAGTCAGGTGCTCTAAAAACTCAGCAATCCACATGCCAGCTCACACTCACACTTAGCATCCTTCAGAGAGGAAGATGCTGGAAAATTGGGTGGAGAAGCCATTAAATACCAGTGCACTTGCCACAGGCTGCCATGGGAGCACCCAGAGCTAAGCACACATTCCACACTGATTCCTCATGGAGACAAGCTCAGATAAGGACTTCACTTTACTTCAAACACCTCCTTTCTTCTTCACTTGAAGAAGACAGCCCCCAGCTTGAAGACATCAGCCCCAGAGAAGGAGCTGAGAGTGGGGACACAGCATGGCAGGGGTCACACATGCTGGCAGCATTTCTGCCAGAGGGCTCTGCCAAAGTTAACAGACAGCAGGCAGTGGGGACAGGCACCGGGGACAGGCACCATCAGCAGTGAGGACAGAGGCACTCACACCCTGCTCCTGCTGTGAAACCCCTTCTCCCTAGGTCAGACTAAAACCTCAAGCACAAGCAGGGCTCTGATCTCAGGGATCCCCACTGCTGAGCTATAGAACAAAGCTCTGTAGCACAAGGGTAACTAGAAACTATTGTCTAGGGCAAGAATTAGCAGATATTTATTCCATGAAGTTCCTAAGCGACTCCAGTATCTCCTGGGGTTCCTACTCTCCCTGAACATTTCTATGGGCATTCCAAAAGCTATGTGGAGCTCTTTGTGGAATTCCTCACATTTTCCCTCCACATCAGCAGAAAAGCTTTCCAAGGAATAGACCCTTTCGCAGCAAAGGGATAGGGAATTTTTTTCTGGGCATGGCATCCACAATCCCTTTGCTGCAGGTGGAGAATCACAGAGAAGAGGTTGGGAAGGGTTTCCCTGGCTGTCTGACCCAGCCCAGAGCAGGTTCAGCCATGCCCATCTCACTCTTAACTGGTGATAAGAGGAATTGCAGTGATGGGATCTTCCCACATAACCAGTGCCAGTGTTTTGCTGTCATTCCAAGAGACTCTCTGCATTCAAAGTGCTTGGCCCTTGCAGTCTGGTGGAGGGACCCCCCCATGTGTCACCAGGGTGCCCAAAAGCACCACGGCCACTGCACACAGGGCCCCCTGTCCCCTCTAAGGCCCCACCAAGCATGCTCTGCACCCACTCACTCCTACAAGCCTTGTGAGCAGCGATTGTACTGTACTTGTACACGGCCATGTCCTTCTTGGGGCTGTGCTGGGGCAGCAGGCTGTGCGAGTACTGGTGCACGCCCAGCTCGTACAGCGAGGGGAAGTCCTTGCTGCAGAGATGGCAGCGGTAACTCAGCTCCTCCTGGTGGCTCTTGATGTGCTCAAGGAAGGACTCCAGCTTCTGGAAGGTCTGGGCGCAGGTCTTCACCACACATTTGTACACCTGGGAGAAGGGAGAGCAACTGGAGAGGCTCACCATGGAAACAAGCTGGGCAAAACCTCTGCCAACAGGCAGAACTGCCTTCCTTTCTGTAGAGACTGTCAGGGCACACCTCCGAGAAACAAGGTGGGACAAAGGAGTTTTGATGTGAGGGTGTGAAACCACTTGAGTGGGTGGGACCACAACACCCCAGAACTGATTGTCCCAGGACCAGAAACCTATCACTTCGACTGAAAACTTTGGACTTCACAGAATCATAAAGGTTGGAAAAGACCTCCAAGGCCAATGAGTCAAATCTTTGACAGAACACCAGCTTGTCAACTAAACCACAACAAAAAGTGCCAAGTGCAGTCAGTTACTGAGCACTTCCAGAAGGATGACTGCACCAGTTCTGTGAAAGCCTGACAACCTTCTCAGTAAAGAAATTCCTCCTGATGTCCAACCTGAACCTCCCCTGGCACAGCTTGAGGGCATTTCTTCTTGTCTTGTCCCTTGTGGGAACAGAGCCTGACTCCCCCCTGGCTGCATCCTCCTGTCAGGGAGCTGTGGAGAATGAGAAGGTCCCCTCTGAGCCTCCTTCTCTCCAGGTTGAGGCCCACCAAGCTCGCTCAACCACTCCTCCTCTGCCTTGCCTCTCCTCTCCCCTCTAGAACCCTTCCCCAGCTCTGCTGCCCTGCTGTAGACAGGCTCCAGCACCTTCATGTCTTTCTGGAAGTGAAGGGCCCAGAACTGGACCCACTTCACTTCTTTGCTTTCTCTCTAGTGACCCAAACTTGCTTGCTTAATTCTCACTCAGTTTTTAAAGCCACCCAGACCACACAGCTACTACCCCAAGAGCTGAGCTGCACATGAAGAACTGGCAGCTCCACAGATCAAAAGGCTCAGGACAGACCTCGATAAAGAGTGTATTATATGAAGCCAATCCCAATAATGCCACCCACACCCAATATTGGCACCCTCTGTCCCTACCTGTTCATTCTTGTGCTGTGTCATGTGTGATTTGAGCTGGAAGTAGGTGTTGAACTTGCTGGGGCAGAACTGGCACTGGTAAGAGCTGTCAATCAGGACAACCTGCTTGGCCTCCAGCTTGCCTGCCTCCCTCTCCTCCAAGGGGCTCAGGTCCTGGGGTGGGGGCACTGCATTCCTGGAGGGCTGGGGCAAACCTGGAGAGAGGCAAAGTCACAGCCTGCCATGAGACAGCTCTGAAAGCTGCTCTGCAAGCACCATGCTGCCAGGATACACCAGGCCAGGCTCTTCCTCCCTTTCAAAGACAGACTCTTTAGATCAGATGAATCTCACTAACAGAGTTGTTTAAAATTTGTTGACAGATTATTCAAGGCTCTCTACTACTCCCTCTTGCCCTCCCTAGCCCATTCTCTTGTTCCAGGGATGTAACTGCTCTGCGGAGCAGTCAGAGAAAAGGCCTTCACCAGTGAACCAGTGCCAGATCTACTCCCACCACTGGCAGGAAACAGGAGCTAAGATCCAGCCAGTGGTTCACAGTCCATGATGCCTACGAAGAGCAGCTCCAGTCATCCCTTGTCCTGGACATGACATTGTCACTGCATCCCCTTCCCTACCAGGTCTGGGGACACCAGCAGCAAGGAGCCCTTCCCTGCCTCAAGTATTTACAGGTGACCACCAAGGCCAGATCCAGCCTAGGCATGTCCTGCACAGTGCAAAGCCAGAGCACTGGGCTATTCTAAACCAGCAGCTATTTGTCCCCTAGTCCAGAGGGGCTTGTGCACTACCTGTCAGGTGTGGCTTGTGCACTACCAAAGCTGTACTGCCAGAGAGTGAAAAGGGGGAGATACCTTGCCCTGTTTATGCACATACTGGGACAGAATCTGGAGCCACTGTCTCCATCAGCACCTGAACCCACCATAGGGGTATGAAATGATGCAGCTTCCAGATGGAATTGGGCAAATGCCACACTTAGTGTGAGATGCTAAATACTACCAAGGAATGCAAACAGCACCCACAGCTCCCCTCCCTCCCTGTGGGGAGGTGCAGAGACCTGCAGCCTCTTCACAGCACTGCTCTGCCCCACACACACCATCCCAAGGCACCACACCTGTGTTCTCCTCGTCCTCAGGCTGGTTGGGGTTCAGGGCCATGACCTGCACAGTGATGGAGTTGCGGGAGATGGTGCAGCCCAGCCCTGGAGGCCACACTTTATGGGTCTGCATGTGCTTCTTCACGTTGGACTTCTGGGCAAAGGCTCGGCCACACACGATGCACTGGAAGGGCTTCTCACCTGTGTGACTGAAGGAGAAGGCACCAGGTGAGCAGCTGATGGAGAGAGGAGGCAGCCCCAGGGCAGGGCTCATGGAGAGGGGGCTGCCAAAGGACAGTGCTGGGCACTCGGTTTGGCAAATCACACCTGGACCCAGCAAACAAGGGCTTTGAGACCTGATTCACCAGAGGAGGTGGACTGTGAGAGGCCTGGGGAAACGAGTCTGGGTCACAGACAAAACACCTGTGGTCTGGGAATGACAGGGGATCAAAGGAAGAAGTAGGAGAGAAAAACAGCTCTGCAGGAACATCAGAGCATTCCTTGTCAGGGTCCCTGCACAGGTCTTGGGGATCTCATCACTTTCTACAAGGCTACAAGCCTTTTATTCCCTGTCACCCTTCTCTCTCCTGCACACATCTCTTCTAGCTTGCAGAGCCCTGATCCGCCTGAATGTTCTCTCCCTCGTCCATAACAAAAAGGTGTTTCTACTCTGTGTTTTTGCTTCAAGAGAAAGTGAAGAGTCCAGACTGGGAAGAGGTTCAAAAACCACCACTTGTTCCTTCCATCTGTTCTGAGTCCAGCTGACTTCACTGGGGGGAAAAAACTCTGCAGATTTCAGCCTCCTCCTGCCAGGGAAAAGCTCTCTGCTCAGAGCTCCCTGTACAGACACTGAGCTTGGCTTACACTTCACTAACAGCAGCAAAAAGGAAGGCTGCAGCTTGCTACAGAGGGAGAGGAAAGGGAAGGGCAGAGGCAAGCAATGGGAATGCTGCTACTTCAGTAATCAGGTGACAAGAGGTTTGGCTGTCAAGGTCTCATCAGCAAGGAAAATGAACCTCCAGTCCCAGCATGAAGATTACATCCACGATACAGCCTTCACACTCCAGTCACTGGGGAAAAGGTATCCTGGGGTGAGAGGAATGAAGGATCCTTCCTATTGCAGCACAGATTCTGGGACATAACAAAGCAGACTGCACAGACTACCTCAGCAGAGCTGTGCCCTGCTCCAGCTCAGCCCCTCTGCTGTGTGCAGGGAGTAACATCAGTTACCTCCTGATGTGCTGCTGCAGGTCAAAGTTCTTGGTAAAGGCCTTGTCACAGTATGTGCATTTCAGCTTGGGGGACTTGGGTTTGCCTGAAAGGAAGAGGAATGAGATCACACACAGGAAAGATCACGTGGCACAGCCCTGTCCCCACTGCATCACAGGGCCCTCATCCCAAGACATGGCTGTCCAGAACCAAGAATAAAGAGCTTAAGGAAAGGTAAGATCTGCCTGGCCAGCCTGGGGAGTGGTCATGAGCATAAACATTCATTTAACACAGCCTGAGCCAACTCTACAACTCCCAAGCAGTGTAGTCTGGTGGGGCAGGGCATCCCCTTCAGGCAACAGCAACTGCCTTCCAGGGACCCTTCCAGCTACAAAGCACCAACCTTAAAGGTGCTTTGGGCATTGGGAAAAGATACAGCAAGAGTGAGAGGAAGGGCCTCAGCTCTGACTCTGCTGTGAATCCACCAGGTCCATGCAAGGCCATCATGTTTTCCCTCCAGAGCTGCATAGCCAATGCCACCCCTCAGGGAGCCCATGGCTCAGCAGCCCAGCTGGGACAAGCCCAGTGACCCACAGGGCAGGTGCTGGAAAGGACTCACCTTCCTGCAACCCACTCTCGTTCTTGCAGCGGCGAGTTTTGGCAGCAGCAGGGGAATCAAAGCCAACCACAGCACCTCCTCCTGCACTGCTCAGGGGGGTGGGAGCACTGGTGCTCTTGACCTTGAACCCCTGCTTCCCAGGGCTGTACACAGGGGGAGAGGGGTACACAGGGCTTTCCACACACTGGCTTGGTACCTGTGAGAGGGCAATTCATCAGTGGAACAGATTCTTCTGCCAAACTGGATCAAATTCCTGGTTCACCAGTTCAACAATGTGTCTCTAACCAAAATTTAATACCCTGCACACTGTGAAACTCTTCTGCTGAACATCAAAAAGCATCCAGAAGCTATCAGAGCAGGAGCAGGGCAGCAAAGAAACTCTCCAAGGGAGCTGTCTTGTCCCTTATCTATGTCTCATGCCTGGAACAGCTTCTTATCCCTCTGGTGCAGGTTAGCAGAAGGATCACTGCTGACCCTGTGGATTCACACCAGTGCTGAAGCAGGGATCTCCAGGTCCTACAGCCTGTCCTGGCAGGACTACAAAAGGGAAGGAAGGCACAAGGAAAGTCCAGGTGCCAAAGCACAGCTGTTTATGTCAGGATTCTGATTAGGAAAGAACACTTAAGAGACAGAGTGATCAGTCTGGAGTGATAGTTTAAGGGCATTTCTGCTGCCCACCCTGATAAATTAACACAGACCACTACTTATCCCAATATCCACAACCATTCCTGTCCACTGACACTTTCAGAGCAGATGCCAGTTACACAGGTAAGGATGCCAAACCTCAGCCACATGCAGCAGCTCCTCTTGTGAAGAGCAGTGCAAATGTAGAGACTGCTAACAGCTGATCCACCAGTAAATCCACCTGGCCTGTGCCATTCTTTAGTTGGTGACAAACTCATTGAAATTTAGACTGGATTTTTCTCTCCACATAAGCCTGAAGTGCGCAGTGTGGTGCTCTGTGCTTCTACAGAAGGTGAGCCACTCACCTCTACTCCCTCTCACTCCCAACATATGTAGGTATCCTTCAGCCAGAAAAAAATGTTCAGGTCTCCAAAGCCTGTGCCAGTCCTCTGTCTCTCTTAGCTGTTTCTCCTGTTCTCAGAATCCTCATCATCTTACTGATCTCCTTCTATTTACTACCTTCTCCCAGAGAAAATAATTGCTGTCAAATAACCTAGCCCATCATCCCACAATATAATCCCACATTCCTCAAGGCCAGATTGGATGGCACTTGGAGCAATCTGGTTCAGTGGGAGGTGTCCATCTCAAAGGCAGAGGATGAGTTTTAAGTTCCCTTCCAACCCAACCCATTCTGTGATTCTCTGAGGACAGATCCTTAGGAGCAGTCCTGGCCTTACCTCCATGGGCGGGTAGGGCTGCATGCCCAGGGTCTGGATCTCCACGGTGCTGGATGCTGCCATGGGAGCAGGGGCACTGTACACCTCCACCACCCCGCTGCTGCTGCCAGGCTGCCCCGGAGCCCCCAGGCTGGGTGGGGGAGGCGGAGGCTGCGGAGGGGGCGGTGGTGGGGGCGGCGGTGGCGGCGGGGGCTGGGACAGGTAGCCAGCCCCAGCGTGCATACTCATGCTGCTCTGCAACCAGACAGAAATGCATGCTGGAAATGCAGCAGCCAGGAGCTGCAGGGGCTGCTCCCTCACACACGTTCCCCATCCCGATTCGCCCGCAGGAACAGTGGTGATGTCTTGGCACAACACAGCACATCCAACTGGCAGGTTGGACCAGCACGTGCTGGAGGCCTGGCATGACCTGTGGGTACACACTGCCTCCTCCAAAATCCAGGCCCTCAAGTCCCATTGCTTTTATTGCTTTGTTTTTAAAGCTTTTAATCCTTCTGGTTACAAGGGATATTTTCAGAGCATGGAGAGTATATACAGCCCAGCCAGCCTGGGGAGACCCCAAACAACCCTCCCAGGAGGAGAGAAATCCATGGACAAGGGCCCCAGAAGCCAATCATTATATGGGGGCTCAAAAAAAGCTGGAGAGACCACACTACAAAGATCTGAGCATCCAGCAACAAGCAAGTTTGTGAGCAACACCAAGCTGTGTGGTGCAGTCAAAACACTGGAGGGAAGGAATGAGGCACCCAGAGGGATCTGGACAGCCTTGAGAGGTGTGTCTGTGTGAACCCCAGGGAGTTCAACAAGACCAACTGCACCCTGGTCAGGGCCATCCCAAGCACAGGTACAGGCTGGCAGTGAATGGACTGAGGGCAGCCCTGAGGGGAAGGATTTGGGAGTGTTGGTGCATGAGAAGCCCAATGTGACCCAGCTGTGGGCACTTGCAGCCCTGAAAGCAAACCACATCCTCAGCATTGTGGGCAGTATCCCTGGAAGCCTTCAAGGCCAGGCTGGACAGGGCTTGGAGGAACCTGGTCTAATGAAAGGTGTCACTCCCATGGCCATGGGGTTGGACTGAGTGAGCTTTACCCACAACTCCTTGGATCAACACGTGCCCCTTACCTGCACCGGGGGCTGCACTGCTGGCATGGGCTGGTCCAAGGAGGTGAAAGCAGACATGGCTGACATCAGCACCTCGTCACTGACCAAGATGTTCCCCTGCACCAGGGTCTGAATCAAAGGTGATGGGGGAACCGTGATGTACGTGGAGATTTGCTGAAAGAAAAGAAAGATACACTGTTAACCAGCAACAGGACAAAACAATTCCCAAAAAACAGTGACATTGCCTTTTACTGAGCCTCAGGGTCTCTGCTTCCACAGCCTCTAGTCAGCAGTGAGCCACAGTAATTATCTGGAGCTTCCTGCTGAGTCCGTGGGAGTTCTTAGCTCCACAAACATTCTTCAGAAAGGAGGAAAAAAAATGACAGTAGCACAGAAAGTGGCCGTTGGCTGCAACTCACATCAGGGGTTATTAAACAAGATCTGCAGGACAAACTGGTCATAGACAAGTTCAGGCCTCTCTTGGGTGCTTGCCCCAGCAAGGGAAGGTGGAAAACTCAGGGAGGCTGCTCTGGCTCAGATGGTGAATGTCAGGTTACTCTCTTCAGACTTGACCCAGGTTATAGCAGGGGAGGGAGGCTGTTTCATTTTTTGGCAGTAAATAACCTGCGTTTGCAGCCCTGGGAAGAAGCACTATCCACTGGGACTACATTAACTTGCAAAAAGCAGTTGGTTTGAAAGTACTTTGGAAGCCACAGCTGCAGGCACATTACATGTCATGCACCAGGGACTCACACTGGAAGATTCTCTAGGGAATCAGAGATACTCCAGAGGGGATATTCTCCCAACATTCATCACACCACATTACGTGCTTATTTACAAGAATGAGAGAGAAGGGATGGAGGGATGAAGCTCCTCCACTTCTGCCCACAAGCCAGAACACATCCTGGGGGACAGCAAGAGCCATGGCCTCCTGAACACTGTGAGAGTGCACCCAGACTTGTGGCCAGGCTCTGACACTGGGGCTCCTCAGTGGAGCCCAGGTCTGTCTGCAGCACAGACAGAACATGAAAACCCTTCTGTCCTGTCCTGAAAAAAGGCTGTCAGACATTCCTGCTGCAGGACACCTCACTGCAGAGGGCCCCACTTTAACCACAAGGTGAAAAGCCAACAAAGGGACAACAGCTGAGCCTCCCAGAAAAGAGCTCAGTCATGAGGCACCACTGGATCTGAAACCATCACCTCGATGCCCCCAGCTCCAAATCCCAGCAGCAGAGGCTGTGCTGCAGCACGGTACCTGCCGGCCAGCACTGGGAGCCTGCTGCACAGAGGTGATGGACGGGGTGTACACGCTGTTGGTGGCCAGAGACACTGAGGAGAGGGACGGGGCACTGCCCTGGCACTGCTCTCTCTTGTGGGTCATGAAGGCAGGCAGGGAGTTGAACTGCTTCTTACACTTCCCACATAGGAACACATCTTCATCATCTGCAATGAAGAAGAGCAGAGCTTCAGACCTTCTCCTGCATTCCCCAGTGCTCCACCCAGCAGCCACAATGCAGGGTAACAGGAACCTTTGGATCTCAGCACATCAGGACATCATCATCATCAGGAGACAGCAGCTGCAAGGGCCAAGCTGTCCCTCCTCCCCAACCCCAAGCTCTCCCTAAAGCTAAGGGATGTTACTGAGCCCACCTTAGCCCTAGTCCCATACACAAACCCCACTGTCTCCCTGAGACACACTAATCCCACTGTCTGTCTTCTCATCCCAAACACAGGAATAACCAACCTTGCTTTTAATCAACCCTCTGCTTTTAATCAAAGCAGCTCCTTCCAAAGCATCAGCATTACGCTGGCTGAGGCAGATTTTATTACTCAGGTTGCACAAAGCACAGGAAGTACTTTGGATAAGGGTACAGAGTCACTCTCAGCTTTTGTCCTAAACCCACCCTCCACAACACTGCTGGTTTTTGGCACCTATGCCTGATGTTAGAAGCAGAAAGGAGACAACCCAGTTACACATCCCAGCTGAAATCTGAAGCATTAGCAAACCACACACCATTCACACTCCACGCAGGCAGACTCACAAGGCTGCTCCCCTGTTCTGAGTCACAGCCTGAAGTTGACCACTTTTGGGGACACAGACTGTAACTCCTCATGGGATAACTTCCCCATCCACCCAGCAAGTTCTAGTCCAGCACTGTGAGGGTCCACATGCACATAAATTACCAGCTCATTCATACAGAGATGCTCCAGGACTGGAGCACCTGAGCATCTCCAGACAAGGAGTGGATATTAACTAGAAAGCATGAACAGTAACAGGAACTAGATGTAAGGACAGTGGCTTCTCTCTCCCTTTGTATCTTTATTGGAAGCTCATGGTCAAGTCTGTTGTCATGACCATCTCCAAAAAACATCACTGCTCACTTGTCCCTTCCTCCTGCTCTGTCTGGTGCTGCTGAGCATAGCAGCACCCTACACACCCAGCTGTTCTGCCAGCTGTGCACGCTGCAGGGGAGATGTGCAGCTCTCCTGCCCCTGTCCTCTCTGCCAGTGGCACCAGGACTCACCCATGGGCTGGATGACGGTGGAGGAGTTGACATTGGGAGCAGACGGATCCGTGACACCTCCTTGCCCATCCAGTAAGGACTGCACAGCCAGCACTGTCTGATTATCCATCCCTGAAAGGAGACACAAGCACAGATGGTGAACTGAACACAGCCACACAGGGCGTGTTTGGGCACTGGGAGCTCACTCCTGAGCCACCCTCCAGCTGCTGCTCTCTCCTCCCTGAGCCACTCTCACCTTCCCACCCTCCACTTCAGCAGCAACTACCACACAATAGCAACACTCCCACCTATCTTCAGAACTCCTTTGGTGCAAAAACAGAAGGGAAGAAGGGCATGGAAAGCCAAATGAGGGTTTGGTTTCAGGCACTTGGAGAAGAGAGGAAGGATGCTTATAACACTGGGTATGAAAAGAGCTGACAATGTCACAGGAGTGTGGGGATGTCACAGGGCAGAAGCCTGGGTGGAACTGCCTGGGGATGCAACAGACACTGAGCTCAGGGCAGACAAAATCCTCGTGTGCAGCAGCTCTCCCAGCAGCAGTGTCACAAATGGCTCCCTGTGTTCAAGGCCAACATTCCCAGGTCAGATCAGATACAGGGCGCACACAGCCAGTCAGGTTTGTTGTTAAAACCAGCTTACTTGCTTTGGCATAAACATTTTTCACTACAGTTAAAACATTTTAAAATATTCCAGATAAATACAGAAGATTGGAACTGTTCATCCAGGGAGACAGCCTGGCCAGCAGCATGGGAGCATGGATTAAGAATTACACACTCTTTGTTTTCAGAAATTGAATGTAAAGACACAAAGGACAATCTGATTTTGGAGTAAAAAGAGGAAAACGGGGTGATTTTTATGCACCAGTCCTTCCTATTACTCTTTTATGACACAGAACTCACAAAGGTAGCAAATGGCACAGCAAGGCTGCATGTTATATCTTGTGGATTACAGGAGAGAAGAGAGCTGGGGGGTTCTTAGGTGGTTTCTCACTTCCAGATCTTTGTAAAATGAAACTGCCAACTCTGAACTCAGAATTATGTGCCACAAGAAAGGAAAATGACTTGGTCTGATCACTCCTAAGCAGTGAGGTGAAGACTGTGCTGAGATGAGGAGAGGTTGCTCAGCAGACAGCAGCAGGAAAGACAATGAAGCACCACAGCAGGGCACAGCATAGGGGACCGGGACAGCAGAAGCATCCACCACTCCACGTTCCTCTCATAAAATTTCTCCTGAACAACTGGAATGTTACCTTCTTGATGGGGGGACCCATATAATCTACAGCCTTCTAAAAATACCCTAAATATGCATTTCTTCTGCATTTCCAGTGTGAAGTATGTCACATTAAGATTCTGAGAACACCTTTTTCATCCTCTCACTGAGAACATGCTGCAAACCCTGCTCACGTCCCTGGGAGAGAGCAGAGCACCATCCTCCAAGGGCACAAGCAGCTGCTGGAAAGCAGCAGATCCCACATCACACACTCCCATCAAATTCCCACCATGCCTATGGGAAGCCTTTCACACAGATCACAGAGGCACAGCAAAGCTGCAGGTCCAGTTCTGCAAGCCTTGGCTTGCAGGGAGAGCTGGAGCCAGCCCTGCCAACAGAATGCCACTGAGCCAGGGCTGGGAGGATCTCCTCACTCCAGGCAAAGCCCTGCTCTAAAATAGACCTCCTCCTGCACAAAGAACCTCTGGTCAACTGCAAAGGGAGCACTGCAGCCCTCTGACAGCACAGCCAAGGCAGAGAGAGGCATGGAGCAGCTTCTCCAGCAAAACTAAGCCAGAAGGAAAAGAAGGGTCAAAAATTCAGGTGAAGTATAATGAGAGGATAATTACAATTGCACAAACAGTGCCACTCTTGATGTGCCTAGCACTGGACAACTGGGTTTCCTTCTGGCACAGAGTCACACCTTCCAAGGAAAAAACCCAAACAATTGCGTTGATCCCACTAGGAGGAAGAAGCTTGAGGAGGGGCCAAGACCTGAATTTAATGATGCAGCAACATCGTCAGTGTTGGACTCAGCCACTTGATGGGAGAAAAATGGCCCAGGACAACAGAAATATCTATTTGGCAATTCAGAGCTCCCTCACTTCACTGAGTAACTGCACACCACCACACTTCCCAGAGGGAAAGCCCCAAGGACATGGCTAACAACCCACGAAGACAAGCTGGCAGTTACTTGGTTACATGGATGCCAGTCACCGCCATCCACAGACTCCAGGAGAAAGCTCTTCTTCTTCTTCTTCTTCCCTTTCAAATTTCTCCCAGCTGGAGATGAAACAAGACTGTCCATGCCACCCAAGTGCTAATTTGCCCTCCCGACAAAGCCTTTTCTTCTGATAGGAGCACCAGGTGCTTTAGTGAGAGGTGAAGATGCACCTGTGCCCTGCAGCACCCTGAGACCAGGCTGCTCTAAGAATGCCAAGTCACCATCGACTTGTAATCCAATCAACAAGACAAAACAAACAAACTCGGGCACTAAAAGCTGCCAGTTGCTGTGGGCTTAAAAAACCCCACTCTTTTTCAGTTTGCTAAAAAGCTTTTCTGTCCAGAATGCTGCAGGGAAACTAACACAATGAGAAGCTGATTGCATAGAGGAAATAGGGACCTGATTCTACACAGGATGCTGGCAAATGCACCAAGTAACCTGACAAAATAAGAGAAAAATATTTATTCTCTGCTGCTGTAATTACAGGTGATATTCAAAAGCACAGGTGACAATCCTAATGCCACACCTTCCAGGCAATGGTGTCTCCCCATGTGAAGGAAAATACAACTGTAATCTAATTTAGGAAATCAATGCCTATGAAACAGGCAAATAGGCAGTCCAGTGTCAGACTGCCACAGCCTGGCACATCCTCCTCAGATAGTACCTGGCTTTAACAGGTACTGAGATGCATTTGAGCATAGCCCGTTCACCCACACAACAGCCACTGCCCAGGCTGTGCCAAAGAGCACAGTCACCCCTCAAAACACACATGCAGGGGCCAGCACCCACCCAGGCACTATCCCTGGGGCTGGCACAGAGCACGGCACAGCAGTGGAACCGGCAGTGTGAGCCCTGGGGCATGGAGAGGACGGGGGACCCCAGCATACACGGACCTGGGAGGTACAGGAGTGCTGAGGATGCTCTGGGATTAGTGGTGCTGTTCCCTGGGCAAGAAGACAGGGGTGATGGGAAGGCCCCGCTGTGCAGGGCACAGGAGCAGGGTGGGGATGAGATGGCCTGGAGCACCAGGGACAGGATGAGAAGGAGTGTCCAGGAGCACCAGGCGCAGGGGCAGGGTAGGGATGAGGTGCCCTAGAGCAGTAGGCACAGGGCAGGGAGAGCATGGGATGCCTCGGGGCGTCGGGCACGGGGCAGGGTAGGGATTCGGTGCACCGAGCACAGGGCCTATGGTTAACGAGGGCTACCCGGTGTACAGGGCGGTGCGGATCTGCCGCAGCACACAGGCAGGAGGTGGACAGGACCGGGGGACCGGAGGTGACAGTGGTGTCGCAGGGAGCTGCGGACGGCGTGGCGAGCCCTGGGCTGCGGCGGGGGCCGCCGGCGGGGACTGCAGCTGCGACCGCAGCGCGGGAGACAGCCCGGGGCTACCGGGATCGCCACACGCCTCGCCGGGCCGGGCCTCACGGGGCGGCCCCGCGGCGGCCCCTCGTCCCGCGCGGCGGCGGCGCTGGACAGGGGGAGCTCGGAGGAGCGGGAGTCGCGCACCCCGGTTGTCGCCGCGGCTCGGGAGGTCCCGGCGCGGCCCCGTCTGGCCCCGTTACCTTCCAGCGCCTCGAAGATCGCCTGCGCCATCTTGGAGCAGCGGCGGTAGCGGCGCCGCCAGGGGGCGCCCGCCGCCTGCTACGGGCCCACAGAGCGGGAGAGACGGGGGACGCCCCCGGGGCGTGGGGGGTCGTGTTCAACCCGGGGCGCGGCGGGGCGGCACTGCGACAGCCCGCGTACACCGGGCAGGGACCGCCCGGCGGCCGCCCCTGCCCTTTTCGGGCTTCCGGCGAGGCCGCCGCGGCCGCGACCCCCGCCCCATGACCGGGCTGTGGCGGGCCGGGCTCGCAGCGGCGCCCGCCGCCCTCACGGAGCGGGAAGGCGGGACGCCTCCCTTGGACCCCATTGGCTGCAGGACGAATTCCCCGCACCGATGAGAGAGTGAGGCCGTGGCGCTTATTGGCCGAGAGCCGTGATTGACTGGAGTGAGGGCCTATGGGAGCGGTGGGCGGGGCACCGCCCCCAGAAGCGGCGTGCTGCGGATGCCATGGCCGGCGGGGCCATGGCGAGCGGCGGGGATTCATTTCGTGTTCTGCTCCGCGCCGCTAACGCCCTCCTGCAGCAGCGCCGCTACCACGCCGCGCTCGCCGTCATCAAGGGCTTCCGAAACGGCGCCGTGTAAGTGCCGGGCCCGAGCAGCGGGGTCTCGATTCCCCCCGGTCGGTGGGGAGGCCGGGGATGCTGTGGCGGGAATGCTGTGGCGGGAGTGCGGGAGAAGCGATTCCGCCTCTCTCACCTGCGGTTGGAGAGGTCTGAACTGAGTTTGGGGTCACCTTCGGGCCTGGCTCGCTTAGGTGCGTGTGCTCTTCTCCCTCTGGCTGGGCTCCCGGTTTGCTGTGCTGCTGGACTGCCTTGAAAGTAATAGATGTTTGGCTAAATAGCCTTTAATAGGTTGTTAATAGAATAGAAATGCAATCATTTTCGTCGTATAAAACAAACTATGAAGTATCTGTCCACCTTTGCAGTTATGGAGCCAAAATCCGTGCCCCACACGCCCTGGTGATGACTTTCCTGTTTAAGAGTGGAAGGTATGAACCCTAATTCTGCATTCCTGTGTTGCTGCTTAGAATACTTTTGTCTCAGTTGTCCGTTTTTTATGATTCCGGAGGTTTTAAAAAACAGAGGGATGTATGAACCATGGTTGAGCCTTGTCCTGATAGTGAAGCAGACACAAATATGTATAATTGAGGAGTTAATCACTCATGGAATGGTTAATGAGAACCAGAGGACAGAGTGGGAATTAGCAGATGCCAAGAGCAGTGTTCTGTCCTGTGTTGAAACATGGGAACCCAGGCTATAGCGGTGCACGTTGTGCTTTTCCCTGAGTGCCAGAGGTTCGTATTTAGCAAAAAAAAAAAAAACCCAAAAACGTTTTAAAAGGGCTGTGCTCTGATGAGTGAGCCAGAGCTGAGAGGATTTCTCCTTTCCAAGACATTCCTGGGATGCCCAAGCCATCACTGTAGGTCAGGGATGCAGTGACCAGGCTGAGTGAGGAGGGCAGGGTCCTGCCTTTTATCTCCTCTAATTGTCTGTTTGTTTCCCTCAGTTTAAGGGAGAAGCTGAAATCCATTGCCCAGGCTACATACGCTCATTCCCGGAACCTGGCCTATTTTGTGTTCACCTACAAGGGACTCCTGGCAGCACAGTCCCGGCTGCAGGGGAAAAAAATCCCATTTCA
Organism: Cinclus cinclus; assembly: GCF_963662255.1. NCBI lineage: Eukaryota > Metazoa > Chordata > Aves > Passeriformes > Cinclidae > Cinclus > Cinclus cinclus. The sequence goes on from NC_085063.1 coordinate 3,292,692, forward strand.
TTCTTTCCTTGCAGCCTGCATTGGGGGCTGGCTGGTGTTTGGTGACAACAATCCCATCAACAGCCAGGTAAAGGCACTTGCTGACTGGCCAGGAAAAACAACAGGGGTGCCATTGGTTGGTGGTGCCTGTGTCTGGTGGTTCTAACCACAGATCATTGCTCTTTTATCATGTTCTCTGCACAAATTGCTGTTTTGACTGCTCTGCACTCAAGTCCCAGGTTGTGTGTCTCCATGAGCAGTGTGGGCAGCTGGAGTGCTGGAAGCCCAGGTTCGCCTCCAGAGCTGCACTGAGTTCATAGGAAGGCAGTCAGGTGACCCAAAGCTGTGGGGTTATCCCACCTGTCACCTGAGCTGTGGTCAGTACCTGTGTGTTCCTGGTCTGGCCATCGCAGGGTTAAACTCTACCTGAAGTACTGTGAGTGTAGAATTTGATCAGTTGGAGCTGCACTGAACTAAACTGGCTAAACTCACAATTAAACTGATTAAACTGACAAAAGCTGCTCAGGGCTTATTTGATTTTAAGCTGGTTGGTAACACAGTCACAAACCAAGGAGTAAAACACAGAGCTGTAGATTAATCCAAAGTGCTCGACTTAAGCCAGGCCTTCAGGCTGGTGGTGTTTGGCTGTGTCCAGACTTCCTGAGCTCACACTTGCTTGGCAGGACTGCTCTGGATGTGTTCCATTAGCACCATCTGAGGTGGCATGACCTGGGCAAAACCAGAAGTTGTGCAACTGCATGGAAGTGTTACATGAAGTGCAGCCCGGTGATTGCTAAATCAGAGCAGCAGGACTTTGAGGAGACACAAATACCTGTGGCTTTGCAGACTGCTGATAGGGGAAATTACAGTGTGGGAATTGTTTCCGTACCTCCTTGCTAGATTGTCACTTCTGGAGCTGCCTGTGCTCAGTACTTACCCCCTGCTCTCTGGGTTTTTCCTCCTGCAGATCATCATGTACCTGCTGTCCCGGATCCTGTTTGGTTTGTCTCGGCTGGCTGTGCAAAAGGGCTACATCCCACAGCCCAAGCAGGATCCCTTCCCTCTCGTGGCTGCCCTGGTGTGGGGGACAGTCTTGTGGCTCTTTGAATACCACAGGGAGACTCTGCAGCCCTCCCTGCAGTCCTCCATGACCTACCTGTATGAGGACAGTGAAGTGTGGCACGACCTGTCTGACTTCCTCGTTTACAACAAAAGGACAGACAGCAAGTAGGTGCTTCACTCTAAAACACCTCAGAATGGGATGGGACTGCCCAGCAGCTGAGGGAGAAGGTTATTCTATTGCTCTTGACCTGTGATTTTTTTTTTTTTAAATTAACTTCTATCAAGCAGAGCTGGCTCTTGTCTCCAGGCCAGAATGTCCTCATCAGTCTTTTGGCTCCTTTTAGAGCAAGCACACAACCCACAGAAACTTGATGCAGTCTTTTTTAAGAGGCCTTATTTTCTCTACAAGTGTGGCGTTGGGGTTTGTTCTTTAAAAACTAAATATATTTATAAAATGACAGCCTGACACTAAGTGGAGAGTGTGAAAACATGTTCTATGGTTCATCTGAATGTTTAGAAGTGGCTTTTTCTGTGCTGCTGTGCTCACTGCAGTGTCATCAAGGATGAAGGGAGTGGGGGGACCTGCTGAGCTCTGAAAGCAGGGCCATAATTTCTTCACTGCTGTGGATGGCTGGAAATCCTGTTTAAACTATTACAAGGACAGCTGTGTGCTCCTTGAGAGAGTTCCTCTGCAGTTTCCCTCAGGGAGACAATAAAATGTGTGAGAATAGAACTGTTAAGACTGTCTTGCACAGGCCTGCTAAATCAGGCTTGGAATGACTATTTTTGCTTGTTTTCTTTCCTGAACTTGGGTTGGATCTGGGCTCTGCAGAGTGCACTAATAAATAACCTGTAATTATTTTAAATTTCTCTGTAAAGCTTTTAAAAGCTGCTTGAACTAAATACTAAAAGCAGTTACACAACTTGGGCTGCTCTACAACCACTCCTTGGATCTCATGCTGGGGACTCTGTGTGTTCAAGGGAGCAGCATTTACCAAGCACTTTTCTTTTGGTGAAGCATGACAAGGGTTTCTCTGAGGTCCAGAATCTGCCCTCCAGAGCAGTGGCACATATTGGCTGTAACCAGATTTGAATCTGATTTTGTACCTGTAGTTTGTGCGTGCTGCTGAGCCAGGCTGAGGCAATGAATGGTAATTTATAATAATTTATTATCTTCCTCTCAAAAATACTCTTCTGAGCCCCAGGATAGGGCAGCACACCCTGAGCTGTGGCAGAAGATTGACTAGATAGCTGAAAAAGCACAAAAACTGGTTTAATTAATCAGTTAATAAATTCAAACTCCTAGTAGTGCAAGGCAGTTGCCTGCCATGTAACACTACACAGTTCACTCAATGATGTGCACTGAAATAATTCCTGCCATACTGGTTTGATGTGGTGATATTTCCAAGAGAATTATTAGGTTCCCTGTTCCCTTTTTGGCTCAGTTGGGACATTTGGTTCACTTTCCCTGTATCCACTTGCTTTTCCCTGACCTGCCCATGTCATTTCATAATCCTGCTGATGCTCTCTTCATCATCTTTTGAACTCTTTACCCTCTAGGCTCTAGCAATTTCTCCTATTCAGTGCTACGGCTGAAACAGTACATTACACTTCAGTACAGTTAACTTGAGTAGAAAATATTCTCAAATTCTTCTTAAGTAATTTTTCCTTGTCCTCCTAAACTCCTTTTTTACTGTTACTCATATTCAGAATGCTGCTTTGCTCTTTATTTTCCCACTTTTCTCTGTCCATGCAAATCCATGATGTACATGGTGCCCAAAACCCAAGATACTTCTTTGTCATAATAACTCTCTATGATCCTCCTAATTTCATTGCCAACTTATAATTAACTGTTGTTACAGTCTGGATTAAATAATTGAATTGGAACATCCATCGGGGCCCCATGAAAGCTGTAAAATTAGGAATTTGGTTTCTTTTGGTCAAATATTTTTTCTCTGTATAGAGAAGCATAAAGATCCAATACAGAAATACTGCTGAAGCTACAGGTGAGGTCTGATTCCTTTATAAACATCTTTATTTCCACCACTGCTGTGTATCTGAAGCATCACTTTTTTTTTCTATCAGAAGCCTCAATATTATCCCAAATAAGAGCATTGGTATTCTGCTAAAATTGCTGAATTCCTGCAAGCTTTGATGGGATTTCAGAAAGCTGACAGCTGTGGCTTGGGAATTGCTCCCTAAAACTATTAAACTCGCAAATCCTTGACCATGTGTAATCATTGCAGCAAAAAGGTTCTGTGAGCTGGGGGTGTCTGAGAAGGTTTTGATCTGTTAAATTTGTAGCTGGTATTTCTTCCTCTGAGAAGGGCTTGTGGTTCCCTTAGAGGTGGAATAATCTTCCTCTGCTGGGAATTGTACTGCTGTGGCTGCTGGTGAAGCACTTCAATGTCCATGAGCAGAACAAGTGGCCTTTCCTGACCTTTCCACACTGCTCTCTGTGCTCTCTAGAATATAAATCCCAGCCAAAAAGCAGTGTCTGGAATCAGCCTGGCAGCAGTGAGCATGACTTCTCCTTGGTTCAAAATGCCTTTTTTCTTCTGGGAATCTCTCCCTTTCTAAGGAAACCGTGCCCTAGCCTCCAGCCATCTGCAGTGGAGCCCAGGAGGCAGCTGCCATCCCTGGCAGGCCAGCTCCTCCCGGGAGCACAGCTTTGGGCCTTTGCTGACGGTTGGTTTTCCTGCTGTGCTGGGGCAGGACGTTGAGCTGCAAGCCACTGCTTTCCCCAGGGAAGTAACTGGGACAGCTCCTTAATGACATCAGCCCCCATGGCTGTTCCTGGGACCAGATAGCTGGGGATGATCCCCTTCTGCTGCCAAGGTGTTGGAACAATGCAGGCGTGTAGTAAGGAAGTGAACTAGAAGTAATTTGTCTGAGGCAGACTTTTGGGATATGTAAGTGACACTCCCTGCCCTCCCCCAGGGCATTGTGTGGGGAATGGAGGGCCCTGTTTGGGTTCCCTTTTTATTAGCATTAAAAGCAAAAGAAATAAAGAGACAGTTGGGAAGCCACCTGTGTAAGGCCAAGTGCTTAAGAATCACAAAGAAGGACCATTTTCTCCCCCTAACCCTGACTGGTTTTGAATTTTAAGATGAGCATGGGCTCGTTTGCCTACAGCAACTTTGTTTTACCTTGTTATTCCTTCCTTGACGCCTCGCTGATGCTGAGTGTTTCTAAAGAGGAACAGAGTGTCTCAATCCTCAGACTGTCAGAAGCAAGGAACACTGGATAAAACTGAAGTGTTTAAAATGATGCTTCTCCCTCAGATTTTAAGCCTCTCTTAGAGGCAGTTTTAAAGGTTAATGAATCAAACTGATCAAAAGTTTTCAGCAATCCTGAGCTTTTCAAGTAGACCGACTATCCTGAGCCATTAATCATTTATTTTATGAAGGAACAAAGCAGGCTCGGGGTTATTTACTGCCGCTGCCTGCTGCCCTGGCATACCCACTGTGCTTCCCTTCCCTTTGGAGGACAGCTTGTGTGCTGGGGCTGGCTCTGGGGATGGCTGGAGAACCCTTTCCGGGACAATTGCATTATTTAACAAAGGTGAAAATGAGACAGCTGCCTGACATTTGGGTTAGGGAAGGTTTTCTGGGCTGTGTTTGATGCTGGCAGTGGAGGAGAGGGTATTTCTGAAAGCAAAACCTGTGTTTGGCCATTCAGTGCTGCAGAGAAGGGCTGGAGGAGGCTGGGGCTGCTGGAAGGTGTGACCCTGTGTCTGGGATGGGATTTGGGATTTGTCCTGGCCGCCATCCCTGTGTCTGTGCAATAACCAGAGAACTGGCCCTGTTCAGGGCATTTATCAGAGAACTGTGGGATGGTTTAGGTTGGATGGGACCTTAAAACCATCCCACCCCCGTGCCAAGGGCAGGGACACCTTCCACTATCCCAGGAGGCTCCAAGCCCCATCCAGCCTGGCCTTGGACACTTCCAGGGATGGAGCAGCCACAGCCTCTCTGGGCACCCCGTGCCAGAGTGGAGAGGGTGCATAGAAGCTTTGATATTGTTGCTATGAAACTTTCCTGCCCTGCTAGATAGAGTAGGTCAAGCTCTGCTTTACACCAGGCTGGGTGTGTGTGGGAGGGCAGAGATGATCCCTGGCTGCTGAAAGAGACCCAGAGCAGGGTCTCCCTGTGCAGAGTGAGCTCTGCAGCCAGCTGGCAGCTGCCATGGTGCTGCTGCAGCATCCAGAACCCTGTGCAGATCCCTCACCCAGGAGAAACTGCTGGGACTCCAACTCGTTTTCCCTGCATCAGCACAAAGGTGACCTTTGGATAATACCCCGAGCTGTGCACTGCTCCCTATTTGCCAGGTTGTGTTTGTCTCCCTGGCTCGTGCCAGCCTGAAGCAGAATGTGTTTTCTGATGCTGCTTTTGAAACCCAGCAGATAAGGGAGGAGGGGAAATAAGGCGTCATGTCTGTCTGCCACTGTTAATATTTTTGGGGTGTTAATCTTGAGTTTTCAACCTGTGTGTTCCTACCAGATTGGTGGAGGAGGTAACTTTTTTCTTTACTTAGAAGAATTTTCATGTCTCTGGTGATGAGGAGGGAGAAAAACAAAATAAAACTCTATAATACAGGTATTATTACCTCTGTTTTTGATGTATGTTTTGTATTCATAGTTGCTGTGTAATCCAGGCCCTGATTTTCTGACAGCATAGAATAAAGTAAAGAATGCTTGTAGAAATATCTTGGGTTTTGGGTTTAAAACAAAAAAAAAAAAAAAAGTGAGGGCAGGGGATTGTTGATGTAGCTCTGTCCAGTACGAATTGCCTTCTTGTGGCCATTATTTCTGTATAATCACTCTTTGAATATGACAATACTGTGCTTTCTCTAAAAATAAAAATCCTATTTTTTTCTCTTTTATTCCTGTCATCATTTTTAAGCTAAAATCTATGAAGCAGTGCTTGATTATTGCACGTCTGTAGTCCTGGATCTAGAGAAGCCATGCACAAGGTGCAGTTTTGGCATGGCTTGGGCTCTGGTGTTACCAGCTTGGAAACAACAACTGGTGCTGCTTTGACCCCACCATCAGATTTAATTCCTGCAGGGAATGCCAGGAAATGCAGGGAACAAAGGATGCCAGCTGCAGAAACAAATTGGGATGGCTGACACCCATTTTAAAAAAAAAAAAAAAAAGACAAATAGAGAAAATAAGGATATCTATAGATGGTTTTGCTGCCTCTTCCAAGCTAAAATTTCAGAGGCAATGTGCTGTAGAGGTGACTGCTGTGGTAGTGGGGACGAAGCAAGTGCAGAGTGTCTGTAAGACCAAACCTTCAGCTTTGTAGCTGTTGGAATGCTGGGGTGTCCAGCCTGGGCCTATGAGATGTCAAATTAGTACCTCCAAACTGATGCCAGTCCTACCTTCAAGTGTTTTTGTTTTTTTTTTTTCCTCCTCACAGAGTGTCATACTCTGAGCCCTGGTTCTGCTCCAGGTGAAGCTCTGGGTGATCTGTAAGTATTGTTCTGACAAAAGCAAAAGTGTTCCAACACTTCTGCTACATTTTGGGTTCTCAGTGCCAGTGACCATGCTCAGACTTCTGGGAAGTGAACCTGGACTGGCTGGAGACACTATGGAGAGGTAGAGGCTAGAGCCTGGCATATTCTCAAATCACTCCTCCATACCCCCCAGGCTCCCCAGAATCATTTCAGCCTCCATTCTTCCATGGAGTTTGAGTGAAGGAAATGGAAGCGCCTTGTGGAATGGAGTGGCTTTTAGTGTTTGTGGTGCTTTGGCTCAGAGGATGAGACAAGGCTGCCCTGGCTGGGTATGAAGAGCAGAGCAGGAGGGGAATGGGCTCCGTGCCTGTCGCTTCCACTGAGACACTCTGCATGATGTGAGCTTTAAAAACATGCCACCACAGGAGAGGAGGAGATGTCACTGCTGAGTCTGTTGTGCCCAGCATCCAAAAGAGGAGCTGACCTGGTATCCTGTGAGAGGAAGGGGGCTGTGTCATCTGTAAAAGATGCAAGTGAACAGGCACTGCCTGGCTTTTGCTCCTGGGATCTGCGAGGAGACACCAAAACCAGAGCTGCTGCCTTCTGCCACTGGCCGGCTTTAGACACTGTTTGTGCTTCCAGAAAATTGCTTTGGTTTGCACAGAGCAGCGATGGTTCAGGTGGCAGATAAGGGACTGGAGGGTCAGGGCAGCAGAACTGGGGGGGTGCAGGCTTTCCCCAGCTGCCTGTCCCCACCACAGGAAGATTGTGCCACACTGCCAACCCACCCTCTTGTGAACAAATCGGTGAACTGGGAACGGGGGCGTTGGCAGGAGACCCCAGGGAAGTCCTGCTCCCCTTCGTTCCCTGTGCACGTTCCTTGTGACAGCTCAGCACACTCGTGTGGGAACTGCTGGAGGCAGGACCGACTGCGATGACAGGGACAGTAAAGGTGCTCCTGGGACACCGCCACGCTGCCCTGAACTGAGCACCCTGAGGGGTGCAGGTTCGCATCCTGCCAGCTCTCCTCCCACCCTGCTCCCGCTGCCAGGTGATTTTCCAGCGCAGGTACCAGCTCTGGCTCCACCTGCAGACTTTTCCCAGCACACACCAAACTCAGCGATTGCCGTGGGCTAAATCCTGCTGGGGAACAAAGTGTCTGAACTTTCCAGCCTTCCTGACGGTGTCCAGGACAGAGCGGGGCCGTGCAGACAGGACTTTATCTGGGAGCAGCACCTGCCAGACTGCTAATCTTGGGAGCACGTCTGCACTCCTTAGCAGGGCTGGGGGGAGGCTGCAGCTGTGCAGGAGACGGGATTCATCTTGCTCCCCTCATCCACATGCAAGGAAAGCCCCTGCCCGCCCTTCTCCCAGCAGCGTTCGCCTTTCATTTGTCTCCACAGCCGCCCCTTTTCGCGCCGCCGGCGCTGAAAGCCGTGGAGAAGTCCGAGAGAGGGGACAGAGCCTGCTCCCCCCGAAAAGCTCCTGCATGAATTAGGGGAGGGGTGGGTGAACCCAGCCTTTGTGAGCGAGCGGGAGCAGCTGGTGCAGCAGCTGTGTCCCAAACCCTGCCTCATCCCAGGAAGCGCCGGGCTGAGGCTCCCCAGGGATGGGGAGAGCATGGCCAGCCATGCGCTCCCGCCCGGCTGCTGGGGATGCCTTTTCCCCCCTCCCCAGATGGAAGAAGCATTAACTGCATGCAAACATCTGGTCTAACTGTTGCTTATGCTTCACAGTAATGATGATATTGCAGTGGAAGGGCTCTGGAGAGTGGGGCCTGGAATATTAGAAGGGCCAAGTGTTAATTAACTGTATTAATTTCCTTTAAGCAAGGCAGCGTCTCTATTTGCTCTCTGCCGATGAAGAAATGAGGCACAGCGAGTTGATTTGATTGGTCACGGACATGCACCATGTTTCTGCTGTATTTAAGGATGGAGGGATGCAGGAAAATCACGGCCCTGCTCGGTGTTGCTGCGTTGGCTGTCCCCATGGGAATTGCAGCCACTGCCAAAGTATCCAGCATAAAATCCTTTAAAGCCAGAAACCTGTTAGGCCAGCCCAGGGGCACTGCATGTCAGGATCTGCTCCGCAGCAGAGGAGTTAACTCATCCTTGCAAATGCCTCCTGCATCCCACGCACTGCTGGGAAGAACAGCCCATCTCCTGCATCCCAGGAAGGTCAGGGCTGGCAGCAGGGCTGGGGCAGGAGCCAGCACTGGCTCACAGCCTGGCCTGGCAGCAGCAGGGCGCTGGGGCCACTGTGCTTGACCATGGACTGCTGGGGACACATGGGGCAGCTCATGGGGGCACAGAGGGGTGAAACCCTGGGCTCTGCTCAGAGAGCGTTTGGGTGCCTGGACCCCACTTCACACTTTCCTCATGAGCTTCCCCACATCTGGGCCCTGCAAAAGGCCTGATCTTTAAATGTTATTTTTTTTATTATTCTTATTAGCAGGATGTACTTTTTTCCTTTTTAATTTTGCTTCCTCATGCAGCAGGAGGTTATCAGTATCCTGCAGGCAGGAGATAGTGGTGCTGGGAGCTGCTTGTCCCGTGTCTCGTGGGTGGACACTCATCTCTCTCAGCATATGGGGCCACTCCGGCTCTGTCTGCTGTCCCTGTGTCCCTGCTTCTCCCCAGGCACACAGTCCCACGGCCAGAGATACCGCCTGGCACGGTCAAGGGTAGGTTGTGCTCCCGGCAGAGCTTTTCTTCTGCCCTGTAAGAGGGTATCAGGCAGTCCTGAAGGGGCTGCCGAGATCCACAGCTGTTTGGTGCTTGAAAACACAGAATGCCGTGAATCATCCGCTGAACAGATCAGTCCTTCTGTGTACGCTGGACCACCATCTGAGCCTGACACCTCCAGACTTGCCCGACAGCCTCATTAATGGTCACAGGGCTGCTTTGAACAAGGAGATGGACAACCCTGATCCCTTCATCGCTCAAACACTTTTAGACAAAAATTCTGCAGACACTTTGGCCCGCAGTACAGGAGAGCTCCTGCCCCAGCACAGCTGAGCACCCACTGATGTCCTCCATTGCTGCGGGGGGTGCCACGGGCCTGGGACAGGCTGGAGTTGCTGTCACCCCTGGGGAAGGGGGACACACGGGGGGTAGCCAGGGCACTCCGCAGAGCCCAAAGCCACCCTCTTCCCCACCAGTGACACTCGTGATTGGGCAGAGTCCGCAGGGCAGGGGAGCGGCGTGAACTTTGCTCGTGGGTACGTGCCGCTGTCGTCCCGGGCCATCCGGAGCGGGGAGCAGCCGCGCCCGCAGCCGGAAGCCCATCACCGCGGCGGAGCTGATCCCGCCCGGGACCGGCTCTACATGAGGCTTAAAATCCCCACGGGTGGGCAAACCGGGAGCTGGGGCCCGTTCAGAGCGAGGAATCCGGGGCGGCACACAGCAGTGGGACACCCACCCCTATGGGGCACACAAGCAGGGACACGGGAGGGGACACCCCCACGGGGGATACGAGGGACACGGGAGGGGACGCCGCGGTGGGGGGGCCGCCCCCGGCGGGACAGGGGGGACACAAACAGGGACACGGGAGGGGACACCCCGAGAGGGGGCACAGGCGGCGCGCGCCGCACCCACGCGGCGCCCCCGCCGCGTCCCCGAGCCGCGCTCCCATTGGCCGCCGCCCCGGCTCGGCGCCGCTGATTGGTCGCCTGTCAGCGCGTCCCCCGCCCGCCAATGGCCGCGCGGCACCGCGCACCGCCCCGCGCGCCGCGGCCAATGGCAGCGCGCCCTCGCATCCCCGCCGCGGGCGGGCGCAGCCAATGGGCGGGCGGCGGGGAGGCTCGCGCCGCTTTTCGCGGCAAAAAGGATTTGGCGCGCAAAGGCGCGCGGGGCCGGCGCGCCGAACAATCCGGCGGCGGGCGCGGAGCGGAGCCGAGTGGAGCCGGAGCCGGAGCGCAGCGGCCCCGCGCCCGCCATGGGCCGCGCCTCTGTCCGCAGCCTGCCCGCCGCGCCGCCCGCCGCTCCGGCGGCACCGGCTGCCATGTGAGCCATGGCGGCGGCGGGCGGCGCGGCGGGGCTGGCGGCGCTGCTGGGCAGCGCCTCCCCGCACCTCCTGATCGTCTCCGCCGCCGCCGAGGAGCCCGCGGGCGGCGGCCACCCCGATACCGACCTCCTGCTCTTCGCCACGCCGCAGCCCGCCCGCCCCGGCGCCGCGCCCAGACGGCCCGCGCTGGGCCGCCCGCCGGTAACCCCCGCGAGTGGGATGGGGAGGGGGCGGGGGCTCCGGGGACCGGCGGGACCGGGCCGTGTTCCGGGCTGTGCGGTGTTGGGCCTCGTCGAACCGGCCGTGTACCGACCGGGCCGTATACCCGACCGGCTTATACCGAGCCGGGCTGTAGACCTGAACCGTGCTGTACACCGGACAGGGCTCCATAGAGGGCCGGGCCGTCCTGCTCCCTGCTGTGCCCCGTGCTGTGCCATATGCCGTGCTGTGTCAGCCCGTGCCCGGTGCCCCCGGCTGTGCCAGGCTGTACAGCCGGGCCGTGCCACGCAGCACCTGCCGGCCCGGCCCCGCCGCCTCTCCGGAAGCCGCGGGCCCGGGCGCCGGGCCGTGCTTTTCCTCCCCACCCGCGGCCCACGCCGGCTTTGGGGCGCTCCCCTCAGCGTGGCAGGGTCCCCGCGGCTGGGACAGGCCCCCATCCCCGGCGGTGTGTGTGACAGCTGTCAGCTCCTTCCTGCCGGGATCTGGGGTGTCTGTACCCCACAGTGCTGGGGGGGTTCCTCCCAGAAACCCTCCATCAGCAGGGGAACCGTGGGGGTGGCTGTCCCGCTTCTGACCCCATTCCCTTGCAGGTGAAGAGGAAGCTCAACTTGGAGACGGATCACCAGTACATAGCAGAGAGTTTGCCAGTGAGCCGGGGCAAGGCCAGGAACCCTGCTAAAGGTACCAGCTCCACTCCCCCTGGCCCCCCCCTTGCCAGCCCAGCTCAGAGCAGAGGTCCAGCAGCCCCACTCTGCTCCCACAGACTCACTCCTGGTAGGTTCTTCCAGTCCCTTTGTGTCGGTCTGGATGGGCTCTTCCTGGGGCTGGGCTGCTTCTGCCCACTCTCTGCACCCACTGCTGTGCCTTGGGAAAGGTGGCATGGTTGTCCTGCCCATCTGCTGGATACCACACTGGCTCTTTCCCTCCCTGTGGGATGGAGCTTTAGGTGCCAGCAAGGTGTCAGTGTAGTGTCCCAGGTGGACCCGCTGTTATCTCCCCCCTGAGCCTGCCTGGCACTCGGTGTCTCAGTCACAGTTGTGGTCACAACGGAGCACAGGTGTCACAGCCTGTGCCAGGTGCTGCAACACCCTTCGTACAGGGGATTTGGGCAGATCACTCCATTGCCCTGAGAAAACAGATTGGGTTTGCGGTGTCAGTCCTGGTCACTAGTCCACAAGCCACCTGTGTGACAGGAGTTTTGTGACCTTTCATCTTCAGCTCTGGGTTTCCCTTATGGCTAAATGACACTTGTCCTCTATGCCTGGCAGGGGCAAAGTCTCCTGGAGAGAAGTCCCGCTATGAAACCTCCCTGAACCTCACCACGAAGCGCTTCCTGGAGCTGCTGAGCCAGTCCCCAGATGGTGTGGTGGATCTCAACTGGGCGGCCGAGGTCCTGAAGGTGCAGAAGAGGCGCATCTACGACATCACCAATGTCCTGGAGGGCATACAGCTCATCACCAAGAAGTCCAAGAACCACATCCAGTGGCTGTATGTCCCCTGGCTCATGGGGCTGTGCCTGGCTGTTCTCTGGGGTGGGGGAACTGTGTTGGCCAGACTCTGGGTGGAGGAGGCTCTTACTTGGGTGGAGAATTTTGGGGCAGGGTCACCAGAGCTTCTGCTGCAGGCTAGGTGGTGGCCCCCTGTGGGGAGGGCTGTACTCAATGGCACGAAGCTCCTGAACAGTGTTGGTATCACCTGTGAGTCCCCCTGGGGCTCCCCAAGATCATCCAGGGCAGTGAGGGGGCTGTATCCAGCCTTGGAAGTGGTCCGCTGCAAAATCCTGCAGGGCTGGTTCCCTGGGTGCGGGGTGGGATGTGGCCTGGCCTCAGTGGGGCAGAGGCAGCTGTGGGGGTTGGCTCCTGATGGAGACGTGGTGCTCCCCAGGGGCAGCCAGGCCGCCGTGGGAGCACCAGGCCAGCACCGGCTGCTGGAGAAGGAGCTTCAGGAGCTGCAGGCAGCCGAGCGGCAGCTGGATGACCTCATCCAGATGTGCACGGTGCAGCTGCGCCTGCTCACCGAGGACCCCGCCAACCAGCAATATCCTTTGGTTCTGGGGTGGGGCTGGCTGGGTGGCGGCTGTGGTTGAAGCCCAGTGCCGCAGGCAGGGTGTTTCTCAGCCCACATCCTCGTGTCCCTTCCTTGACCCGCCCCACTGCAGCCTATGTGACCTGCCAGGACCTTCGCAGCATTGTGGACCCCGCGGAGCAAATGGTGATGGTGATCAAAGCCCCCCCAGAGACCCAGCTGCAGGTCTCGGACCCAGCAGAGGTGAGCTGGGGTCATCCTGTGCTCCTTCTCTGCCCTCCCTGCGCAACCTGGTGTTCCCTGGCTCACCCCTGTCCCCTCCCCCAGGCGTTCCAGGTCTCCATGCGAAGCACTCAGGGCCCCATCGATGTGTTCCTCTGCCCTGAGGACAGCTCGGGGGTCTGCAGCCCCGTCAAGAGCCCCTTCAAACCCCCTGCAGAGGACTCTTCTCCCAGCCATTCCCAGCCCAGAGCCTCCCTGCTCCTGCATCCTGCCCAGGATGTGAACATGCCGCTGCTGCCCGGAGAGCAAGGTGGGGCTGGGGACACCAGGGAGCTGGTGGGCTGTCACAGTGTCTCTCATCAGCCCCTCTGCTGTTGGCACAAACAAGGAGCTGGGGAGCTGCTCAGGCACCCTAGCAGGGCAGGGAGGTGGGAAGGCAGGATCTTCATAGCTAGGAAACCATTTTTGGGCTTTATTTGGAGAGTATTGTGGGATTAACAGCTGTTTTCCATCCCCACAGAAGCGCTGCTGCCAGGCCCAAGCACGCTGCCCAGTAAGAGCCCAGAGGAGGAGGAGAGCCTGTCTCCACTGGCCTCCATGGACATCCTGCTGGAGCAGCAGAGCAGGGAGGAGGACTTGGCTGGCTTCTTGGCCGATGAGTTCATCAACCTGTCACCGCCACAGGCACAGGACTATCACTTCGGGCTGGAGGAGGGTGAGGGCATCAGTGAGCTCTTCGACTGCAACTTTGGGGACTTCACCCCCTTGGACTTCTGAAGCTGTGCCTGCCCAGGTGCTTGGGGGAGCTGCCAGGGGAGGGGCAGCCCTGGCAAGGCAGGCAGGGCAGCCCCTCTGGCTCCAGCACCTGCTGTCCCTCCCCCATCCCTTTTTGCAATATTTTCTCTTTACCCCTCCAGCCCGGTGGGGGCCAGTGGCATCCCCAGCTCCAGCCCCACAAGGAGGATGCCAGGGTGGGGTTCCCATCTCAGGGGACCCCCCCACAGGGCCCTGATCAGGGGGAACTGCCCAGGGCAGAGCCACTTCCCCCCAGGAGCCTGTTCCAGAGCTTTAAGCAGTCCTGTGTATAGATTAAGGATTTGATTAATTTATTATTGTCCCCTGGGGACAGCATTTCATTTCCATGGGGGTTTGGGGGGGCTGTACAGCAGAGTGGGGGTGCCGAGAGTTTATGTTGTGCTGGGAGGGGGTGGTGAAGATGTGGGGGATGCTGGGCCAGGGCTGCCCCCCTGTGTGGGGGCTGCCCACAGCCTGGCTGAGTGTGGGGTATTTATTTATTATTTATGGTGTGTGGAGCTCTCCCAGGACATGGAGGGAGCAGGAGGACAGTGCTGGTGCTGGTGGGACACACAGGGTGCCACCAGGGTCTCAGCAGCACATGCTGGCTTTGCTTGTGTCCAAAACGGGGCTGGCAGGGCCACGGCTGTGGCAGGTGGGAGTAGGCATGGGGCTGGGTGGGGCTGGTGGCCTTGGGACCATGTGTGTGTCCCCTGGGGGACACTGAGGTGTCCAGGGGGAGCGTCTCTGCAGGTGAGCACCCAATGCTGTCTCCAGGCTTTCCTTCCCCTCCCTGTGCAGCCCTTCAGCCTTTTGGCTCTGGCTCCCCATCCCTGGGTCACTGGGGCTGGGAGAGGAGGGGAGGGGGGTCCCGGGGCACCCCTGGGCCAAGCTGGAGACGCACTTTCACTTTTACTGCCATGTAACAAGCTTGTGTTCTTCTGAGCTTTGTGTTTAATAAAGGTTTTTACTGACTCTGCTCTTTGGCTATGCTCAGGTGCCTGGGGGTGTGAGGGGTGGTGGGGACCTCAGCTGAGAAACCAAGAGGTCTGGGGTTATTTTGCGGTCTGTTTTCCACTTTGAATTTGAAATACATAACCAGGTATGTCTGTACCTGGGGCTGCAAGAGGTGCTTCAGTCCTTGGTCCCACACAGGGTGGGAATCTGGGTCTGATCCTGCTCTCCCTGCTCCTCCAAAGAGGCTGTGCTATAGGAGGATAGGATGATGGATTTGGATGGGGTTTCCTTTCAGCAGTCCCTGTCCCCTCTTGGCTCCTTCCCTGCCTGGTCCCCTCCTTGCCTTCCCCTGGTTTTGGGGCAGCATTTTCCTGGCTGTGGCTGCAGCACGGTGCCCATGTGAAGCCACTCCATCCACTGAGTTCCCAGCTTTCCCCATTCACCCCAGCTCTTGGCGCTGCCTCAAGGCACCTGGTGGCACCAGTTTCTGGCCCAAAGTTCAAGGTCCCTGTGTCCTTGCTCGCTGGGGACGTGCTGTCTCCCAGCAGCAGCCCTGGCCCCGTGTGCCTTGATTCCCTCTGCAGCACACCAGGACTGATACTGGGGACCTCCAGGGAGGGATGCTTGGAGCTGCCAGGATGGGGCTCAGCTGGGCCACTGCCACTGCCACAGTGGCAGCCAGGGGCGTGCTACTTCCTGCCCATGTTTGTGCACTTTTTCCCCTCCTCCTGGCCAGCCTCCTGCCTGGTTTTCCTTTAAACAGTCTGGTAAATATTTCACCCTGACCATGTTGTGTAACCTCACCTGCTCCTGCACCAGTAGGGAATGGGATCTGAGGCCAGGCTGCTGGTGGGTGCTGGGTGGCACAGAGAGCCCATCACCACTGCCTGGCCTCCTGCCTGCATCCTTGTGCCTCTCTTCCCACACTTAAGGCAGTCCCTAGCAGGCTGTGCTGCCCCTGGATTGTTCTTACAGCTGGACACATGCGGATGGCAGCGTGCAGGTGTGGGGTGCCAAATCCCACAGCTCAGCTCCACAAACCGTTCCCTTTCCCAGCTTTCCCAGTCCTCCAAAGCATGGCAGCAGGGCTAGCCAGGGCCCTGCCACCCCCAAACCAGTGCCCAGCAGGGCAGTGTCCCTCACAGGCTGTCACGGGTGCCCCCTGTACCTGGGTGGGAGGAACTGGTTCTTGTTGCACTGCCACCCCTTCAAACGGGGCTTTTTCAGACAATGACACTGGAACAGCATTCCTGCTGCTCCAGCCCATGGGGCTCCTGTCCCACGGAGCCAGGGCAGGAGGATGGGGACCAGGAGGGAGGGCACGGACCCGAGTCCCTGCCTGCCGTGCTTGTCACCTTGAGGTGGCAGGTGCTGGAGGTTTCAGGAGTTCCTGCAGGGTGCCCAGCCCAGCCATATGCCAACTCCTCCTCATCCGTCCCTCCTCCTCTCTGCTTAGTTCCGTCGTGATGGATGGGGATGGTGATCTGCAGTGCTGCTGAAGGGGACAGATCCCAGCACAGGAAATGGTTTTTGTGGGAGCCAGGAGGCACAGGGAGAGGGGACAGGACTTGCACTGACACCCTGAGTTCCACAGGGCTGTTCCCACAGCCAGCCAACCCCCAGCAGCAACACAGCTCTGCCTGTTTCCCCTGAGCAAAGGCAAACCTTTCTGATGGCATCACCATCACACTGCCCTCGTAGGGAGCCTCCCGGGACACCGAACCCTTGGGACTCCCAGAGCCCACGGGAGCAGCCCAGGCAGGGACAGGGCTGTGTCCCACTGCAGCAGCACAGCCCATCCCTGGGGGCTGCGTTGGCAGCTCCACGTGAGCCATGGCATCGTAAAAATAACCACTCTGCCTCCCAGGATGATTCATGATGCAGCTGAAGGGCTTCCCTCCTGCTATTTCGGATCGCTGGAGAGGGAGCTGATGGTAGCTGCTTTGGAAGAGCACATGGCAGCGTTGGGAAGCAACCCCGGGCACTGCCTGGTTTTATTTATCTGCTCCAAAGATGCTTTTCTCTGTCAGGTGAAGGCAGAACAGTCATGAGATGGGCATCTTGCACACATCCTGCCTGCTTCATGGGCTCTCAGCTCTCATTCCCAGGCAGTGTGACCCCCACAGGGATCATGTCCATCCAGCCCTGGGGTGCTGTTGGGCTGCAGTGGTGACTCCATTGGCACTGGAAAATGCTGCGCAGGATCTGGCCACGGTGCTGAGCCCAGGCAGCCCTGGGACCTCCTGTCCTTGTGCTGTAGGGTTGGGATCTGAGGGAGTCAGGAGAGCTCCACAGTGGGATGAGCTCTGGGACAGGCTGGTAGTGGCATTAGGTGCCCCCCATAAAGGGTTTGTACCTTTAACCGAATCCCCCTCAGAGGGTCCTAGAGGGGTTTGGGGTCTCTACAGGCAGGGGTGCTCTGCTCCAGCTCTGCATTCCACCCCATGCTTCCCTATTTCCACTTCCAAAAACCTCTTCCATTTCTTCTACACAGAAGGAACTTACGGAGGTGAAGAGCAGCATTGTTTATTTCTGGGATGCTGTTGAGTGGGTGCTTCCTTTAATTCCACCCCTTTGAGGTCCTGGGGAGCAGAGCAGAGCCCTGGTCTCCCCCACAGCCAGGGCCATGTCCCCCTTCCCTGCCATGGCTTTCTGGAAGTGCCTGTGGAAGTTGGGAGCACCTGTTATCTTCTGCCATCAGCAGTTTTGCCCTGAATTTCATCCTCACTCTCAGGCTGCTCCTTCCTACATGGAAACTCTTGCTGACTCCGAGGGACCCCACTGGGCAGTGAATATGGATTTTTGGAGCAGATGGGAGTATGGGAAGCCCTTTCAAGGGGGAGATTTTGATCCACGGCAGAGCCTCACCATCACCCAAACCACTTTCATACCCCTGTCCAGGTGATTCTCCTGTCCTTGCTGCATCCCTTGTCTGTGTTTTGTTCCTGCTCCCATTTCAGTTGGATTTGATGATGGCCATGCTCAATAGCTCCAGCCCTCAGACCTCTCTGCCACCCTGGGGGCAGCCCTGTGCCAAGTGTGGTGAGTGCACGTGTACCCTGGATCCCTCGGATGCCCCTGCCAGGGCCCAGGTGCACTTTTTCCACTTCTATTGCCTTGTACACACCTGGAACAGCTGGGAGATGATAAAAATAGCTGTGATGCCGTGGGCTCAGCTCAGAGCACATTATCCCCAAGGGAGCAGGAGTTGAGTGAGTTCCACGTGCTGCAGCTCGGTCATGTTGGGGTAGGGAAGGAGCTTGGATCAGAAACCTGGCTTAAGCAGAGCTGAGCTCAGCAATCAGGGTGTCCCAGAGAGCTCCATGTGAAAGCAGAGGTGTTGCTGAGGGAGGCAAAGCCTGCCCGGGGTTTTGCAAAATCCAAGCAAAACTGGTTCATGCCCCTTTCTCAGCAAGTGAAATCCTGGAATGCAGGCACAAGCCCCTGAGTGCTTGTGCCAGGCAAGGGATGGAGACAGCTCCTCCTCCTCCTCATCTCCCCCAGCCTGCTGGGGCAGGGGGGGTTCACATCTCTGGAAGTGCTGGGATCCCAGCATGTTGCCCCAGAGGGAAACAGCACGGAGCAGAGGCTGCCTGGCACTGTGGGCATGGAGGAGCTAGCAACACCAGGAACTCATTTGGAACCACCCTGGGTGTCAGGGCACCACTCCAGGGCCACCAAAACCACAGTGGGACCACCTGTGCTCAAAGAGGGGCCAACCCAGGGCCAGCTGAGGAAGCCAGGACTTTCCCAGTGCCAACAGTGTACATGTTGGGACCACCTGTAGTCAAACTGGGACCAATTGGGGCCACAGTGGGATAACCAGGGCTATGCTAGGGCCAGCTATGACCACACTATGAGCACCCATGGTCAAACTGGGGCAGACCCAGGGCCATCTGGGCCTACCCTGGGGGAAAGAGCAACCACACTGGGACCACCCTTGACTCAACTGGTACCAGCTGGGGCCACATTGGTGTGATCAGGGCTACAGTGGGACCGACAGCAACCACACTGGGACCACTCAAACTGGGACCACTTGGGGTCTCAGGGCACCCAGGGCTCTGGTGGCGTCAACAACGACCAAAAATAGGACCATCCACCACCGGTCTAGAGCCACCCTAGCGCCAGCTGAGGCACCCAGCACTACTGTAGGGCCAACAGTGACCACACTGAGACCTGTGGTCACACTGGGACACCCAGGGACGGCCACACAACCCGTGAGTGAGAGCACACTGGGCTGCACTGGGTCCAACTGGGACCACCCCAGCGGCGAGCGGGCACCGGGACCCAGCGCGGCCCCGCCCCTCTCCCTCCGCCAAGAGCATTGGTGTTTCTTGGTGCCAATCACAGTTTGTGACCAATAGGATGGCGGCGGGGGCGGGCCCTGCGCGGAGCCGAAGTTGGCTGAGGCGGCGGAGCCGCTCGGCTGAGCCGGGACCGGCGGGGCGCGACCTGCGCACGGACCGAGCCGAACCGAACCGAACCGAACCGAGCCGAGCCGAGCCGACCGAGCAGAACAGAACCGAGCCGACCGAGCTAAACCACGCTGCCGAACCGAACCGAGCCCAGCGGAATCACCCCTGCCGAACCGAAGACAGCCGAAGCCATTCCTACGGCACCACACCGAACCCGTCCCTAGCGCACCGAGCCGATTCCTACGGCACCGAACCAAACCCATCCCTACCGCACCGAGGCCATTTCTTCCGCGCCGAGCCGTGCCCTACGGTACCGCACCACGTCCTACGGCACCGCACTGCACCCCGTGGTACCGCACCGAACCCATCCCTACCGCACCGCACCCCTAAGGCATTGCACCCTCCGGCACCGCACCGCTCCCCCGGTGCCCGCAGCACCGCACCATGATGTCGTGTGCCGAGCTGCTGGCCGTGTGCCTGCTCTCAGCAGATCGCGGCCCCAAGCCCCAGCGCCAGCCGCTGCCCATCTTCCACGACGTGAGTACCGCGGGGGGAACCCCGCACCCCTGCCCAGCCCCGGGACCGCCGTGCCTCCCCCGGGAGCCGCCGCACGTGTGGGCGTCGGGGTGAGGCTCCCTCCCGGAGGAACCGGCCCGAGGGATGCGCCTGAGGCTCTGACAGCCCCGAGCTGTGCATGGTCGTGATGGCTTCAGTAGTGATGTCGTATCCTTCTGCTGCATGCTGGGCCTCTGGGTGGCTGGAAACAGCCCACGCCTCATCCAGAGCTGGCTGTCATGACTCCCGGAGCGGGAGCTGTGTTTGGCAGCAGCGCTGTGGAAGGTTCCCCGGGGCTGTTCACAGCCATGGGATCCAACAGAGCGCTGCCTGCTGCAGCCCCCGGGTGCAGCCCCTGTCCCTGCCCGCTCCCGACGCGCCGGGGTTGGGGAGGATGATGCTCCGTGCGGGTTGGAGGTCGCCCGGGCACCCTGGCGGCTGTGGGCGGCACGGGGAACTGGAAAATGCAGGTGGTGGCTGTCTTTGTGTTCTGAGATGCTGGCACAGTTCCTCTGTCACACCGCGTCCCCTCCAGGCCGTGCTGCTCCTGTGAGAGGGGCCGGAGCTCCGGGGGAGGCAGGGCATCCCGGCCATCTCCTAGGGCTAGTGACACAGCCCGGGCCGGAGCCCAGCTCTGGAGCACCCCCTGCTCCCCCGTGTCTTCCGTGAGCTGGGTCTGGTGGACAGCGCCCAAATCTCCCTGGTGAGAGCCCTGGCACTGCCATGTGTCCGGCACCGCTGCGATCTAAGTCACCCTGTGATGTGGGGGCAGAGGTGCTGGCCCTGCCCTGCAGGGCTGAGGAAGAGAAAGGCAGCGAGGGTTAAGGATGAGGGCTGGTGGTACCCGGGCACCTGCACAGCCCAGGCTCGGTGCCAGATGTCACCTCCCAGCTGTCATCTCCGTCTTGTCCCGATCCAGGTTCACCCCCGTGTCCCAGTCCATCCCAGAGGAGGGGAACAGCAGATCTCGGGCAGCACTTTGGGAAGGTGAATTCCACGTGTGGTCCAGTCCAAGACCTCCTGGCATCCCCAGGAGGGCAGCGCGGCTCCCTCGGCTCTCGCAGCTGCCAGCTGGGGGTCAGGGGCTCTCCTGCCTGGCAGGGGGGTTCGGGCTCCCAGGCTCTCCAGCCAGCATCATTAACCGCACTAATTACTTGTCTGGAGGAAGATGGGCAGGAGGGGGCGGGTGGTGACAGCTGTGTTCCAGCTCAGCTCCTCAGGGCACTCGTTGAGTCGCACATCCATCCCTCAGGGTGTCATTAAAGCAATTAAAATGGGAAATGTTAACAACGCTAGCAGCTGCTTTCCGGGTTCCGACGGCTTCTCTTCCTCTACCCTGTGACTCCTTTGCTCCCATCTTTGCTCCAGAGCTTGACAGGGTGAGTTTAATCTCCGCGCTTTTGGTCTGGGCTGTTGGCCGGTGTCCAGCTGCCCCCAGGCCGCTCGGAGCGAGCATCCCGCGGCAGCAGGGCAGGAGCCCCGCGCGCCTTCCCGGCAGCGCTGCCCATCACAGATCCCGGTGGCTGCTGCTTCCCCTGGCACCTGCGGCACATCTCCTGCCTTTGGGAGAAGTGAAAAGGAGGAGGAGGAGGAGGAGGGCTTTGCCCGAGACGCTTGGCTGCCGGTGCGGTACGAACCGCAGTGCTGCCATCGCCCCGTGCAGCATATCAAGCCTCGGGGAGATTTGTCCCTGGGCTTGCTCGCTGCCCTCCCGAGATACGGGAGCCTCAGGAAGGCCGGCGTTCTGGTGCCTTAGCCTGCCGCGGGTCGATGAGCGCGGTGTCCCCAGGGCAGCTGTCCCCTCCCGGCAGCCGCCTGTCCCTGGCTGCCCGTCCAGCAGCCGCGGTAGCTTCCAGACCTGCAGGCAGAAATCCTATAATCTCCTTCCTTCCCGGGTGTTTGTGGGGTTCATCCAATAAATAAATGCTGTTTCAGTGCACAAGCCCAAGGGCTGAGGCTAACATCCCGGGCTCCAGGCAGTGCCCCTGTGCCTCTGAGGCTGCCAGTCCACCCCGAGGCAAGACAGGGGTTGCTTGTAGGGCCCTCCAGCAGCCCGTGCAGACCTAATCCCTCTCCCAGCCTGGCTTTGCATCTCTTTTCCCTGGCTTTGTCCCAGGGCTGCTGTCGGCCCTGGGGACAGCGCTGCCATTGCTGTGCACATGCCTTGCCCGGGGAGGGGACAGGATTCGCCCTGCGGAGCTCAGGAGCGGCTCTGTGCTGGCTGTGCTGGGCTGGAGCTGGGTCCTGCTCAGACAGGGCTGGGCTGGCTGCAGGCAGTGCGGATCCCTCCCATTCCAGGGGCTCTGCAGCAGACGTGGCCCTGCCTCGGGGGGCACTCCCAGCTCCCTGCTTGTGCCACGTTTATTTTGAGCTCTGGGCAGCTGTCATGTGTGTGCTGGCTCGTGTAACTCACTGAGCCTTGTGTGTGAGGGAGAGGCATCCCCTCTGTTTGCTGAGGCTCCTGCTGAACCCAGGATGGGCTCACCCTGGGTTAGAGATCTTCTCAGCTCTTGGGGATGTTCCCTGAAATTGTGTTCTCCCTCTGAGCCCACAGATAAGCCCTGCTGAGCAAGGTCAGCCTGCGGGTGGGAAATGTTTGCCCTCCCTCAAATCTGCACCCAGTGCCTGGGTGACACTTGACTGTCTCTGGCATGAGCTAGGTGGCCTCTGTGACACCTGGAGCCATAGAGGTGTCATTTCACAAGCCATGTGTCCCTCTGATCACACAGAGCTCTTCAGGATGAAGCTTCTCCCTGGATGGAGAGTCCATGGCAGGGTGGCACGGACATGTGGTAGCCACAGGGGCTGCCCTTGCAGCCGTGAGCACCACAAGGAGCCTGTTAGCCTGGAGAAAGCTTTGCTTTAAAATACAGAGAAATCAGCACTATTTTGGAGCTGCAGGTTTCCATCTCAGCTCCAAAGTGCATCCAGCAGGTCGTGTGTGGTGCTCAGGGAGTGCCTGCCCCACTTTCCTGCCAGGGCAGCAGCCTGGCCAGCTGGAATTCCGGGGGGGAATGGTTACCTAATGCTGTTCAGCCCAAGGCAGCCTCAGTTCCTGCAGCAGCTTGGGACAGGAGGAACTCACTTTGTTCAGAGGAGCATCCTCCAAGGAGCTGTCCCTGCCCCTGCTTTTGATCCCTTTTGGGGAAGGAACCAGGGAGCTCCAGCACTAGAAAAGCCTCTGTCCAGCTGCAAGCCAGAGGCTCGGGGTTTTCCTGGGCAGCTCTTACTTTACCTCGGAGCAGTTTCTCAGGGGTATGTCAGGACTGGATGTGGGACGTGGCCTTGGCACATGCAGCAGAGCTGGCAGTGCAGGAGGAGCTGGGGGCGGAGGGGCAGCGGGGCTGCTCTGGGAGCAGCGTGTGGGCAAGAATAGAAAAGTTCTCTCTCCATTCCCAGCCCTTTTTCTTTCCTAATCTTTCTTCAGACCTGCAGGTTTCTTCATCACCAAGGATGATATAAAGGACAGTTGCCACATAGACCATTTTCTGTTGTTGACTCCATTAGGATGTGCTGGACAAGACCTTGTGCATTTTGGTGTGGGAAAATGTTCCCAGGCTTTGGAAGTGGCGCTGTTCCTCCCTGGAGTTAGCCTCAGACCTTCCAATAATTACTGGTGAAACAGGTCCAGGCAGGGCTGAGCAGCCCCAGCTTTCTCCTGGGTCATGGGAGAAGCCTCATGGTTGGGAATCTGTGTTGAGACCCAGAACTGGAGCAGCTCTCCAACTGTGCTCTGTGGCAGAAGCGGTTACAGATTAATTAATTCACTAATAATTCATTACTGTGTGTGTGGACACAGAGGTGTTGCAGGAAGGGCTGTGCTGAGGGGTGCTTACAAAGCTCAGGGCAGGAGCTGCTCCTCGGAGCAGGGGCTTGAGCGTTGGTGATGCACTAAGTGCTTCCTTACAGAGTGGGTTTGTACCTAATGTTCTTTCCTTTAAATGGACTGAAAAATTAAACAGTTGCCATCACAGGGATGCAGCAAAGTCCTTTCTGCTTCACTTCTGTATTCTCTAGAAGGTGCTTGCTGTGAGTGTGGGGCTTGCTCAGCTGAGGGCTCTGTGCATTAGAGGCAAGAAATGGGTTTAATCATTGGCAAAGGGGAATTGCCCGGAGCAGCCTGTGCAGTCCCAGCAGCTGGGGCTCCTCTACGGCTCCCTGATCTCCTGGAGGTGATTCTCCGTGGTGCTGGGTGCTGCCCGGCTCACTGTTCAGCTGCCCTTCTCTCCCTGCTGCCACACTGAGCCCTGTTGTGTTTTGTCTTGCAGATTTTCCGGCGAGCCGACAAGAATGGTGAGTGCTTTATTCCTGCTGCTGCCTCCCCCTCCCTGCCTGGCTGTGGCTGAAGCAGTGTGGCTCCTTCCCACTGGGAGGTTTGGCTGAAAGAGGGAAGGTGGAAAATGCTTTTCTGCTTCCCCTGGATCCCAGAGCCTTGCCAGGGCCTGGGGATTGGGCTCCCCCAATTCCCCATCTGTGCACCACACAGGACACGGCCCCTTCCAAGCCCTTCTCCTGCCCAGGGGCTCTCAGGCTTCTGCTCGGTCCCTCCCAGGGCTGGTTCTGTCTCCATGCTCAGTCCAGGCTTTTACAGGTGCTCCTGGTTGGGTGATCATGTTTCTGGGTCCCCCTGGAGCCCTGGCATTTGGGAGTTAGGCTCTGCTACCCAGTTTTTAATCCAGCACCCGTGAACCAAGAAGTCCAATATCACAAATGGTTTCCCTGATCCTTTCCACACTCTTTGGCTCTTTCCCTTCATGTAGCTTAGGAGGTGCTTTTATTGCAGATCTCAATGCAGCCCAGGAGCTGAAGTCCTCCACAGAGAGGAAGGAAGAAGCTCTTAAGTCAATGGAGAGCACTTTCTTTCCATGATGCCGTTTGTTCTTGGACAGTCTGCGTGCATTTCTAAGAACACCATGATGGGGCCTTTTGGAAAGGGCTGAAATTCCCACCTGCAATTCCAGCAGCACTCCTGTGTTTTTGCTGGGCTGGTGGGCCACTCTCCCAGGCAGATCTGTGCTGTAATTTCCATGCAGAGCATGCCCAGCCATCCCACACGCCCACGGGAGCGGCTGCGGGGCGCTCGCTGGGGCTGGGATGCTGCTTTCCACAGATACGTAATTACTCTTTTCTTTGAATGCAGATGATGGGAAGCTGTCATTTGACGAGTTCAAGAACTATTTTGCTGATGGCATCCTGAGCTCGGAGGAGCTGTGGGAGTTGTTCAGTGGCATTGACAGGCGTCACTCAGAGTGAGTACCGCGCTGCACGGAGGAGATGCAGGAGAAGCTAAAACTGCCTGAGTGGAGATGGAGGATGTTTGGAGGCGGGTGTGATAAATAGTCAGGGTGAGACAAACCCACCTCTTGCCACACGCAGGTATTCAAAGCCATTGGGCACCAGCGGTGAGCCCTGGTGCTGAGAGCAGTCTGACGTTTTGAGAGCAGCCATGGGATTGACTGCAGTTCCAGAAAATGCCATTCTTTTGGTTTGGAAAATGTAGTCCAGGAACCCCCAGCCCGTGGAGCAGGCTGTGTGTCTGCAGGAGCATGTGGTGGTGTGGGGACATGGCACAGACTGTGAAAGTCACAGACTTTGCCACTGCTGACTCAGGGAACTGCTTTTCACTTATGTAAGAGCTGCTTCCCACCACAAGTGGGCCCGGTGCGTGTAACAGGGGAATTTAGGCCAGCTTCTTGTAAAATAAAGAAAGCCTCAAAGAGCAGGAGAAGGAATTGTGTTTAGCTCTGGTCTCCTCGTGAGTGCTGCTATCCAGAGGGGTCTGTTGGGCTCGGCTGGGATTCTCATCCCATCTTTTTGGGTCTCTATGCCCAGCTGGTTGGTGTGGGTGAGTCTGTCCTGGCACTGGGAGGAACTGGGTGCTGCTGAATTGCACGGCTGGGGTCTGTCCAAACATTGGGGTGCTGCTGGGGACAAGGGGCTGCAGCTTTCTCCCGGTCTGGGGGGCAGGTTTGGCTTCCCCAGCATCTCCTGCACCTCTGACACCCTTGACCAAGGCACAGGTCCCTGCCAGGGTGAGGAAATTTGGGGCAGCCTGAGCTGTACGTGCTGGTCCCAGGGCTTTGCAGGGAGCCAGGGCAGTGGCACAGAGGCCCCTTGTGACACTGAGATGCCAACAGCCACCAAATGCCACCAACAGCAGATACCCAGGACTGGGGCAGTGGGAATGATGGACTCCCAGTGCTGCTGGAGTGGGGTTTAGTTCCCACTGCAGGGATGGGCAGAGAAGTGGGCAGTGTGGGCAGCCTTGTGCTGCTTTCCTTGGAGCCTGGCTGCTGCTGTTGGGCTTGTGGATGAGGTATCTCCTGATAACATCTCTGTTTCTTTGGGCTGTGGTCCCAGGAAGTTGGCAGTGATGTTCCCTTTCCTCACGCTCCATTTTGGGGTGATCTTGGAGTCACAGCACCCCTGGAAAACACAGGGTGCAGTGAAGCTGGGAGCTTTAACCCAGCTCAAAACTGAACAGGGGAGGTCTCCTGCCTTCAGGGCTTGTTCCATCCGTGTGGAGCAGCTGAGGACCTGGCAGTGCCCGTGCTGCCTGGGGAGCCGTGGCTGCGGGGTGCCCCCACAGCTCGTTACCTAACGAGGGTGCCATAGCTATGGCAACGTGGCAATGTCACCAGCTGGTGACATCTACTAGCAGGGCATGAGCCTTGGGTCTTTGTTCTCTTCCTGCCACCAAGAGCAGAAGGGACCCTCAGACAGAGCTGTTTCCAAATTCCTGCCTTCAGCGGCTTTCAGCAAGTGTAGGGAACATGGGGTTTGGGTGTGCAGGATTTAGTGTCATGTGAGGGCTGTGCTGGTGTCTGCTGTCCCCAGGGAGGGGGGCTGGACTGCCCTTCTCCCCTGGGCTTGTTCTTTACACTGTCAGAAACTTGATATTTCAGAAAGCTGGCCAAAGTTTGCTGCCAGATTGAAGAGCTGGAAAGCAGATACAAGTTCCTCAAGCAGATCTGGTGTGCTGCTTTTGTGTCCCAAAGCTTTTGTGCTGATGGGAAGGTTTCACCCTTAATGAGCAGGTGGGTTTGGTGCTGTGTTTGTCATGTCTAGGCTGGAATTTGTGTTTCCTCATCCCTGGCAGCCTGACCCGAGGAGGGGCAGTAACAGAGAGCTCCATGGCCAGCACTGCCCAGACCCATCCTGACCCTCAGCCACCCTTGGAACATGCAGCTGCTCCCCTGGGCCCCAGCGCTGACATCTGGGAACATGAATATTCCAGAGGTTTCCCACATTTCTTGTTCTCCTTCCAGAGAGCCCTATGCTCTTCTCTCTCCACTTCCCACCCCTCTGGCTCTCAGGTGGGATGCTGGGGCCTGTGCATCACACACCTTTGCTGGGCTCACTTCAGATTCTGCATTTCCACAGGAGGCTGATTTTGTTCTGCGTTTCAGGAAATGGTTCCATTTTGGCATAAAGTATCCCCACACTTTAATTCTGTGACATCCAGAAGTTTATGCTGAAACCAAATTCAGCTCTGGATGGCAGCTGGTACAACAAACAGCAGGTCCATGGTTTTGTTTGGCTGGCCCAGAGCTCCACACCAGCTCTGGCAGTGGCACAGTAAGGTTCATCTTCCTGGGAAAGAGCATTTTCATCCTCTGAAACGTCTGGGTGAGAAGAGACTGATGTTTTTGGTGGTATGAGAGCTCCACAGCCGCATCCAGAATTTCAGGGGTTGAATTCCTGCTCTGTGAAACCTGCCCAGGGAAGTGCTGTTTGGTTTTACCCATCCTTCTATCCTGTACCTGTTGGGGAAATTGAAAAAAGTAAAATCTGGAAAATCCATCTTTCCATGAGGTTGTTCAGGAATTGGGTGCAGATTGCTCAGAGCTTTTGTCCTGGAGCCAAAAGGGGGTGGAAGTGCTGACCTGGTGCCTCTTAAAGTCTCTTGGTGGAAATAACCTCAAGCCTGTGATGGTCTGGAAGAAGGGATTTGAGTGAATTCCCTCCTGTCTCTTTACTCAGACACTCAGAACTGCAGCATCTGCCAGTCCCTGATGATGGAGGGTGACTGAAACGCTCAGTGTCACAAGAAAAAAGGTTTGGGAGCCAGATCTGTGATGGCAGTGGAGGTTCCCAACATGATAAATTTTAAAAATAAAAAAAGAAAAAATCCCGTCTGCTTTTCTGCATCTGATTGCTGTTTTCTTGCATAAATTCCAGGCACATTCTGACAAAATCCCAACAGCATAATGATGACAAGATCCTCCATCATCAGTTCAGGCTTAATTACAGTTAATCAGTGGTTTGAGCACAGTCAAAATACAGCTATGGGAAACGTGGAGAGTCTCAGGATGAGTGCTTTGGAGGCAGAGGATGGCTCTTCTCTTGGAGTGGCAATGGCAGAGAGGAGCAGAGGAAAGCCTGCTGCCCCTGGCAGCCCTGCAAAACGGGTCAGGATTTGGTGTGCACCTTCTGTCCGTGCTCCACCTGGGTTTTGTGTGAATTAATCCTGGTAGCATGAGAATGGCCCCAGCAGTCCTAGGGTTTGCCTGCTGTGCTCTGTCCTGCCCCTGCCTGTGCTCTGAGGCTGCTGCAGGCTGTGGGACATGGGGAGAGGTTCCTGTGCAGGGCTGCTGATGGAGCTGCACCAGGGAGGGAAGGGAGCAGACCTTCCCCTGGACAGCTCCAGAGGGATGACTTTTGCCATGAGATGGCGTTGATTGGTTCAATGTTCTATGGTTTAGTGATTGATTAGTTAACATTTCTTTTTAAGTAGCAAGCAGCCAAGATCTAAAGAGTTATTAATAACCTTAGAAGCCATAGGGTGGGAGTTGATGGCAGCTCTTTGTCTCACCTTGGTGGAACTGGCAGTGGGTTGAGCTGGGAGCTCCTTGTTCCTGCTGAAACCTTTCCCAGCCCCAGGGTCTCACTGGGACCAGTTAAAATGCCTGGGTAATGAGTGCACGAAGCGTCCCCATCCCCTGTTTGGTGACTTTTCCCCTTCCCTGGGATGGGAGCCTGTGTTTCCCTGCAGTGCCAGCTCTGGGGCACAGGTCTGACAGGCTGTGCTGTGGATGCTGCAGTGCCAGGGCTCTTGCAGCACTGCAGCAGCTCTGCAGGCTCCACACAGCTGCCAGAAACAAAGGGGAGAACTTTAGAAGGAGCAAAACCTTTTTCCAATGTGCACCGATGCTCCAAACCTCAGTGTCTCTGTCTGGCAGAGCTGCCCAGAGATGGGATCAGCAGAGTTGGACAGAGTGGAGCTGGCAGAGTGAGGGGCTGTGGCTTTGCAGGTTTATCTGTATTGAGTCTCGAGGGAAGCACGACATTTTATCCTCTTTAAAAAGTGCCTGCAGTGCCAGGTCAGTTTGCAGAGCCCTGCCTAACTCGGCTCCTGCGTGTTTAAAATAGCTGGGCTGAGTCCCAGGCTCACACTGCCCCTCTCTGCTGCCTGCAGAGCTCCAGATGCACTTACAGAACAGAGGGGCTGCAGTCCCCCTGCCCTGGCTCTGCCACCCCTCATGCCAAAATATTCCCATGCTCTGAACCACCACCTACTGTTAAAGAGCTCTCAGTGGAAGCCCAAAATAAAGTGAGAGACAGAAACCAGCCTTTGATGTCTCGGGAAAAGCTGTAGGAAGATTTTGCTGTAATTATTTCACCTTAAATGGCATTTTTGCACACTTCACACTCTGTCCTCTAATTTTACATGGGGGTGTTTTTGTCCCTTTTCCCTGTGAGCAGTGTCAGAGGGGGGACAGGGAGAGGTGGCCATGGTTTCCCACCCTCTGGGCAGCAGCACTGCAGCATTCCTTGTTCTTGGAACCTGGCAAACTCCAGGTACCATCAATTCCTCCATGTGTGACAGCACTTAAACACTTAAAAAACACTTAAAAAGCTCTCTTTGGGGCTCTCTTCTACTTTCCCAATCAGGATTAAAAAATGGCTGTAATCATTTGGGGATTTTGAGGCAGCAGAATGCCTTGAGCAGAGGCTGATTTGAATAAATGACATCCTGGAGTCTGTCCCTGCAGGCTCTGGGTGATGCTGGGCATCGAGAGCAGCTCTGCCTCCGTGGCTTTGGCCACTTGAGCAGATCCTACAGCACCATGCAGACCCATCCCAAAACCTGGGGCTGTTTTTGAACATTTCCCCCTCCACCCCAGCAGCACCATTAGCAGCCACTGAACCTGTGCGAGCCCTGCAGGGATGTCAGGGTGGATTGTGCAGTGCAGTGCTCTCTGTTAGTGAAAAGGGTGGGGGTCTGGCCCTGTCTCCAGGTTTTTGGAGCCAGATCTGTGCTTTAATGGCCTTCAGGGCTGGGCCAACTGCTCTGGAGGGCTGTGAAGTCATCCAGCCCCTGGGAACCTGCAGACAGCCCCACATCACCTGGGCTCTGAGGGAGGGAAGGGGAGGAAGAGCAGCTGGAGGAGGCAGAGGGGAAAGGAGGGGGTCTGGTGGGAGAACCTGGGCTGAGGTTAGGGATAAACAGAGAGGGAGCCCTGGCTGGGTGCTTCCCACTTTTGGGGGAAGAGGTTGGGTTGAAAAAGCAGCTCCAGGGCTCAGAAATGGGGCTGCCAACCCAGCTGGCCAGTCAGGGGTGTGGGGCATCTCCATCCCAAGCCCACTCTGTTGTCACAGATGCTCTCTCAGCACACTCCAGCTCCAGGAGATGTTGGTGGAGCAGATTTTCCAGCTCCTTCAGCTTCTAGGTGCTGCAGGGGCCAGACATGGCTCCTGAGCTGCTGGATCTGAACCTGTGCAGCTCCTTATTTTTCTACTGCAGCTTCTGAAAATACATGAACAAGCAGTAAATCCACTGTGACTCAAGCCCCCAAACCCCTGCTCAGCACCACCATTTCCCCCACACCAGCCCCACTATCTAACAGGAGCTTTTTTGTGTTTCTTGCAGCAATGTGGACACGGAGAAGTTGTGTGGTAAGTAGGGATATTCCTGCCCTTCAGAGCTTCCCCTCCCCAGGGTGTGTGTGATGGGTTTGTGTGTGTCTAACCTGGGCAGGGCTGGGTGGCATCAAAGATCCCCGTGGCTGGATCCCAACACGGAGGTGCTTTTCCCAAGGGCATAGGGAAGGATTTCTCATTTCAGTCCAAGTGGGAAAATGATTCTGGAAAGGGAGGGGAATGCCCCCCTTGCAGCTGTGGGCTGTGTGTGGGGAGCAGGAGCAGGGGAGGCAGAGATGGAGGTGCTCAGGAACCTGACCATGGTGTTCTGTCCCGCTCCAGATTATTTCTCGGCATACCTGGGGGAATACAGGAATGTGCTCTCTGCCCTGGAAACCCTCAATGCTGCGGTGCTGGCAGCCATGGACAAAACCAAGCTGGTAAGGATGGCACCAGGGGAGGGCAGCAGGGCAGCTGAGGGTGCAACTGGAGCTGTGGTGAGCTCAGCTGCTCCTTAGTGTGAGATCTGGGGAGCGGGGGCAGCAAACCCTTCAAATCAAGGGGTGTCTGCGTATGCAGGCAGTGCTGCAGCCACACAGCCTGGAGGAGGGGAAGCCAAGGCTGGGGAGGGGAAGAGTAAATCCAAAGCTTTTGTGCTCTGGAGACATCATCTCCCCCCCTTGCAGGGCTCTGCAGTGGCTGCTCCAGCAGCTCCTTGCAGGGTCCTGCCCACAGATACTTTCTGTGAGCATCACTGAGAGCCCGTGTTGGGTTCTGAGCCAGAAGAAAGTGTTTTGGACAAAGTGTTTCCCAGGCAGCAGCAGCGTGGCTCAGAATGTGCCCTGCAGGGCTGGTCCTGCTCTGGCTGGAGGGCAGCACCAAATGTGGCTGGGGGACAGGGACAGGGGACAGGGACAGGGGACAGGGGCTGGCACAGCAGTGTGCTGCTCCAGAGCTGCTGCCATTCCTGCCCTCCCAACCTGGGCCAGAGCTCACTCCTTTGCCAGGGCTCTCCCTCTGCCCACAGCCTGTGCTGATGGGCAATTAGCAGTTTTAATTCGGGCAAGCTCTGAGCCCTGGCTGTGCTGGGCAGCGTTGGGATGAGGCCAGTGGGGAAAGGCAGTGCTGGAGGGGTCCCGGCCAGGGACCAGCAGCCCCTGTTGCACCTGAGCTGTATGGAAGGGTTCAGCTGGGTGTTGGGCTGGTGCTGAGCCAGGGGAAGAATCCTGTCTTTGCCTTCAATGCTTCTGTCAGGAAAATTAATTCCCAAACACCAGAGGTTTATGTCCAAAAAAAGAGACAAAGGAGTCCTTTTCCTTTATTCAAATAAAGGGAGAGGCCATGGGGCATTCCCCTGGGATCTCTCAAATTTTTGCATGATGTAGCCTCCCTTTTTATCCCAATTTCCCAGTGGTTTTCCTCTCTCCCTTTTCCCATTGGCTGAGGTACTTGAGAGGTACAGACTTCCCGGAATGCTGGTACCCAAGATTCTACTTATTGTACTCTAATGTATAAACCCTCCCTTTCAACTTTTAATACCTTTAGAATTCATGGTTTTTTCCCCCATTGCTTCTTTCATCTTTCAGTATCCAATTTCATTTATCAGCAAACCTACAGTTTCTTTGTAAAGGCAAATATCATTTTTTCCATTCATCAATCAGTGGAATCCATCCCATTGTTTCTTTTACCTCTCAGTCTTATCTACCAGCAGAACCACAGCTTGTTTGTAAAGACAAAACTATCAATCCTCTCACTTTGTTCAAAGCAGATGAGGGACAATCATCCATGTGAACACTCCTCTGACCTCTTGGGAAAAG
Organism: Cinclus cinclus; assembly: GCF_963662255.1. Classification (NCBI taxonomy): domain Eukaryota; kingdom Metazoa; phylum Chordata; class Aves; order Passeriformes; family Cinclidae; genus Cinclus; species Cinclus cinclus. Next base: position 3,325,066 of record NC_085063.1, read on the forward strand.
GGGGACCAGTCCCACACTCATCAAAGTGCTGTCTGTGCCTCTGTAGTGTCAGTCCCTCTCTGAGTTTTCCTCTGGCCAGAGCCAGCCTCAGCAGTGTCTCCCTGCATGTGTGGAAATGTCATGCCAGGAGAGGGAATCTCCTGAAAATGCATTTTTATCATTGGTTCAGGTCCCTGGCCCCAGTCACAGTTATTAAGTGTATTTAATAACACAGTTATTAAATACAAGAGGAATCCTCTCCAGAGAGCTGTGCTTTATTTCAGTTCCTTTCTGTTCTGGCTTTTTGGGTAATGAATGTGTACAGTCCTGTATTTCTCCAAAGGGCAGCACAGTCACTCTGTGCTCCACAGCACTGGTGTGAGGCTTTCCTCCCTCCACAGCTTCTGGTGCCACTGGTGTTCCCTGGAAAAGAAAAGCAGGTTTTTCCTGTTGAAGCAAATTTTGATGAACTCATTTCTCCACCTGTTTGGATCTGCCTGGAGCAAGGACAGCCCAGTGTTCCCAGCACTGCTCTCCCCCAGGAGAGGTCTGTGCTGATCAGGTGCTCTGATCCCAGCCCTGATTTGCCCCAGTGCAGCTATTCATCGTCCTGGGAATCTCTTCCCTGCACTTCCCTGGTGTGCTGGGCTCTGATCTGGGAGAAGGCAGGAGTGGGCAGGGCTCCTGCAGAGCCGTGGGATACCTGCCACTGCTGGAGGCTGCCAGAGGTGATAAATGCTGCATTCCTACCTGCTGGGACCTGAATATATCCCACATTTGTATTTCCAGAGATGGACTCCAGCTTGAGTTATGATTATGCTATGGGATTAGTGGGCTGGATTTTAGGCAGAGCTCACGCCTCTGTGAGCCAGGGCAGAGAGCAGATGTCCCATATTGCACCTGCCCCTCAATTCTTTTGGTTCAAACACCTCTCTGAGGTCTGGGAGCCCCACTTTGGCAGAGAGAGCACCCTCATGGAAGAACCAGATGAATTTTCATCCTGGGGAGCTGCTTGTGCACTGAGAAACCTGGAAGAGCCCTGCTAAGGGATCTGCAGGCCCTGCCTGTTCTTGCCAGGCTGTATCTACGAGGACTTTGCCTGACTCTGGAGCAGGCAGTGACATCCAGGCTGGCAGGAAGAAGGAGAAGGAGGAGATCTCTGGCTTGAGCTGTGTCTCAGCACAGCATCTCTTGGTTATGATCCGTTTCCAGTAGGGACCCACAGCTGGAAATGTGAAAATGAGCAGGAGAACAGACAGAGAGCCCGGGCAGCTCTGTGAGAGGCTGCTCAGACCATGCTGGTGAGCTACAGCCAGGAGGGAAATAAGGAAATCAAGGCTCAGAGGGAATGTGCCATGGGTGCATCTGGGAGCTGTGTTTGAGGCAGTGCTGCCAAAAGCCTTTTTTGGGATTGAATATTCCCAGCTCTGTGCGTGTCCCTGCGGGCCAGGATACCTGGCATGGATCACTGGGCTGTGTCCCAGCTGTCTCCTGCCTGGCAGGCTCCTCGATCTGCTCCATGCTCCTTGTCAGGAGAAACCCTGGGGGGAAGTGTGGGAAGTGCAAGCTGGGTTTGTCCTGTGTGACTGCAGTTTCTGCAGAAGTTTTGTGTGTGTGTGTGTATGTGTGTGTGTGAGCAGAAAACCTGCTCGTGCTTGTTTTTATGGATCTACAGGTCAGCAGGAGGAAACCAAACCATTAGGGGTTTCCCATGTCCCCATCCTTCCTCACTGGGCTGCTAGGAGCATGCTGAAGAAAATATGTCTTGTCAAGAAGAGAGGGTTTTTCCTCCACATTCTGTCATTCCCACTTATTTGTAAAATAGAACTTGATGGCTGTGCTGTAGTGTGCTAATTACACCTTATTTTGTGGCTGAATTTCATGTTTGCAATATAATTGCATCAGGGTAGGAAGTGAATAGTGGAAATAACTCAGAAAACAGCCTGATGTTTCTCACAGGGGGTCTGTATGCTAAAATCTTCCAGTCTCCAGTGTGCAAACATTGCAAACTCTCACATAAATACCTCTCTAAGCCAGGCAGACTTACTTATCCTTGGAGAAGAATTATGTGGCCACCCATTCCATTCTGTCCTGAGCTTAACTATCATCATAAGAAGACAATAAAACCCCTCCAAATCAGAATTTGAATACCTTTAACACTCTTGACAACTTGGTGATTTTCATCTGGGTAAACAGAGCCGAAATACCAGTGCAAGACCAAAATTCCTTGTCTTGTGCTTGCTGAGTTATTTCCTTTGTGACTCCCAGCCATGGGGCTTTGCCATGAGCAGAAAATGCTGTGCTTGGTGAGTTTATTGAACCTCTGATAACAGAGGCTTTGACCTCTGTGCAACGTCTGATGAGAGGATTTTGGTTCTTTGCCCCAAAATGAGGAGTGCAATGCTTGGCCGGACTCTGGGTTCTTTCTTTCCTCTGGCATGAGATTTTCCAAATTGATGCCAAAAGGTGAAGCAGCATTTGGAGCTGTCCTGAGGGGTGGTTATTTCCATCCTTGTCTCCAGCAATTCCCCTGGGTGTGCTGTGTTTGACCAGGTGTGAGGCAGGAGGCAGCTGGCAGAGCTGCTGTGTCCCTGTGGGACCCTCTGGAGCTGAGCCCCCTCCAAGCACAGCACTGGGGTTTTGGGGCTGTCACCCCACACTGCTGCCTGTGTTTTTTGGGGTGTAGGGGCTGCCCTGGGCGAGCTGTGGGGCTCGTGGCAGGCTGAATGTGGTGTGGGTGAGAGCAGCTCTGCTCCTGCCATAAAAGTCCATCCATGGGGGACGTGAGGCTTAGGCCATGCAGGGTGGAAGCTGGGAGGATGGGGATTGCTGGGAGGCAGGGTTGGGGCTTCTCCCAGAACCTGGGAAGGGGAATGATGTGGCTGGAGAGAAGTGTCCAAGCCCCGGGCAAGGGGAAGTGTCCGTGTGCACAGGCTGTGGCAGGGCTGGAAGGACACCCTAGAGATGGGAGCACACCTCATTTGGCTGCTTGCTGGAGGTAGGGCCCTTGGTGGTGCCAGAGGGATGGCAGTGTTTGGATTTGGATTTTGGGCAGTGAAATGGAGTATGCAGGGCTATGTGGTGAGTGAATAATGTGCCTGCTGTCTCCCCTGGGAGCTCGCTCACTCCAGCTCTGTCCTGGGGAGCCTGGAGTGTCTCTTGTTCCCCTTCAAGCAGGGAATGAGTACAGGCTGGCAGGAGTTGGGCAGGCACAGAGAGGCAGTGCTGGCAGGGATTTCAGTACCTGCACGCCCTGGGATGAGGAGGGGAAGGGTGAACAGGAATCCCCAGCCCTGAGCTCTTCATTTCTGGGGCTGTGGGCAAGGAAGGCTTTGTAGGAAACCGTGGGGTGCTTGGCTGGGAGAGGCTGGAGGTGCAGAGCTGGAACTCAGTTTGCTATGGCTGCATCTTGTCAGTGTTGTGTCACCTTCTTCCTGAAGCTGGAAAATGAGATTCATTTTCCAGCAGGGATGAAAACCTCCATCCCCCTGACCCCTGGTGCTGGTGGGAGAGACAGGGGCCTGTGAGCATCCTTTGTTGACTCCAGCATGAGCCCAGAGCTTGGGGGATTAACATCCATCCTCTTCACTCTTTCCACTTCCCTTTCCATCCCACCCAGCTGTGCCCAGTCAGACACAGCTCCTGGACTGGGCTGGTGGCACAGAGCAACCAGAAAACCATGGGGGGCTCAGGACCCTCCCCACTGCTCCCTTTCTTTGACACCAGCAGTGGAAGGGTTACAACAAAAATCCTTCTGTGCAGGGCTTCTGGAATTCCAGATCGTCCGTGTGCTGGAGAGAAATGCAGCAGGAATTGGAAATATTTGACCCGAGCATTGGGGTGGCATTGCTGGACATTATTTTGGACATGGTTCATGGAACCTGGGGGGGTGAGGGCAGCCTGGCTTTGGGTGCTACAGCCTTGGGGTCACACGAGGATTCAATGGGGAAGGCAGGAATGCTGCTCCAGCCTGTCTCCTTGTGAGCTCCTTCCTCGAGCTCCCACTGCTGGTACTGCCTCTCTTGGTGCTCACGGGGACATCCTGTGGTTTCTGTGTCCCTTGAGGAGCTGGCACGGGGCTGGCCATGGGGACAGGAGTCTGCTGTGACAGCTGGGCTGTGCTCCCCAGCTGCTTCCTTCTCAGCCTCTGCTCCCTTTCTAATCTAGATCTGCCAAGCCGAGTCAGTTCAGCGAGACAGCAGCAAAGCCAGGTGAGAAAATACCCGTTCAGTTCAGGGAGCTGAATTGGCTCTCTCAAGCACCAATTGACCTTTAGACCAAAATGACAAGGAGTGAGTGCAGTTCTCTGGTTTTCAGCTCCTCTTCTTCAGCCGGTGCTGACCTGTTCCAGGGCCAGGATGAGGAATCACCTCCTGCAGTAAGTGGCTGCAGTGCAGGTTTCTTCCCCTGCTCAGCTCCTTCCTCCCGCACTTGTGACTCACCTTGGGGGTCCTGCAGCGCTGATAGCTGGAGAAGGTCCCTTTCTCATCCTGGCAGCTGCATTTTCAGTTGGGAAATGCAACCTGGAGCATTAGGATTGACTGAACGTACCCAGACCAGACAGTCAGCTGGCCCGGATCCTCAGCATGAGCCCCAGTTGTTTTCCAGCCCGATGGGAGACACCCTTGTTAGATAGGAAATAACCTGGAGTGTCAGTGAAAAGCACTTTGTTTCTTTTGGGGCACTTTAATTGACTTTGCACCCCTGCAGCAGTGCGGGAGCCACTGGGTCACCACTGCTGCAGCTGTGTCCGGAGCGGGGCAGAGTTTGGGGTGGCTGCCACCTCTCTACTGGAATCTCGTGTGCACATACTCAGCCCCGTGCTCCTGGTACTCGCCCTTTGTCATCCAGGTGTGCTGGAAGGACGTGAGCGAGGCTGCCATGGAGCCCCCGGCCCAGGCTGCCGTGCCCCTCTTGGGGTTCGCCAGGACCTCGATGTGCACGCCCGCGCCTTGGAAAAGGAAATTCAACTCCAAGCACATCCTCTCAGGAAAGCCAGGAAACATGGAGGAGCCACCTGAGAGCACGACGTTCCCCAGCACGTGCTTCCTGAGGTGCTCGGGCACCGTCTGGAGGCTCTGCCTGGCCAGCCGGTGCAGCCCAGGGCAGCTGTGGTGCAGCAGCTCCGGCCGGAACAGCGGCTCCGGGCAGCAGAAGCGCTCCTTGCCCAGGGTGATCCAGCGCCCGTCAGGGGTCTGGAACCTGGCTGGCTGATGGGACCCTTTCTCCAGGAGGTCTCCCTCGTAGTCCAAGGACACGTAGCAGCATTGCTCCTTCAGCTGGGTCAGCACCTTCTTGCTCAGGGCCTGCAGCACCGAGAGCTCCGCGGAGCTCTGCAGCAGCAGCCGCTGCAGGTGCCCGGACAGGTGGTCCCCGGCCACCCCCAGGCAGCGGGTGCCCTTCCTCAGGGTCTGGCCCTCACAGACGGGGGTGACGTGGGACATGGCTGCCCCGGCCTCCACGGCCAGCCCGGTGACTCTGCCGTGGGCACAGAGCGACAGGAACCCGGTGTTGGCCACGTGCAGGGCGGGCACCCCGAAGCTCTCGAACAGCAGCTCGGCCGCCCGCTCCCTGTCGCCGGCGGGGCAGGACGGGGACTCAGCCAGCAGCACCGGGTGCTCCTCTGGGAGCACTTTGAGGCAGCAGCACAGGAGGTGCCTCCACAGGGTTCTCATGCTGTCCCAGTCCTCGACCAGGCCGTACTGGAGCGGGCAGGAGCGGGGGGCTGCGGCCGAGCCCGCCGGGCTCTCCGGGGCAGGGGAGCGCTGCTGGGCATCCCGCGGGGTGCCTGCACTGCAGGGATGCACCAGCGCCGTCCTCAGCACGCACTGGGGCTGCTCCTGCCCCGCAAAGCCCCCCCGGGTGAAGCAGCTGCCGCTGTCTATGACCACCGCAGGTTTCAGCATGGCTGGGGCTCCACAGGGATGCTGAGCGCGGAGGAAGAGCCTGCAGTGGAACAAGAAGGGTCTCGTGAGGGCAAACCAGGCTCGGGTACCTGCTCTGCAAGGGAGGGTGGCTCAGCCCCAGTGCAGGACAGCAGTGTCTGCTCTAGAAGTGCCTGCCTATGTCACAGCCTTCCCTCCTGTCTCCTCACTCCCTGTCTGGCTGAGCATCCCTCCTTGGGTTCCTTGCCTCCATGCCTGGAGGTTTTCTGATGGTGCAAGGACAGAACTTCTGCTGGTTTTAAGGAAGTAAGTGGACACCGGACAGTAAAATTGAGTGGTTTAACCAATTCCTGGGCTGCATCTGAAAGACTGCAACCAGCAGGTAAAGAGAGGTGATTCTCCCCATCTACTCTGCTCTTGTGAGATCCCATTTGGAATATTGTGCACAATTTATGTTGCCCCAGCATAAAAGGGACATGGAACTGTTGGAGAAGGTCCAGAGGAGGCCATGGAGTTGCTGAGGGCACTGGAGCACCTTCCCTACGGGGAAAGGCTGAGAAAGTTTGGGCTGTTAAGGATGGAGAAGAGAAGGTTGTGTGGAGAACTCAGAGCACCTTCCCAGGCTGTGAAGGGGCTACAGGGAAGTGGCAGAGTGACTCTTCCTCAGGAACTGCAGTGACAGGACAAATGGGAATGGGATCAGACTGAAAGAGGGAAATTTTATGTTGGATATTAGCAAGAAGTTCTTTACTGTGAGGGTGGGCAGGCCCTGGCACAGGGTGCCCAGAGCAGCTGTGGCTGCCTCTGGATCCCTGGCAGTGCCCAAGGCCAGGCTGGACATTGGGGCTTGGAGCAGCCTGGGACAGTGGAAGGTGTCCCTGCCCACGGCAGGGGGAGATTTGAACTGGATGATCTCCAAGGTCCATTCCAATTCCTGAACATTCTATGATACTATGAATGCTGCTACCAGCAGAGCCCACAGTACATGGAGATGAGCTGAGAGGATCTGTGATTCCAGCTGGCACAGAAAGGAAGGAGTCTGGGGTGCCTCTGTGTGTCCAGGCACTTCCCTGTCTCTCTTGCCTCCTGCTCCTGTGGCATGGTGTGCCTCTTGACCCATTCTTTGGGCACCCTCCAGGCCAGGTGACCCCTTCGTTCTCCCGAAACAAGTTCTCACATGTTCCCCTCTGGACCCATTTACACCCCCCAGTGTAAGCACACATCAGAAATTCATCAGGGAACCTCTCATGGAAGCAGACAGGCTTGGCACTGTTTTCCTGGGTAGAGAGAGCACAAAGCCAGCTCCTGCCTGGACCTGCCAGTGGTGTGGGAAGGAGCTGCCAGCACCCAGGGGGCCACCACAGGCTCCCAGGCTTGTCCCCGAGCTTTGGAGTGAGCAGAGCAGTGTGTGACAGGGGGGCACAAGGGATGCTGTGCCAGCCTGGAGCCCTTCCTGGGGCTGGGGGCTGTCCCTGAGAGTGACCTTTACCTTGTGGCTTGTGTCCATCTGCCCTCCTGCACGGCTCCTGGAGCTGGCAGTGCTGGGGCCGTGGTGCCCATGGAACCATGGCTGCATTCCCTGTTGTGATGTCACAGGCAATGCACCCCAAGGGTTCTCCTGCCCTGCAGTGTCACTTCTGCCCTGAAGTGTCACCTTTGGTGATAATTAAAATTTTATTGAAATCCACCCCGTTTGGTTTATTTAAGGGACAGCCCCTTCCAGGTGTGGTTCCGCTGCACAGAGATGTGACAGATCCTCTCCTCTCTCCCCCAGAGGTACGAGACTGCCTCGAAGATGGAGCAGTTCCTGACCCGGTTCCTGCTGCGGGAAACCATGCACCAGCTGCAGTCCCTGCAGGTGTCCCTCGAGTGTGCTGTGGACACCGTGGAGGAGCAGGCAGGACGGGACAGGTACCGGGCTGGGACCCGCTGGTCCCCTTGTCCCCAGCCCCACTCCTCACTGGGAGGGACATCTGGGAGTGGGATCTGCACTTTCCCAGCCTGGCGTGGAGCTGACATTTCTAGGAATGACTTCAACCCCTCCTTTTGTATTTCTTTTTCTTTTATTCCAGAAAGGAGATCAAGAAATCTGAGGCTTCGGTTGGCCTGAGGTCAGGGAGACGGTGTGGGCGCAGGGGACAGAAGAACATCTGCCTGTCCCCAGCAGACCCCTACTCTGGGATGCTGACAACAGGTACCTGCTGTCCCTCAGGTTGGTTGTGCCCTGCTGGAGCCTGGAGGGGATGTGGGACCAGAACAGAATCACAGAATCAGTAGGGTGGGAAAAGATCTCCAGGACTGAGTCCAACCATTTCCCCAGCACTGCCAAGGCTACCACTAACCCATGTCCTCAGGTGCCACATCTCCAGCAGGACTGGGCAGTGAAGGCTTCTCCTGGATGGAGTCTGGAGCATCCTGGAGAACTGGAACTTCTGTGGGATGTTGTATCTGTTGGGCAGTGGAAAAAAAAAAATCAAGCTTTTTGGATTAAATCAGAAGTTTAGAAGATTTTGTGGGTTTTGGGTTTTAAGCAAGCTTTGGCCATGATAAAACTGAGCTTTTTTTGGGTGACACCTCTGTGCCCTTTGCCGTGTAGGTGTTTGTGTCGAGGACAACAGCCAGTGGATGGCTCAGATCAACAGGCTCCAGCAGCTCATCGAGAAGCTGGAGTGCAAGGTGTGTGCCCAAGGGGGGTGCTGGGGCTGCCCCACAGCTGGGCATGGCCACATCAGTGCTGGGACCCCCCCTCCGTGCCAGCAGCCCCCCTCTTCAGCCCTGGCATTGTCACAGAGCTGCACCATGCACCAGCCCCAGCCCTGCAGAGCCACCCTTCCCTCCCAGCTCTGCTGACCCTCTCCTGGCCCTCTGGGGATGCTGACCAGTCCATCAGGCCCCACAGACCCCACAAATGTGCGGGGCGCAGCCCTGCACTCCCACGGGGAATGTCCCTGGAGCTGTCCCCTGCGTTAGTGCCTCTCCTGCTGCAGAGCTCTCCCATTAATGCTGATTTTACCCCGGTGTTAACGCAGAGCCCACGCCTGGAGCCGCTGAAGGAGGAAACCATGTGCAAAGGACAGGATGCAGTAAGTCCCTGTCCCTGTCCCTGTCCCTGTCCCTGTCCCTGTCCTCGTGGTTTGCAGGGGACCCCTCTCACACGCTGCCCCCGTGCCCCAGGCTGGGGGAGCTGTGCTGTGACCTGCTGATGGAGCGGGGTGGGATTCAGGGCTGTGAGCTGGGTGTGGGACCGTCCACGGGACAAATGCAGCTCCCTCCTGCTCTGCCAGCCCCAGGCAGTGCCCACAGCCAGCCCAGAGGAAGGAGCCCAAATCCCCCAGGAGTGCTCTGAGTGCCCACAGACCCAGGGGGAGGGGTCCCCAAGCCCCTTTCTGCTGGGGGACCTGCAGCAGCCCCAAAGCAGGACCCCCCTTCTGGGGGATGGAGCATCTCCTGTTGGTGTGGTCCTTGCAAAGACAACCTGTCCAGGTGGGAAGGAGCCACTCGGTGTCCCCGCTGTCCCCAGCACGGTGGTGCCAGACCCAGTGTGGTGCCCCAGGATCGCACAGAGGGGGGCAGCAGGGAGGGCAGGGGGGGACAGGCCAGCCCCTGACACCCCTGTCCCTGGGCAGCACATCCTGGTGGCCAAGAGGCAGATCTCAGTGGCCACGAGCAGCATCGAGGAGTTCCGGCAGGCGTTCCGCTCCTACACCGAGGGCACGGCCGGGCACAGCAGCTGCCTGCAGTAAGTGGGGTGCTCTGGGGGTGCTCTGGGGGTGCTCTGGGGGTGGCTTCCACAGAAATGGGGGTTTTAACACCCTCGGGGGACACAAGGATTTGTGTAGAGTGTTTTGTGTGCTGGCCGGGGCAAGGGTGGGCTCGGGGCTGGCAGGCAGGATGAGTGTCACAGCTGCAGTGTCCCTGCAGTAACATCCCATCTGCTGCAGGTATTCCCAGTAAGAACCAGTGCCTTGTTTATGCACTGGTTTATGCCAGCAGGAGTGGCTGTGGTGTGTTCTTGTAAGTGAATGCACAAGCTCCTCCAGCACTGAAGGACTTGAAAGCCATGGAAAGGTGAGAGGCAGAGCTCCTGCAGAGCACTGATTTATGGAGAATGTGTGGGAAACTGCCACGAGCACCTGAAGCTGCCCCTGGGTGAGGCCAAAGCTGCTCCAGAGCCTGCAGGGACATGGCAGTGCCAGCCTGGCCCTGATGGCACAGCTGCTCCCTTCCCCTCTCCCGTGGACCCTCCAGATCCCTTCCAGCAGGGAACATTCATGCTGTTTGCATTTCAAATATCCCTTTTCAGCTCTTCACTTCCAACAGAACAAATTCACATTTTCAATCCAAACAAAAGGAAGATACTCACTGTGACACGTGCGGTGGAGAGAATGGGAGGCTTTTTCTTTGGAATTGATGGGCTTTTTTGTCATCAGAGCTATTTGTGGAGACAGAGGGGTGGCTGCGTGGGCTGGCTCTCCACGTGAGCAGAAAACTGGAGCCGAGCCCAGGGAGACTCCATGGGCCTGGGTCACTCCAGGGAATAGCAAAGCTCCATGTGGGAGCAGGGGATGCAGCCTCAGAGCTGCTGGGTGACATGCTGTGCTGTCCCCCTGGGGCTTGGTCCCCTTGCCAGCAGCTGCAGGAGAGGCTCATCCTCAGCTGGAATTGCTGCTGCTTCCCCTGCCCTGCACCCCGAGCACTGCTCTGCTGCCCCTGCTGCCTCCCACCCACCTGCCCATGGACCGGGGGCAGCCCAAGCTTTTCCTGGGCAGGAGGGAATGTGGGAAGCATCCCTTTAGGGGCAGAGAGATGTTGGTTTGTGCTGTGAGCTCAGCTCCTCCCCTGTGCCTCAGTTTCCCCCTGTGTGAAGGGTGACAAGTGACACACAACTGCTCCAAGGGCTGGCAGGATGAGCTGTGTCAGTGCTAGCGAGGAGTAAGAATAATAAAACACAGAACGTGCTGGCTCCTGGGCAGCAGCAAAGACCAGTGTAAGAGCTGTAAAGCTCCTCTGCCACCTGGACACAGGAGCTGTGAAGCAGGATTTGGGTTTGGGATCCTTTGGAGCTGTCACGAACTGTGAATGCCCCCAGAGTGTGCTTTGGGAGCCTCATGGTGAGACTGACGTGCACAGCAGCGCCCTGCTGTCCCAGGCTGCTGGGGCACACGTGCCAACACCGTGCCAAGGCCATGCCAGCCTGGCCAGCCCCAGCTCAGGGCCACTCTGTCCCCACAGTGTCTCTGCCTGCAAGCTGACGGACGAGGCCTGCTTCATCCTGTACGAGTTCTGGCAGGACGTGACCTCCTGGAGAAGGTGGGATGCTGTCCATGGGTGGGGCTGGGGGGCTCACAGGGCTCCCTTTCCCCCTGTTCCTTTTCCTTGCCCAGCCTGTCCCACTGCTCTGCCCTGTGTGCCCTGGGGCCATCTGCTGCTCACAGATCCCGATAAGGGATTTGGGGAGCAGGGCAGGAGCGGGGGCTGGTGCTGGGGGTGCAGAAGCTGCCCTGTCCCTGTGCGTGGGCAGAGGGTCCCAGCACCACATTCCCCTGACCCTGCACCCTGTTTTACAGCCATTTGCAGTCCAGCTGCAGCAAGACTTTCCAGCAGTCCATCCTCAGCCTGCTGGAGTCCCCGGAGCTGCTGACCACCATGCTTTTCCCAGGTGAGGGGTGCCTCAGTCCTGCCCTGGGTGTGCTGCAGAGGCAGGAGCGGGGCAGGAACAGGCACTGTGGCTCCCTTCAGAGCAGAAGATTGGTTTGAGGTGACCTAAATGAGGTTTTTCAAGCCAGGGTGAGACCTGTTGTCCCCGGCAGGTTTGGCTGTGTGAGCTGGGGTCTGTCCCCTGCCCAAGGGTGCTCTCCAGTGGGAACAGCCAGGAGCAGGGACACTGCCCGGGTAGCAGATAAGATGAGTCCTGTCCCAAATACACCTGGTGCCTCGTTTTGTATTTCACCTGAGCCCTGAACCTGCTCTGCAAAGCACTGGTGCTCCTGGGTCAGCCCCAGGGGCTGCATCCAGGGTCACACCCAGTGCTGGGCCAGGGGTCAGGCCAGCACAGGGAACGTGCACATTCCCATGGTACCAATGCAAATGGGACCAGCTGTGGGAACTGGGAACCAAATAAAGCCCCAGTTTGCTTTCAGGGATCATTTTAGAGTCTTGTAAAATATTAGTCCATAAAATATGAATTAATTTGGACTGAACCCTACACTACCAGTGCTGCTCCTGACTTGCCAGTCCCGCTGAGCACATTCCCAGTGCTCTCCTGCAGAATTTGCCACAGTTCCAGGGGATCACCCCTCCCCAGGCCATGCCATGGCCATGCTCCCTGCCCGGAGTGTGGATGGGTGGGTACTTTAGGACCTCTGCAGGGTGAGGTCCCCCATCTCTGCCACCCCAAATCCCCATTCCCAGTTTCACACTGCCCTCACCTCCCTGCTTTTCCTCTCTTCCCAGCTTCCTGGTGGATCATGAACAACAACTGACCCGGGGCAACGTCTCCAGGACACCATCAGCATGCGGGAGGACGTGGAGCCCTGAGCACAGCCATCACCTTTGTCACCTCCCTGTCCTTCCATTCCCTGATGTGGCCAGCGGGGGCTGCCTGCCCTCGGCCCTGCCAGTGCTTTGCTCCTTTGCTCTTTTCATGTTAATTTATTTATTTTTCCTGCCCCTAAGACATTGTCCGAGCTGCGTGGGGGAGCCGTGTGTGTGGGTGGCAGCCTGGCCCTTGGGGGAGCACTTGTCTGGTGCTGCCCAGGAGCCCTCAGTCCCTCTTGCACTCAGCTCCTCTTCCTCCTGGCTCTGAGGCTGCCCAGAGTGCTTGGGATGGGCAGGGGGAAATGGCACTGGCCAGCTGTGACATCCTGCCCAGGGAGCCAGGGGGCCTGATACAGACTGGGAAGTGTTTTACAGGGAAAAAAATATATCTCATGCAGTGCTTCTGGCAAGGTGTGCCAGATGCAGGTGTACCTGCCATGGTGGCAGCACGTGCTGTGGCTTCGGGACTGGCTTTGTGCCCCACCAGCTGTGCCATGGCTGAACCTGTCCCCAGCACATCCCACTCCCAGGACAGGCCAGTGTGGCTCCAGTCTCTGCTGCTTCCCATAAGTCACCACAGGGCAGTGGTGCCAGAAGCTGGAGCTGACTTAATGAGGAGGGGTCTGGGGTGGGGGGCACTAAATGAGGGGGGAAGGCTGGAGCAGATCCCACCTGCTCCAGGGGTGGCACTGGGGGTTTCCTTGGTGGTGCTGTAGCAGCAGATGCTCTGCTGAGCCAGGAAAAAATGCATTGTCACAGCCAGTGTGGAGGGAGTGGAAGGGCACAGGAGGCAGAAGGGACACCAGCCGCCCTCCTGGCATGGACAACATCAATCATCCTTTTGCCCCTGCCTGTCCCCAAGCCCCGTGTGGCACCATGGGTGCCTGCACCCCCAATCCTCAGTCACCTGGGACCTGCTACCACCCCCGACCTCTTCTCCCACTCCCCGTGGGTGCTGCTCCACCAGAAACATTAATTTGGGTGTTTCTCCCCCAGTCCCTGGATGCAGTCAGTAAAATCTGTGCCTGAAGGGGCAGTGGGTGCAGCTCCATCCTGGGGACCCCTCATACACTCTGTGCTGGGTGGGTCTGACACGGTGTCACCCCTGGCCCCAGGGGGTGACAGCACAAGAGGGGTCTCTGGGTTTTTTCTTGGTTTGCTCCAGCAGAAGCTGCCTGGGTTTGGGGTGCCAGGGAGTGACTTGGCTGATGCCAGGGACAACCTGCAGAGATGGGATCAGGGAAGCTCCTGGCTGGAGAAGAGCAGCAGCTGCTGCCAGCCCAGCCCAGGGCAGGACCCAAACCACAGATGCCCCTTCCAGGGATGGAGTGGCAGAGCCTGTCCCTCTTCCCATCCTCCAAGCACCAGTTGTTTACTTGATTATCAATACCTGCTACTATCCCTGGCCAAAGCCAGGAGTTGCTGCCATCACAGGACAGCAGAAGTGGCTCAGCCCTGTGCAGGGGCAGCTGCTGGGCCCAGGGCCACATTGCCACCCCTGGAAGTGACAAACAAGGGACTCAGGGATGTGCTGGAGCCACAGCAGCACCGAGGGCCATCAGGAAAGGACGAGTTGTGCCAGGGCACAGCCAGGTTGGGCTAGAGAGGGGCACTGGGGCAGCCACAGAGGCAGGGCTGCAGCAGGCATAAGTTTGGGATTCCTGAGCTGCCTCCCCAGCTCCCTGTGGGGTTTACTCCCTCTGGTTCGGGTTTCTTCACCACTGGATTAATGTTTGCAAAAGCCTGGAGACCAAAATTCTCAGATTAAGCCGAGGTGTGGGCAGAGGGCATCCCTGGGGGGCACAGAGCTGGCAGTGGCAGCCAGCTGTGACAGCTGTGACCCTGCAGGCTGCTCTGTGCTCACATAAAAAAAAAGATAATTAAAAACAATGCTCATAAAACAACACACTGAACTATAAACTTAAAAAAATCACTGAGGATAGGGCTGAACTCCAGCTCTGCCTGCACTTGCTCCCAGGCTTTGCCCACTGCATCACCACCACAGGGGAAGCAATTTTTGTTCCTAGAAGTCCCATGGCCAAGGTCAAGGTGTGGCAGCATTCCCCAAAAAGCTGCCTGAGCACTCCTGAAAACCTCTGCACCTTCCCAGAGAGAAGGGGGAGCTGGAGGATGAATATAGTCTTTTTATTGACTACTTTTGAGTAGAACAAACTAAATACATCTGTAACAGTTTGGGTTCCTTTATACAGGACATTAAATAAGTTATGCACAGGAATGAAGTAACAAATTTCTATTACAGAATTAAATGTCAAAAAAAATAGAAACCTCAACCCAATGTCTTCCCACACCCCAAGTTCACATTTATCATTCCATCTTTTAAAAAAAGCCCAACAAAAAAGAAAGAAGCAATCATTCTAATAATGACTGTTAGTATTTCATTCATTTACACTGGGGTTAATTTTAATACACGGCCATCAGTGTTGCATGAGAATTATGGAAGACAATCTATTTACAAGCAATTCCTTCCAGCCCTGCCCTGCTCTCCCTTCCCACCCTGGCACTGTCACCACGGACCCACAGCGTGAGGCTGGGGCTGCAGGTGAGGAGGGGATGTGGGATTGACCTGGGGCTATTCCAAATGTGTCCCTGTCCCCTTAGGGCAGGAAATCCCTTCCTGACTGTCCTGAACACCCCTAGGATGGGCTGCTGCAGGTCAGGGTGGCTCCAGTGTCACCCCCACTGGGAGCTGCCTCAACGCCAGTGCCTGTGCTGGGCTCCAGCACCCACTCCTGGGGACACGGGGGAGACATCCCCAGGGCCACCGGAGCTGTCTTCAACACCAGGAGACCTCGTGGCTTTTTAATAAAACCTTGCAGACAGGGAATCAGCAGCTCTATCCCACAACAGCAGCTTCCCAAGGAGCTTTCCTGAGGGGCCAGGGCTGGAGCAGCAGATCCCCTGCTCACCCGGAGTGACCACTCATTACAGCTGCATTATTCACCTCCAATTGAAGAAGTGATCCAAAAGAACCTGGGAGTTACTCGACTCATTGTGCTCCAGGCCAGCAGTGGCACACACACAGTCAGGGAAGCAGGGCTCTGCTGAAGAGATGCATTTCCAGAGCCTCTGAGCGTGGCTGTGGGAGTTGGGAGCAGCTCCTGGAGGGCCCGTGCCCTCCCTCCCAGGGGCTGTGTCAGTGCCAGCCCCTGCACAGCCTCAGTCCCTGCAGTCCCTCCCCGCACAGCACAGCGGGGACTCTGCGATGGACACACGTCCCCAGGCTGGCCCCCATCCCCACCTTGCTCCGAGCCCGTTTTTGGGACAATCTCCAAAGGTGGATGCACATCCCTGGACGAAGCACTGAAGGAACTCCCGGGAGCTGGGGATAAGAATTGCCACAGGACACCCAGCCCTGCCTTTCTTTTACTGGTGTGGCTGATGTGTGGGGAGAGTATAGGCTGTAAACAACCTCTCGCACCAGTGAGGACGCCTGGGCTCAAAAACAACAGCAGGAACTCACAAACCAGCAGCTTCCAGGCAGTGAAAAAACAAAACAACGGCCCCCAGGTGGAAAGGGCACCTGCACCCAGCCCAGATCTGCTCTGCACATGTTCCCCCAGCACAGGGCCCACCCAGGAAACACCCAACTGTCTGTCTCACCACAGACCGGGATGAAATCCAGCCATCCAGCAGTACCTCCCTGCCACTGCCACTTGTTTTAGAGCAGACAAATCCTCTCCTCCCCCTCTGCAACCCTCAGCTGCCAGCCTGGAGGCAGAAGTGGGCTCAGCTTTTGCCATTGCACAGAGGATGAGATGCTCCCACTGAGAAACTGGCTCTGGTCTGTTCACAACAACTGCCCTGCACAGTCACCTCAGGCACAGCTGTCTGGGAGGAGGGAACAAACATTGGATACCATGGAGGAAAGGTGGCAGGATGAGGCAGTGGTGGCTCTGAAGCCTTGGGAAGCGAGCCTGAGCATGCCACAAGGACAGGGCTCCCTGCATGGGCACCACAGTCTCAGCATCATGGGCACCACAGTCTCAGCGTCTCCAGTGTGTGCCAGGTTCCCCAGGTGGGTGCCCAGTGGCCCCCAGGTCCTGACAATGCTCTGGTGTCCCCCTGACAGGAGCAGAGAGATGCTGCAGGCGAGGCTCAGCCCCCTTCACGAGCCACAAAGGAAAAGACAGGGTGAGAGGGCAAAGCCAGAGCATCAGCGCTCCGAGGGGCGGCGCGATGTGTCAAATATGTCAAGTGATAACAGCTGCTGTGGGGGGTTCTCAGCTTAAAAAACCCCAGGGAACTCATCCAGTGGAGCGAAGCAAACCCTCCCTCCTAGAGTCCGTTCGTGTCTATGGCTGTCACAGATGCCGGCGTGGAGGAGCGCGACGTGGTGGCCGAGGTCTTCTCCAGGGCTGGGCTGGGGATGCCATCGAGGCTCTTGGCTGCTGCTGCCACCCGGCCCGTGGGCAGGGCCAGGGGCTTGCTCTGGCCGTGCAAGCCTTGCCCACAGATGCGGTGGTGCCTCTCCCAGTCCTTGTGCTGGCAGAAGGAGCCGCAGTACCGGGCGATGTTGCAGCCGCTGCACGTCTCGCTGGCCTTGCGGCCGCAGTTCCAGCAGCTCTGCAAGACCAAAGACACTGTGCTTGAGAGGGGTTTAGCTTCCCTAAGAGCTACAGTCCCCCCTCTGGAGGGGACTGTTCATCCCCTCTGGCCCACATTCGGGAATATTAAAATGAGCAATCCGTTAATTCCTGCTATTTCCCAGCTCCTTGCCAATGGTTCTAACCCCCACTGCTCTTTGCCCACAGCCGCTGTCACACTGCTCCGGGCACATCCTTTCCTCTAGACCCACCCGAATGCAGAGAGCAAACAGCAGGCGTAGACTGACAAACATGCTGCAGATGCTGCTATTGGGCCTTTTTATTTCCTGTTTTAAGCAGCTCTATTTTGGTCTCGCTCCCAGCCAAGTGCTCTCCGCAGGGATCACGGCGCGCTGCACAGGCACCATTTGCTCCGCACCCTGCCTCGCTGCACAAGAGGTTGGAGCAGGCCAATTTGGAAAAGCAAATGCTCATTTGAAAGCCTCCCAGCCAGGTGGAAGCACTGCCAGAGCCCGAGCTTCAATCTGGAAGCAGAGCAAAGCCCCTCTGGCCATGGGGAGACGTGTCAGCTGGTGGCTCCTGGCGTGCCACTGCTTCCCTCGGAGCACAGGGCAAGCGGCCAGGCCGGAGCGGTGGCCACAGCTGCGCTGGGGAGGGGAGGAACGGCGGAGCAGCTTCCCTGCAGCTGGACCAGGGCGTAGCAAACACATCCTGGAGAGGGCAAGCTCAGCTGTGGGAATGCAGCCTCTGGCAGAGCTGGCCTTTGTGGGGACACCGCTGATGCGACCACCATCCAAGAGCTGTGGGTGTGGGGTGGTGGGAGATGCTGGGCTGTACCAGGCAGCCCTGTTGTGGGGAAGGGCTGGGAGATTCCCACTCGAGGCTCAGCAGCTCAGAGCCACCAGCTCATGCTATGATTTATAGGCTGGCAGTAAAGCACCCGGCCGGTTCACTTTGGAGTGAGCTCCTCCAGAGCCTGTGTGTCCCCAAGGGTCCTCCACCTTCCAGGAGAAGCAGGACTTGGGACCAAAAAGCCCCTATCAAAAGCTGTGGTAGTTCTTGGAAAACTGGGTCACTGCTTCACAGCTGTTTACACTTCAAGTGTTTTTCAACTGTATTGCAAAGGTTACAAGATGTGCCAGAACACAGGACAGCTTTTAGACAAGGGCTCTAGGGCTTGCACAGGGGTGCTCAGCAGCTCCCGAGGTCCCAGACTGCTTCTCAGGACAGCTGGAGAAGGACATTCCTCTGCTATTCCCTTATGGAGAAATCACTACTTGCCTCATTCCTTCCATGGCTTCCTGAGCAGTTCCACCCACTCCCATAATGTGACTGGTGCGTTCAACCCTCAGCAATTTCACTGGGAATTGCAGGATGGACATAATTCTCTGGAATGACACCTAATAATTCCATGGTCCTGAGCTGAAACCCTCTAGGAGGAGGGGATGGAACTGCTGCCCCCACAACCCAGTAGACATGAACAACACAGTCCCATTGGATTTCTGCTCAGCAGACGTAAATCCTCTGCTCTTGTCCGTGTAGAGAAATTAAAATATGGAGCAAAGCCCACATGGATGGGATGTGGTAGTGCAGGAATGACCCATGTGATTCCTCTTGCCCAAAATCTCAAGTGAACTTCCCATTAACCAAGAGGGAGGGTAACTGATGACTGAAGAATAGAAAGATTCTCTGAGGCACCCATTCAGCACATGTCACTGGCTATGACAAACCAAGAGCTATCCCTTCTTTTCCAACATGCAAGTGTGGTACAGACCACCAGGGATGTGCAAGAACTTTTCCTGCAGCCCAGCTTCTGCCCTGCCCTATTTTCAAGCCCACAAACATAGATTTCTTTTTCTGTAAAGATCCAAGTACCCCACCATAATTTCTGAGCTAAACTGCTGCATGCACCAGCATTCTTTTCTCTTTGCTTCTACACCTCTTTCAATCCCACAAAATCCCTGGTCATGACACTGAGTCCAGCTCAGGGTGCCCAGTGATTGCACACATGCGTGTCCACAGACATCGTTCAGGCCGATTCCCTGCCAGCAAAACCTAAAAAGGATTATTGATGATATTGGTGCACTGCTTTAGTTATTGATTGGAGAGAGACTTCTATAAAGAAAAGGCGTTGAAGACTGGATGGAGTTTGGAGCACCCTGGTCTAGTGGAAAGTGAGATGGTCTGAGATGATCTTTGAGGTCTCTTCCAACCCAACCCACTGCACGAGCTATGTGAAAAGGGGTGGGGACCTGCAGGCTTGACCTGGAGACTCTGCAGCCTTGGAAAGCCCTTCCCAGGCTGCGCCCTGGCACCTCACCTCGGTGGACTCCTCCTGCTCGTTGATGACGAGGAAGGCATCCTCGGTGGCCTGGCGCTTGGCGTCGGCGATGGTCTGCTCCATGCGCGCGCGCTCCGACGCGATCATCTCAAACGCCTTCTGCTCCGCCTCGGCCACCGCCTTCTGCACCTCCGACATGGCCTGGCGCTTCACCTCGTTCACAGCTTCTTCTGGAAGGAAAGAGCAGCCTCACCCACCCGCCCTGGGAATGAGGGGAGCCTCCCAGAGAGACACGGTTCCAGCAGCGTGTTCCCAGCACCAGCATCCCGACCGCTCCCGGGAGCGGCGAGGCTGGGCTCAGTCCCGCAGGATCCCCGTGGCATCGCAGAGGAGCAGAGCCCTTTGGAAAAGCCAGGCTGGGGATGTTGGCAGGCAGATGTGCACATCCTAGGGCGTTCCTGCAGCTGGGCTCCTGCTGTTTCTGCACAGCACATCTGCAGCATCTGTGTGTACCCCAGGCAGGGTCCCCGGCCAGGTCACAGCAAACACTCACCGGCTTTTTTCCAAATCTCCTCCGTGACGTAGCCTGGTCCCGACCTGCTGCTGAACTCCCGCAGGGAATCTGCTGGAGTAAGGGACACAGGGAAAGGTTGGCAAAGCCTCATCCCACCCAGCTGCCACTCACGTGCCCGGTGGTACCTCAGGACACCACGGGGCAGGGAAGGACTGACCAGCCAAAACTCAAAGCAGAGGATTCCTATGGTTAAAGCCAATCCTCAAACACTCAGCTGATAAATTACAGCATTTAATTAGCACCTTGCATTATTTATGACACTGTGTAACCTATCTCCTGGTACTCTAAAACAACAGGAAATGCTTATAGATGCAAGTTATCCAACTTCTGCACTGTCCAGAGGCTGTGAGCATCAATCTGTAGACCAACAGTTTACATTAAGCAAAGTACTTCCCAGCCCCAGGGCAATTCAAAGGCTTGAACTGATGGACAAGCTGTCCTCCAAGACACCTGAAGATGCTGCTTGATGCTTAACTGCACCTTCTCACAACAGCAATAGAGCTGGAAAATTTTCCCTAGGTCCCACAAGGGGAGAAAGCAACAGTGTCCCAAATTTACATAAAAACTCTAAATTATATCACATTTAACAACGCAGGGCTGGAAGTGTATTAGTCATGATATACCTAAATATAGAAAAGCTGGCTGTGCCCCCCAGGCTGTCACACACACCCACTGCTCCCCAGCCTTTGTGGCAACTGGAGCCAGGGGCACTTGGATTCCTTGCAGGAGGATTCACTCTATATTTTGTATACAAACAAGTAGAATATACATCAAATTGACATTTATTCTTGCCAGAAGAAATCCATTTTTATTACTGAATAATCAGAGGTTCTTCCCGCAGAACTTAATTTGCAGTGGGTTTGTTTGGATGGAAATCAGAACTGCATTGAAATAAATCAGCATTTTAGACGTGTTTTTTCCTATAGGGTCAAACCCCTGCATACTGGAAGGTGAAACTAGTCAGCTTCGATGAAGTTGACTCACGATACAAAAATAGAATTAGTAACACAGGTAGCTATTACACTTACAAAAGCCTTTGGTATTTTTAGAATAAATAAACCTTGACATTTAAAATCTTTCAGGCAAGAGGGACTGGAAGGGGGAAGAGTGGTGGAGACTAACACCTTTCCCCCTTTTCACCCCGGGGTTTATCAGCTTTGTTCCAACTTTGGCCAGCAGCGACAAGGGACGAGCAAAGCCGCCTTTAGATGTTATAAAAGCTGCTGCCTGTTTTGCCTCTCTTTTCTCCTTGAGAAAGCCACTCGAGCAGTGCTGAACCAAACTTATCCCGTGGCTGGCATGGACAACCAGCCCCGGGTGCCCGGGGGAGCCAGCCCTGCTCACCGCTGCCCACGGAGTCGGCGCTGGCAGGGCTGTGCTGGCGGCTCAGCAGCTCGGCGCCCGCCTTGCGCGGCTCGGCCGTCTCGGAGCAGCGCCGCTTCCAGTAGTTGAGTTCCTCCCTGTCGGCCTCCTGGCAGCGCCGCAGCACCGCCATGGAGCGCCGCGTCTTCTCCACCATCTCCATGATGCAGTTCAGGGCCTAAGGGAGAGAAGGGGTCGTAGTCACCCTGGGCTTTGTCCCCGTGGAGGGACCATCCCAGGTGGGTGAGAGAGAAGCGAGGTGGCCTTCCAGGATTTGGGATGGTGCCGTGCCCAAGGATACAGCACCATGTAGCTCAATGCCTCCTGACCGTGGTGGCCTTCCAGGATTTGGGATGGTGCCGTGCCCAAGGATACAGCACCATGTAGCTCAACGCCTCCTGACCGTGGTGGCCTTCCAGGATTTGGGATGGTGCCGTGCCCAAGGATACAGCACCGTGTAGCTCAGCACCTCCTGACCGTGGTGGCCTTCCAGGATTTGGGATGGTGCCGTGCCCAAGGATACAGCACCATGTAGCTCAACGCCTCCTGACCGTGGTGGCCTTCCAGGATTTGGGATGGTGCCGTGCCCAAGGATACAGCACCATGTAGCTCAATGCCTCCTGACCGTGGTGGCCTTCCAGGATTTGGGATGGTGCCGTGCCCAAGGATACAGCACCATGTAGCTCAGCACCTCCTGACTGTAGGAAAACTCCACCACTTTCCTATTAGATTAGGGTTGGTTGTGATCCTGGTGTCATGGTCTTACTCCAAATATTCAGCTACAGGGCCTCTGCTCCACCCCAACCCCATGCCCTTTAAAAAGCCTATTAGCTTAAGACCATGAGATCTCTTTGCATTTATGATCAAAGCTGAATTTTAATCCCATCTCTTTGAGGGAAACAGCAGTGAAGCGCCTGGAGGAGCTGGCCTTGCTCAGAAGGAAAAAGCTCAGCATAAAATCTGCCAGAAGCACCATGTCTTGTTTAGAGTACCTTTTATGGTCTATAAAGGGCTGGCACCTCAGGGGAAAAAAAGTCTTAAAATACAGTAATGATACGTTTACTCATTTTTTTAAATCCATATCCTGACTGCACTTAGCACATCTGTGCATTGTGCTGGCCAGGGCTGGGGCAGAAAAGATCCCAGTGGGGATAAGGCTGGGTTTGGTTGCTCAGCTGGCCATGGCAGCACCTGGCCATGCCCTGCAGGAGAAGCTCCCCAGCTCCAGACACTTCATCCACACTGATTTTAGTTTCCACTGACCACGGGCAGAGGAAACCGGCCAGCAAAGTGCTACAGCTCCTCTCAGCCCTCCCCACCATCCACCTGCTCGTGGTGGCTTGTTCCTCCACCAGCCACCAGGAGAGCTTGGATATGGTATCAACAAGGAAATCACAGACTGGAGCAGGTGGAACACTGGGTTGCTGCTTCCCACAGAGCTTCCCACAGCCCCTGCCATTCCTTACATGATCGAGATGCTTCCACTCATCCGCCCACTCCCTCTCAGTCAGGCGGTGATCCACCAGCTCGTCCTGGTAGCCTCCATTCAATCCTGCAACAAGCCACAGCCACAGAGGGATTAGATGGGCCATTGGAAAAAGAAGTGGCCTCAAAACAAGAATAAAGAGCTCTATTTCCAGCTCCCCCTAGCTGGGATTTTAGAGCATCTCTCCAGGTGGCAGCTCTACAGGGGTAATTTCATGCTGGTGCTTTTTTATCCCTGTCTGTTTCACTGTCTGAGAAGTGCTACAATCCACTTGTGGCTCCATCTCTGACCTGCTTGTGGAGCTGGTTCTCCTGTTATAAACTCACAGCAGCTCAGAGCCTGTGATTCAGGCTGTTCTGCTGGAAATACATCATGCACCTCCCACACATCCCTTGGAGAAACAGGACAGGGGGGGTCAATCTCTGTTCTCCTGCTTTGGAGATCTTGGAAAAGTTAATTTCTATTTCCCTGCCCTCTCTTCCTGCCTGCTGCATTAGCTACACTCAACTCACACCAAGTCCTTCCTCCTCACCCTCAGTGACTCCAGCCTTCATACAGGGAAATGCAAACTCTCAGTCTTCCTGTTTACAACTTCCCATGGGGAGTTGTTTCCTCTGAACTACCTGCAAAGACTCAGCTGTAAGGACATGCCCAGCATCACACATCTTTGGGTATGAGTGACCAAGCAGAGAACACCACCAAAGCTCAACGAGGAGCCCTCCAGGCTCTCACCCAGCCCGCCGTGCCTTTCCCGGATCTCTCTGTGCTCCAACATCTTGCTTGGGTCCCTGTAGAGGTGGGAGGTGGCAATATCTTCCAAGGTGTAGTGCTGGAGGGGTGGTGGGGTGGGGTGGAACTGCCCACTGGTGTTCATCAGGGGGATGGTGAGGGCAGGGCTGTGCCGGGGCGCGGGGCTGATGGTGCAAACCCTTTTGGCCGGAGGCTCTGTTGGCAGTGGCTCCCTCTCAAAGCTGCTGTCCTCCCTCCTGCAACCACACCAGCAGAGACAGGCATTCCTTAGCATCCCATAAATGCACTCAGAAAGATGCAGATTCAGAATCAGCAGGGTTTGGGCAGCAATGATTTTTCCACGGGGTAAATGCAGAGAGCTCAAATAAATGCGCTCAATTTGTGAGGTGATGCACAAAGTGACCCCATCAAAGAAAAGAGTTCAGGATGCCTGAGCGTTGCGATTCATCTCTCTGAGCATGACCAAATTAAAATTTCACAGTTTTTACAAATTTGAGGCATGCTCCACATAATTGCATAACAACTTTTATCTTGGAATAAAACATGGTGAAAATGAAGCGCATCCTTCCCAGCCCTGCCAATGCCTCTGTTCTTTGCCTTGGGGGCGGGAAACTGCTCAGCTCTCTGGCTCAGGCTTTTCAGTGCTACCCAAAAGTCCCTCTGGGAAGGAACACAACCTGAATTCACAGTGCACTAGCAACAGTCACTGGAGTCCTAGAACAGCCAGAATATAGCTGTTGGGAGCGATAACATCCTGGATGCTGCTTAAAGCTTTGTCAGCAGCAAAGATAAAACAAAAGACACGACTTCAACAGCTGAGCGGAGTGACAAAAGCTGTTTTTCACCTGTCTGGACTGTGCCTCTTGCCATTGCCGTTGACCTCAATGAGCAGCTCGGAGGAGTCAGCAGGAGATGTGGTGCTGGTGTTGAGCAGGATGTGCTCGTGCTGTGCCAGGTACTGGGAGGGCGTTTGCTTGGCAGCGCGGGCACAGTGCAGCAGCTCCCGCTGCAGCAGAGGGAGGTTGGCCTGGAAAACAAGCACAGGGCTGGATCACAGCAGGGCAGGGGTTTCCAGCTGTTCCAAAAGGTTTGGTTTTCATTAATACCTCAGAGCAGTAACACCTGTGGCCCATGGCCCCCATTCAGGATCCTCCAGCTCCTGGTGCCTGCAGTGTCAGATTTAGTTGTATTTTCCCAGGAGCCTGATGTTGGTGGACCCAAAATCCAAATGCTACAGGAAGCACTGTGTGCTTCCAGCACCTAGTTTGGAAGTGCTCAAGGCAATGCTGGACAGGGCTTGGAGCAACCTGGTCTAGTGGAAGGTGTCTCTGCCCACAGCAGGGGGCTTGAGTGAGATGGGCTTTAAGTTCCCTTGCATCCCAAACCATTCTGCAATTCTGTGATTTAACCATCCCAGGCAGACTCTGCGTGCCAGCACTTCAAACATTCCAGATCTGAACATTTGCAAATAAGATTATAGGCTCAAAAGCTGCCACATGGAGCTTGGTTTGCCTCCTTTATCTCCAGCACACAAGCAGACATATGCGGCACACGGCACAACGTCAGCCAGTCCCACATGGCCGGTGCAACGCTCTGTGCAGCCTGTCTTGGACTCCAGCAGAATTGCTGTGGTGCTTGCAAGGAGAGCTTTCCCAGCAATGTCACACTGCCAAGAGGCATGGGCAGGCACACGGAGTGTCAGCAAGCCCCAGCAGCTCCCTGTCACCTTCAGGAAGGGGATCACAAACGGCCGGAGGGGGAAGTTGGTCGCCTCTTGCAGCTTGCAGTGAAATTCCTCGATTGTCACCGTTGAGTTCTGAGAAAAGAAATTAAAAAAATGAAATGGAAATTTTTTCTTATTTTAAGACATATGGGAAATGGCTCCGAATGAACAGAACTGGGAGGGAGACAGCATCTGCCGCTCCAGGACTGACATTGTTTGCATTGGATCCTGCTGGATGCAGCCGGCAAGGCTCAGGCCAGTGAAGCAGGAATGCTGCACTAGGAGAGAAGTGGGAACTGCCTGGCTCAGCATCCTCCCAGCTCTAGGGTGGGACGCAGAGGCTGACTCCAGGGCAGCAGGACCCAGCTGGCATCTGCTGCATGCTGGGGCAGACTGTGGAGAGTCAGACTTCGATCCCAGCTGCTCAGAACTGCACGCTTTCCTCCCCTTCCTCCTTTTCAGTTCTCCTCATCTAACCTATCCATGGAGTCTCATCAGCCTTCTGTTCACTGTGGTCCTCTCCTGGTCCAGCCCTGCCTCCCCCAGGGCTGCTGAGACTGGGGAACCCGTGGGACAGCAGCATTTGATAATCTGCATATACAACACTGACCCCTGCAGCCATAAGCACACTTTGGGGTGAGAACAACAGCCAAAGCCTACCTGGACAGCTTTTCCTTCCCTCCCTGAAAGGGTAGGCTAAGGTACTACCCGACATCCATGGAATTATATATGCTATATAAATGCAGCAGCAGCATTTTACATCTAGTGCTTAAGCCCTGAGAGTGACCATGAGGACATGGACAGACTCAGGCTTACTGCCAACCTTGGAAGCAGAAATGCTCCAGGCTGCTGCAGTCTAGCTCCCTTCAGGGCCTGCTGAGCCTCAAAAGAAAATGTGCCAAAAAGCAGAGATCAGTGCAGGAGCCCCACTGGGTGCCCCATGGGACCACAGCTGCCCAGGGCTCCAGGGCCTCAGTCCAAGGTCACAGAATGGTTTGGGTTGGAAGCATCCTTAAAGGCCATCTCATTCCACCCCTGCCATGGGCAGGGACTCCTTTTACTCCTTTCACTTCCTTTCCTTCCAGCCTCCTCCAAGCCCCAATGTCCAATCTGGCCTTGGACATTTCCAGGGGCAGCCACAGCTGCTCTGGTCACCCTGTGCCAGGGCCTCACCACGCTCACAGGGAAGAATTTCTTCCTAATATGCAATCCAAACATCCTCTTTTTCAGTTTAAAGCCATTCCCTCTTGTCCTGTCACTCCATGCCTTTGTAAAGCATGTGGAGTATCATGTCTAATGCACTGGACAGCATTTCTCCCAGTTATTCTGTATAAATGCAAACACTGGATACAATTCTGCACCAAAACCTGTTCATTTGGGTATGAAGGGTATTCTCATGGCAGGGGTAAGGAATGAGATGATCTTTAAGGTCCCAAATCAAACCATTCTGTGATTCCATGATTTACAGAAAAGTTTTGGCCAATTCCTTCCAGGTTTCCTTCAGTTCAGCTGCACACAAGCTTGTGGCTAAGCCACTGGACCAACAGCTTTTTGAAACACAGCAAAGGCAAGAAAAAAGAAGTCACTGAGTTTCTCAAGAAGCACAAACATAGGAGTCTTGCTCAGCAAAGATCCAAACAGCCAATGTTGTGTGCCAGGATCTGGGAAAAGCCAGGCAGCCCGGGATGGTGCAGGACTTACCACGAGTGCCAGAACGAGGGTCCGGACCTTCTCCCCAATCTCTGGTGAAATGTCATTCCCAAACTGCTGTAGGGTGGTGAGGAAGCGCTTCAGCTTGCTGAGCTGCCGGGCTCCACATGTGGCTGGGAGCTGTTGGTTGGTCAGTGAGGAGGAGGAAGATGAGGAAGGGCCGTTGCTGAACCTCTGGGGTGGGGATGGGGCCCCGTTCAGTGTCGGGGGGGAATGGTTTATTCCGTTGGGCACTGCAAAGGGGAGACAGAAGCCATGCTGAGCACCAGATGGGCACATCCCTGTGCTCTGCTGCTTAAATGGATCCATCCTCCAGCCAGCAGGCTGCTGCTGCTGCTGAGGGGCAGCTCAGGTGATTCCACCTCATCGGAGGAGGCCTGGCAGACTGAGCCTGCCATCCCTTCCCTGGGGATTTACATGGAATTTCGCAAACACTGTTGTTTTTTCCAACCTGCTCCCATCTGCAACTTTGCCTCCTGTAACTGGTGAGCATGTCGAAACAGACTGAAAGGCTGGAAGTCTGGGAACTCAGCAAGGCATTAGGATAAATTGTTGACATCCCCACACCGTGGTTGTGCAATGTCGAGCCCTGTCTGATGAGCAGCTGTGCACTGGGGCCCCAACTCTATATAAACCCAGAATTTCAGAGTGAAAAGCACATCACTGGAAGTAGAGTCATAGCTGTTCCACTGGATTTAGCCTTAAAAACCCGGTCCTGGATCCTTTATGGATTTAAATGCTGACAAGGGGGTCACAAGGTATAAAAACCATTTCAAGTGATGGTGTTCAGAGAAGTCCTGAAACCACCTGGCAGAGCTGCGCCTTGTGTGTGGGATGAGCAAAAACTTGTGAGAAAAGATGCCAAAATTTCTGCTGCAGCTTTATGAAGATCATGCCAAATCCTGAGGAACCCAGTGAGGGGTTTTTCAGAGAAGACAGGAGGTACTTGAATAGTTAAACAACTCTGGGGCATGCCAGGGTCAGAGGCTGGAAAGGCTCCACACACCTGGACCTTCGTGGTGAGCACAGGAGGGAAATTTAACCAGAGTCAGTTAAGATGCAAGGAAAGATAAGGCTACAGAGACCATCAAAGGTGGTTCCTGCTAACCAAGGGGTGACAGGCCTCACAGACAGATGATGAGATAAAGGTGAAGGCCAGCACTGAGAGGATGGAGGTACACAGGCAATGAAAGCTCATGCCTTTTTCAGGGAGCAAAGCAACCTGAAAACTCCTGTTCACACTCCCAAAAAGCAGCAAAGCAACAGGGACATCAGGACATACCCACAGGTACAGCTCCGCAGAATACACCAGAGCTGTGTGAAAGGCAAGGCCTTTCTGGTAATTACTCAAAAAGGCCTTTATTTCACTATAGAAGGGTTATAAATAGGGTGAAGCTGCCACGAGAAGCTCCCCTCAAGCAGCAAGGCTGTGCAGCTCTGTACCCTCCGGCAGCCACAGCTAAGGCGCCTTCCCCCTTCTCTGTTTCACTTCCTCTTATTCTTTCAGATGAAAGTCTGGGGAGAGCAACGGGCTCTATTTATACCTCAGGAGAAAGAGGGCCTGTGCGACACCCCTGGGGCTGTGAGGGAGCCTCGGGAGAGGCTGCGAGGAGGGAGCAGAGGATGCTGGTGGATGGGGGATGCCGTTAGACAGGGCCCGGTAACTGCGCTCTGCTTTCCTGGGCTCACCCCTCCTGACCCTCTGCCAACGGCACCACCGCAGGGCAGCTGGCAGTTATCTGATCCTGCACACCACCAGGATCTGCTCCACCACACACCACACAGGCAGGCTGGCACCTCGACTTCCAGGTGAGAGCGCAGCGCCGGAGCAAGTGAGGCGGTGTACCAAGAGCAGTGGGATTGCTGGTTTGGGGACAGCAGGATGATAGCGCTCCTGGGAACAAAGTCCTCATTTAAGGCTACTCTTAAATTCTGCCTTAGGTCCTACACAGCGAAAGGTTTCGCTGCTTCTCCAACCCTGTGTTACTGATCCACAGGCAGGCATGGCTTTGTTCCAACTGCACCACCTCACCTGCCCAGGCCATGGGCTTTGACAGGGCAGGTCACACCCCCACTGAGTGACCAAGACCCTCTGGTGCAACCGAGAAGTGAAAGAGCAAGAAGGAACTTCACCACAGGTCGCAACTCTCATCCATCTTGGAAAGAGGCAATTAAGTCATCTGCAATCAGCAGATTCAGGCTTCTTGGCCCTTAACAGCATGCCAAGCATCCTCATTGGAAAAATTAATTTCTGTCACTTTGCTAATGGTCTTTTTCTGCCTGAGCAAAAGGAGAGCTATTAAAAACGCCTGAGCACATAAAGATGGGGACAATGTGTCTGGCGGGATAACCTGGTGATTAGTGCTGCTGCCAGCACCACACAGCACATCACAGTGTGTCCTCCAGGAGGCTGGGCTGGAAATCTCCGAATCCCACTGCCAGCGTGGAACTCTGAGACAGCCCAGACACTGTCGTGGACAGCACAGCAAAGCAGAACCAGCTAGGAACACCCTGTGCAGGGAAAAGGGGTGAGGAGAGCATGAAAACATGAACATGTCATGTGTGGAGGTCAGATAACTCCATGCCTAACAAAGTAAAGTAGCTTTGCTCTGGAACAATGCTTTTAAAAAGACATTAAATGGCTTAAATGTTGGCTAAAGAAGGAAAAAAAACCACCCTGTCTAGGCTGTAAGAAAAGACTGAAGGTCCTTTCCATCCACAGAGTCACCTCTGAGCAACACTCAGCTAGAAGTGGGTGCAAGGCTGTGCTACAGCTGGGCAGGATCAGGACTGACTGTGGCTTAATAAAAAAGATTATAAAGAGAAGATGGAGAAAAGAGAATCTGGATGGACAGCAAGGAATTTTCAAGGCTGGGAAATTAAAAAGAAAAACTTTCTAATCTCAGCTGCAGGAATGCTGTCTGCAAAGTGAGATACAGCAGAGTGGGAATTAACTCCTCCAAAAGATAAAGAGGAAAGCTCAGCTCTTGGCTTGCTTGAAGCTGACCTGATAAGAGATTCAATTTCTTAAGGAGTTCATGGTGGAAATCAAGGCTGCACCTGCGAAGGGAAAGACTCAAGGCAGCAGCACTGGGAGCAAGGCAGGAGCAGGCAGAGGGGCAGAGGGGGATAACACAGCCTGGTTGATGTGCTGCACGCGCTACAGAAGTGCCCAAGAGCCCCGGTCCCCCCTCCCTCCCTCCCAGCCAGGCAGCATCACCCGCCGTGCCCTGGCTGATGGCTGAGACAGCCCAGTGAGTTCTACGAGCAGAGCCTTCCCCCCTGGCTAGAGCTGGTGCCAGGGGACCAAGCAATGCAAGCAGCATTCCCGGGGTCTTACGTGCAGTCGGAGTGAAGGACACGGGCCGGGGGCCGCCGGGGTTGACGGGGGGCAGCGGTGGCATGTTGGGAGGAGAGGACCTGGACTGTATCTTCACTTCCACGGGCGATCCGGGCATCACTGGCACCCTCTTCTCACCAGCAACTGTACCAAGAGAAGGTGGCAAGGCTTAGTGACAGTCACCGACAGGCATTTCCCCGCCCAGCGTGCCAGGAACAGTTGCAAGGGTGAAGATAAGAGCCGGGGGAAGTCACGCAAGGCTCCCACCCGCTCTGCAGGGCCCCGAGCTGGGGACAGGCCCCCGGGGTCACACCCATGGTGGTGTCTGTGATCACCATCCCCGTCTCCTGACTCCATCTCCTCACCCCTCAGGCCCAAAGATGCTGTTCAAAGTGTTTCTGTCAATTTGCTTTGCCCCTATTTAAGATCTCTCTGATACTCCCCAGGTGTGCCCATGCTCACCTCACCGAGCCTTTCCAGAGGAATCCCAACCTCTGCGAGCCATGCAACAAGCAATGTGGACTTGGGCTGTGCCACAAGTGACTGGAATGGGCCTGGGACTGTCGAGGTGAGCCGATACCAGCTACTCACAGCCCCACTCCTGTGTGCAGTCTCTAGTGCCTAATCTATCACCAGCTCACTGCAGCTTCCTTCTTTCCAGCCTTCAGGGATGTCCCAGCTCAGGGGAACAGTGTGACCACACTCCCAGCTCCAGTGGCTGGGATCAGCTTCACAAGACAAAAAGGAAGAAACATCCTAATGGAATAGGGGGATGCTTTTTTTTTTCCAGAGGGGT
The DNA here is from genome assembly GCF_963662255.1 of Cinclus cinclus. NCBI lineage: Eukaryota > Metazoa > Chordata > Aves > Passeriformes > Cinclidae > Cinclus > Cinclus cinclus. The sequence continues at coordinate 3,356,054 of NC_085063.1, forward strand.
GTTTTGAGGTATTTTTGGTTTTTAAAATGTGGACAACTCAGCAGACAAAGCCTAAGGATCTCCAAAGCACAGCTCCCATGGGAGCCAGTCAAATTTCAGGCATGTTCTGTATTGCACTGCCAGCATCTCCAGTGTCCATGACCCCAAAGAAATAACCCCTCTGAGATGATGGTCCCCACTCCCTGCTCTTCAAGCTGCCTCTCCCCTCTCTCAGTTAACTCATTAATGAGATGTGAGCAGCTTGTCCCACCCAGAAACACGGCCGGGTCCCCAGCACACCCAGCTGCACCCCAGCTCAGGCTGTGACAGAGCTCAGCTCAACTTCCCCCTGTCCAGTGATGCAAGCTGGCCTTGGGATCGTTACCATTTAATTTGTTATCCACAGTTCTTACAATATCTGTCAGCTGCAAGAAACTCAGCTTTTGAGCCCAGGCAAAGCGATTAAACGTTGCATTCCCATAGAGCACTGAATAGGTAGCAAAATTCTGCACTGAAATACAACCCAAACCTGCTACTTCTTTTCTCCCAACAACAAAAACGCTGCTTACAAGAGCAGAGAAAACACAAACTGGCACCTGAGCCCTTGTATTGCTGCCTGGGATCTGCTCTGTCACCGAGCTGCCTCATTTATTTTCCTTATGGCAAGTCATGGTAACAGATTAACTTTGTTATTCCCAGCATTTCTTTTTGCTGTTTGCAGGAAGGGGAAGCAGGGACGATACACACTGAAAATCCATGTTTTCCTGCCCTGTCATTACAGGTGGAATAACTTGGGCTGGAATCGCTACAAAACCCACGTCCCAGAACATTTGCGTCTTCATTTATCTAAGCCTGCTTTCAAGAAAAGGAAAAAATCCTAGGCTCTGCTTTCAGGAAGTGGGGAGATACTGAAGCCATGGGAAACTACTATTAATTTTAATATATAACTACATTAATCCCATATTGCAAACTACTGTACATGTGGTCCAGCTTCCATACAATTGAACCCTGATATGCAGACTCTCCCTGTCATTCCCATGAATGAATATGACATTCAGATGAATAACCATGCTTTGATGTAGGAACATGACATTATTTATACATGTAGACACCTAATCCAGCAGGTGAGTTTATCAGCAAGAGCAAGGAAAAACCCCTGACCTTCTTTCCTCTCTAAATAAATGCAGCAAAACAGTGGGATTTTGTACACAAAGTTAGGGGTATTTCTACCACAAAAAGTCTGAGTTCCCTCACCCAGGTAAGGAAGGGACACACTGCTAAGTCACCGAAATTTTTCTATCGAAACAGCACTAGTTGTGCCTCTCCAGCACTCTGTCACCTGCCTGATGACCATCCAGGGACCCACTGTCACCCATCTGCCTCTTCTTCTTCTTCTCCCTCTTCCCATGAAACCCCCTTTCCCAGGTGTACATGGCCAACCTGATATTGCCATACTCTGGAGAGCAAGAAATCCTTACGTTTTCTCCTATTCCTTCCTAAAAGGTTCCTCCTAGGGCACATTAAGAAAGCAGAACTAATTTGCTTAATTTACAAGGAGGGAGATAAATTTTGCATAGAATTTATAACCCCAAAATAAAACCAGCTACTGTGTGAGACACCAAAACTGAAGCCCACAAGAAGCCAACACCTTCCTTTCCAAACCCACTCCAACAGACAAGAAGCAAACAGGATTGTTAAATTTAAAAGCTTCCTGCTAATGACCTAGGGCATCTATAAATGCAGATAAAAAACATCTTTCTGAAGCTTTTCATTTTTAGCCTAAACATGTCCATTTAATGAGAATCATCTGAGCAAACCAGGCTGTGACCAAGGGCTTGAGTCAGCCTTGAGTTGACCTGGGGCTACAGCTGAGCCAGTGAGCTGCTCCCTGAAAAAAGGCTGCCTTCCTGGTCTCACTCTTTCACTTCCATCACTTGGAAATATTTACTGTCTCACCAAGAGCAGCTTTTCAGCACTGCCTCCAGATGCACAGGGAGGATGCAGAGATGCTCCTCAAAATACATGCAAGTCACTCAGCTGTGTCACTCACCTGAAGAGTCAAATGCCATCACAGATTTTGGACAATACTCTAATAAGAATAATTGTTGTAAAGGGCTGAATGCTCCAAGCACCAGAGCAAGGTATCTGCCCAAACCTGAATCAAGAACTTCTCCTTCCAAACCTTACCTGGATCAGAAACACAAACGCCGTTGTTACTTCCCAAGCAGCGCCTGCAGGAGCAGGCCAGACAAGTTTCTGGCACAACACTTGGGCTGCCAAGCTGCCAAATGTCCAAACTTTGCAATGACACGTGCTCAGCTCTGCACCGGGACCTGCCCAGGGTGACCCAAGGCCAAGAGGTGGCAGCAACCTGGACACCTGGGTGGGAGAGCTCCTCCCCAGCCTCAGACTCACTGCAATTTCCCATGGGAGGATGACTCAGAGAAAATGCAACCCAATGAGATGCTGTTTGAGTCTTGGCCCCGTGCAAGAATTCCATCTCCTCCCAGCAGTGGCGGGCTGCGCGGCGCAGACTTGGCAGCGCTGAGCTCCAGATCTCAGCTCGTGCTGCTGGCTGGGCACAGACCAGCCTGTGCTCCTGCCCTAGATATTTGTGTGTCCCATTTAAGGAGCCCAGGTGTGCAAGAGACCAGAGAGCCCCAGAGCTGTGACTGCACCTGGAGCCCTTTCTCCCTCCCCGGGTTCATCTGCCTCTGCTCTGGCTGTTGGTGTGCACCAGATTTCCTCCACTGCTCCAGTTCCCATCCTGGCGTAACAAATTAAAGAGGAACATATGTCAGCATTAAGTGCAGCTGATTTTCCTTTCTGGAGAGGAGAAAGAGCAAAGTGAGACAATGGGACAAGACGGCAAGAGAAAATGTGGGGTCTCAACTGATCCTCACAGAGGTGCCACTCCTGCAGTCCCAGCTCTCCAACACCACAGCACATTTCAGAGGGGGCAGTTTCAACACCAGCTCCAGACAGATCTCATCCTATTTATTTTCTCTAAATAATTCTTCCACCTATGGTGTTTAGTACAAAGAGTGTTGCTGTGACAGGCAACCTCAGCATTTACTTGCACTATAAACTGTATAAAGAAGCCGCTTTATTAAACTCTTTTATTAAACTCTTCATGCCTGTGGGCTTGAGAAAAGGGAAAAGGCAGAAGAAAAAAAAAATCAGCAACAGGCTCGGGACTATCTCAAGTACACTGGAATTTAAATTAATCCTTAAATTCCTTTGGCAATTAGTGAATAAACTAAGTGATGAAAAATAAGTAAAAACGGTGCATGAGGAGAACTGGATGTTACCTTCCCCAAAAAAGCAAGCTAAGGAACTGGAGAAGAGTAACAGTGAGGGAGACAGACACAAATGGTCTCCTCCTCCATCCTCTTCCCAAAGTTCAAAATCTAACTCAAGGCAGTATCAAGAGGTGCTCCACTCTGCTCAAGAGAAAACCTTGATCTAGACTCCTTGCCAGAGCCATGGATTTGCTGAGACCAAGGGAAGAAAGAAAGAAAGAGCCACTGCTACAGAGCAGAAAATGGGGATGCTTTATATCAATTTACACTGTAGTGTCTGCATGGGCACAACTTAATCCAGTCACCTCCCTGAGTGGTATCTTCCAGCCATTCCTGATGCAGATAGGATTCTTGACTCCCTGGCACAGGAGTTAAGGAGGAAGGATGAACTTGCCTGCCCCAGGAGTGATTTTGGAGCTCTCATTTGTAAATAAGCTGCAAAGAGTCAGAACTGTGTCTCACCAACTCATGTGCTAGACTCCAGCTCTCCAGCTTTCTGCAGAAGTCAAACCATGAAATATCTTGGAAGAAATAAGAGAAAACCACATAAAACATAAGACAGCCCTGCCACACCAACAGCTATGCTCAGGTAAGGGTTTGCTTTTCCCTTTGGCAGCTTGCAGGACAGAGAACACCCAAGCAGACCTTGTCAACAAAGCTTTTACCACTACGTGGTTACATTGCAAACCTGTAAATTAACAAAGGTATTTTTTGAGTAAAAGGCTGTGTACAAGGGTATGCCCAGTGGTTCAGTCTCAGGAGGGAAAGCAAGTAATGATTTCAGACAGAAAGGTTTAATCAAAACAGATGTTTTTGATTTCCATCTGGAACACGCAGAACATATTTGTAACCTAAAAAAGTCTCATCACCCCAAAAAGTATAAAGCTCCAAATTCACAGCTGGCCCTTGAGAGCAAGGGACTGGAAAACTGTCCCATTAACAACAGCCAAGGTCGGATCCAGCAGAAGATTTTCTTTGGTCACCCATGAGCCAGGTCTGAGCTCATTCCAGAGCCAGTGGACAAACAGACACCCCAAAGGTGATCCAGCCCACCCCAAAACATCCCTCAAAGCAAGGGACATCCCTTCAGCCACATCTCTTTCCACTGGCCCTGACACTTCAGGTGAGCACTGGGGCTAGAGGCCCAGTGAATTATAGGAATTTTATTAATCTATTATTATATGATCTATGAATTATAGATCACCTCCAAGTCAGCAGAATGACCCCTTTCCTACAAGCAGTCCTTGGAACTTCTTTCCCCACCATTTACACAGATCAGAGTCCCCAGCTTTAGATAACGCAATGCCAAAGTTGGCTAAATGGATAGAGAGGCCATTGGAAAGAGGGAAGTGAAGGAGGGACAGACCTTTAACAGCCCCCTCTGACCCAAACTATTCTATAATTCCACAAGTAGCTCCATGCCTCATGCTGGAGGGCAGGCAGGGAAATGCCCAAGCCCAGCCACGCCAGCCCTGATGTCCCCAGAGAGGAGGACGTGCTGCAGTTGGCTCGTCACAGGGTCCCTGTTGATCATCTGAATGCAGACGAGAGGCAGCATCAGTGTAACCTGACCTGATAATGTAAATAGGGTGAAATGAAATATGGTTCGCCACCTCCCCAGCTTTGGCGAATGTTTATTTTGAATAACATGCTTATCTGCTCCAACTGCTCACCATCTGTTTTCAGTCTCCACCAAGCTAATATTTTTCACATTTAGGAACTGAGAAATGGGAAGAATTACATTTAAATTTTATTAACATCTTTCCTCCGCTCCAAGGTTGCCTTTCCCTCCCCTTGATGGCTCTAAGCCATCTGTAGAGCACCTTTGCAGTTCTCCAAGGCATGCAGATGAGAAGTGATCTACATGCAAAGCTAGAGTATCATTACTCAGGCTTCCAGAAGATGCCATTTACTGCTTCTCCACCGCAATTCCCTCCCTCACCTGCTTCCAGACAGGTTCCCCAAGCTCAAACTCAAATCACATCATCAAGGGAAAAGTAATATTTTATCTTTTTGCAGCATTGCTGCATCAAAAAGCAACAGAGGGGAAAGACTGAAGATCAGCATCAGGAACAAGGCAGCCAATACAGCAGCTTTCAGAAAAAATGGATTGGTTTGGTCTGTCCCAGTTTGGAGGAGAGTGAGACACTGGAAGGTCTGTAGTCAAAATGACTTCCCTCTACAAATACTGACATTTATTTGCTTGTGGGGTGGTTTCTAGAGGTCTCTCTTTGCTTGAGTCAACAAAAGGTGATTTACAACCAGCACTGGGGGACACGAGTGTGTGGCATAACCAGGTCACCAGCAAGGGCTGGTCACACAAGGTCTCTCTCCATCCTCCTCCCTCCATGCCATGGAGCTGGCCAAGATACTGCTCCAGCATCGGTGGCAGTGGTAACTCATGTCATTGTACAGATATTTCCTCCACTCCATGTGATCAGCCTATTTTTACTCTGTTTAGCTCGGTTTTTATGGCACATCCCAGTTCCTGAGCTGTAAGATGCTGTGGGAGTGGAGAGGGCTCAGCACCTCTCAGGAGAGCCTTGCATCACACAGGAGGGAGCTGCTGAGCCTGGGATAGGCATTTTATAAATCAAAAATAAACGCGTGTATCTCCATTGCCATCTAGTCCTCTCCCACACACAGCTGTTTCACTTTAAATCTCAATTCAATGTGAGACTCAGATAGAAGAACTTGAAAGAGCAAAGTATGTTATCGTTCACAAGCAGTCCAGAAAGCAGTTAATAAGGGAAATAAGATTAATAATTTATTCCTGAAGGCAGACTGCAGATCTTTATCCATCTTGCCCTTCAGTGATTTTTATAAAATCCTATTAATGTGCCTGGCTCTACGAACTCAGCGGTAGCACAGGTTGGGTTTGGGAGCAGTTCCCAGCCAGACAAGGTGGCTGCAGCTCCAGCTCTGCCTGTGTCATGGCCATGTCAGACCCAGCAGCACAAACCTGCCTGCATGGCATTCCTGAGCTCTGCTCTCCTGTGGAGCCACGGACTCAGTCCAGGACCAAACCCTGGATGCAGGATTCACCCCACAAACTATCACATCCAAGATGCCCCACAGCTGTCATACATCAAGCCCCCAAATTCTGGTCACATCGCTTCTACAAGAACAGAAACCACCCTGCTGTGGTAATCCCCACTCTCCTGCTCTCTTTTCTATGAAGAAGGCAAGGAATAGTTACCCTGACAGCCATTTCCACCCAGGAGCTGTAGCTGCTCTAGCCATTCCCTTCCCACACCACTAGCATCTCTACAAATAAATTTTGGGGACCAAAGTTCATCCCTTGATGTCCCTGGCAGCAGCTTTTTCTCATCACTCTCTCTGAAGGATGCTGTGAGCCCTGCCAGGGAGCCCACGGTGTCCCAAGGCAAAAAACCCTCCTCATCCTCACCAGCTGATTGCTCTGCCCTCATCAGAGACAGCCACCCTGAAGGGAGGCATGCACTCCTGGAATATAGCCCAGGAGAACCCATTCCTGGAAACCAAGGCCTGCATTGCAGTTTTAGGACAGGAAGCACTTTGGGGATTGAGGGGAGTGACGCAGCCTCCCCAGACCACCCCTTTGGTTGGGTTATAACCTGGGACAGCACACTAGTTCAGCAAAGCCAGAGCTGCTCACTAATTCATACGCTCAGTTACTGCTAAGCATTTTGGTAATTTTTCATTAATTCCTTGTTCCATTTAACATTACAGAATCAAGGTTTTTTTTTTTTATTATCACCCACTGCCAGAACAATATTAAGAAATATTTCCTCCTCCACACTGTTTACTCCTTGGGCTAAAGCACTGGGAATGAAAAATGAAAGCAGTTACAAATATCAAACTGGCAATTATCACAATCATGGCAAAAAATTAGTTCTTAAAGTCTCAACCTGCTGCACTGCTCTCCAAAGCTCTGACTGGAACAACGGTGGCAGGAGCAAAGTTTCCAGATGGGAACATCTGTGTCTCATTTGCCGCAGGGAAGAAAACACCAGGAAGATTAACAGCTCCTGAGGCTGGTGGAGCCCAGACACAACATGTACAGAAGGGATACCATGGAGAAAGGCTTGGAGCAACAGCCTGCTATCAAAGATTGGGATTTTTTTATTTAATGATTATTTTGTGGTGCTTCTACGCAAGGAGAGATGTCAGGGCAAAAGAGAGCTTGGGTTTTACTTACTGTAAATGCTGTGTAGAGTGAAAGCAAGAATTGAGTTAATTATGCTCGTATTAAAAAAATAAAATAAAAGCAGCATTTTTATCATCTCGGCTACTTTTAAGATAGAAAAATTAATTTCAAGAGCTGGCTTTAAGGGGTTACACTCCCAAAAGGTCTGAAATTACTCCCTGCCCAGAGCAGCACGGCCATGCATTTGCCTCTCTAGGGTCCAGTGAACACCAATTTTACACCAGAGAGTGAGAAGTGATCCAACAAGTGGGAAACTCATGGTTGAATGACCAAGTCTCCCCTGGCAATGGCAGCAAAAGCCCTTTTCCCTTAGGAGCATTCCTTACATTCTGCCACGGTTTAGGGACCACATTTCCAAAGGTGGGCAGACATATAATCCACAGGTTTTACAGAAGAACAACTGAGCACTGTAATTTTGAGAATGCAAATCTGTTTTTTCATTCTGCTTAGGCTAAATACCATGGAGTAAATAAAGCTGGAACTTTTGTACCTGTAAGATTCTGGGAGGTCCAAAAGAGGGGAAACACAGTGAAACAAGCTCTAAGTTTAGAAAGCATTTTCCACCTTAACAGAGGCTTCGAGACAGCCTTTAGGACATGTTTTTGTCTAGCCCTCATAAATCCTTTTAAAACTTGGACTGCTGACCATTTAACAAGCAGCTCCACCCTTCTCCTGCTCTCCAGATGAAGCACATTTGCACTGGGTTCCATTTTGCTCCCTCCTTCTCCGACCCAGCAGTACCAGCAAAGCAGCAGAGCCTGGGGAACCGTGGTTAATTGGCATCCTCTAATTACTAATTAGCTCCAAGGGGCTCTCTGCAGCTCCGAACAGTCAATAGGAATGCATTCTCTGATTTAAACAGGCTTGGGGAAAGCAGAGCTGCTGGAGCAAGCTCCTAGGAGTGACCCAAGGAACTGCACAGGGAACCCACAGCTCCCCATGGAGGATCCAGCACCGGGCCACCACCACTGCAGCCCTTGCTGGGCTTCTCAGGAACAGCTATGCAGGAGCCTCAGGAAGGGTTGTAGGGTTCTCTCATCCAAGGGGACCATTCCCAGGGGGTTCTGGCTGCTCTGCTGCTTCTCACAAGAGTCTTTCACACAGATACTGCAATTAGAGATGTCCGAGCAGCATTTGTGGTTTAAAATTCCAATCGTGAGAGATTTAAGCCACAAATTCATCCCATCACCACTCCATTTAGGAACCTGAGCCTCCTCGCTGCCTGACTTTGTCCTTCACCAAGAGAGCTGAGGAAAGGGCACTGTGATGGCAATGTGCACAGAGCAGATCCCAGCAGGAGCCGCCAGTGCAGCGCACGCAGCGGGGCACAGCTCCCACTCTGCAGCACAGCCTTTCTCCCTGCTGAGCTGCTCCAGGAAATCCAGGTGAGCACTGCAGGTCTGCCATTCCCAGAATCTCCTCCCCATGAGAACCCCCTTCCCAGGAGAATCCTGCAGCTTCTGCACCGTGAGTCTGGCTCATCCCAAAAGTGATGGTCACCGGGTCAGCGAGCCTCCTTTTTCACTGCCTCGTGTTTTACATCCCAGCTATCAGTTTCAATAGGAAAAGTTGTGGGAAAGGAGGACATTTTCTAGCCAATCCCATAAGAAACTTAGGAGGTGCTGAGAAGGATGCTGTTTCTAGGTCAGCGCAGTGGGCCCCTTTGCTGAAGGCTTCCCACCAGCGGTCCCGCTCTACCCGCTGCAGGATGAATCCCTGCCTCTCCAAGGACAATAATTTTGGGAGTTTCCTCTGAGAAAAGCATCCCATCGAGCAGAGGCCACTGCACTGCCTGGTGCATTTTTAACCCCAAGTAGCTGAGGGATGGTGTGCCAGTGCCAGGTGAGTTCAGATCCCAATCCCACAGCACCTGGCACTTCAGATCCTGCCCACCCCTGTGCCTCTGCTCCCAGTTAGCTGCTAGGAGTAAGTCTAGCCACATGCAGGACAAGTTCCTACAGGGATGTGCATGGTCTGTACAAAAGTTCCCAGAGATTGCTATGAGGGCAGCAAGGTTTACTCCACTTTGTTGTCATCAGAGAATCCAGAAATCCTTCAGGCACAGCAGCTCCTTCAGGAGAGACAGCCCTGTCTGTGCAAAGGTATCCTTTCTCCCAGGCATCCCTGAGATCAGACTGGACCTCCACAGTGATCCTGCTTCACTGGGTACAACAAACACAGGCATTGGCCATGACTTGAGCAGGTCCCCATCCCACACTGACATACCCCAGGGGTCTGCACAGCAGGGCAGAGACACCCTGCAGCACCTCAGAAGTTCAATAAATACAAGGAAAAAGAGGAACAGCCTGAAAAAAAATCATTAAGTCTTTAAAAATAAAAATATTAATTCAAACCCACCTTAAAATCACCCCGTGACTGAAGATTTGGGAGCTTTAAACCTGATTACTAAAGACATACAGGAGGAGTTTAAAGTCAAACTTTAAAACCATTTAAGAAGACATCCCTCTTGCTGTTCTCCATCTTCCAAACTCTGCTGCTTGATGCTTTGATCCCCAACACTATAAATCAACCTTAAAATCATCACTGACCTCAGAAACCAATACTGAGCAAATCTGGATTTCTTAGAGCATCATGCATATCACTGAGCACACAGGGATCTGGGCTAATGAGAGCAGGAACATCAGGTCTGGGTTTTAAGAACAGGGGTGAATAGAGAGTACTCCAAATGAGTAAAATACAAACTGGGATAAAAACAGTCTCTGCATACCAGGCAGACACAAAGCAGCAGTGCCAGCATCTCAAGCACCACTACTAATAACTGTAAATAAGAGCAATTAAAAAAAGCAAGGTCACTTCTGAAAGAAGTGAGATCTCAAGGCAGAAAACCACATTTAATCCATAACAACCAATGTGACCGCAGAGAGGCACGAGTAATACCAAGGACACCCAAAGCCATTACAAAAGCTTATATAAAACTTGAAAAAAACCCCTAAAACTAACAACAAACCTGTTTGTTAAACACAGACCAGGTACAAATCCTGACCATCTGGAGAAGGAAGCAGTCCAGAAGCTCATAGTCAGAGGGGCCAGTTTAGATGAAAACAATGGTCATTACAACAAAAACAAAACAGAAACCAAATCCAGCGCAAAACAAACCACTAACCAAGTTCTACCACAAACCCAAAATGAAGCAATCAAGGAAGGATACAGAAAAACATTCCCCCTTGAGTCCCTGAAGTCATACCATTTCCAAATATAAAGCAGAGTCTTAACACAGAGCCTCCTTTCTCCAGATGGAGGCTGAGGAGCAGGAATTCACCACTGCCAGCCAGCTCCAGGGCTAAAGCTCCAGCAAACTTTAACCAAATCTGGACAAGTTGTCCAAGAAATCAAAGAGGAACTCGGGAAAGATTTGGGAAATCTCTTTCATCCTCATTAATTACAAGCTCCTACAAGTGCCAGAGGGGATCATCCCTCTGCCAGTGTCTGCAGGGAAGGGTCAGAGCAGGAACCAGACTCTGCTCTGTGGGGACAAGAGGAACAGGCAGCAACTGCTGCCCAGGAAGTTACACCTGAATGTGAAAAACTTCTTTACTGTATGGAATTGTCCAGGGAGGGCCAATATCTCTCTCACTGGAGCTATTCCAGAACTGTCTGGACACAACCCTGTGCCACGTGCTCCGGGAAGACCCAGCTAGAGCAGGGATGTGGGACCAGAGGCCCCGCTGTGGTCCCTCCCAATGAGACCCACCCTGAGACTGTGTGCCCAGGAGTGTCCCCTGCCCCACAGCCAGGGTGGCTTTGCCAGGCAGCCCTGCAGCATGGTGCTGGCAGTGCTGCCCACACCAACACCCCTCTCACTGCCCTGCTGATATTGCTGAGGAAGCCAAGCCTCACTAATGACTCCCCAGCTCTGTGGAGAGCTCACTTCATTCACTTGGGCGCTAAGTGCATTCAGTGCTGCCCAGCTAATAGTCCCTGCCATCAATGGCACACGCAGGAGCCTTGCCAAGATGACAATTCTGCCACTTAAAAACACTCTTCACACCACTACACAAATGGTTCTTCCTCTGTGCCCCAAGCCTGACCAGCTTGTGGGAAATTTCCACCATGGCCCAGAGCTGGAAGCACAGGAGGAACACATTTAGGGGTATAGGGGCCTGATGATGTGGAGGGGCCCCAACATACCTGGAAACCCATGAGCCAGCATCTCCTGCAGGGTCCAGGCACAGAGAGATCAGGATGCACAGGAGACCCACCAAAATTCACTATTTAGAATCATGGAATGGTTTGGGATGGAAGGGACCTTAAAAATCACTCTGTTCCAACCCTGTTCAAACCCCTGAACGCCTTCCACCAGACCAGGTTACTCCAAGCCCTGTCCAACTGGAACACCAACGCTGCCAGGGATGGGGAATCCACAGCTTCTTGGTCTGTTCAGGGAATGATCCCAGCAGAGATGGATGCACGGCCGTGACTGTTTCTGCTGTGCCTCCTTCCCCTCGCTCTCATGGGCAGCAGAGGTGCAGAATTTCCATGGAAAACCTCTGGAGAGGGAGGGCTGGCTCAGCTGCTGCTGCACTTGCTTTCAACCCATCACATGGCAACACAGCACAGACAAGTCTTCCCAATTCATCATTCTTAGGGTTGTCCTCAAGTAGTTACCAGTAACCTGCATTAACCTGCTGCCCATCAACTGGAGCACAGGGGAAAGACAAAAACCCAAAAAGCTCAGTTGCCAAAATTGTGAGATCAGGGCACAAAACAACCCAGCAAACCCCCAAGTTTGTTCTAAACTACCATTTTTCTCCCCTGGTCACAGCAAAGCCTGTGACACAGTGCCTATAAATTTCCTCTAATGATGCAGCAGTGAGGAAGAGCCCCATCTGTGCCTGGGCACAGGTGAGACTTTTCACTATCATGTAAGTGCAGGCTGCCTTTCAATTACACTCACCAGCCCATTAGGCAAATTAGATTTGCATATGAGAGGATAACTAGAAAGTCAAGAAATAGGCCCTAAAGGAAAATACATTCTATAAGCTACATGTCCCTAGGAAGATGTGGCCAGGGAGTTTGCTGTGCTGTTCAGTGTTTTAGGTTTTCATGGTGTTCAGGTTTCTCTCAGAGCTGGCGTGGGTTTGAGGACAGCCTCTCCACCAGGCAGAACTGAAGCCAGACAAAGGCATCTGCGTTCCCTGCATCCCCACCATCTAAAAAGATGCCCATATTTCTGCAGGGCTTTGCATCCCTTGCAGGCTCTGCCTTGCAGTATGCTGGAAAGGAGATTAAAATATTACCTGTGTGAGAGAATTTCAATTGATTCCACTTGGGTTTCAATAATATATCACTGAACTACAGAATTATTTCCAGCACCCAAAGAAGGTCCAGAGGGACATGATACCCAGTGGTATGGCATTACACAGGTGTCTCATGTCACTGAGGACATTCATGTGGGCTAAACAGTTCTGCTCAGGTGATTCTGAAGAATTCATCTGCCTGCACACTTTTTTTTTTCCCTGGTGAGTGTATGCAAAACAGAGACAACCTAGCTCATCTCCCAGAATCCAGATGGCACTTGCAAACCTTGTCTGTGTATCAAATGTTGTTTTTTAGATCAAGTGTCCCTGGTTGACAACACAGAACTTCATGATGCTATCTTTAGAGAGGCTTCTCTGCAAAGAAACACCCTTGGAGCATACGTTGCAGGAATATGCTAATGTGGCAGGGTGTTTTCAGCCACCACAAATGGATCTGTTCCTGGGAGCTCAGACACCCCACAACAAGCTGAGACTGGCTGGAGATGAAGGGTCACACAGCCCCTATGGAAAAGGTGCACCAACAAGTTAAAAATTGCAGAGAAAGGTTAAGTTACACCAATAGAGAGATGCAGGATGAGCTCACAGCAAATGCACTCACACACAACAATGATGATTACCAAAAAAACCATACTAAATGGGTGAGGGCAGCTCAAAACAGACAGCAACACCCGAGACTTTCCATTCCTTGACTTCTCCTACAACTTCAGATTCTTAACCTATTTCCTGTTCTGCTAAGTGCAAGGACATTATAAAAACCCAGTTATTTTTCTTCCTCAAGGTCTTCACTTCCTCCTCCACATTTCATGCAAAGATAAAAGCAGCACATGCAAAGTAAGTTCTTTAAAACCAGCCCATTAATAAAGAATAAAACTCTACAAAACTTGCTGTTTCACATATTTCTGTGATGGTCATACTACCTTCAACAAAAAAAAATGGTAGCAGATGTTAAAAGAAAACACCAGCATCCCCCCAAAACCCCATCCTGAGTCGTTTCTATTCTCCTCAGCTCCAAGAGCAAGAATCATCACCTGCATGTGAAAAAGCATGAAAAACCCCCTGACTTAAACACATGCCCCACTAAGCAGCAAAACGGCCTAACAAAAGCCAAGAAAAAAACAAAGAAAGCTGCAGAAACAGGTTATGGTACAGCTCAACCCTGGGATCAGAAGGTGACACCAACAGCACTGAGGTGGCAGAAATAACCCCTTGCGCCCGCTGCTGAAAAGAACATTTCAGAACAGTGACATCAGGTAAAGCAGCAGCTTTTGAAAAAAGAAAGTGATCCAGGAGGTAGCTCCTTCCATATTGCAGGCGCTCACAGTAAACACCATATGGCCTGCTAATTTAATTAGGGAGAAGAAACCCCCTAAGTTTGAGATTTGACTTTGAAGGGTTTAAAACAAGCCTGAGGAAAATCACTCGAGATATTCCATGAGGTTGCCTTGCCTCCTTCATCCACCTTCTGACCCACCATGCCTGGTGGCTCTCCCCAGGCTGCACAGCACCCCTACGAGCTGGAGTTGTGACAGAATTCTAAAATTCACTACCTTCCCCACCACTGCACCTGCACGGATGCTTCCCAGGAAGATCTGGGTGGTCCATGCCAAGCAGCCAAGCCAGGAGAGGTCTGGATCAGGAAGGAGGGACATGCAGTAAAGAAACCAAGTACTTCATCTGAAAAATATTCTCAGATAGCAACAAAAATTTTTATTTTAAATCCTCCCAATCTACATTGGCAGATCCCACCTGCCAAATGGAGGATGGAACTCATGGAGAAGGTCAATGTGGCAAGTGGTAGAGAACCAATGCTGAGACACAAAGCCTCAGGGCAAGTCCACTCCCCATCCATAGGTAAGTTTGCACTTGTAATCTTGAGATCAACCAACCAAGCTCCAGCTGTCCCTAAAGACTTCTGTATCTGAGCAAAGTCTCAGTGCAGTGTCTAATTCCAGACTAGCCAGGAGACTCTGTTTGCTGAGTAAAATGTCATTCTCCACTGTGACTGTATCTCCCACGTCTCTTTGTGAGCAGAGATGGGCATTTCTAGGATCATTTCCAGCTAGAGGTTTGCTTTCCTGCATCTGTGCCACGATGGGACACTGCAGCACCACTGCCACACTGCCCTGCCAGGTCTCAGCACGAACTGCTCAGTGCATCACCAGCAGGAACAAGAGCCATCCTGTGGAAGTGGCTGCTGGGGCACCAGCAAGAATGCCAAGACACAAAAGGTGATGATTGCCTGAGGAATGGCCTCCCAAGCTCTAAGAGCTGAGGCTTAGAGGTTCTGGTAGGCTCTCACCTTCAGCACCCCCTGAGGCCCAAGCAGAAGCAGGAACACCTCCATGATGCTCCAAGGACCACCATCCCCTCATGAGCTCCTCTGTCCGGAGCCTCCAGCACAAACCCCATCAGAACAAACCCCATCAGCACAACCTTTAGGGGGGCCAGCTGGGTAAGGGAAACCCAACGTTTCTCCAGAGAGAGATGAGACCGACCTCAGGCCTGGGACAGGGCTTTGGCACCCAGGCTGCCCGGGAACAGAGGGAAGCTCTGCCTGATGCCTCCAGCACGGGCACCAGCTGCCACTCTCCTCTACTCCTGCCTGGCACAAAGGAGGTCAGGGCTGCCTGGGCTAATCCACGTCACAGACGTGACCCACCTGTGTTCTGCACCGAGATGCTCTGTGCCTCTGAACAGCAGGTGCCTTTCCCGGGCCCAGGTAGGGCAGCAAGGGATGCTTTCTCCTTCTCTCCTCTTACCACATCTTGTCTTGAGGAAAACCCAGGGTGCTCCAAGCTAGCACTACCCCAGGGGATATTCTGGGAGGTTTGGGCTTCCATGGAACCTGCTGCCCTGCAGATAAATAGTGCCAGGAGAAAAATCACATTGTTCCTAGAAATTTGTAACTCTCAGTTGGTATGGAGTTTCTCCTTGACTCCTCTCAACAGCTGACTACACTCACAAATTAACATCCCACTTGTTTAACTATGTTTTCCTTGTCTATCCTGACCCAGGTTGGGATCTGTGTGTCCCTTTAATAGGTGTGTCACAGCAGTATGCCAGACTTTCCCATTTTCTAGTATTAAAAAAAAAAAGCCAAGAAACAAGCCCAAAGCCAAATAACAAAACATCTAAAACCTAGCAGACTTCTTCCTGCTAACAAGGAAACCTCCTCTCAGGACACTGCAAAGATTTAATTTACTACCAATTGCCCTCTGGTTATTTTACATTTATAGGGTGGGGGCTGAAGAAAGGAAGAAAGCAGAGAGGGTGTAATTAGCTTTGCTTGTAAAATGTTCATCCCAGTTGTAATAGCAACTGGACCCTATCGGGGCCTTAATAGATTTCAGGGTTTTGTTGAAGCTGAAGGGTCTGTGTGGATTGGGGGGTGGGAATAAAAAAAAAAAAAAGGGGGGGGGGGGAAATATATAAAAAAAAAATCAATAAGCCGATCCTACATCTCGCCACAGCCCCATATGGAAGTAATCAAGCACAAGGGTGGCAGCTGGGGCCAATAACAGTCACCTGCAGTTGAGGGACGTGGGGGTTTGGGATGGGTTTTTGATGCTAATTTCCTGGAGGAACAATGCGGGCGCGGAGCGGCAGCCGCGGGCGCTGAATGGAGCAGCGGAACAATGGCTGCACCTGGCGCTGCGGGCAGCGCACCGAGCCCGGCAGCGCCCGCACATCTGCTCGCACAATGCCCGCTCCCCCCGCCGCGCTCACAGCCTGCAACAGGTCCGGCATGCAGCCCTCCTCCTCCTCCTCCTCCTCCTCCTGCTCCCCTCGCCACGGCTGGTGACACTCGTGCCTCTTCGGAAAGCTGCTGTGGTCAAAGGGATGCACACTGCATCTCGCTGCCACGGACAAGGCGAGGAAGGAAAACTGACTCTTGGCTTGGAAGATCTGCAAGTGTTGGTTCTTCTAAATGCTCTTCTGGCCACCTGTGACTGTCCTCCTTCAATAGCCCAAGTCCTGCTGCAGCCACCAGAAATGGGAATCCCGCGGCTGAGGAAATTCAATGCGCATTATTCTAAAACCTTAAGCTTAGCTTATAAAAATGCCACTGCCCTGCTCAATAAAAGGCGTGATAGTTACACTTTAAAATGCTTTGAAACCTCTGAAATCGCTATTGTCCCGTCGGACATAAGCTGCTGACACACAAAGCCGTGCTAGGGTCAAGGTCCTGCCTCAGAAAATTGCTTGCAGGCCCAGGAACTGAACCCAAGCCTCTCCGTGCTGCACTTTAACTGTGGGATCACCGCTCACCATTTCTTCCTGGCTGCTGCTCCCACTCTAAACAAAGGTTTTTCCAGCCGTTCCCTGAATGCTGCATGAATTAAGGCAGTCTCCATCATAAAAATAAAAGTTGAACAGACTCCCAGAGACCTGCAGTGACGCTGCCCCCAGGGACTGCTCTGGAGTGTCTGTCGAAACACATTTCATACCTAGCTCCTAACAAGCAATCAGATATGGAAATAGTCACTAGATAAAGGCAAGCTTACAATCCAGCCCAGAACAAGTATGGATAAGCCAGCTCTTATAATGGCCAACAGGCAACAGATTATGACCATCTCCTGCTCGGATTTAAAAACTAGCCAGCATTGACTTAAATCTGCTGTATGTGCCCAAGTCCTCAAACAACTGTGTTCAGCTCTCCAGCTATACTATAAACATCACACATATACATCAAACAAATCTTGTTTTTTGTCCAAACCTTAAAAAAACAGATCTGGAAAAAGCAAGAGGCCACCTGGCTCCCCCATCCCATCCCATCCCATCCCATCCCATCCCATCCCATCCCATCCCATCCCATCCCATCCCATCCCCATGGGAGAGCACTGCCTCCTGCTAAATGCTGCTGCTGGCTATTGCATTTATGGGTCAATTTGGGGACTGGAGAGCTGATTGACTTGAAAACTCAGCTCCTGCAGTCAAACCACACAAACCTGTCAAACCAGTAATAACCTCTATAAGCCAAAATCCACCGTGGATGAGGCAAGACAAAGCTTTGTAAAGCAGCAGGAAAATCACCTGGGACCCTCTCTTGATGCGACAGGAGAGGCAGCATTGAGTGAAACCCCGCTCTCCTGGGGACACCAGTCCTGTAAGACTGAGAAGAACAAACCAGAAAAAAAACCCCAAACCCAACTGCCTGACCCAGGGTTCACGTGAGCAAAGCTCCCTTGGCTTTGGCGGGTTTAAACAAGCCTCTGCAAAACCAGCAGATGCAAGTTGCAAAAATAGCAGCATCTTGGAAGTAAGCAGGGGCTGTGGCTCCAGTCCTTGGGCAGAGCAGAGCCTGGCTTGGCAGCACTGGTTTGGCCTTTTCACTATTAAATGGAGTTTCTGCTCTTTTCCTTGGGGCATTCCCAAGGAAATAGAGTTCTCAGATTAACGATTTACTCTCCTTGCCTTTAGCAATTCTGCTCCTTCCTCGAACACTTCAAATCCTTCCCTTGGCTTAGCTGCACTTTCCCGTTGACAGTATTTGCTCAAACTGCCTTTGCTTTACTCCTTTTTCATTGTTTCCCACACTGGAGTCTCTGAGTTTTGCATTATTTGTGTGTTTGTCTAACTGCTGGATGTGCTGGGCTACCTGGCTATGAAGGGCACACAGTCATCTGGATGAAGTCTAGATAGTTGCAAATATCAGACTGAACATCCTTTCCATATTAATAGAGAAAATCATGTCATCCAGCAGACAACAGTGAGGGGAAAAATGTGTCTTCACTTGGATGTCCTGCACCATTTCTATGAAATTATTAGGACAGGCCACAGAGTTTCAAGTCACCCTCTTCCCCAAAATACAACCGCCTCTCATCTAAGCCCTCAGCTCATCAGGCACCCTAAATCCTTTTTAAAAATAAAGAAGCTTGAGGGAAAAAAAAAAACAAACAAAGTTTCCTGCAGGGCTTGAGCAAGACTCTACCAAATTAGTTGTTTAATGGCCAAATTGTGCTGCCCTGATGCCGGCAGAACTTCCGTTTGCTTAATCAGGGCTCGACCCGCAAGGAGACCGCAGGAGCAGCTGCTCCAGCACCCTGCACTGCCTTCACAAATACAGGAAATCTCCAGGAGAGCAGCAGCAAAGGAGCATGGCTCTTTGCTCCTAGATACCATCACACCCTGTATGGCTTTGCTGGACATTTTTGGGGTTTCAAACTCCTTTGTGCTGGTGCACTTTGAGATATTGAAGGGCACACACTCCTTCTGCTCCCTCTCCAGGGACACACAGGAGGTGTTTGGTGTGTCTCTAGAAGCAGACTTATACTATACAGTATTTTTAAAAGCCTCTACCCAAATGCTTACATGGTGCAAAAGAGGCAAAACCTTAAGGTGGCCCATGGAGTGGCCAAACTGGCCAAGCACAGAGCCGCAGCCCAAGCACGCTGCCAGGCAGGCTCTCCCTCAGGAAACACCATCATTTGACATGTTTAAAGCTAACAAAGCAACACCAAAGGGAATCATCCTGCACCAGGCAGCCCAGCAAATATTCCTCTCTCTCTTCTTCCAGCCTGACAGCAAGCAATGCTCAGCCACATTTCTGCTCCCCAAACTTTGAGTGCTGATTTTGGTGCATTTGTGGCTGGGCAGGGATTCTCCAGCACATAAAATGGATTGAATATCATTGTACAAGAGCTGAATGGTGAAGGGCGCAGAAAAAGCTGGTAATATTTGGGGAAGCAGCTTAAACATGCAAGGGAAGGATCTTTACAATAAGCTACACCAGAGGGTCACAGGAGTAATTTCAACTGCTGAACACCTCCCAAGGGGAGGGGGGGAAAAGGGCAGGTTTAAATTAAATGTGCAAGATCCAGGGATTACAATAGAAAAAGAGAAAATACAGCATGTCAACAGCCCATCAGCGAAAACATATAGGGGAGGCGTGTTCTGGTGTCACAAGATTGATCTGGGAGATTTAGATGCTGGGAGCATCAGTTTCTGTTCAAGGAGTGCAAAGACAAAAAAGGGAGCAGTCTCTGCCACAATGCAGAGAAGCCCTGAAAACACAGGGAAAATTAAGGAAATTTGGGAGCCAATGGAAGAAATCCACCTCTGCAGTTTATTCCCCCCCTCCCAGTTTCAATACCAGCATGCAGAAACCAGAGTAAGCCTAGGCACAGCAGAAAAACACGTTCTGCTAAAACACACAAACCCCTTCCTGCTTTGCCATTTCCCCAGAAAACACCAAATCCCAGCCCTCCGCTCATGGGGGGGGGCGGGGGGGAGGTAAAAAAAAAAAAACATTCCATAGCAACCCAGAACGAGCTGTACCGCAGCTCTCCTCAGAGAGAGTTTAGTGTTTTTTCAGCTGCAGAATCCTCACATGCAGCCGGCTGGGCTATTGAAGTTTTCCCCAGCACTGCAGAGGACCGAAGCAAGGCCGGCAAAGCGCTGCGGCCGCCGCTCCCACCCCGTCCCTGTACCTGCTCCCGAGGTGCGGGCTCTGCCCAGCCTACCTGCAAAACCCAAGGGCTCCCCAAACCTTGCCGGGGCACCAGGGCTGAGCATCCCCCCGAGCATCCCCCGCGGCCCCGGGTACGCCGAGCGCTGCTTCGAAATAATCCCGTTCCTTGCTTACCCTACCCAGCAAGGTTGCGAGGATCCAGCTGCCGTGCGATACACCTCGTTTCTTCCAAACAGAAAGAAAAGCGCTCTTCCTCCTCCTCCTCCGCCCGTGATCTTCGAGCGCAGCCGGAGCCCAGCCTGCCTTCTCCTTTCATTAGCTGGACATGTGTCAGGTCCCGCACATCTGCGATTTCTCACTGCCTGGAGCCGCCTGTCCGATTCCAGGGAAACACAGATGGATCCCAGATGGGAAGGTCCTGCCAAACAGACCAGCTCTCCACCTTGCCAGAATACCCAGCTTAGAGGCAACACACCCTCGGCTCGCTGCCTGCTCCCTGCCTGCGCCGCGCTGCTGCCAGGCTGCTCGCCAGCTGATGTCACCAGGCACACACCTACCAGCGCCTCGCCGCCCGCCTGACATTAACTTGTTAAATACACGGGATTTGTTTATGGCCGGCAGAACAGCGAGGCGGGAGCAGCTCCCCAAAGCAGCCCTGCCTTGTGCGGCACCGGGGGCACAGCAGCCTCCGTCTCAGCCCTGCGTTTAGAAATCGGGATGAGCTCTTGGGTAAACCGGAGGATTAATTTTCCCAAGGTTTCCCCGTGCACGTAAATCTTCGCTGCGAACCCCCCCCGCCCCCCAAGCGCAGTGCCAGAGTTTGCGGCGCTGGAAAAGCTGGCATGTGTTAGCAATTAGAAGCAGCAACAAGATAACAAGATACCGATGTTGCAAGGGTACCAAACACGGACTGGAAAATTCAAAGGAAGAGCAATTAAATGTGCAACATACTATCCGGCTCGAAGAGGAAGTGTTAAAGGAAAATGTAAATCCTAGATGTTTTATACCGGGAGTAAACTCCACCAGAGATCTCGGAGCAGGAAGCCGCTGGACCGCATTTGGCCGTTCCCCCCTGCCATTAAGGCACAGACGCGGCGGCTCTGCCACCTACAAGGCTCCTGGTAATCCTGACAGGCTGCTCCCCGAGGTGCGGCGTAACAACAGATATTAACTGCAGGCTCCCGACTAATCCCATCAGCCCGGCACCACTCACCGCCAGCCGGGCGCTGGGCAAACACGGATTTACACAACAGCATTGCCGGTCCCTGGCTGCCGGGGTACTGCCCGAGCAGGGGCAGCCACCCCTCCAGACTGCCCAAGCCATCCTGCTGCACACCCTCCCACTGCCAGCTCCCGTCAGACCACCCCTGGAGAAGAAGCGATCTTTGCATTTTGCCTGCAGACCGTGCACAGGCACGTTTTAAGACCTCGGGAGGGATCCACCGCTCCAGCCCGTACAGCTGAGCGGGTTCGGCTCTCGATCCTTTCCAAATCTCTGCAGTCAACACCACCATTCTCTCCAGCTACTCTTTTTGAGAACCAGGGACCTCAATACTTTCCCAGTTCAGCAGACTAAGAGCCTGCCGCTGCCCAGGCTGGGGGATGCCGCTTTTTCAGAAGTCTAGAAATCGTACATGCCAAATTCTCCACAGCTGGTGTAGGCACGACAGGATAGTTATTTGTCCACGGGCAGCAAAATGCTCCTTTTTATGGAACTCCCAGTGCTCTGGCAGGCTACTGCTAAGCGCTATGTCCATAAACCTGGAGGTACTGCCCCCCTGGCATCTTACCTAACCCTTCACCCTAGCTTCTCTGCTTCTTATTCCTAATTAGTTTAAGGTATCTCTGCTTCCCTTTGGGAGGGGAAAAGGCTGTAAAGGGAGAAAAAGGCTTTAAAGGAAGCATTAAAAAGCATTCTGCAAGCAGACACGGCATGAGTTCATGAACACAGGGACCACGATCTCCTCCTGCAGAGGACAGGCCTCCCAGTATAGATAGGATGCTGCATAATGGGGGGGGCAGTTTGGGCAGGAGACTGTGGGCTGCTGTAGGAGCACATGAAGCTGCTGCTTCCCTGGCTGGGCAAACACATCACCCTGACAAGAACAGCCTGGCTGCAGGTAGAGGGGGCACAGGTTTGCAGCAGCTCTCCCTCCTCCAAACTTCACCCAAGAGCAGAAATTCCACATGCTTCAGTTAGGAAAAAAGAAGTGAATCAAATTCAAGTATCAGCAGACAAACACCTGGAGCATCCCATGAGATGATGCTAAGGCAGCAAAACAGGTTGGGAACAGGCAGATCCAACAGTGCCTCCCAGCACCCCCTTCTTCCAGCACCCCAGTCCTCACTGGAGGGGCTGCTGGCGAGGCACACCAAAAAAACATTTAAGTTCAGAAAGTTCAGCTCGCTGGGGCTTCTGACACTTCTGATGGAGGTTGCGCAAAATACCGAAGCTCTCAATATTTCATAAGCTGAGATGGAAAAACCATCTCTAAATTACACAGACAATGAAGGGAGGCACAACCCAAGCAGCTCCACCAACACCAGAACTAATAAAGTTATTTTCCTATGGACTTGCATCTCATGGCTGTCTCCCTGGCACCTCACACTGTGAGGTCCCCAACAGGAGCCGTCCCCGGCCGGGCTGTGGAGACAGCGGTGGCTCTCATGTGGATTCTCTGACGTCTTCTAAGAAGGAAGCTCATGTTGCAGCTCTGTCTCTAGTGGAGATGGTACCAGGCAGATGCATCCAGCCCTGTCCTCCCAGCATTAATACAGCACCAGGCACCGCTGCTCCCTGTGCAGCCCCATCCCAACATCCCCAAACTAGCCTGAATCTGGGCAGCGAACTTGAAAGCCAAAAGCTGGCTTTGGTATGAATGTGATGGGGGGGATGCTGTATGATGAATAGCAGATGCTCAAGAGATGAGCCTGGGATCTGTCAGGTCTTTGGGTCAAAGCCGTAAGTACCCTCAGAAGGCACAGGGGACATCCTGGGGCTGGAGGGCTTTATGTGAAATAGGTAACCAGCACGAGGTGTTCCGAGGTGTTCCCTCGCCTGCTTTTTTAATCACGTTTCAGCTTAAGGACCTGAACAGCTTGTAACACTTCACACAAACAAAAGCTATCCACAACTGTGACAACTGGGTTCTAACTATCCTTTGTCAACCCACAGCCAAAAATATCTCCTTAATGTTTTTACAACCTAAAGCACTTTGAAATGTCAAGAACTCAGGTCACTGCAAGTATTTTAAGTATAGTTACAATGACTTTATAAACCTTTTCAAAAAAAAGGCACACAACTCTTTATCACAGTGTCCACATCCCAGTGTCTACTAAACCCCCGCCCTCCTCAGGGAAGACATCCCCACTTCTTGCCATATTCTGGCAGGAATATGCCAGATTCCATGGCTCACCATTTAGAATGAGAAAGATGGATGTGTGCTTCTTGGTTCTTCAGGTATGAAAACTATGGACACCAGGGTGCCCTGAGTGGAAGTCATTGCCAAACCTCCTTTGAAAGGCTCATGGATTGTGTCTTGCACATGATCCACATGCCTCACCTCACCCAAGCCGTGACCTATGCCTAAGCTCACGCCTGGCAGAGGCAGGTCTGTGAAGTATAGAGTCACAAAATCCCAGAGTGGTTAGGGTTGGAAGGGACTTTGAAGCTCACCTCATTCCACCCCTGCCATGGGCAAGAACACCTCCCACTACCCCAGGTTGCTCCAAGCCCTGTCCAACCTGGCCTTGGACACTTCCAGGGATGCAGGGGCAGCCACAGCTGCTCTGGGACATCCTGTGCCAGGGCTCCAGGTTGTTTCAACACCATCCAACACCTGGGACAGGGAGTCCATCCACATGTCATCTACTGAGCCCCCCCTCACTGTTCCCAAGAGGCCTGTCTGTTCCTAAATATGCATTAAAGCAGATTTTGTAGCCCAGACATCAACAGCACAGCAGAAAGAAGCAGAACTGCAGGGAGCATGGGGAGAACTGCTTTCCCCAGCTCACCATGCTAATCTACTTCTGCTTTCTTCTCCTGGGAATGTTCCATGGAAAGAACGATGCAAGCAAAGTTTGAACACTGGGAGCTATTGATACCTGCTGCTCAGTGTGGTTTCTGAGGAAAGCAAGGAAATCTGAAGAATTTTTCCAGTTTGCAGTGGAATTTTTATGCCTATTACAGCCCATTGCCACAGCAAGCACAAGAGACCCAAATTCTGATTTTTCTGCTATTCCACAGATATTTCATGATGTGCCTCGGCTTTATTTTTTGCCTGCTGTGTTCTTACCTCAGAAAGAAGCTTCACTTGAATTCAAGGCAACCCTGGAAAGCCTTTGCCGTTTTAAGCTGACCACTTTCCATCGCACAGAAAAAGAAATCCAAATGCACTGAGGCAGCCAAAGCCATTTATCAGGCTAAGTAGAAACTGTAAATTCATGCTAACTGGAATCTGATGGAAACCAATTGGGATCCTCCTTCTCCTCCTCCTCCAGGCTCAGGTCTGGCAGGAAAGTCAAACATTTTATTGCCTTCTTTATGCCTTACATGACAGTGGAGCCAAAAGAACCCTTTGAAGCGATGCTGGTGGGGTTGCAAGGGACACTGAGTGACTTCAGTTCAAGCTCAACCCCCCAAAACGAAGATTAGACCTCTCCATTCCTGGCAAATTTATCACATTTAACAAACATCCTCTTTTCAAGATATCCATTATTTGAATTAGTACATGGCAGATTATGTTAACAAGCTTAATTTGTCACAGAATCATGGAGAAAGGTTTGGGTTGGAATGGACCTCGAAGCTCATTTTGTTCTATTTCCTGCCAGGGACACCTTCCACTGTCCCAGGCTGCTCCAAGCCCCAATGTCCAACCTGGCCTTGGACACTTCCAGGGATCCAGGGGCAGCCACAGTTTCTCTGGGCACCTGAATTAAACACAATCTGAGGAAGTTACTGAAACTAGTCCTGGCCACCCATTGAGGGAGGGGACGCACATCACCTAAGCCCATGATGCTTTATTCCTGCGGCCATGTATGTAAAGAAAAAACATGCAGGAACTGATGTCCTATGCAAAAATATCCCCTCCAAAACAACAAACCAATTCCTAAATCTAACACCCTTGCTCTAATTAGAAATCCAAGCTTCTGTAGCTGTCATGGGTATTGAAACCAAACACAGAAATATGGAAAAAATGAGTAATCCTATTTGGAGAAAGTAAAATCCTGCCTGCAGAGGATTAATTCTAGTCCAACAGCCCTGCAGCTTGACAGTATTTTCCAGATCAATTGCAGTGCCTTTTGATTACAGAGATTTGTTCAAATACATACATCCACTCCCCTCCAATTGTCATTTTGGTGATTCTCAACTTCAGTTGCCCAACATCCAGACCAGGAGCATTCCTGGCACTGGAAGCTGTGTGGATGGAGCTCTGCTGCAGCTCTCAGCCACCTCTCCACTACTTTAGAAAACCCAATTTCCTGCCTATGTGTGACAGTTCTGCCCCACTCCTTGCAGGACCATCCTCTTTAGCACCTGTTTATGGTGCAGACCAGCTTTGGAAGCCAACATCCTCCCTTTTTCAGGTGAGGTGGCTGCTTTGAAAAAGCTGTGTCCTGGATCAGGCACCCTACTCTGGGCTCCCAACCACCAGATGTGGAAGACCATTTACAATTAGGCAAGCACAGGTTTAAGCCTAACAAAGCAGCAGAATTTGGTTTTTTTGCCTCATCCCAGGGGCTACTGTGAGCAACAAAACGCACATTATGGATCCCAAGCCCCTTCTCTACAGCAGGTTCACTACATCCCAGTTTCTTTCCAGCACCTCCCTCCACTGGTGCCTTCCCTGCCACAAGCTCTGGCTCTTCCCCTGAGAATGGCTTTTCCTTCTTTATCTCGGGCTCTTTTAACAGAAGCCTTTTTTCCCAGTTTCACCCCAAGCTTCCCCCGCTCCAGGCCCTGGGACTGCACATCTGTGAGGGCTGCTGGGGCTCTGCTCCTTTCCCAGTGCTTCAGAGGAGGAAAGTGGTACCTCCCCATCATACAGCCACCCAAGGAGCGTTCTTTTCTCATTAATTAGCTGTCACTAACCTGGTAACCTTGATTAAAAAAAACCAAATTCCAGTCTCCCTTAAAAAAAATAAAAATAAAAATCCCAAGTTGTTTTGTTCATTACACCCAGCAAAACCACCATCTGAGGATTTTAAGCAAGGCTTCCCAGTAGCATCCCAGCTGGCTTTGCAGGTTTAGCACCGAGCAGGACTCCCTTCCTTCCAGCTCCAACCAACCACAAAAAACACATTTCAAACATGGTTTTTGCTAGTTTTTCCTACATTTCTTTTTCTTCCCCATTTTTCCTTGCCAGCTCCCTTCTCCCACTTTCCGCTGACCCTTTAGACCTAACAAACGCTGGCTTAGGGGAGAGAAAAAAAAGAAGAAAGAGCCCAGTGCAGCCCTTTGCGCCTGGCCCGGCATTCCAGCGCTGCGCTCCCGGCTCCACAAAGTCTGATTTAGGAGCACTGCTGGGAGCGATTAGTTTACGAAAGGCCCAGCACGCCCACCCAGGCACAGGGAGGGCGAGAGGCTCCCCTTTCACCACTGCCATGTGCCTCCCATCCCATCCCTTTATCCCATCCCCATCCCTTTATCCCATCCCCATCCCTTTATCCCATCCCCATCCCTTTACCCCATCCCTTTATCCCATCCCCATCCCTTTATCCCATCCCTTTATCCCATCCCCATCCCTTTATCCCATCCCTTTATCCCATCCCCATCCCTTTATCCCATCCCTTTATCCCATCCCCATCCCTTTATCCCATCCCTTTATCCCATCCCCATCCCTTTATCCCATCCCCATCCCTTTATCCCATCCCCATCCCTTTATCCCATCCCTTTATCCCATCCCCATCCCTTTACCCCATCCCCATCCCTTTACCCCATCCCCATCCCTTTATCCCATCCCCATCCCTTTATCCCATCCCCATCCCTTTATCCCATCCCCATCCCTTTATCCCATCCCCATCCCTTTATCCCATCCCCATCCCTTTATCCCATCCCCATCCCTTTATCCCATCCCCATCCCTTTATCCCATCCCCATCCCTTTATCCCATCCCCATCCCTTTACCCCATCCCCATCCCTTTACCCCATCCCCATCCCTTTACCCCATCCCCATCCCTTTATCCCATCCCCATCCCTTTATCCCATCCCCATCCCTTTATCCCATCCCCATCCCTTTATCCCATCCCCATCCCTTTATCCCATCCCCATCCCTTTATCCCATCCAGCTCGGTGAGGCTGTGGCCGGGCTGGGGGAGGCAGCCAAGGCAGAGCCGGCCCGCACAGAGGTCAGGGCGGAGCGCTGGAGATCGGCACAGCCCCGCGCTGCTGCAGGAGAGGAGATTCATTAATGGGATGCTTATTAAGAGAGCTCAGCCTCCATCCAGACTCTCCTTTTATCCTGCCTGTTGTCTCTTGTTGCTATGTCCTGCAACTGCTTCTTCCTTTTTGTGTTCTTTTTCTGTTTCTGCTACCATGCTTTTAATCTCTTAGTTTTTAAAATCTGCTTTTTTGCCTTACTTTTGCTTCCCTTCCCCACTCTGCTTCCACCATCTCCAGGCTCCTTGTCTGCCTCCATCCCTTCCCCTAGAGCACAGAGAATCCCCAGCAGCCCCAAAAGCTGATCCTGAAAATCATCACTGTCCTCCCAAGCACTGGAAGCCCATGGAATCTGCTGAGCAAGCTCAGCCACCTGCCCAGGTGTCTGCTACCTGACCCTGTTACCCTCCTAGAATTAAAGCATGCATCAGCCTCCCCAAAACATGTGGCATGGGGAACTTAATGGTATGTTCTACCAATAGCTGTCAGACTTTGTCCAGCTCATTATCCCAAAATGCCTGGTATGGATGTGAGACAGAGTTAATTCCCCAAAATTGAAGATCAGATCAGTGGTAGGAGAGGCAGTGAGAAAGGAAAAGGGAAAACAAGTTGTAAAGCATCATTTTGGAGTCCATCAGGGTTTTGACATTCTCCAACTGGCTTCTATTAGCATTGTATCTGTGCTTGGGTGCCTGAAGGAGAAAAAAATAAAAGGAAAGACTCATTTCCAGAGGTACAGAGCACTCAGCAGGTTCTCTGTGCTTCCACTGCCTCTGCAGTGCCTGGATGCAGCTCAAGGAGGACCAGGCACAGTGAACAAGGACCTGAAATTTTATTACCTTCTCCTCCTGCCGGAAGCAGAGCCTATTTGCAGATTTACAGCTCGTGTCAACAGGAAGTTCATGTTTACAAGTTTCCTGGAAAAAAAGCCAGCATTCCTGTCCTCCACCACAGCCTGGTGGGAAGGCTGGCTCACGGGGGAGTGATCAGATGGGTATGGGAGACAGGAATGAGTTTTAGCCATGTAAAACATAGAGACAAATAGATAAAGCTATGAAAAAAAAAAAAAAAGAAAATTGAAGGCCAGAAGGAGAACAGTAATTCAGCAATTTGGTGGAAAATGCACAGCAAGACAGCACAGCCGTGCCTGGAAAAATACTTTTGCAGCATCTGGGATTCACACTTCAAAGAAGCAGAAGAATTTTAAGAGGATGAAAAGCTATATTCAGGCTAACATGAATTTTTCTCCTCTGGCCCAACTCTCCTGTCATTCCCATTACACTGTTCCTCCAAGAGTCACAGCCAAGCTCAGCTGCTCACACTGGGCTGGGCCCTTCTCTCCCAGCAAAGGCATTAACGGGACCACAGAGTGTCTGGTGGTGCTGCTGGATCCACCAGGATCCATCCATCCATCCCCAAGCTCAAACCCAGATGGTGCTGAGGACATTGGTTATTGCCTTCACAAACTGGAACCCTGGGCCTAAACAGCCCTATCTTGTGAAACCTGGATTTAAAATCTTCCCCTTTCATATGGTTATTAAAAAACACACACACACTCTCCCCCTCCTCACCCCCAAACAAACCAAAATAAAACTGAAAAAACCACAAAACTGAAACCAGACAAAAAACCCAATATTTGTTCTAAAATTACACAAAACAAGAGGACATGAGGACAGCCAAAGGTCAAGCAGCCAGAGCTCTACCAGGATGCCAAATACCCAAATCACTAAATATTTATTTAGGCTGTGCTGTACAGTTTAGTAAAGACAGATATGGAGTGTTTAGGGTGGTATCTGATCTTCTGAGAACATACTACTCCAAATAAAAGTCTCTGCCTTGACAGATGGACATTTTCTAACAGAAGGATGATCCAAATCACAAGATTCCCCCGAAACAAACTCATTCAACAATACACAACAGGTACAGAAAACCAAGTCTCAAGAAGTGACACTTAGCTTCTCCCTAGAGAAAGAGCTGGAGAAAACCAAGCTGACAAAGCACTTGACCCACGCAGCATTACCAGCTTCCAGGATCTAACATGCAGAAACTTGAAACAACCAAGTTGAAGAGGAAACTCAGAACAGGTCCTTCCAACACGACCACAGCTGTTCCCAGCCCTTGCAGGTGTCCCCAGTACAGATTTAGGGAGACTCTCCCTCACCCAGAGCTTCATGTCTCATCCCCTGAGCACCTGAGCTCTCTCCACATCAACCAGCAGCACTAAGAACAAAACTCCCAGTAGAATCAGAGAGATGAGAAAGAGAGAGTCATGCAAAGGTTCCAAAACTTATTTTTCCACCCTAAGTCCTCAGCAGAAAACCACTACTGAGGAGCTGCCTGCTCTGGAACCAAGCGTTTCACATCCAGGTGTCACCATCCCTGTGCAGGAGCATGGAAGTTCAAAGGGAAGATTTTGTAATAGGTTGAAAGGAGCATATGCTGAAAGCATCCCATCAAAGCAGGCAGGCGTGTTCTAACCCACACAGTGGACATACCTGTTCAGACAACTTCAAGAGCCAGAAGAACCTAAACATTTGTATAGTGAAGGTAATTCACATGCACAGAGAGAAAAAAAAAGCAAGAAAATAATTACCTTCAATCCCAACCTCAGATTTACTAAACTTGAAACTTCAAAAGTCATCAAAATCTTAATTTTCTACACCACAAGTTACACTTAAAAAAAAATAAACAACAACAACAACAAAAAAAAACAATTCATGGAGAATGATAAGAGAGAGACAACTTAAAAAAACAACAATAAAAACCTGGAGCAGTAGATAAAAAAAGAGAGATTCACCAGCAAAACTCCTCTAAAGTGGGGTTGGAATTGATAGCAGAGGCAGTTAAAACTGCAGTATTCTGGGAAGAGCCAAATTGATCTGGCTGTCCTACTGGGGAACGGGGGAGGAACTAACAAAACTAAAGCAGCTCAAAGACACATTAACTTCTTCTTCATTTCATTAATCCTACCCAGGGCTGTGGCTGAGGTGAAGCTGAGTTTATTGCTCCCAACCCTGCTCTGGGGTCTGCTCTGCCCAGGTGAGCCAGCACCTCCCGGGGCTGCTCTTAACTTCTCCCAGCTGTGTTTTCTCCATGTCCCAAACGTCTCCACCTGGTTCTGCAGATGGAGCAGCTGCAGTTGAAGGCAAACACCTGGTGAGCCACAGCCCTGCCCTACACTGCAGGGGAGATGTGAGTTACAGCAGCTCCTGCCCCATTTAAGGCCGTATCAGGGTGTGTTTGTGGTTAATCATCCCTTCCCCTTTGAGCCCAAGGAGCCTGAAAACTCAGCTGGGCAGCTCTGCATTGACCAGTCACCAAAAACATCCTGAAGATATGGAAAGAAGTGCTAAATGCAGCACAGGTCCTGCTCAGAGCAGACCACCACTGAATGCTCCAATGTTTGTACCTTTACAACAGCTCCATTTCTCAGTTTCTCAGCTGCACCACCCCAACCAGCACAGGAGCTGCACATGTGTCCAGGCTCCCTGAAGGGCTCCAGGCTGGCAGGGGGCTCCCTTGGGACAGAGGAAGGAGGACCCTTGTCCTATTCACTGCTGATGTCTGACCCGGTGAACGCTCGGAAATTCACTTCTCTAAAAAGAAAAGCACTTTGACAAACACTCATCCTCTAGGGAATATCATGATGAACAGAGAAACAGGAGTAGTAGGACTGTTTTTAAAGGGATTTCTACAGCAGTCATGTCAAGTAACACCTCTCTTCAAGTCAATACTGTAGTCTGAGCAGGCTTTTAGTCCAACAGTTCATTCTTCTTAGAGACTCCCTACCACTAAGTAGCAGTGCCATACAACTACCTGGGTAGCAGTACTGCTTCAGCATTTCTTTGCACCATTTTCCTCCAAGTTTGTGGTCAGTGATGGCAATATTTATATTAAGAACACAAGGGTATATAACTGTAAGACTACAAACTGGAGAGGCAAACAGTGCATTAAAAAAACCCCCAAACCCACTTCCCAACAGGCTCCAGACATTTATGGTCACCAAAGCACCAGCAAAAGAAGCTGCTTGTTACTTAGCAGTAATTTTCAAGTGACTTGAGCTGAATTCAGTATTGTAGTCACACAGGGAAAAAAAAAAATCCACAAGAAATGCTCAAGGCCAGGCTGGAATGGGCTCTCAGCAACCTGGGATAGGGGAAGGTGTCCCTGCCCACAGCAGGTGTTTGGAACAGGATGATCTTTAAGGTCCCTTCCAACCCAACTGTTCTGGGAGTCTGTGCAATAAAATATTGGGGGAAAGGGAGATAATTTAAGGGTTAAATTATATCTTAAATCTTGCAAGGCCAAACTGATAGGAATCAGTTCCAGAAAGCCTGCAGGGTCAACTTGTATTGACTACAGAAGATCCTTGTGCAAATTAAAAGGTTTCCCTGCCTGTTTGTTTCGGCATATGGAAAAGCTGCAAATTCATTCCCTGAGGTTCGCACTGAGGAGGCTGTTAAATGCCAGGACGAGTCTCAGGACTGGGATGTTTGGATGGTAAGGAGTGCTGGAGGTGCAGCTTGCTGCCATTTTCCTATGTGTTCAGGAGTCAAGTCAAATCAAGGCAACATTTGTAAAAGCCCCTCTCGGGCCCTATTTCCAAACACCTGCATCCCTGTGCCTCCTGGGTCCCCCTGCTCTCCTGTTTCTCAGTGCATCTCTGCAGGCAGGAGCAGCTCACTATGAAAATGCAGCATGCCTGTCTTCCTCACCCATGCAGAGCAGCTAATCCCAGCAGGATAATCCAGCTTTAATGAGAAAACTATAGGGCCTTTGATAAAGCATATAAATCTTATAAAAGCCCTACTACAACATTCCTTAGTCTCTGGGACTGGATGACTGACCTCTAAAATGGATTTTGCATGTGGCTGTCTCAAGCTGCGGAAGGTAACACGTGGCAGGGAGAGCAAATTGTTCCCTCTTGTTTGCAAGACACCATAAAATCTGTAACAGTGCTGGAGGCAAATTTCCCATACCTCTGGACATGTGTTGCACTCCATCAACAAAATACCTCATCCTCTGCCTGCCACAGGAGCCAGAGGACACCGCCATCTCCCACTCCTTTTCTGCAACTCACTGCACACTTCCCCACGTGGAAATGACCATGGTAGAGCTCACCTGCCCCAAGTCAGTGGCTCCAAGGGTCCAGTAATTTCCTACAGCCCAACAAAGTGCTGGGAGATGGCAGGAACTGTGTCAGAGCCAACCTGGGCTGCAGTGCAGCTGCTGAGCTCCAAGATAAACTTTGGAGCCTTTGCCAAACTGGGAATCTGTGTCAGGTTTTTGTATGACAAAAAAAAAAAAAAAAAAAAAAAAAAAAAAAAAATATTTGAGAACAATTCCTCATTACAACTTAGGTGTAGAAATCCACAGACCTTTTTTCTGACCTCACAAGACCTCATTCCAGCACTGGAGAAGAACCCAATGAACTGACATTTCAACACTTTCTTTTCCCCTCAAGAACAAACACACAACTTCTGAGAAAAAGCAGTGATGCTCTGACCTGACATGACCAGTCGTGTTGAGGGATAATTCCTGTCCTGTATCAGTGACTGGAATTACCAGGGCTTTGCCAACAGCTTAATGAGATGGAAACTCATGCTCCCAGTGCCAGAATTTGTTTGTTGGGCTATAAACTATTTAGATGCCCTGAATATTTTGCTCCTGTGTTATAAAACAGGTGTGAAGAGGTGCATCTCCATTCACGGAGCTGCTGCTTGGAGCAGCACGGCCTTTTTGACAAATGTAAATTCCTGCTGTGCTGCATGTACACAGGAGAGCTGTCCATTGGTGTGTCCTTCACCAAAAGGGGCTCTCAGAGCCTGGATGGGGACTGGATCATACCTGCCCAGAGTCTACCTGAAGCTGGACCAGCTCCAGGTTCTCCAGGGCTTCCTGGGCCACCTTAGACCAGCAGGAGCAGCAGCAGGACAGTAAAAGTGCAGTGCTGGTGGAAAATAAGGCAAAACTTACACAAGGGAAAAGGGGAGATTCTGTGCCAACCAAACTATCTTGTTTGGTACCTGTGAGACTGAAGGCAAGAGTTCCTGCATGGATCAGATCCAGGTCTTTGGTGCTCAACTGTGCTTACACCACCAGGATAGTCCTAGGCATTGATGGGAGGATCAAGATGTGGTAAACAACATTGAGGGGCAGTACTGAGTCTATTTTGAGCATATTTTCCCATAAAACCATAAAAAATTTCATTCAATTAATATTATCTCAAACTCAGCTTTCTTAATTAGAGGTACAGGGCTCGAGGGAAACTGCTGTAATTATTAAATGGGAAATAAAACCTGATGAACACAGCAACTGAAGTGACTGAAAACTTAAATAAAACTGGTAGAGGACAAATCATGAAATATCTAAAAATCACCTGCTCAACAGTTTGTGTGCTCTGATAGTTATTTACCTATACACATGCACAAAGAAGTTCTATTCTCCCTCTTGCTAAAATCAATACTAGACAGGAGAAAAAAAAGGTTTGTTCAATGAGACAAATATATTCAAGTAGGAAAGAGTCAGACAAGCACATGGGAACGCTTTTGGAGTATTGCAGTGCAAAACCAAGACTTTCCCTCAGAAGATTCCATTAAGTTAATTTCTAGGTGCTCAGCACGCTTAGATAAAGAGGGAAAACAAAGCTTCAATGGAAAAAAAAAATCATGACCTGGGGGGATAAAAGGATACCACCAGTGTATTCTGGAATGTGGAAACTCAGGTGGGCCAAGGGCAGTAATTTGAAGTCAGGTGTTTTGCAGCAGAGGGGTGAATAAACACCAGTAAATGGATGCAGGTGATCCACCCACAGCTCCAGTGGGAGCTGATCTGCAGTTGCTGATATGGGAGTCATAAGAACAAGGCACTGCCTGTGTGACACAGCTCCTGAGCCGTGCTGCTTCAGGAGTGGCAGTGCCTCTCTGGAAGAACATTCCTGAGGAGGACAGTTTCCAGCACCACGTGAAATACAGCGTGTCTACTTACTCACCACGGAAGGTGATCCATCAGCATCTGTAGTGTGAAGAGGGAGGCAAACAGCAGAAGGAAAGCAAAGTGCTAGAAAGAATTCCTGGCTAGAATTTGCTGCTTTTAATCTTCCCATGAACACGGGCTGTGAGCTGCAGAATGACATACTCGCACCAGGAAAGCAAAATGGGTACAAGGCTCCCATCCAACTCAGATTTAATGGCAGAGAAGATAGATCTGCTCTTTGAGAAAAATCCCAATTGTTGATTTCTATTTTGTCTGGCGATGGAGCACAGTATTCCTCCTTCCTTCCTGCCAAAAGTGGTGGAAGTATGATGTGCTTTAAAGTAATTACAGCAGCTCATCCCAGAAGTGGTTGCATTTCAAACGAGGCAGGAGATGCACAAGCAGGGAGTGGCTTTTCCCAGCTGAATGTTGAACCTGCCTTCAGACCTGGGGATGAAAAGGTTCTCTCCAAAACAAACCACCACATTTCCTTCTGACACCTGTCCAATTTGTCCCCTTCTGGCTTGCCTGACCCTGCACCTCCATGGATGGCTGCAAGACCCAGGGCAGCATGGCCCAGTGTGGCACCCATGGGCAGGACATGCCTTCCTACAGGGACTTAGCTCAATCCAAGTTGTTTTGAACTGGTATCTCTCTGACTACTCAGCAAAACTGGCAAACATTTGGCTGTGCTAACCCTGTATAGCCCTCCAAACACTGCAGTATTTAGAAGTGTGCAGTATTTTCATTATTGGTAGAACAGCCATAATTATCCAAATAAAACTATTACTATACTGGGCCTTTGATCATAAATAGAACTTAATGGATTTTATTACATCCCAGGAAGCGAGAGCTACAGAAGGAAAAGTATTGCTAAATGTGCTTTGCTACTACCTATCAATTTCTCCTAAACACTCAGCACTTAAGAAATACCCAAAGAAACACACTGCTCCCACTGCATAACCATTGCAAGTTCCCCTCTGAGCTCTTCCCCTTTAGCCAGCTCGCAGGGGACATTTCAGCAGCTGAAAATTAAAGGGTCACAATATTGAGCCTTCAGGTATCAAGTTCACAATGGAAATAGCAGCTGACACAGAAAGGGCTCTGCTGAGCACGGCAGTGATAATTCTGTTGCCTCGGAGCTGGAAGCAGCTCACTTACACAAAGTTTGTTATTTAACTCAGCGAGAAACGAAATAAAATGCCACAGCCATGGATTTATTCCTTACACAGCCTCTTTCAAATCATACTCCACACTGGAGACGCGCTGGCAGCGAGTCTTTAACTCTGGCTGCAGTATCCTCTTAAATCCAAATAATTCCCTGTCAAGTGCTGGGGAAGGCACTGATGGTCTCGGCAAGGGCTGCTCGTCCTGCAAACCTCTGCAAACTCTTCTGCTGGAGCCAATCTTCCAGAAAACTTCACAGGAGCCAAACACCACTAGATGCCACAGGTCCATGACCAAGAGGCAAAAAATCCAGGATATCCGACAGCCACCAGCCCAAGTGGCCTCATGAAGGGCAGGAACAAGGAGGACTTCAGTGGGGTGGCCAGATATGCCAGCTTCCCACTTGCCCCTGCTCACATAATCCAGGAAAAACCATCCTGCCACCCCCGGGGACTCCCCACCTGGCCCCGCTCCGCAGTGACAGCCCAGGCCTGCTGCTGTCTCCCAAACAGATGCATTTATTCTCCTGAGAGCCTCCCACGTCTTATCTGGCTGGCAGTTTCCAAACGTCGAGCGCCAAGTCCGGCTAAAACCACTTTAAGCTCTTTTAGGCAACAATTCCTGAAAGTGTTTTGGCAGGGGAGCGAGGGAGGAGGGACGGCCGGGTCCCCCCGCACTGTCCTGCTGGATGGGCACAGAAAGCAACCCCTGCACCCCACTCTGGAGATGCTGTAAACAGGACCTGGCACAGGAATGGATGTATAGTTTACAGAGATGCCTTGCTTCAAGCAAATTTGCCTCTCAACACATGGCCAAACTCTCACGC
Organism: Cinclus cinclus; assembly: GCF_963662255.1. Lineage (NCBI taxonomy): Eukaryota > Metazoa > Chordata > Aves > Passeriformes > Cinclidae > Cinclus > Cinclus cinclus. The sequence continues at coordinate 3,392,559 of NC_085063.1, forward strand.
AATAAATTAACTATTTGGCAGCCACCAAACTAGTGCTGGAGCCAAACCAATTAGGGTTTAATGTGATCCCAATTTCCTATTTCTGAGACGGGGGTCGGGGAGGCGGGGGGAGAAGAGGGAAGAGAAGGGAGGGAGAGCAAAGTAAATCCCCTCCTGGTTTATAAATCCTTGCCAATCATCCCAGATAAACCTGTCACCCACAGCTCTAAATCTGTATTTGCACTCGCATGCTCCGAGGGACGCGGTGGGAAAAGGCGCATCAGACGCAGCCAGCCTGACTCCCGACATGTGTTTCCCATACTTGGGAAATTCAATCATTTAAAAAATATTTACCGAGCTTTGTCTTTAATTAGAAAAACATGACGACGGATAAGGCGAGTTATTGTTTCTAAGCTAGAAATGTCAGAAATCCTCATGATGTCAGAAGATAAACCCCATCAGTGACCCGCAGACACGCTGCCAGGGCCGCAAATGTTTTGAGGGATTTTTTTCATCTCCCCTCAAAGTTCAGCACTTTCCAGTTACAATTCATCGGTGGCTTCTTGGCCCCCAAGAAAGCTAATCATGAAGGAGGAGGAGGAGATGGAGGGAAGGCTCCTGCAGCAGATCTGCCAGAAGGGTGTTTTAATGCAAACAAGCTCGAGCAATGGGGGAGGAACAGAGGAACATTTGACTTCTTTGTGTTTTAACATCCTGACTCTGGTACTTCCCCTGCACAAATACCTGCCCTCAAGTAAGATAAGCAAATTAATCTCCTCTGCACCTGGAAATGCCTCAGGCTGAGCTGTCCCCATACTTTGAAAAAGTTTTAAATTAAGCCTCTGCTTAGCCAAGACCCGGGAAATGCTCGCTCTCGGGAATACAGCCTCAAAATACTGCAGCCTACAATACTCACCTAAGAAAAGGAAGCTGCCTGTGCTCCAAGCCGACACAACCAGGAGTCCTGCCCACCCGGGACCATGTGTGACCCTACAGCTGTACCCTACACTACAGCCCCCGCTCCACCTCTGCTCGATCCAACACCTGCAGCCAGATCCGGAGAGGCTCCGCAGGCAGGATCCACAACTTTAAAGTATAAAGCAAATATTTGTTGGCCAACAAACAAAAGATAGCCAGGATGTAATGAGCTGTCAGGCCCGTTTGTGTGCTCACCACTCCTGTTAAGGTGACTGAAGAGTCTTTGCTGACACAAGGGGGTCAGGAAGGGTCCCTGGACTGGCTCCTCAGCACTGCCAGGCTGTTGTTGTGCCACCAGTGCCAGTGTCTGCTCGCCCCAACCACCCCTCACCAGCCCATGGCCAGACCAGCCCACTCCCACGCACCCCAAAACTGCTTTATCTCCTTCAGGGCTTTATTCCTCCTTCTCCTCCTCCTGTTGCCTTCTGGCAGAAAAGGCAGGATCAAGCACACACAAAGGCCAGGTGGGAGCGTGTCAGGTGACAGATTTGGAAGAACTTCCTGCTGCAGCAACCAGGTGCACCACTAGGAAGTGAAAGCCAACTCCCAAGAGATCATGAGGATTAAAAAGTACAGATAAGCAGGGAGAAGCTGGTATTGATGCCAACAAACTGGTGTATCCGTCGAGTCCAATCTTACAGCAGTATATCTGCAAGCATTCACTAAGTATTTTTCTGATTATTTTAACCACAGGTAAAAAAAGGTTAACTCTGCATTTTTCATTCAAAACCGTACCTGTAATGAGAGAATTCTGTAGTATTTTTCAAATAATTTTTAGTGAACTTTGAAGTGTCATGTATGGCCCCAAAGCCAAGCCAAGAGCATGCCAGGTATCTTGTGAGAATATCCTTGCAACCCAAGGCTGAGTACTATTAGCAATGACTACCTTAAATACCAACATAAACCTACACTGGAGAAAATCCCTGCCTGAACAGCCTGATCCTTTAAATTATCCCCAGTGTGCAAAGCACATCATTGAGGAAAACATGTGCAAACTTGACCTCAAAGTCCAAGTGCTAGAAAAATTGCTACCTGTAGAAGTTAGTGCTGCTCTCTGATGAAATGGAGTAAAGGACAATTTAATTGACTTCCAAGGTCAGGGTTGATTAGCTTGGAGTGCACAGCCAAAATTATGCCCAGGATATGTCTGTAGCTGAATCAAACAAGGGTGTGCACACACTCAGGATGTGACACAAAGAGATGGGAAGGTGACAGGGACACAGGAGAAGTTTTAAGCCCCAGACACTGGCTGGACAAATGCCCTCAGGAAGGTGGTTTTCTGGAAGAGTTCCAGGTAAAACCCTTCCCCTGGGACTTTTTACATCAGGGAGGGAGAGATGGATTCACTTCTCACCTTTTTGAGTCTTACAGCCACCTCCTTCTGAAGGGGGAGAGTTCTCCTCTGATTATTGCCAGCAAGAGGGAAACTTGAGCAGGTCACCCCCCTCTCCAGTGGCTCATGGCAGCCTCTCGAGGTGCCTGTGACTCCTTGGCAGCTCAGGATGATGGAAAGCACTTAGCTCACTATTCCACTCCAGTCCTGTTTCCAAGAGTCAACTCCACAAGCTCTTCCCCACGTACAAGCTCTTTTCCATCCTCAGTGTGCCTGCAAATCAAAAATCTATTTTTCTTTTCTCTGACTGGTTTAAAATGCCGATTTATTTCACTCTCGTGAACACTAGCACAAAGGAAGAGGAACACCTAAAGCCTTTCATTTTACAGCATATGAAAATCAAGACTAAGTCCCTGAATTATCCATTTCAATTTCTGGCCATTGGAAATATGTGCATAAGAAGAGCATATTCATGAGAGCCAGTATGTGCCTTAAAGGAACATGGAACATCCCAAAGTTTCAAAGCAGCCCCACATTTCTTCTTTCTTTCTTTCCTCATTGTTAGTTTCACACTGAGCACTGATCCACTTCTCTGTAACACACATCCAGAGAAATCAAGCAACCTCCTGACATTGCCAGGATCTGTAAAATAACAGCAGAAATCATCGGGCTATGCAGATAATTAGATTTATAAAAATTACGAGTCCACAGCTGATTATTCACATTCTTGAGACCAAAGATAAACCCCAACAGTGTTCTTGGGCTGATACTGGGCCCAAGAACTGAGCGATGCCTCCTGCAAGTGCTCACACTCTTCAGCAGCTGGCACTAGCAGGGCATCCTTACCTGATCTATCTACAAAGGTCTTGATACCCAGAGCACATATCTATGTGCTTATCTTTATAAAGCAGCTGCATGGCTCACCAGACTTATCCTTAGCATTCCCCAATGGATGCTGGGCCACAGGCACATTAAACTGAATAAAAAATAACACTTTAGCTCCCACTGAGTCACTTCAAGCATTTCAAGTGCTCTCACCCTTCTCCTGCCAGGGACTATGGCCTTGCTGTCCCTGCTGCCATGGGGTCGGTGATTGCTTGCTCAGTTCTGTCAGCAGGACCCAGATGAAAAGCCCTAATCACAGAATAACAGACTGGTTTGGGCTGCAAGGAACCTGAAAGATCACCTTATTCCAGCCCCTGCCATGGGCAGGGACACCTCCCACTGTCCCAGTCTGTTCCCAGCCCCAATGTCCACCCTGGCCTTGGACACTGCCAGGGATCCAGGGGCAGCCATAGCTGCTCTGGGCACCCTGTGCCAGGGGCTGACCATTCTCACAGGGAGGAATTTCTTCCTAATTTCAGACATGGTTTAATATTGCAAAACTCAACAGCCACATATACATCAATATGTCCATGCCACAATCCAATAAAATATTCAAACAACTTGTCCCATGTTGCAGAAAGTGTCACAGCTGAGAGGAACTGGTTTCACATACCCACCCTGAAGCTACCACGGAGGCACAAGATCCCTGTCTCCCTTAGCTTCAAATATTTTCAGCAGGATTTCAAAGGTCTGACTGTCCTCCCTGTGCTCAGTCTGAGGGAAGCAGGGAATCTGACCAGCCTCTGGATACAGCACTGAGCTGCACCACCACAGACACACTGGGTGGGATTTGTTTCATCCAGCTCCTCACTGCCAAAGTCTAAGCCAGCTCTCCTGGACTCCCCTTGCAGTCAATGAAAAAGCCCAGGCACTTCCAATGCGGAATTTGTCTCATTCAGAGAGAGGTGAATGACTGGAGAGATGAATCACCCTCAGTAGCGCCTGTTTCTCCAATGTGACTTCAAAGGGAGCTTGGGGAAAGGATTTTGGGCACAGACTTTGGACAGCAGGGTTAGAGCACACAGTCTCACCCGAGCTCCTTCTGTGGGGCCTTTTCTTCAGGGCTGACAAAACGAAGGTGAGGAGCCAGGTGCCAGGGCTCTCCAAAGCCACCTGGACACAGCTGTCCCACCGCGGTGCTCTGCAGGCACCTGGGACACGGGCTAGGTAAAGTCCACACACCTGGACAGACTCATGCACTTCCAACTGCCCTAAGGGCTAACAGCCTCACCCCAAAATCTCCATGCACTCTGCCCTAAGCAGCACAATAAAGTATAAAACCACTCTGCAACTTCTGTCACTTGGTAATTCCTTCTCCATACCGGGAATGCAGCTTTCAGAGGTTTCCACGGTAGCATCTGTCTTTACACTGCTTCCCTATGAGCAATCACACTTCATTTTAAAATTCCTGAATTCCCTGAGCTTTGGAATGTGCTTTTAACTGCTTTATTTCCTTGTCCTGAGCAATGCCTTATCCAGAGTCACCTTGAAGCCATGATCCAGCCCACGTGTAATGGACACTGCTAGACACAGACATCCTGGCTCCGTCCGGCATCCCAAACTCCTCACCCCGGGATGGCTCCACTTCCATTCCCAATTGTGCACAAACAAGCACAGGCCGCAGAAAAGCTCAGGAGGCAGAATTACGGTGAGAGGCACCACGTGCTCTTCTGCCAACCTCAAGGCTTCCAGAGGGCACAACGCCGCCGGCAACAAGCGCAGGATTCTGGGGAAACTGCCGCAAACGGAGCTGAAGATACGCACCCTGCCAGCTGCACGCAGGGCAGGGTGCTGCTGCCAGCAGGTTTAGGAGCACAGGACTCACACTCACACTCACACTCACAGTCACAGCGGTGCCAGCTCGCTGCCCTGCCGAGTGCCCGCAGCCGGCATGAGGGGAAACACCCGTGCCCAGCTCTGCCGCGGGCACTGCGCTGCGCCAGCGCTGCCTGGGACACTACGGACGTGTTTTAGAGCCAGCGTGGGCAGTGCCAGGAGGGCGCAAACCCGCTTTGGCTCCGGCACTCGAGGTCGGGCACTGGCGGCCCCGGCCGAGGGGCGAGCGCGGGGGCTGCAGCCCCGGTTCCAGAGCCCCTGCAGCCTGGAAACGCCACACAAACCCGGGCAGGGCCGGCCCGGGCTTGCGGCCGGGGGTCCCCGAGGCCCACACTCGGGGGAACAAACCCGCACGCTGAGGACCGCACGCAGCCAGACGCGCAATCACAGACTGCCGTGCAAAGCGCGTCCCCCGCCCGCGCCCCGCTCCGGGGGCTCAGCCCCGCTCCCCCGGCCCGGCCCCGGCCCCGGTCCCGGCCCGGCCCCGGTTCTTACACTGGCAGCTCCCCGGGATCCCCACCATGGCCCGGATCCTCGGCGCCTCCTGCCCGGCCCGGCCCGGCCCGGCCCTCGCCGTGACGAGAGCGGGGCGCGGCTTCCCCCGGCCCGCCCCGGGACCGCCAGGAACGGGAGATGGGGAGAGGGGAGTGGGGGTTTTGGGGTGAGTTACAGCGGAGCTGCGGGGTGTAGGAAGGGAATATGGGGAGAGGGGAGTGGGGATTTGGGGTGAGTTATAGGCGAGTTGTGGGGTACAGCCTTCACAGACCCAAGGAGCCACATTCCCCACCTCCCCGGAGGTCTCTGCCTCCCCTCAAGGTGTTACAATACCTTTACACAACCCAAAAGGTGTTACAATACCTACACCCCCAAAATATGTTAAACCTACACCCCCAAAATATGTTAAAATACATGTACACACCACCCCAAAGGTGTTACAACACCTGTGCACACGTCCCTAAAGGTGCTACAATACCTATCCATCCCCAAAGATGCTACAATACCTGTACACAACCCTAAAAAGTTCTACAATACATGCACAGCCCCAAAAGATGTTAAAATACCTGCACACAACCCCCAAAGGTGTTACAATACCTGTACACACATCCCCAAAGGTGCTACAATACCTGTATGCTCCCAACGATGTTACAATACCTGTACACAACCCTGAAAATTCTGCAATGCATGTACACACCCAAAAATATGTTAAAATACACAACCCCCAAAGGTTTTATAATACCTGTAGTCCCCCCTACAGTGTTACAACACCTGAGGATGGATAAGTTTGTTCCCAACCCAACCCCAGTGCCTCAGGTATTGTTACCAATGTAGTTTTGCTCCCTTCTAGCACTTCCCACATTCCAAGCTCACCTCTAAACCACATCCACAAAGTGTCCCAGGGAGTCCTGCTGCAGTCAGATATCCTCGGCAAAAGTGAGACGTGTTTCCACTCCTACAAGCTAAAGCTTTCACTGCATAGGTACCTCAAAACCCAGAAATGCCAGAGTTTGAGATCATGAGAGCTTCACTGATAGCCTGAGACTCCTATTCAAGGGAGTTTGTCTCTGCTGAAGCCTCATAGAATCATGGAATATCCCTGAGCTGGGAGGGCCCCACAGGATCAGCCAGCCCAGCTCCTGGCCCTGCACAGACACCCCAAGAACCCCACCCTGAGCATCCCTGGCACTGCTGTCCAAACTCCTGGAGCTCTGGCAGCCTCGGGGCCGTGCCCATTCCCTGGGGAGCCTGGGCAGTGCCCAGCACCCTCTTTGGAAGGACCTTTTCTTTATGCTGAAGTCCAATCAGCATCTGAAAACTAAGCACAGCTTTGCTCCCATCCTGAAGGGATTTGCCATTTTAGGTGTTCTCTTGGAAGCTGAAAATACATCAGCTAGGTCAGGAATGTCCCCAAAGACTTGGGAGTAGCTGTAGGAGGAAGATATGTGCCTGCAAATTCGGTTATAGCTGGGGCTTCCCTTCCCAGCAATAAAATATATATGTGGTCCTGGAAGCAGGGCCTAGGGAGATGTCCTCACCAGTTACCAAGTCAGGCTGGTACCAGTGTGGCTATGGATGCCCTGCTTCAGCCTAGGAAGAACTGACTGCAGTGAAAGAAAGCTCTTGGGATGTGGCAGGAGATCCAAACTGGCTGCCCTAAGGCACTGTCCATGCCTTCAAGTCACCGCCTGTATAAACAAGGCATTGAGATCTGTGAGCCCTCCTGGGGAAAAAAGAGCACAGGGGTCAGGGCTGCTGTTTCCAGTAGGACCATGCTCCCAGCAGACTGGGAGTGTTTGTGTGCCCAGTTCTGGGCTGGTGGTTGCTGCCAGCCCAGCCCTGCAACTCAGCAGTGTTTCACTCTTGGTGCTTGGTGAGCCACAGGCTCTGTTGGAGTTTGCTGGCCAGGAACAGGCATCTCTTGGGCCCAGATGTCCCAGGATGGAGCAGATCCAAATTTGCACTAAAACAACAGGACCATCCATCCAGTCCCATTGTCTTGGTTTTAAGTTTGTGGCTTTGCCTCCTCCCCGGCCCCCTCTGTCAGAGCCCACATCCCCCGCGCCGCTCTTATCTCCTGCCACGCTGGCTGCAGCTTGGCTCTGGTCTGTGTTTGCCACCACTTCATTTCTGTGTCATCTACAGCCTCGCTGGAGCCAGTTTGACACCGCTGAAGCAGAAAGGGCCATTGTGTGGGGTGCTGATAAGGGCTTTGTTTTTATTTAGCTGGTCCTTAAAGCCTGTCAGGCTCCTTGGAGAGTGGCAGACTGGGCTCCACAGGGGCCCACCGTGTTGGGAGCAGCTTCCCAAGACACCTGAATGTGCCAGTACCAGCCTGGCATCTCCCTGAGGCCCACCCAGGGAGCCCTCTTTGTGCTGAGGGCACAGGAGATGGAAATGCTGTGGTTACAGTGTGGGGCTGTTGCTGCCTGCTCTGTGTCCCATCCTTCCAGAGCACCACAACCTTGAGAGATGAGCCCTGCCATGAAGTGTCACTGCTCAGGTTGAGGAGAGGGTGATGAGGACTGGGAGAGCAAAGCAGAGCACTGGGAAGTGCTGGGGAAAGCTTTGAAGGAGCAGGAAAGGTATTTTCATCTTCCTTTCTCTTCCACAGCTTTGATGGAGCCCAAGGTGAAGCTACAGTGGGCACAGGGCAGCTCCATGACAGGGACTGCATTGCTGCTTGGTTTCTAAAATGGAACAGCTGTTTTGGAAACCCCAAAGAGGAGAGGATTGTCTAAGTAATACCCCTGGAATACCAGGAAACAGTACACATGAAGCCTGGTCTGGCAGGCCTCAAGGTTGATGAAGGGTGTAGCTGTTCATGACAGCAGTTTTGGAAATGTTTCCATAGGTTTATGTGACTTCCCCACAGAAACAGGATCATGTTTGAAATACGGCCATCCTACTGCTCCTCCAGCAAGTGTGTTTGAGGGAGAGGGAATGGTGTGAGCAGGGAATGGGATCTCTGTGCTCTTAGATCTGAGACAAGTGGTACCAGGTCGTGGCTGAGGTGTGGGCATGGTCTTGTCGGGAGGATGAGCTCCAGACCTTGATGTTCTGTGAGCAAGGGGAGCATGTCACATGGAGATACCCTCTGCCACAACCTGCCCTGCAGGAAGCTCTTCTTCTCTCCCTTCCCCCCCCAGATTTTAAGCTGTACAGAGAGCTGAGCTTGTCCCTTCTCTGTGGAACAACAGCCATCAAACGAAGGCGTCAGATGCAATTTTTTCCTCTGCTGGTACATTGGTAGACAGAGCAATGCTCTTTATTTGCTCCAAGAGAAAAAAAACCCACCCAGCCTTTATGAGTCTGGATTTCTGTGCTGTGTCCAACTGAGCAACACCTGTTCACTCAGCTGATGCTGCTGTTTGTCCTTGAAATAGGCTGGTGGATGAGAGAGGAAGCTCTACAGGCATGTGGACTTCATTTGGAACCCTTTTCTTTTTATCACTTGAACACATCATGTATTTGGGACAAGAAAAAGGCTTCTCAGCCCAGTGCAGTGTGTGGGGACACACATACTGGAGAGGTAGATATATATGTCTCAGTATTTATACACATCCGTCACACCCGAATGAACAGCCACAGTTTTGCAAACAGCATTTTTAGGACTGTAAATACACAGCCACTATACAGGGTATGTATCTATGGCCAGTAAACCACCAAAATATTCATACATGCCCTCCAAAAGTCAAGAGCTCCCACCCTCTTTAGAATATTTAATTGGATATCAGGCAGTTGGGTCACAGACACTTTTTTCCATGATGAATTCTCTATCAGGTGCACAGAGAATGGTGCTTGCTGTATGAGCAGGTACTTGGCCTCTGCTCTGGTTATTTGCTGCCATCCTATAGCTCAGTTCATGCCATGCTGAGCAAGCTGTGCTCTGAAGGTATTTTTTTTTTTCAGTTCTATTTGCTGTCCTGCCACATCCTCACCGCTAGCTGAACACTGATGTGAAGCACCATTCTGGGTTTGGTCCCATCCTGAAGGAATGATGCTCCTTCAGCTCATGCAAAATTCTACTAAAGAGAACAGGATGGACAGAAGGGACGTGAAGCTGTTGGAGAGAGTCCAGAGGAGGCCCCCAAGGTGATCAGAGGAATTGGGCAGCTCTGCTGTGGGGAAAGGCTGAGAGATGTGGGACTGCTCAGCCTGGAAAAGAGAGGCTTCAGAGCAAACTAATTGTGTCCTTTGAGTACCTGAAGGGAGCCTGTAAGAAAGATGAAGAGGGACTGTTTAAAAGGACTTGAAGGGACAGGATAATAGGGAATGGCTTCAAACTGAAAGAGAATATGTTTAGATTAGGATATTGGGAAGGAATTCTTCCCTGTGAGGGTGGGCAGGCCCTGGCACAGGGTGACCAGAGCAGCTGTGGCTGCCCCTGGATCCCTGGAAGTGTCTAAAGCCAGGTTGGACATTGGGGCTTGGAGCAGCCTGGGACAGTGGAAGGTGTCCCTGCCCATTATGAGAATGAGATGATCTTTAAGGTCCCTCCAACCCTGATTCTCTCACTCTATGAGACCTCATTGCCTGGATAGCCATAGCCCTCTGAATAAAACCAACATAACAAAGATGTCTGCAGGCAGCTGAGCTAGAGGGAGGGAAGGTCTCAGCTGATGACTTTAGCCCTGGGTAGAACAAGCTCTTTCAGGCAAGGATGTATGGCCAGGCTTGCTCTCCACAGCCTTGTCCTGCCTCTTCCTCACGCCTTTGCTGCCCCCTCCCAGTTCCCACACCAGCTCAGTCCTTCCATTTCCTCTACAGCAAGGGCAGATCTAGTGGCAAGGATTAGTGGCTTTGATCAATGAACAGCAAACGCAAAAGCAAAAGGGAATGTTGTTTGGAAATCTCTCATCTCACAGGTATTTGTGGCTCTAAAAATGCTGAAAAAAAAGACATTTCTGTCATAGAAACGAATGGGAAATGAGATAAAGGATTTCTCTCACAGGGCAGGCCAGAGTACCCTGCCTGCTTCCTTCACTGGTTTGGGAACTGGTTTTCCAAACAAAGAAAATAGAAAGCTTAGTACAGGCATCATTAACAAGGGTGAGAACTGAGTGAAAGGAGAGCGAGGCAGATGGTGCCAGAAGGGAGGTCTGGAGGTCACGGAGTTTCTCAAGGTCAGTTCTGTGTCCGGTCAGTGTTTCTCCTGGCACAGTGCAAGTGGTCAGCATTGTGTGTAGAGGCAGTGCGCCCATGGGGAGAGGATGGGATCTCATTGAGCAGAAACTTCTGGAGGAGGGGATGGGTGGCATGAGACCTGTTCAGCAGGTGGAAGGCAGAGCACACAGTGGCTGTCGAGCCCAAACAGACAATAATTCTGTCATAAAATCTTGGGACATTATTTATCATGCAGGTCCCTTTTCTCAAACATGAATGTTTGAGCATGAGAGTGTCCAGCCCAGCTTAGAAGCTGTAATTCTGTCCCTGAAACCATCTCAGATCTTCCTCATTTGTATGTTTAAGCTGATGGGTGCCTGCTGCAGCCATAAAGAGGCTGATACTGTTTTGAATATCTTATTTGTTTTCCAGAGGCCATCTGGTTGCATTTCTTCATTGTTTGAGAAAGCAGTGACAGTGTCAGTGCTGCATTACCCCAAAAATGCCCTGTGCTGGGAGAGTGAGCAACTGGAGAGGCACAAAAGAAAGGTGTGAGCACTCAGCAGTCGGAGCTGTGCATCACTTTATGAGATCTCTCAGCAGCTCACTGAGAGGAACAAACTTGCTGTTCAGGACCCCAGGAGCCAGCAAGCAGCTCCTGTGCCATGTCATTAGCTTGTCCATGTCACCAGCTGGCCGGGCACCCCACAGCTTGTGTAGCTCAGGGTTTCAGCTCTGGGTGTCCCTCCCAGTGCATGCAAACTGGGATGGCTGTTGGGATCCACAGATCTGCTCCCTAGGAACAGTGAGGGAGCACAGTGCTGGGCATGATCAGGCCAAGGTGATCAGACTCCAGTGGCTGGCAAGAGCTGAGGAAAGCCCAGGCCCTGCGTTGGTTTGGACTCATCAGAGGATGATTCCCTGGTTGCCTTGCTTTTGGTGTCTGAGAGCAGGGACACTACCCAGCCTTGGGGATACAAACCCACCGTGTGTTTTGGTGTCATTCAGGAACCTGCAGCTGCAAAACTGCTCAAACTTTTGACTTTGCAGCCTCAACCCAGCCCCTTGTCAGAGCAGCCCCGAGCTGAGCCCTGCCTGGCTGTGCAGGCTGCCTGCCATCTGGCACAAGCAGGACCAAGGAGAGTTAAATAAATGTTAAATACACACTAATGCCATGTGACACCAGCAAAAGGCAGTGAGTTCTAGCTCCAAGAGTCTGCTTATGTAAACAGCATCCTGAAATTAATATTTACCTTTTAAAACAAACAGATATTTGGGGTGTTTCACAGCCTTTCTGCCTAGCAGATGCCAAGAACAACAGCTTGGTACTGCAGGGAATTGGCTTGATGGCTCAGGGGACGGTAAACTCCCCACCAGTCTCCAGACTGTGAGGTCAGAGCCAGTCCCTCTCTTTTCAAGCAGCTAAATTCGCACAAGTGCCAGATTAATCTTTGCTCAGGGGCTGCGACCTCTAATGAGGAGTGGGAGCCACCCCAAGTCGCAGCCGGGGAGCGGGATCTGAGCGGCAGATGGGCTGGGGTGAAGGATTTGGGGATGCTTGGAGCGCTCCCTTGTCCAGAGGGGCCCTGGGGAGGCAGAAGGGCTGCCCTGTGGTGGCTCCTTGGGTGACAGCATAGCCACCAGCCTGGCTGCTGTCCTCCCCTTCCAGACAGACCTGCACCTGTGGGGTAAATCCCATCATTTCCCTATGGAGTGATGGTTGTGCAAATCACAACCGCAGCTCCTGTCAGAACACAGCCAGGCTTGGGGATGTTGCTCACACATCCCAGCTTCTGCTGCACTTCCATGAAGACATTGTGGCCATCCCCATCCTCATGGGGTTTGCTATATTATTTTAAACCACTTTATATCATTTTTCAGCAACGGGATGTGAGCAGCCACAGACACAAAGCAAAAGTCAGCTGCCACCGTGGAGGTGTTTGGCAGTAAACAGCAAATGAGAAGAGGCTGGGGTAGGAGCCTGATTTTGGGTTTAATAGGGTATTTATTTATAAATATTTGAAGCAGAAGGAATTTTTGGTGTGTTGCACAGCTCACAACTTCTACCATCACCCCCAGTTGGATTTTATTTCAGCCCTCTGCTCCTAATGCACCTTTGTCCCTGGTACTGTGCTTTCATCCTCATCCTCCCAGCTCAGGATGACTCTTCCCTCTTGGCTGTGGTGCTGGTCCCCCCATGATCCTGCCTCTGGGTGCGCTTTTCCCGGAGGATTTTTGGGTTTACGTGGCTGTGCAGGGTCCATGCTCACAGCCACCATGTGCCTGTCATAGTGCTCAGCTGGCTCCTATTTTGGACTTTCAACTCCCTCCAGCAGATTCTTGGTGATTTTTCAACCTCCCATGGAAGCGGAGAAAGGAGACATGCGATGCTGATGAGCTAGGGATGCACCAGGGCTTGGGGCAGAGCTCGGAATCCCAAATCCATCCCTCCAGGAGCACACAGATCCTTACAAACATCGCACCCTGCGTGAGGGGACACGGGGCTGCCACCGCCGTGGGATGACAAAGTGACAGCGCTTTTGGGGGCCATTACCTGCCAGGCAGGGCAAAGCAACCCCATCGACACCGGCAGTGTGCGGTGGGAGCCGGGCTGGGGGGAGGATGTGGGGAGGCTCTGCTCCCCCCGTAAAACAAAAACCAACAACGACACCAGCCCGGCTGCGATGGGGCCCCGCCACGGGCACGGGGCTGACGGGGACTGATCAAACAGATCACCCCAAAAGTGACGGCAAGGCGAGCTGAGCTCACTAAACCACATGAAGTATGGGATGCTCGGGTGCCAGGGAAGGGCTGCACCCAACCTGGGCTGCTCAGCCTTTCCAGAGCGGCTGTGCGGAAAAACGAGTGCGTTTGTGTACGGGTCCGTGTCGAGTACCTCTTTCTCTTGAAACCTAATCCTCTTTGCATTGGAACTGCTGACAGTGCTTGTCAGGGCTTGCAGCCAGGGTGATTTAAAAGGTGATAGCGAGCGGTAAGAAATTCATCTGCGCCGCCCGAGTCCCACGGGAGCTGCGGCTCAGCGCTGGGGATGGCACCAAGACGGTGACAGCCCGGCAGGAAGGGCGGCTGGGCTGCTCCCCTCTTCCCTTCCTACAGTTCGTTCGGTTTGCTAATGAGGTCACCCAAAGCTGAGCTGGAGAAAGAGTTGGGTGGTTTTTTTGTTTTGTTTTTTTTTTTTTTTTTTCCTACAGAGTGACAACTCCAGGCTAAAACTGGGAGGATGTGATGGGGTCGCTGGAAGGCCTGTGGGGACATGGGGACAGGACACCATGGGTCTGGGGAATGCTATCAGCCCTCCTGCTTGCCAGGTCAAGCTCCAGAGAGGGTGTCCAAAACACTGTTGTGTCTGCACGACACCTCAGCATCCCTTTAAAAATTAATTAAAACTTAATTATCATGTTTGGTGTGTGGTAATAGGGTGCTAATTTCTCCTAAGTAGTGGCTGACATATATAAGACAGACCTGTAATCCCCGCTATTAAAATGAATGGGTAAGTTGCATTTTACACCAAAGCCTAAAAATAAAGGCTGCAAATAGACAGATTCAAATAATCCTCTCTGAACTGGAAAAAAGAAATGCTGGAGTTTTGAGGAAGAGCCATGCCCCATATAAACAGGGATGTTTTCAGAACTGGCAGGGAGCAGGACTCTTCAGGGAACTGACCACAGAGCTTGGTTATGGGTGATGGATTAGAGGAAGGTTTCCTGCCTTCTGATTTGGACCATGGACTTTGCCCGGCCTGTGTCCAGCTTCACCAAGGGTTTTGCGTGAGGATTTGCGCACCCTGGGGTTTCCAAGGAATATTTTTATACTACAGAAGAATAAAAGAAAATAAATATAAAAGAAATCTTAATATATAAGAATATAAAACATTTAAATATTAATGTATAATATGTGGAAAAATTTATTTTCTTATCCAAACCAAACCAGAGAGCAGCAATTCTGTTACAGGTAGCGAGGGCTGAAAATGATGGAGCTGAGGGAGGGGTTTTGCTGAGGGTGATGAGTTGGATCCCCCCAGGCCGTTCCCTTGCTTTTCCAGCAGCTCTGCCCACCCTTCCCTGGTCCCCCGGACACAGGAGGGCACGGGGCAGCTGCTGTCCTGGCCGGGGAGTTCCCAGACCACTCGCAGTACCCGCAGTCTCTCCGTGCAGCCAGAAGGAGCGGTGGGAGCGTTTCCAGGCTGCGGAGATGCCCTGCAGAGGGGCACGGCACCTCGTGGATGCTCTGCCCAGTGCCTGGCACGTGCCATGGCTGCAGCTCCAGGCCTGGCCTCCTTCCCACCAAGATGGCTTTCCTAGAAAGCTCTGCCTGCTGACCGCTCCCAGAGCCCCCGCCGTGCCCTGGCCCCTCACCAGAGATGCCGTCAGCCTGAAGGCAAGCAGGGAGGAGGCCCAGCAGTGCCAAGACCCCTTGCATCCCTGCTCAGGAGCTGATGATCCTGAAACAAGACCTGCTGGAGTGCCCGGCTGTTTTGGGTTTGAGTGTGAAAGGACACGTGGGTGTGTCCATCCTGCCCTGCAGCATCACCTGGCACTGCAGGTGTGCCCATCGTGCCTTCAGTGATGAGGGAGTACGCACAATGCAGTTTGGTTATCGCTTCTTTTTTAATAGCTTTTACAGTAAAAAATAATCCAGGACCACTGAGGAATTAACAATTGTTGTGATAGCTGAGCCTTGAAGGCAGCCTTCTCTCCCAGCCTTCTCTTGCTCCTGGTCCTCTGGACTGGGCCTCGCTGCCCCAGGCTGCCAGGCCATGTGGCACAGGGTGGCTTCAGCTGGAGCAAGGGGACATTCCAGCTGGGAAAAGTCCTGTGTTAATTTGGATGGAAGTTCATTCTGGAAAAGAGGAGTGAACAAGTGCGTGTGACATTTTTGTTCCAAACTCAGGCTTTGCTTTATGTGCTAAATTGTGGAGTTGGAGATCAGAAGAAGTTGAAATAATGAATTTCACTGTTAACTGACTTAAAAAAAAAATTAACTGGCAAATTCTGAAATGTCATTATTTTTCCGGCTGTTCAGCACAAAAATCAATCTGGAAGTGCCATTATCTGAGCCCCCAGCAGCCCTGTGATCCTGACTGGCTCCAGAGGTGCTGGTGGATCCTGGACAGGTCCCAGTTTGCTTTTGCTTCCTCAGAGAGGCCCCTTGGCTGCAGTGCACATCTTTTGCAGAAGGATATCAGACTTGCTGCCATCTCCCAGTGGCATCTGGGGCTCTGTCCCTACCACCAGGAGGGCGAGGGAGATTTTTTGGAAGTTCTCCTGACTGGACTGCCCTCCTGGATCAGTGATGCAGTACCTGCCCTGGGATTGTGCCTTTCCCCGGCCAAGGGTGGCACAGGGTGCCCTGGGAGCAGCCAGCTCCACCCAGGAGTGGTGGGGAGCATAAAGCCCATATCAGCAATGATTTCCTGACAAACAGTGCGGCTCATTGTCTGTTCTCATTTATAAACTGCTCCACACCAGCCATCTGATATCCATTATTACAATTACAAACAACCCACAGTAACTCTCCAGCTGGTCAGCTCCATCCTGACAGCACTGCAGCCATTCAAGGATGCCATATGGTACCAGAGTTTCCAAAGCAGCATTGTCAATCAGCCTTATTAATTTCTGAGTTCATTTCTTTTCCTTTTAGGGATATATTTTTTCCTTTCTTTCTATATAAGACAGAGACACTTCTCTGGCCTCAATTTGGAATATGCAGCTTGACAGAATAATTGAAACATCTACATCTCTGAGGCAGCTGGCAGAGAAAGGAAGAGCCTGAACTCTGTGAGCAGCCCCCCGAGTACTGGTGCTCATGCAAGACCTCCAAGTGTCTCTTCCCATCTATACCCCAGTGCGTGCCATGAGAATATTAAAAACCCATTAGATCCGGAGTGCCGGACATGGCTGGCTCTTTACTGCAGATGGAGGACTGCTAATGGCCATTTCCCTTCGATCTCTGAGTCTCCTTTGAACTATATTTATTTTTTGCCCAACATTTTGGAGCCTACGGGTGGTGCCATTGAAGTCAGTTGGAGATGCTAAGATGCTGCCAGCTCTGCTTGTTCCCATCCTGTGGAGAGCAGGAGCTTGGGAGAATCCCAAGGTGATTCCCAACTGGATGGACTCTTCCTTCGGGGTGGTTTCTGGGGGATTTCTGGTGATTTTGTGTCTGTCCACTTCCATGTGGCACCACTGCATGGTGTATCTCTCACAGCGTCACTGTGGATGGCACTGAGGGAAAGGGCTGTGCTATATATGCCATTCCCAACCCTGCAAACACATCCAGGCAATGCACCACAGCCACTGGCTGTAGGGACTGCTGGGCCTTAATTTTTGCTTTGCTTTGTAAAAATACAAAAGTATTTTTAAGCAAAAACAGCAAACACCCACGGGTGGTTTCTTTCCTTGCTCAAGGCAGCAGGATTTTGTGGCTCTGAAATGCTGGGCTCCAGCTAAAGCTCAGCACCTGAGCTCCAGGAGGCTTTTTTATTCCCTGGGGGTGGCATAGAGGTGATGTGGGGAGTGAAGGTGGAGACCTTGGAGGATGAGTCATGGGCACCCTCAAAATGTCCCTGTGAAAATGTCTCCACACACTTCCACAGTTTTTCTCTCTGCAGCTGACTGTGTGCTGTTCACAGTGGAGCAAAAGCTTCCTGTTGGGATGTGGGTGCCTCCAGCAGCACCCCAAACATTCTTGGCTGTGAGTACCCACTCCTGGGGTCCTGGCAGAGCTGCTCAACACAGGATTTCACTCCTGGCAGTGATACATCACCAGGGAAGAGGAATCAGGCTGAGAAGGGAGAGGAACATCCAGTGGCTCCTTGCACCATGGTGGGTGAGAGAAGCAGGTTTTGGGGCTGTGCATTATGCAGATCATGTGGGATTATGTAAAACCTCTTTGTTCATCCTCCCTGTCAAGGGCAAAGAGCTCTGTGGGGCCAGGACAGTTTGGGGGGAAATCTGCAGCCGCACAGATGGTGACACCAGGGCTCCAGCCACCGGAGGAGGATGTCCCCTGACTCCTTGTCTCACAGTCCTTATGGGCATTTCCTCGTTGCTTTTAGCTCTTGGGAACCCAGCAAGGATCCAGCAGTAAGCCAAAGCTTTGCCCAGCTCTGCCAGTGGCTTTTCTCCTTCCCAGAGCTGAGGGCAGTGTCCACCTGTGGAGGGAAGCTCTGGGAATGTGTCAGGAGCAGCATCCCTTCCATGACAGCTGTCACTGTGCAGTGTCACCACTGCAGTGCCTTCACCCACGGGAAGTGCAGGTTATGGTGCTCCTACCTGTGCTTGCCCTTGGCATGGGCTGGGAGCCCCTTTGACACAGCTATTCCTTATTGCCATCATTTCTGTCTGATGCAGGGCACACTCTTTGAAGGGTAGACTGAACAGGGTAGATTGTTTGATTTATCTCTGATAACAAAATGGCATTGTTTTATTGCTGTTTCACGCTTGTTTGGCTCCCAGCACAGTCCCTGTTCCCACCTGGGTGTCTTCAGCCATGGTTTGGTGCCCAGCTCACACTCCCATGAGGATACTGCCAGGCACTGAGGTGCTGTCCCAGAGCACAGGGGAGGTTGTGTCTCCACGGATGAATTCCCATCCCCAGCTGTGCCCTGATCTCACCTGATGCAGCTCGTGGTGGTGCTGTGATGGGGCAGAAGCCCAAGGCCCTGCTGATGCCCACATGGGCTGGGTTTATGTTGAGTTTCTGTCTGGCTTTTCCCTATCCTCTGGCTCTCTCCAGTGTGCAGGGCAAGGTTTCACAGCCCTGTTTACATGGACACCCAGTCAAAATTCACTCTGCTGCCATTTCTCTGCTGTTTGGAGTTTGGCTCTGTTGTTTCCCAGCATTTTCACCAGGACAGTTCATCCCAGCCTTTGATCCCAGCTCCCCTCCCTGGCCAGGTGCCTGGGCCTTTCCAGGAGGGCTGGAAGGAGGACTGGAGGGAGGACTGTCCTACAGCAGCCAGCCACTGCCCCAGGACTGCTTTTCCTTTTTCCCCATCCCTGATGCAATCGTGCAGTTTCCCCTTTGCTCCCTGAAATGTGTCCAGTTGCTGAACCCCTTCTCTTTCATGACTCTGCCCATCACCAAGGCTCTGAGATCCACACTTGCTTTTGCTTGGAGCTTGTTTGGGATATTTTTCGTCCACAATTTTTTTTTTTTAAATGTGGGATTTTGCTGTTTTCTCAGCATTCTTCAATTATGATTTCACATACCCCCAGGAGTGTACTCACTGCTGACATCATTTTTTTCTGAGCATCTGAGGGAAAGCCAAGCTAATATAACTTTCTGGTCTCATTCCTTGGTTCCTTCTTCTGCTCTAACCCTTCCTGACAGGCATGGTTCCCTGTGTGCCAGGTGCTTCCTTGGGAACACCTCACCATGAGCATGGAGCACACCTTGGTTCATGCACCATGTGGCCATGGTGCCCTGGGCCAGTTTTGGCATCATCTTGGAGCACAGGCTGGGCAGGGGAAGCTCCACACTATCACCCCTCCTGACTGTGACTGCAATTTATACTCAGATCAACAGAGGAGAGAATATTTCCCTTTTTCCCCCCCAAGCTCTTGAGGGTGTTAGAGAAAAAAAAAAACCCACTCTGACAGCTGCTCTGCCTGGAGCTTCCTGCACCAAGGATGGGGAGACAAGTGGGCAAGGGCATGATGCCAAGGTCAGTGTTTGCTCCAATGCCTTTTCCACACCAGCTTTCCAAGAAACTCTGCAGCAGGAAAGAAAAAAAAAACAAACAGAAAAAACCCCAAAACCCCCAAACAAACAATAATTAAAAACAACAACAACAACAACAACAACAACAACAAAACCCTGATTTTTTCATTTGCAGCTGGAGCGAGGCCAGATTTTGCAGCAGGATGTTTTTTGGTGAAAATGGAGCTGTTGTCTTCTGGCTAGCACTTGTTGAATGACCCCTGCCTGGCCACCACTGGGCAATGGCAGAACCAGGGCTGGGACATTGAGCTGAGGGGTAGCAGCCACTGCCTGCTGGGTTTAGGGGCTGAGCCTGGACCCCAGAGGGTCCCCTGTGAGGTGCCACCAGAGGGGACCGGCCGCCTCTGCTGCGGGCTGCGATCACAACTCCGCTTTGAAAACTCTCCAGTGCTTTGTTCTCCCCCTGATACAATCCATTTGGAGCAAATGCAGTCTCGGAGCATCTTGCCAAGCCCGCAAGCTTTGGGGAGGGAGGCTGCTGCGAAGCATTAGCGGCAGATAAGGCCTCCTTGGGGATGGCTGGCTGGGGAGGGAGGGACGCTGGGGGAGCCTCGGCTCGCCTTGTCCTGGCCCGGGCACTTCGATGACAGGGCAGCCAGGGAATGCCAACCTTTGCCTCGGCTGCTTCACCGAATTCATCCTGTCACCGCCCTGTTCCTTCCCCTATAGTGCTCCAGGGCCCGGCCCTGCTGCTCCTCACATCCCATCCCCATGGTCCCCTGCTTGCCGGGCACCCCAGGGTGCCGCAGCATCCCCCACTTCCAATGGGAGCTCAGTGCTGGACCCGACAAGGAGAGAGGTGTGAGACGTGACCTAACACAGAGAGATGTGGTTCAGTGGCAGGGGTTGGGACGGAGCCCCTGTGCTGGTGCTGAGCCCCAGGGTTGGACTCACCCCACCTGCAGTCACAGGTGTGCGGGGAATTTTTTAAGCCCCTGGGGGCAAATTCCTTGTCCTGCCTTGTCCTGCCCTGATCCATGCAGACAGAGGAGGTTTGGAGGTGCAGGAAGGGATGCCCGGGATACCCTCAGGCAGGGTCAGCAGTACAGCCGGGGATCCCCGGGTCCCAGTGAGGTGTCGGGGGTGGGTGAGGGATGTGCTAATCCCTGTGGGATGCAGTCTGTCCCCAGCCTGGGGACCTGGGGCTCTCGGTGACAGTTGAGGGGGTGGGAGCGGGGCAGGGTGAGGTTAATGCCGTTATCAGCCAGGGCAGGGGGTCTCCAACAGACGAGGCCTCGCCGGCCAGATGGGAAGTCTCCACAAAGGAGGATCCCCTGGCAGCAGCTGGTCCCAAGGAAGAGGTTAAGGCGACACGTGTCAGGGCAAAGCCCAAGGGTGGCAGACGCGGCCCAGGCCTTTGTGGGGGTCACCTCCCATCTGACGGGGAGCAGGTGGGGTGGGAGCCGCTGGGACCGGGGCCTGAGGGATGGCGGCATGGCTCTGACATGGTCCTGCCGGGCAGTGGCATCTCCTGTGACAGCCATTCGCCGTCTGCCTTTGTGCTTTTGCAGATTATGAACCCTTTTTTCCCCAGAAAGAATGGCAATGGCCCCTTGGCAGGAGATGCTGATGGGGGCTACTGCATGCCCTGGCCTGGAGCTGGGGACAAGACAGGGGATAACGAGAGGATCAATGACTTGAGAGCTGGGGCAGGGGCTGACCAGGCATCCTCACAGTCTGACGGACACCAGGATGGGTGTCCATCCTGCTTCCCACATATGTACAACTGGAAAAACCACAGGAAATGCTTCATCCCACTGGGCACTGCTGGCCCCAGGACCCACTCTGGAGGCCAGGATCCAGCCAGGGGTCAGGGCTCACCCCCTGCCACAGCTCAGCCCCTCACCCAGCCCAGCCCCCCCCAGCCCTGGACTCCCCCTTGCCACAGGGCTAATTTCAATTATCGTCTCCAGGCCATATGAATTCTATTAATATCAAAGTAATGAGGTAGTTACTGCGATTTGGAGGAACGGCTGGGGAATTGCTCGGGATAGGGTTTCGCCAGCCAAGAGGGTAAATTAAAACCTCCCTTTGGAGAGGAGAGAAGGGCTGTAGCAGAGGTGAATGGGGGCCAGCCTGGAACTGGGGGGATGGTCACGGCTGTCCTTCCCCTGGGGGGCCACTGCTGCCATCCCTGCCATCCCCCTCATGCCAGGGGGCTCCTTTGGAGATGCCATGAGCTAGATGGGGAGCTCACAGCAGGGATGACGCCCCCCATTCCCTTTCTGCAGCCCCTCCAGCCCCGGCAAAAGACCCCTAAGGATTGTGCCTGAGCATCCACAATGGAAAACAGAGGGATGGATCCCCGCCTTCAGCCTTCTTGGAGCCTTGTGGGTTCAAGCTGCTGCCCTGGCGTTTGTTTTGGGGTGCCCCTCAAAATAGCACTGAAATGGGCAGTGTGTGTCCCGTGTGCAGCAGCACCCCAGGGCTTGGGACTATGCTGAGCTCCCTCGAGGCACACAGCATGCAGCAGCCTGGGAGAGGATGGGGAGTGATCACAGACCCTTCCTGGCACCTGAATCAAAGGAACTGAGGCTTTTCCAAGTCCAGCACCCCTCCCTGACCGTCAAAAAGACCTGTCAAAGCTGCCAGAACTGCTCCTCTGGGCAGACATGAGATGACTTGAGAGACCTGAGAAGACCATAAGGAAGGAGAAAATAGCAGGGAGGGAAGGGGAAATAGCAGGAACCATATGTATATGTGTACATCCTCCTGCAAATCAAGTTCCAGCTACTTGTTGGGCTGAAAAAAGAGCTTTGTGTGGGGCAGTGGATGGGCTCCTCCTGCACACCCCCCGGCTGCAGGGTGCCTGGGGACACAGGCAGAGCCTGATCCCAGCTGCAGCGGGGACCCAGCCAGGAACTGGGGACGTGGGGAGTGCACGAGGCTTAGCTGGGGGAGCATGAATATTTTAAGGGTAAAAATAACTCTTCTTGTGGAGCACGGGCGTCACACACGCCTGCCAAGCTGGGAGGGAGCAGAAGGTGCCTCCCAAGTCCTCAGGAGAAGAATTGGGTGAGGAAGGGGAGGATGGGTTAAGAGGAGGGTAAGGTTTGTGCCCTGGGTGCTGAGCAGAAAGTCAGGGCATGTGGGAGGATCCTGTTGGACACTGCCAGCCCAGAGCCCAGAATAACTGAGCAGTGAGAAGGGGTGAGGATTCCTCCTCCGTGCCCTCTTAGCCTAGATAAAGAGGGAATATTTTTATAGTGGTGGTAGTGAGACACAGGACAGGGTTTCCCAGAGAAGATGTGGATGCCCCGGAGTTGGGCATCAAGGCCAGGTTGGATGGGGGCTTCCAGCAACCTGGCTTAGCAGATCTGTCCCTGCTATGGCAGGGGGTTTGGATTAGATGGTTTTTAAGGTCCCTAGCAACCCAAACCACTCTGTGATATCATAACCAGCAGGCTGAGCAGGCAGTATCCCCTGCCCCGCGTGCGGCACGAAGCCATGCGTGCTGAGATGAGCCAGGTCATCCCGTCCCGTTCCCCTGCTTGTGCCACCAGTTCTGCAGCAGCCGCGGGTGTTACAATTCGTGAGCTGGCGGCAAAGCCCCCCCGGATCCCCGCAAGGCTCTGTCCCTCGGCAGGCAGAGCCCAGCCGGACGGTGGGCTGCGGACAGAAGGGGTCCCAGCGCCCAGGGTGGGGATCCCCGGCCGCCCCCAGCCCGCGGCAGCGCCGGTGGCTGCAGAGTGGCTCTTTGCTGGCATCTGCTGACAGCGGGAGATCCTGCAGCCCTTCCCAGGGAGCGACGCTGAAACTCAGCCCGGAGATGGCCCCGGACCCGCTCCCGGGAAGGAGCAGGTCCCTGGGAGCGTGGGTCTGTCAGCCAAGCACCTGCCTGGAGCGCCCTGCAGGGATGTGGCTCTTGCAGGGAGGGTGAAGCCCCACAGAAGGATGGACTTAACTCAAAACTCTGATGCCGAAGGTGGCTTTCCAGCTAAAAGTGGGAAAGCCTCCCTCAGGCTTCAAACACAGCCTTTTCCTGGGATACAAGGCTCTTCTATCCCTCCTGTGCCTCTGTTACAGGCTTAGCACAGGAAGCTCTTCCTGCAACGTCCCCTGAATCAGGAATGAAATCACACCCGTCGAGGTCTCCTTGTGCTCCAGACAACCTCTTGGAATCACAAATCATAGAATGGTTTGGGTTGGAAGGGACTTGAACATTCATCCAGTTCCACCGCCCTGGCCATGAGCAGGTCCGCCTCCCACCAAACCAGGCTGCTCCAACCCCCATCCAAGCTGGCCTTGCACACTTCTTGGGATGGGGTTTCCACAGCCTTGGTGGTGCCATGTTGACAGGCCATCAGAGAGAGCTGACAGCAGCAGAGAGAAGTGACATTTATCAAAGTTCTACCTGTCGAGTTAAAAAAAAAGCAGGAGAGCTACAGAATCCAGAATCATGGGCAGGGTGTCCCACCAACTCTGCAGTCCAAGAGATGCTTATTCCCAGTGCCAGGGAGGAGGAAAACAGCATTTTCATTTGCAAGCTGTGAATTAACTGAAAAATGGCCCAGTTGAACTGAAAACATGATGGCGGATTTTACAATCCACAGCTCATGTGCTGATTTTATTACTAATTTATGTCCATTATCTGATTGACACCCCTACCACTGATGCCACTTGGTCTTAGAGCATCAGAGATCCAAAGCTGCACAAGGTAGTGACTGGGCTTGAATGTGCGACAACTTTTGCCTTTCCAAAATTATTTTAACTTCTGAGTGCTGCTTTTTCCCATCCAGTCTCTTGTTCCTTGATTAAATGATCCTGCCCTGATAACGTATGAGCTGCCATGCAGTGGCATAAGCATTTTCCCACTGTGAAAGCCCAGCTGACCGTGGTTATGTTACAGACATCCATGAGGGAAGAGCCTGCATGAGATGGAAGAAACTTTGTAGGGACTAGTTATGTCCCAAAGCAGAGAGAAACACTCTAAAGGACTTGGAGATCCCAGTGATTCTGAAGTCAGATACACTTGTTTTTGCTGTGTTTCCTGCATAGTGAAGGATGAACCCATCTGTTAAGTACATATTGCATATCTAAATCTGTTAATATCTAGACTAAAATCTATCTAGATGATAAAAGCTATTTACCTTCCATCCCTTGCAGGATTTTATGAGTCTCAATCCTGCAGGGCAGGGTTAGTGTCATGCCCTTCCATGAATTCCTGGGAGCACTGAGCAGAGCAGCCCTTTCCCAGTGCTGAGGGCTAAGGATTGTCAGGCCATCCAGCGGCCTGAGATGCTGTCTGGGTCCTCACAGTTTGGGAATGTTGTCCTGAATCCTGGATCCTCACAGTTTGGGAATGTTGACTGAACTTGAGCTCTTCAAGCCTTTTCTTCAGAAGGGAGTAATTCAATTAACACAAGTAACAAAACAGCTCACTACACTCTATAAATAGACTGGTGGGGTCTGACACAGCTCCTAGCTATGCCAAGAAATGGGACTAATAATAGCTGCTAAACGAAGGGGTTCGGGGGGCTGGAGAGAATAGGCAGAGAAAATGCCAGGATGGCTTAAACCTGCCATGAAAATCACCTGGGGAAGTGTGAAATCCCAGAATCCCAGAATGCGTTGGAAGAAACCTTAAAGCTCAGCTCATCCCACTCCCTGCCATGGGCAGGGACACCACTAGCCCAGGGTGGTCATAAGCCCCATTCAACCTGGCCTTGGACAGTCCCAGGGATCCAGGGCAGCCACAGCTGCTCTGGGTACCCTGTGCCAGGGCCTCAGCACTCTCTGCAATATCCCAACAGCCAGCGAGGAAGCTCTGCTGGAGGGGATGGCTCAGAGTGGGGGGCACAGAGCCCATTGCTGCCACACTGCCAGGTCCTGCTCCTGGGGACCGTTTGGAGGATGGTGGAGCCAGGAGATGCTTTTTCCAGCTAAAAAAGCAGCAATTTCCCTCAGGGTCGAGGTCAGGGTCCTGGCAGTACCCCCAGTCCTGCACCTCAGCTTTCTGCACTCCCCAGCCCCTTCTCCTCCCACTGCTCCTGCTGCCAGGAGAAATTCCCAGCTGGGCTTTTGTCACCGACGCACGCGTGTTTCTGCGGGAAGTTTCTATTTCTGTGAATAGCAATTTTTCAACCAACTCCTCCCCCGCCTGCTTGCTTTCACAGGAGCCCTGACGAACGCCACTGGCATGCCTGGAAGCTGCAGCTCACTCCTGCGTGCCAGCCCCGGTCAGAGCCTGCGCCCTCTGCCCTCCCATCCCAGAGCCTGTCCTACAGCTCCCCGGAACAGGAATTAGGCTCGTGGTATCTTGTGAGGGTCATAGGGAGCTGGGACCACTCTGTGTGCTGGGCTCCTGATGCTCACCGTGCACCCTGGGAGAGGCAAGGGCTAAAACGAAGTGGGGGAGCCTGAGAAGCCAAGCCTCTGGTAAAACCTCAAAACAGCAGCACCTCTGCTTGGGAGACACCGAGACCTCCAAGAACATCCTGGCACGTCCCAGTTTCTCATGCCAGAGCTCTTGCCAGGCCCAGTTGTGAAGAGGAACCAGCAGATTATTTCTGTCTTTGATTAAACCTGAAGCCAAGCCCCCAGTACTTCACCAGTCTGTCAGCCCTACTTGTCCCCTCCTGATGGACCCTCCTGATGCTCAGAGTGAGTCTCCCAGTTTGAGACCAGGGTCTTAAGGGCACTTTGGATTCCCTGTTTCCATTAGAAGACACCACCTGCAGTACTTGTCTGGGGTGTCTATCCCACGTAAATTGTCATAGGAATATTAATTGCTGAAGCAGGGGGGTCCCACAGCCAGGCAGAAGTGGTGGCTGTGGGATGTGTTCTGTGCTGGGGGTCACTGAACATCGGCCTTGCTGCACTCACAGGGTGAAGCTCTTTCCCCAAAGGAGGCAAAGTCAGAGTGCTGTGACCTGGATCCTAGTGTTGCCTTGAGAGGCTGCCTAGAACAGAGGCTAGACAGTGTAAAAGGAGTAAAGTAGGTATTTTTAAAAAGGCCTTCAAAGGATAAACCTTAGGCAGTACAGGAGCCCAGCCCTGGCTCCACCCAAGATGGGTGGTGTGTCATGAGTTTTCCCACTTTTATAAGTTTTGGTCCATTTCCATATTGGGGTTAATTGTCCAGTTCCAGCTCCAGGTTATGCAGTTCCATCCTCCCAGATTGCTCTCCTCAGCTCCCTGTTGTTTGCACTTTTTGGGCCTGAAGCTGCAATGGTGTCCTTGGTTCTCGGGCTGGAAAAGGATTGTTTTGTCAAACTAAACTGTGAAGAGAACTTAATATGAAGTTGAGTTACATACTAATGCAATACAGAATCTGGAAAACATGAAAGTTAAAACTGAAGGCATCACAAGGACTATGGTGCTTTCTCCATCCCAGCAGCAGGACAGGGAAAGGCATTGGAACCATCTGGATGGCTTCCATGCACATCCAGGCCATGCTTATCAGCATCGTGCCTGAGGGCACAGAGCTGAGAAATGAAAGGGAACAACCCAAACTCTGTTGCACTGAGAGCACTGTTTAGTGATCCCACTGCTGGCTCAGATGGGAATGGGCCCTTAGAGGCTGGAATTATCAAAAGCAGCTCTTGGGAATGAAAAAAAGCTGGACAAATTGCTGATTGCAGCTGCCTGGCTGGAAAAGAAAGTGAGTGCTGCCAGGGCATGTGGCACTGGGGGAATGAGCTCTGTGTCCACCTGAGGACCCAAAGACCAAATTCTTCTTGCTGTCCCCAAACTGAGAGGCACTGGCAGCAAGAGTGGGGCTGGACAGGGGATGGGATCAGAGTGGAATATCCTTGGGGTGGTGTAGAAGTGCTTGCCACAGCGAGCAGCTCTGTACTGCAAAGGCAAAGTGTCACTTAAACCCCGGACATTTTAGCAAAGAGAGAATCAGGAATATGTAATGTGTCTGTTTTGCAAAGAAATAACCTTCGGGGTTTCCTCTGCTGCAACCTCAAGAAATTCCACAGCTGCTACTGCGTGGGAGGGAGCTCGGGGAGCATTTTTCTCCTCTGCGTGAGGCTGATGCTCAGGGCTGGCTGCAGCCCTTGGCCAGGAATGGCTGTGCTGAGCAACACATGCTGCAGCCCCCCTGCCTCAGGTGCCCAGAGCCTCTCTCCATCCCCTTCCCAGCCAGCCATAAATGTTACAGAATTCTTACAAATCCTCGTGCTTTCCAGAGGGGCTGAGACCTCAGTAAGTCCTGTCCCAGAGGCTCCTGGAACTGCTTGAAGCACTCTGCAAGGGGCAGAGGGGATGTACCAAGAGTGATTTGCTACTCCTGGAGATATTTTCTGCTCCTAATTAATGCAGTAAAAATGGGTGTCTGCCAAGGAAGTAAAAATATCCCCGTTTTCAAGATCCAGGGCAAGCAAGGAAAAAGCAATGCAGACTCTTCTGAATGTCTGCAGACACCGTCTCCCCCTGCCTGGCTCCTGTTTAACACCCATTGGGACTGTTTGGAGGTTCCTGCCCTGGCTGTGGCTGCTGGGGTGAGCCATAGCTCTGTGCCCAGCTCCCATTGCTCCTCCCGTGACAGCCCAGCACAGGGACATCCACAATGTCCAGGGCCAGACCTGGGACAAGCAACAGAGCACTGGGGACCTGTGTCCATCCCCATGGTGCTCCCAGGATGGAGTGGAAGTACTGGGAAGATCCTCCTGATGTCCTGTGTCAGGCCTGAACAAGGAGCACTGGGGAGCACTGAGGGAGCTGTATCCCTGCTGGTGCCCCATCCCAGGATGGAGAGGGGAGAACCAGGCTCTTCCAGAGTCCCATCCCAGGATGGAGTGGGGAGAACCAGGCTCTTCCAGAGTCCCATCCCAGGATGGAGTGGAGAGAACCAGGCTCTTCCAGAGTCCCATCCCAGGATGGAGTGGGGAGAACCAGGCTCTTCCAGAGTCCCATCCCAGGATGGAGTGGGGAGAACCAGGCTCTTCCAGAGTCCCATCCCAGGATGGAGAGGGAAGCACCGGGGACTTGTGCTCTTCCCTGTACCCCACTCCATGATGGGGAGCATCGGGGAGCCGTGTCCCGTCCCGGTGGCCCTTCCAGGGTTGGTGCGGAGAGTACTGGCGAACACTGGGGAGCACTGGGGAGCATCCCGGTGTCCTGTCCCGGGAGGGAATGGGTCGGGGCCGGCGTCCCGCTCTCTCCCAGGGCTCCGTCCCGGTCCGGCGGGGCGGTGCGTGGCGGGACAAGACGGGGCGCGGAGTGGAGCGGTGCGCGGAGAAACTGTGCCGGGTGTGGAGAGGCGGTGCGGGGAGGTGTGGGACGGGGACAGGCGGTGTGGGACGGGGACAGGCGGTGTGGGACAGAGACAGGAGGTGTGGGACGGGGACAGGCGGTGTGGGACAGGCTGAGGGGCGGTGTGGGACGGGGACAGGCGGTGTGGGACAGGGACAGGCGGTGTGGGACAGGCTGAGGGGCGGTGTGGGACGGGGACAGGCGGTGTGGGACGGGGACAGGAGGTGTGGGACAGGGACAGGCGGTGTGGGACAGGCTGAGGGGCGGTGTGGGACGGGGACAGGCGGTGTGGGACGGGGACAGGAGGTGTGGGACAGGGACAGGCGGTGTGGGACAGGCTGAGGGGCGGTGTGGGACGGGGACAGGCGGTGTGGGACGGGGACAGGAGGTGTGGGACAGGGACAGGCGGTGTGGGACAGGCTGAGGGGCGGTGTGGGACGGGGACAGGCGGTGTGGGACGGGGACAGGAGGTGTGGGACAGGCTGAGGGGCGGAGTGGGACGGGGACAGGCGGTGTGGGACGGGGACAGGAGGTGTGGGACGGGGACAGGCGGTGTGGGACGGGGACAGGCGGTGTGGGACAGGCTGAGGGGCGGTGTGGGACGGGGACAGGCGGTGTGGGACGGGGACAGGAGGTGTGGGACAGGGACAGGCGGTGTGGGACAGGCTGAGGGGCGGTGTGGGACGGGGACAGGCGGTGTGGGACAGGGACAGGCGGTGTGGGACAGGCTGAGGGGCGGTGTGGGACGGGGACAGGCGGTGTGGGACAGGGACAGGCGGTGTGGGACAGGGACAGGCGGTGTGGGACAGGCTGAGGGGCGGTGTGGGACGGGGACAGGCGGTGTGGGACGGGGACAGGAGGTGTGGGACGGGGACAGGCGGTGTGGGACAGGCTGAGGGGCGGTGTGGGACGGGGACAGGAGGTGTGGGACAGGGACAGGCGGTGTGGGACAGGCTGAGGGGCGGTGTGGGACGGGGACAGGCGGTGTGGGACGGGGACAGGAGGTGTGGGACAGGCTGAGGGGCGGTGTGGGACAGGGACAGGCGGTGTGGGACAGGCTGAGGGGCGGTGTGGGACGGGGACAGGCGGTGCGCGGGGCGCTGAGGGGCGGCGCGGGGCGGTGTGGGACGCGGAGCGCGCGAAGATGGCGGCGGGCAGGCGCGCTCCGCGCACCGGGCTGCTGGAGCTGCGCGGCCCCAGCGGGCAGTGGCTCCGCGTCCTGCTCACCCTGGCCGAGGACGTGCTGGGGGTCAGCCCGGCAGACGGCCCCGGGCCCGGCCCCGAGGCCCCGGCGGCACAGCTGAACGGCGGCGAGCCGGGCTCCGCCGCGCCCGAGGCGCTCGCCAACATCAGGCGCACCGTGCGCGTCGTCAAGCAGGATGTGGGGGGCCTCGGCATCAGCATCAAAGGTGAGGCCGGGCCCGGGGGTTCCGGAGCGGCGGGGGGACAGGGGGCACCGGCAGCGGGACTTGTTGCTGCTGCCGTCCCGCAGCTCGCTCGGAGCGAACCCCGCGGGGAGCGGGGCTGAGGCCGGGGTCCTCACACCCCCAGCCGCAGCTCGGGACGGGGAGGGGGACACGTGGCAGTGACGGGACCCGAACCGTTCCCAGCCTACGGAAAGAGCGATGATTTGGTGTGTTGGAGTGACCGGCCAGTGCCTGCCCGCCGCGTCCCGGCCGGGATGAGGTACCGCAGGGTTTGTGTGCCCGAGGGGCTCCCGCTGCCCCCCGCACCCACGGATAGGGTTCTGTCTCACGGGGCAGGTGGGGTGCAGGGGGCACCCGGTTACACCAAACGAGTCCTTTTGCAGCCAAAGGGAGGGGTGGGCCGGTGTGTCCTTGTCTAACCGTGTTCCTGAGTTGGGAAATGCCCCTTTAAAACTGTCAGCAAAACGAAGGGAGCGATGTAAAGCCCCTGGAGATCTGCCGGCGCTGGGTGGTGTGTTAAACCAGCGCACTCGGGCTTGGAGATATGTGCTCCCGGGAGCGCGGCTACGGGAAGCCTCCCTGTTTAATGTCTGTTTTCCCTCCCGAGCTGGCCCGCTCCTTGGTGACTCGCCTGAACTTCAGGCTGGAAACTTCTTAGGGCAGGGATGGCGTTCCTGCCTTTCTGCCTGCCTTTGATTCTCACGTGGCTCCGAGCGTGTTGGAAACTGTGAAAGCAGGATGAGAAGGGCAGCGGGGAGACAGGGACAGGGCTGTCACGGAGCGTGGCTGTGAGAGGCAGCGGGCTCGGCAACCCCGGGGGCAGTGACGGGGCAGCTCTCTCCTCCTGACGTGGCTTCTCCTCCCAGCTCAGAGGGGACACAGACGCAGCCTCCGGCTCCCTCTGGAAGAGGGGAGGTTTTGCAATGTGAATGTGCGGGAACTGGATCGACACTGCTGGCCGTGTCTGCAGGGTGCCCGAGCCTGCCAACCTTTTTTTTTTTTTGGGAAGCACAAACCCCCTTTAGTAGCCATCCTTTGGCTGCCAAGTTATTGGTTACTCTGTGGCTCTCCCAGGAAAGGAAAAACTTCCCTTGGTTCAGTTAAAACCTTATTTTTGCAGTGACGTATGTGGAAAAGAAGTAGTTGCCATCAAAACTGGGCAATGGAAGCTATTGTAGAGGGTGGGGCAGCCTTGGTAGGGCAGGACATCACTCCTCACCGGGCTGCTGACTGTTCATGCGCCAGCCGTGTTTCCCGTAGGGACACTGGGTGTCACCCGGGGGGCGAATGTCCTGCCACGGGACGTGGCTTGGGGCTGACAAGACAGCGGGGAGCCTTGCGAGAGCCGGGCTGGCGGAGCTTCTTAGCTCTGGCAGGGCTCTCGGAGCTGGCAGCCCGGCCAGGAGCTGCTGCTGCTGCTGCAAGGACGGAGCAGCCCCCGCCGGGGCCTCTGACAGCTGATAACCGGAGCCCTCGCAGGGCTTGGCAGGCGGCTGAGCGAGGAAATGCCTGTGGCACTGGCTGGAGCAGCCCGGGGCGGGCGGTGACAGCGCGCTGGGCACAGCATCTCCCTTTGGATGAGGATCATCTCTCGGAGACTCCTCGGGACAGGCTGTCCCGGGGCACATCGGGCATTGCTGATCCCCGCCTGCCACGGGCAGTGGCTGCTGCATCCCTGTGCCCTGGCACGGAGGCAGCTCGGATCTCCCTGCGGGTTCAAAAGTCAATGTGCAAATTGATCTCCTGAAGCCGCCGGGAGTTTGAATAGCATTCTTTCAGTAGGGACAGCGGGGAGCAGTCGGTAAGTTGGGCTGCTGTGTGGACAGGAACACGCAGCCAGATTGGTTCACCTCTCTCTGGCTCTTTGGCCTCTCCAAAAATATTCAGCTGTCTTATCTGTTGAGATCATGAGGTCCTTGGAGCCAGGATAGTTGCTCAGCACAAATGATTAACAATGCAAATAAAGATACACTTTCCTGCCAAAACTGATGGGGAGATGGCCAGGTTATGTGTTCGCTCTGTGAATAATCTATGACCAATCTGAGTGGTTTTGGAGCAATCACTTCATCAGCTGTAGAGCCTCATGGTACTTTGGCTGCTGTGGTTGGTACAGGTGTCCTGTGGGTATCTGGGGGAGTGGGCAGTGGGCTGACCTGGCACAGTGCGTTGAGTACCAGCAGAAAGGCTCAGCCTTGCTGGAACCATCTGGTACTAGAGCATCCCCCTCCCCACCCACTCCTCTGAGTGCTCCAACAGCCACAACCGCTCCCTGTCTCTTCTGTTTCAAGGTGGCCGAGAGAATAAAATGCCCATCTTGATCTCCAAGATCTTTAAGGGGCTGGCAGCGGACCAGACCGAGGCGCTGTACGTGGGGGATGCCATCCTCGCCGTCAATGGCACCGACCTGTCCGAGGCCACGCACGATGAGGCCGTGCAGGCCTTGAAGAAGACGGGCAAGGAAGTGATCTTAGAAGGTAGGAGACAAGGATGTGACGGGGGCAGAAGGGTCCTCCTGTACTGGCATGACACGGGTGGCTATCATCTGCAGCTGCATTTGCATACTCTTTCAAATGGAAAACAACATATGCAGAGTAATTTGTCTGTGCTCATCCGGAGAGCTGGAGGTAACTGCTGGGATCTCCCTGTCTCCTTCCTGAGAGGAAAGGATGTGTGTGCCAGTGCTCCATGCCCAGAGGCTGTGTCTCCCTGCTGTGGGACCTCGGGCAGGCAGCAGTGGGAGGTGTGGGACAAGTTTCTGGGATTTGGGATTCTTTCATTGCACAGCATCACCCCCACGTCTGCAATTCCTGGGGCAAGAGGAAACATTTTCTGGTTTTCCCATGGTTTTAATTTAAACCCACATCCCTGGCTGGTGTAGGTTTATGCCAGCGGGGAGGGGGTGCACTGGCTTCCCACTCCTGCTGAGCACCTTGGGGTTTGCTGGGTGGGTTTTGGGCAGGTGGAGGGGGAGGCAGGGCCTTTTCAGGAACTACCCATCCAGGGGATGCTGCTCACTTAGGGAATCCATGGAAGCTGAGGCTACAAACATACCAGAGATGCAGCCTTCACCACCCTAGAGCAGGCTGTTCCCTGGGAACAGGCTCCCTCTCAGTACCAGGCAGATGGTCCCTGGTGTCTCACAGCCCTGAGAGGGCTGGCACACTGCAGGAGCCACTCAAGCCCTCCTTGAGGACTGGGTGAGGGTTGATGGTTTGGAACTATGGGAGTTCCTGAGGGAGAGACCCCATTCTTCTCTGGTTAACCTTCACATCACCTCTGTCCATGTTTGCCCACCCTCTGCCAGCTCAGCCAGGCTGGGATAAGCATCCCAGATCTGTCCCTCAGGAAAAGAGCCTTCCCCTCTCCTCATTTCCAACCAGTCCATGGGGTCACTCTGCTTAACGGGGGGGGTGAGGGGGGGGTGGGTGGGTTGGTTCTTGGCACCAGAGACCCTTCCCAGGTCCCAAAGGGAGGTTTGATTTGGGGGCAGTGCTTGGGGCTGTCCCTGGACAAAGCAGTTCTGTGTGCTGTGCTGCCAGCGACCACCATGGCTCCGGCTTTCCTGTGCCTTCCCCAGATTGTCTCAGCTCCAGATTTTCATTTTTAGCTTCACTCAGCCCTTTCTGCTGTGGGTTCCTCTTCTCCTGGGAGCCTCAGAACCACGGTTCAGCCAGAGGAATGTGCTGCTCTGCACAGCTGCTGGGAGCAGATAGGGTTGGTGGTGGGGTGGTTTTGTTGTTTTTTTCTGACCAAAGAGAAATACAAGAGCTTCTTTCTTTGTGAGTCTGTGAAATTCCTGCCTGGAGCTGCTGCTCTTGGACCACCCTCCCTCTGTTTCTTTTCATCCTTTGGTCTGGGTTTCCTTTCTGCCAGAGCTGCCAGAGGTTTAGAGGAGCTGCCCTTTCTGGAGAGAAAAAATTCTCTGCCTGGACCCCTCCTCCTCCTCCATCCCCTGGATCCAGGTCCCCCTCCTGGGAGGCAGCTGCAGGCAGGACCTTTGCAGTAGCTTGCTGAGCTCAGGTATGACCTGCTGGATTCCTTAATTAATTACAACTCCCAGCAGGTACCTCCTTGGGAGGAGACTGGGGCTGGGCTGGCTCCCACTACAGAACTCTGGAGCTCTAGGATCACTTTGTATCTGATGTTGTTGGGGTCCAGCCAGAGCAGAGGAGGGATCTCCACTTCTCATCTGATCACTGATGTCACTGATAAACGTGATACATCTCCATCCCCTCCCTGTTTTTGGGCTTGCTGGCACAGTGCAGCACAGCCATGGGAGTGTGCTATGGTCAGGCTGTCACTGCCCTGTGGAGGTCTTGGCCCTGCTTATACCTGCCACTGCTGTGGCTGTCCAGGAGCTGGCTGGCCAAACACCCTGCCACAGGGAGAGGTAGCAGGGCTGAGAGGCAGGGGCTGGCCTTAAAGTGCCTGGAGGGTGTTAACTCCGGGGGTTTCCTGCTGCCTTCTCCTGCTTGTAGAAGGCAGATCTTAAAAAAGAGCACCTTATCATTACTTGGACACTTTCTGCTCCCTGCATGTTGCCAGGAGGGACTCCAGCTTTCCTTATGGCACTCCGAGTGCTAAACGAGAGTATTTGGCACAGCCATTGTCTGTTCACTCCTTGCTGCTTCTGGCTACAATCATTCCTGGGATCCAGAGTTTTTAGGGTGGTTTGCAAGTGGCATTGCAGCAGGTAACAAATCTTGGAGATCTGGCATCTCCTCACAGGGCAGTGAGCTGGGCTGAGACTCCCCAGAGTGGCAGAGCTGGGAGGTGATGCGTTTTAATAGGAGTATCAGCAGTGGCTCCATGTGCCAGATTTCACCCTGGGCTGCTCAGCTTGGCTTCAGGCTCCTGGATGTCATTGCTGCCCAGGCGTGAGGACATGCAGATACCTCTCTGTGTGTCCTGCCAAGATTTTATTTGGATGTGCCAAACTACTCTCTTGGTATTTGCAGGAGGAGCTGGACTGTATTTATATTACATTGTTATTTCAGGGAGAGTTGCTCTCCCTTGCCTTATTTTTCCCTTCTTTTTTTTTTCCTTATTTTCATTCCGTGGAATTTAGAGACTCTCCATGGCAGGGACAAGGCTGATGAACATCCTTCCAGCTGCCCTGGGAAGGGTTCTGGGTACAGGAGTGGTTTTGCTGGTGAGGCTCCTGTGCTATATTATCACAGGGGAGAACTGGGAGCTGTGGGCAGGAGGAGTTGGGATAGCTGTGGGCATCTCACATCCATGACTTGCTTGCCACAGGGATGCTCCTGGGGCTGCCTCTGCTCTTTAGGACTTGCTTGGCCAAGTAATTGCTTGGAAGTTTGAAATTCAGAAAAACGGGTGCTGCGAGAGACTGGGGCTGGGGATTCTCCAGAGTGCTGGTTGCCATCACCCTGGGAAGGAAGGCTTTGGATCTGCCCTGGGGATGATGCCAAGAGGCGATGGGACACATCTGCCACCTCCACGCCTTGCTGCTCTGAAGCTTTGCTTTTCCTGCGGGGTTTCCTGGGTTTGTTTCTCCTCCCTGGAAACCCGGAGGGTTGTCCCATGATCTCCCTGCTGACTGTGCAGCACAGGGGAATGTTTAGCAAAGAGCTGGGAATGGAATGTGGAGCTGAGTACTGGGATGGGATCCTGGGGCAGAAGGAACAGCAGTGGTGCCTCACCCTGCAGCATCCCATGACATCTTCCTCTGTGGGTAGAAGGACTTGAGCTGAGGCAGCTGGGACAGGTGTTGTGTTCATACTAGGAGCCAGGAGCAGGGCATGGTCCCAAGGTGGGGTGCTGGGGTCTGTGCTGACCTTTTTGGAAGCACATCAGAGCATCAGGTTGGAGCTGGTAGGTCATTTCAGGGTGTCTCTTTGGAATGTGTGTTTGCTCAGCCCCCCAGTTTAACATGCCAGTTTTGTGTCAGTAATCTTGAGGCAGAGAGGGAGCAGCTGGAGGTGGGATTAGCATCTCTGTAGGCCAGCACTCGATCTCCAGGAGCTCTCTGGAAGATTTCCTGATGTGATAGCCTAGCTGTGTAGATGATGCTGGGAAGATTTTGGCAGGAGAAACAGCAGCACCATCCTACTCCTGACCAGAAATGGAATCTGGAATCTCTTATTTGAATCCACGCTGTGATCTCCAGGCTGAAGCAGAGTGTGGTGGTGCCCCAAGCAGTGTGAGGGTGTTCCTGAGCCTGCTCTGGATGTCCAAGTCTGTTTTCCTGCCTGGAGGAAGTCTTGTGGCTCCTCAGTGAAGCTCTGTGGGCTCATGCTTGGCTCTGAGCAGTGTTGAGCCATGGGGATGTGTGGGGTAGGTCGTGCTGACTCAGGATCCAGGGTGCCAGGAGTTATTGTGATTGTTCTCCATCCTCCTGAGGGATGGGGTGATGGAGAGGGAGAATTTCTACCCAAGAAGTAAAACCAAGGAATTTTGATGTTTTAGCCCCTTTCTGGCGTGCTTGAAGAAAAAAAACCAAAAAACAACAAAACACCTGCAACACAGAGGCAGACCACGGCCTTTGGTTAAACATGTCCCTGGTGCAGCTGGCTCCAGGGTTCAGGATGCATGGGATGCTGCAGTGATTTGGAGCTCCTGTGCCACCACCTGGCCCCCTGCAGAGGCACTGTCCTGGCATGGGATGGGTGACCACACACCCAGATAATTTTTCTGTTCCCCAAAACCCTAAAACAAAGTTTTCCTTAGTGCAAAGCCCTGAGTAGTTACAGGTCCTATTTGTCCCCTGACCTCTGTTCTGGAGAGGATCACTGGGAGAGGCTCTTTCCCTGGAGAGCCCAGGTGGCTTTGGAGGCCGTGTGGATTAGCCCAGCAGCCACCAAGGGCTGTGTGCCTGCTGTATGTGGCTTTAAGTCAACAGCAGCCAGGCAGTGTTGCTACCCAGTGGTTTTTGGAGGGTGCAGGCTGACAGGGAGCAAACAGGAGCCCCAGCACTGCAAGATGCTAATTAGAAAGAAAAAACACTTCAAGAATTACAGTTACCACTAGCAGAGGTGATGCATGATATGGTGTGAGTCGTATGCTTTAATGAGATGGAGGTAATTAATTAATCCATTCATTACCAACTGCAGGGAAGGGACTGGCAGAAGTGTTAAGTCAGCCCTCTGCGAAGCAAGTGCTGGGGTCACTGGAGGGGACAGCAGCTCTCATGGAGTGGTGACCTGCCCTTGGCCAGGGAGCATCGCAGCCTCCAGCACCTCCCAGCTCCCCGTGCTGCCTCAGGACCCCCGTGCTTCGCGACCAGCCTGGAACGCTCCTTAAAGCCACGTTCCGAGACGCACGCCCTGCCTGTTGCCTCGTTCCCCGTGCCCTGTCCCGGACTGGGCACTGCTGCTGTCCTCCGCGGCTCCCTCGGGACGTGGCCCTGCCACCGCCCCGCTAATGCCGGTGACGTCCCCGGCGTGCTCGGGGAGCCGGGCTGGCGCAGGGGCTCCGCTCGGGTTTCAGCGGCTCAATGGCATCTTTCTGAACTCCAATTAGTTCCCAGGCACCGGGATAATGGCAGGTCCCCGCTGCCAAGATTAATGGCTCGGGTCAGCTCTAGCGTGGCTCGGATTCCTGCGGGAACGTGGCTATTTTTGTAACGGGAGGTGCAGGGCACGAGGCTGGTGGCCCCCCGCCGCCGCCTTGGCCTCGGGGTCACCGCGGATTGACCCGGCCCACGTGGCACAGCACCGTGGCCATTTATAGCCCTACCTGCAGCTCCTGCCGGGCTGTCAGGATTGAGGGGTTTTAGGGAGCTCACTGGGGTAGGAATGAAAGGGGAGAGCACAGGATATGCTGAGTTGGAACAGACCCACCGGGATCATCCGGTCCAACCCCAGGCCCTGCACAGACATCCCAACAGTCCCACCCTGTGCATCCCTGAGAGCATTGTTCAAACGCTCCTGGAGCTCTGGCAGCCTTGGGGCTGTGACCTCGGGGGAAGATGGGTGGGAGATGGGTGGTGGTGGCCAGGTGAAGTGTGGGAGTGGATGGCTCTGCATGCAGACTCTTTCCTTGTGGGAAAAGCACTCCTTCCTGGCAGTACATCAGCCTGCTGTGGCTTGGCTGCAGTGATGGAGCTGGGCCCATCCAGCCACCTACAAGTGTTGGCTGCAAAGCCAAGCTTGTGTCCCCCATCCTGCCACCCACTCTGCTGGCTTGGACCTGGCGTGGAATCAGCCAGGATGGCGGGGGACGTGGCTGCAGGCATGTGTCTGTCCCGTGGTGTTTTCCTAAGGGCCTCCAAAGGGAAACCCTTCCCTGGAGTCAGTAGCTGCTCCCTTGCTGCCCCACAGCAGGGCCAGGACTGGCATCCCTCCTGCTCAGCTGGAGTTATTCAACCAGTATTGCCAAAGTCATTTTCAGGATGTGGTTGTGGGGCCCCATCAATTTGTGGTGCCTTTCATCTCCCCCTTCCTCCAAACCTCTGGAGCCAGCTGCCATCCCAGCATGGCTCTGAGGGCTGTGGCTCTGGAGCCAGGCTCGCTGGGGACAGATTTCTTGTCCTTGGGTTGAAGCTCACAGGGCAGGGCTGTGCGAGCAGAGAGCGCACTCTCTAAGGCTTTTCCTGGGGCCAAGCCAGGGTATTTGAGAGCTGTTCCTCAGCTGGCAGCAGGACTGGCTGTACCAGCACAGTTTGGACTGTGTAATTTTGGCCTGGGACTCATTCCCATTTCCCACCCCTGGCTGTGTGTGCTGCCCCAGGGAACTGCTCAAGCCTGGATCTGTGAACTCATCTGGGTTAAAGGGAAAGAAAAAAGGGGGCAAAGGCCGTTTTTATCCCTCTTGCAGAGCTCCCCAGTCTTGGATTTTGGGGCTGAGGTACTGGGAGTGTTCAGGGTGTAATGTGATGGTGGGCAGGCCCTGGCACAGGGTGCCCAGAGCAGCTGTGGCTGCGCCTGGATCCCTGGCAGTGCCCAAGGCCAGGCTGGACATTGGGGCTTGGAGCAGCCTGGGACAGTGGAAGGTGTCCCTGCCATGGCAGGGCTGGAATGAGATGGGCTTTAAGTTTCCTTCCAACACAGACGATTCTGTGATAAGCAATGTCCTGTTCCTAAAACAATTGCTCTTATCACTGAGGCCACAACCTCCCATAATTGTCTCTAGCAGCAGGACCCTTACCATTCCTGGGGTTAGTGTACAAATCCTCAATCTTCCCAAGAGCCACACAACGCTCCATCCCCCTGTACCATGCAGGAAAGCCCCACTGACATCAGATCTTCCCGATGCCCTACAAGCTCTGGCATGAATGTGCCAGCATTAAGGTCCTTTAAATGCTGCTTGAAATACCCAATAAATGGAATAAAGGGGGTTGGAATGGGATGATCTTTAAGGTTCCTTCCAAGCCAAACCATTCTGTGATTCTGTGTCACTTCATGTGTGACCTTGCCCACCAGTGCCCCCCCTGCATCCGCAGGGGCTGGGGACCCACAGCAGACATGGGTGGCGGCTTTGGGGAACTGTAGAGGGGTCACCAGTTCTGATGCAGGGAGGGTGCAGAGGTTTTCAGCAGGGTAGGATGAGGCTGCCCTGGCCTGTGCCATGTCCTCAGCGGGTGCTGCCTCTCTTCCAGTGAAGTACATGAAGGAGATCTCGCCCTACTTCAAGAACTCCTCGGCGGGGGCGACGGTCAGCTGGGACCCCTCTCCTGCTGCCCAGCAGAAGCGATCATCCCCACTGCTGCCCTCTCAGGAGCTCCGGGAGAGCCGGAGCGTCCCTCTGAAGATGTGCTACGTGTCCCGCAAGTGCCTCCCCGCTGACCCGGAGCACAGGTCAGCGCCTGGCGCTGGGCCGGCGATGCCACCGCGGTGCCCCGGGGAGCCGAGGGCAGGCAGGGACTCATCGGGGCCGTGTCCCTGCAGGTACCTGGAGGTGTGCTCGGCGGACGGGCGCGTTGCCCTCTTCCTGCGGGCCAAGGACGAGGCCACGGCACAGTCGTGGCTCGGCGCCATCCAGGCCAACGCGGCCGCGCTGCTGCCGCGGGTGAAGGAGGAGCTGCGGGCACAGCTGGCGGGGGCCGGCACGGTGGCCGGACGGGACATCAAGCACGTGGGCTGGCTGACCGAGCAGGTACCCCCGGTCCCCCGCCACCCCAGGCCACCGTGCTGCCGGTGACCCTGACCCAGTGCCTTTTCAGCTCCCCAGCGCCGGCACCAGGAACCTCCTGGCCGTGCTCACAGAGAAGGAGCTGCTGCTGTATGGGAGCCTGCCACAGAGCCGGGACGCCCTGGGCAAGCCCACGCACAGTTATCCCCTCATCGCCACCAGGTAGAGGCCACCAGCTCAGTGCCCTCTGCCCCGCTCAAGCATAGGGTGGTGGCAGTCCCTGGGGGCAGTCAGGGCAGAACCTAAGGGCTGGTGTCAGACCCCCCAAAGTGGTGACAGTGACCAGGGATGGTGTCAAGGGCTGGGGGTCAGGACAAAACTCCAGGGTGGTAGCAGGGGCTGGTGATGGTGGCACGGGCGTTTGAGAGGTTGGTAGAGTCCAGGGCTGGCGTCAGAGCAGTGGGGATGGTGACGGTGGGCAAGGGGAGTGTCAGGGCCATGGGCACGGTGCTGAGTAGCGGGAATGGGGCGGGGGTTTCGGCGAGTGTCGGGCGGGTTTTGAGGGCGGGTTTTGAGGGAAGGATTCGGAGGAGGGTTCGGGCGGGGTTTCAGGGTGGAGGGCGTGGGCTCAGGCGGGACTCGGGCGGGGTTTTGGGGTGGGGGCGGTTCCAGCGCGGACTCTGCGGGGCCTCATCCGCGGGGCTGCAGCGCCCCCTGGCGGCCGCGGAGCGGAGCGGGGCCGTGCGGGACACGGGGCTGTGCTGGGGCCGTGCTGGGGCCGTGCGGGACACGGGGCTGTGCTGGGGCCGTGCTGGGGCCGTGCGGGATACGGGGCTGTGCTGGGGCCGTGCTGGGGCCGTGCGGGATACGGGGCTGTGCTGGGGCCGTGCTGGGGCCGTGCGGGACACGGGGCTGTGCTGGGGCCGTGCTGGGGCCGTGCGGGATACGGGGCTGTGCTGGGGCCGTGCTGGGGCCGTGCGGGACACGGGGCTGTGCTGGGGCCTTGCTGGGGCCGTGCGGGATACGGGGCTGTGCTGGGGCCGTGCGGGACATGGGGCTGTGCTGGGGCCGTGCTGGAGCCGTGCGGGAGCCGTGCGGGATACGGGGCTGTGCTGGGGCCGTGCTGGGGCCGTTCGGAGTGCGGGGCTATGCCGGGGCAGTGCAGGGGTGCGGTGCTGGGGCGGTGCTGTGTTGGTGCTGGGGCCGTGCGGGACACGGGGCTGAGCGCTGGCCGTGCCGCAGGCTGGTGCACTCGGGGCCGGCCAAGGGCTCGGCGCTGTACGAGGCCGAGCGCTCCTTCGCGCTGCGTGCCGGCGGCCGCCTGGGCGTGCAGACCCATCTCTTCAGCCTGGAGAGCCCCCGAGAGCTCGCCCTGTGGACGCGCCTGCTGGTGGACGGCACCCACGGCGCCGCCGAGCTGGCCCAGGAGGTCTCGGCAGGTCAGCGGGGTCCCGGGGGGGCTGGAGGGTGCGGCGGGACCCTCGGCTCACCCCTGTCCCGTCCCCATCCCCAGCCTGCACGTGGAAGGGGCAGGACTGCACCCTGACCGTCCACATCGACAAGGGCTTCACCATCTCCACCAGCGAGCCCGGGCTCAACAGGACCATCCTGCTCCAGCAGCCCTTTGAGAAGCTGCAGATGTCCTCGGATGATGGCACCAAGATGCTCTACCTGGACTTTGGTGGACCGGAGGGAGAGATCGTGAGTTGGCTTTTCCTTCAGCAGCCCCACCCAGGCTCCCAGGGGGAGAGGGGGAGCAGAGCACCCACCCCGCTCACGGCATCCATCCTGCCTGGCATGGGGGTGATACATGGCCCTTTCTGCCCACCCCAGCCGGGGTTGCACAGCCTTTCCCAGGCCCCAGTAAAGCTGTGGTGGGTATGGGGAGCTCTGGGCATTCCCAGTTGAAAGCTGGCTGATGCAGGAACAGCCTTCCCCATTGCAAATATACCTCCTTTCCTTTTTTGCAGCAATTGGACCTTCACTCCTGCCCCAAGACCATCGTCTTCATCATCCACTCCTTCCTGTCGGCCAAGGTGACCCGGCTGGGGCTGCTGGCATGATGAGGGAGCCCAGCACTGGCCGGAGCAGCCCAAGCCCCTGGCCCATCTATGCACCTCCCTTCTGGCCGAACCCAGCCCCAAGCCATCCCGCAGAGACTACAGCCCCCATGGGATCACATCACTCCCACCAAGGAAAAGCACCATCCAGCCAGGAAAAGCCCCTCTTGGGCGTTTGGGGCAGCAGTGGGGTGAAATCCCTCTTGGATGGCAGCACCAGGACTTCTCCAGTGCCTTCTTCCCCTCCTTCCTTAGTGGCTGGAGAAGCCTGTTGGGAGCCCACGAGTGGACACGTGGCCATCACCCCAGTGCCTTGAGAGATGATATTTTCTGTACAAAGAACCCATTTATATCCATGTTTTATATTTATATTGCCCACTTCAAAACGCTGATGCAGCAGTTCTTCCACAGCTGGGTTGGACCCCTCGGAGAGTCCCCAGTCCTGCAGCACAAGGCTCTGTGTCTGTTTTCCAGACAGGCAACCCAAGGGCTGGAGGCTCAACCAGCTCTAAAATGCTTAAGGGACAGGAACTGCAAGATCAGCTGTATTTGCCAAATTTTTCCATATGGTATGGAATGATAGGAACCACTTTTCTCTATTGGAGTTGGACGGTTTGTTTGCTTTTGTGCACTCTGGGGTCACTTTATTTCTTGGTTTGGGTGGGAGGGTTATCAGGTGGCTGCTGCGGAATGACTTCTTTTATGAACCAAAAGATTCTGCATGAAAATGCCTATTTTGGAGGGGTTAAATAAACTTTGCAGATCACAACCAGCAAGAGCCAAGGTCTGTCTCCTGGTTTCACTTGGAGAAGTTGAAAGTCAGTTTGTGGGTGGTGCCCGGGCTGAGCCTTGGGGTTTTCCAGCAGGGGAAGGAAGGGATTTTCCTGGAGACTGCTGTGAGCTGGTGGTGCCAGAGACACTGCAAGGGGTTCAGGTGGGGACACAAAGTCTTTAAGGTGCCCAGTACTGTGTTGGGAGTGGAAAAGAGGGACATGCAGCAGCACCAGCTTTGGTGAGATCAGATGGGTTTGGATTCCCTACACTTTAGGATGCTCAGAGGAGGGTGGGCATCCTTTCTAAACTCAAGAAAGTTTTGTTTTTTATATTTTTCTAGTATAAGTAGCTGCTTGGCTGAACAGCAGCAGAGGCTTGAAAAGTTGTTGGGACAACGGGAAAGGGCTCTGTTTGCATCACTGCAGTGCCAAGTTCTGGGTTAACCACCCCCTTTTGAGCTGGCCCTGTACATGGGGGCACCTGGAGTCTCCCAGGAAAGCCATTAGCCAGGGACTAAAACACTCAGGCTGCAGGCAGAGGAATGACAACTGATGGGCAGCAGTATAACAGAGAAGCTGTGTCTGCCCCATCCCTGGAAAAGGTCAAGGCTAGGCTGGCTGGAGCTTGGAGCAACCTGGGACAGTGGAAGGTGTCCCTGCCTATGGCAGGGGTGGGATGAGCTGGGCTTTAAGGTCCCTTCCAGCCCAGAGCATTCTAGGATTCTGTTGTTTTTAGTGATGTCAGGTATCCTGCTGCCCTGTGAAGGGAGGAGCCTTGAAGGAGGTATTGGAGTGATACACATGCTTTTAGCATGTGCTGAACTGCTCCCCAGGGCAGGGACCCTGATGCTCTGGCAGCCTTTGGGGTGCAGA
Organism: Cinclus cinclus; assembly: GCF_963662255.1. Classification (NCBI taxonomy): domain Eukaryota; kingdom Metazoa; phylum Chordata; class Aves; order Passeriformes; family Cinclidae; genus Cinclus; species Cinclus cinclus. The sequence goes on from NC_085063.1 coordinate 3,436,285, forward strand.
GGGAGAAGTTGCAAAAAAGGGAAATCCATCGAAATTGAGAGAAACTAGGGCAGTGAGGTGTGTGTGGTGTGGGCAAGGAGGAGCCATAAGATGAGGGGTTTGGGTTGGAAGGGACCTGTCAACTCATCTCATTCCATGAGCATGGACACCCTCCTCTGTCCCAGGCTGTCCAAGCCCCAGTGTCCAACCTGGCCTTGGACAGGGATCCAGGGGCAGCCACAGCTGCTCTGGGCACCCTGTGCCAGGGCCTGCCCACCCTCACAGGGGAGAGGCAGCACAGTAAGAGTGTGTTTGGTGTAAGAAATAGTTCCTATTTGGTACATCAGCACTCGGCTGCACAGCTCCTGGCAGGACTGGGTGATGGAGAGGAAGGGGATGTCCCGTTCGTCCCAGCACAGCCCCATGGCTGGCAGCAGGAATCTTTCATGATGAACAAGCCCTTACTTTTTATTGCACATAACTGTCAGATTTCCAGGAGACCTCGCAAAATGGATTTGCAAAAGAAAAGAAGAGATCCCCTCCGCCCCCATTCCTAACTGTTAAATCAATACAATAAGTAATTTAGAAACAGATGGTGTATTTTTCTGTGATCAAACGCATGTCAGCACAAGGAAACACATTATTACTGCAATTTACCTTCCTCCTCTTGCCCTGCAGCCATTAGTCTTTGGGGTTCATTGCAATAAAAGAGGGAATCGCTCCCAATCCAGAGCAGATTTCCTATTAATCTTATGGACCACAAACTACTTTAACTTGCCCAGAGCTGCTGCTTCATGCCTGAGCCAAGGAGGAAATAGCTCAGGTTGGAGTTGGATATTTATTTTCTTGGCTTTCTTTGCATTTGGTGACAGTATGAGGGTATTTTCCCCTTCTACATTTTATGGTGGTTTCTCAGCCTCTTCACCCTTGTGACACCATCCATCGCTTAACGGGATCCTTTTCCCAGGGATGCTCCTGCAAAGGGACCCATGAGTAAGACAATTGTCTCTTATAATGAGGGTCTGGAGCACCAGGGGGGGCTGAGGGAGCTCAGCCTGGACGAAAAGGAGGCTCAGGTAGCTGGAGATGTCTCCCTAAGCCCAGCAGGATCCTGGATTCCTGGGAAGATGTCTGGAGAGGTGCTGTAAGCACCCTGGGGACCCTGGCTATTTTCCAGTCTGGTTCCATAAAATAGAGGCCACTGCTCATCACAGACCCCAGAGTCTTGGGGAAAAAAAACATTGCAATTATTCCCTAACACTTCTAGTTTTCCTAAAATTTCCAATGCTCATTTGTCACAGCAGTGGGTGTTGATCAGAGTGCTGCAACCTTCCCAAAGGAGCATCTTGAAATATACACCTTGGGGACACAGTGCTCCTGCCCAGCAATTTCAGCTCTTGCGAGGTGGGTGATGCAGGAGTGATGGAGTCCTCATTTGGAGTTCCACAGAAAGTCTTTATTTATTAGGTCTGTGCTGTGGAGGGTTCCAGGGACGAGGTAAGCCTCAGGGAAGTCAGACAGAGCAAGGGTTTGTATAGGGATAGAGAGGGAGTGGTACAGAGGCAGGATAAGGGGAAGGGCCAATGGGATACATTGAATCTGCATAAAGTAGTGAAGAATATTGGGAGAAACCTCTTTTCTCACCACAAGCTAGTTATGCCTAGGGGCATTTCCTCCAGGGTAGGGCAGTGGGTTTTCTCTTAGCAGACACACCACACTCATTGATGTAAATGTCCAGAAACATTCCGATATCTGGGATCACTGAGTTTCTCTGCCCCGGGAACATTTTGGGGTTGGCAAAAGGGACTGAATCCCAGAGCAGAATGGTATCTGTATAGAGTGAGGAACATTCCTGCTTGGGACCACCATGCTGTTTCCTGGAGAGGTGTATAAGCTCCTAAGGGTTTTATTCTGCTAGGCAGATTTAAAAGCAGATTTAAAATAAATATAATGAACTCTTACAAAGCTGGAATGAGAGGAATGGGCTCAGGTTAAAGCTGATTTCCTCAGTTTTGTCACTTTGAGGCAGCTGAAGTTTTATTTGGTCACCATAATTCTAACAGCAAGGGCAATTCAAAGGTGTGTGAGTGGTGGAGAATGGGAAAGGGAGGAAGGAAGATAGCCCTGTTCTGCCCTCTACGTGGAGCTCTTGGGAGATGTCATTTGCCAGAGCAGGGCTGAAATGGGAAATGGAAGTCGAGGCACAGAGACTTTGGCATTAAAGCCCCAGCCATGCATGGAGAGAGCTGCAAAATGCCAGTGGGGGTGACAGCAGCCCAGTTCTGCTGCGATCCCTTCCCCTTTGGAGAACACCCAGGCAGGCCATGGCAAGGTGAGGTCTGTTTCCTCCACAGGGAAACCCAGCGCTCTCGGCATCCCCAACAGCAACGTCACGAGCAGGAATTTTCCCCAGAAATGGCTTTTTCAGGTTGCAAGACCTGAAAAATTGCCTTGACTGAAGAAGCTGGAGAGGGAAGAGAGAGATGCAGCGGGAAGAGTGATTAGGTTGTCCCCAGGTGTTTGCTCACCCCCGGCAGAACACAGTTTCCCTCCCGACACCGCTTGTACTTCCATTAGTCAGCTCTGACCTTTCAGTGCCGTAATCAAACAAGACAACCCAACACTTAAATCTGAGTGTTTAGTGCTGACATTTACAATTGGTTCTCGAGTTGGAGAGAACAAATGAAAATTTCCTGGCAGACAGCATGCTGCAGGGCAGGGGAATCAAATAATTCCTCTGCTGGACCGCCGGCATACTGGCCCCCTTTGGCTGAGCGGTGTCTGGGCTAGAACAGTGTCATTGGAAAGTCAATATTCACCTGGAGTTTGTGTGATCCCACTCACACTGCCCCGTCAGGGCATGAGGAAACTGGATTTGGCATTTGATGGATGTAAACAGGAGGGATCTTCCCCAGGAGGGAGCCCTGGGGAAGTGGGAAAGATATATTAAATGTTAGGGATCCGAGGCTGTAATGAGGATATTTTCTCTCGTTCAGCCTCGGCTGAATCCTTGCCTGTAAAGTGAGTCCTTGGTGCACCCCATGGCACATCCCTTGGCACATCCCTCAGTGCATCCTGTGGAACACCCCTGGCTCCACAGCCCCACATGTGCCCCATGGTGGCAGTTTGGCCGTGCCATCCTTGTGCACATCCCTGGATGGGGATGGGCTTTTCCAGACCTTTCTCCAGGGGAACCAAGCCCAGTGTTTGCCTGGTGAGGATAAAAGCCTGTGGGACATTGGGGTATTCTGGGAGTTGAAACACCCCTGGGAGCCCCCAGGTCCTATATCCATCACCCTTGTCCTCATGCAGTGTCTTTTCCCAAGGGATAGCTTCCCACTTTATGAAGTTAAATCCACTAAGTGTCTGGACAAGGTTTCCCACACTGCTGCTCATGATGTTCAGCGCTCCTCCTGCCTCCTCCAAACAGAGCAGTCAGGCTGTAAACCATGACAGCACAACTCCCTCTCACCTGCCTGGGAAGAGCCTCATCCCAGAAACAGCCTTAAACAGTCCAAAATACTCTGAATCTTTTCTTCCTTTGCTAATACAGTACTTGAATAAATTCATATCTTTGTTTTAATTACAGAACTTGAGCTATCTGAAATGCTCTTGCTGTATTTTCCCAGTGTTGCTCCATGTGCTGCTTTCCTGAAAAACCAAAGTTCTGTGCAGGGACATCCCATCAGGATTTGACATGAGAACTGAGATCAGAATTTGTGTGTGCAACTCCAGATTCTGAGGGTTGTCCTGTGCAGGGCCAGGAGTTGGACTTGATGATCTTTGTGGGTCCCTTCCAACTCAGGATACATTCCATGATTCTATGAAAAGCAATATTTTTTAAAAAAAGGCTTATTTCTCACCTTTATCAAATTGCACCTAAAAATTGCACTTTAAATGTGGGTTGGTGCTTGGGGCACCCAAACACCCCATCCTGCTCCATGGGTGCTCCTGGAAGCCAGGGATGGGAGGCAGGACTGGAGAATTTATAATTCCCCTTGTGCCCACTGGGCTGCTGCTTTCTCCCATGTTCCTGCTCTTTTCATCCCTTCTGGAAACTGATTGTTTCTCCTTTTCTTCCTCCCCAGTGCTGGGTGTGGTGCTGGGTCCCTTCCAGGTGCCTCATGTGACATCTCCATGGGAACAGGACACTATGTGGAATCTCATGGACGGCAGGAGAAACGGGTCATGGATGTCCCTCTTCTCCTGTTGGAACTAAGGGTAAAGGAAACTGGGGGAAAATGTTTTAACCTGTGATGTTCTCAGGGAGACTCTCCCCCAAAACAACAGGGCAGCTGGTGGGGGAAGTTTTCAGCTGCATCCTTGGGTGGGAATTTCCTTGTTGGGGGGATACAAAGCAGGTTGGTGTGGGCAGGGAAATAGATGCTGTGCCCAGGTGGGACCTCAGAGCAGCTGGAGCTGTTCCTCAGTCCCTTTGGGCAGCACTGGCACGTCCCTTTGCCTCTCCCTGCCTCTGTTCCTGGCAGAGCTGGCCTCTCCACAAGGCTGAGGTGGGAATGTAAACACCTATTCCCATTTCTTCTTGGGATGGGCCCTATTTCCCATCCCCAGCTGCTGTTTCCTTGCCATCACACACTCTCCAGGAGCTTCACCTCCCCTCCCAGGACTCTCCTGTGTGCTCCAGCTAAACCCACTCTGTACCTCACTTTGTCTGCTTCCTTTTAAGACTTCAGTAAGAACTCTTTTGCCTTACTATAGGCTAATCTTCAAGTTTCTGGACTATTTGCTCTCTCTGGAGTTTCTATGTGATATTAGTCTGCTTTCACTCATTTCTACTCTTTTTGGTTAAAATAACAATAGAAGCTGAGAGTACAGAGGGAAGGAAGGAAATGGGCCTCATGCAGCATCCCTGGTCATGATGAAACAGAGAAAAGAACCCACAGGTGACACCTGGATCACCCTCCTTACCAGGAAACAAGGAGGCAATGGTTTGGATGCTGTTACTAAAAGCACTGGGGAAAAACTCAGCAGAAATTCGGATGCTTTCACCCCAGCTCTGCTGCTCATCTTTTTTGGGAGCAGGGATGGGTTGGCTTTGTGCCTCAGTTTCCCTTTCTGTATAATGGGCACATCCCTGCCTCCTCCCAGTGTGTGTTGATAGCAGAAGAAGAGCACAATCCTGCAGCGTGAAATATCCCAAGAAATTAAAATCTTTGGGAAAGTTCCTATAATGTCTTTGTCCATGTATGATCCCTTTCCAAATGTAGATCTTATGGCACTTGTCTGTAAGGAAATGCTGCAGTAAAAAACTGAATAGTCCTATCTATCTATCTGTCTGTCTATCTATCTATCTATCTATCTATCTGTATTTCAATTTATTACATCCATTTAATTTTCCTCCGAGTGTTCTCAAATAGATGAGGTTTCCAGAGGCTCAGGTCCAGAGTTGGGCTCAGTTGACAACCAGGAGATAAAGGTTTGTTTTGCAGCAACGGGATGAAAAGCACAGAAAATTCAGCTTGGTTTTATAGCACTCATTCAGGAGTCCAGAAATAGGATTTAATGTATGATGTGGTGAGATATAGATGAGACCTATTCAGAGTTCCTGTGTTTTTGTTATATTATATTTATCAATGCTGCATGGGAGATATTTTCCTCCCCAAAATAATTCCTTCTGAAGCAGAAGGTTTCTGAAGGCTTTGCTGTACTGGTGACACATCCATGTGCAATATAAATGACCTGTTGTTTCAGCAGATGATAATGGGAATAAATACCAAATTAAAATAAAATAAAATCAAACCATGTAGATCAGGAAAAATTGTGGAATTTCCAGTACCCAGAAAGCTCCTGCTCCAGCAAAGGGCATGTAGCCATGGCAACAGGAGCCCTCACTGTCACGATAATAAAAAAATATATTATTCTAGGAGAGCTCTTAAAAGGGAAATATACATTTCAGTGAGGTGGATGATGAAATATTGTGCAGCAAAGAGAAGAACGAGCCGGAGGAGCCCAGAAAGTGTTGCTAACAGTTCTGCCACCTTCCACAGGTAGGATGGGGACACAGCCCTGGCAGGAGGATCCCATGGCCACATCCAGGAGCCGGTCTTTGCTGACCCTTGTGGGTCCTTTCAGGATATTCTGTGATCCAGGACTCGCTGCCTCCGTCTCCTCCATGTTCCTGTGCTGTGAGTGGGAGAGCACCGTGGATGAGCTGAGCCCTGCTGTGCACCTGGAGCAATGCACATCCACTGGAAAAGGCTGGAGATGGAGGGGCTGTGCTGGTGCAGGGCAGGGGGGCTGCAGGGGAGCCCCGGGACCCTGCTGGGGTCTGGTGGCAGCAGCCAAAGCTCCAGTGTCAGTAGGGACATCCTCATGGCATCACATCCCCCTGCACTGCAGGGACATCCTCATGGCATCACATCCCTTTGGACTTCAGGGACATCCTCATGGCATCACATCCCCCTGCACTGCAGGGACACATGGGGAAGGCTTTGAACTTTTGGCAAAGAGAAAATCATGGAGACCAAGCATGTTGGCTGAACTTTTCCTGGGTTTGAATTTTGTAAACAGGCTAAAAAACAGTGCTGGCAAGTCAGCATTTCCCCAGTGGTGATAAAGTGTTTGTTTGCAGAAAACTTTGGAAAAAGGGAGAGAAGAAAAAAGCTGTATTTTTCCCTACAAGATACCCAAGGTTTTGTGCCCAGAAAGAGCCTAGGGGTGACCTCCTCAGTGGAAAAGTCCAGGTGTCTGAACCTGCCTGGGGTGGGAGGCAGGGCTGCGATACCCTGGGAAAATCACCTTGCTCCAGGTGTGGAGCACCTGGCTGGACCTCCATGTCCCCATGGCCGTGCCCTGGCACCCCCAGACAAGGGACAGCTTGTGTCCTGGTTGTGCAGGACTGTCCATGGAGGAGCAGATCTGAAGCCCAGGGCAGGGAGGGATATCCTGACAGCCACAGGAGCCTGTGAGTGCTGGGGCTGCTCAGTGCTTTGGGGCTGTTTCATGGCTCTCTCTGGGTTTTGGGGTTCAGTCTGGGGCATCCCAGGGTCCTGCCTGATGACAGCACTGAGGTGTGGGGTAAAAACACCCCCCTGTCTGAATCCTTCTTGTGGGTGCTCTCTGCCATGTGGAGGGGGGAACCTGACCTAGGAATGGAGAAAGGGAAAGAATTGACCCAAAAGCAGAGGCTGCATCCTCCCTGCTGTGAGCTCTCTGCTGCTGGGATGCCTTAATGGGTCACACAGTGGGATTCTTGAAGTTGTTTTGTGCAGGGTTAGGAGCTGGACTTCCATAATCCTTGTGGGTCCCTTCCACCTCAGGACATTCCATGATTCTATGAATCTGTGAACTGTTATTTGTCCCTCCTCCTGCTGCTGCACACTGTCTGTGGTGACCCTGCCATGCTCACACCCACCCAGGGCAGACTGACATCACTGTCCCAGGAAATCTCTCCTGGCAAAACACCTGGAAATATTTCTGGATTCACCTGAGTGCTGAGGGAAGGGTGATGGCATCCCTGGATGCTGCTGGCACTCTGTGCCTCTGCTCTGCAGGGGAGAGCACAGACCTGGGGCTGAAATAATCTGCTGCCCAGAGAAAACCCTCTGTGGGCTTCCTTGCAGCAGGGAGAAGTCATCGCATGGATATCTTGGAGGAAATATCCCAGATCTCTTTTGAGCCAGAGATAACAAAGGACTTGGGCGCTGCAGCTTGTCTCCACTGCCCTACAGCACATCCCCATGCCAGGGATGCTATTCCAGCTCAGGGCAGTGAGCGTGGAGTGGATGGTAATTCCCATGACCTTCACATTTAGAGGGAAGCAAGAGAAGCACAGATTGCCTGCAGAAGCCCTGGCAATGCCACTGCAGCCAGCAGCGTGCCCAGCATCCCCTGTGCTCGTGTGGCTTTGCTCATATTCCCACCAAAGCACTGGGGCCAGGGAGCTGAGGAATCCCAGCCCTATAACCTGGGCTTGAGCCCCCAGCTCCACATCCTGCAGCCAAGAGGGGATTTCCTCTGGACATGGTTTCCATTCTCCTCAGCCTCCCCTTTCCCCTGGTGGGGTGGCATTGATATCCATGTCATTTTAGCCTAAAGCAGAAACTGAGGTGCTTGGCTCCAGGATGCCCAGCACAGCCCAGCAGAGATATAAATACATAAATACATAAATACATAAATAGCTCTCTTCTCCATTAGAGAGCAATTCCAAAATTGCATCCAAAGCCACCAGCAATGGGCCAGAGTGCAGCCAAAAATGATCCCAGGGCTCTGGAAATTTCAAAAACGTCTGTTTCAGGCATCCCAAAATATCAGTGCTTTTTTCCCCCCTTCTATTAGATCTATCGACAAAGAGTGCAAAATAAGCACAGTTTATAAAAATATGGCCAGAGCATATGATATATATATAAAATAGATAAATATAAAAATATATTATTTATATATATTTATTTATTTTTAATATAAATAGATATATTAATATAATTTATATTTTATATAAAAATCTGTCAACTTGGCCAGAGCAGAAAGGTGGGAGCTGGCTGCTGGAGGCTGGTGGCAGCAGTGGGATGTGGGGGCTTGGTCTGTCCCCCTGTCACACTCACTGAAGGGATTCTCTCAGCACACCCCCAGCTCTGGCTGCTCTTCTCTTTTAGGTGCTGCTGAAAAATGAGATAAACAGGGAGAGGAGGGATTGGAGACCCTCCGAGCATCTCCTTCCACGCCGGGGGTGACCCTTGCTCCGGCTTGGCTCCATGTCGATGGCTAGGGGGAGTTTATTTTTGGTTTTTTGGTCTGGGCTCCCGGCTTTGCCGCTGTACCCCGGACGCTGCAGGGGGAGCTCGTGCCGTGCGGCAGCTCCATCCCTCCGCATCCCTCCGCATCCCTCCGCATCCCTCCGCATCCCTCCGCATCCCTCCGCATCCCTCCGCATCCCTCCGCATCCCTCCGCATCCCTCCGCATCCCTCCCCATCCCTCCGCATCCCTCCGCATCCCTCCCCATCCCTCCGCATCCCTCCCCATCCCTCCGCATCCCTCCCCATCCCTCCCCATCCCTCCCCATCCCTCCCCATCCCTCCCCATCCCTCCCCATCCCTCCCCATCCCTCCGCATCCCTCCGCATCCCTCCCCATCCCTCCGCATCCCTCCCCATCCCTCCGCATCCCTCCCCATCCCTCCCCATCCCTCCCCATCCCTCCCCATCCCTCCGCATCCCTCCGCATCCCTCCCCATCCCTCCGCATCCCTCCCCATCCCTCCGCATCCCTCCCCATCCCTCCCCATCCCTCCCCATCCCTCCCCATCCCTCCCCATCCCTCCCCATCCCTCCCCATCCCTCCGCATCCCTCCCCATCCCTCCCCATCCCTCCCCATCCCTCCCCATCCCTCCCCATCCCTCCCCATCCCTCCGCATCCCTCCCCATCCCTCCGCATCCCTCCGCATCCCTCCCCATCCCTCCCCATCCCTCCCCATCCCTCCCCATCCCTCCGCATCCCTCCCCATCCCTCCCCATCCCTCCCCATCCCTCCCCATCCCTCCGCATCCCTCCGCATCCCTCCCCATCCCTCCCCATCCCTCCGCATCCCTCCGCATCCCTCCGCATCCCTCCCCATCCCTCCGCATCCCTCCCCATCCCTCCGCATCCTTCCCCATCCCTCCCCATCCCTCCCCATCCCTCCCCATCCTGCCTCCTGCTCGCAGGAAATTGTCTCGGATGATCCCGAGTTTCCTATCTTGCAACTAACCGAGGAGGAATTGAGGATGGAGACGTCGCGCTTCAAATGACCCCGCTGCTCAGACGGACAGACGGACAAGGAGGTCAACAGCAGCTGGTGGCTGGGAAAGCCTGCAGAGGAGAAGCTCCAGGGAGAGTTCAGAGCCCCTGCCAGGGTCTAAAGGGGCTTCAGGAGAGCTGGAGAGGGACTGGAGACAAGAGATGGAGGGAGAGGACATAGGGCATGGCTTCCACTGCCAGAGGGCAGGGATGGATGGGATATTGGGAAGGAATTCCTGGCTGGCAGGGTGGGCAGGCCCTGGCACAGGGTGCCCAGAGCAGCTGTGGCTGCCCCTGGATCCCTGGCAGTGTCCAAGGCCAGGTTGGACACTGGGGCTGGAGCAGCCTGGGACAGTGGAAGGTGTCCCTGCCCATGGGGGTGGAATAGGATGATCTTTAAGGTCTCTTCCAACCCAAACCATTCTAGAATGATTCTGTGATAAATCCAGACCTCCAGCCTGGGTTGGGCACTGCTAAATCCTGTAATGGGCTAGAATGAGCTCCAGTTTTTAGGCTCAGTATGCTCAGGCATCATCTGAGCTGATCTCCCTGGTTTTCTGGGTTCTGGTGCCCATTTCCAGCAGGAGCGTTTGGCCCTTTGAGTGTTCGCTGACACACAAAACACCCCAGACCCTGGGCTACCCTTTTTGGGAGGAGCTTTCCTCCTTGCTCCAGAAGAAACTTCCCGGGAGATGGGCAGAGGGTGGAGGGACAGCAGAATCCGTGCTGAGCCCAAGACTCCCTTTGGGAGACAATGTGGATCTCAGGGTACTGCAGTTTTTAAATAGGAGGAGGGAGAATTGTCTCCTCTGCTTGCCTTTCCTTCCAGCCAGAGAAGGTTCAGCATTAACTCTGCGAAGGGGAAGGTGCTGGGATGCTGCAGGTAGGGTGGGACACCCACAAATCCCCAGCTCTTTGCACACAGCTCAGAGGTGTGGGCATCCCACCCTCCTTGTCCAAGGAAAATTCAGCTCAAGGAAAATTCATCTCAAGGACCATTCAGCTCAAAGATCTCCCCAGGATTTTTTAATTCCTCTTGGACTTTACCTTGTCTGAGGTAACCTTATTTTCCTGCTTGTAATTCCAAGGTTTTCTCTGGATCAGGACCAAAGCACCAGCTCCTGGGATAACCACAGACTCCTCTTGGCATCAGTGCCGGTATCCTGGATACAAACCCCACAAAAACTGGCTAAACAAGGAGGTTAAATAAACATGTGCAGAATTATTTATGTATCTTCCTCTGCTTGCTCTGGGGAACAAGCAGAAAGAAATTAAGGAATTAGGAGTGACTTATCCACCAGGAAGGCTCTTTAGTGTTTTATCTGTATTCCTCATAGGTGCTCTTTTCATATTAATATGAAGGCTGTATATACATAAGAACTTAAAGCACATAGGAGATAGAAAGGGCATTGGATAAATTTGAGATAATTTAGCTTTTATATGTACACAAATATAGATACACACATCATTACCATTTGATTTATGCGTGTGTGTTTACACATACAAATCTTATATTTACATATTTATAGAAATGCTGAATGTATTGGGTCCTGTCAGAGACAGCTTCCAGATAAAAGGAACCCAGGGAGTGAAATGGATGTAAAAAAGGAGCAAACAAATAGAAAATAATGATAAATCAATAGCCTCACCTTTCTCTTCTGTTACTAAAAGTAAATTACATTGCTGAACAAATACACTTTTTACCCCACAGGCTGCTGTAGAAGGTGGTCACAAACAGCTTTCCCTCTTCATCAGCTTGGTGGGTTTCTATTTTTCAAACATAAAAAATCACAACTTTCCTTGGAAAGCAAGCCACAGGTTCCACTTTGCCCCAAAATCCACTTTTCCACCTCATTATCCCCCATGGAGCTGTGGTTTGATGCCTTGGAGGCAGAGTCCAATGCCTGCCTTGACGTGGTGGAGCTGATGGGAACTGGAGAGGGGATATTGTGGGATTGTGATTGGTATCAGAGCAGCTTTCACCAAATCTTGCTTCCCAGTGGAACCAGACGGTTTTGCCTAGAAAAGCACACCCAGGTCAGACATCACACACTGCTCGTCCTCTCAGGGTGCTCATGGAAGAGGCTGGAGAATTGGAAAGAAGCACTGAAGTGGAATTCCCCACCTTTTCTGAGATAATGCTTCAGTTCTTGCTTTCTCCCCACCTTTGTCCTGCTAGTGGTTCTTGGTGTTTCTAGACTGAATCAAGCATGAGCTTTGAACCCTGAATGTACTCCTGAAGGGCAGGGTCTGGCCTAGACCCTCACCCCAAGGATTTGGCAAAATAAATGTGAAATCACTTAGTCCGTGCAGGTGAAGCTCTCCCAAGTGCTGCTCAGACAGTGGCTTTTTGGAGTGGCTTCTCTTCTCCAGACAAGACAATATGAGATGGTGTTTGGAGACAAAAATATCATGAGAAGAGCAAAACCCAGCCCTTGTTGGGGCTGCTTGTGCCCTCCTGCAGCAGATGGTGTCTCTCGGCTCCCTTTGAATTGCTCTCAGTGCATTACTTGGTTTTCCATTTCATTCTCTTTCCTAGGAGCAAGCTCAGCTTTATGTTTCCCTTTTAAGCTGATTGAAATAAAGTATTTGAACAAATGTCATGGGCACTTAGAAATCTCTCCTCTGTTTACTCTCCTTTGCTTTCATTCTGTCTGCCCTCTGCAGCACTGGCTCTTAAAGCCTTGAGTGCTGTCTGTCAAAATTAATGTATCTTGCAGGCAGCATACCGGACAAATTCATTAATTTTTTTGTATATTGGAAATGTGCCTTTATGAAGTCTCTGTTCATGTTTTCCTGGTGGTTGAATAGCTGAGCTTTATGAGCCATCAGCAAAGAGATGGTGGCTCCTTGAGAGACATTAGGTCCATGCCTCTGGGAGCGTGGTCTTCATCCAACAAACACTTAGAGTCAGTGCAGAAAACAGGCCCCAGAAAGGAAGTTTTGTGCTCTTCCCAACTCCCTTTATATATCCACCATTGCCTGTATAACTCCTGGAGTTCCAAGGGGAAAATCCAGGTGTGATTTCCACTTCAGGGTGGTGTTTCTACTGTTCCAGCTCCCCTGGAGGCTGCTCGGTGTCTGGAGAGCCCCATCCCTGGAGCTGGAGCTAGTGCACCTTCTTTCAAGCCATGCTGTCACCGTAAGCACCCAGATCACCCTTCTCCCTTCCTTCCTTCCCTTTACCCTCAGGAGATGCCCGGTCCTGGGGCACAGAGCACTTACAGTGCTTTGCACTGTGCCATGAGGTTGGCACCCACAGGGAAAGTGTCGTCGTGTTTCTCCAAGCAGAAAAGTCCATAAGAAAATTTGGTTGAAACCTTGGTTGATTTTCCAGGGCAACAGGAGCTGTTCCAGGCTGTATTCTCTTCCAAGAGGATTGTCAGAGCTCTGAGGTCTCTCATAAGCCCTGTCCAGCCTAGTCGTGGACACTTCCAGGGATCCAGGGGCAGTCACAGCTTCTCTGGGCACCCTGTGCCAGGGCCTGCCCACCCTCTGAATAAAGATTTTCTTCCTAACATCGAAGCTAAACCCACCCTCTGTCAGCGTGAAGCCATTCCCCATTGTCCTGTCACTGCATGCCCTTGTCTCCCTCTTTCTTGCAGGCTCCCTTCAGGCACAGTTAGGTTACCCCCAAACCTTCTCTCTTCCAGGCTGAACAACTTCAATTCCTTCAGCCTTTCCTCACAACAATCCCTCTAATCGACCCCATGGCCTCCTCTGGGCTTGCTCCAGCTCTTCCATGTCCTTCTCATGCTGGGGATCCCAGTGCTGGAGGCAGCTCTGCAGGTGGGGTCTCACCAGAGCCAATCCCATCCCTGGAGGTGATTAGGGTTAGGATTATCACTTCCTCTGGATGGGATATCCTCAAGCCCCTCGACAGCTGGGAGCTCTGTTCCTGGACCCTGCAAACCCCCTGGTTTGCCCTGGGAGTTGCCCACTCCATGTTTCCAGGGCTCTGAGCACAGATGTGTTTATTTAGCTGATTTTCATAGGTTCCTTCCAGTGATGCAGGGAGAGTGAGAGAGCTGTGTACATTAAATGAAGGCAGTGTAAAAAAATCAATTAAACTCCCATCTGAGCTGCACAGAGAAGGGAATAAATTGGAAATTATTTTTAAAATGACAATTTGGATTGTTCCCACTGCCAGCTGGACCAGTTCCTTCTGCTGCATGAACTGCAGCCCTGGATGGAAGTGCTGGAGGCTCAAGTAGCTTCAGAGAGCACAAAGACCAGCAGAAATAGTTGGAAAGTGCACCCAGGAATGCTGGTTTCAGGTAGGAATGAGGAGCACTGGCTGTCCAAGCCCTTGGCTTGCAGGATGTCATCGTCCTGTCCTTACCTTTGCCTTTGGAGTCCTTGGGATGGGTCCATGCAGGGGAGGTTGTGTTCAGGTGGTGCCACTTTCCAGTCCCTGGTCTGTTGGCTGCTTTAATACAAACTTTCTTGGTTTCAAAAGCTCTTGAATGTGTTTTCCCCCCACCCTCTGCTGTTGAAAAGTTCAATGAAAACACCGCTCTTTCATTAGAATGAAATGGTTCATTTTAACAAAAGGCTTTGAATTCTTTTCTTTGTAATTTATTGCAAAATGTCACGTGTGATTATTTGTAAGAAAAACAAGTGTGTAGCCAAAATAGATGCAGAGATCAGACTGGGAGGACCTGGATGTGCCATCTGGCCAGATTTGTGCTCCAGGACTACCATGGGGGTAAAGGAAATGTCCCTGTCACTGTGGGGTGCCATGGAGGAACTGCTCACCAGGGACGTGTGAAAAGGAAGGAGTGGGTGAAGAGTTCTTATGGAAATTTGGGACTGAATAAGAGAACCTGGGCATTGTCCAAGAGCCAAAGGAGGTGAAAAAGTCAAGATAGAACATGGGAAAAGGGGGACAGCAGCAGCTGGTATTGAGGAATGTGATCCTGTCCTGTGGAATAGGACAGAGATACAATAGGACAATGGGCCAGGGAGGGCAGATTTTGGCTGTGGATGTGCACCCTGTAGCCCATCCTGCCCACTGCATCCTACAGTCTTGGAGCCACCCAGGTGGGAAAAGCCCTCCAAGATCATCCAGTCCAACCACTGACCCAGCAGGACCATGTCCACCACTAACCCATGTCCCCAGGGGCCACATCTACACATCTGACCACCTCCAGGGATGGGAACTCCACCACTGGTCTGTGCAGCTGTTCCAATGCCTGGCCACCCTTTCAATGAAGAAATTTCCCCTAATATCCAATCTAAACCTCCCCTGGCCCAGCCTGAGGCCGTTCCCTCTCCTCCTGTCCCTGTTCCCTGGAGCAGATCCCAAATCCCCCCCTGGCTGTCCCCTCCTGTCAGGAGTTGTGCAGAGCCACCAGGTCCCTCCTGAGCCTCCTTTTCTCCAGGCTGAGCCCCTTTCCCAGCTGGTCCTGGTGCTCCAGCCCCTTCCCTGGACACACTCCAGCCCCCCAATTTCCTTCTTGTAGCCAACCCTCCTGCATCCAGGTCAGCCCCACTGCATTGGGCACATCCCTGGGCCCTGTTTCTCACTGCCCAATGACCTTCCAGAACATGAACTAGCAGTTTTAGGCAGAGCTTGGTACCCTGGAGTTGATGAATGTTCAGAAATCCTCATTCGTGACACCCATTGTGTGAATGACTAGAAAAGTCTGCATTTACAGTCACACATCTTGAGATCTGGGTGCTTAGTTTTGCTTTCTGAGCCTGCAACACTTCCATTTTCAGTCTTCTCTTTAAAACCAAAGGCTTATTTTTTTCCTTATATAAGTAAGTGGCCACTGGCCAGGGGAGGGACTTTGCAGCTGCATGGAAGAAGAAAGTGCCAAGCCCTGTGAGGCAGGGGGACCAGCAGCCCGTGTGCAGGGATGGGTTCAGCCTTTGCAGCTGGAGTGGGGCAGGTCCAGCTCAGCCCTTTCCCCTTGCAGGGCTCAGCTCTGCAGCATCTGGGAACCTTTTTGCCCCCAGCTGCTGATTTTGGGGGCTGGCTTCCCCAGCTGGGACGCAGGGAGGCTGCAGTGTGATGGGGGTGACAAGTGCACTTCCCTGAGCTGATGCCAGAGTCTGGACCTCCCTCCAGACCTGGGATGCTCTTAGGACAGGAGATGATTTAGTGCCAGAAGGTTTCAGCACCAAGCTGAGGGTTAACTCTCTGCTCGTTGGGAGGGGGGAAGGGTTAAGCTTTCAAAACCAGAACCTTTTATTTTTGCAAGCAAAATTTCACACTCTCCACCCAAACCAACACTGAGGACCAGGGTATATTTGAGCCTGTCAGCTCTGCTTTGCTCTGTGTTGTTAAATAACCCCACTGCTCTCCACCTGAAAAAATGTCAGAGGGAAATTGAAAAATAACATTTTCCCCTTTTGCTGCTGCCACACATGCTTTCCTTCGACAGCAACTGGCATTGCTCCAGCGTCTTGACAATGTCTGAGCCAGTGGGTGCTGCTGGAGCTGGTACAAGTGGTTGGGTTGGATCCTGGGTGCTCCTGGGTGCTGCATCTCCCCAGGGACCCCACCCTCTATTGAGTTCTTCCTCTGAGAAGGGAGGGGATAAGGAAAAGGAAGGGAAGAGTGTGGTTCAAGTGTTCTGAAGACTGAAACACACAGATAAGGACCACAAGTGGTCCAAAAGTGCTGGAATCTCCCCACTGTGACAGCAGCACAGGGGGTGGCTGGGTGCAGTGGCAGTTGCAGTGGCTTCACCTACTCAGCAGCTTAAAAGCACGGAAAGAAGTTTAAACCCGAGTCACCTGCACTTTTTATCACCTTGTTATGAGCTGTGCTACAGGTGCTGCCATCTCCCTGCTGCCTGCAGGGACAGCAACTCCAAGTTTGCTTGGTTTTGTCACCTGGCTGAAAAATCAGGGACACACAACACCCCTGAACGTGCTCACGGATAGAGGTGAGGAGAGGCATGGCCAAACCTGAGCACCCAAACCTTGTTGGGTTCAGCCCACCCACCTGGCATCTCCTGTCACCTCATAGCCAGAACGGCACAGAAACATGGGGTAGTTGGTTTGGAAGGGACCTTAAAGCTCAGGTCATCCCAACCCTCATCATGAGCAGGGATACTTTCCACTGTCCCAGGCTGCTCCAAGCTCTGTCCAAGCTGGCCTTGGACACTTCCAGGGATCCAGGAGCAGTCACAGCTTCTTTGGGCAAGCAGCATCCAGGCTGGAAAACCTCTGAGCCATTTTGCTGGTGCTTGTGGCCTGTGTGTTCTCCAGCAGTGTTCCCTTTCCTGTGGACACCAGCACCAGGTCCAGCCAAAGCTCTTCACATCCTGGGGCTGAGCTCACCCAAGCAGGAACGAGGAAGGGCTTTGCCAGCCCAGGGGCACAAAATCGCCCTGACAGCAGAGAAAGCAAAGGTGTCCTGGCAATTGCTTCAGCACTGAGCCTGCAAGTCTGCTGGTTTTGTTCGTGCTCATCTGAAAGCCTTTGACACATTCGAGCTGCATGTTTCTTTTATGAATATGCAAATCAAAGCAGTGAAATTACAGATAATGATATGTAGTCAAAACTTTTCAGAAGTTAATGCATATTCCTTATTTTGCAGATTTCTATCACATTTGTATTTGCAAAATAGATGAGATAACGCCGCTCAGGAGAACAGCTTTCCTGTCAGTGCAGCAGCCATACACCTTTCACATCCCACTCTGGATTGCTGCCAGCTCCTTTCCCAGTGCCAGGGGCCCTCAGCAGCATCCCGGGCTGCTGAGGAACAGCTGAGCTGCCCCTGGTTTCAAGGGCTCTGTGTTGGCACTGCAGGTATCCCACGGCTCTGCTCTGTGCCATGATCCTGCTGTAGGGCTGGGACAAAGCCCTGTGCAAAAAACCATTTTGGGTTCAGCTTTCCCAGGCAGGGGGACACAGGAGTTGCCTGCATGGCTTGCCTGGCACTTTGGAATTCATCCACAGTGTCCTGTGCAGTCCAGAAGGGTTTTCATGGAAAAAGAAATTACTCATTTGCTCATTTGTTGCTGTCTTGCTACAAGCCCAGCTTTAGATATGACAGTAATATAATGCCAATGTCATAAAATACTTTTAAACTGAGGGTATCTTTCCACAAAGCAATTCAGTACTTTTCCAAAGTGAAGTTTTCAAGATAACACTGGTCTGGTGTGGTTTCTTGTTGTACAAAAAATGTACAACCCCAAATATTTGGCTTTATTCTTGTTGTGGTTTAACCCCAGCTGGTAACTCAGCATCACACTCAGCTGCTCTCTTATTCACCAACACCCATGGGATGGGGAGGGAAACCAGAAAAATAAAACACCCAGGGTTCGAGATAAAAGGAGTTTAATAATTGAAATAAAGTAAAATAGTAATATAACAACAGCAACAATAGCAACAATTAAAAGGGAAATAACAAAAACAGAGATGAGAATAAACCCTGAGAAAGACAAGTGATGCCCACTACAGTCACTCCCCAGCAGTGATGGTCCCTCCTGGCCAGTTCCTCCCCAGTTTCTGTACTGGCCATGATGCTCCATGGTATGGAATATCCTTCTGGCCACTTGAGATCAGCTGTCCTGGACATGCTCCCTCCTGGTTTCTCCTGCTCGCTGGCAGAGCATGAGACACTGCAAAGTCCTTGATTTAGGGTAAGCAGTCCTTAGCAACAACTAAAACATCAGCATGTTATCAGCATTATTCACATACTGAGCCCAGAACGCAGCACTGACCAGCTACTGAGAGGAAAATTAACTCCATCCCAGCTGGAAGCAGGGCAATTCTGCTTTAGGAGGGATGTCAGAACTCCTGGTTCAGACCCGTTTGCTGCTGCTCCTGTGATGTTCTCTGTTACCAGGTGAGATGCAGTGCTCACATCTGTCTGCTCCTCAGTATTTTTCCCTCCTTCTGGAACGCCCAGTGCAGGGCAGACACAGCTCCCTGGGACCTGTGTGGGCTGCATGAGCCAGGTCCATCCTTTTGTCATCAAATATTCCACGGCAATTCCACGGGAGCTGACCCTGCAGGATGTGAGCCCCAGTCAGCATCTCGGCATCCCTGTCAGCCCCCATCAGCAGCTCTCTGCACACTGCTGGGCCTCCTACAGACATTGGGTTGTGCCTGCACCTCATCCTGCTCCCAGCTGCTCAGCTGGAGCCCCAGAGCCATCCTCAGCTCCGTCCTGCCTGCTGCATCCCATCCCATCCCATCCCATCCCATCCCATCCCATCCCATCCCATCCCATCCCATCCCATCCCATCCCATCCCATCCCATCCCATCCCATCCCATCCCAGTGACAGAGGAGCCCGGGCTGCCCTGAGCGCAGCCGTCCCCGGCCTGAGGGAACCCGGGACAGCATCTCCCCCCTCCCAGCTCAGCTCTGCTGGGAACCCGAACCCTTTCTGCTCTTCTCCCCCACTTCATGTCACCGGCTTTAATAGCGTGTGTGGGTGAGCGGCTCCGAGCCGGAGCTCCCTCCTCCTCCTCCTCCTCCTCCTCCTCCTCCTCTTTCTTCTTGCAAACACCTACATCCTTCCTGTATTGTTCCAAACCACAAGATAACGAGCCGAGCAGCAGCGCTGAGCGCAGAGGTCTGCGGGGGCAGGCGGACCCTGCGCTCGGGCCCCGAAATGTCACCGGAAACCTCTGTCCTGCCCTTGCATAACCGGGGCTGGGCTGCTCGCCCCAAAGGACACCGCTGGCCCCAGCCCCTGACCCCGTCCAGCCTTTTTTTGGCCATCGTGTCCCTCGCTGTGGCACCTGTGGAGTGGGGCTGCTCTGCTTCTGGGAGCTCCTCGCTGTGTTCTCACCAGCACTTATTTTAGCAAAGAGCTTTTATTCAACTTTCTGAAAGTCTTGTCTTTCCCCCAGCTCTTGTTGGGCCACCTCTGATCCAGCTCTGGAACGGTTTGGGTTGAAAGAAACATTAAAGCTCAGCTCATTCCTCCCCCTGCCATGGGCAGGAACACTTTCCACCAGACCCCGTTTTTCCTAGACCCATCCAACCTGGCCTTGGACACCTTCATGGATGGGACATTCACAGTTTTCACACGTGTCCTGCCAAAGTATTTTGTCTCTGTGTTCCTCTGGTCCCTCTCCATCCCGTGTGGTAGGAAGAGCATTAACGGAAACCTCACAAACTCCTCAGGGTTTTCACCTGAGAAAGACAGCCAAAAACTAGAGAAAAAAATAGAGCTAAATGCATTTCCCAGGCTTCCTCCTGAGACTGTTGCATCCTTGTTTTGCACAGATGTGGTTCAGCACAGCTGTTTGTGCTCTGCCAGCCTCAAAAAAGGCACTGAAGTCTGGACAGCTGCCAGACAGGGATGGTCACTCCTGTGCTTGGAGCAGCCTGGGACAGTGGAAGGTGTCCCTGCCCATGGCAGGGTATGGGATGAGCTGAGCTTTAAAGTCCCGTCCAACCCAAACTCTTCTGTGATTCCGTGACACAGAAGGTTCTGTAAATACACACCAAACCCTGCTGTGGTCACACCAGGTGCTCTGAGGTGTCTCCACGTGCACTGCTGGGGCTGGGAAATGTACCTGTGCCCCACCATGAACAAGGAAGAAACCTGGCAATAAAACATTTGGTGACCATGTGGACTGTGTTACCCAAAGCTCCTGTGACAGCCTCGTCCCACGTCCCCCAGCCCTGCCCTGCTGAGCCTGCTATGCATTCAGTGTCATGCTGGCAGTGGATGATACTCGCTGCTGCTTCAAACCCCAGAGCAGATTTCATGCCTAAAACATCATAATTAGGAGGAATGGTGGAAAGCTGCAGGAACAGAAGGCTCTGGTGGCTCTCCAGGAACTGCCAGCTGAGATTTGTATCGCTCAGCTTCGAGGAAAACCTTCACTCATATTGGTTTTTCACAGCCAAACTCTTCCCTTGCACCTGGCAAAGTCAAGCCAGTTCCCAGACAGACAGCTCTTAATAGGATTTGGTTCTTGGAGGTTATCCCAGGGCAAACACGAAGGTCCTGATAAGACAAGGCAGGGCTCCCAAGGAGCTTGGAGTGCCCCTGGAGCTCTCTGCAGCCGATGCCCTGCACTGTGCAGGGTCAGGCCATGGGCTGTGTCTCTCCAGGAGCATTATTATTGGCTGATGCTATTTTGGGAGAGCCTGCTGTAGGCCTGGCTGGATCCTGTACCCCACCAGCAGTGCTGAGCATGGATGTGGGAATGCCTGCACTCCTCTCAGCCTGGATTATGGGGCTGCTGTCCATGAATGCCTTCAAGCCCTTTTTAACCCTGCTATGGCACCATCACCACACCAGGCCTCTCTGGGGAACACAGAATTCAGGGGGAGCTGTCTGCCCCGTCTTTGACAAGACAAACTCCTTGTGTTCCCCAAACCAACTGTTTCTCCTCAAGTGTTGTGCAGAATTGCCAAGGGGAACTGCAGAACTCAGCTGTGGGCATCGAGGCCCAAGAGCAGCCCCTGTCCTGCCCTGCTCTGTGTGCTGGGATGAGCTGATGCTGAGCACTGCTCAGTTCCAGAACAGCCATGAAACCAAGCCCAGACACCCTCAAACACAAATGTGCTTTGGTGGGTTGAGTGTGGGTGGATTGTGGGTTGACCTACTCTATCACCAGGTGAATAAACCTGCCTGGTGGTTTAAAAAACAGAGCTTAACAACACCTCACCATGCTACAATATAAAACTGGCTTGATCAGAACCCTCCAAAAGCATTAAGGATCAGCTGTTCCTTCTGGGGCACTTTGATAAAACCCTCACTTGCTTTTATTGATGGTCCTACAAAGGCTGAGAGAGCTGGAGTTGCTCAGCATGGAGCAGAGAAGACTCAGGACACCATCATGCAGCCTTGAAGAGGGAAAAGAGGAGAGCAGCTCTTTTCACCATCAGTGACAGGGCAAAGGAGAGCAGTTTTAAACTAAAAGAGGGGAGATTTTGATTAGGAGTTAGGGGGAAATTCTTTTACTCAGAGAGTGTTCACTAGCACAGGATGGCTGCCCCATCCCTGGAACTGTCCAAGGCCAGGCTGGACGAGGCTTGGAGCCTCCTGGGAGAGTGGAAGGAGGTGGAATGAGCTGAGATTCAAGGTCCTTCCTAAGCCGACCCATTCTCTGTGCCAAACCCTCCAGGAGCACATCTTCCTGCTCTGATATCCAGCAGAATCTGGCTATTTCCACCTCCAAAAGGAAACACTACACAGCTCACTCCTGTGCAGCAAAGTGTCCCCGAGGAGAGCATCCAAGAATTCCAAGAATGGAAGAAATGACCCATTTTGTGCTCACTCCACCCTCCCAGAGCTGGACTGATTATCTGCATGGCTGCCCTACCTGGAACATCATGCAAACCCCAGATCCCCAGGGTGCTGATGTCTCTGCAAATCCAGAGAACCCCCAAAAGGCTTTTGACCACTCCCTGGGAAGCTCAATATTCCCCTGCCTTCCTGCCAGGGATCTGTGTGGTGGAGGAGCTGGAAAAAAGGATGCAGTGGAGGTGTGTTATTATCTTTTCATGGGAAATTCCTAGATGAAAGAAAGAAATTTAAAGTTCGTGTCTCATTCTGTATTCCTTTCATTTTGGGTTTTGAGAAAGAAGAAATTATTCATGTCTCCAGTTCCTGCCTTTGCTCTCTCTCATTTCTTTCTCTTCCTCTGTGCCAAAAATGAGAATACAAAGGGATGGATGGCAAATGTTTATAGGGAAGAGGAGATGTACTCTCTCCTGGTTTCTGAGTTTTTCAACTCTATAGCTCTAAATAATGCCTGAAACTGTGCAAAAATGGCAACTTGAAAGGAAAAAAGTGAACTGCTGAGACATTTCCTTGCAGAGGAAAGAAAAGAAATCACTTCTTGGACATTTCTTGCTTTAATGCATTCAGTGTTATGAAGGGGTCAAAGGAAAAAAAGAAAAAAAAACAACATAAAAACATGAAACTTTTGAATGATTATTTGAATTCCTGGGGGTGGGGTGTGTCAATAAATCAAACTTTCCTAACATGTGAAATGGGAACTGTGCATTTGTTTTGCAACATGACTTTAGATTGCTTTTCAATTATTCAAAATAAGATATTTAGTTGTGTTTTTTTTTCTCTTGATATTTGGAGCCCAAACCTGGTGTAGATTTTCTGAATGTTTCCAGTGGAATTACTGAGTACTGAGAAAGGCCCCAAGTGCCTGAGGTGTTTTGCCAGAAATACTCTCAAAAATTTAGGGTTTTTTTTGTGGCTGGCTTTTATTTCCCTCTGATTTCCAGGGAAGGGGACAGTCCCTGTGGGCACTGCTGCAGCTCCAGGAGGGAAGCTGGGACTTGCCCACCTGGGTGACATCCATGAGCTAACACTCATTGTGCCCATTGTCAGGGCAATCAGTGTGATTTGCTTAATTAATCCATCCTCACAGTGCAGGCTGGCTCTCCCTAGAGATGGCAGCCAAGCTGTGGTCATTCACAAGGATATGAGGCATTCCCAGGAGATGAGATTTGAGGGTGGAAAAGGCCTTCAAACCCATCCTGCGCCCCCCATTTTTCCTTGGATAATTTTAGAAGTTGGGAGAGCCTCCCCGTGGGCCATTTCCAGGGTGTTGGTAGGAGAATTGGGGGAGTGCCTGTGGTCTTTTTCCCCCTGTATCCCACATTCGCTGAGTGGGAGACAGGATGAGCTTCCTAAAGGGTAGGACTAGTCAAAAGACCAGCCACAATTAAAGCACTCAAATAAAGCTCTAATTATAAAAAAACCTCCTCTGCATAACTACAGAAATATTTTGTGTAAATTGCTTGAGGAAAAAAAAATTCTATGAACTGTGTTCCAAGCCAATAAATCTCCTTGCAGTGTAGTGCTTCTGGAGACAGTATCTTGTGTTCTGACAGTCTGTGCACTCCAGAAAGACTTAAAAAAAAAAAAAAAAAGTTCAATATGTTCTGAGATGCCTTTATCCTGTTTCTCTGCTAACTTCCCCCAAGCTGGTCTGTCTCCTGGAGAAATCCCAAATCCCTGGCACTTCTTCCAGGCCTCCTTTTGACTGTGGGAGTTCCAAGCTCCTGTTCAGGAGACAGAAATGATGACGTGCTCCATGTGCCCGGTCTGCCTCTGGACATCCAGCTCCCAGATTCCTGCTGCACGGAGCCCAAAGGGATGTTGGATGAAGTTGGCTGCAGTTGAGGTGGGTCTGAAAGCCCAGGTGGCTCTCTCCAGTCAGCCTTCCTTGCTCCCTTCTGCTCCCATCAGATGCAGGGTGTATCCAATGGTCCTGCTGCTTCCCATGGGACTGAAGTGCAGGATGAAATCAGGGACAGAGGGATTAAACCAGGGCTGCAGGAGCCAGATCCCCCAGGTGTGCCTGCAGTGAGCTATGGCCAGCCTGTGGGTGATCAGGAGGGAATCCAGAGGGGAATTGCTGGTTTTGCCTGGGAATTTCTCTGAGACCAACAGGATTTTCAGCTTGTTGATTGCTAACAGGTGGCATTTTTAATTCTCCCCTTTGTGAGGAGCCACGGGAAGGGTTGAGGAGCTGAAGGAACCTGGCTGTGGAACAGCTGCTCAGCTGAAGGGTGGCCCAATGGCAATGTGGACTGGGATGCTCAGTTATGGGACAGGGGGGTGTAAGAGGAGGGTGAAGTCACACCAGACTCCAGAAGACCCTCTAGGACAGGTGGTTTCACATTTTCCATCTGCCTTCCCTCCACAAGCAGCAGCTCTGAGGGTGATGGATGGCCCAGGGCACGCATGGCTCTCTTGGCTTTGTGCAAGACACTGACCTTTGGTCTGTATCCCATCTAAAATAAGTGTCATTTTATAGTCATGGCTACCTCCCGTGACCAAAAATTCATCTGGGAAGCAATGAAATGTGCATTAATTACATCTTGAAGAGCAGTAGAAGTGTTACTCTCTCCCACAGACTTGCAGTGCAAGAGGCTTCATTCATCATAAAATTTTAATGGGATCACAGGCTGAGGAATTGCATTTTGCTGCAGGTCCCCACCTGGCTGGCCTTAAAA
This sequence comes from Cinclus cinclus, assembly GCF_963662255.1. NCBI lineage: Eukaryota > Metazoa > Chordata > Aves > Passeriformes > Cinclidae > Cinclus > Cinclus cinclus. The sequence continues at coordinate 3,460,913 of NC_085063.1, forward strand.
GCCACGAGGAGGGATAGCACTGCAGCATCTCCTGGTCCTTTCTGCTGTGTCTGGGTGAGGCTTCCTGTGTGTTCCCAGATTTTGCTGCCTTGGGGCTGCAGTGGGAGCATAAACACAGGGAGAAGAGCAAAGCAGGGTGTGGGCAGGAGCCGTGGAGGTGCAGAGGGGGAGAGGCTGAGCACTGCTGAAGACACTCAGCTGCACCAACACCTGCAACGAGCTCACCAGTATCATCTGCAAAAACACCACCTCCTAAGCCCTGGTTTAATTGACCTCTGTCCCCACAATAATAATGGCACAGCAACAGAAAGTTCTCTAATGTGCTTACAGTATAATAAAGTAACCCCACTAGGAATAAAATCTCCAGCAATAACTGTGCCAGGTATTATGCTGATTTATCAAATAGCATTTGAAAATCAAGAAGAGGTGAGGAGACAGTGATAAAACATTTGATCTCAACTCTGACTCTAAATTACCCTTCTGGCCAGCACAGTATTTCATCCAGAGGAATAGTTATTCTTCTCTTCTTCAAAAATCATCATTCAACCCAGGAATTCTTCACTCCCTGTGTTTTGGAGGAAGCCCTTTGCCTGCCAAGGGGATGCTGGGTTTTTGGGACTCAGGCTCACAAACCTCCCTCGGCAGGGTGGAGCACGTGGACTGAAAGCAGACTGACTGTGCTTCATCCCTGTGAGACACAGGCTCTTTTTTGGGCTTTTCAGTCCACAGGAGGGTGGCAGAGCTGCCTCATGTTATGTTTGCTTGGTGGGCAGAGCCTTTCCACCCCTGGGGACAGAAGTGGGTAGAGGGCAGGAGAAGCACAGCTGGTCCTGCTCAGGAGGTTCCATCCCAACACTTGCTCCATGCAGCACAGAGTCCACTGGGAATACTGGGTACAGCTCTAGTGCCTGCAGTGTAAGGAGGATGTGGAACTCTTGGAGCAAGTCCAGAGGAGCCCATGGAGTTGCTGAGGGCACTGGAGCACCTTCCCTGTGGACATAGGCTGAGACAGCTGTGGCTGTCCAACCTGGAGAAGAGAAGGTTGTGTGGAGAGCTCAGAGCACCTTCCCAGCCTGTGAAGGGGCTACAGGGAAGCAGGAGAGTGACTCTTCCTCAGGAACTGCAGTGACAGGACAAATGGGAGTGTGCTTAAACTGAAAGAGGGAAAATTTAGATTATATGTGAGGAAGAAGTTGTTCCCTGTGAGGTTGGCCGGCCCTGGCACAGGGTGCCCAGAGCAGCTGTGGCTGCCCCTGGATCCCTGGGAGTGTCCAAGGCCAGGTTGGACATTGGGGCTGGGAGCAGCCTGGGACAGTGGAAGGTGTCCCTGCCCATGGCATGGGGTGAAAGGAGATGAGCTTTAAATTCCCTTCCAACTCAAACCATTCAGTGATTCTATAATGCCATGCTTGCCTCTGTGGGCTGAGCCATGGCACAGGTGGCAGTGTGGGTGTTCTGGTGGCCCCCACCGTGGTGAAGCACAGGTGTGTCTGGGAAGAGGAGCTGGAGGTGCTGTGCAGCCAGCTCTGGGTCTGAAATCCAACCTGTGCCTGGCACTGCCCAGCCTGAGGGTCCTGGTGCTGTGCCCAGAGCCAGCTCCCAGGGCACAGCTCGTCTCCTTCACCATGGACTCGCTCTGCAGCTGGACTCCAGCACCTTTGGGGACAGCACCTTAGGGCACAGGGACACTTGCCAAGGTTCAAGTCTGCCCTCGGTGGGCACCAGGACCTCACCAAGGCTAGCACAAGGCCCGTGCTCCCAGCACGTGCTGCAGTTGTCAGGGGCCTGGGATTTGTCAAAGGAAGTCCTTTCCTTTGATCCTTCTTGCGTGAAGCTCTCAATATTGCTTGTCGGGGCTGTTTTCTCCTCCATTCCACCATGGCAGTGATGATAACTCAGATTTAACAGAGACAAAGTGTCCTCCCAGTGCTGCCGGGGCACTCGTGCCCTGTGCCGTGGGCACAGCTCAGGGTGGTGCCACAGGAGGATCCCAGGTGGGGAGCAGACTTCCCACACATCCTGGCTGTGTGGGAGGCTGTGTCCTGGTGGGGCAGTGGGATGTTGGTGGATATTCCCCATTTCTGTGGGAGCCAGGCATGGCTGTCCAGGGGCACCCACCTGGGTCAACATACCTTTGCTGATGCTGCTGAGGTTTGTTCAACCCTTTATTACATCCCACAGCAGTGCTAATTATGTGTTCATAAACCAAAGTCAAATAGCCAGGGCTCTCCCTGCTCCTGCCTCTTCACATCCCTCTCCATCATTAGCCTGAAATCTGGGAATGCCTGATTTGGTCCTGCCTCCCTGCCCTGCAAACCCTGGCCCAAAGCTGTTCCTGAGCCTTTTGAGGATCCAAGTGTTGCTCTTTGACTAAAACTGGGAGCTCCACAGCTTATCCTGCCCTGGAACACCATCTCTGCCTTTGCAGCTGCTGGGGCAGGTGGAGAGGAGGTGAAGGAGAGCCAATATCCTTCTTCAAATATGGAAAAAATTACTGCAACAAAGAAAGCAATAAATTCTTCCTGTGTTCAAAAGCAAGGGATTTGCTTTGTAGGGAGAGAGATTTAGGTTATCTGCCTGGAATTTAAAGGTTTTTAAAGGGAGGTTAGGCACACAGGCAGGGTTTAGGGAGAGCTGACCCTGCCCTGAGGCTTCTTGAGACCAGGCAACTGAATTTTCCACTGCTGTTAATGACAGGCCAAGGGTTCAGAGCAGGGGGAAGCTCCCCCAGCCACACCATCCCTGCCTGGCTCAGGGTCCCAGGTCCTGACCCTCTGGGCTGGGCTGAACCCCTTTGCTGAACTGGATGCATCCTTTCAGCACTCAAAGAGGCTGATATAGTTGGAGAACAGCTAATGGCAAAGGCAGATAGGGACAGAACAAGTGGGAATGTATTTAAACTGAAAGAGAAGAAATTTAGGTTGGATATTAGGAAGGATTTTTTCCTTGTGAAGGTGGGCAGGCCCTGGCACAGGGTGCCCAGAGCAGCTGTGGCTGCCCCTGGATCCCTGGAAGTGTCCAGGGCCAGGCTGGATGGGACTTGGAGCAACTGGGACAGTGGAAGGTGTCCCTGCCATGGTAGGGGGTGGATTGAGATGGGCTTTAAGTTCTCTTCAACCCAAACCGTTCAGTGACTCTGAGCCAGCTGTGATGGTGGATGGGAGGCTCATCTCTAAGTTGCTCCCAATTCCAGGTCCATGACAATTAGCCAACAGCTGGAATACCATTTAAGCACAGCTGCCATCATGCAAATTTAGAGATTAGTAGGGATTAAAGTGGTTTGGAAAGCCTCACAATTTCCCATTAATGCTCTGGGCTCTCTGATAGCCAACTGCCCTCCATTCCCCAGATGGCTCCACATCCCCAAGGCTGGAGATGGGTCACTGTGCCCTCTGTGGTGCCCCAGAGCAGCCACCAGCCCTTTGAGAGAAGCAGAAATGCAGGGAGGTGGCCAGAAAGTTGTCAAAAGTGTGGTTATTGCTTTGCACAGTTCCCTGTGAATTGGCAAGGTCACCTTTCAGTGGCTCCCTGCACTGCTGTCCCACAAACCTTCTCTCAGTGGACGTCTCCAAATCCACTGTCACGGTGACCCAAAGGTGACAGAGCTGGGGCTGCCAGCTGGGCTGCAGGAGGATGGACTTCATGGACCTTCCTTCAGAGAGGACACACCACAGGCACCTGGTGGCACCAAAGCTCCCAGTGATGGTCCCTTCCAGACCTTCTCCAGGGCTGGAAACCTCCTCCCTGTGATCTCGGAGTCTCAGGGCCACTTACCTGCCACACACGCCAACGAAGAATTAATCTCTCAGCAGCTCTCCCTGGAGGAAATCCTATCTCTTCACTGTGATAACTCAAGGAAGGTTTTCATAATGTTCCATCCTTATTTTAATCATTGCATATTTATTATGAAATTGCAGAGTGAGGAGAGGGTGGGGCAGGTGAGAATGTGATGGGAGAGGAGAGAGGGCTGGAAAGCTGAGGAGGACAAGGCAGAGGCCACTTCCAGGGTGTCCCCCAGAATAAGGAGAGATTGCTTCAGCTCTACTTTTCATACGTTTTATTATAAAGAAAGGTAAGATAAGCATTGTGAACCAAATGTGCCAGGTGCTGCCAAAGCAGCGCCCTCAAACAAAATAAAAAATAAAAAAAACCCCAAAAATGCACCTTATGAGAAACTGTAATTACGCTCTCTAATTTTTTCATAAATAGACAAAAATCATTGTCAGCAATTTTTTAAATAGATGGACATATGGCCAGAAAAAAATAATAATGCCATACAACATGGATATAAATTGTCCATTTCTTGCTGTACAAATAATAGAAACAAGTTTGGCAGGCTTTTTCTGTTGGTTTTTTATACACATCTCCCTTCTATGTATAACTAAAAAATGTGCTACAATTAATATAAAATGCTTTTACTATAAAGTAAACTACTAATTTCTTTCACAAAAAAATCTTAAAGATGTCTTTAGCACAGCTCTAAAACACTTAGTAAACTACTTACAACTATCCAACAAATTATATTTTCATGATCTCTTTCACATTTGTCCTCTCGTAGTTTGCCTTCTGCTCTCTCCCCCACCTAGCTAGCAATAGTTTTATTTATTTTTGCAATTTTTTTTTTTTTTGCCAGACCATCCAAGGCTTTTGCATGTACAATATTCACACAAACTTCACATTTTCTTGCACAAAGTTTAGTGCTGTTAGCAAGTCAAAAGAGTGCATCCTCCTACTGAGCTGGCCTAATGCTGCAGGACACCAGACCTGGGTTTATGCTGCGTCTAAAAGCAGTTCACTAGGAAAATAGTCTGTAGCTAAGCTGATGGCAAGCAGAAAAACGGTGTCCTTAGTTTAACTTCATTATTTTTTTGTCGGTTTTGCGCTTATTCTATCATTTTTATTTGAATTTTCTCTATTTATTTTTTTGTTCTTTGCGATTTACGGGGTGGGGTTTTGTTATTTTATTTTTTTGGGGGGGGGCGGGGCTTCCACGGAAAGTAGACTTTTCATTTTTTTTGTTTTTTTGTGTAATTTTTTTTTTTTCTTTTTTAGAGTTCAAAAATAAAAGGAAAAAAAACAAAGAAGAAAACTGCTCTTAGAGCCTGGAAACGAAGCCAGCGCCGAGGTGCGGTGGCGGCTGTCCCGCCCGTCCGAGCCGCTCTGCCTCTGGGCTGTGGGATTGACCCTCTCAAGTGTCCTTCGTCTGAGCCTCCTCCAAAGGGATGCTGAGCCTTAGGTGAGGTAGAGTGCCTTGTCCCTTGGCAGCATGCTGGAAGAGAAAGCAGAGGCAGGGCGTGAGACAGCAGGGAAGGGGTGGGCAGCAGCTGGCACAGCTGGCACACGTGGCTTTTAGGGCCTTTTGGTTTGCACCTTTTTATTTCTTTTATATTGATGCCTTAGGTTTTGAGCTTTTATGTTTTCCAGACCCTGTACTGTGTTAGTGTATAACTTTGAACTCCATAGAGTTATACACTCTCCATAGAGAGTGTATATAACTCCATAGGGAATGTATATAACTCCATAGAGAGTGTATATAACTCTATAGAGTACATATAACTCCATAGAGAATGTATATAACTCTAGAGTGTATATAACTCTATAGAGAATGTATATAACTCTATAGAGTGTATATAACTCCATAGAGAATGTATATAACTCTATAGAGTGTATATAACTCTACAGAGAATGTATATAACTCCATAGAGAGTGTATATAACTCTATAGAGTGTATATCTCTATAGAGAATGTATATAACTCTATAGAGTGTATATAACTCCATAGGGAGTGTATATAACTCCATAGAGAATGTATGTAACTCCACAGGGAGTGTATATAACTCTATAGAGTGAATATAACTCCATAGAGAATGTATACAACTCCACAGAGATTGCATATAACTTCACATAGAATGCATATAAGTCCATAGAGCATGTATATAACTCTATAGAGTGACTATAACTCCATAGAGAATGTATATAACTTCACAGAGAGTGTTAGTGAGCTCTCTTCACAGGTTGGTCAGACAAAACAATCCTTTGCCAGCCTGAGAACTAAGGACAGCCTCAGCCTCATGCCCCAAAAAGTATAAACAAAAGTGAATTGGGGAGGGGGGAGCAAACTGGGGGTATCTGATTTCATTACCTGAAGCTGTAACTGGACAATTAACCACTGACAGGCAATTAGACCAATCTTGTATCTCTCTGAAAAACTCGTGACCATTGTCTATCTTGGGTGTAGCCTCTGTGAAGCTCCTGCACTGCCCAAGGGGAATCTGTTGAAGGCCTTTAATAAATGCCTGCTTTATTCTTTTAACTTTGTCTAGCCTTTGTTCCACGTAGCCTTTTAGAGGCATCAATATGTTCTCTGTATTCTTTATGTATGTATTTGTAACCTATTTTATCACTGGCTAGTTTTCCCAGTAAATTTTTGTTCCATTTTCCTAGGCAGAAAGATAAAACATATTCCAAATCCCCTGCCTGTCCCTGGAAGCTGAGGTGGAAAAACAGCTCTTTAGCCACATTTTCATCAACAAAGTACCAGTCCCATGTGAGAGGGGAAAGACCCAGGCTGACCCAGGAGTTGGAACAGCATCACCACTTCTGCTCCTAACTGGTGCTTTTTGTTAATTATGCTAATTTACCAAACTTAAAAACTGTCTACACCCCCATGTGAGGTGGGCTTTTGTGGACATTTTTCCATTACTGCCCACCAATAAAGACCAGCTTTCATATCACCTCCTATTCTAACATTAACTCCAAAGTGCGTGTTTTTCCATTTCTAGGCTGAAAAAGGCATCAGGGGCAAAAAACACAGGGTGGGCTGCACACAGAGGAATCACAGCAGGATCATTTAGGTTGGACAAGCCCTCTAAGGTCAAGGCCAACCATTCTCCCAGCACTGCCAAACCATGTCCCCAGGTGTCACATCCACGTGGCTTTTAAAGCCCCCCAGGGATGGTGTCTCCACCACTGCCCTGGGCAGCCCTTCCAATGCTTGACCACTCTTTCTCTGCAGAAATTTTTCCCAAATATCCAATCTAAACCTCCCCTGGTGCAACTTGAGGCTGTTTCATCTCATTCTGTCCCTTGTTCCCTGGGAGAAGAGCCCGACCCCCACTTGGCCACCCCCTCTGTCCAGGGTGTAGCCCTGATCTAACCCAAATCCTAAGGGGTAACTCTAACTCTAACCCTAAATTTCAGGCTGTAGCTGTAGAGAGTCAGAAGGTTCCCCTAAGAGTAAGAGTTGGGTGCAATTTTATTTCTTCCTGAATTTCAGCTATGAGGGCTACAACCTCAGTTTCTTCCTCTGGCTTAACCTCTGCTCCTGGTGGGGCTGCAGGGCAGGGCCAGCTCTGGCTGTCCCTGAAGATCCCAGCAGCAGGATGTTGGAATGCTCTGCCTGGGATCAGCCCCGGGGCCACCATTCCCTGCTTCACCACACCTGAGGCTGAGCCATGGAGGTTTAGAGGGTTAACTTTGGATCACACGTGCTCATTCTGACACTACATAAAGAGAGCCCAAAGAGGGAGCCCAGACACTTTGTTTTTCAGGACATGGTAGGGAGAGAAGTGGCTGAAGTCCCTCTCCCCTGGTTGATGAACTGTGGAGGTTTTGCTCTGAGATCCAGGACTTTTAATGGGGTTTATCACCTGGAAACATCACCAGCTCCATAAAGACACCTTGGCCTCAAAAAGTGGTGAAGAATGTTAAAAGTCTTGGGAGGTTCTGGTGTGAGTGTGTTTGTGTGAGTGGAGTAATAGGGAAGAGGCAGACAGCAAAGCAGGGCTGTTGTTGATAGAGCTGTCTTCTGATAGAGCTGAGAGCCCACCCTCTGCTAATCTCCACATTTTATAATCTGCATTTAAAATGCAGAGTCTTCCTTCCTGCACTCAGAAAAGATTTAATGCCACTGAGCAGCAGCGAGGTATTCCAGTCTGAAAACTTCATTAATTTTACACAACACGCTACAGAACATTTCTCAGTTCATTACAAAATATTACCATAAATAATTGAATCCAAACTAAGTGCAATTGTGATGGGTTATCTTTGCCTTTTTATAGTGTTTGCTCATTTAGCTCCTGATTTGGAAAACTCTCCCCTTTGGAGAGGATCCCTTCATTGTTGGAAGGAATTAGGGAGGTTAGAAATGTCTGGATCTAGTAGCTGTACATGGTTTTTTTTTGTGCCTGGACAAGGTGTAATGCACCGTGTCCCATCTTTAAGCCTAAAGGAGAGTGGGAAGAGGGGGGGAAAGTTGCTAAAGGATGACAGCCAAAAGAACCTAATCCATGCCTTGAAAACGAGAGGAAGGACATAGATGAATCCAGTTCAGTGTTATCCCAAAAATACCTAAGTGTGAGGAAACAAAGGTAAATCATAGAATGTTTTATGACAGAAAGGACACGACCCCTGAAGAAGGTGTGGAGAGAGTTGTAATCAGAAAACAAGGCAGAAAAAAAACAAGGGAGGTGCTTTGAGGAGTTAAATTGAACTAGGGATTAAGAAAGATTTGCACGGACTGTAAACCAAGCTGCACCTCTGGTGGAGGTGAAGCAGCTCCCCTGGAGAAAGTCAATGTGAAACAGAAGAATTAAGTGCCTGGGAAATAGCAAGTGCCAGAATCAGGCTGTCAGCTGAGGGAGACAAGGGACCAGGAAAGGAGGTTGTGATGTGGTGGTAAAAAAGCACTGAAATTGTGTGCTGCAGTTGCCTGTGGGAAGTGATAGTCAAACACCAAGCAGGAGCTGAGAAATGCTCCCCTTGTCTTTGCTCACAATCTAGGACAGCTTGGGCTTTAGCCCAGAAAGAGCCAGGAAAATTGGATGAAAGTCAGTAAGCAAAAAGTCATTAAGAATAGGGAGAGTAGGAGGTAAGAAACATTTAAAACTCTCTCTCTCTCTCCAGCATGGCTGAATTATGAATTAAGGAGTGTCTGCTCGCAGGATCCCAGAATTTGCAGGGCATGGTGGAAGAAGTGTCATTTGGTGGCATTTTAACTAGCAAGGATAGGCTGTGAAACAAAAATCCCTACCAAAGTTCTCTTATTAGATAGAGAAGGACAGAGAGAAATACACCCTTGTCTGTTTTTCAAAAGTTATCTGGATAACAAACACAAAAGAAAACAAGGCTTGGGAGGTTTTACCCAAGCTAACCAAGTGCCAACAGATGCTGGAAGCTGAAGAAATATCAAGGTTAGACATAAAATAAAATTCATAACCCAACAGGGCTGTCTGTGTGCTGGGGAGGCTGGGGTCTCTCCTCTCTTCCAGGAATTTGGGACTCTACAGCTGAGTCACATCCCATCAAGGAATAATCCCTTCTCTTTCCAGCCAGAGTTTGCTCCTCATAGTGCTGCCTTAATTGCAAATAAGCTGAATGCACTTCTGAGGTTGAAATGAGACATTACATGATCCAGAGACTTCCCAGTTATACCTAGGGCAACACTGATGAACCAAACCCATGGAGACATCCCTCCAGCTCTGCTGTGCCCATGATACCCACCCAGCTAATGAAAAGGTGCTGTGGAAGAGCAATGACAACTTTCAATGTCACTTGGAAATCAGTACAAAGTGCACTGGAGGAAGGAGATGAAGTCAGGAAGATCATGGAATCAAAGAGGGGGTTGGGTGGGAAGGGGCCTTAAATCTCATCTCATCTCATCTCATCTCATCTCATCTCATCTCATCTCATCTCATCTCATCTCATCTCATCTCATCTCATCTCATCTCATTCCCACAGGCACCTTCCACTGTCCCAGGTTGCTCCAAGCCCCATCCAGCCCGGCCTTGGGCACTTCCAGGGACCCAGGGGCAGCCACAGCTGCTCTGGGCACCCTGTGCCACGGCCTGTCCACCCTCACAGGGAAGGATTCCTTCCCAATACCCCATCCATCCCTGCTCTGGCAGTGGGAAGTCATTTTCTCCTTGTCCCATAATTTTTTGCCCTGGATCAGGAGATCCAGATCATCTCTTTTTTTTGGCTTGTGAGCAACCTTAAGACACAGGGAGCTGCAGCCCTGCAGATATCTGGGAATGCTCCAGGTGATGCAGAGGGGACACTGAGGTTGCAAATCCCAGGGCAGCAGAAGCAGGAGGTGAGGGCACTGCTAGCACAGCAGGCTTTACAATAAATGAGAACAATCCAGCTTTGGGCACTGGCTGCCAGCAGCTCCTGTGCCTTCAGTCACAGGAGATGGCTCCTTCCTCAGCAGACACTATGATATTTTTCAGTGCACTAAGCACTTTCTGTAGGACTGATCTCTATCCATCTGAGTTCCTTGCTATTATCTACTCTAATAATTATCTGGAAGTCTCTGCATAATCTGTCTGGTTTTAGAATGACTTTTTTTTTTTCCAGGAAGCTGCGATAAACCATGAAATTTGATATTTCTGCTATGACAAAGGCATGAAATGCATGAACTTTGATCATGAATTGCATGGCCCTCTGCTTACAGTGTGGCACTCCAGCCAGATGTCACAGAGCTTGTTTTAGCAACAGAGAATTCAGTCCCCACTGCTATGGGAATGTTTCACCTGTTTCTGGAGTGCCCTGGGCTTTCTGCATGGGACCCAGGCAGTGGGATTTACAGGGAATCAGATGTTTTCCCAGCTGATCCCTTAAGAAGTGATGCTTATTTCTAGGAGAGTTCATTCCTGGGATCTGCCCAGCACCTCTGGAAATTGGGATCCATGTGCCACAACCCTCCAAACACCATTAACATTTTGCCCACGACATGTGAAGCGACTTTTACAACCATGTTCTGATCATGTTCCTTCTTTCAGGCTGTCTGCAGAGACTTCAGGAAGGAGCATGCAAAGGTCAGACCTATCCATGTCCCTGAGCCCCCCCAGGCAGGCAGACAGCAGCAATATTCTAATGGATCAGGCAGGTATTTATTTCCCTGGAAGAAACAAATATCCGTACAGCCTGTGCCCAGCCCAGCAGCTGTAAGTGCTCTGCTGGCACAGACTGGAGCCATGCTCTCAAAAGCCTGGTTTTTATTTCTGCTGTAAGCACCATGTTCCAGCACTTGAAGGAAATCAATACTCTGATCATATCCAGCCTCCTTCCCAACCTGTTCCCACAGAGAACCCTGGGAATGTTCTACAGAGCACAACAGAGTCTCCAAACTATTAGAACTGAGCCAAGAGCAGTGGGTTAGGCAGAGGTTGGAAATGGTTTCCACACACTCCCCATTCCCCAGCTTTGACTACCTGGATGCTTCCATTTATTGGGTATTTCAAACAGCATTTAAAGGACCTTAATGCTGGCACATTCATGCCAGAGCTTGTAGGGCATCGGGAAGATCTGATGTCAGTGGGGCTTTCCTGCATGGTACAGGGGGATGGAGCGTTGTGTGGCTCTTGGGAAGATTGAGGATTTGTACACTAACCCCAGGAATGGTAAGGGTCCTGCTGCTAGAGACAATTATGGGAGGTTGTGGCCTCAGTGATAAGAGCAATTGTTTTAGGAACAGGACATTGCTTATCACAGAATCGTCTGTGTTGGAAGGAAACTTAAAGCCCATCTCATTCCAGCCCTGCCATGGCAGGGACACCTTCCACTGTCCCAGGCTGCTCCAAGCCCCAATGTCCAGCCTGGCCTTGGACACTGCCAGGGATCCAGGGGCAGCCACAGCTGCTCTGGGCACCCTGTGCCAGGGGCTGCCCACCATCACAGGGAAGGATTTCTTCCTCACATATAATTTACATTTCTTCTCTTTCAGTTTAAAGTCATTCCCCCTTGTCCTATCACTATCTGCCTTTGCAATTAGTTCCCAACATTTTAATATGACTCTTTAAGTACTGGAAGGCCATACTGAGGCCAGGCCTTATGGACATGGCTGCTTTCCAACCTCCAGGAACTCTGATGGTGAGACTGCTCCAGAAAGAAATGTGTCTAACGCTTCCATGCAATTGAAATAAATAAAGAAATCTCTTCATGTCCAATGAAGAATTTATCCATGATTTTAATGTTACCTGCTTCCATAGCATCACTTCAGTGAGTCTGCAGAGATGAGGGAGCCTTGAGGTTCCCTGAGCACAACTGGCCATATATTTTAGGGCAGACATTGAGCTGTTGGTCACTGTCACAGCCCAGATGTGCACTAGCAAGGAACTATTTTGTGTACTGGCCTGCAGTGGTTGACCCCACACTCTCTGCTGGGGTACTCGTTGTCCCACTCAGTGCTTCCTGCAGGGTTTGATGCACCAGGTGAACGGGGTCCAACACTGTTCTGAAACTCAGACGAAATATGGGAGAAGTCCTGTGGGGTGCAGAGGAAAAGGAGGTTTACAGGAGCACACAAAGCAGGAGAACTGCAGATTTAATAAAAGTGCATAATCACATTTACAGGCCTTGTCCCCAAAACCTGTCAGTTCAGAGCATGAGAGGAGCCCCAGGGACAGAGGGGGATCCAAGGCCAGACCATGGTGTCAATGCAGCAACACAAGTGACATCCTTTTTTTCCCGGCTCTTTTTGTCAGGACCTCCCTCCTCGTGGATGGCAATGGCTGTGGAGGACACACAGCCACAAAAGCCTTTGGGTTTTTTGCAGTCTGGCCACCAAAAGCCAGTGTCCAGTGCACCTCAACTCCTGTGCAGTCCTGAGTTCCCCACCCCAGTGTTCAGGAACAAGGGACAGCCACATCAGCAACACTGTCCCCACAAGCTGCCACCACTGGCAATTCGGCAAGGACACTGAAGGGCTGCTTTACCTGAAAGCTGATCTGTTTTCCCCATTATTTTGGGGTGCCTAATATCCATTAGGCAATGTATATAAAGCAAAATCATGATAGTTACCTGGCAAAGAACATGATTTTTTTCCAATTTATACAGATTACGGCAATGGGGGTTATTTTTTGTAATTTTTGTATTTTATTCACAAACTATGTGGAATGACGTTTCACAAAATGCTGCCCTCAGCAACAGCTCCTACCCCAGTGAGTGACTGTGAGGATCCTCTACAATTCTATCACCAAATTACAGAAGCCACTTTCACTGTGCAGAGCTAAAGCCCAATCCCTGTGCTGGAGAAGTCAGGATCATTTAGCTTGGACCTAAAAGACCTCCAAGAACATTGAGAGCAGCCATTAACCCGGCACTGCCAAGCTCACCACTAAACCCTGTGCACAAGGGCCACATTTACTCATTCTTTGACTGCTACCAGGAATGGTGACTCCACCACTTCTCTGGGCAGCTGTTCCACTGCCTGCTAACCCTTTCAACAAAGACATTTTCCTTAGTTTTCAATCTAAACCTCCCCTGGGCCAGCCTGAGGCCGTTCCCTCTCCTCCTGTCCCTGTTCCCTGGAGCACAGCCCCGATCCCCCCCTGGCTGTCCCCTCCTGTCAGGAGTTGTGCAGAGCCACCAGGTCCCTCCTGAGCCTCCTTTTCTCCAGGCTGAGCCCCTTTCCAGCTCCCCCAACCCCTCCTGGCTCTCCATTCCCTTCTGTGGGAAGACTCCCTTGGGGACAACACCAAGACCCCCAAAGCCAGGAGCCCCTGGGCACCCACCTGCTGTCCGGGAGGCGAGGCGTTCATGGGGGGCTGTACCTGTAGTGCCATGGGGGGGGACAGGAGGGGCTGCTGGGGGACCTGCTGCATGCTGAGGGGCTGGCTGAGCAGAGAGCTCTGCGGGTGGTGCAAGGACAGCTGCTGGTGGAGAGGGGGGCTGATCTGGAAGGAGGGCGGGGGGGAGGCACTGATACTGGGGAGCAGGGGCTTGGCGGGCAGGGTCCGGGACAGCCCGGCGTGGGGGTGGCCACGGTAGCTCTGCAGGTCCGAGGGGGACAGGAAGGAGCCCAGGCCGGGGTAGGGCGAGGAAGCCTGCGGAGGCATCGGGTACATGGGCTGCTTGGGGGGGATCATCTTGGAAGGGGGGGTGCTCTGGGTGCTTTTTGTCTCCCCCTGGTCGGCAGAGCTCTGTGAGGAAACAGAGGGGAAGGTGGTGAGGAAGGAAAAGAGGAAACATCGATATCCATCCTGAGATATCCACCCTGAGATATCCATCCTGAGATATCCACCCTTAGATACCCACCCTGAGATACCCACCCTGAGATATCCACCCAGTGATATCCACCCTGAGATATCCATCCCGAGATATCCATCCTGAGATATCCATTCCATGATATCCACCCTGAGATATCCACCCTTAGATACCCACCCTAAGATACCCATCCTGAGATATCCACCCTGAGATATCCATCCTGAGATATCCATTCCATGATATCCACCCTGAGATATCCACCCTTAGATACCCACCCTGAGATACCCATCCTGAGATATCCACCCTGAGATATCCACCCAGTGATATCCACCCTGAGATATCCATCCTGAGATATCCATTCCATGATATCCACCCTGAGATATCCACCCTTAGATACCCATCCTGAGATACCCATCCTGAGATATCCACCCTGAGATATCCACCCTGAGATATCCACCCTGAGATACCCATCCTGAGATATCCACCCTGAAATATCCACCCTGTGATATCCACCCTGAAATATCCACTCTGAGATATCCATCTGTGCAGATGAGCTCCCCATGGATCCTGCTCCTCTCCCACCTGCCAGCACATGAACTCCCAACCCTGAAGCAACTGGGTGGCCACAGGCTGGGTGCAGCGTCCATATGTGGAAAACTAAAAAGAACAGTGGGGACAGGCAGCAGAGACCCCTTCACCCCACACAGGGACACTGCTGAAACCTGCCCTGCTGCTGAACCCATCCAAGGTGGGGTGTCACTGCAGGGGGCTGCAGGTGGATGACAGCCCAGCTCCTGTCCTTACTGTGCTGCAGACCCCCTCTTCCAGCCCCTTGGGAAGCTTCTAATGCTGGTATCAGTTCTGATACCACAATTACACAGCATTTCTGATAAACCTGCTCCTCCCTGGAGGCTCCTGTGAGTTTTAACTTGTCTGTGAGCATGGCTGTACCTTGGAGACGAGGCTGGCCCGGTAGGCAGCCAGGGCTTTCAGATACTCCTTCTTGGCAGCTTCTGTTTTCCTCTTGTATGCCTGAAAGGACCAAGGAATAGATAATCATTAATACAGGGAACAGGGGGCTGCTGGGCATGGCTGCACCCCACCTGCTCAGTGGGAACACCCTGCAGTGGGGCTGTGTGCATGAAAAACTCCATTCTGCCTGCAGAGGAATTCATGGCAAACCATGAAAATGAAGCCTCTGGATTGGACCGTGCTGGGATTTTTGGAGGCGTCTCTGGTCAGAGTGGTCTGTGTGTTTAGACAGGTATTTATAAGAGACAGTCTGATTCTATAAGGTGAACATAGTGAAATTCCTTCCCAACAGGAAGCAGAGTAAAGAGTGATCCAGGCTCTCGGAAGAGCAAGCCAAAAGCCCAAATCCTCAAATCTTTGAAGTCCCTCCCAACTCAATCCATTCTATGATTCTGTGATGATGACCAGCTTAAAAACATGCGAGACAGTCAGAATTCCTAAAATGTCTATTTGTTTTCTTGGATTTCCCAATATTAATCCTTTACAGCTCAAAACTCCAGCTCTTTACCAGAGTCTGGACAACTGGGAACTTTCTGATCTTATAAAAGCTGAGATTTTTGCCTTATCTTATGACTTGGTGAGCTGGAGCTTGCAGGGAAGCAGCAAGTACCAGGAGAGTTTGCTTCCCTAACAAAAAGAAAAAAAAAAGAAAAAAGAAAAAAAATATGGAAGAGTGAATGACGGTCTATTTTTCCATCTTTCCCCATAATGAGAGATGCCTCTTGATCATGTCAGTGCTGGTCCCCACCCTGCCTGGATCCTGGTCCTCCACATGGAGGAGAAGACCTTCAATAAATAGTGGTGTGATCCAGCATGTCCCCAGCAGTGAGTCCCTGCAGGGTTACAGACATTAAACTGAGTAAAGGAGAGGAGTATTTTAAAATGCAATAAAAATTCCATGATAAAGGCAGAAATTCCCAGGAAAAACACCCACCAACCATCTTCTCCACTGGAAACCCAAAGCCTTCCTCAAGTGATGCATTGAAAGTTGAATTCATTTTGAACAGATTTGCATATATTTAATTGAGCTTTAAAACCAACAACAGCTTTCAGCAATTGAAATGCTGAACCCTCGTGAGCAGATTCTTTGCTGAGGATGATTTAGGCTGGATATTGGGAAAAATTGCTTCATGGAAAGGGTTGCCCAACCCTGGAACAGGTTGCCCAGGGAAGTGGTGGAGGCACCATTCGTGGAGGAGTTTAAAGGACCTACGGATGTGGCACCTGGGGACGTGGTGGCCATGGCAGTGCTGGGCTGACAGTTGGACAGGATGCTCCTGAAGGTCTTTTCCAACCAAAACAATTCCACAATTCTATGATTTAGCTCATTCTCCCTGCAAATTTCCATGGGCATAGCAGAATCCCTCCCAACACTGACCTCTGAAGGGAGAGTAACCTTCCAGCAGTTGAACTGAAAGTGAGTTTAAAATCAGTACAGATAAATTCTATTAAAAATGGATTGAAAGCCTTATTTTCATTGCTAAATCACAGTGAGTCCTGTAATGAAACGTTTTGACTCGACACACTGGAGGTCTCAGACGGCAATTTTCTGAAATGGAGTATTTCCCTACGTTTGTCTTTGGCTTTATGGTATTCAAGAAATATTATATTTGCTCCATTCAGAACAAAATTACTTTTCAAAATGTCAGCCTGAAGAAGAGTTTGCCTGTGAAAAGTAACTATTTCTTCAAACTGTATCAGTTCCCTTAATAAAAGCTATTACCTTTCTCTACAATCTCCACATCTTTTATTATAGAATCAGAGTGGTTTGGGTTGGAAGGGACCTTAAAGCTCACCCAGTTCCATCCCCCTGCCATGAGCAGAGACACCTTCCACTAGAACAGGCTTGTGCCCATCACAACATCACAGAATTTTTTGTGTTCAGCTGCAGAGCTCTTGGATGCTCTTGATGTGGTACCTGATGCCCTCGCAGCAATGAAATAGAAATTTCTGTATCTCAGGCCAGTGTTTAAGAGTGGCCACAGCTGGATGCTGATCGTGGGAGAACATATTTAATTATTTCCCCTTTATAACAGCAAAACACAACAGTGGTTTTATATTTTTTTTTCCCGGGATGATGGGAAAACACAGTATTCAGAGCTATGCAGAGAAAAATTTAATTATTAGCAAGATTTGCCTGGAGAAAAGCCTGCAATTTCTGGACAGTGAGAGGACAGGTAAAAGACTTCCTAAACCTAAATGCAAATAAATAAATAACCAATAAAGTCTGTGCCTATCTTCATCCCCCAGCACCTGCTTTTCCTGCTAAACCCTTTTCTTTATGCCACTCTTCTTCAGTTCTTGTCTGTTCTAGAGCATGTGGATGTCCCTCGTATTGGGATGTGCTGCTGGGAGGGGTCTGGTGCAGCAGGACTGGGAAGGGGCAGCCAATGGCTCATTCTGGTGAAAGGAGTGGAGATTGCTCCAGCCAGGAGCCTCTGTGCTCCCTGGGCCAGCCCTGGCTCCAGCCTGATCAGGGTGATGGGGTGAGCTTGGGGATTGTGCTCTCTGATGGGTCTCTGGTGAACTGGAAGTTCTGGAAGATTCACGGTGGATTGTCTGGGTTTTAACCAGAATTCCAGAATGGTTTGGGTTGAAGGGACTATTCTGATCCACCCCTGCCATGGGCAGGGACACCTCCCACTGTCCCAGGCTGCTCCAAACCCCAGTGTCCAACCTGGCCTGGGACACTCCCAGGGATCCAGGGCAGCAGCCACAGCTGCTCTGGGCACCTTTTCCCAGCACCCTCATTGTAAAGAACCATCCCTAAGGGTGTCCTGCTGGGAATTTTGCAGTCCTGCCCTGCACCCACACAGGGCTTGTTCATCAAGGACACTGAGCTGCCTGTCCCCAGGGAATCACCACACTGATGTGGGATCTGAACAAAGCTCCTCACAAATCCTCTGTGTAAAGGCAGCTCTAGTGCAGCGTTTATAACCTTTAAAATTTTAATTTAAACATTGACAAAACCATGTTACTTTCTAATTAAATCCCATTTCCTCCCAGGGATTTTAATTTTGAAGTAATTTATCAGATTTAAGGATCCTCAAAACATTTTGCATGTTTTTCTTCCTAACCTGCCATGCCCACTGATTTATTTTCCTTATTCATTAGCAGGAGGATTCATTAGTCATTAAGTGAGTGGGTGGGTTGGGGGGGGGGGGAAGGAAGTAAAAATGGTTAGTGATTATGAAAACAAAAAAAATCAGAGCTGTAAGAAGCATATGTTAGGATCGTAATCCTGACACCTCTGTGTCTCAGCAAAGCAGCCAGTAATTGTACCGTAATGAAATGTTCTTGTTTGATAACAAGTTAATTAGAGAAGACAATTATTGCAAACCCCGCTGACGCCCACGAGCGGCTCCGTGTCACACAGGCACTGAGTGACAGCTGGAGCTGTTATCCGTAACCTCTGCATCCCAGCCCTCCTGCTCCTGCAGGAACGCTGCTTCCCGAGCCTGGGGAACCAGGGGAAGAACTCCAACTCTCCCCCAAAAAATCAAGGTGTGCACTGATCCCAAGTGGGAAGGTCTCCGCGGCAATCCCAGGTGGAGTTTGGGGCGTTTTGCTTCAAAAAAGAGGTAGAACATCAGGAGAGGAGAGATGGGAAGTTCAGGGAAGGTCACCAGGAGGAGAGCAGGGAGGGAAGACCAAGAGAAGCCACCACAATGTAGCAAAGGAGGCTCAGAGTGATCCTTTGCACGTAGGAAAAGAGGCAAAACAGGCTTAAATTGCACCAAGGGAAATGTTTGGTAAGCACTGGGAAGCCTTGGGAGCAGTAAGGATAATTAAGCACAGGAAGACATTGCCTGGGGAGATGTGTAATCTCCACCACTGAGGGTTTAAGAGCAGATTAGGAACACATCCATCAGGAATGGCTTAAGTAGAGATGATCCTGACTTCAGGCATCAGTATGGTCTGGTTGACCTCTTAAGTCTCTCCTTGCCCTCCTTTCTATGATTCCATGACTGGTTTTTTTTCTTCTCCCAAATGTGTAAATTTGGTTTTTATTCTGCTTGTAAATCTGCAGGGTTTTTCTTGTAACTATTATACACTTTCCTGCAAGACATGTCTTGAGATCACCATAACTTATAGCTCATGCACATGATGACTCGAAGCACATCCTCCCTGCTACATTCACCCTTCTCTCCACACATCCTTACACAGCCACTGGAAAGGCAAACAGGAAACATGGACGCATTATCCTTATTCCTTCCCAGCTCCTCCTTTCCTCCTTGCATCCCGCTCTGTATTCCCTTCCTGGGTAAGACTTATTCTGTCCCTCGTGGTCTGGATTGTAAGTCTTGAGGTCAACATCCCTGACAGGGAAGACCCTGGCTGTGGGAACTATTTGTGTGGTTTCAGGAGAGTTCCTGCTTTATCCGCGTGGAGACAGTGCTGTGAATCAATTCCTTTGGAGAAAGAATGGAAGACCTTGCAATGGAGCAGGAATTGCCATTGGTTAAAGAATCCTGAGAGATTCCTGCTCTCCACTGCCTTGACTTCATGGGGTGGAAGTCATCCCTCCCTCCATGTGAGGGCCCAAGAGTATTCCCAGGACAATCCACTGAAGATTCCAAAGGGAACAGGAGGGTGACAAATCCAAACCCTAACCTCCAGTGATAACCACACACCATTTCCCTCCCAAGCCTATGATCTTGCTCTCTGAGAAGAAAAGTAACCCTCATGGAGCTGCTGTCAGTAGCAGATTTGAGCCTTCATGTTCTCCCCATCATTACCCTGCCCTCCACCAGACCCTCCTTGAAGCCTTGTTTGGGATTGGTGCTTTGATCCCTCTCTGGTGCATGGCTTTCCTCAATGCCCAGAAGATGCTGAAAGCTCCTTCCAGGCCAGGGCAACTGCTTGGACCTTCCAGCCCCTCACTGCCAGGGTTCTGGGGCTGCAGGAGGGAAGTGCATCCTGTTCTGGCTCCAGTGCTGGCAGCCTGCTACAAAGCTGGAATTGGGCAGTTTGTAGCATGGCTGCTCCCGTGGGATCTCTCCCCTCAGCTGGCTCTTCCATAAAACAGCTTTACAGCTGGCCCACGATGCCTCTGTCCCACCACAGACACCTGCAGTGTCCTGTCAGCAGCTGATGGATCAGGTTCAATAAGCAGCTGGATCTGATTAAATGGGGGATCTATTGCTTTCTGCTGAGTAGGCAATTCTGCTGGGTAATTTACCCCTGGAGTGTGGCTTTATCCCTGGAGCTGTGTTGTTCTCCAGGCTGTGCATTTGTGTGGGAAAATTCCATTTGTATTTGGCCAAGAAGTCACTCAGCATTACTGAACTGGTCCTGGTGAAGCATCTCTGGGGACCTTTGTGTCCCCAGGCTTTCCTCATTTCAGATGGGAAGTCCTGTGTTAGCCAAAGGTTTGCCCAGCAGACTGCTCAGGAGCTCCTTGGTTCCTCTGCTCTCAGTTCCCAGGATTTATAGTGGAAACACCAGCCTAGCCGTTGTGGCTGGATTTGCTGACAAAAAGAAGCTGGTTCCAGAGACTTCTGCAACTGCCACCTTAGCATTGATCTCTGTGGTCTTCTTCATTGCTTGGCTCCAGTCCAACCTCCCCTTCACCAAAATACTGCTGGGAACAGGGAGGTGCTCAGAGAGGGAAGAACAGAAATTGGTAGAGGAGAGTGAATCCCACCAGCGACTTCCCTGGAGAGTCTTCAGGCTTATCACCCCCAGGAAATCAGTCCCCCCGAGGGAGGACAGTCACCAGGGCTGGTGTCACCTGCTCTTGAGCAGATCTGGCCCATGGTGGCCCTGTGGAAACAGCAGGGGCTGTGGGTGGCACAGACTGGGACCGGGCTGTCTGTGCCAGGGGAAAATCCTCCTCGGGAATTAGCAGAGCTTGCTCCAAACTAGCGCTCAAATTCTTCTAATTTCTGTCAAATCAGGCAGCCCTTTTAAACCTTGCTGGGGAACGCTGCTTGAGATCTGCTAATGGAAAAAACTCCCACTGAGGCATGGGATTCTGGAGCTGGGACCTGGAGCTGCAGGAGGATTCCTCTGACAGGTACCCCATTGGATGCTAATGAAAGCTGAATTAGCATTTCACTCTGAAGCAAAGTCGAAGCTATCTCTACAGGAACAGCTGCTAAACTATTTGCAAAGTTCAAAGAGGATGTATTAATTTTTTTTTTCCCCAAGTCACATGCTTCACATTCCCTTGTAAACTCCTTAGGAAGGGCCACGCCAGCTGTTGAAGAATGAAGATTACAACGTCCTGCTAACAGCGCTGGGGATATTCAAGGTATTGTTATTTATTCCTATTCTACAGCCACACTGGAAGGGGTTAAAATGGGGAAGAAAATGGTGCTTTGCTGAACAGGTGTCCTTGAGCAGTACCCAAGGACACGGAGATTGCTAATCCTGTATTCCACAGCATGATCAAATCACCAGGCAACAGATATAAATAAAAAAAGGCAGGAAATAAGGAAATTTAGATACAAGTGTGTCAGAGGGAAAATGAAGATTCATTGTGAAGAGCCTGAGAAGAGAAGAGGAAGAAGGAACAAAATGACAAAGCCACAAATGATAAACCAGTAAGAACAAAAGAAAGGGGGGAGAAAAAAAGCCTCTCTGTGAAATGCATGTCTGTGACAGCAGCAGCCAAATCAAAGATGCTGCTAGATTATATGGTTTCTTGCATAATATGCATTCTGGTTCCCTCTCTGTGTTTGTCTTTCAGCTGGTGCACAGGGAAAAAAAACATATCTGAAATGGGACGTGAGCAACCTTTATTTTCCTTGTTTCATCAGGAGGAGAAAGCAAATTTGCTTTGTGGGAGCAGCAGCACCTGCTCAATGGCAAATAAATAGCTCCAGCTTTGATATTACAGTGCATATAATCATTAGCAGCACAAATGGCAGAGGATTAACCCTCTGTGTGCTGGCCAGGGCTACCTGGCAAAGGGCTGTCATGTCACTGCTGCCAGCAAAAATGCTCCAGGAGGTGTCTGTGGAGAGGGGCTGGGGCTCTGGAAGGGGCACAGGACCACCCTTCCCAGCCCGAGGCACTGGCTGGCATGGCTACAAGCCATCAGCACTGGGCTTCCCTCAGCCCTTTGGCCCTGGCACAGGGGGGCCAGCACACCTGTGTGCACCCCCTGCGTGCAGGATGGAGCTGGGAGGGATGGATGGACATGGGGCAGGCACAGCAGGAATGTGTCAGGGGCTGCTCACATGTGGGGGGAATCATGAAATGCCCTGGGGGTTCATGGACCAGCTTCCCTGGAAGCCCCTCCCTGGCTGCTCCCTGCCTGCTGCTTTCACAGGGTGGGAACCAAAAGACCCCCAGGTCCAGCCCACCCTGGGGCCACTGGAAGGCACGGAAAGGGATAAGGGATAAGGTGTGTAAACCTTCTCTGAAGCAGAAACTCCAGTGATGTAAAGAACTGCTCAGTAACATGGTGGGGCTGGGGTCTGCACCTCTGGGGATCCAGGGGTGGGATCAGCTCCAGAGCAGATCCTACAGCCTCAAACCCACCCTTCCTCAAGCCAGGAAGAGGGCAACTATTCTCTAACTAAAACTTTGGTCGTAATTGAGCCAAAATACCCAGATTGGGCTCTTGCTTGCCTGCTGTGTCACCTTTGTGCTGGCTTTTCTCCAGGTTGTCCTCTCCACTGGTTTCTTCAGTGAGGACACGAAGCCACTGTTGTGCACAAAGCTAAAAGCAGTGTCCCTGATGAAACCCTTCCCTTCTCCAGTTTTTCCACCCCTTCCAGAGCACAGTGCTGCCTGCTGGTGGGCTGATCCATAGCCTGGTGCAGCCATGTGGCTGCCTGGACTCCCACGCTGCAGCAGGATTTTGGCCAGTGATGCCTGGCTGTGCTGCTTGGGCACCTTCCCCTCTCCAGATATGCCAGGGGAGCACTTGGAATGCCTGCTTGCCTTCACAGGGAAGGTGTGCACCATATCCTGAGTCGTGGGCAGGAAACACCTACGGGATAGCCCAGGCATTTGTTTTTACATATTAAAAGAATTTAAAATGTTTCTTTTCCTTTTTCCCTTTCCATTGCATCGCCTCATGAATCTAAAAAAAGGCTTCACCAAGGATGTTGGCAGAGGAAAGCAAACAGGGGCTAAATAAACTCTCTTCCAGCCAGACACTTCCAGGGTGAACGTGCCACATCACACAAACCAGCCACACGGTCCCAGAGCCAAAGAGAAATTGTGTCCCTCCAGCCAGAGCTCTGGGCAGGGTGGTAACTGTTGTGGGAGAGAAGTATCCAGCTAGAGACAAAGCCAGGAAGTTAATATTTAAGCATTCAGACAAGGAACAAATGACTTAATTAAATCAATTACAGAGGGAGAAATGGAGCCACTTAGAAAGCGTGTGTAAAGAGATGGCGAGGCTGCTGCGAGCTCATGAAAGAGAAGGAGGAGGGAGAGTTAGCAGGGAAGATAAACGGGCTGGTTTAATCCCTGCTGTTAATTGAGAGCTGAGCATTTGCACTGTGCTGAGTCAGGGTCGCAGCAGCAGCGCTTCCACTCTGAGCCACGCTCAGCGCCCAAACTGTGGCAATATTTGCTACCAGGTGGAGAAAAAGAGGGGCAGACTGAGAGGCTGGGGGGATGCATGCAGGAGAAATAGGTGACATAAAGCTTTTCCACATTCCTGAACCTCCCACACTCTGAACCAACAGCACAAATCCAGCCCCTGTCCTGCATCTTCCCAAGGTTTGGGTCACCCTCCTGACCTTCTTCCCCTCTTCAGATGAGGAATTTCTGCCCGCATGATCCTACAGTGATCCACTCAAAGAGGAGAAAAGGGACCAGCAAAAGGGGCTTTCATCCCTGAAGATCCTCTGCTCTTACTCCTGACTCAGTGTGGGGTGGAAATCAAGGTTATTTCCTAGCCTAACTTCAGTTAAATGGCTTTTTCCCTCCCTGCTGCTCTCTCCCCATATGAAGCTGCTTCCAGTGCTGGCCATGGACACCCAGCTGGAGCTGTGGCCAGGCTCCAGGAGAAGTGCTCCCAGCTAAAGCCTGTTTGGGTCCAGGACACATCACACACCGTGTCAGATCTCACTCTGCCTGATAAAAAAACCATTCTTGCTCCAGCAAGTGTTCCCTGGGGTTCTCTCAATAGGCAACAAGCAATTACAGGCTTTTGTTACTGACTCAGCAGCAACCAAAGAGGGAAAGCAGGACCTGGAATTCTCCGTGTGAAGCAGACGGAAAGTGGCTGACAGCTTTGGGGCAGCAAGGTTTCCTCTGTGAGGCCACTTCAGACATCTCCTTCTGAAGCTTTTTAAGCCTGAACGTTGGATTTGAAGCCAGCAGTACAGGGAGTTAATAGTGTTTTCACTGGCTGGCTGTCACTCCTTGTAAGTAAATAAGCAAATACAAACCCATCTCCCATCTCAAGCTGTAAAACTCCACGGCAGGGAAAGGCCACTGATGACTGTGCAGAGTATGAGCTTATCAAGAATAATTAGTTGTCATAAAAATTTGCTCTTCCCCACACAACAAAAGCAATTTCGTACAGTGGGCACTTCAGCACTGCTCCTAAAAACAGCCTCTGTTCCTGCACTTCAGCCTGTGGAAGCCCCTGGCCATGCCTGGGGGCTGCCCTACACCATGGAAATACACATTTCAACAGCTGAAAGACAAAAATAAATAACTCAGTAACTCACTTGCTTTTGTTCTTCTCCCAAACTGTCCCACATTGATGCCACGATTTTTGACACGTCCCCGAAGGTGGCGTTGGGGTTTTGCCCTTTGATGGCTGCTTGTGTGTCTCTGAAAAACAGGGCATAGGCTGACACGGGCTTCTGGGGCTCATTGGGGTCCTTCTTTTTCTTCTTCTTTTGGCTTTTGGGCTTTTTGCCCAGATCTGTTGAGGGTCTTTTCTCTCCAGTAGCCTGCAAAACCAAGAGATGAACCTTAGCAGTCAGCTGGGAGTGGTCTGATACAAGCCCCTGCTACAGCTACTGAGCCAAGGAGATGAGAGAGGGAATGGGAAGTGGAGATGTCCCAGCATGGAGAGGGGGGCAGCAGCCCTGGGGGTCTCTTTGTCCTCCAGGAGCCTTTTGGATCATTGCACAAACTGCTGCTGGGTGCCTGAGCCTGCTTTGGTGCCTTGCCTCATTCCAGCTCATAGCTTGGGTTCATCCCTTCCTCCTTGCTCCACGCCTGGGGCTTTCCAGTCCTCAGTCACTCTCCTTCCCCACCCTCCTTCCCAGCTCACTCACTCCTAGATCCTCTTCTGGAACCTCTCCGAAGGCCTTGCTTCCCAGCTAGATCAATTTAGCAGTCCATGAATTTTCCAAACTTGGCTTCCACATGGTTCCTGATTTCCATCCCAGTAAGCCCCCTTTGCAAGCTGTTCCTGACTTCCCTCACCTCCCCATTCCAGGAGGGCTGTGAGCACTGACAAAACAACACCAGCATCACATTAAACATCACACCAGGGCCATCCAAAATTTGCTCCATCCTGCTAACATACATGTGACCCTATTTAGAAAAATATCCAGGAATTGAACTATTTTAATCACACAAATAAAATGCTTTGCCTGTGCTGTTCACTCTTCCAACTGATCTGGGTGCAGCTGGATGACCAGGACTGGCTGTGTCCACAGTCAGTGCCCAGAGGATGTTGGAACTCAGGGGAGCAGGACACAGGGAACAGGAGCTGGCCTTTGTGGGTGTTCAGCATGAGATGATGCCACGAGGCTGGGAAGTGAAACAGCAAGGCTGGAAACAGGGATGCTTTCACTGAAGGCAGCATGGAAGGAAGATCCTGTGTCAGTCTCCCTTGGGATGCCCTGTGCAGTGTGTTAAGCTTCTTCCCTTAACCAGAGGGTGCTGGGCACTGCCCAGGCTCCCCAGGGAACGGGCACGGCCCCGAGGCTGCCAGAGCTCCAGGAGTTTGGACAGCAGTGCCAGGGATGCTCAGGGTGGGGTTCTTGGGGTGTCTGTGCAGGGCCAGGAGCTGGGCTGCCTGATCCTGTGGGTCCAACTCATGATATTCTATGATTCTATGAATACAGGGGACTGCAGAAGCCTCCATGGGAGGATGTGTAAAGGAAAAGACCTCTGGAAAACGCCTGGATCCCATCAAAGCTTTCAATGCATTAACTGTGGCCAGCAGAAGCTCACACTACAGGGAAGCACCATTGCTCTTATTTTATATAAAGAAAAACCTAAATACACCAGATGGCAGAGAATGAAAGCACTGGCTGGATCTCTGCAACCCTGAGGGCAAACAGGACACCAGCCCCTCCACCTGCAGCCCTGAGCTCAAGGCACTACCATCAGCTGCACAGGTTGTTGAACTACTTGGAAAGACACAGCTCTAAATACCAAGATCTTGTGGAAACTGCCTCCATCTGAGCTGGGGACAAACAGCCTCTTCTCCTGATGGATTTGTTAATTTGAGCATGTGCTTGGCTTTGTCAGGATTTAAGAGACTTCCCTTTAGCTGGCACAGGCCAGGCACAGGGGGGAAAAGGGCAGCAGCGTTCCTGTTCTCCACTCTGCAGCTCTTGACTGGTCATTAATTTCAGTATCAGCGCAGTGACATTTGTCAAACAGACAGTGACCATTAGTGAATGAGCAGAGAGACCACAAGAATTGCATTTAATTTAAAATTGCCCAATTGGGCTTGAATGGGAGGCCTGGAGGTGAAAGGCCAGCTTATTAGGAGGAAAAAAAATGCATGACAGGGCTTCATCCCATTAGGAAGTGAGATGGTATTTTAACTAACTGTGATCCCATTTGATTCAGTGAAGTGCCATGGGGAACCTGCTCCCACAAAGCCACTGAGCAAGCCAAGGAGCTGGAACTGCAGCAGCACAACCCCAGCTGGATTTACAGCTCAGGTAGAACCAAAGAGCACACGGGATTTAAGGAAAACAGCAGCAGGGAGCAGAGCAGGCCAGGATTTGGTATTAATGGGGTTTTCCATGTGTGATGCATGTGGGATGAGACAACAGCCTGGGCTTGGACCTCAGAGCAACCCAAACCATGTTCATGGCTAAAGTCAACCCTCAGTGACCAGTGCCTTGTGGCCCCAGAGCATCTGCACCCCCAAAGGTCATCCCTGTGGTCAAAGGGACCAGGGAGCCTTGGGCAAGGGGATGAAGAGCATGGCCACCTGCCCATGGTAGCCACTGGCAATGGGGCTGCCTGGAGAGGCAGCACAAGGTCTGTTTGGTGGCAGATGTGGACTGGGACAATGATGTGACCCCAGAAACTTGGTGCCTTCTTAGATGTTGAAACCAGGAAGAGCTGAAACCTCATGGACACCTTGATTTTAATAACTATGGGAGTGAGCACTAATCCAGCTGGAATTTGGGCTGTACCCACCTGTCCCTCCCATTCATGCGCACCCACCCCCCAAGCTATGAAGCAGGTAAATACACCTGAAATTCATAAGGTCCCTGGCTCAGAGGACCTGAAGGACCTGTTGGCATCAGACTCATTTCTTAAACCTGTGACCTTCTTGATCACAAGATTAATTTCTGCTTGTTAGATGTTGTTTTGATGACTTGTTGCAGAAAAGCCCTTAATGGTCACGTGAAAAAGTGAGTGATGGGTGAAGGCAGCAGCTGTGCAGATAGAGAAAACAAACAGAAACCTGCAGGCCACAATGTGGGTCTGCTGCTTTCCTCACACTCAGCATCTCCTCCTCCATCAAACACATCACTCTCACCCATTTACAGGGGGGTTTACAGGGCAGAAGAATGACAGGGATTGCCTTAAGCATTAGGAAAAATTCTTATCTCTGCAAGCTGTCACCATCTGGACATCTCCAAAATGCTCCTACCCCATGGGCACCACTGGCTCAAGAAAACCAAGATCCAAATCAAGATCCAACCCCAAAGCTGTGTCCTCCTCAGGGACTCCTGGGGGGCTGACAGGAAAGCTGGGTGATGCTGGTAGAGGCAGAGAGACAGAACCTGATGCGCCACTGAACTGAAATTCATTTTCTCCTGACATGAAAGATTTCAGCTCTCAGTTCATTGTCTGGAGCTTTGTGACATAGGCTTTGGGGAGGTGGCAGACTGTGGGATCCAACAGCACAGCCCCTCCCACAGTGTCCCCTGAACATGGAACCCCAGAGTTTGAAAAATTCCACTTGTTTTTAACCTTGTGTATCCCTTCTTTTCACAGTTTTATCCACTGAAGCTGTGTTTCCACCCAAATGAGCACTCTGCTTTGAAATGCCCCAGTCTGAAGTGAAATCTGACAATGGATGAAAAACTACAGCATTGATGGGAATCCATTTTCCTAGATTTCCATGAAAAGGGAAAATTCTTTGCTCAGTCCTAGCATTTTCCTAGTTTTCCAGCCCGTGCACTGTTTGCTGCTCTGGTTGTACATTCAAACCCTGTTACAACAGTCTGTTTGGGTGGAACAAGGTTACAATACCAGTGCCTTGGGTCAGCACATTCCAGAAGAAGGTTTTCCATGGAAGGCTTTAACCAAAGGGCCCAGGGAGCCCAGCAATTCACCTTCAGGCACACAGGCACTGCGATTGCTGCAGTTTGCCCTCAGTAAAAAACAGCCACAGATTCCTGGAACATGGCACATGTTGCTTGGCTTTGCTGGTGCGTTTGGAGAGAGACGGACAACAACCAAGATGTTTCCAAACTCCCAGGAATTCCTTGGCTTTGTTGGTGCCAATCTCAGCAGCAGTTGTGTTGGCTGTAGAGACCATTTAGGACACTGCTGACTACTTAAAACACTACCTTGGTGAATTAAAAAGCAGAAGACTCTTTTAATTCCTGTTTGTTTTCCTTAGCAAGCCATGTCCAATGAGCTCAGTTAAATCCCACCATGAATTATTTTCCTTCCCTGTTTCAGTCTCCTCTACCCACCACCAGAAATCTAATTTAGCTCCATGCATTTGCAGACGTTTAGCCCTGAATGTGCTTTGCTTATCATAATCATCATCCCAGGAAATCCTGTAGCCTGATGGTAAAACGTGGAGGCAGAAGAACAACTCTGATCTCCAAACCTGCTGTGGGAGTGCCAGCCTGCCATGCTGGGCCTCACCCTAGGCTGGGAACAATGCCCTCATCCTTGGGTAAGTCTCCCACTATAAATGTAAAAATAAGACCAGAAGTCTGTGGTTTTATTCAGCACAATTTATCCCTCCCTGAAAAGCACCATCCCACATCAACCCTGGCATGACCACACGTACCTTGTAATGCGACTCAGTCTCCTCTTCCTGAGTGGAACTGGAGGGAGATGGGGTAGCAGACTTGCTTCCTGGGGGAGAGGGGGAGCCGTGGGTGACCCCACTCCGGATCCCCATCTGGGAGATGAGCTGGGACTGGCTGAGGGCACCCATGGGACCGCCCAGCATGCTGGGCCGGTTGAGGAGCGGGACTTGGCGGTTGGACTCGTAGGACGCGGCGTCTGAGTGCACCATCTCCTGGATCTGAGTGAGGAAGACATCACTTGTCACCAAAAAACTGATCCATTTATTAATTCACCTATTTATTTGCTTATTTACCATACTGCCACATCACTTTGAGACTGATTTATTGTTTAAATTGTTCTACACGGCTGGGCAAGTCTTCCTTGAACTCACTTCCAAACAAGGCAAGGGCACTATGCACCCATTTCTGTGCCCACAGCCCGACAGAGAGGTGCTAAATCAGCTTTGTAAGTGGGGCTGTGTGCTCAGAAGGTGCCCCTGACTGCCTCAGGGACTGCTGGTGGCTGGTGCCTATCAGGGGTCTGAATAAAAGGTTCATAAATAAGCAATTTATGGCAAAATCACCAGAAGGGAAGATCCTTCAAACTTCACCCAACCTGGCCTTGGACACTTTCAGGGATCCAGGGGCAGCCACAGCTTCTCTGGGCACCCTGTGCCAGGGCCTGCCCACCCTCACAAGGGAGAATTTCTTGCTAATATCCCATCTAAACCTACCCTCCTATAACTTAAAACCATTCCCCCTTGTCCTGCCACTCCAGGCTCTTGTCCCAAGTGCTTCTGTGCTTCTCCAGCTCTCCTGGAGCCCCTTTAGGCCCTGGAAGGGGCTCTAATGTTCCTCCAGATCATTCTCTAGTGCAGGTGAGCACCCCCAGCTCTCGCCACCTGGCAGAGGGGTCTGGCCCTTGGAGCATCTCCATGGCCCCCTCTGCACTCATTCCAACAGGTCCAGCCCCTCTACACTAAGAAACAAATAAGAGATGAGATGAGATGAGATGAGATGAGATGAGATGAGATGAGATGAGATGAGATGAGATGAGATGATGAGGACAAACCCTGCTGTTTTCTGTGTCAAGACCCCACTTCCAGTTTGAATACTTTTTCCCGAAACCCCATTTCCCCCCAGGATCCATCCTTGCTGATCTAGTAGAGCTGGACTCCTGCACAGCCTCATCCAGCCATGGAGTGGGAGGGAGGCAAACCCTATCTGAAACATTTGGCAGACTTTTTCCCTTTTACATTAATCTGATTAATGCTAACACGAATTTAAAGACCCGAGCTCCTGATCAGCCCACCGAGGTGCAATCCCTTGTTACCAGGGGAGCTCTGCCAGCTCCATCAGCAGCACACACAGAAGGAAACTCAGGGAAGACCTGTGAGGGCTCTGTGGGCTTCAGAGGACATAAATCCAAGAACAAACCCAGATTTACTCTTTCAGGTCAGGCATCAAGAGCTTTATACCACACCTGACAGAATGTTCTGCTCTCCTTTGGACTCTCCAGCAGTAGAGAAGCAGTGTCAGGCAAACAGCTTTCCCTGGATCTGCCCTTTTGCTGTATTAATTGTGCAGGGATTTAACTCACAGGAATTATAATATATTCCTGCCTTTCAACAGCACAAGTCTGACTGAGAGGCCACACTGGATTGCTGCCCTTGGCTTTGGTGGTGTCAAGGAGGCAGCAGGGCTGGCTTTGCTTGGAGGCAAAGGGGCACAGAGCTTAACTATGGTTAAACCCCCTTTGGTTAGGGGCATAGAGATTAACTGTAGCAAGTTTTGTGTGCCCTCAAAACCTTATAATGTGCCCTTGAAACCTTATTATGTGTCTCACTGCAGAGCTCTGGCCTGTCCTGGTCATAAAGACATGG
Source organism: Cinclus cinclus (assembly GCF_963662255.1). Lineage (NCBI taxonomy): Eukaryota > Metazoa > Chordata > Aves > Passeriformes > Cinclidae > Cinclus > Cinclus cinclus. Next base: position 3,491,972 of record NC_085063.1, read on the forward strand.
AAGATGATGCAGCCATGGGGATGGACACCAGTACACGAGGCACCAGAGAGGCAATTTTTGGATTTAAACTGAATTTGCAGATGGGAACGGCCTGAGTGAGACAGGCAGTGACAGGGACCATGCAAGGTGGGGACACAGCACCCATCTGCTGAGCAGCAAGCCATTCCCAAACTCCAGCCAAAAAATGTATATTTGTCTTGGGTTTTGTCAATGTAATCCAGACCTTTCATGTTGGAGAAGATCTGCCAGCTGCTAAGGAAAAGAATATTTTATTGTCCTTATTTTAAATTCAAATGAAGGGAAGATTTAGAAGATGGGTGTTGGAGAAATGGGAAAGGCTATGAGATGTGGCTTAAAAAATTCTAAAATTTAAAATAGCTTGCTCACGTTTCAGCCACTGTAGTCTCCTGAGGAAATACTGTATTAAGACAATTTTTTCAAAATTTTTATTATGTGGCCAGTGGACCACAACGGCTCAGTTTATCCATTAAATATGTAATCACACACTTTTTCTTTACAGTGCATGTTATTTATGCATCAGAGCAGAACAAGTCCAGGAGTGCAATTATGGATATGGGCCACATGCTGTAAATGCCTCTGAAAATTTGTAGAAAAAACAGGAACCTGAGCCCGGCACAGAGAACCCCTCCAGAAGCCCCATGCTCATAACAACCCCATGACAGAACCCTTTTAGACACAGCAGACACAGCATTTTTCCTGGGATATTCTCCTCCAAGGATATATTAGCCCAGATGCCTCCTCCCAATTTCTTTACATCTTTAAAGAGACCCCATAAGAAGGGACAGACTTTTAATCAGGGCCTGTGGTGCTAGGACAAGGGAGAATGGTTTTAAACTAAAAGAGGGTTGATTTAGGATAGGGTATAAGGTAGAATTTTTTTACAATGGAGGTGGTAAAACACTGGCACAGGGTGCCCAGAGCAGCTGTGGCTGCCCCTGGATCCCTGGAGTGTCCCAGACCAGGTTGGACATCGGGGCTGGGAGCAACCTGGGACAGTGGAAGTTGTCCCTGCCCATGGCAGGAGTGGCACTGGATGGCATCTGAAGGTCCCTCCCAACCCAAAGCATTCCGCAGTTGTATGATAAAAAAGTGGTTTTAGCTGAATATTGTTGGTTCTTCTTTCCCTTTCCCACATCTCCATCTCTTCTCCCCCTGTCCAGGAGGTTCTGCAGGACATGCACAGCTCCTCACATGCAGCCTACTGACCTGTCTGGACAGGCAGGAACTGCTCCCACCATTTGCCACTCACCGCATTTCTCTCCACTTCCCTGTTTTTGTTTTTTTCTAAATGCAAGTTTGGAAGCAGTACACCAGGCTGCCACCTCCCCATCACTCTTGGTGACAGCTCCTGGTGTCCCCAGGAGTGGTGGAAAAGCCATTTGTGAGTTTTCCAGCTGTAAAATATTTGGAGTGAAAATGAAGGTGAATTGTTCGTGTGCAGCACTGGAGCTTCTTAAATAGGGTAAGGGTGAGGATGGCTCTCACTCAAGCTAGGGAAAGGTTATTCCTGCTTCCCACTGCAGGATCCTGCTGAGACTGAGCTATTTCAGGGGCACCCAAAGCAGGTGATACCCCCCCGTCCCCCCAAAAAAAAGACCCAAGGAAAGAGACACCCAGGAGCAGGATTTGAGATGATTCCCTGCAGCAAATGGCCTAATTAGACAAGTAAATGATGAATGAAATTGTGATCATGGCAAACCAAAGTGAAAGCAGGTAATGAATGCAATGTTCTGTGTGAAAGAAAACACCCTGGTCCTGTGGGATGCAGCCCCTGGGCTCAGTGGGGCTGTCCCATGCCTTTCCCCACCCCAAAGCACTCAGCAGACACACAGAACCCGATGGAAACACACGTCGAGTCAAACAACCACCCTCCAAATGTGATCAGCTCCTTCTTCAGGAGCAGAGGCTGTGAGAGCCTGGTCAGATCCCCTCCCCATCCCGGGAATTCAGCACAACAAGCTCACCACGAGGTGCTGCAAAAGGCTCAGGATGGGTTTGCAGCTTGTGCTGAAAAAATGGTTTTGCATCTCAGAGGAAGCCCAGAGTGCAATGTTATGTAGTCATAGCTATAGTAATTAAGTGCATCTTACTTAGCAGATTCCCAAAGGCTGTGCTAACTCAAAGACAGCTTTTTTTCCCACAATATTTCAATTCTTTTAATGAATATGCATATCAGGTCCATAAACACTCCAGTTAATCCAGAGTAGGAGAGAAAAACAGGCTGACAAACAGCACACGGTCCCTGTTTCTGGGGAGAAGGGGAATTCAGGGACTGACAAATGCCATAAGGAAGAGCCCAGTCGGGGACTGGGGTGCTCTGCTAACACAGATTATGTTTCAAATGTGTCAAGCCCAGCTTCAACTGAACTCTTCCCTAAAATTCTAATATAAACAGCTGCTTTTTCCAGCAGTATGGGGCAGAGCACCAGCCAGCAGAGGGGGGGGCTCAGTTCCCAGGATCTGGCAGTGAAGGCTTTGTCATGGAATGGTCTCCTGCTAAATCCTAACTCCAGCTGCAGCCTTGAGGTAGGTCCCATCCCTAAAACCATCTCCTCCTTCTCCTCCTTCTCCTCCTTCTCCTCCTTCTCCTCCTGCTCCTCCTCCTCCTCCTCCTCCTCCCCCTCCCCTCCTTGGTCTCAGCCATACCCTGAACACACCCCGTGTTCTGGTGTCAGAGGTACAAACTCAGAGGTTCTGCGTTACTCCCCTGTGGTGAGCTGTGCCCTTGGAGCAGGGATGCTCCAAGTTCTCCAACCCTGCTGCCTGTGTGACTGGGCTGCAATCCTGGGTGGGATCCATGCCAAACCACTGGTGGTGTTACCCAAGTAGCAGCAAAAGGAGAAGTTTGGCTGGGGTTTGCAACACTGCACTGCACTGCATCCCCCTGAGCTAAAGTGGGGTGTGCAAAAGACAGTGGCCAAGGTGAGCAGGAGTGGGCAGCTGGGGTTTAACCCCAGTGAGGGGCATCGCTCCATGTGCCAGGCAGAACAACACATGAGAACCACCAGGCTTCCATGTGGAGAAGGACCTCGGGGTGCTGGTGGATGAGAGGCTGGACATGACCTGGGAATGTGCATTGGCAGCCCAGAAATCCAACCCTGTCCTGCGCTGATCCCCCAGCGTGGGCAGCAGCACAGGGGGGATTCTGCCCCTCTGCCCTGCTCAGGTGAGACCCCACCTGCAGAGCTGCCCCAGCCTGGAGGTTCCCAACATCAGAAGGATGTGGAGCTGCTGGAGAGAGTCCAGAAGCCATGGAGATGCTCCAAAGGCTGCAGCACCTCTGTTACTGAGCCAGGCTGGGAAAGCTGGGAGTATTCACCTGGAGAAGGGTCCAGGGAGAGCTGAGACCCCCTTAAAGTGCCTAAAGGAGCTTATAAGAAAGATGGGACAGACTTTTTAGCATGGCCTATTGTGACAGGACAAAGGGACTAAAAGAGAGACGATTCAGAGAAGATACACAGAAGAAATTTTTTATGATGAGGGTGTTAAATACTGGCACAGGGTGCCCAGAGAAGCTTGGCTGCCCCTGGATCCCTGGAAGTGTCCAAGGCCAGGTTGGACATTGGGACTTGGAGCAACCTGGGACAGTGGAAGGTGTCCCTGCCCATGGCAGGGGGTGGCATGAGATGTCATTAAGGTCCCTTCCAACCCAACCTTTTCCAGGATTCTATGGCTCCTGCCCTTCCCAGGGTCAGTTAACATAGGTAGGCTGGGCTGAGCTGAGCTCTCAGAGCCTTCCTCACCCGCGGTCTTCCTCTCCAGGAAAGGCAAGCAACTACTCCAGGGGCAGCCACCAGGCTCATCCACAGCACAGCTTCCCTCTCCTTGGGTTTGTTCCCAAGAACAAGCCATTATAATCACAATCAACCAGGGAGAGGAATTATCTGCTGAACAGCTTTGAAGCAAAGTTTTCCCAGCAGGCTTTTTCTGTATTGAAGTTTCAATGTAAATGCATCACCATAGCTGAAATACTTAAAGATGATTTACTTAAAAAAGAGAGAGAGCAGGAGAGAGAGGAGCTGATAAGAAAATATATCCCCAATTACCACCCCTCCTCTTCCCGATTTGTAACTGCTCCTAATAAACTTTCATGGTCTATGTAAAATGCTTTAGTGCAGTGACAAATTTCTGCTGGAATTTGAGATGTCTTGTTCAGAGTAATAGCTATCTCACACAGGTGCCCAGCTGCTATTGTAAAATCAGTAAGCATTTAATTGAAACAAATGACTATAATAATAGTACATTATCCCTGCAGGCTCATAGCCATAACAGTTTTAATTATTGAGTTAAGAGTCAAACTAATTTATCCTTTAAAGTAACAGCCACATCTTTGGTTCCACTGATCATCCTATTAAGAACACGAGGGGAACAGTTGGAAAGGATTTAAAAAGGAAGTAATTTATTTTGGCAGAGGTGGGGGGCTATTTATCACATGGCAGTTGATTTCTCTGTGTACTGGTGTTCCCAGCTGTGGTTGTCACTTCCCTCCTGGATGTGTCCAGTTCCCAGAGGGACCAAGCATCCTCTGCCAGCTCCTGGATCTGTGCCCCCACCAGGATGCCATGGTGGGGGGCTTTGCTGGCCCAGAAGCAGCAGCACAGGAGCCCATGGGAACTGATGGTGCTGGGTTTGGGTACATGGAAATTTTTTGGATCTGTTTTGAAATTACAGTTTGTCTTCATCAAACACAGTGGAAAAAAAAAAAAGGTTTTACAAACTCAAGTTTGCAAACACAATCTGAAGGAGCACCTCTGACCTCAGAGCCAGGCAGCAAAGAGGAAGAATCCACATCCATGATTTTAAAAAAGCATTTCTGAGACATGGACATGGCCTGGGGCAGGTTTGAAGGCACAGCTTTCTCCAGCCCTTGGTTTCATGACCCTTCCTACTTTTATTGTGGTGGCTGTGACACAGGGGACCTTAAAGCATCTCTGTGAGCCCATGGGGCACCACACAGGGAGGGGATGGAGAGAGGAGGGCTGCAAGGATGTGAGGAACTCCACCCTGCCAGGTGGGGCTCAGAAGTTGCTCAGGGGGGTGGATTAATGTGTCACATTGCCCTGTGGTTGATCCCTGAAGCAAACCCCGAATCCAGCCTCCATGGCTGGCCTGTGCTACCAGAGCTGGAGCTCACAACCCATCCCTGGAGCTCACATCCCAGCCCTGGAGCTCACAGCCCATCTCTGGAGCTCACAGCCCAGCCCTGGAGCTCACAGCCCAGCCCTGGAAATCACAGCCCATCCCTGGAGCTCACATCCCAGCCCTGGAGCTCACAGCCCATCTCTGGAGCTCACAGCCCATCTCTGGAGCTCACAGCCCAGCCCTGGAAATCACAGCCCATCCCTGGAGCTCACAGCCCATCTCTGGAGCTCACAGCCCATCTCTGGAGCTCACAGCCCATCTCTGGAGCTCACAGCCCAGCCCTGGAGCTCACAGCCCATCCCTGGAGCTCACAGCCCATCTCTGGAGCTCACAGCCCAGCCCTGGAGCTCACAGCCCAGCCCTGGAGCTCACAGCCCATCTCTGGAGCTCACAGCCCATCTCTGGAGCTCACAGCCCAGCCCTGGAGCTCACAGCCCAGCCCTGGAGCTCACAGCCCATCTCTGGAGCTCACAGCCCAGCCCTGGAGCTCACAGCCCAGTCCTGGAAATCACAGCCCAGCCCTGGAGCTCACATCCCATCCCTGGAGCTCACAGCCCATCTCTGGAGCTCACAGCCCAGCCCTGGAGCTCACAGCCCAGCCCTGGAGCTCACATCCCATCCCTGGAGCTCACAGCCCAGCCCTGGAGCTCACAGCCCATCCCTGGAGATCGCAGCTCAACCCTGGAGCTCACAGCCCAGCCCTGGAGCTCACATCCCATCCCTGGAGCTCACAGCCCATCTCTGGAGCTCACAGCCCAGCCCTGGAGCTCACAGCCCATCTCTGGAGCTCACAGCCCAGCCCTGGAGCTCACAGCCCATCTCTGGAGCTCACAGCCCAGCCCTGGAGCTCACAGCCCATCTCTGGAGCTCACAGCCCAGCCCTGGAGCTCACAGCCCAGCCCTGGAACTCACAGCCCATCTCTGGAGCTCACAGCCCATCTCTGGAGCTCACATCCCATCTCTGGAGCTCACAGCCCATCTCTGGAGCTCACAGCCCAGCCCTGGAGCTCACAGCCCAGCCCTGGCCAGACTGGAGGGCTCTCACCGTTTCTCCTTCCCCCGAGCACTTGCAGAGCTCCATCAACCCCTTCTCTGGCCAAAGACACAGAGCTCTGCACTCTCTCCATGTTCCCCACCTTGCTCATTGTTCTGGATGCTTTTTGGACATCTCCCTCAGCAGTGCCCACCCAAAGCATCTCACACCCCTTTTCCAGAGCCACCATCTATAAAGAGAGGAGTCCTCACCTTGAAAGAACTTTTTTGCTCCTGCAAGGGGGGCAATCCTGTTTTCCCAAACACATATTCTTTATTGGCGATCAGTTTACTTGGCCATGCCTTCTGCCACCTTCCTGCTCACTGCATCATCATCTGCCAACTCCACTGGCAATTATTTAACACTTCCTTTGGCAGAAACATAAAAAACCCTCCAGCAAGACAGAGTGACAGTCCAGGCCACCAAACCTGTGCAACACTGGGTTTGTACTGTTCAACTTCCTCAATAGATTTTGTGCTTCCAAGTCAAATGTCTTGCACGTGTCTAAGTGTGTTATGTTAACACTGTTACCTCTATCACCCAAACCTGTAATCTCATCAAAAAAGATATCAAGTTAGTTTGACAAGATTTGTTTTCCATCAGCCCATGTTGATTGGCATTAATTATATTACCTTCCCTTAATTCTTTATTAATTGAGGCCTGGATCTGCCACTCCATTATTCTGCTGAGGATTGATGACAGACTGACAGGTCTGTAATTACCAGGGCTGTTCTGTTTCCCTTTTAAAATATTTGCACATTAGCTCTTTTCTAGCCCCCAGAGCTTCCCCAGTATTCCAGGAATTATTAAATACCAGCAATAGCAGAGCTCCTCAGTCAGTTATCTGAAGCCATGTACAGACAAACTCAGCCTGATGGCTTAGAGGGAACCTGAGCAGACAAATATGAGAAAAGAAACTTTTCTGTTTTAAGTGCTTTAAATAAAACCCTGATATTTCCAATGAATGCTGTCAGTTTCAAATGCAATGCTTTCAAACATGAAGCTTCACCTGAAAGCCACACAATATCCCCAGACATGGCTCCCAGGGCTTCTCCCAGGTGTGTTTATGTGGGAAGGGACTGAGTGCAGCTCTGAGGAGGACCTGGGTAGATGAGAAGCTGAATGGGACCTGCCCAAGTGCACTGGCAGCCCAGAAACCCAACTGTATCATCCCACAGGGAGGGCAGCAGGAGATGGGGGGATCCTGTCCCTCCGCTCTGCTGAGACCCCACCTGCAGAGCTGCCCCCAGCTCTGGGGACCCCAAAGTAGGAAGGATGTGGAGCCTGGAGTGATCCAGGAGGTCACAAAGATGCTCCAAGGGCTGGAGCCTCTCAGCTCTGGAGCCAGGATGGGAGAGCTGGGGGTGTTCACCTGGAGAGGACAAGGATCCAGGGAGAGCTCAGAGCCCCTTCCAGTGCCTAAAGGGGCTCCAGGAGAGCTGGAGAGGGACTGGGGACCAGGGATGGAGGGACAGGACACAAGGAATGGCTTCCACTGCCAGAGGGCAGGGATGGATGGGCTAATGGGATGGAATTCTGCCCTGTGAGGGTGGGCAGGCCCTGGCACAGGGTGCCCAGAGCAGCTGTGGCTGCCCCTGGATCCCTGGCAGTGCCCAAGGCCAGGTTGGACACTGGGGCTGGAGCAGCCTGGGACAGTGGAAGGTGTCCCTGCCATGGCAGGGAGATTGCAACAAGATGATTTTAAGGTCCCTTCCAACCTAAACCATTCTCTGGTTGTAGATGACTCTGGCTTCTCATCTCTGGGGTTTTTTTTCATCCACATCTGTTACCATGTACATTGCTCCTTGTCTTTCCCAGCCTTGATCACCTCTGTATGCTTTTTTTGACTGCAAAGAGAAGTTCCCTGGCAGGCAGGAGAGGGAATGACGGAGGGCTGCTGTTGGGAAGCACCTGCCTGACACACTGGTGTGCTTTGGGTGCTGTGGCAGCCCCTGGTCCTGTGCTATGATATCCTACTATTACAGAGGAAGGAACCCTACAAACACAACTAACGCTTCATCAGAGGATAAAGAAGTGTAACTTCTGGGTGAGAATGGTGGTGTTAAACAGGGTAGAGGCTCTGCTTGGCAGTCGGGGAATATTTCCCATTGACATTGTCATTGCTCCCAGGGCTGGGAGGGAACGGCCAGAAGGAACCAACTCAGCATGGCATGAACTGAATGTTGTTATTTCCCTGTGATTCTGCCCCCACTGTGGTCATCTGCCAACAAGAGCATTATCATGGACTGGCACAGCAGAGATGTCCACGAGGATCCCAATTCCCTGCTACTCCCAGCCCCAGGGAGTGGCAGAATTTGGGCTCCAGTGTGTGCTTCCCTCGCTCTTGTGCTGCTGGGGTTATTACACAGATTGCATGAGGCTATGGTTTCCAAGCACCTCAAGGTGTCAGTGACACAGCCCCAGACCTGTCCTCCATCCCTGCTGCAGACCTGCAGCCGTGGCTGGGATGCTCCTTTTTAAGGGAAAGATTAAAATATTGTAAGGGCTTGGCCCATCCTGTGTCCCAAATCCCATCAGCTGTGTGATGGTAGAGAAAGCAAAGAGCTGAGATGGAAAAACGGCCTGCAGGAAATGATGGAATCACTGAGGCTGGAAAAGCCCTCTGAGAGCACCAGCACTGCCAAGCCCGTCACTAAACCATGTCTCCAAGTGTCACATCTACATGTTTTTTGAGCACTTCCACGCATGGTGACTCCACCACCGCCATGGGCAGCCTGTTCCAGTTCTTAACCACCCTTTCAGTGAAGGATTTTTCCGAAATATCCAACCTGAACACTCCCTGGTGAAGTTTGAGGCTGTTTCATAGAGCTGAGCTCTTGCATTCCAGCAACCCCACCTCAGCTGCACCGTGGAGACCCCAAGGCTGACCTTCCAGGGACACCTCCCACCACACCTGGGTGCTCAGAGCCTTCCATTGACTTTCTGTCAGGTGTTTTGCCTCTTCACCACTGAGTCTTATAGGGGGAAATGAGTGAAGGGAAGGAACTGCTGTGACTGTTTCTATGGGGACTGGGAGAGGGATAGCACATGTTCCTTGTCAAAGCCATTCTCCAGGGCCAGGGATGAGCCCAACAGCCCAGCAAAATGCAAGCAAAATTCTGGTTCTAGTGGAAAAATCCCATGTCTATTGGAAGGTGTCCCTGCCCACAGCACGAGGCTGGAAGTGGATAGTTTTGAAGGTCCCTTCTGAGCCCAACCATTCCAGGATTCAGTGATGTGTCTGGAGCAGGAGGGGAACCCCTGGCACTGAAGAGCAGCTGGGCTGTGCATGTGCTCCATCGAACTGCTCCTGCGGTTCTCAGCTGGAGAACTGTCTGTAAATAACATCTTCAATAAACTCCATTTCTTTTTAACTTCATTATTTTGCAGATAAACAACAAGCATGGTAATTCAGTGAACATGTTTGCAAATAATCTATCCCATTAATTTCCAGCCTGTTTTCTGAATACATTATTTAGCGATTTTACAAAACCCCTTTGTGGAGGAAGGGAATTGATGCTCATCCAGGCATAACACCATATCACCATCACCAAAAGCTGGGGTCAGAATTCCCTAGAATGGGCACTGGGAGGTAATTATACAGCAGCACACCCAGACCTCCCTCTTTTATAGCCCATGGGGGGTATAAAACTTAATAAAATTGTCACACCCCCTACATGTGTATTGGAAAGACAGGGAGAACAAGCTATGGAGGGAAATAGAAGCAAAAGGGGCAGATAATAAAACCTTCATGGGTGAAGGTGAGGGACTGAGGGGACCAAGATGGTTCTGGGAGCTGAGAAGGGTCTGCAGCAGCCCTGGAGCCCATCCAGAACAATTTCCTTAATCTGGATTTCTGTCTCCACACCAGAGTGGATGGAGGAGCAGACAAACAGTCTCATGGAGTACTTTTGTTGCATTATATGAGTGTAAAGGTGAGGCAAAGCCATCCCAACCAAGAGGAAAATGTCTTTCAGTATTGTAACTGTTTATCCATCAGATTTTCTTTAATTTCTTTCTTTCTTTATTTAATCCCAAAGACACTGGTGAAACATGGAGTCAGAGGTCAGTGTTGAAACCTTCAACAATAAGTACCCCCATAAATAGAATCTGCTGCTTCCCAAGGCTGGGGTGAGACACCACGTGTGGTGTGGGGCTAGAGGTGTTCCCTGGCCACATGTCTGAGGTGCCCTTTTGTTCATGAATGGGAATTTAGGATCCTGCTAAGCAGTGCACTCTATGGGATCATCACCTGCCCAGAAAAGCCATCCCAAAGGTCAAGGGCAGGATTTGAGACACAAATAAATTACTGAGATCTGGTATCATGTGAATAACCTTAGGCATTAAAAAACAAAAAGGAAAGCAGGAAAACACTAGAGAAAGAAAGTTTTTCTCATCTTCAGCTCGACAGAGATTCCTTGGGGAATTTGCTTTTCCTTGTGGGTTACCACATCCTTGTTATTAGATGTTTAACACCCTGTGTTATAGCTCAGCTGCCTTTTTGCAAGACTTTGAACTGCTGGAATGGACAAAAGTTCTGCTAGAGGTGGGTTGGAGGCCAATAATTTAATTTAATTTTTGTGGAAGCCACACGGGCAAGGCCAGAGTGTGCTCTGCTGTGTGTTCTTGCCAAGGCAGGATGACACCGAGCCCTTCCCCACCCTGCTCCCCTGGGAGAGCACCCTGGGACAGCCCTGGGCACCACTTGGTGACAACCATGGAACTGCTCCCAGCCTGGCAGGGCAGCAAGAAGCTTCCCTTTGGCTAGAGAAGATTATGGATTGTGTAAATGCATGTGTTTTCCTTCTCAGGGGGATAAAATCTAACACTGGCAAGAGCACCTCCAGCTGCCATGGGACCCATCTCACCCACGGCTGTGCAAACACTCCCCCATCCTAATGCCAGCACCCTCATCTGCCCCAGCACTTCTTGCCCCTTCCCTGTGCTTGTGCAGCTGAGTGAAGCATTTCTGCACTCCTGGCTTCTCTTTGCTTGATGTCTCTCCTGGCTCTTTTCACACATTTTAGATATTGCATTCACATAAAGCAATAGGCTCACAGGTAATGAGAGACCTCCACATTTTATTGCATGAAGCATTAAAAAAAAAAAAAAAGGAGATGGAGAAGAAGGCAAAAAGAAGCAATTTTAGAACACAACAGGAAACTGGGAAGACTAGATAGAAAACTCATCCCAGTGGGATTAAACTCTGAATGAATTTTAATAGGTTTTTTTTTTTGATTGCAAAGTCTAACAGCCCACTTTTCAAGCACTGTAAGAAATGCTGCAGCACTAGAAAGAGTTGGGTCCCCAGTGCTGACCCCACATCTGCACACAAACCACAGCTCCTCTGCAGATCTGCAATGAGCTGCCCCCGTTTTGCCCCCACTCGGTTTCCCTCTCTAGCCCAAATATTGGTGGGATTATTGTGTTAGTTTGTAAAGAAATGTTTCGTAAGAGTCTCTTACTACCAGGAATATAAGTATGCAGGGAAGGAGGATGGCTCTGTGGCAGAATATGTGTTAGGTAACTGTAGGATTTTCAAAGCCCAGCTCTGCTGGAGCAATTTGAGACAAAACTGAACCTCCAGCACCCCGGTTCTCCACCAGCACAGTGATGCTCCTGCCCTGCAGAGGGGAACCTCCGAGAGCTGCAGGATGTGCCATGACCTTGCTGCATCACACAAACTGTTACCAGGAGGCACAGGCTTTTTTCTTCCTGCCTTTATTTATAGCAAATGCTGAACATTCTCAAAATAGGTGTGAAAAGCCCAAATGACTCTGTACTGACAAAATTAACTGCAGGAGGGAACAGGGAAGGGAAACTTGAGTGCTGACTCCTGCCAGGAGAGCTGTAAATGCTGTAACTTCTGTTGTGACTCCTGACAATGACAAACCCATCTCGTTTCTTAGCCAGCCAATGCAACTGCAGCTGCTCTTCCAAGTTACAGACAGGCCAAAATCTACATAAATGCAGAACTGAAGCCATACAGATATAGGAAGTGCTCACTTCGGTTCCAGCAGCAACATTAACCTGAGCTGCTGCTCTGCCTGTGCTGTGCAATGCAGTTTATTAGATTAAATGTAGTGTATTAAGGGAGACCAGGGGAAGAATATTCAGTCCAGCAGCATCTCTGTCCTCTTGGGCTTCCTCATGATGGATAACAAACACCTCAGAGATTCATTTATTTCCTTCTAATACCCAGAGAGACACTCAGTTCCTGGAGGTGAGATATGCCATGTTAAATGAGGTTTGGGTCTGCCCAGGACTGGGGTGCCACAATAACAAGTGTTCCTACTGCCAGTCTTCATTTAATCCTGGTAACAGCAGGGATTCAGGCCATCACAAACACTTCCTTCCCTCCCAAAACATATAACCCCAAGTGGTAAACCAAGAGTAAAGCATAACCCCATTAAAGGCTTGATTTTTCCCCCTGGGATTACATGCAGGCACCTGGGAGCTTGATCAATTGAGCCTTGAGGTTTAATCAATACATGCCAACAACAACATTACTGCATTCCAGCCATGCTCCCCATTCATCACCTTAAGTAACTCCAGTCACCCAGAAGACAGAGGCACTAAAGCAGCAATTAAAGTCTTTGGGGAAGTCTGAATGCTCCTGGGACAGCCCTGGGTGTTCCACACTCCCGAAGGAGCTTCCACCTCCAGCTAAGGCACATCCCCTCGGTGCCAGGCTGTTGATTAGATGGATATGGCAGGACTCAAATGCAACAGAAGACATTTCAATTAAAGAAGCGATCATTATTTTGTCTTGCACGTTGTGTCACCAAAACATTTTGGATGGCACGCCACACTCGGCGGCGCATTTGCATTTCCATCTGATGAGACACTGAAGACACGTGCCAGGCTCGTGTTTACATTCCAGATAAAGTCACATATCCCAGCAATCTCATTAACCTGCTGCCCTGGAATGAAACAAAACCACCTGGAAAGGCAGAGCTTTCCTCCCCGACGTGCACCGCTAGACACCTCTGGAGCTTCCCAGACAGGCTCTGAGCATGGGTGGCTGCACGGAGGTGTGAGGATTGATGCTCCTTGGAATACTTCCCGGGTTTTTTCTGGCCAGGGAGTTTCAGCACAAGTGTTGAGGTTCTGCAAGAGCTACAACTGCGTCTGTACACATGGACATGCTTTGGGGACAAGCAGCAAAGGTGAAGGGATGGCTTAGGGGGAGCAGGCGGAGGGGAAAGCACAAAGAATATTCACACTGCCTAAGGGCTGAGCACCAACTGATGAGAAGCTCAGGCCTCTGCTGTTGAGGATGTTGCTGTCCCCTTGTTACCTGAGGTCAAAGCCACGTTGTCAGTGCAGCCCCCAGACTCTCACAGGCACAGGGCTCGTGCCCTCCTTGCCCTGGATATGGACAAATAGCAGCGACTCTACATCCCTGTCCCTATGGGCAAAAGGGCCAATCTCCCCCAGAAAAAACCCTTTATAAACTTGCCAAATAGAGACAAAACCATCCCTGTTTGGCTCTGAAGAATGCAGGAATCTCAGCTCCAGCTCTGGGGTTTACACTTGTTATCTACACACATCCTTCTTTCTGAAACAAAACCCTAAAGCTGCTTATAGGAGACAACTGCCAAAAACTTTTATCACTGTCACAGACTTGTTTGCCAGGAACAGACAGTATTGCCCAAGTAGCCACGAGTGGATCAAAGAGGATGAGCAGCAGCACATAGATCTGGGAGAAGCTCCAGCAGGATTCTGGGATCCAGCTTGTAGGAAGGGATTTGATCTCATTGGTCTCAGCTTCCCAGCAGGAAATGGGAAAAGGAATTGCTCCAGACCCAAGATGGGCAGGTACAAATGCTGGGTCACGATGGATGAGGTTTGGAAAAATTAAGCCATTCCATACTTGAAATTCTCTCTTCTTGAGATGCAGAAGATGAAGAAGAGCCAAACATATTATCTGGGAAGAAAGGGTTAGTTTTCAATCGAAAATTAATGCACTGAATTCTGAATTAACATGTGGGATAATTAAAACCATCTTTCCAATGAATTTATTATAGGATATACAAAGCTAATTATAAATTCTCTGTTGCTTAATCCCTTGCAGTTTGCTAATGCAGCGTTGAAATCTCTTTGGCCACACTTGTTTAAATTATTCATTAGACACAGCAACAGTTGTGAACTGTAATTTAAATTGCAATCTCATGAATATTCAATCAATACAATAAACACTGGAATGTTTTACTGCACAGTGCTTGATAGTTTGTGCTGGAGCTTGTGTTGACACATTTTTATTAACTCTTTATAAAGGTGTTACCTATTTATGTCACTGATTACAATGAGAATTAAAAGTCCCACTCATAAATATTTGTGTCGTTGTCTTAAGAGAGACAATGTAATTAGGCAAGGCTTCAAAAGTCCTAATTAATATTGGGTGGCTCTCCTTTCCCTCCTGGTTGCCTTGAACACGTGGACTGGCAGGATTTCAAAGCCTGGCACGTGTGGCCACGTCACAGCTTTGGCACCGCAGCTTTCCCAACTGCCCCAACCAAATTGGGGTGACACCTGTGGAGTGGCCCCCAGACTGAGCTGGCACCCCAGCAGCTGTGCTGTGCCCTGCTCCCACTGCACAGGCAATGGAAACACAGGGATAACTGGAGATACTGTGAATGTTTGCTCTCTGCTCTCCAGCCTTTGTCCCGTCAGAATTAGAAAATAAAATGCAGCCACTACAAAATCCCTACGTGCGGCAGCCTGATGGCTCTGCAGCACCTTATAGGCTTTGAATGCCTATAAATGGGCATTTTTAGCAGCAGCCCTATAAAGTCATTCTCAAGAGGCTGCACAATTCTGTGTGGGTTTCTATTTTAAGCCTGAACGTTTTAATTTCAAAGTGAGATCCCGTTCTGACCAAAGACTGTAAAAATGACATCATGGGACTTGGCTGTGGCTTCTCAGCAGCACCACAAAACACACAAGGTTAGTTTAGAAATTAAAATATTCATCCCCTCTGCCAATGGGGGGAATATTCCCTCCTTGCAAACAGGGCTGGTGACATAAGACTGAAGGTATGGGAGGTTCAGGCTTCCCCAGGGCTGCCGAGTGCTCCCAGCACTGTGGTGAGCTCCAGGAAAACCCCTGGACTCAAACGTTCCCTCCTGTGCACTGACTTCCACCCTCTCAGATTGGAGCCATCAGGTGGGAAATAACAGCAGGTGTTGCCTTGTTTACAGAAAAAACTGGGATTTTTATCTGGAGTGAGCATTGGCCAGGACTTTCTCTGGGACACACCAAACCCTAAAGCCTTGCTCAGGGAATAATATCATGTCCCTGTGTCATGTGGGGTAATCTCATTAGCAGGGGGATGAAGGAAAGCCCAAAGGCCAGGCAGTTTATGGCAGCAGGAGATCTGGCTGATGGCTGCTGTGGCCAGGAGCTCTCTGCAGCTCCGTGTCCCTCCTGAGCACAGGATTGTCCCCAGCAGCTCCAGCTCCCTCCAGAGACATCCCTCCCTTGACCCCCGACCCCTCCTGGATGCCAGTAGTGATTTTCCTCCGCCAGGAGGGTTGGCAAAGCTAATGAATATTCACAGAGTGTTTAAACTCTAATTACCGATGGCTCAGCTGAGTGAACAACTTCAAAACCACAAAAGTTTAATGAAAATATGTTTGCGCAAAGTTGTTCCTGCACCTCAGAATTTTAGTGGCTTGGGATCATTTGAAGGACTTTAGACCCAGTTTCAAGGAAAGTGAGGTCCACATGTGTTTCTCCACCAGCACTGTATTTGGATATTCCTAACCCTGAAATGCACTCATGGTACCTCCTGCAGGCACCTGCAAGTATTTTACACAGAGCTTTACTTCCACCAGTGGACAGTGGATTGGTGCTGACCACGCAGGGCTCCACTGGCAGTACTCACCCTGCCAAACTTAACACTCCGCCACTGATCCTATTAAAAGATTTCGGGTATTAAGGAAATTTTGTATCTGCTCCTTTCCCCATGTTATGCCTCTGCCACAGGACTCAACGTTCTGTGCAGCATTTGCTTGCTGGAATGTGAATGTGACTCCTTCCTCTTTTCCCCTGTGTGCATGGCAGGAACCGCTGTCTCCTCTGTGATCTTTGCATTCCACCCCCTTGTAGGACAAAAGGCTGTTTTGGCATCTCTTAATTACGGCTTTGTGGCTGGCAGATCATCTGTTCACCTCAACCTTTATTTCCAGTGACAGAAAGCATCCGCCTGCTCCTCTGTTGTGAGCCCTCTTGTTCCAGATCACCCGCCTGTGAGTCAGCTCGGGGCTCTGCACACACTGTACTTCCCCATAAATTAGTAAGTGATACCTTGCCTTCAGTTGCAAGGGTCTTTCAAGACGGATCTGTGCATTTTTGTTGGTGTTTCTTCCAGCTGTTTCTCGTGTATCACAGCTGGCTTCTCGTTTCAGCCTCGCGGTGGAACATAGACAATCCTGGCACTTTGTACAGCTAATGCCTGGGGGTTTTTTTGATCCATGAATAATTTTCTCTGCCACACCAGCAGCTCTCCCAGAATACCAAAAGCCACGCACTCTGCTGTAACCATATCAATCCAGCTCTGACGTGAGTCGGAGAGCTGCAGTGCTCCCGGTGATGTCAATGCATGATTCAGACATGTTTTCCTTTATGCTCCCAGATCCAGGACTCATTCTGCTTCCCTGAGAAAGGGGGAGATGGTTGAGCTTCCACAGACTCTGCAATCTGCACTCACATACACTGGGAAAAGCCACTTTGCTCAGCTTCAAGCCCTGAGGATTGGGAGCGGGTAGATCCTTGTATCCAGCACCCTAAATGGGGTGGGTCATACTGTGCTCCCTTTGGATCTCCTCATTTCGTGGCCCAGGTAAGACTGACAGCTTTAAGAGCTGCCTCCACCCCAGAAACAGAATCTTCAGAGGCAGGATGGACAGTCCACTGAAAGTAAAATGTGGCAGGTTTTGAATGTAGGAGAAGGTGGGAAGGAGACTCCTGATCCATGCAAAAATTTTGGTCTTGAAATTTTAGCGAACTCGAGTGTCAATGTTTCCCTTTTAAATTCTCCCTCAGCTGGATGGCATTGATGCCCAGCTCCAGGAACACCTGGAAAACACAGCTCACCCAGCCAGGGCTGGGCTGCAGCTCTTGGCTGTCCCAACCCTTCAGAAACACAAGGTGAGGACAGAAAACTTCCCTTGCTGCACAGCTGCAGGGTCCTGTCCTGCTGCTTTGCCTTTGCAGTCGATGCTGCAGGGGATGGTGCACCAAGGAATGTCCCCTCGTGTGGCAGCAGCAGGAATGCTGCCAAGATTTTCCAAATACATTAACGGCAAAAGGCAGTGTAAAAATAACATCAATGGATTCCAGGATGGAGATGATGATGTCCCCTCACAAGCAGAGACATGGACAAGGCAGAGGTGTTTAATGCATTCTTTGCTGCTGTCTTCAACACAGATGATGGACCAAGGGGGTCTCAGTGCCTGGAGCTGGACTGTGAGAATGATCAACTCTCAGTTCATCTGGAATTGTGCAGGATCGGCTGCTCCAGCTTGATCTCTAAAAATCCATGGGTCCTGCTGAAATTCGTGGGTCAACCCTCAGATTGCTCCTGATGTCATCACAAAACCTCTCTCAATGATCTTTGAGCAGTCTTGGGAATCCAGAGAGGTGCTAGCTGACTGGAAGCTGAAATGTCATCCCAATTTTCCATGATTTTATGAAGTTCCTTTCTTGTGTATCAGGTTGCAAATCGCAGCCATCCTCTGTCCCTCCAGCCCCTTAGCTCCTGCACCTCAGCCCCTGCTCATGCCACCCCACCACTGCCTTGCCCTCTGAGGACCAGGATTTCACTCCCAGCTCCACCCATGTTCATGTCTACTCACATCTCTTCAGTGTGTTGTGAAGGCAGAATGTGAATTTTTTACTAACCTTCACTTCCAACATGAAACTCATCCTGGAGAAATTACCATGTGTGCAAACACAGACACCCAAAATGTGGGTTAATGTGTCTGAGCTGGGGGTCTGGTCCTCCTCTAATCCCTGCAGAGGCATTTGCTTCATCCCAGGGAAGGGATTTCAGACACAGTTAATCACACTCCAGGAGAGCTTCTTATTGTGAAAGAAACTTGGGGGACTCATTCAGGCCCACCCTGGGTAACACTCCACAAAGTTGGCTTATTAATATAGTGTTTTACACCTTTGGAATGTTTCTAACAAAGTACCCAGGCTCAGTACTTAGTATTTTTATAGTCTACAGTAAACACTGACACTGCCCTGCACTTGGGAATCTTATTCTTGACTTCAGATGAAAACCCTGTTTTTTTCAGTGAGATTTCTTCTCTAAGAACTCTGTAAGCTGCTATCTCTTAGAGACTTTTCATAACTCAAGAAGGGCTCTGTCTGTACTCAGTACCTCTGGCCCAATTTCCAGCAGGGCAGGGGATTTCTCCTTCTTTCTGTTCCTCTTTTTGGCACTGAAGAAGTCACCTAAATGTACAGTGACCAGGTGGCCTCAGTTTCCCCATGGTGGAGAAACATCCTCAAGCACTAGGGAAGGCAGAGGTTGGACAGCAGGAAGAGTTTCCTCACTGAAAGGGAGGTCAAGCATCAGAAGAAGTTGTCCAGGGAAATGTTTGAATCACTATCCCTGGAAGTGTTCAAAAACCATATAGATGAGGGGCTTTGGGACATGGGTTGGTGGTGGGCATGGCAGTGTTAGGTTAATGACTGGACTTGATGATCTTAAATGATTCTATGATTATATATGAAATACTTACATTCCTATTCAGTGGTAAACACAGGGAAGAAGTGAACTAGGAGAAGGTTTCTTAGAGGAAAGATAAGTCCAACTTTCCCTCAGCTTATGATGTGTCCTGTAACTTTGGCTCCCAGCTTTGACAAGACTGACACATCTGTGTGAGGGAGAATCAAACTCCTAAGGTCTGGCTGCAATGTGTATTGATTTTAATGATCCACGATTTTAAATTACTGAAGATGATGGACTACAAAGAAGCCATCTTGCTACAGCCATAATTGCAGTTATTCCTCTAATTTGTCCCCGGTGAACCTTCAATGTGAGCTATAGCTGAGGCCCAGTTATTATTATTATTATTATTTATTATTATTATTATTATTATTTTTAATAGTGTACCACCATCTGAGTGTGCCAAGTGATGGACTGGGAGCTCAAAATATTACTGGTTGTTTCCTTACACCTATTTATAGTGATCATGTGGCAACAACAACACAAGAACTGTAGGAATGTAAATACAATAGAACCTGATTTAAAATCACTGCAAGAACCCCACTCCCAAATTGCAGTAACCTCCAGCCAGATCCACTTCCACCCATACATCCTCCAAGCACAGCTGGATAACTGAGTTCAGCATCACCCAGGGAACACAACAGCAAAAAAAAATCTGGTTGTAATAACTAAAACCTTTGACCACTTTTAGGCAACAGTATAAAATCAACATGAAATTCACAGGCACCAGCACTTCTAGAGCAGGGCAGAACTTCTCGGTGAATGGCTCAAATAAATCAGCATGGCTGAATTGCTGCTGACTGCACTAAAGTCATTGTACTGTATATGACTTTTCTACTTCAGTGAGAAAGCAAAGCAAAAGGGAATGAAGCAAACTGTCACTCAGGAGAATTCTAGCTCCCGTCAACCATTATGGATCAGGAAATCCAAATTGTCAAAGGGGCCTCAATTTAGTCCTGGATTTCTGAGGCATAAGATGCAAAGCATAAAATCAAAAGGCAGGATTGGCACAGAGAGAGGTTCTTCTGAGCAGACCTGAAATCAGTGCACAACAGCCATGTGCACAGACAGGCACACACAAACCAACCCTTGCACGTGCAAGGAGCTTGGGAACACAGCTCTGTGTGATCCTAGCACATCCAGGCGCTTTCCCACCGAATTCCTTGGAAATCCACATCAGGGAGGCTCTATCAGGTCGCATTTCATCAATGCTCTGTGACTGTGAGAAGCCAGAGAAAAAAACACGTTGAAAAGAAGTCCCACTTGCTGGACTTGCTGGCAAAATTCCACACGGGAGCCCTTCCACAAGAGCTTAGTGTTACAGATCCTGGCTGCAAAACGAGGCGCCACGAGGTGAGCAGGGGAAATGTTCACCTCGTGCTGCTTAGCCATGCACACATCCCAGGAATCCTTCCTGTCAGCATCAACAGTCTCCTCACCAGGGCAGAATACACCATGCTGGGCTTCCAGCCCCCCAGGAACATTTCATAAAACAAGAATGGCCATGGCAGAGCTACATATGCTCCATTATACAAGAAGGACTTCCAAAATCAGCTGCACCCCAGGTGGGACAGGGATGTCTAATCTGCCTTGTGATGTTCTTGGAACAGGTTGTAGGGATTCCTACACAACCAGAGCTCCACCAATTCAGTATTAGTTTTGATGGAAGAACTTAACCCCTTTTTTTTTTTTTCCCTGTCTTGGTCTCTGCTGTTTGGGTTTAATTCTTAGGACAACTTTCAAATCCTCTGTAGATGCTGTAGAGCATCTCCTGGCCTCCATGAGGGGCTGAAATTCTGGTGGGACAGGCAGATGATGAAGAAATGAACACTCTGAGGAGGACAAAGCTGAGAAAGAAGTGCTGGGTCTTCTCAGCAAGCTGATGAGATGGAGGCAATAGAGGGACCCATAAGTACAGACCTTTCTATCCTTCAGCCTGCAGTGAGGAGGCTTTAAAATTAACCTTCTTCTTCACTTACAGCTGCCTGGCATCTAAGACACCCCAGGAGAGCCCTGGAGTAAATTCTCGGTCCATAAGGACAGTTCTGTCACCAGAAAATATTCGCTCGATGCCCACAGAAGCTCTAATCTCCACAATGTGGAGATTATTAAATTTCTGCACCCTTCACCTACCACATCCCCCACCGGGGCCCAACTGTACCCTCAACTCTGTTAGAGGAAAAACAATCCCAAATGTATTTTCTTATAGGGCAGTTGTAAGGGGAGTGAGGCTTTGGTAGCCACAAATCTTCTCACAGAATATCCTGAGCTGGAAGAGAGCCACAAGGATCACTGAAGTCCAGCTCCTATCACTGCAGAGGAACAACCCCAAGAATTCCACCCTGTGCCACCACGAGACATGAGCTTAAAAAGGAGCGGATTTCCCAAAAGAGAGAACCAGCCAACACTACCAACCAAGCCAACCTCAGCTGGCTGTGGAGGCTGAGCAGTGAGCTGGCCCTGCCTCACGTGCTGGGTGAGGGGGCAGGTACCTTCCACTTCACCGAGGTGCCAAGATATGGAAATCAAAGCAAAAGCTCCATTTCACTTACTGATCCCAGCCTTGGGTTGTGTGAGGGTCAGCTGGGCAGGGTCTGTGACCCAGCTGTCCCATTTTCTTCTCTCACCAGAACTGGATGTTCTTGGTTCAGCTCAACAGGAACATGAAAGTTGACAGGACTCGTCTTGCAGGGGAAGTGATTTTCCTGCAGGTAAACATGCCTCCTCCTCCCCCAAATTAATACCAACCAGATGGCCGACTGTCTGTACACTGCTGCTAAAAAAACACAGGCTGAAATCATCTGAGAGTCTCTAGGACAGACACAAAGAACTGATTTAGAGCTGGAAATGTGCCACGAAAAAGCCCAACCAGCGTGAAACTTGGAGCTGTGTGCAGGATTGTCTCCAGCATTGGGCAGAAACCTTCTGTGGTGGAGCAGGTGGGTCAGCAGTGGCAGATGGATGTTTTGCACCAAGAGCACAAGACCTGTGCTAACAACTAGAGCTGGGCTTCTCCAGAGGCCAGTCCTGCAGGCCCATGTGGAAAGTGCACCTTTGGGAAGGCTGGTGTGCCCCAAGGAGTTGGCAGCAGTAGGAATTGGAAAAAAAGGTGGGACAGACTGGGACAAACCTTCTCTCTATGTTAGGGAAGGTGATGTTGATGTTTTGAGAAATAAGGAGCTATTAATACTGTGAGGTTTAATTTGGGAATGTGCCCAGATCTCCACCTCCATTCTGTCAAGGAAAAGAGGATCCAGGGTTTGGATGCACAGGGAAATGATACATTGCTTGCATTTCTGTCAGAGTTGATTCAGTCACTGGTTTTGAACAATATTCTATGGCAAAACCAGTACAGGTAAAGTACTCACAGGAGCCCAAAGCAGTGATGGTCCCATTCCACCACACCTTCCCTGGAATGAGACACGATACAGGTGAGGTGGGACTTGGTGCTCCCAGCTTCAGGTTAATTCCAGCCAGAAACCAGCTCTGGATTTACTACAGGTAACAGCTACTTCCACCTCTCCACCAACACACATCTGAACATCTACGGCAGCAACTCCCCATGTTTTTTGGTAGATCTATAAGCATTTAAAAAAAATTTTTTTTTTTTGCATTTTCATTTTCACCATCACTCTCAGCAAGTCACCCTTGCCTGTGTGGATGAAAGTATTCCCTTTTATTGCTCTGAAATTCCAAATCTCAATTCCCATGAATTTTCCTGATGTAGATGCTCTCACTTGCTTATTCCAGGCACTTTTATGTTTTCAATTATTTTATTTGCCTCCTTCTTAAACTGAGCATCTGCCATTGCAGGGGATCTTTCTGTACCCATAATAAATTCTGTTTCTATTCTCTGAGTCTCTTTTCTTCCTTCCTCTTGCCTGAGATGGGATGACCATCACAGCACAGAGTATACAACTCTCCAAACCACCCCCTCCATGAGTTTCTCCAGTCCTCTATCAATGCACAAGGTTTTTTTGAGGTGCTCTCTGGAAGCCAATCTAGAGCATTGCAAGCTTTATGAATAGTGAATATTTTTCTCTTCCACATGCATTAATTCCACATTTATCAACGCTGAACAAACTGCCTTTGCAATCTTGCAGTCCATTTCCCTTCTATGCTTACATCTCTATGAATTTCCTTTCTCCTGTCCCAAATATGTCCAACTTCTTTGTGTCACCCTCCAGTTTTATCCCTCACTGCCTACACCCAGCATTGTTACTATAAAAGCATAAGCAACAGAGCATCCAGGGTAATGACAAAACCTTGAGAGACCCCACAAATCATGAGGTGCACGAGTCTTTAATCACTGCTTTTTCTAGTGTTTGCAAATAACATCAAGAATGGAAGAGATTGGCAAAAAACACCTCTCTACAGAAAACGTCCTGGGTCAGGGCAGCCACTCCCTGACACTTTGCTAGTCCCTTTTTCTGTGGCAACAACTCAAATTGCCCTGATATCATCCACCTCTGCCTCAGGAGGAGCACAAGGAGAAGGAATGTCCCTCCCAGTCTGCCACTTCCATCAGCTCCACTTGCCCTGCTGCCCATTTCCACAAGGACCAGACGGGTATCCATGGGGGAAACCATGGATAGCCATCCATGTCCAACACAGCTCTGGTGAGACACGTGCCCATGTTGGCCACTACATACCCACCTTGCACTCTTTAACTCCAAATCCATACCCAGGCTTCGGACAAAAGGACATTGGGGCCAGCCCTGGGAAAAGGGAACAGATACCACTCCCTCCAACAGCACCCTGGTATCCCAGAGCTGCCTGCTGCAGGTGCCAGGACACCTGGAGCCCTGATGAGGAATGCCCAGGGCAGCAGGGATAAGTGAGAAATGCACGGGCAGCAATTCCTGCAGAGGGTGAAGGATTGCAGCAATACCCAGCCCCCTCCTCGCACCGCCCTCCGCACAGACCGAGCAATTTCCACGGTGTAAACAGAAGGTTCCTAATGGGATTCTGCAGAGCTGGGAGACAAATGGAACAGCCAGGCAGAGCATTAAGGAATGCTTTCCAGCCAGCAGAGCCCAAGCGGAACACTCGGACATATAACATTACCAACTGGCTCGCTGCCATGCATCAGATGCAGAAACATTTTTCTCTTTCTTTGACAAGCTGCATCTGTAGCAATCATTATAATTTCTCTTGACATTGCATCCCACACCTCTTCACAGAGGCAGGACTCAAGTAGCACTCTTCATTTAAATGATAACTTTGATTTCTTGGGGCTATGGGGATGTGAAGTGGTTCAGCCTGTACCATTCAGAAGCAGGGGCTGCCTGCTGTTCCCAGGGTGTGCTTGCCACACTCAGAGCTTTCCGTCTTCTGGGATGGGGTCTGAATTTGGCAGCTGGACCTTCCCAGACTCACACCCAAAAGGCAGGCAGAGATTAGGAGTGTTTGTTGAAGAAAGGGAAATCTGCCTCAGGATTGCTGTTTGTGTTCTCCCTTGCTCTGCACCATCACTCACACTCACAGCAAACCCCACCGAGGCCACTGGCAGGGGAAAACTCCTCTGAAAGGGCTGGGATTACCATTTCTATTTACCAGCTGAGGAAATCTTACCTACCAATTAGGGACCATTCCTCCTGTCACTCGGGGCTGTGGCTGATGTGGCTCTTTGATCTCCCCATTGCATAACAAAACCTGTTACAGCCCATTATTTTTATTGTAAGCACTTTCTGTTATTTGCCTCTAAAAATGGCTCCCATAGAAATAATACAAAGAGGCTCACTCAACGTGCACACACCTACAGCAGTGAACAGTCATCATAACTTCTACAGCTGAAACAAAAGCCGTGGAAATTTCCATCCTTTTTGTGCTCTCCTGCCTGGATGGGACGGAATGGAGCCAACACCAGTCCCTGCAAGGCCATTTGGGGCTGAAACTTCTGGAAAAGCAATGGAAAGCAAAGCAAATGTGTGACTGGGAATGAACCTCCAAGTTCCACAGCCCGTGTCCGGGCAGTGAGTGATTGCTGGAGCAGGTTAATGCACACTGGGAACACACAGAGGGGAGGCCAGAGACAGCTACGAGATAAATATGACTGATCTAAGGGATAAGGGCAATGAAAGATGGGCTGCAACATTGATCAAATTGCATGAAATGGATGGCTAAGAGTTGCCAGACACGCTGCTTTGGTTTTTCATGTATCAGAGGTGATGATGGTTAAAAAGTCACAAAAATTGGTTCTATTTACAGCTGCCTGATGCACTTCAAAGAAGACTTTATGTGGCATTTTTATGTGGGGTGTGAACACTCATGGGAACGTGAACACTCATGGGAACATGAACACTGAGTGGTGTGGCAGAGGTTATGATGAAAATTAAAACCCTTCACTTGTTTTTTGGAGGCACTTTGCACTGGCACAGGTCCACAGCCCCCACATCTCGTTATTCCCATGGAAATGAGAAAAAGAGGGGAGAAGTGTGGGGCAGAAGGGACAGCAAACAAGGTGGACAGATGGTGCAAGCTCCAGGAGGATACAGGGAGCTCCATGTCCTTGGCAAAACCACCTTCCTCACATCAGGCCCCTGCTGTCAGTCCAGAGGTGGCAATGACAGCTCAGCTTTGCTGGCCCAGTCAGGGAGCAGGAATGGGAGGCAGGAGAAGGTGCAGGGACACGTGCCTTGGGGATTATTCCTGCCTGGAAATGCCTGTTTTCCTGTGTGTGACCCAAACAAAACCAAGTCCTCAGATGACCTGTGCCATTGGGTCACATGCACAAAATAAGGC
The DNA here is from genome assembly GCF_963662255.1 of Cinclus cinclus. Classification (NCBI taxonomy): domain Eukaryota; kingdom Metazoa; phylum Chordata; class Aves; order Passeriformes; family Cinclidae; genus Cinclus; species Cinclus cinclus. The sequence goes on from NC_085063.1 coordinate 3,517,654, forward strand.
ACAAAGGCAGCATTTTGGGGAGGGTGAAGCAGCTTCTGTTTAATCAGCTGAGAGAGATCTGATTACATTCAGCAAGAGGCAGAGGAATCACAGAATGGCTTGGGTTGGAAAGGACCTTAAGGCTCATCCAGTTCCACTCTCCTGACATGGGAAGGGACACTTCCCACCAGACCAGGTTGCTCCATACCCCGTCCACAAGGAAGGAGGGACATCCCACCTGGAGTTCTCACATGAACCTTTTCATGTGAGTTCTGGCAGTTCTGGCACACACACAGAGCCCTGGCTGCTGCTGAAACCCATGTCCTGGTAAGCAGAGAGCCCCTGGAAACACATCATTGTTCACTTTACCTACTGCTCCCAAAGGGATTGGGATCCCTGAGGTTCACACACAAAAACACAAACACACCTAAAACTGTTGCATCAAAGACAACCAATTTTTAAGCAGAGATGTTCTGGCATCATTTATCTCATGCTGCAACTAAAGGCAAGACATTTCACAATGTCCCAGATTAGTCAGCATGAACAAGGGTAATCCCAACACTTTCTGCCCATTATATATATATTTTTTTTTTCAATTTTTCTATCTTTCCCTACTTTTGACATAATTTCCTGTGTTTTTACAAATTATGATAGGGAGGAAGAAGATGGCAGAGATGGTTCCACAGTACACCAGAGCCCAAGCAGCTGGGGAAAAGTCCATCCAAGCACCAACCCCAGCTCCTGGGGCTGAGTTGACAAATCCTCCACCAGGAAATAGGGAATTGCTCATGCTGGGGCACTCTTTCCCCAAAGCCACATCCCAGACTCCAGAGAAATTCTCTTCCAAAGCTCTAGTTCATTTTACAAAACATGTTGAATGTTCTCATTTGCAGGACTTTTTTATGGGGGCAAAATGGATTTTTAACCTCACCCAGGAAAATTGCTGAAGTGGGATCTTTTGCTAAGAAGGACAAAAAAATTTCAGCCCAACGGTGAACACAGCCTAAACCTAAAGGGTTAAAACTGGGCTAAGAACAGGCATCCACCTGCATGTCTGTGCACTAGAGACAAACACATCCGAGATCAGAATCAGGTCTTGAAAAAAGATCCCTCCCACTCCTTGAACATATTAACTGGAGTTATTTGATATTGTTCTGAAAATCTCCTTCATGCTGCATTCATCTCATCTGCTCCCATAATTCAGAAATTTTATTTTCCACTATATTTTTAATTTATATCATGTTTTATTTATACCACTGTCTTTTATGAAACCCCAAATTTCAAAACTGACACAGGCATTACGCACATAAAGCAGACTTCTTATTATCAACACGGTAGAGGAGATAAAAAAATGACAGGAATAAATCTTGGGTTTTATGCCGGCGAGACGTTCTGCAAAGTAAGTGACATTTCTCAGCAATACAAATTGTACATTAAAAGATAATTTCCAGAACACGATACCAGCTCTGGAGCACGGCACCATTGCACAAAGTAATATCTCAGCTGTGCTTTACAAGCGCCGGGTTCGGGTTGTGTTTGGCACCACGACTTCGTCAGGTCTTGTGAGGAGACTTTGGAGTGATTAAGTTTAGTGCACACACGAGAGGCAGTTCCTTGGCGTGCTGTCAGCACGGCGTAATTGATATTTTAATTACACACAGGCTGCTCAGAGCAAGCCTCCTCCTCCTCCCCAGCCTTAGCAAACCGCGCGCGTTCCAGCTCCACGCGAGTTTGCTTAAGCGCAGGCTTAAGTGCAGTCAGGGCTGTAAAAGCTGAAAGTGCTGTAAAATCAAAGCAAATTGTGCCACAGAAGGAGCAAGAAGGACCGTCCCACTTGGGATCCGCCTCCCCTTTGGAGGATTGTATGGCTGGTGAGGAGATTTTCCTACTGGGACTGTCCCGAGGGTACTGGCTTATCAGAGAGAGAGAGAGAGAAAGCAATTCAAAGAGAGGAAAAGAAAGTTTAGGAGGATGAATTTTCATGGAATAGTTAAAAGGGGGGGATGCAGTGAAGAAGAGATGCTGGTTCACTGAGAGCAGCAGGTACACCTCGGGATGGGACCTGCTGCCTTCTGGCCAAGACATGAGCACAGGGAGATAAGGACTCAGTTTGCAGCCTAGGACCAAAAGAGGCAGAGGCAGCAGAGACAATTCTGCGGCCAGGCTTACACACAGACACGTTGGATCGCTGAGCAGGGCCCTTCCTGCAGGCACGATGAGGTGCTGTGGGTAAGAGCACCTCTGAATGCTCTCCTGCATCCCCCTGCTCTGGGACATAGAATCTGGAAGGGTTTGGGTTGCAAGGGATCTCCGGCTGAGGAGGAGTTCTCCTGCAGGGAGGTGGCTATCATGGGCTTTCAGGAAAAAAGGCAGATTCCCATGTGAGATTCCCACCCTGGCAGGTTACAGTCATCCTCTGCCTGGTTCAAGTGACACCTTGTCTTCTTCCTTTCCCTTGTTCAGGGGGAAATCCTTTCATTACCAAGAAAAGCCCACATCTGCTTTGCTTCTCAGCTGTCACAACAGCTCCCTTGTGTGAAAAGCGTATCGTGACACCCTAGTTACTCATATCTCAGAAATGGGATATCCATGGCTGAACCTAAAGACCAACCTCAAGGCCATCCAGGTTCCTCAGGTTCACTCCTCACAAGCTCAGTCCTCACAAGCTCTGCTGTTCTCTGAGCACTTGCAGAGCCAGGTCCTGAAAGGGACCCACATCACCCCAGTTCTCTCACAGCAGCACTTGGCAAGGGACCATGCAGAAGTTGCCTCAGCCATGTGAGGAGAGGGGCTGCTGCTCACAGGGAGATTCTGCTGGTGTCCAGGATGACTGGGAAACTCAGGGAGAACCTCTCCCACAGAACAGGACCTGCATTCAAAGAATTGTTGAATTGTTTGGGTTGGAATGGACCTGTAAGGGTCATCTAGTCCAACCCCCTGTGCCATGGGTAGGGACACCTGCCACTGTCCCAGGCTGCTCCAAGCCCCAATGTCCACCCTGGCCTTGGGCACTTCCAGGGATCCAGGGGCAGCCACAGCTTCTCTGGGCACCCTGTGCCAGGGGCTGCCACCCTCACTAAAAAACTTCTTCTTTATTATCTAATTTAAACCAACTCTCAGTTTGAAACCTTTCCCACCTGTCCTGTTGCTACAAGCCCTGAGAAAAAGCCTATCCCCATATTTTTATAGGCCCCTTTAGGCACTGGCAGGGGCTCTGAGCTCTCCCTGTATCCTTCTCTTCTCCAGGTGAGCACCCCCAGCTCTCCCAGCCTGGCTCAGAGCAGAGGGGCTCCAGCCCTTGGAGCATCTCCATGGCCTCCTCTGGACTCACTCCAGCAGCTCCAGCTCCTTCCTGTGCTGGCCCCAGGGCTGGGGCAGCCCTGCAGGTGAGGTGTCACCTGCGTAGGGCAGACAGGCAGAATCCCCCCTGTCCCCTGCTGCCCACGCTGGGGGACCAGCCCAGGGCTTGGGGTGTCTCTGGGCACACTCCCAGGTCCAGCTCTCACCCACCAGCACCCTCAAGTCCTCCCAGGGCTGTTTTTGACCTGCTCATCCCCAGCCTTGGTATTCCCAGAGGGATCCATGCACGTTCTGCCCACAGGCAGCAGCTCTGCATCTGCATCCCCAGCAGCCACTCCTGCTGTCCCTGAGCACGGACAGCCCAGCCGTGACACCCACGGCTTCACAAAACACTGCTCCACACAAGCCCCTTCCTGTGAGAAAGCAAGTTCTGAACAAACACAAGAACAGTTTACTCTTTGATTGGGGATCTTGTCTCCCAGGTTCCGACCTGGAGCGAAATTTTATGACCAGGCCCTCCAGCTCAGGGGGAGGCGTGGAGGGAAGGGGCTTCCAAGTGAAAATGCCAACAGATACTTAAAGCCAGAAGCATGTGTGGGTGTTGCTAAATTAATCTCTCAAGTAGGTGGGGCAAATGCCTTAAACGAGTTTGTGAAGGTAAAATAATGTTCATTAAAAATAGAAAAACAACTGAAAAAATATCCTTTGTATTCAACTTCACACTCGTACATCATAATGTTCCAGTAAAAGCCCATTTTCCCTTGAGATAATAAAAGAATTGAATTTTTCCTTATCGGTCATCTATTTTTCTAGCTAAAGCTATTACTCCCTCTCTGTGGTTGCCAGGCAACAAGAAATATTAATAGCAGCTTTTATTAGCTTAGCTTTAGCAGTGGAGTACCAGAATGAGAAAATGGAAAACATAAATGTGTTACATAAATCTTTCAACCTTTCAGGGTTTGTGTTAGTCTCTGTTTTCATAATGATTTATTGAAGTGATGGTTCATTTATGAGAAAAAGGAGTGTGAAATAAGAAAACGGAACATTACCCTGAAGGACTGTTTGAAAATAAATAATTATAGGAGGTGAAGAAAAGCTGTTTAAAACCATTTTTCTGAGTTTTATAAAATTTAAAAAGACATATTTCTTTCATTTATTGCCTCTGAGAAAAACACTAGCAGGGAATTGCAAGCAGGGCTCTGCTTAATACAAAGAACCTTTCATGTAGGGTCGTGTTATTACTATTTTCCGCCTCATGTTTAGGAGTTCAGTTTCTAAATACCAAACCATTAATAAGCAGAAAGCTGAATTAGTCAAAACCTTAAAGCTCACAACACAGAATTACCAATCAAAACTTGCAGTTTTAAAACAAGGGGAACTCAGGGAAGTTTTTGCTGTCCGTGACCAGAACAATGCTCTTGTTGGTTTGTTTATTTAGAAAGGCTCTTCTGAAGATCATGAACTTGCTTTGAAGGGCAAAGCTACCTAGGATACACTGCATGGGGATATGGATTATTCTAAATAACTTATTTCAGCAGGCAGTGACTCAGAATTATTAAAATATTGATTCATTGGAAGTATTTGCCCACAGCATGTAAACTGCTCTGCTTGCTGGGATCATGAATTTCCAGCAGCCTGGAGGAAAGACTGGCACAGCTTACTCGGCTTTGGTGACAATATTTAATTGACATAATGAGTTCTTTACAATGAGAGTGGTAAAAACTGCCACAGGGTGCCCAGAGCAGCTGTGGCTGCCCCTGGATCCCTGGAAGTGTCCCAGCCCAGGTTGGACCCTTGCAATCTTCCTGCAGGAGAACCTCACTCCTGGTGAGCACCAAGCTTGTCCTTGGAGCCCTGCAGCATCCCAGGCATGCACATCCCAGCTCTAGGAAAGGGCTGCTTTTCCATTTCTCACATGGGACACAGCAGCTGAGTTGCTGCTGCTGTGTTTTACTGCTCTTCTCTCTGTTCCACACCAAAGCCCTGTTGTGCTGGGAAGCAGCTATTCAAAGTCAGCTGCAAACTTCTGGAATTTCACAGTGGCATTCACCTTTCTTCTACAATTCACCCCCATTTACCATTTTACTCTCTCACCTCGACCTAAGCAGGTTCCTCAGCTCACTCGAAACGTGACATTTTACACCACGCATGTTCTTTTTGCCTCGGAGGCTTTTAAATATTTTTCAAATAATTCCGTTCCACTCAACAAACTGAAACGAAACCTTTCAGGATGTGGCTGAAGCCTTGCACCTCGCACCAGCTTGCTGTGAGCATAAAAAAGTCACCCCAGTGGGCTGAAGGAAATGTTAGTGCCTTTAGACGAGTAATAAAGATCTCTCATCATGAGAAGCAACGGGAAGATGCAGACACAGGGAGAGGTGTCAGTCTCCCCAGCAGCTCCATACACCTACAAAGCTCATGCTGGCTCACAACAGGAGCCACAGACTCTGAAAGATGAGATGCTTCCCACACGCAGAAATGCATGGCTGTGCCCACACTGCCCCAGGCCACGGCAGAGCAGGAGGAAGCAGTGGGGCAGGGTGGCTGCTTTTTCGGAGTGTGTAGATGCATCCTGTGGCCAGGCTCGTGGGAGCACAGTTTTGGGGTCCTGGAGCAGGGCTGGAGGGCTCTGGGCAGTGCTGTCCCCCCAGTCAGGGGCTCCTGGTTCCCCCCACCCCAGCTGTCCCACCTGCTAAGCAGAGGCACCCCCAGCCCTCCTGGCTGCTCTCCAATATTTATGGAAATAAGTTTGTGCTGCGTTGGAGATTCCTGGGCTCTGACCTTGATCGCCCTTTGTTTCTGTCAAAAATGTTCTGCCAAATCCACTCTGAAATCTCATTTATTCCCAGCAGCTCCTTAAGGCAGCGGGCACCCTCCTCCCCACTGATCCACAGAACATCTCTTCCCCCTCCCCTGCTTTCCCCACACCCCCAGTCCCAGCCCCAGCGTGATCCCAGCCCAGCAGGACTCCCTGTGGATCCCTGGAAGGCTAAGTTGCTGCTGGGATGTTCACAGTGAGCAAAATTATTCTCTTCCAAAGGAAAACATGTTTTTTTCCTCTTTGATTACTTTTGCCTAATTACTCCCATTTCTCAGTGACAGTCACATCTCCCCTGTTTTCTTTCCCTCCTGCCATTCCTCCTCTTTCCCTTCTCTTCCCTTCCTTTTTTCCCATAGGAAAAGAGAGATCACTAGAAAAGAAAAATCCACTGCAGTAAGAATTTTCTTGTTTGTTTCTTGTCATCAGCACAAAAAATAACAAAGATTCCCCAAACGGGCCAGCTCTGCCTCCTCCCCAGCCCTCCCACACCCCCTCCAGCAGTTCACACATCACATCCTGTGCCACCTCTTTGCAGGCTCTTGTCCATCCATCTCTGCAGCTCCCTGCACCCCATTCAGGGATTGAAAACTCCCTTAACTTCTAAAGAATCATGGGGGGGGGGGGGGGGGTGGGGAAGGGGAAATGAAGTGACAGAAACATCAGTAAAGAGCCATGACATGGAAATGTGGAGCTGGTCCATGGGCAGATCCATGTGTGAGAGTGGTGGTGTGGAGGGTGCTCTGGGGAGTGCTGCTGAAGGGAGGAGGAAACAGAAGTGATGCTGGATTTGGCATTTCCCCATCAGGGCACAGCTGCTTTGCTCAAATAAGGGTCTCCATCTGACAGCTCATGGGTGAGCTGGAGCGAGGAGCAGGGGCTGGCACACAGCAAATCTACCTTCACTCCCCAGCTCCGCCCTGCCATGGGAATTTCTGTGCTGATTAAAATGCCTCCGAGTTGATCACCTGCACAATGGGAACAGTAGGATATCCCTTGAGAGGCACTGGGAGGTTTAATGCAATCTGAGGGTAATGTCAGGACATCCCAGTATAAGAGACACACATGGGACAGTAATTTGCAGCTGGATTTTCCTTATTCACTTCTGAGTTCTCAGGAAAAAATACCAATCCTATGGCTCTCAGTAAGTCCTGGCTCATGTCTATCATTAGTTAGAGATTTGCTCATTTTCTCTTTTTAGTTTTTGACTTTAAAAATCCTAAGGCTTAAGTTACATTTTTAGAGCAAAAGTCTGACCAGTGTCTAAACATTTTACCATGTGCTGCCTGTTGTTTGCCATTGTATTCAGACACACAGACATGGCAACCAAGGCAGGATGTAGCTGTGTATGCAAAAAACCTGTGTGAGCTACAGCAAAGAGCAGCAGGGAGGAGAGAGGCTCCAGCTCCAGCGTTTGCATTTGCATGAGCAACGCTGGTCCTGGAATAAACCCAAAACCTCTGCATGCTGAGCCAGCTCCTCCGAGCTCTGTGCAGGCAAGGCTCACTCCTAGACTGGTCTCTACCTGGCTGAAATAATCCCTCTTTTTCTGGAAGTACTGGCAAACGAGCCCCAGAATGGTTTGGGTTGGAAGGGACCTTAAAATCATCTTGTTGCAATCTCCCTGCCATGGCAGGGACACCTTCCACTGTCCCAGGCTGCTCCAGCCCCAGTGTCCAACCTGGCCTTGGACACTGCCAGGGATCCAGGGACAGCCACAGCTGCTCTGGGCACCCTGTGCCAGGGCCTGCCCACCCTCACAGGGAACAATTCCTTCCCAATATCCCATCCATCCTTACCCTCTGGCAGTGGAAGCCATTCCCTGTGTCCTGTCCCTCCATCCCTTGTCCCCAGTCCCTGTCCAGCTCTCCTGGAGCCCCTGTAGGCACTGGAAGGGGCTATTAGTTATTAACCAGATGAGTTTAAAATGTGCTTGCTCTCCAGGGCTCTTCTGTGCCCTCATGTGCATGTGCTTCTCCCCTGAGCACTCACAGGAGCTGTAGGTGTGCTCTGGGACCAGCACTGCCATCGTGGGCTGGTGCTGCAGCAAAGGGAGACCTGATTCCCCACCAAAGGGACAGAAGGTGTAACCCTTCAGTGGAGAAAGGGCTGTGGTGGGAGGGTAAGGCAGGATTTAACACAGCAACACAGCTCCCTCCCTTGATCCCTTTGCTGCTGGGACTTCTGAAGATGTATCACAGCTCCAAGGGTTTCCAAAACTGAACAGTTTCAGTTCACTCTCAGCTAGGAAATTCAGGGTTCACTGGACTTTTTTTATTTTCATGGTAAGGGGCAAACAAATCTTAATCTCTCTATTCTACATTTACAGCCCACTAAGTCCCCTTCTTATGTTCTCTGGATTGGCCCTGATTTATCATCACCACGCTGCATTTGTAAAACAGTACCATAAAGTAAGAAAGAGAACATTTCCCAAGGACTACTCCAAAATAAATTATTTCTGGCACAGAGAAGCTGCTTAATAAATCCCCCTCTTTTTTTTTTTCTTTAGGTATTTTAGAAAGTGATTTATAAGTGCAATATCACCTCTCAAAAAGGAGACAATCAACACGGGATAAAATTATCGTGTTATGAAAATAGGGGTCAGGCAAAGGGCCTGTGCTTTAAATTAAACCAGGGAAAAATATTTCATCAGAAATTGACTCTTTTTGTGTCAGAAATGAATGTTTTAATCACCTAAGAACCTAAAAAGTAACACAGAGCCCTAAGTAATATTTAATTCCATAGAAATATGCCTCTGTTCAATATTGATGGGCAGAACATGATATTTCTCTTAAACACACTAACAATGAAACTCAGATACTCATCAGCACTTCAGAAAGCCTTGGGATTTTCCTAGACTAAGAGATAATATCCCATTTAAATATTTAAATATCGCTACATTTCAGACCCTTATCTATTGAAGCAATCAACACCAAGCATTCCCCAGCTAGGCAGGACCAGGCTCCCAGCCATGTTCTTTAAGTAAAATTAACTCTGTTTGATATCAATGTCATTCAAAATCAATGATCTTAGAGAGAAACAATGTTGAAACCCAACCGCGGGGCTAAAGCTGCTAAAGAGGAAAATGGTGTTAAACAGCAGCAGTATTAATTCAATATCACTGTCAAAATCAAGTCACAACCTTTCCTCGGTGCTGCTGATGCAGAAGCATCATAAGCTCTAATTAGCCCTGGAGTTTCTTCCCAGAGCTTCACTTTACTTCATTATCCCTGCCTTGTTTATCCCTGCACGAGTCATTTGAAACTTTGCAAGGTATCCCCTTCCCACGGAGTGAGCGGGGAGGCAACTGGAGTTTGTGAGTGCATAGAGGGATCCTGTTCCCCCTGAAATCCATAGGAGAGCTCTCCCTTCAGGGAACATCCCTGCTCCTCCTGCTGGTGCCACTGGGGCCACCCTGGCAGTGGGACAGGGAGGAAGAGAAAGGACACAGGGATGGGGCTTTGCTGGTCACCTTGCCATGGGATGGGGCACATGCACTTTGCTTGCTTCAGGGAGTGATGCTGTTTGGGTTTTGTCTTTTGTTCTAATGCCTTGGGTTTTAGCTTTTATATTTTTCAGGTTCTCTGCTGCTTAGTGAGTAACTCTGAAACTTCATGTTAGGTGTTAGTAAGGTCTCCTCACAGGGGAGTTGGACAAAACAATTCCTTTCCAGCTGGAGAATCAAGGACAACTGGTACCCAAAAAGCAGAAGCAATGGCTAAGGGAAAGGGGCAAGCCAGGGCCTGAGAGTTCATAACCTGGGGCTGTGGTTGGATAATTAACCCCAATATGTAGATGAACCAAAACTTATAAAAGTGTAAAACTCGTGACCAGGATCCATCTTGGACTTGATTTGGGTGTACTGCAGCTGGGGTCCTGCACTGCCCAAGGTGAATCCTTTCAATAAATTCCTATTTTATTCCTTTTCCTCTGTCTAGTCTCTGTTCCAAGTCAGCCTTTCCAGGCAACAGTTCTCTAATATGTTGTATTCTTCACATATATATTTGTAACTCTGTCACCTATTGTATTACTGACTAATGTTCCCAGTACTTTTTCATGGCCTTTCTCTAAACAGAAAGACAAAACAAATTCCAGAGCTCCAAGCCCAGGGAGGTACAAGACCCCTGTGCTACCTTGGTTCTTCCTGGGCACCAAGGCTGAGAACAACTCTTGGAGATGCTTTTCATGGACAAAGTACAACCAGAGCTGAAGGGGCTTGACTGGGGGGGGGAAGAATTGCATTGCCACTTGTCCTCCTAATTGGTGCTCTTCATTAATTATTCATTAATGTTAATTTCCTAAAACCTATAAAAATATACTCACCCCTGGGGGTGTGGGATTTTGTGGATATCTTTCCATAACTTCCTCTAGAGGCCTTCAAATAAAGATCCCTCTCATATTACTTTCTTACTAAAATGATCTTGAGCTTCATTTCCAGGTAGGGAAAAAGGCAACAGGAGGATGTTCCATAGAGGGGGGGAAAGCCCTTTGCCCTGATCCTGAGTGGTAAATGAAGCTCAGGAGGACACCAAACAAAGCATGAAACTGCTGCCATGAGCACGGTGACTGCACTCTCTGCCAACACACCCCAGCAAAGAGTCGGGACGAGCACACCTCATCCCAACCCTCACAGCAAACAGCTCATCACCAACACCCTCCTCTGCTCTGCTACTCCTCACTGGAAACACAGAGTGCTTTGGATGACAGGGAGAGAGAGGGGAAAGGCACTGACCGTGGGGAGCTGGCTGGAGAGGAGGTGTCCATCCTGACTCAACATGTTGGAGACCATGATGGCTGGCAGGTCCATGTTCTGGTAGGGATAGGCTGGGATCAGGCTGTTCGGAGGGAGGCTGTGGCACAGAGAGTGGTATCCAGCTTCGTGGTCCACCAAGTGCAGGAGGGACGGGTCGGGGAGGTTGGGAGGTGTTATGGGAGGGATCTCGTAGTCCTCGTTGTTCTCATTCTGACTGCTGTACGTCTGAAACACGGAAGAGACAGGTGGCAACGTGTCACTGCCCTGCTGCTTCAGCAAAGAAAAAGGATTATTTCTCTAAGAAATACAGATTCCAGTGGAAATGGGTTTGTTGTAATAAAGAAGGCACCTCCAGTCCTGCACACCAGGTTGGAATGAGCCAGGGTGGGAGCGCGGCAGCCCTTCACCATCCATCAGGAACACACCATGGAGCCACCTGAGGCATCGCCTTGCTCCCCTCTCCCTCACATCCTGCCCATCTTTGAGTCCCCAAAACCTCAGCAGAAACTTCCACACCTGGACCACAGCCATGGAAGGGCACGGCTGCTTCCTGACCAGCTGCTGCCTTCCAAGGTCAAAGTCTCTGGGCACCCATCTCAGCTCTCAACCTACAGCTGGGATTTTTAAGAGCTTCTGTGAGAATTATAGCTGCAGAAATAACAATCAGTTGGGATCAAAATTCACAGAATTATGGAACAGTTTGGATTACAAGGGAGCTTAAAGCCCATCCAGCCCATGGGTAGGGACACGTTCCACTGTCCCAGGGTGCTCCAAGCCCTGTCCAACCTTGGGCACTTCCAGGGATCCAGGGGCAGCCACAGCTTTTCTGAGTACCCTGTGCCAGGGCCCTCCCACCATCACGGTAAAGCATTTTCCCCTAATATTTAATCTAACCCTACCCTCTGTCAGGTTAAAGCCATTCTTTCTCATCCTAACTCCCTCAGAATCCTCAAAAACTCCAGCACAGAAGCTACAACCATGGAGGGGCTTTGGAAACACAGCCATCACTTTTTAAAAGCCCTTTGAAGAAAGCCTGTGTGACTTCACCACACATGGAGATTTGTCCTTCCTTACATTCCCTCCCAAATTCCATCTGGAAAAGCATTCCCTCATCTCCCTACTAACACTCCCTCGGGGTGACACGAACATGCAGAGATGTTGGAACTCTGTGTGCTCCCCATGCTTTCTCATGGCTTGTTTACTTCTAAGCATTCCCATTTATATAAAAATACATTATTGCACCTGTGCAATCATTTTCACTTCAGACAACACCATTTTTTCTTCGTAACATGTGAATCTATCCAAAATTATTAATCACCAAAGCAGAATATAATGAGTCTCTGGCAGAGGAGGCTTATTCTAAACATTTACTGTTTCACATATTATTATAGCACATGAAATTCTGATTAGCTATAGTATCACACACATGCTAAAGCTAAATTTCCCAGATCACCTAGTTTCATGGTTGGATTTAGACTTAATACTTGATTTAAGAGCAAAACCCAGATGTTAAAAAACCAGTTGAGCACTGTAGGCTTTAATAATTCATTGTCCCAGAGCTCACCCCCGGATTCGTGTTCTTCATCACCGCAGACTGTGGGGAGAAAGTCCTTAATAAAATAAAATAAAGCCTGTGTTTAACCGGAGTGCAGAAGTCAGTGGGAGAGGCAGCAGGGAGCAAGGAGGAATCTGTGGATTGGTGAAAAGGCAGTGCCAGGGAGAACCATGGCTCTGTGGGGTGTCAGAGCAGGAGGTCACTCCTGCCTCACCCCACAACTGGGGCTGGACCAGGCTCATCCTCTGCTAAGCTGAACCCTCCTGCCTTCCCTCCCACCACTGCAGAAAGGAGCAAGAGGAGCAGCTGACGCAGCAGAAGGACAGGATGTCATCCAGGGGGACCTGAACAAGCTGGACAAGTGTGGCCCCAGGAACTTAATGAGGTTCAACAAGTTCAAGCTCAAGGAGCTGCTCTGTGCCAGGGCAATCCAAGCAGGAGTACAGACTAGGAGAGCTAAATGTTAAGAACTACCCTGTGAGAGAAGAACTCGGGGATTCTGGTGAAGGAAAGGCTGGACAGGAGCCAGCCCGGTGCCCTGGCAGCCCAGAACCCCCTGTGTGCCAGGCTGACCCCTCAGCGTGGGCAGCAGGGCAGCGAGGGGACCCTGCCTGTCTGAGTCCCCTTTCAGCACACCCCACCTGTGGGGCTGCTGCAGCTCTGGGGGCCCCAAAGGAGAAGGACGTGGAACTGCTGGAGCTCCAGAGGAGCTATGGAGATGCTCCAGGGGCTGGAGCCAGGCTGGGAGAGCTGGGGTTTTTCAGCCTGGAGAAGGCTCCAGGGAAAGCTTAGAGCCCCTTCCAGTGCCTAAAGGGGCTCCAAGAGCTGGAAACAGGAAGAGGGGCAATGGCTTCACACTGAAAGAGGTTAGATGGAATATTGGAAATACATCCTGCGCTGTGAGGGTGGGCAGGCCCTGGCACAGGGTGCCCAGAGCAGCTGTGGCTGCCCCTGGATCCCTGGGAATGTCCAAGGCCAGGCTGGATGGGGCTTGGAGCAATCTGGGATAGAGCCCATGGCAGGGAATTGGAATGAGATGAGCCTTAATGTCCCTTCCAACCTAACCCATTTGATGATTTTATGATTCAAGAGCAGGTTCTGCATTTCTGACCCAAACCTTTATGTTTGCCTGAGATTCCCACTGGCTGTAGGGAAACAGGAGCACGCCAGAGACACAAGAGAGAGCTGGGCCAGGCCAGCTCTGTCCCCGTTACTGCTCAGGGGGAACTCAAGCCCAGCTCTTTTTCCAGTTAGCTTCTGTCTATCACTGTTATGACATGGGGAAGGCAGCGGGCTGAGGGATATACTCAAGGCAGACAGAGAGATCCCATTTAATATGTCTCGTAGCTAGGTTTCCATTTGGGCTATGCTCCTCAAGGTACACTGATTCTTTCCCAGTTATTTAAGCGGATTTCTCTCCATGCTTTACAGAAAGGGATTTAAATAAATCATCGCACAGCAAACTTGTTCCTCCAGCTGGTTTATGTTGGTATCAGGTACATAAGCAAGTGGCTTTGCTGTACTTAACTAAATTATGTAAAACCCACTCAAAGTTTCCTAAAGCTCTCTTCAAAACTACGAGTCCCCTGTGTTGCTGCAGAGCAGTTCACCCAAGGGCTCTGAGGTGGTTTTGTACAGAGTGCCAAAGCCCCAGCGCCCTGCTCACCCCCAGGCACGTTTCTGCCTCTGTTCTATTCAACTCGGGGAGGGGAAGAGAAAAGAAAAAAAAAAAAAAAAAAGACCTGTTTAAATCACAAAGCTTTCCGAATAGCTACAGCATTTTGCAGACGTATCAAAATTACAATCAAAGCTGTACACAATCAAAATCAGATTAGACAATATCCAATCAACATAATCAGAGCCGGCGCCTGCCAGCTTTCACACCCTGTCGCTACCGAGCTTCCCAAAGCAAGCTGCCCTCACTCTGTGTGTGCCTGAAATAGATGGTCAGGGAGGTAAGGAAGGGAGATGAGGCACACAGACACTAGAAGGCTGGGCAAAGGGGTGATTTGGTGATCTAGTGCCACACACAGTGCACGCTGGCGTGTCCACAGTGACAGCTCTGTCCCCACAAGGAGCGGTGTCACAGGGTGTGCACAGAGCTGTCCCCTCAACCCCTCTGCAGCAACACCCAACGCTCCTCTCCACCACCATGTGGGCTCTGTGGCAGATTATATTTCCTATGTTACCATTCTTATGTTAATTTGAATGAAATTAAACAGCCAATTATGCGTTTTAAGGATACATTACAAATTAGATTAGCGGGCTGCTCTGAAGCCATTCATCCCACCAGGACTCCGAGCGCAGAGCAGCTTGTGCTGCCCATTTACTGTGCACAAAAAAAGATCCAGGATTTTCCACTGTCAAACAGATGACAGTTGTTGTGATTGCGCATTATTCCTCTTCAAATTAAAACACCAAAATCAGCTGAAACAACAAGCTTCTTCTTGCAAACCCTCTGGTGGCTGGTGCTGCCGGGCAGATGCTGGGTGCTGCTTGGAGCAGGGAAGCCCTGCGGTGGGGTGGAGACACAGGATGGAGCCAGTCCCTGTCACAGAGGGGACAGTGCCCCTCCTCTGAGTGCCCCCCTTGCCCTCAGCCCCACAGGTGTCCCTGTGCACCACCTACAGGGGCTGTACAGGATCCAACTGCCCTGAGCACAGCCCCGGGGTTATCACAGAGTCATAAAACAGTCTGGGGAGAGACCTGAAGGATCATCTCATTCCAAACCTCCTGCTATAGGCAGGGACACCTTCCACTGTCCCAGGCTGCTCCAAGCCCCAATGTCCAACCTGACCTTGGACACTCCCAGGGATCCAGGGGCAGCCACAGCTGCTCTGGGCACCCTGTGCCAGGGACTCAGCACCTCATAAACCTGGTTCTGCCCCATGCTTGAAGAGGATGGCATCATGGCCGGCACAACCAACCTCCAACAGCAGAAAATTGTATTTGAAAACAATTTCTCCATCTTGAAATCTAAGTTTGAGCAGGGGTCCCTGTGCCATCTCCATCCAGCTGTAGATTCAGGGTCAGAAGACAGAGGACTGGAGGGGAGGTGATGTGGGAAGATTGTAATGGGGGGAAAGGCTCTGGTTCCTGTCAAGGTGACACCTGGGCCATGTCCAGGACCAGGAGGAGTCACAACAGGTAATTGGCTGGTCCCTCCCAGCAGGGACACTTTATACAGAATCATTTGAGAGGGAAGCCAGAATTCCTGGAGCCCATGCAAGAGCAGGGGCTGGCCTGCACAGCCAAGCCCTGCTGCTGAGCTGCCAAAAGCACCTGCAGGTCTTGGAGACACCCCAGTGTGTTCTCCTGCCAGTGCTGCTCCCCACCACAGGGACATGCCAAGATCTCCCAGACTTGCTGTATTCCCTGAGGCTTTTCAGGAGAGGGAGACAGAGATGGACAGGAGGCATCCCACATGCCCAGGACCTGCAGGAGAGGGCTCTCAGGTGGGAGGCAGCTTTGGGGATGTGCCAGTGGATGGCAGGTGGCTCCTCTGCTGCAAACACAGAGCACATCTGTGGGTTACGGCCTGATGGGCACAGTGATCCTCTGCCATGGACTCAAAATCACCCTTGGTGTTGCTGCTGCTTCACCTTTTGCTCCTGTGCTGCATCTCCTCCTGGACTGTAAATAAAGCCAAGACCTGGCAAGCTCCCACCAGCCATCCCATAACAGCACCTCCCTGAGCCTGGGGGAACATTCCCAGCACTGCAGCAAAGAGGAGGATGGGCCAAGGGACGTCCAGAGGTCTGAATGTCACACAGCTCTTAGGGACCAGCTGTGACTCAGCCAAAGCCATGGCCCAAGCCATGTTCCAAAAGACATTACAGATTCTCATGCAGGTGACTCAGCAGGGAGTGACAAGTGCTGAGCATGTCTATAAATGATTCCTTTAGCTTCCTCCTGCCTTTCCCCTCCTGGAAGGGGAGGACAGTGCTGTCCTCCTTTACAAAACACTCCACAGCCAGACAGCACCATCTCTGCCCTGCATGCTGGCATTAATCACAGAGGACATGGCTTGACCGAGGACCTGGGAAACCATTCTCCTCTTTGGCAGCGTGGCAAACGTCCAGTGACCCCAATTCTCCACTGAGTCATGTTTTGTGTGATTATTTGTGAGGCTCCAGGAGTTGCAGCCAAGCAGTGATTCAGAGAAATGTTCTTCACAGTGAGAAGGATAAAGATTTGCAGTATTATTGCAGGTAAATATTTGCCCTGTCAAAAAGCATTCAGCAGTAAATGTGAGCACGAGAGAGAACATTTGTTCTTGGGAAGGTACAAGGAAATAGGGAGGCTGCTGCAGTCTATCCAGGTGACACAAACCACCACGGACTCTGTGCCATCCTTCATCTAACTGGGTTTTTCCTGAAGCTAATGCAAAAGCTCAGTGACCCTCCAGACACTTCAGAGATGAGATGGGTCTAAAGAGACCCAAACCAGCCTGGCAAGTCTGCAAAGTGAGGAAAACATTGATATTTGTGAGGCTGAGAGGTGCTGCAGCTTGGGCACTTGACGTGCACAAGGAGGTTACGGGGTGCCCACACCATCCCACGAGCAGTGACGGCAATCCCCCCAACCCAGTCCCACAAGAACCCCAATCCCAGGGCTGAGGGCAGCAGCCCAGGGAGAGCACTCTCCCACCAGCACCACACAGGGAAGGAGCACACAAGCAGCCAGGTGGTTTTGGGGGTATCTCGATTTTTCCAAAGCTGGATGATGTGTCAGATGGAGTCAGGAGACACAGAAGCACACGGATGGATGTGCCATAAAGACACATTCCCTATTGCCTACACAATCTCAAAGATTTCCCACATGCCACTGGTCACAGCAACTGCAGGGAAAACCAGGGTGACAGAACACCTTCAGCCACAGTAAGAGTCCAAACATAAGGAAAAAGGTAAAATCGAAGTTTCCTGAAGACCAGCTACCCATATTTCCTCAGAGACCTTTGATCTCTTCTCCCACTATACCCATTACTCATACAGGCATGATCCTATTTGCAAGAAGGGGATTTTGATGTTTCTCCAGCACAGAAACCAGAGGAGTTTTCTGCTTGTCTCATGGCACTGAAGCCACAGGGACAGAAATGTCAGTGGAGGAGGCAGGAGAAAGTGGAGGTCACTTGGGACATTGCAAACTCCAGAGGAGTGCTCTGGGGCCAGCAAGGGAAATGGATGTGTGCTTGCCAGGGGGGCTGCCCCTTCCATCAGCCCTTCTCCAGGCAGGGGTGGCCCAGGGCTCCTGTTCACACCTGTGATTCCCAAAGCCCTGTGCCAAGGAGTGAAGCACTGCTGATTTTCTGCGTCAGCAGCTCTGGGTCTTAGGAATGGAAATTGATTTGCCTCATCCTCACATACAGAGATCGGTGTGAATACCAGGGTCAATGAATTATGTGGGGAGAGGTGGATAAATACTGGAAAGAAGTATTTATTAACAGTCAGTCACATACAATCTACAAATTGTCATTGAAGTGTTCCCAGCCCCTGCTACATTAATTTTCACATGCTCAGGTTTTTTACCAGGGGAATGCTGTTGAAAAGGGAAAAAATGAGTTATTCCATGAAAGAAATATGCCCTGGAAGTGTCTACACAATATTCATCAAGAGATTGGGGTCACAGTAGAGCAGCAGGAAACCTGTGGGAAAGTGGACTCTTCCTCCCCCTGTGTGTGCTCCTCTTCCATATCCAGAGTAGAGGGGCTTAATATCATAGAATTGCTGAATGGTTTGGGTTGGAAAGGACCTTAAAGATTTTTTCCAAACCCCCTGACACAGGCAAGGACACCTGCCACTAGCCCTGGTTGCTCCAAGCCCCATCCAACCTGGCCCTGGGCACTGCCAGGGATGCAGGGGCAGCCACAGCTGCTCTGGGCACCCTGTGCCAGGGCCTGCCCACCCTCACAGGGAGGAATTCCTTCTCAATATCCCATCCATCCCTGCCCTCTGGCAGTGGGAAGCCATTCCCTGTGTTCTGTCTCTCCATCCATTGTTCCCAGTCCCTTTCCAGCTCTCCTGGAGCTCCTGGAAGGGGCTCTGAGCTCTCCCTGGAGCCTTCTCTTCTGCAGGTGAGCACCCCCAGCTCTCCCAGCCTGTCCCTAGAGCAAAGGTTATTCTCTTCATAATCCCCAAACAAGTGCTGGGTGCCCCAAAGATCAAACCCACACATCCCCACTCCCTGTTTGTCCCCATTTCTCCCACTCTGTGGGCATTGCTCTGATGGAGACTCGCTACACTACAACTGCAGCACAAATCCATTCCCAGCCCAATCCCAGCTCTTCTGGATGGCTTCACCTTTGAATCAGTGGGATGTTTATACTTTTAAACTTTACATGAGTTCACCTTCTCCCATCTCCTGTAGATCCCATGAAGTCATGGAGCCACAGCTCTTCCCAAAGCCTGGATGGTTTCAACCATATCTGACAGCTCAGAAAGGTCTCTTTTCTACACATTTTACAAAAATGTGTGTTTCATAAAGCCTGTTGTCCACAGAGGGTCCTTAAACACCCTTGCTTGTCCTAATAACCTTGGATGTCCTTGGGAAGTTGCCACAGTGGCAGAGGGAAAGCTGTGATGTGGTGCTCAACAGGATGGGGCTGTGGAGGGAAAAATATCCACAGGGAAGAGAAAGTCTCAGTTCACACACACACACACACACACACACAATTGAGTTTTGCATCCAATTCTGCATTTTGGGAGGGTTATTTTACAAGCTACTAAGGCCAGAAACAACATTCTCAGGACCCTCTAGCCTCAACCTGTCTGTTGTGTGGGTGAGAAATGAAGAATAAGGTACCAATGATTTATAATTATCTGAAGGTTGGAAAATTCCTGAGATTCAGCCTGGCCATTCTGCTGCATCCCCTCCTATGGCTCCACAAGCTCACAGTCAGGTTTGATATTGTCCAAGCTGCTCTTGACCTGCATCACCACTTCAAAAAAAAAAAAAAAAAGCTAAAAATAATGGAGTTCTATGAACAATTTATAGCAAAAGAAATCAGCCTTACTGTAGGCTTTTAAAAAGGCTCCCAATTCATTTGCTTCCCCCCCTTTTTTTTTTTTTTTTTTAATCAGTATCTTATCCAGAACTGGAATCCTGTCAAGAATAGTGGATAGCAGAGAACTATAACTTCTTATTATGTGTGTAGTGATTTTATGAATTCAGTGGGGAATGAAATGCAATTTTGTCAGACTTGTCTGTGTTCATAATGACCAAGTCAAATTAATCATTGTGGATAATACTCCTGTGTCAGCCATTCAAGAGATTTTTTAATAGAATTTTTCTGATTCATGTCTTGCAGTACATCAGATCTGTAGTAATGCAGGCACTTCTAAAAATCAGTGCAATTATGGCTTCTTGTTGGCCTGTCATTTTCCTGGAATAAAAATGTCTCCACAGAAGCAATATACTGTACATAAACCAAAATGGAAAACAAAAATATATTTACAATTAGGCTTGATTTTTTCTAAAGATTTAATATCTTTTTGAGGCCATTATTTATAGGCAGTACATAAAGCTCCAGAGCACGACGTGAAGATGGATGGGTTTATCACAACACAGACCAATTCTATCCTGGTTGTCATTCCTCCTTTGATTGCCCTGTGAGTTAGTGGCTTTTGCAGGCATGGAAATGACTATCCCATAGAACAAACAGGGGATAGGTAATGGGTTTGCAGTCAAATTATTGTGTTTATTAAAAATGTATCCAGGAAAGCCCACTCAGATCCCAAAGGGCTCTTGTTCAGGAAAACCTCTGGTTCAAGCAAAGGTTACAGTTTCCATAGAGGCAGATATAGATGGAAGGGGCAGCAGTGCAGCAGGCAGGGGTGCAGCAAGGATTAGGAGGGCTGTGTTTATCCTCCTGAGGAAAGAGAGACAGACAGACCCCTAATTCCCCAGTGCCACAGACAAAAATGAGTTTTGGAAGTAGATACCCCCAGGAATAAAGAGGAAGAAAAATGGAATCAGACATCTCAGCCTTTCTTGCTTTCATGGCAAGGCAGCAGCTGCCTCGTAGGAGAGGGCAGGGCAGGACCCTGGCAGCAACCCCCATGTCCCAGAGGGAGCTCCAGGTGAGCCTGCTGGGACAGCTGTCCCTGCAGAGCCACCTTCCCATGCCACCAGCTGCCACCCCTGTACGGCAACTCCGTGTCCCTGCAGCAAAGACCTGCAACTCCCACACACGCAGAGCGCGGAATCACGCGATGGTTTGGGTTGGGAGGCACCTTAAAGCTCACCCATTCTACTCCCTGCCACAGGCAGGGACACCTCCCTCTGTCCCAGGGTGCTCCAAGCCCTCTCCAGATGGGATATTAAGGCTCAATTCCTGCTGACAGTGTTTTCAGAGGAATTCAATATTGGTTTGCACAAACATCAGCAATAACCAGGGCTCTGAAAACCCTTTGTACCTCCACATGCAGGGCTGGGGGCACGTTCCAGGTACAGCTGCTCCTGGATGACCCAGAGTAGCAGCTCACCTCACCTATTTCTTCCTTCCCTACCCACGCTGACGAGGGAACTGTTTCCTTCCACTGCGTGTTTTCGTGGCTGTTCTTCCTCAGTCTCTCAGAGAACACGTGGCAGTGCTCCAGGCAAAGCCAGGAGATGTGCAAGCTCTGCTCCACGCTGGCAAAGAGCAGCCTCTGTCATCTGCCTCACAATCAGCCTCCTTAAAATTGTTTATAATGATTTTTGCCTGGTTTAAAATGTATTAAAGGCACTGTACATCCAGTGAGACAGCAGCCAGTGGGATCTAAAATTAGACTGACTAGGCCAGACAAATATAAATCCATTTCTTTTCTTTCCTAGGATCTTGCCTTGAAGTGAATACAAGGAATATCATATTCTACTCAAGAACATCGTGCATTTCAGGGAATTATTTGAGTACAGGTTTTACATAATTGGCTTTTTTGTCTCATGGCATACTGAACTTGCATAATGAGCTCAGCGCACTCACAGCAATCCATTGTTGGGCTGGATAGATTTGGTGGGGGATGTTGAGCCCAGGGTATGTTACACAATGGTTTATAATGCACTGTAAGCAGGTCAGGAGATAAGGCAGCCCAAAACCAGGCGCAGGCAAGAAAGAATTAGCAAAAAGCACTCTAAGAAATTAATTCAACCTGGCTTCAGCTAAGCCAGAAGGACTGAGAGCAGGAAGGAAACTACACTCTGTACCATGCTTGCTCCCTTTCAGATTTTGTCTTTGAGTATTTCCCTTGTGCTCAAAACTGAAGGAGTGAAGTTAAGGGATTAAACAAATCCTTTGTGCCACAGTTCACACGGATGATTTTTTTGGTACCACATTTTTCAGAGTTTCATCTCAAAAGACATGTCCTGCGTGTGGCACGTGGCATTCATAGCCATCCTCTGCTCTGGGGTGCTGTGGTCTGCACCAAGGTCCCTCAGCAAAGCCCCAGTGGCAACACAACCCATCTGCAACCCAGACTTTTCTTCCCCAAATACACCCTGATTGGGTTTTTTTTCTCTCATCAGCAAAGAGGCATTTTCCAGAGAAGGGTGGGAGGGCATGGCCCTCACCACCCAGAGCACACCAGCAAGGCACCAGAGACACCACCAAGAGAACATCACCCACACTGAGCATCCCATGCTGGACCTAAAGGGACCATTTCATTTTTTTCCTAAATGCCCCACACTACTCCTTGCTTTGCTTCATCGTCCCAGCCCTATAAAGGCAGCACAAAGAGCATTAACAACTCTTGGTACCCTTCCCTTCTAAGTGTGGGTATCAGCCAGATGAAATCATCACCAGCTGGGCCAGACCTGGTACTTTTGCTAAATTTCTTGTTATTTCCTGTTACCAATACCTTTGAAGTACAAAGCATCATCACAAACCTACTGGGATTTGAGACCTCACACTTCCCAAACCAGGCTTGGGACCCCAAAACAAATTGACAAGAAAACTGTAGATACTAAAAAATCAAAAAGTAATAAACCCCAGCAGAAGCAGTGCCCCCCCTCCTCATCACCCATATTTGATGTGTGTGATTAGCACGAGGAAGGCAGGGATGTGGGGATGGCTTGCATAATGTGGTGCAATCTAGCACCTCCCCCAGGGTGCCCAGCTGCTGCAGAAGCAATTTCACAGCTCATCATCCATTATGAGATTAAAATAATTTTTTTTCATCCCGTGAAGTATTAATAAATTGTGCAGGCAGACCAGAGTTAGTGCCATTTACACAAATGGTACTGAATCACCCACCTAGTTATTTCTTAATGGATAGAGTATCTGTGTTCCTCCTTAGCCTGTAATTTAAAAACCTAAATACACAAACCTGTTTATTTGTCTCATCAGACCCCGAGCCAGCACTTACTGAGCCTGGGGACAGCGGGACAAAGGCAGAGCTGCTGCTTCCCCTGGACCTGCCCCAGCACTTAACAAGGGAAACAATACCAAAACATCCACATAAATCGATGGGAAAAGGGAAATGCACCACAAAAAACCACAAACAAACAAAAAAAAACCCTGAAATCCCTCCCTTCTGGGGGGCAAAACTCACTGAGGCATTGCTGATGTAATGCAGGTTCCTTGGTACATGAGTGAAGATGTAAAGCTGTAGTCAGAGCACCACTAATGGCTCTTTGAGCATCCCTGCTTTATTATGGTATCAGACGAAGAAGGCATGTTTAATGTTTGAACTTCCAACAACAAATGCCTTCAGCAAATATGTTTTATGTATTTATTCAGTGCTTCTTAAGCGCCTGTTGCCTCAGCAGCTGAGGTGCTGCTTACCTTTTTTTTTTACATTTCTTTTAGTAAAATTAAGAACGTACCACAGCTTTGTAAAATGCCACCTTCTCCCTTCCCTTCTCTACTCCTTTCCCCCAAGAGCAGCCTGAAATTCTTCACCCATCCATCCACTGCCAAATATTTCAGGCTGCCAGGAAGTTGCTGAAATGGGGAAAGGAAATTAACTGAAATCAGCAGGGTGATAAATCAGCTTCCCGTGTTATCCCAAAGACCCTCAGCCCCCCAAACTTGGCTCTGGCACTTGGAATATGTGCCAAAGCCAAAAACTTGTGAGTCAGCTCTGCCAAAGCAAGCCCTGAGGTGGGACCGAGAGCATGGACCCAATTCCAGTGGCAGTGACAGAGTTTGGTTGGCCAAGGGATGTCTCTGGCAGATTAACCATGGGTTTGGGACGTCCCACTCCATGCAGATCCTAAATATGCACAACTCAGCAACGTGCCAGTCACAGAGTCACAGGATCACTGAGGCTGGAAAAGACCTCCAAGATCATCAACTCCAACCTGTGACTCACCATACTCCCTGAAGCCAGTACTCCCGGTCCATGAGACGTCAAGGTAAGAGAAGCTGTGGCTGCCCCTGGATCCCTGGAAGTGTCCAAGGCCAGGAGCACCTGGGATAGTGCAGGTGTCCCTGCCCATGGCAGGGGACGGAACCATGTGAACTTCAAGGTCCCTTCCCACCCAATGCATTCCCTGATAATCACACAGGATCTCTCTCTACCTCCTTTGCATTTCCCGAGAGTCACAATTATGACTCTTCCTTCACAACCACAGCTCCAAGAATTTTGTTCTTTTCCTCCCTTATCCAAAGCAGAAGCTGTCATGTCACAGGAGCACAAAGGTGCTGTGGCTGTTAGGGAAAGCAGGAAGCACCAAGAGACTTGTGACAGAACTGTGAGAACTGGAATGTGGTGCATGGCCAAGTATCCAAATCCCCAGTGTAGGTGTGAAAATCTCAGCCTTAAGACTCCAATATGTGAATTTTGGGAAACAAACAGATTTTATCTTTAACAATTTTAACAACTTTTTTTTTTTTCTTTAATAAAACCAGGCTTATATATGGTATCTTAAAAAAGGCAGGAACACATACATGGCTGGGAGAGGCTCATCTATGCCCTAAATCAGACACTCATCAAATTCCTTCTAAAGCATTAAGCAACCTGGACAAAATGAGCAGTGAGTGTAGGAGCCATCCTTTCAGGAGGAAGGCAAAAAGGAAAACCACCACATTAATAATGAAAATAGCAATGTTTGCCAAAAGTAAGGACAGCTGTCCATCTAGGAGGACAGCCAGGGCATCAATCTGCTGCTCACAGCCAGAAGCCTGTATCAGGGACCAACTCCAGCACTGGCACTGGCAGGTCTAGAAGCCATGGACATCATTTGTGGACACAGGGAATGGCTTTGCAGTGGAAAAGAAGGTGCAAGAAGGCTTACATCCACACCAGACCTACCCTCATCACACGAGCAGAAGGCAAAACCAAACACCCAAGGCACGAGGTCAGAAGGGGAACCACCCCAGCTGCTCTCCAGAGGCCAAACCACCTGAAACTCTCTGTTCATTGAGCAGCTGGAGAGGTGTTTCTGTTATTTTCACTGGTTTAGAAACACCAGGTAGAACCTGAACTGTTCTAAAAAACTCAGCAGAAGTGGAAGAGTCAAAATGAGAGGGAGAGATGCTGATGGAGAGGAGAGGGAGGCTCTGAGCACATAACAAAACCTCAACCCCATGGTAAAAATTCACTTTTTCCCGGTGTACTCAAGGGCTGCAGCTGCTATCTGTCAAATCCAAGCCCACACAGGGCCTAGATAGTTCCATAAACCTGGGATGACTCAGACAGAGCCAAGTGCTTCTACTGCCAATTCTGGTACCAAACTGGGCACCTCGAGTCTCACTCGGCGTTACCAAAAAACATCAGCCCAGTCTGACCCCAAATACAACCAAAATGGACAGATCTTTTTGAGGGAGATTACTAGCAAAGTTTTTCTGCAAGCTAAGCTGCACCAGCTTTCACCACTTCTCTTCCCATCCCTATTCTTGATATCAAATAATAGGAATCTCTTTCCAGATTGAAACAGGGTGAGAAAGAAGTTAAAATTCAAGGATTGCATGGCCAAAAGAGAGGAAAGCAGGTGTCTCTAACAGGGATATTGCAGCACTCCTTGATGTAGAAGCCTGGAAATCAGGAGAGGCAGAATTCCACTGCATGCTTCACTCTCCGTGTTTCAAAAATTAAACACCATCACATGAGCTGCCTAGAACACTCAGAGTTTCCTGCACTTTTCAGAGCATCTTTCCTTTTTTATTTTTTTAAATTGTTTTTGGATCGCCAGCATCTCTGTCTGAGCAAGGTAAGATCCTAAAGTTGCATTCAAGTGCCCAGTAACTTGCTCTCAATACCAGTGTGGGTTCCCAGGCTTGCAGCACCCAAAAATCATGACCTGCTGCTCCCGGGTGCCCCATCTGCTTGCAGAAATGATGGGCATCATCCTGCAGCTGGATCCAGCCTGGAAACAAGCACCTTTTGGATATCAGCTTCCAAAATGCACTAGGAATTCATGAAGCCTGGGAAAGAAAACTTCTCAGGAGAAAAGCAGCTCCCATGGGGAGCCTGAGCCCTCAGCACCACGTAGGTGTGCAGTTTTGTTTAGAAGTCATCTGGAATTCTTAAAATAAATTTGCTAAATTGTCTTTCAGAGACTGATGGCTTTTCTTTTTTCCCCCCTCCTTAATAAACTTTCAGGGGTGTCTTTATTGTTACGACTAATTTTAGCGAAAACTAACATTTCCTGAGATTCAATTTCTCTTATAATTGTTGGAAGGAAACTAAACTGTCTGCTGTAAACATTCACTGTATTGTGTGAAAAGTATCTTTATTACATCCCACTGGGAATACTGATAAAATTCCCAATCCTAGCCTTTCCTCATTTTTTTTTAGAGCTCACTCTTTTCTCTTACATACCCATTAGTGTCAGTTCAAACATTCTGCCAGCAAGATATGAGAACTTAAAATATATTATTTAACAATCAAGGGTGGAATAAAGACTTGTGAGCAGTAAGATCCTTTCTGCCTTCCCTTTTGGTGCTTTCTATTATAGAAAATGAGGATGGCTATTCCATTTGTCTGTGTTCGTGCTCAGAGTTGATGTAAAAAATCTCATTAGTTTAGTCTGACATATATTCAATACAGTCTATGTACATATTTTTTTCATTCTATTCTACAGCTTTAAAATGATACTAAATTTCATCAGATTGGAATGAAAACTGTGGTCTTGGAACATTTCCCTTTAAGGGTCTTATATTTATTCAGAATTCATGAATCATTTTCCAGTAATACAACTATAATTATTCTTAAAGTGTTATGTTTGAAGGTTTTAATATGAAATACTTGCAAAAAGCTCTTTTTCACTTTGATAGTTTGTAATCTTCATGGTAATCAGATCAGTTAGCTCCTTCCTACAGCAGCCAGGAAAATACAATTTAATATGAATCTCATACTCTTCACTCGTGTTTTAATTAAAGTAATAAAAGCCAAGTCATATTTTGCCCTTTACGGTGTACACAGATGTATAGACCTGAGCTAGACAGCATCACACCCAGCACTTTTGATGGCAGCTGATGGGTTTGCTACTTTGAGATAAGTCTAATCCAGGCTGGCTCGGAGGCTGCTGATCATGGAAGTGGTGGCAGTGATGGCTGAGATCCAGCACAGAAATGCCAAGCAGGTGATGGAGCACGGACCAAACGTGGAACTCATGGAGCTGCTGTGGCAACCATCCTTCAGCTGGGTCCTGTGTCACATCTCACCTCCCTGGGAAAACTTCCCAACTGCCCCGGATTTTTGGCTGCCACCACGGCTCTGGCCAGCGTGGCCTGGTGTGCCATGTGAGAGGGAGGGAGTAGAAGCACTGGGGACTGGTGGCATTCTGTCCCCAGCCAGCTCAGGTGCCCTGCTCTGCCCAGGCTCAGGAGCGAGGGGAGGCTGGAGTGAACGCCTGGAAGGAGCTGGGTGGGATACACAGCCCTCATCACCCTCCAGCGCCTGCAGAGCCCTTGCATCATGGAATCAGTCAGGGTGGAGAAGCTCTCCAACACCATCGAGTCCAACCTGTGACCGATCCCCACCTTGTCACCCAGCCCAGAGCTCTGAGTGCCATGGCCAGGTGTTCCTCAGACACCTCCAGGGATGGGTACTTCACCACCCCCTTGGGCAGCCCCTGAACACCCTCTCAGTGAAGAAATTCCTCCTGATATCCAGTCTAAATCTCCCATGGCACAGTATGAGCCCATTTCCTCTTGTTCTATTGATATTTGCCTGGGAGCAGAGCCTGACCCCCACATCTGTCCCCTCCTGTCAGGAGTTGTGCAGAGCCACCAGGTCCCTCCTGAGCCTCCTTTTCTCCAGGCTGAGCCCCTTTCCCAGCTGCTCCTGGTGCTCCAGACCCTTCCCCAGCTCCATTCCCTTCCCTGGACACTCCAGCCCCTCAATGCCTTTCTTGTGAGGGGTCCAGACCAGGCACAGCACTCAAAGTGTCCCAGCAGTGCCAGCACAGGGGACAATCACTCTCCTAATCCTGTTGGCCATTCTGTTTGGGATACAGATGCTCTGCTGATGGTCCTGCCCTTGTGGGGCTAGAATGGAGCCCAGCCCTACATGTGCCCAGGGCAGCCTCAGAGCAGAGCTGACACAGAGAGAAGGGCTCATTCTGCCATCAGCCAAGACAACAAAGGGGCCTTCCTTTCTGCCCAGGACTTCATCCAAATGCTGAAGTGGAAAATAACATTTTCCTGCTGGAAGTAAGTGGCTCCTCAGTTAATCACTGTGTTGTGACAGCAGAACCAAACACCAGCTCGGGACGGGTCTCTGATGAGGAGGGAAGAAGTAATCAATCAGCTGGGAAAGGAAATCCCGAGAGCAATGGGCTGGGTATTTTCTTCCATGCTGCTGCGGCCCAGGGAGCTGCATTTCCACAAACAAACAGAGTTTTCCAGAGTGACTCCCCAGAGGTCCATTAGAGAAGCAAACCACCCTCTGCAGGAGCCAAACCCAACCCTCCAACAGGACACAGGAGGAAATCCTTGCTCATGGCAGCTCCGAGAGCGACGGGGCTGCACTGTCAGAGCTCAGCATCAATCCCTGGCATGCACAGACCTGGCTCCCTGTCATGCTGTGTCACAGTAGGACTTCGGGACACACGTGCCGAGGAATTAGCTCAGCACAAGGAGCTGGAGGATCTGAGGGCACAAACAAACAGCTTGTGGATAAAAGCTCTGGGATTGCCTTTGGCTGAAGCGACTGCCACCACTCCAGGCCAGCCCAGGAGCAGCAGGAGCTGACCAGAGGGGCCCTGGCGAGGGTTTAAAGCACACACAAGCACCGTATCAACCTGAGAGCTGTGCTTTAAAGGGGATCTGCTCTCTCCAGAGCTGCTCCAGGTTGTTCCCATGCAGGTCTCCACCTTGCCCTAGGCCATCCTGACCATCAGACAGTGGCTCTCTTTATACCCTGTGCAGTCCCTTTGCAGCACTAAAAGCACAGGGGAAATCCTTGATAAAGTGACACTTTTTTGGCTAAAGCACATCACCTTCCTCCATCATTTGCTGCTCTTTCATGAGCCTCTGGCTTTACAAGCCCAGCAGCATTGCTGGATAGCCAGCCCTCAGGCCACAGGAGCCACTCTGCAAACCAGCAGATCCTGCTCAGTCTGACTGGACCTCAGCTGTGCCCCTCAGTGCTCTGAAGCAGTCCCAGTTACTCCATCTCCTTCACCCTCCAGCACTCAGGGAGCATTCCTGGGACCTGGGATGCACCTTTCCTTCAGCCCCACTGGTGGGCATGATGGAATTTCAGCACCAAGAACCACTCATGTCCAATCCTCTATCAGAACTCATCTTGGTGTCAGTATTTTCTATATGGAAACCTTCAGATCAAGATGCAGCAGCAGCAGCAAAGGCTGTTTCTCAGTGGGATGGACATGGTCCTGCTGCTCCTTCTCTGCCACCCCCAGGTTCACACCACCTCCCCAGCTGCAGCTCTGCTGCCTCCTGGGCCAATCTCCTGCACAGATTGGATTTTTATTATTAATTTTTAAATGTTTCATTGTATTCAGACCTTTTCACTGAAAAAGAAATCTCAGCTCTGGCTGAAGACACTCAGGCACGATTTTGATTCCACATCTCACAGAACAAGGGCTACAGCAAGATGTGCTGCTTTATACAGACACTCTTCAGCACTGGGTCAAAAACATTCTCAGAGCTGATTCATATCCCAGAAAACCTCAGAAAGACACAGGAAAGACAAGGAAAGGCAACTGCTGGGACTGGGCAGAGCTGGCTATGGTCTCCAGGGGACCTTGGAGACTGGTGAATGCTGTGCCCAGCCCTCAGGCTGACAAGTGTGGTGTGTGTCCTCCAGTACACCTGAGGATCTCCTTCTCCCTCTCGCCTTTGCCCCTAAACCTAAACCTAAACCTAAACCTAAACCTAAACCTAAACCTAAACCTAAACCCAAACCTAAACCTAAACCTAAACCTAAACCTAAACCTAAACCTAAACCTATCTGCAATCAGCTTGATGAAATATCTATACATGAAATTCAGCCACCACAACAGATTCAGTGTTTCCTCTCCCTACCACATGCCCTGTGCCACCTGACAGGTGTCTTCAGCTGTTTGAGATGCTATTTCTTTTTCCCTTTTTTCTCCAGAGTGAGTGCAATAGAAGCAGAGACCATCCATTTTGGTCTAGGAGTGGCTCGACTGCATTAGTTTTTCACTCTGGGATGCTTGGTGGCTGTTTTTCAAACACCCTATTACTAAAAACTTAGGAGTCCCTTGAGACCAAGGGCTGAAGATGATGCTCACTCTGCTTGCAATATAAAAGGAGTTTTTACTATTATTTTATTTAAACACAAATATAGCCAGCCTTGAAACAGCAGTAAAATCTTTCCTTGCTATGACTAAGCTACAGGAATCACTTCCTGACTGCACCTTTCAAAAATTTCACTGTGACACAGGAGTTCATGCAAAATTCACAAGCCTGGATCATCAGCTGTAGTTGTGCTCAACTCTCAAACCCCTTCTGGAAAGGCTTCCATTAGCTGCTGATTATAATAAATGACATGTAACACTCTATTGTTCATTCTAAAATAGTACATGAGATTCTTCCTGAATTGTCTGCTGAGAAAGGCATTTAGTATCTGTCAGTGTCTCCTCTCTATTTTTTTCTTCTCCAACACAACATATGAAATTATACAGTATTACTCAGAGAACAGCAGGGAGAGAGCAAAATCTGTATCTTAGCATGGGGGCCTGCAGTGCACACTCACAAACTCTGTGTAATCCTCTTTCAACTCTGAATCTATACAAACCTTTCTCTTCTCCTCCCTTCACTAGGGGTCTTTTATACACAGATATCTGTATGTTCTTGCAGCATTTGCAATGTATCCTTGTAGAGGGACTGGGGAGTCATCAGTTATTTACTTTCAGAGTGTGCTCTGCCCCTGATGGGGCCAATTCCAGACTTCAAAAATACAGATTATTTGCAGATTGGAAGAGATCAAGATTCTGCACAGGCACAAGAGTGTAAAGTCCAAAGAGCACAAGACTGCTGGAGATTCAGAACTTTCCACACCCCCCTTAAAAAACAAGAGGCCATATTTCCCCTTATTTAACCCCCTCACTTATATGTGACTTCCTTTAACACTGACCAACCTCTGTTATTATCTCTCCCATGATCAACAGATCAAGCCACAAATCAACAGAATACGGAGCCCCCAAACCCTGTCTCCTCTGTTATTGACTCAGAGGGTGATGAAACCTGGCGCAGCTTGCCCAGAGAAGTTGTGGAAGTCCCATCCCTGGGAACATCCAAGGTCTTCTTGGACAGGGCCCTGAGCAGCCTGATCTCATTGGAGATGTCCATGCTCCTTGCAGAGGGTTTGAATTAGATGACTTTTAAGGGTGTCTTTCATCCCAATCCATTCTGTGAAAAAAAAAGTTTATTCATGTGCAAACGATTAATTAGAAACACCAAATTTCATTAGGGGACTTGAGTGGAAATTGCACAAAGAATAACCTCACCACAGGCTCTAATTTTCTGCGCAGACCTTTTCATAAGCCTCAAGAGAAGGACCACTCTAAGGGACTGCCCAGCCATGTGTATGGTCTCCTGGGTTCTTCCTGCCTTTCCTCTGGAGCAATCCCAGGCTCGAGGCAGTGCCTGCGGTGACCATGAGCAACCTGCTGCACTTCATGGGACAAACAAAGTGCTGCAAACTCCTCCAAACTGTCAGCAGCCCACCACTGATGGATTCAAAACCAAAGTTCACCTTTGTTCCATTCCACAGCTCCTACTCTGGAGGGAGGAGCACGAATGAGGGCAGGGTGAGCCACACCTTCATTAGTGGCACCCAATTACCCTCACCCTGCCCAGGCTCCACGGCCACTTTGGTCACTGTGTTCTGGCTCCATGGTCCCCACGGGATGGGGAACCCCTGCACTGACGTGAGTCTGCCCCAGCCCCAGGTTTATTTTATCAAATGTCGTCATTTTGCTGTGCTTCGGTCAAGATTGGTGGGAACAACACGTCTGCCAGTATTATGACAAGGTTTGAAGGCATATTTTATAGCAGAGGCTGCCAAGACAAGCTCTGTCTCGTCTGGAGCGTTAGCAGAGCATGAGGAAGGTATCCATAGCTTCCCACACATCATTAATTTCTAATTATCCTATCTTTGCTTTCTGCATTATCACTTACTTACCAAACACAGTTTTATTGGACCGCCCAGTTCCTTATAACCAGCAAAGCCATTGTTATGTTAAAAGCAATGTTCTAAATGTTATTTATTATTTGATAAACCTTGTGTAACCCTGAATGAGGACATTAAATGGCAAGAACACTACTTCAAAATCCCATTTTAAATAAGTCACCAAGACAGCTGTGCCTTTATAAAACACATTAGAGTGGCACTCAGAGCACATATGGCTCAGGGATATATACAAATTATACAATTTCTGTCATTCGATCAAGTAAGAGGGACGTTTTGACCCCAGAAATGAGTCAAATGTAAGTTGTAATTCCAGCCCCAGCGGAGGCCCTGGTGGTAATGGATCCTGACGGCTGATCAAAGAGCCCTGACCATTTGACCCACCAGATCAGTGGCTCACTGTATCTATTATGGCTAATACAGACCCCGGCGTGGAGACGCACGGAGGCAGGGAGATAAAGGGCAATAGATACAGTAGATAAATGTTGATTTACACACGTGCAGGCACGTGGGGACACCCGCAGATGGATCCCACGTGTGCAGGAAGGGGTGGCCGTGGCTCGTGGTCACACTGCAGCACGGCTGAAGGCAGATGCTGTGGCTGTGGGTGCACATGACAAATATCATCTCTCCTAACTGCATCTCCCTCGGGGTGTCAGCAAAACCCCTGTACCCAGCCAGGCTACAGGGATTCGCACACGGCCAGGGAAAATCCACCTTCTGTTTTACACATATCCATAGCCCCATAGAAACACATCCTTGCCCATGGATCTGCTTTCTTGGCAGTGTAAGTGTAAACAGCCCATCCACAAGGTACCCGGTCTCACCCCAATGCCCAGAGCCCAAATTAAAGCCCCTTGTGCTGCTCTATGCATCAGGTGAGACAATTGACATCATCTGCAGCAGGTGTCTCACCAGGCTTGGGTGAAATCCTGCCTTTTTCAGTCACAATCCTGGAATGGATGGGTGGGAAGGGACCTTAAAGCCCATCCCATTCCACCTCCTGCCATCCCATTCCACCTCCACTATCCCAGGTTGCTCCAAGCCCCATCCAGCCTGGCCTTGGACACTTCCAGGGATCCAGGGCCAGCCGCAGCTTCTCTGGATATCCTCCATTTCCAGTTGTAGACTCTTGGAATGGTCTGGGTTGGATCTTAAGGACCATCCAGTTCCATGCCCCTGCCATGGGCAAGGACACCCACCACTACCCCAGGCTGCTCACATCAGTGCTGCTGTGCAAACCTGGCATCCGAGACATTTTTGTGCCATTTTTGACACGCAGATGGGCAGCATGAGACTGCCAGCAAGAGCAACACACAGGCATAGCATTAGGAGCAGGAAACTATGTGCAAAGAACTTTGTCCATTTAATTCTCCTATTTTCAATTGAACTCTCAAATTTTCAACATTTTATAGCAGTGAGTCCTGTCTGTGCCCTCATTTCCACAAGCAAAGTGTGGATTATACAGTCTCCCTGGCATGAACAAACCACAGTGCAGTTGTACAGCCTTTCCATGAGGACTCACACAAATTAACTTGCTGGGACAAAAAAAGGGCTGGTTGCTCAGCTGGAATAAGCCATGCACTGAAATCTTCTGGGATTAGGCAAAGCACAGGATCCAAACTGTCCAGGGATAAATAATGAGCTTTTTCCTCCTTCAAGCTGTCTCTTGCCCTGCTAGCAGCCAGAGATACTCACGGAGGGAGGTGAAATGCAGCAAACACTAAAAACCTCCCTAAGGTTTTTTTAGTGTCCCTGCACTGATGGTAGACAGTCACATCCCTGCCCCCAAAAGCCAAGGGACAGTGGTTCCCAAGCCATACCAGGCCCTGGCAGTCCCCACAACCTCACCACATCACCCCCTGCTCCCTGACAAGGCAGCTCCTGCATTTCTTCACCCAGCACATGGGATGATGATACCTTCTCACAGGACATAGTTAATCCATGTTTTTAAAGCACCCATGGACTCTTCAGCAAGTGCCAAATAAAACCAACCTCATTCCTGTCCTGGAATTTCCCAACCTTTCCCTTTCCTGGTGTTACTCTCCTTATCACAAAGACCTTAATAAATATATTTTTCCAATGATTTTGCAGGTGTTTTATTTCTTTTACCAGCACCGTTGCATTTTTACTAATCTTTCAGAACACTTCCTATCTGTGTATTCCTTGGGATTTTTCAAATTACTTAATTCCTTGCCTTTTGTTTGGGGAGGAGGGTGGGAAAGAAAGAAGGAAAATTGACAGGGGTGAGGAATGATGCTCTGCTGACTCCATGAGACACAAGAGATACCTCACTCATCTCGGGGGTCAAATGTCCACCATGGTTTGATCAGATGTCAGCTTGCATTTATAGCCCGGCCTCTGCTGGAGGTTGAATTACGTTTCACATTTGACTCACTTCTGGGGTCAAATGTCCCTCCTATTTGGTGGAACAAGAGCAATTGTTTTCCCCAAGCAGGTTGTGCTGGCATGAGCTGTCAGTGCTCTCATTATGTTCTAGGCTCCTTTATTTCTGCATTTTGTCCTCAGCTGAGTCCAGCCCCTCTGGGATGAACAAGAGCTCCAGACATGGCACAAAAGCCATCCCAACAAGGAAGATGAGGAGAAGGATATGGCTTCCATATGTTTTGGATGGGGTTTTGTGGGGGTTTTATATGGGTTTTGTTGTGGGGTTTTGTTTTTTCTTCCCCTCAAGCTGGCAGCTGGACATGGAGTAATGAAGGAGAGGCAGGGGGACCCCAATCCTGGTTTTACCACACTCTTGCCATGCAGAAACCCAGAAAAGTTTCTTCTGCAGAAACCCAGAAAAGTTTGGGTTGGAAGGAACCTTAAACCTCATCACATTCCACCTCCCTTCCAATGGGCAGGGACACCTTCCACTGTCCCAGGCTTCTCCAAGCCCCAATGTCCAACCTGGCCTTGGACACTTCCAGGGATCCAGGGGCAGCCACAGCTGCTCTGGGCACCCTGTGCCAGGGTCTCAGCACCCTCCCAGCCAGGAATTCCTTCCCAATATCCCACCCATCCCTGCCCTCTGGCAGTGGAAGCCATTCCCTGTGTCCTGTCCCTCCATCCCTTGTCCCCAGTCCCTCTCCAGCTCTGCTGGAGCCCCTTCAGGCCCTGGAAGGGGCTCTGAGCTCTCCCTGGAGCCTTCTCCCCTGGGCTGAATAGAACTTCCCAGGATCAAAAGCCAGACAAAGGACTGACACAAAGCTGCTGTCAGGGAGCTGCAGGATCATGGTGGAGAAAAAAACCCAACGCACCAGGCTCATCTATTCCAGTGTGATGGCTCCAGTCCTGACTCTGTAAAATTTGCCTTTGTCTCCAAGGAACCCAAGGGCTGCTGGATGTCCCACATGGGCTGTAAAGGTATGTGGTGGTTTAGCAGCCTCGGAGGTGAGATTGTGAAACCCCCCTCCTGCTGTTTAATGTACTCCTTCAGGTTACAACAGGTTTAGCAAACAATAAAGAACCATCTGGAACCCCCAGTTAAATAATAGTTGTGTCATTAGTGCTGAAGTCATGGCTGGGGTTGTAAAAACAGTAAACAAGTGCTGATGTGCAGGTCAATAAAGGGAGATGATGCACTAAGGAGGGTGAGGAGGAAGCTGCTCCTCATCCTACTTGACCAAAGCTCAAGCTGGGTGTGAACCCACATCCCAGGAGGGCATGAAGGTGAACTGGGATCCTCACCTTCCCTCCCAGTTACACTCCTGCCACCACAAATGAGGTCATGAGGAGTCACTGCAGCCTCCCACAGAGCCCCAGGTGCCACCCTGCACCCTTGTGCTTGTATCCCAGCTCCTCTCTGATTGTCCCATACTGGGGATACAAAACAAGGCCAACTTCCCCGTTTCTTTTCCAAGTTCCTCTCTATAGTGCTTTTGCTGGTGGAGAAAGAGCAGCACAGCCTCTGTGCAGGAAGCTATCCCTGCAGTGGGAGGTTCCTGCCCCCATCTGCCAAGGGAAAGTACCTTCCTCCCTCTCCATCCTTAACTGCTATTCCAAAATGGGACATAAATGTCAGCAAGTAAACAAAGAGCAAATGAAGAGTAAACTCCTGTTGCCCAGGTTACAGGGATCTAAGCAAGCTTGGTTGATCCTTCTAAAGGATCAAATTCGTGAATCCTGTACTACATGGTAATCCCTGCTTTCCTTTGGGAGCCAACCCTCTTCCTTGAGGTGCAACAAGCCATTCCCAACCCCAGAGCACCCCTTCTGACTTCCCTCTCATGCCCATCCTTAAGGGAAATGGCATGAGATAGATGCTAAGAAGGAAACACAAATGGTTGATGCTGGCCATGGCTCTGCCCAAATCCAGCCTGGTCCTGCAGGCACATCACAGCCAGGGACTGTGGCTGGTCCCTGTGCCAGCACTGCCAGCCCTGCCCAGAGAAATCCTTGTGCCTTGGCAGTTTTTAAAGGCAAAGTATCTACAACAACTGCCCTGTGATCATCCACAACATGTGGCTGTGCACAGCCTGAGGGGGACAGGGCTGACCCCTGGATGGGGCACTTAGGGATCACCCCATTCTTTCCCATATTTACTCACCCTCTGAAAATTCCTGCCTCTAATGATCAAGCCCACACCGTTGTTGGTTGAACACATATTTGTTTCTGCTGAATCACTCAGTAGCACGAAGTTTGCTGTTCCTTCCCCACCCTGGAATTCCTCCTCAGACAAGAACAACCTCTCCCCATGCTACAGTGGGGACAGCTCCCGGTGCCAGCTTCCAGAGCCAGGGCAGGAACAACTCTCCTGAGCAATGAGCCATTGCATGCCCTGATCCAAGGAGACAAACCATAGGATTTCATTCCTTTCCCAGTGTAATATGGATAGAGTTTAACCTCTGCTGCTATCCGAGCACCGTGCATGACTCACAAGCTTTGCAGTCCACAGTGATGTCCCAAACCCCAGGGACATACTGTAGGGGTGTATCTGTGGTCAATAAAAGAGCCCAACACAACCTAAAACAGGATGCTGGGATGTCTCAGCCAGGAACTGTCGCCTTTCCTCCCAAGGCTGCATGTGCTGAGGGTGCAGCACCTCTAACTATGCCAGGCCACCCCTGAGGGGTGCACAGGGCACCAGCTCTCATCTCCAGGTCAGGGGGACAGAAAAGCATGTGTTGAAGTCCTTCTGTCCCAGCAGGACCTAAATATGGGCTTAACTTTATAAGATCACCTTAAAGATCATGTTCCAACCCATATACAGATTTAGGGCCCCACTCCATGTTTTTTCCATGTGTATCCAAGCCCAGAGAAGGCTCAGGCACCTGTAAGACATGAATACTTCTATTCTGGTCCCCCACACGTGGGTTTCTAGCTCCAAAACAGGAACCCTTTGATTCCTTTTTCTCCCCTGTTAATCTATTAAGATACAGGAAATACTCCACATGAGGCAAGGAGACACCTGAACTGCACACAATACTTGGAAACTTCACTGTGTCCATAAACACCAAATCCTTCCTTTTGAGTGAGGGATGCTGAGGCAAAGCTTTGCAGCAGAATCAGGCTCCAGTACCAGGATGGAAGTGTACCCAAATCCCTTCCCCAAGTGCAGCCACTGCTCCTCAGCAGCAGCTGGGCTCTGACCTCCTCCAAGGACACTCCTGATGTCCCAGGAGGGCAGATTCACAGAGAGCTCCTAGAATTTGTGCTTTAGTCCTCTAAAAATTTCACCCCAGCAAAACAACACTTACCTGATTGGCTGATAGAAAGTCCTGCGCGTTGTCGTTCATCCCCATGTACATGTTCTCCCCATCAAACTAGAAAGGCAAAAGAAAGAGTTAATAAAATTCCATCTGCTCACCATGCTCCTGTGCATCCCAAATGCCTTCCTGGCTTTTCACGTCAAGAGCCAGAATTCCCAGAGGAAAGCCCTGAGCTGCTGTTTGGACACTTTGGAGTGTGTATGAGCACACCTTCATCCCAGTCATTGCAAAGGGATATGCTAACATAGCATGGGTATGGGATGTTTTCAGTGAAATAAGGAATGAACCACTCCAAAGAAATAAGTCAAATGTGTGAACCCACAGATGCACCCTGCAGCAAAGATCACCCAAAAACGCTGTTGCTAAAATACCTACTAGACCATCAATCTGATATAAAAAGCCTACTTCCATCAATGGAAATGTCCAGACCCGGGCAGGTCCTATTCAATCCTCCTACAGACCTCTGCATAACCCTTATCACCAAAGCAAAGCTCCTGCAGCACTGCAGAATCACTCTGGAGCATCCAGGAGGGACACCTGTGCGAAACCTGGCACGTCCATCCCCTCAGTCCTGTTCTCCTGCCTGTTCTGCCAGGACTCTGCTCCACAGTGGGGCTGGGCAGCCTGAGCACAGCCCATCCTCCTGTCCCCACAGCTCCAGCAAACACCGATTCCCAGCTGCTAATCCACTTATCAGGCCACAAAACCCCCATGGAGAACTACAACTCTTCTCACTAATTAGCTACAACAGGAGCTTTTCACTTGCTCCGATTTCAAAGGAAGGAAAAAAAGCCCTCCAGGATTGTCTCCGGCTCCAAGTATGGCTGGGGCAGGCCTCAAGGCTGAGTTCACAAATTAATTATGGCAATAAAAACGGGCTGTGCCATAAAACACTCCCGAGACCAGGATGGAGGTACCAGCTGTGAGTGACACCTTGCACCTAGCAAGGGGAAGAGCCAACCCTCCTGCCCTTACCAGCAGGATGATGAATTTGAGATCATTTACCCCTCGCCTGCTCTCTCACTCTCTGATATGAAGCTGACTCCAGTTATGCCTTAACAGACATTTGCCATATTAAGAGCAATAAAAGCGAAATCTAAATAAAACCAGGTGAAGATTTTTCAGCCTAGACAATTAATTACACTTCCATTTCTCAGAGTGCTGCAGGATTAGCTGTTAAAGTCAGCAGAGTTAGTAAAGCCAAGTGGGGGTAACAGCTCTGCTTGGCCTCAGACACCCTCTAATTGCCAAACTGTCCTCTGGCACAGAAAGCCAATTAAAAGCTGCAAAATTGGAGCAGGTATTGAGGCACTCACTAAGTGATACCAGCAGCAGCTGCATCAGGGTGGGAGAGGATTCCAGTGCAAGTGCTGGATTCTGTGAAATCCAGCAGTGAGGCAGGAGCTGCGGGATGCAATGAGCACTGGCACAAACAACTCCACCAGAAGACAGCTGGACACCATCCACTCTAACCTGGGTTTCCCTGCACCTGTCAGAGGATCACTGGCACTGCCAGCTTCTGGCAGCACAGTTCCAGCTGGAGCTTCCAGAACCCAGACCCAACCAGCTCTACAGCCTGAATACCCCCTGACACCCCCACCGACGCCAGCAGACACACCTGGACTGGCAGCAGAGGTACCAGAGGTCGGTGGAGAATCACAGCATCTCTAGGGTTGGAAAAGCCCTCTAAGATCACTGAGTCCAACATTCTCCCAGTACTGCCAAGGCCAGCATTTAATGATGTCCCCAAGTGCCACATCACCTCTCATAAATCCCTCCAGGGATGGTGACCTCACCATGGCTCTGGGCCACCTGTTCCAGTACCTGGCCACTGTTCCAGTGAAGAAATTGTCCCTAATATCTAATCTAAACCTGGCCTGGTGCACATGAGGCTGATTCCTCTCATTCTACCCTTGTTAGCCATGAGAAGACACACCTGGCCACTGCAGGGGCGTCCGTGGGCTAGGACGGTCGGGACGGACGGAGACAGGAGATCTCTGAAGCCAAGTTTTGGAACTTGTGGTTTATTGCAAAGGGCCTGGGTGCAAGGGCCCTGCTTGGAGCTGCCAGCTGCAGCTCGGAGCAGGCACCACAGAGCAAGAGAGCAAGAGGAAGAAGAAGACTGAGAGAGTAAGAGTAAAGAGCTAAGAAAGTAAGAGCAGTAGTAAAAGGAAGGGCAAGAGAGAGAGGTTCTCATTACCATACCATAAATCTTCTATGCTGAATATTCTGATTTTCACTAACCAATCTATTACAGGATACAAGTCCTATAGCATTTACATACAGCCTGTAAGAATCATTACATTACCATTTTGTTACACTTTAATCCTTAAAAACTCCTCTTTGGATCCCTTCTGCCAAGCTAGTAGGGTCTGCTCTGACCCTTGGAGCTGTCTGCAGGCAGAGGGAATTGTTCAGTCCAGCGGGGATCACTCTCAGCTGCCCACACTGTTGTTTTCAGTTGTTCAGTAACCAAGCTTTGGTATCTCAAAGATGGCTTTCATTTCAACCTCGCTTATAGTTTCCATATTCCCAAAATCTTTTGCCAGGCAATCATATTTATAAGGTTCTCCTGATTCATCTTCCCCAACAGCCACCACCTTTTTCTCCAGGAAAAAAATTACCTTGAAAGTAACATTCAGCAAACCAAAAATACCCTTCAGTGCGGAGGCCCAGAGCAAGACAAACCCTTCCCTTTCTCCACATCCTTCTGTTTGTCAGAATATATTTTTTTATGACTTTCTACTGTTTCCCTACCTCCATTCCACAATTCCTTCTGTCCTTGATGCCTTCATAACAACTGTAATGAATCCTGCTTTCAAAATTACTACTTCTCTGATTGCCAGGCTGAGCAGCGAGCCTGAAAATCAAGACTCAAAATGCAATGGAAACTTTGGAATTTCCCCACTGCTGATTGGATTTTTTTCCCTCTCCTCCAGGCTATGAAGGTGCAAACAAATTTATTAGAAATTCTCCCATCAGGATATTTTTTCAATTAGATGTTTCCCAGTTATGCAGCAGCCAGGTAGAGTAGATAAGTAATGTTCTCTCCATCTTCTCATTATTGTTTTGCTACGGAATGCACTGCAAAACAGTCAACACCATCATTCCAGCTAGATTTATGACAGAAACAGAAATTTTAATATTTCCCTTTGGTTATAAATGCCTTCTCCCTTTCTTCCTTCCCTCTAGCTCCTGTTCCAGACCTGGATACGGTCATTCATCACCCTCCTCACCCCAAAATTCAGCCTGCACTGAATGATGTGGCAGGGATCATTTTCAAGTCCTAATTCAAAAGGAACATCCTCTTGTGCAGTTGTCTGTCTTAATCACCCTTTTGCTCGGTTGCAATTCCTTAATTTTATTAGTCTTTGGTTAATAGGAGCAGCCTATTAAACAAATCAGTGGCTGTGGCTGATTCTCTCCTGCATGAAATGAATATAAAGCCAGGGAGGGAAGGGAAATGAAAAGAGGGAAAGAAAAAGGGAAGGGGAAGAAAAAGGGGGAAAGCGAAAGGGAAAAGGTGAGAGAGAAGGGAAAGTGCCCCAAATTCCACCAATTCTGGCAGTGAAGTCACATGAATGCCACTGAACTGCCTTGTTCTGCAGGTGACAAGAACCCCAGCCCAAAGGCCAGGCAAGATTCCATCTCGTGCCACAGGAGGTGGCTTTGCCTGGCACTGATGGATAAGGACAGGGATGCTGCCAACCCCAGTCAGAGAGGGAGTTCCAAGGACATCAGGGTGATGGAGACCAAACCACAGCTTCACCCATCCATGGGACAACCTACTGAGTCTTTTGGGTACAAACAAAAGATAGAAGTGTGAGAAAACACCCTCTGAAATTCAGTTTTTCATGGAGAATTTAATTAAAAATATAATTCTTTTACTACAGCTCTTCCAGGGTTGCTGCAGCTGGCACTGCCCTATCAGCCCATACACAGAGCTCAATTCAGATGTTGTTGTACAAAGCGCTTTTACAATTTTTATTGGTTTTCTAGACTCACTTTGGTTTGTTATTTTTGCTCCACAACATTATTTTCAAACGTGTAAGTGTACCCAGAGGTCACACAGGTCTCATGTTAGCCAGATGAGCATGGAAAAGAAAAACAATTGCAGGCAGCAGGCTGGGACAGACCCCAAAGTGCAGCAGCTGTGGGATCTCCAGCTCTGTGCAAACGGGGAGAGCAAATGTTTGCTAAATGGGAAGGGCCCAGTGGAAAGAAACACAACCTCCTGCCGAGATTCCAAGAAGGTGTTACTTTGTCCTGGATGGCACTGCCAGCTTGTACAATTTTATTATGAATCTCATCACATCATTTTTGTTTTGTGAGAGCCGCGGACTGAGATGGAAACTTCAGCTCTGTCCAGAAAATGTGGAATCACGGATTGGTTTGGGTTGGAAAGGACCTTAAAGACCATCCAGTTCAACTCCCCTGACATGGGCAGGAACACCTTCCATTAGACCAGAATATGTGGGCAAAAGTCATATACCAGTAACACTTCTGTGATACCTGCAAGACCTCAAAAGCCTTCCAAACTTTTTATTTAATTTCATTTTATGTGTGGTGGGTTTCTTTTTTTTCTTTTTTTCTTTTTTTTTCTTTTTTGAGGAGTTTTACCTAAATTTTGATAATCATTTTTACTCATTTTTGACACTACTAGACCAGAGCACCTTAACTGCACGTCCATTGAGGTTCTAGAGCTTGAAAATACAAGCTCTGCTGTTAATACAAATCCAGCAGTAATTAAGAACCATCACCATTAAGGAGCTACTAAATGACCAATTAAGAACAAATTGGATGCCTCCAGTGGTTCCTACTACTGCTCAGAGCTACAAATACTTGCCTCTGGTTTGCTTCCCTGGCCCAGGACACAGGCAGTGGTTCCCTCTCATGACAACCTCATTTCCAGACTGGAGGCACTGGGGATGCCACATTTCACTGGAGATTCTTGAAATGCATCTGGGTTTGTTTCCCAGCAAGCTACAGACTCAGCTGCCACCAGCACCAAGACAGAGGGACTCAAAGTAATGTCATGCAAGGAATGCCTTTAGGTTTTTAGTGAGCGAAAGTCAGGACCCTAAGAAAATTTGTGTAACACAGTTAATTTGTATTTAATACTCCTCATTAAAAAAAAAAAAAAAGGAAAAAAAAAAAAAGAAAAAAACAGTGCAGCCCATACGTTCTGGTGTTTCACTCAGCTGCTTCCAATGGCACCATTCCCACCATGGGGAAACATAACTCTTCTATAGAAAGTGTTCCAGAAACAGTTTTATCTGCAATTCATTTTATCAGTATATTTCTGAGTGGCACATTCAGCTGTAAGTGCACTTTGGCCATGGAACTTCCAAGCCCTGCACCCCCACGATGCAGTTCCTGCACACCAGGTTCAGCCC
Source organism: Cinclus cinclus (assembly GCF_963662255.1). Taxonomy (NCBI): domain Eukaryota; kingdom Metazoa; phylum Chordata; class Aves; order Passeriformes; family Cinclidae; genus Cinclus; species Cinclus cinclus. The sequence goes on from NC_085063.1 coordinate 3,560,710, forward strand.
TCTGAGGGATGCACACCCAAGGATGCTGGTCCTGCTAAGGATCCTCTCTGTACACATCTCTGGGATGTGAAATCCTCACCTCAGCCCTGCCCCTGCCAGTGCTGCCGCTGGCTGAGCTGCCACTGCAAATTCCTGCAGGAGCAATTTAGCATCCCACCTCTTCAGGGAATACACAGCTGAGGTTAGCTTAATCTCTTTAACTGCAGCTCCCCCATTAAGGTCTTTACACAACCTCTGGCCCGGAGTGATCTACTTAGCATTATTTATTTGTGTGCTGAAATGCTTGGGTAGCCCCTGGGTTGATCCTGTCAGGGAGGGTCAGGAGTTCAGCAGGAGATTTACAGCAGTGCCCGTGTCCATCCCAGCCAGCCCTGCCACGCACTGATTTGTTTGGGGGACAAATGGCATTAACAGGGAGCACGACCCCACAGCAGGTGTCAGAGGCACAGCACAAACACAGCATCCACAGCAGCCACCAGGGCTTCGAGGGGCTGAGTTTTCTACAAACAGGGAATATTCTCACACGTTATCCCAGGGGAAATTCAGCTTGATATAGTTGAAGTCTTGAGGCTTAAAGCCTTACAGTAAAAAGTGGCTTGTTTGGTTGATTTGTTTGTTTTAAGAACAGTTTACAAGTAAGATAAAAACCTGGTAGGAGTTTTCTCTCAAATCTACAAGGAAGAGGAAACCTGCAGAGCTGGTGGGGCCAAGGTATGGTAGAGGCTGTCAAGAAACTACAGTAAGGAGTGAAAGAAAAGAATGACCTGGCCCAGCCTGGACACTGGATGGATGGAGTGAGTATTCAGAAATTCCTAAACCATCTCCCTTGGAAACACCCATCTGAGAAGCTCTCGCACTGAGATGACCAGAAGGAAAACATAAAACCAACCAAGGAAATTCTAAGGAACCCCCATGGCCAAGGGACATTCACCTACCTGCTCTAAAACAATGTAAGGGAAATTTGGGACTCTCATTACAGCAAAGATACTGAGGGGCTGGAGTGTCCAGGGAAGGGAATGGAGCTAGGGAAGGGGCTGGAGCACCAGGAGGGGCTGAGGGAGCTGGAAAGGGGCTCAGCCTGGAGAAAAGGAGGCTCAGGAGGGACCTGGTGGCTCTGCACAACTCCTGACAGGAGGGGACAGCCGGGGGGGATTTGGGATCTGCTCCAGGGAACAGGGACAGGAGGAGAGGGAATGGCCTCAAGGTGTACCAGATCAGGTTTAGATTGGAGATTAGGCAAAGTTTCTTCACTGAAAGGCTTGTCCAGCTCTGGCACAGCTGTCCAGGGCAGTGGTGGAGCCACCATCCCTGGAGGGATTTAAAAGACATGTGGATGTGACTCTTGGGTTAGAGGTGGACTTGGCAATGCTGGGTCAACGGTTGGGCCCAACAAGCCCAGAGGTCTTTCCCAACCTAAAGGATTCTGTGATTTTCAGTGTCTGACCTTCTGTCTCTGCTCCCAAACCAACAGGAGTGGGAAGGGGAAGGTTCCAAACCATCATGCCCTGCTCCCTCACTGTGAACCCATCACACTTCAACACACCCCAAGGAGGCCCAGAGGGAGCCAAGACGAGGGACCTTGTGCCTCACAGCCCACTCAGAGCTTGGTGAAGGGTCAGCAAACCCCTAGGAAAGGTGAACTGATCTCTCTGGTTGAACTTCTCAGGAGGTTCCACAAAAACCAGCTCTAAACCCCAAAACCCAACATGTCACAGGACCCAGGGGAAGGTTCTCTTGCTCACAGCAAGACACTCAGTAGGTTTTAGCAAGCAGAAGATCATGGTCCATGATCCATCTGCACTAAAATCTATCCAGCTCATCATATAACTGATCTGAAAGGGTTCAGTTTATTAATGAGACAGAAATTATTCAGGCCAGCCAAAACTAAAAGCGACTCTGAATAGATTTGCATTAGGACTCTCACTGCACTAAGTGGCACTGAGGAAATGGAAGATTAAATTTAATGTCAATAAATGCAAAGTAATGCACTGAAGAAAAGCAATCCCAACGACAGACATGACAATGGGCCTTAAAATAGATGTTGCTGTCCAGAAGAGAAACTTTTCTGGAGAGTTCACTTCCAATTTCTTTTCAGTCCTCAGCAGCTGCCAAAAATGCAATTCAGGTTTTAGAAGCAATCCGGAAAAGAGCAAAGAAGGAAAGACCAAGTATTATTTTGCCATCTGTCCTGTTAAAAGGAGAGAGGGCCACTGCAATGAGGATGCAAGGTGTGTAATGGCACGTGTGGAAAAAGGGGTGATGAAGGGATAGAAGGGTGCTAGATGGACTCAATAAAGATGTATGTGAAAAAAATGAAATGAGAGCGGGGTTCTAGCAGCCTAAAATCAAGGACACAGATACTGAGATTATTAGCAAGTAAAATTAAACTCTTCCAGAGAAGTTCTTCATACTGAACCTAAAAGCAAAACCTCTTGCTGCAGGATGCTGTGGCTTAGAGGGATGCAGAACAGCAATTGGACAAATGAGAGATGAGTAGTAAACCCTGACCTGTGGGCTCCTGGGAGCTCTGTGGGCAGATATAATCTCATTTTTTAGCATGTGGGTGATTAAATATTATTGTGGGACCTCCCCCCCGGAGATCCTCAGAGCTCAGCTGGACCAGGCACTGCACATCCCCATGTGGGTGGCCCAGCTTTGCCTGGGGGGCTCAGGACACACAGATGTCCCTCAGGACTGGCAATATTTGATACACACACCGACCTCCACCTCAAAAGCATGTCCAGCATCCCCTTTTACTCTCCTGAAATGCCACCACTCTTTGAGTGACAGTGTTCATTTATCTAAGAGACTGGCTGGCTTTCTGTCAACACTGCACATAAAATTATTGTTATTACATTATTTTGGGGGGAATGAGGCCTTAAACTCATTTACCTGGATCTTTCAGAGCCTGCAAAGAAGTTCAAGCTCTTCACATACACACACAAAAAACTCATCCACTGAAAGCTATAGGGAGCAGCAGAATTTAGTCTTAAGAGTGACATGGAAATAGATTAATTTTTTTTTCCCATTTCATATTCTAATTACAATTCTTCTCCCCCTACTATTTTCTGTTCTCATTACAGCCTTAAAATTGCTCTGCAAATTCTGTACTGTATTCTGCTCTTCCTACCATCTTTGTCATGGAAATGAGAAACAGAATGTATAAGCATGAAAATATTGCAGAGATCAAAATTCTGCTTAACCCTTTCTTGTGCGACTCCAAGAAGTGACAACAGCACAGAGAAGCCAGTCCTCCATCCATCCATCCATCCATCCATCCATCCATCCATCCATCATCCATCCATCCATCATCCATCCATCCATCCATCCATCCATCCATCATCCATCCATCATCCATCCATCATCCATCCATCCATCCATCCATCCATCCATCCATCCATCATCATCCATCCATCCATCCATCCATCCATCCATCCATCCATCCATCCATCCATCATCATCCATCCATCCATCATCCATCCATCCATCCATCATCCATCCATCATCCATCCATCCATCCATCCATCCATCCATCCATCATTCATCATCCATCCATCCATCCATCATCCATCCATCATCCATCCATCCATCCATCCATCCATCCATCCATCCATCATCATCCATCCATCCATCCATCCATCCATCCATCCATCCATCATCCATCCATCCATCCATCATCCATCCATCCATCATCCATCCATCCATCCATCATCCATCCATCATCCATCATCCATCATCCATCCATCCATCCATCCATCCATCATCCATCCATCCATCCATCCATCCATCCATCATCCATCATCCATCCATCATCCATCATCCATCCATCCATCCATCCATCATCCATCCATCCATCCCTCCATCCATCCATCCATCATCCATCCATCCATCATCCATCCATCCATCCATCCATCATCCATCCATCCATCCATCATCCATCCATCCATCATCCATCCATCCATCCATCCATCATCCATCCATCCATCCATCCATCCATCCATCATCCATCCATCCATCCATCCATCCATCCATCCATCCATCCATCCAGTCTCCTCTTCCTCTCCCAGCTGCACTGAGAAGAATGATGCTCAGAGAAAGAGTGGTTGATTTAAAGGCCAAAGTCACTCACGGTTACACCTTGCAGCGCACGGACGAGGGGCTGGGGTTTCAGCTGAGCAGGTTTTGCTCCTCAGGGCAGATGTTGATCTAATACATTTTGACCGTGTTCAGATGACTGTGTTTAGCTTTTAGCCTGGTATAATAATGCTGCTGGGGAGAGATGCTGCTGGTGCACTGTGTTCAGATCTCCATGTTTTTCTGTGGCACTGATAGCTCACCAGAACTGCAGCCAAAAACCAAATCCTTTCTGATTTCTCTTCAAGTCTGGGCATGGACATGGAAATCAGGCTGCTGGGAGGTGAGCAGAGCCACTGCTCTCAGCCAGGACCTCCCCAGCCCATTGCTGACCAGCTCAATGCTATTTTGCAGTGCTGCTGCTGCAAGGCTCAGGCATGTACATCACTTCCTTCTTGAAACCAAACAACAAGCACATCCGGAGCTGTTTATCACGGGTGCTCAAGGAGTTTATATGCAAAAAAAAAAATAAATAGCAGGCTCTTGCTGAGCAGGTCCTTCACCCATCAGCAGCTGAGTGAGTAGGAGAGCTGAGGGAACCTGGTGAGGGGAGGGAGGAGGGTGCAGGGATGCAGTACCATCCTGGCAATGGCTGGTGTGTGTGAAATAAATAAAATAACTGCTAGTGAGAATAACTGCACGCCTGCTCCTCCAGCAATACTTGCAATTCACAGGAAACTGAGAGAGGCAGAAAACATGCAAAGATCTAAAAGAAGCCACGGAGACTCTGTGCCAGAACAGTGCCAGCGTCAAAGGCACTGAGAAACATTGTTTTCTGCAAGATAAAACCTCAGGGCTGAGATAAAATTACAGCTGATACCTGTGTGCCTGTGAAGCAGCTCCCAGCCTGGCTCTTCTTTGGGAGTATTTTCTGGAGGTGCTGATTTCCACAGCAGAACCACTGGAGAGGGGCTCCACAGGGCACTGGAATAGCCAAGGAGTCGAGGGAGCAGCTGGGAATGAAGGAACCTTAAGCAGGAAGCTTTCCCACCCTATAATTTGGTCCCCTTTGCCCAGGGAGTGTGCAGCACAGGCAGTGATGCTCAGCCACACACCTGATGTGAGTTCCTGGATGGCATCAAAGCAATTCCTCGGGGAGCAAAGGCAGCAGCTGCCAGCACCAGCAGTGGCTGGGTGACGCTGGGTTTGACGTACAGGGAGCAGGAATGGGTTTGGAAATCTCTATTTGTCTTTTCTCGACTGCACAGTGAGCAAATAACAAAGTGAGGAACACAGTTGTCAGAGGAGTGAGCAGGGAATGCCTCAAAGCTGGGCACTTTTTAAAGACCATGTATTTTGCTTCCAATCCCAATGCCTTGCTGGCAGCTGCATGGGTGAACAGCCTGGATCCCAAGTACCTCCTAACATCCCAATAATTCCTAAAATCACATGCTATTCAATTGATATTCACAAAGAAAAGCAGTAGCTTTAATACACCCCCACAGCCCCTGCTCTCTCAGCACAGATTAAATATTACACGGCAATTCTTTACTCAGAGTAAATTCTTTACTCTGGGCACAGGGTGCCCAGGAAGGTGTGGCTGCCCCTGGATCCCTGGCAGTGTCCAAGCCAGGCTGGAGCAACCTGGTGTAGTGGAAGGTGTCCCTGCCCATGGCAGGGAGTGGAAGGAGATGAGCTTTAAGGTCCTTTCCAGCCCAAACCTCTTTCCAAGCAAAAATATTTTTCTGCCGCCCAGAATTCAGGATCTTGTCTATTTTCTTCCCTTGCAAAGCATAAGGGAAACAAATAATTGATTTTTCAAGACCACGGGAAACATTACGCAAAACCAGATAGTTGGGAGGGAAAAAAATAAATCAGAGATCTTCCGTGTCAGTCATTTAGAAAATAGTTTCCATCACACAGATATTTGGCACCAACAAAAACCTGCTTTCTGTGGCTCTGCACTGTACTTTGTATGCAAATATACTCTTGCAGTGGTACTTAGAATGACTTGGAAAAAAAAAAGAAAAAAAGGGCTGACAAAGTACAATCCATTTCACAATGTTTGGACATGTTCCTGACTCAAAAAAGAATAACACTAATGAGGGAGGTCTTTGAAGACTAAATAAAACCCAACCCTGAAACAAGGATGATAGGAAGGTAGTTTCTGAAACTGCAAGGTCAGGTTGGACAGGGCAAGCTGATCCAGAGGAACCATGTGGTTCCATGGCCCTGAGAAGGGCAAAACCCTGGGAAGCAGTGCATGGAATGGTGTGGCCAGCAGGAGCAGGGCAGTGACTCTTCCCCTGTGCTCAGCACAGGGTTGAGCAGCACCTCAAGAGCTGTGTCCAGTTCTGGGCCCCCCAATTCAGGAAGGACATGGAAGGGCTGGAGCGTGTCCAGAGGAGGGCAATAAGGCTGGTGAGGGGTCTGGAGCACAAATCCTGTAAGGAGTGGCTGAGGGAGCTGAGGATGTTTATTCTGGAGAAGAGGAGGCTCAGGGGAGACCTCAGCACTTTCTGCAATTCCCTGACAGGAGGGTGCAGCCAGGGGGGAGTTGGTCTCTTCTCCCAGGAGAAGAGGACACAGCCTTAAGCTGTGTCAGGGGAAGTTTGGGCTAGACAACAGGAAAAAGTTATTCTCTGAAAGAGTGATTGGGCACTGGAATCATCTGCCCAGGAAGGTGGTGGAGTCACCATCCCTGGACGTGTTTAAAAAATGCCCGGATGTGGCACTCAGTGCCACGGTTTTGCTGCCTTTTTGGGACTACCTAAAAACAGAGACCAGACAAAATTAAGATAACAAAAAGGGATTATATTTATTGAAGGGCCTTCAGGTACATCCGGGGCAGATGAAGCCCACCCAGAGGCTACACCCAAATATGGAGGATGGGTCATGAGTTTTCACACTTTTGTAAATTTGACCCATTTGCATATTGAGGGTTAATCTTCCAATTACAGCTTCAGGTAATGAAGTCATTTACCCCAAGTTTGTTCCTCCCAACTCACTTTTGTTCCCATCTCTCAGGGCCTGAGGCAGTGAGGTGTCCTTGATTCCCAGCCTAGAGAGGAATTGTTGTGTCTGCCCAAAATGGGAAGGCAGCAGCTCACACTGGATATGGAGTTTAGAGTTCTACACTAAAGAATTGCAGGATTACAAATATATGGAAAACAGAAATGCTAAAACCCAAAGGCATCAGTTTAGTTGATGAGGCGGTGTTAGGTCATAGGTTGGACTTGAGGTCCACAGGTCCTTTCCGACCTGGTTCACGCTGTGATCCTGTGATCCTACGGAGCGCGTCAGGAGCAGGGCTGGGAAGGTGCAGACCTGTGGGATGCACAGGCTCCCATCACTGCTGGCGAGGCTGAGGCTGGAGGTGCAGCACCCGAGCTGCAAACACAGCAGCAGGGCTGGAAGTTCACACATGGAGCCCCAAGATGAGCACAGGCAGGTTCTAGAGAAGCTGAAGCTCAGCAGCGTTTCCCACGGGCCATAAGAGCACATGGCAAAGGCACCTCCCCAGCAGCACCACCACATCCTTGTGGCCCTGGTTCATGAAGTGCTGACTTAGGCTGCCCACACAAAGCTGCTGAGCTGTGTTTCCAGGGGGTTGCACACATCACAGCTCCATCACCCCATCATCCTGGCCTTGCTTCCCTCGGTCCACGTGTCGCACCCAAAGCTTCATTCCCATCCTCAGCTATTAAATACGAAAAACAAAACCCAACCACCTCCCTCAAGCACTTCGAATTTCAGCTTCTCTTCCTTTTTATTGATACGTCCCTGTTCACTTTATTAATCTTTCCACCAGATTTTACTACCCTCTAAGTTTCTCATTAGGGCTAAAGGTATTCTGTGCTTACTGCAGCCAAGCTGACCTCAAGTTTACTCGTTCAATATCTTCCTTAGTGCTGGAAATTGCCAACATCTTAAAAAGACAGTTAAAAACTCATTAAAATTAATGAAACTAATCAGAAGAAAGCACCTCTGATCATTATTATGCCCCTGCCTCACTGTAAATAATTGAATAAAGATATTATTATGACTATTATTATTATTATTACTATTATTAACCCTAACAAGATGTTTAAAGCATGGTGATGAGAAAGATAAAAAAGCAGCTTTGCATAATTAATGACTAAAATAAAAATAAACAAAGGGAGTCTTCCTGATTTTAGCAAAGTCCTGCCTTTTTCCAAGCAGTTAAAAGCAAGACTGACAGCTTTATAGCTAGGGAAATGGGCAGATAAGATAAACACGCACAATACAAACTTGTCCAAAGCTTTTACAGTCTTTCTTTGCACCACTTCCAGCTCATTAAATTACAGTATTACTATAGATTTGCAGCAAAATTATCTTTTATCTCGTCTTCTTTTAAAGCTATTTGGCATTTGCTGGTATTTTCTATTATAAATCTAATTGCAGATTCCAAACAGACAAGGGCTCATTAAGCCTTAATTATGCACATGTTGTTTTCAACAAACATTTTCATTTGGACTGCTGTGAGCTGTAATTGTTCCGAAGGCGCTGCAGCCTCCCATTACCCACTTCCCTGAGATGGCAAAAGCTACTTTCAAGTAGGTCAGGGCTGGGCTGAAAAATCTGTTTGGAACCTGTGGAGTTTGGGCTGTGCTGCTCCAGTGGGAATGCTGGCTGGGAGCTGCTGGGATGCCCACTGGGATGGCTCCCACCTGCACCCAGCCCTGTTGTGGGGCTAACCGCAGAACCATGGAACGGTTTGGCTTGGGAGGCCTTTAAAGATCATTTATTTCCAACACCCTCGCCTTGGGCAGGTGGAGGGGAGCAAGGAGGAGCCCTGGGCATAGCATGGGAGATGGGATGGATGCCCACTCTTTACTGGGGAGTAAAGCCAGAGCGGGTGATGTGCCAACAGCTTGCCTTTGGGAAGCAGGACTTCTGCTTGGGAGTTCCTGCTGGGAGCAGGCTGCCCAGGGCAGAGCTGGATTACCACTGTTGGGAGTGTTAAAAACATGAGAGATGTGGCAGGTCCCAGGACAGCTTAGTGGGCACGGCGGTACCCAGTGGAAGGTTGGATTTGATGATCTTGCAGGCCTTTTCCAACCTTAAAGATTCCATGCCCAAGATGTGGGCACCTCTGAGGGTGCTGCCAGCTGAGCCAGCATCTGCCAACAGCTGGGCTCCAGCCCAAGGCCAGGTCCTCAGACAGCCACATCTCACAGCATGGCCACAAGCACCACAGGACAAAAACATTTCAGCCCACCCCAAATGTAATCAGGGTTGTGGGGAGCCCTCTGCACTTCTTGTTGATGCCCTGGTTCTGTTATGTTTTGCTTGCACTCTCAAACAAGTAACCCACAAGAAGAGCTGAGCTTTTCTTAGCAGCTCAGGCTTCCTCTTAACAGCATGAAAGCTGTCTTTGCTCACATTTAGGAGTTACCAGAGCAGGAAGGAGCTTCAGGATTACATCTTTGAGGTCCTGGGTCCTTCAAGCCTCACCCACCCCTGTGGCTCCCAGGCTGGAGAGTTCAGGGCAGCAGAGTGTGGATCTGCTCCACCCCAAAGCTCCAGTGAGGAGCCATCACGTGCTAACCTCACCAGCCTCCCCCAAACCTCTTCAGGGGAGAAAAAACTCCTAATAAATAATTACCCATCTTATAAAGGCTTAGGACTCCAAAGGCAGGCTGGAGGTGCTGGTTGCTGCTGGAGCCAGGAGTTTGAAATGTTTTAGCAGCGCTGGCAACAGCACAGTGTGAATACAATCAGTGTTGTAACTTCTGGCCTAAATTCCTGCCAGCCAGATGTCAAACATTCCATCTCAGGACAACAGAGGTGGCCAGAAAAGGCTTTGTTTCATAAAGAAATTAATATCCCCCTTCTTCAGGTTTCTTTCTCTCTTCTCAGTGTAGGACATGACAAATCCTCTCCTGAAGACTCATCATGCACTTTCAGAAGGAAAATGTGTCAGAGTAAGCATGAAAACTTATGGCCTTGCCTTTGAAAAAGAGACGTTTTCAAGCAATAGTTTGACCTAGAAAGGTTTTCTAGGTCATTTTGACTTGCCGTGTATATGTCTGACCCATTAAATCTACCACAATAAAATTGCAGAGTTTGTTCCAGCCTGTCGGTGTCAAATCATTCATAAATTCAGATGCACTGTTTACCCAACTGCTATTCATATATTCACAGGGAAGGTCTTGCCAGGCTCGTCTGGGGGGAAGGATTTGCCCTGTTCAACATTAGCTCGCGCTGACAAAGGGAAAATGTAAAAGCTGCCCTGAGTAGCTGAGCTTCCATCTTCCTCCCACAGCCTCACCCTCGGATCACACAGGATTTGTGGGGCTGGTGACACTCCCCAAACTGGCCTGCTGTGGATTTGCCATGGCCTGGCTGTTGTCACCTGTGTGGGTGCAGGCACTGATCGGCATTGGCACACTAATGAAGAAGCATTAACCCCTGCTGCAATCCTTGTGCTCCAGTGCTCTGGACCCTGCCTGAGAAACCACAAAGGTGACACTGGAGCTGCCACCAGAATGGCCCTAAGGAGCCCAAGGTAGGCTTTACAAGAAAAGAAGCTCATGTTCAGCTGCCAGGACACACACAGGAGCTGTGCTCAGAGGTGCTGCCTGCCAGTCACAATTACCAACACCAAAGGGTTTTCTTAAATCCACTTTCTTAAATCCACTCTAATATTTATTAATTCTTATACATAATCCTAGCAATGCCTGTTAAAGGAACAATTGTGAAGGGTATTATGGAATATTGCTGTCCATGACCGCGTGGGCTGGGCTGCCAGAGCAGTCACCTGCCTGGGCTTCATCCCCTCTCCAGAGGAGAAAACATCACTTGACAGTCCAAAGGGACTCCAGGGCCAGGTCCTTGCAAGCAGCCTTCCCCACCATGGGGCACTTCCCACCAGCACACGTGAGGGATGCTGTGTATGGACTTGCTGCGTCTGGTTTTCATCTACACAAGCACAGTTTTATCTTTGGGATGGATCCTGGCCCCGAGCACAGCTGTCACCAGCATTTCCAAACAAGGGTTTTCAAGGCCAGGTTGAAAGCCTTAGGGGATGGCCATCCCCAATGCCCACCTCCCAGGATGTCCACCACGTTTGTGCCAGTGGGGTTAGGCAGCAGGGACTGTCCTGTAACCACTGTGTCCATGGCACTGTCCCGCTGTTCCCATAACCGCTGTGTCCATGGCACTGTCCCACTGTTCCCATAACCACTGTGTCCATGGCACTGTCCCCTGTCCCATAACCGCTGTGTCCATGGCACTGTCCCACTGTTCCCATAACCACTGTGTCCATGGCACTGTCCCCTGTCCCATAACCACTGTGTCCATGGCACTGTCCCCTGCCCCATAACCGCTGTGTCCATGGCACTGTCCCCTGCCCCATAACCGCTGTGGCCATGGCACTGTCCCCTGTCCCATAACCGCTGTGCCCATGGCACTGTCCCACTGTTCCCATAACCGCTGTGTCCATGGCACTGTCCCCTGTCCCATAACCGCTGTGCCCATGGCACTGTCCCACTGTTCCCATAACCGCTGTGCCCATGGCACTGTCCCCTGTCCCATAACCGCTGTGCCCATGGCACTGTCCCACTGTTCCCATAACCGCTGTGTCCATGGCACTGTCCCCTGTCCCATAACCGCTGTGCCCATGGCACTGTCCCACTGTTCCCATAACCGCTGTGCCCATGGCACTGTCCCCTGTCCCATAACCGCTGTGCCCATGGCACTGTCCCCTGTCCCATAACCGCTGTGCCCATGGCACTGTCCCACTGTTCCCATAACCGCTGTGCCCATGGCACTGTCCCCTGTCCCATAACCGCTGTGCCCATGGCACTGTCCCACTGTTCCCATAACCACTGTGCCCATGGCACTGTCCCCTGTCCCATAACTGCTGTGTCCATGGCACTGTCCCCTGCCCCATAAACGCTGTGCCCATGGCACTGTCCCACTGTTCCCATAACCACTGTGCCCATGGCACTGTCCCCTGCCCCATAACCGCTGTGCCCATGGCACTGTCCCACTGTTCCCATAACCACTGTGCCCATGGCACTGTCCCCTGCCCCATAACCGCTGTGCCCATGGCACTGTCCCACTGTTCCCATAACCACTGTGCCCATGGCACTGTCCCCTGTCCCATAACTGCTGTGTCCATGGCACTGTCCCACTGTTCCCATAACCACTGTGCCCATGGCACTGTCCCCTGTCCCATAACCGCTGTGTCCATGGCACTGTCCCCTGCCCCATAACTGCTGTGCCCATGGCACTGTCCCATAACTGCTGTGCCCATGGCACTGTCCCACTGTTCCCATAACCACTGTGCCCATGGCACTGTCCCCTGCCCCATAACTGCTGTGCCCATGGCACTGTCCCATAACTGCTGTGCCCATGGCACTGTCCCACTGTTCCCATAACCGCTGTGCCCATGGCACTGTCCCCTGTCCCATAACCGCTGTGCCCATGGCACTGTCCCACTGTTCCCATAACCGCTGTGTCCATGGCACTGTCCCACTGTTCCCATAACCGCTGTGCCCATGGCACTGTCCCCTGTCCCATAACCGCTGTGCCCATGGCACTGTCCCACTGTTCCCATAACCACTGTGCCCATGGCACTGTCCCCTGTCCCATAACCGCTGTGCCCATGGCACTGTCCCCTGCCCCATAACCGCTGTGCCCATGGCACTGTCCCACTGTTCCCATAACCGCTGTGCCCATGGCACTGTCCCATAACTGCTGTGTCCATGGCACTGTCCCACTGTTCCCATAACCACTGTGCCCATGGCACTGTCCCCTGTCCCATAACCGCTGTGTCCATGGCACTGTCCCCTGCCCCATAACCACTGTGCCCATGGCACTGTCCCACTGTTCCCATAACCAGCGTGTTCATGGACTACCCCACTCCAGCCAGGCACCAGAAAACTTTACCATGTGCTGCACAAAGAGACAAGCCCTCCTGAACAGAGTTCATTCTCTCAGCCTTAAGACTCATTCTGCTGGTGACACCCAGGAGAGCCCAGGTGACCAGGCAGGCTGGCAGAGTGCACCTCCAGCATCTTTACCCTCTTCCTTGGTTGTGTTTTCTTCCTGAGCCTCAGGATTAGAAGCATGTGTCCAAAGGCACATCCAGCTCAGGAAGCATGGAGCCACTGACCATAGAGCTCACAAAAAAGCATTTTTCTGCACAGTGACAACATGAAGCCTGGTCTTGGGCAAGAAGTTGCCCACATGGTCAAGGCACAGATAGAAGAAACCCCAGCAGAGGAGGGACAAGGGACCTCCTTATGTGCCACCCCACAAACGTGTGGACATAGAGGTAGGACCATGACAACAGGGACAACCAGCAGAGTACCCAGTCCTGCAGCTTCCCAAACAAGTGTGATGCCACCAGGGGAACACAGGGGACAGGCACCACCTCATGGGATGGGTGCCACCCTACAGCTGGACTGCTCCAAACATTCCAAGGGGTTTTATGGTGCCTCTGCTACATGGAAGGATGTGCTGTAAAAACACATCACCCCAAAATCAGGGTGTAATGAGATAATACTCAGGTCAGCTTTGATATCTCATGAGATTATTTTGATCTCCACATTTCCAGAGAAAAGGACTCTCTGCTCAGGTTTTCACCATGCCTTAGTCAGACACCTAAAAAAATCCCATTTACTAGCTAATGATTAGTATCCCACACCTTCTTCAAAAACGTTTAGTGGGGGAAAGTGATTTCCACCAATACTTTGCATCTTGATTCAGGAAGTCACACCAAAATTTCAGGTCCTCCAGTGAATATGTTCCATTTTGTATTTCAGCTGCAGCTCTGTAAAAATACCTTTTTTCCCCACTTCCAAAATTTTCCTAACTGTTAAGAGAAAGAATCCTTGTTCTGACAGAGAGCATCAGGAATTATACCAGTGCTGCATGTTATGTGGTACAACAGCCTCAGACTCTGTTTTGGTTGAACTCCTTTTCATCAATGAAGGTTTTCTTTATTTGCATTTGTATTATAGAGATTTAAGCATCCTGGGGAGTTGAAAGCACTTAACTTGTTACTGCCTGGGCCTAATCTTTTGTTTCCCCCGGTTGCCCTGTAACCTGTCCCTCTGTGATCCTCTAATGCTCCACACACAGCTTCTTCTCCACCTGCTAATTACAGGCTCCATTGTGCCAGATAATTCAGCCCCAGTGAGGCTGCAGGGTGGTTCTGCATCTCCAGACCGTGTTTCGCTGCTGCCTCCAAAACCAGAGGAATTAATCACCTGCTCCAGTCAGTAAGTGGGACCAGACACTTGTGTGATCATTGGAAAGGAAAACAACTTTTGGTTCCTTTCAGCAAAACATAATGAATCTCCCAGAGAGCAGGAAGCTCACAGTTTATATTTCTTGGAAAAGAGTGTATTAATATATTAAGTCTAAAAATATATCTATAAATCTTTGCAAGTCAGAGCGGAAACAAGAGGCAACGTGGCTGGCTCTGAAGGAGCTGCAAGTGCTGACACAGATGAGCCCCCAGCAAACACTTTCTGTGCAAATCACATTCACCTTTTGCTGCCTGCCAGGGCTGGAGTTTAAGCGGGCTGGAGATATTTACTGCAGGCAGCCCAGAGATCATCATTTTGGTATATGATTTCCATCCATCCATCCATCCATCCATCCATCCATCCATCCATCCATCCATCCATCCATCCATCCATCCCCTGGCTCTCAGAGCAGCCTGGGCCACGGCACCTGTCAATCCCCCAACCCAGAAAAACACCTGAGGGCATTTAATTATTCTGCTCTGAATTCAGAAATTAGGCTCCTTGTGCCTCTCCTGGGGAGTTTCTGCTCTCCTACCACTGCTAAGCCATGGTCCCATCAGCCAGTGGGGAGGATGGCAGCAATCACAACCCTCTGCCCCTCTCTGAGGCTTCCCAGCCAGGGAATGCAATGATGTTGGGGGATAAGGATGGAGATCAGCCACCCCAAACATCCCATCAGGACAAGTATTTTATCACCAGCTTAAACTCCAGTTTATGTCACAGCAATAGCATCCTCAGCTTTGCCTCTCCAAGCACAACAGTCCCAAAGGAGCCTATAAAATGTGACAGGCACAAAATCACTGGCAAAAACAGCTGCTCTGAAAAAGAGCTCAGGGTTGGCCCTAAGAGGGACTTGGAAAGCAAACCTGAAAATAGAGACAGCTGCGGTAGGGTGAGGAACACTGGTGACAACAAAACAGAGCCAGAGGAGCTGTAAGAGATCTTGACGGTCCCAGACAGCATCCTGGGGCTCACCCTCAGTGATGAGGGTTTTGAGAGAACCAGTGTGTTGATGCTTTCCAAGGTTTCCTCTCAGAATTCTCTACAAAGAAAACACAAAGCTTTGAACCCACCTCCATTCGAGTTTCAGCTCATTTCAATAAAGGCGTGTTTTCCACTGCTGTGGATGCTCTCAACTGAAATTTCATTTCTGTAGTGCTGCTCTGTGAGGAGCTAACTTCAGCCTACATTATTACCAGGCTCTGTGGAGAGCTCCCATACCAAACTGAGCTTTGGTTTAACCAAACTGGGCTTTAGATGTGGGTGACAATGAACACAGACCTGAGGTTGCTAAGGGCCTTGACAAAACTAAACATGGGACTCGTTTTTCATGAGGACAATAATTAATAACACACCAGCAGAAGTATTTAACCAGGTCTCCTGTTGTTCAGTATCTTTATTAATGACCTGAAAACTAGGCTGCAGACTGAAACAGAGTTTGCAGATGAAAAGAACATTATTTAGGTTAATTACATGACAAAGTCTTGGGAATTTCTGAGCCACCTAACCATGCAGAAGGGAACATCAGAGCAGGAGAGACCGTGCTGACAAATCCAAAAGAGTCCGTGCAGGAAGGAGGGGTCTGAAATCCCTCTAGACTTTAGCAGGGGGTAAATTCACTGAGCAATAAGGGGTAAAACCAACCAGTATGTCAGCTGCCCTATGCAAACCTCACTGAAAGCACAGCAATATCAAAATGATGGAGTGCAAAAACAACAGGTCAGAAGTGAACACAGAAAATCCTCTAACGTTGTTAACCAAACTGTCAGCACACACTTGCTCCAGGTGCTGAATTCAGTTCCACTCCCCCCACTTCTCAGCAGAGAGAGATGAGAAAACAAGGGAAAAGAGAGGGAAAGCCCTGGGGCAAGAGAGAACATTTGAAACGCAGAGGTGTTTTCATGGGACAAAAAAAGGAAAAGACCTTGTTTTCTCAAAAAAAGAAAGACCTATGACAACATATAAAATCATTAATTTTGGCACATCATTCGATGCAGGGATGCAAGTCCCCAGCACAGGTGCTGTTCCTGGGAATGCGTCGCATGAGGAGCTGGCGGGACTCCCAGTGCCCTGGGAAAAACTGCTCTAATCTTGCCCCAGATGGGCTCATTTATAAACTATCAGTGTCCCCACATGTGAAATCCACATAACTGTGTTTATCTCCAGTACAGCAAGGAATCACTTCATGATGGTCCTGCAAGGAGCAGAGCAGCGAGTTCACTGAAAGGAGAATCCCCTTGTCCTGCCACTTCAGCCTCCTATCTCCAGTTCTGTAATGCAGATGCAGCTCCCACTGGGGTCAGAGCCACCATTCATAGTGAAACAAATCAGGGCTCTGTACATTGAAAGTAGAATTTCAGGCTAAAAAATTGCTTATATATCTTGAAGCAGAAGGTAATACTTATAGGAAAACAAAAAGGGGCAAATTCACCTCTGGCTTTAGATTTCTCTCTATGAGCAGTTTCGCTCCACCCACCTAAACAACCAAAAAACCCCACAGTGATTTCAAGACAGTTTCATTTTGCAGCACTAAAATCACATTCTGAGCCAAGAGGCGTGAGAAACTCAAAAGCACCATAAAACTATCCCTGCTTCAGGGGGTTTGGGGTCTTTGTTTCCATGATGGTTTCCTGAGCTCCAAGGAGACAAAACTCCTTCTTCCCACTGAGTGATGGTGCACCTCACACGGGGGAGCAAAGCCTGACTAGGAGGGAGAGGACAAGATCCAGGTGCCCAGCAGGGACACATGAAATGCCACCACGAGATCCAGGTTCCTTCCTGGTGCCCAGCACCATCTGCTTCCCCCATTGTAGCTGTGGTGACAGAAAATGGAGCAGCACAGGGTGATATCACAGAATCCCAGAATGGTGTGGTTGCAAGGGACCTTAAAGCTCAGCTGGTTCCACCCCCTGCCATGGGCAAGGACACCTTCCACTGCCCCAGGTAGCCCCGGGCCCTGTCCAACCTGGCCAATGGTCCTTTAAAACCAAGGTGCTGCTGGACCAAGGTAATTGTGCTTGCTCCAGCAATGCTCATGCATGTTCACTCACATGCCAGGGTGAGGAGCAAGGGCTGGGCCATGGCAAAGAGAGAGGATGCAAGGCAAAAATCCAGGGTTTAAATAGTTTGGCCAATTTTCCTTGCCCTCCTTCCCATGAAGACAGGCTGAGGGTTGGGGTTTTTCAGTCTGGAGGAGAGAAGGTTCTGGGGTGACCTCAGAGCCCCTGCCAGGACCTAAAGGGGCTCCAGGAGAGCTGGAGAGGGACTGGGGACAAGGGCATGGAATGACAGGACACAGGGAACGGCTTCCCACTGCCAGAGGGCAGGGATGGGTGGGATATTGGGAAGGAATTCCCCTGTGAGGGTGGGCAGGCCCTGGCACAGGGTGCCCAGAGCAGCTGTGGCTGCCCCTGGATCCCTGGAAGTGTCCAAGGCCAGGTTGGACACTGGGGCTTGGAGCAACCTGGGACAGTGAAAGGTGTCCCTGCCCATGGCAGGGGATTAAAACAAGATCTTCAAGGTCTCTTCCAACCCAAACCACTCCAGGACTCCCCCAAACAGGACAGCTCTTCCAGCATCACCAAACCAACCTATCCCAGTGGCATTTTCCACATGTGATTCCAGCAAAAACAAGGGGCAGGAGGAAATGAGCAGAGAAACCCAGTCCCACAGAACCCAGGCTGCTGGTGGCTGCTGGTGGCTGCTGGTGGCTGCTGGTGGCTGCTGGTGGCTGCTGGTGGCTGCTGGTGGCTGCTGGTTGCAGGCAGACCCTTCCCTGTACCCTGCAGCTGCAGCAGGCTCCTGCCAGCTCCATGTCCAACTTTCCATCAAGCAGCAACCTGAGTATTTTTAACAGATTCTTCTGTTCAAAGCTTAATTTTCAAAACCCAACAAAAAACAATGGCAACCACAAAATAAAAAAAAAAATAACAAAGCACCAACACCTCAAGGAAGCAGCCTGGAGCTAAGAGACTGCTCAGCTCCACAGCAGGTGAAAGCAAAGCCCACACTTCCAAAAAAACCCAAACCAGCCTCCTGTCATTCAAATGGTATTTGAAAGTGAATGAGCTGCCAACCAATGAACTCCCCGTCAGGATTCAAAGAACAGCATATCCCGACCTCAGGGCTGTGGCCAAGTGTGTATTTGCAATGCAGGAACACTACAGCAGCAGCAGCAGAAGCCGTTTGCAAGAGTAAATGAGGTTATTTTGGCAGCAGAGCGGATGTAGCAAACAAGCCACTTTAACTGAATATGGTAAACAGAGATGGAGTGATTATAGGAAGAATGAATGTAATCAGGTTCCGAGTTGCTCTGAATTGCCTCAACTGACCACAATATCTGATAAAACCAATGGAAAAAGTTCTGGTTTCCTCTTGCATATAATTGATTATCTTACTGAGATCTACTGGTTTATACATACACACACACACACACACACACACACACACTCACACTCACAGCCCTCCGAAATTCAGTTACTTGGTGGTGCTGCCAGAAATAACCCAGAGCAGGAGCAGTTACATGGTATTTATTTTTACCTGGGGTCACAAACTCCAGAAGTGAGAAAGGATGCAAAGCCCTCTCCCAAAATAAGCCCGTGGGAGGTTTGCCTTGAGGAGCTGAGGTGTAACTGCTCTCATCCACGCTCAGCCAACACTGCTCCTTGCTTTGCTTCTCAGACAAGGAGGTGGGGAACATGCTGAGTGCCCTTAATCACATCGACCTCAGGGCTCTCCTCTTGACAGAGAAATGCTGGCTTTGATTTATTAAAACAGATGGAAAAGTGTCTTTGGAATTTCCTCAGTGCCATGAGCGGGCAAATAAAGATGATGGAAGAGCCCTGTGCCTGGAGAAGGATGTGGGATACAGCCAGGGTGAGCTGTGATTTGGGATGGAGAGGGGACACAATGGGCCATCCTCTTTCCTGGCTATTAGATTCCTTCTGCACAGATGCATCGGGCCAGAGGAGTTTTGCAAAGACCAGGTTGGATTTTTTGCAGCATCCCATAGCTGCTACCACCTCCTGCCCCAGACACACTCAGCATCTCTTCACCTCGGCTTCTGCCAGAAGTTTCTAAAGGACAAAAAACAAACAAAAGCAAGCAAAAGAAAACCCAAGGGGACCTGCAATCTCTTCTTGCTGTGGTGACAGTGAATCCTGAAGCAAAAATGTGCCCAAAAGTCGGGCAGGAGGTGGCTGGGGCTCGGCAGGGTGCCGGGAAGCTCGGTGAGCTCGCCTGCCGACAGTGGGAAGGAGCCAAATATCCACAAACAAGTTTCCTGTCTGAAATTAATTTACTTACTGAAACAGCACTCAGCAAAACCTGTGATTAATATTTTCCTCCCCAGGCTCCTAACATGACAGAACAATAATTAATGAAATATGAAACTGAACCTGAGTTACAGTAAGTGTAAAAATACTATTGTTTCTTTTCTTTTCCCTTCTCTTTATCCCTCCCAGTGGTGGGAGACACCGAGCCCTGTGCTCTGCTTTCCAGGACAATGCTCACAACTGGCAAGAACATAGGGTTGATTTCTTGGCACCTGTCCCTGGTTACCTGGCATCCTGCTCGATAGAGGAAATCCATCTGGGAGCTCAGGAGGAGCATGTAGGGAAAGGTGTAGGGGAAGCAGCATGGTGAGGAGTGAGCCCAGCTGGGCCATGTCCATCCCTGTGGGACTGTGATTAAACACAATAAAACAACCAGAAGGCAGCTGGAGGATTCAATCCTGATTACCACATGCTGTGTTATTTTGCCCAAAGTTTTCAACACCCACCTTTCTTTAATCTCTCCCAGCACAGCACTCCCTGGCCCTGCTTGGGTCTCATGCTGCCTCCATCCCAAAAGCACTCATGGGCAAGCAGCCTGTGGTTTTTAAGGGATCATTCACAGCTGGAATAAACCAGCAGAAGAGGGTTTTAAATAACAGCTTTAGCAGCACAAAAATTCCTCTCTGGAAAGCTGAGTGGGGACAGGAGAGGGTGCCAGCCCCAGGAGAGGGTGGTGGCAAGGCACCCACTGCCACTCCTGCCATGATGGATGGCAAGGTTGGGATGCTTTGTCCAAAACCCATGCTTTGTCCTTCTCAAGGCAGGGACACCTGCCATTAAATCTGGTTGCTCCAAGTTCCATCCAGCCTGGCCTTGGACATCTCCAGGGATCCAGGGGCAGCCACAGCTTCTCTGGGCACCCTGTGCCAGGGCCTCAGCACACTCTGCATGAAGAACTTCCTTATATCTAATCTAAATCTCCCCTTTTTTAAATCTAAAAATCTCAATATAACGTAATCGAAATATAAGGTCACCTTGAATCCTGTTTATGGAGCAACTATTTAAATAAAGCAATTGTTTAAGTCCTCTGGTGTACTTCCTCAAATTTTCATTTTTGTCTGCATCTTTAAAGCACAAATTGATTGTGTTTCTATGATTAGAGTACAACAGTAAGCAAAGTTGAGCTAAAATACAGTGGAAATTATACTGTACACAAATGCAAATTCACACACCCAGACTTGGTATTATACTTCTCTATTTATATGCACACAGAGAGATAA
This sequence comes from Cinclus cinclus, assembly GCF_963662255.1. Lineage (NCBI taxonomy): Eukaryota > Metazoa > Chordata > Aves > Passeriformes > Cinclidae > Cinclus > Cinclus cinclus. The sequence goes on from NC_085063.1 coordinate 3,581,623, forward strand.
CACAAGAGCTCCACACGTCTGTATATCCATATGAACATTGAGCTGTTGGTGCTGCACCAGCCTGGCAGGCACAGAGCTGGGAAACCAGGAGCTGTGGGACCAGGTGGGTGCTGCTCTGCAGCCCCTGCACCCCACTTCCCCCCACTTCCCCCCACAGCCACAGGCACCCCACTGTAAAACCACAAACCCCAGCTCGAAGGCAGCAGAGCAGAACCCACTGCGTGGGAAAAGCTCCAAAACCAGGGAAAGGGGAACTATTAGGGAAAATTGACTACATTTGTAAGAGTCTTACAACTCCCCCCCTCCAAATCTTTTTTTTTTTTTTTTTTTTTTTTTTTTAACTCCTAGTGGTCTGGGACAAGCCCAGAGTGAGTCACACAAATAAAGCACCTGCTGCTGCATGCTGTGCTCAGGGAGGGCTGTGCCAGGCAGGGGATGTGTCACCATGATGCCTTGTACCTCCACTAATGACTCTGAGATCAATGGCACGGAAGATGAAGAAGAAAGTGATTTAATTTTCAGATCAACGAATTACACAAGTACACAAAGTATTCCCTGTCAAGCAAACGTGTTACCTTGATTCCTTCCATCCTTCAGCTGAGGGAGCAGCAGAACGCTGATGCATTGCCCATTTTTAATTCCTGCACTCCTTCTGAGACCCTGGAATGGGGAAGACCCCACCAGACTCTTCTTTTATGTAGAAAAGAGACACAAAGCTGATGGAATTTCCCCTTGTTAGTAGGGCACTTTGGTTGCCCTGATAAATAATTGCCCAGATTTGCAAAACACTTGGAACACAAAGTAAGAGCAAGATGGAAAAATGTTAAAAAAAAAATCCAAAGCAACTAAATCTTGGCATGTGGGTCACAGGGAATGTAAGGAGCAAACCTAAAGGTGAGATGGATACAGAAAAAAAAGTGGAACTAGGGCAAGACTACAGTGGAGAGCCCAGGAGAAGAGCTGGGTGATGAGCTGGAGACAGGGCTTCACTCCCTGCCCCTCACAAGACCTGCTCTAACTCACCTGTAGGATGGGGAGCAGCAGGTGAGGAACACAGTTTCCCACCACCCTGAGCCTCTGCTCATCATCTGAGAACTTTTTGGAAGCCTCACCCAGGAACCAATTCAGATGAAAACATCAGATTCAGCACCCAACCCTTCCAGTCAGCACCAACTTCTACTCAGCATTAGGCTGGGAGATTTTTGAGCTTGGTAATTAAAACCCACTTGAAAGAGTTTCCTCCATCCTCAAGAGCCTCATGATTTACTGTAGCTCCTACTTGAACTCATACATGTCTTGTATTTCCAGACATTAGGTAATGAGGTTTTTGTGGTCCACAGAGCTTTCTCACTGATCCTCTGAGTTTGCAGCCAACAGCAATGACTACACACAAACACTCAGAGAAAAGTTTTCAGGATTTTCCATTAGATACTCTAGAAACTGTCAGATCACACACAAACCCTACCCCAGTCTACTGTAACAGCTAAGGCTAGAATGAGCCAGGTTGATGTTCTGTTGACCCCAGCTGTGTGAACTGTGTTGGCCTTGCTTCTCACACCACTGATCCCAAAATCTGACAGAGATGTGGCAGACCCCACCAAACCCCATGAGCTGATGGGCTACCCAAAGTGCCTGTTGAAGGTCACAAGGAGCTGGGAAGAAACATTTCACAGGATTCCTCTCCAGCAGCACAGCTCCTGTGCCTGACAGGACCATTGGTCCAGTGTGGACTCACAAGGAAGAACAGGAACTCATCCATTCCACTTCTACCTACAGCTGCTTCTTCACAGAGAGCATCTAATTCTTGAGAAAAGCATGTAAAACCCAAACCTTTCCTTGAGTCTAGCAGGTGACAAAAGAGGAGACCACAGACACAAAAATGCAGAGTGACACTTCCAAGTGTCTGTTGATGCCAAGGGCTGGAATCCAGTTTGGCCAACTTTCCGTGCACTGTAAACACTTGGTCCCCACAGATTTCTTCACCAAAGCCCTCCAAACTGGAATCTGACAGAGGGAGATAACTGGGCTGATTTGGTCATGCTAAAACTGAACTTCCTGCATCTGAGCCCATGGCACTGGAATCCAACAGGGAACAGGCCACACCATCCCACACACTGCTTGAGCTCCTTCATCTTTGTAATGGGAATAGGAAGGATCTTGATTTTGGAAGTATTAAAAATTTAAGCTATGCTCAGGCCAGGAAGCACAAGCAGAGCTCCTAATATGTAGGAAGGAGCTTGGAATTAAAGGGGTTTCCTAAAGTCTGGTCTCAACAAACTCAAATCTCCAGGGACAAAGAGGATGAGTTATTTTACAGAAAAGACCTTAAATATAATCTCATTCCAACCATGCCATGGACAGAGACACCTTCCACTAGACCAGGTTGTTCCAAGCCATATCCAACCTGGCCTTGGACACTTCCAAGGATGGAACCAACACCCTTGAGGAACCACCAGGCCCACTGTGCTTCACCTGGCACTGACAGCTCTCCAGTGCTCCCTTTCAGCTGGGTAAAGCATCTGTCACTCTTCCTTACCCATTTATTGAAACAGTCTTTCCCCCATCCCTCTGCTGGAGAAACACCCAAGCCATGGCCATTTGATGACAATGGGAATGTGGTGTCTGTGCCACCCCAGCTGTGACGCTCTAACCAGTATGGCTCGTGGCAGGTGATAAATCAGATGCCCTTTAACTCCCCAGCTGAGCTCTGCACACACCACAGCACTGGAAACACAAGCTACAACCAATATTTTTACTGACAGGTGATAAATCACATGCCCTTTAACTTGTGTGCACCAGTTGCAAATTTAGTTAATTAGAAATTCATGTTGACTCCTTCCCATGTATTATTTCCTGCATGATTTACATGGGCTGTTGTTGTTGGAATATTTGCTGGGATTAAGGCTCTTGGAAGCCAAGGGAGCATGGAGCACAGATCTTTGCTGCAGAGCACCACGACCTCTAGTGCTCTGCAGTCTGGAGAAATTATTGGCAGCAGGAAGAGTAGCAACAGTGAACAGGGACCAAAATGTTTTCTGGATATTTGATGGGACTCTGCCTGCACAGTTGACAGGTGTGGCTTGTACATGAAAACCCTGGGCTACCACATGGAGCCTTAAAACACGAAAAGGAGCAGAAAAGTCTTCCTCAAGCCTGTAGAATTCTGCATCTTTGCACATTGTGCTGCAAACAGATACAAAAAGCTCTTTTTTAACTGCCTGTGGAGGCTCCTGCCACCCCTGGGCAGCCCCTTGGAGCAGCACTGTGACACCCAGCAAGTCCCAATGCTCTCCGATGGGATCAGGCAAGGATTGCTGGCCAGTGGCCACCATGCTGGGAGCTGCTGAGGGAGACAGCCACCCACTCCAACCTCACTGCTTTCCACCAGAATTTGTTATTCTCCTCATTTTGGCAAACTAAACCAACTCTCTTTTCCAACTATTTGTCCATATTTTTCTATGGACACTTTCGTGCTACTGATAGCATTTTCAACTCTGCTACAAAAGGGCATTTGTTAAAATATTCCATGACTGCAGAAGACTCATAACAGATTCAGAAACCCAGTGATAATCATAATAATTTTTTAGCACTTGTCTGCCAGACAGAATTATCAGCAAAAGCAGGTCCCTGTTATCTGCAGGAGCGGTATATGATACGTTCATTTCTTTTTTCTCCCCCCTCTATAAACTTCAATTATTAATGATGGAAATTTTTCCCTGCCTATTCTTCCCTTGGTGGGAAAAACAGCCATTACTGACATTTGCCAATTCAAATCTAATCCTCCTCATCTGCATATAGACGAGGCTCTGTTTGACTCTGCCTATTGATCCAGCCAGGAAAAGGGACTCTATAACTTAATCTGATGTCAAAGGCTGATGTGTCCTGTAGGAAATCGGTGCTGTAGATCTCCCTGCTATAAATATGTCAGCAGAATTAACTGGAAGCACTAATAGGTCACTCAATGAGCTCCACGGTGCACAGAGGGCACACCGAGGCTGCTGTCTGGCTGCTTGTGATTGATGACACCAAAAATTAGCCAGAACAGAGGGTTGTCAGCCAGCCCAGGGACAAGGGACTCACTGACACACTTTGTTCTCCTGCATATTCTGGGTCCCAGCCCAGCCCTGTCACTTCTGAAACATTTAACACACTTTACATAAAAAGAAAAAAAAAATCCTACTACAAGGATAAAACAATAGAAAATAAGTAGGATCTCTTCCAACTCTTCCTTCCTGCAGTTTGCCCTGCTGCAGTACTGCCTTGGGTGAGCAAATAGAGTCAAGAGAGAAATTCTGCAGGCAAAGAACCCCATGGGGGATGGCAGGGATGGCACCAGGACCTGGAAATGCAGCTCTGCATGCTCTGGGGATCAAAGCGATCCCAGCTTGCTCACTCTGGGCTGGTTTCTGCATACCAGGCTCCAGCCAAAACACCCCAACCCGGGAAAAAGCTTTCCCTGTTTAGCCATGTCCCTTCTTCACTCACAGTTTATCATATAATTGTGGAAAGGTTTGGGATGGAACAGACCTTAAAGATCACCTTGTTCCACCCCCTACCATGGGCAAGGACATCTTCCACTACCGCAGGCTGCCCCAAGCCCCACTGGCCTGTCCCAGATGAAAACCACCACGCCAGGGATGGACAAGGATGGACCATGAGCCCCTCAGCACTGGAACTAATGACTAATTAAACAGCAGTCAACTTCTGGGTGACAGCTCAGGTGATCTTGCTCTCACTGGCACCCTGAAAAGCAGCAGTTTTTGTCCCCAAAATGTTCATGTTTCTCGTGGGGGTGCAGGGCAGGACCACTGGGCTCACACAGAGAGCTGCCAACTTCCTTCACACATGAACGGGCCTCACCCATGAATAAAGCCCTGGAACAGCATCTGACCCTGCCCTCATCAAGTGCCCCTCCCCAGGCATGTGGAGCAGCTTAGACCGTTCTCCTCATCCAGCCACAGCTTTGTTCTCTGTCCAGGAGGCAGCTTGGACCAAATTATCCTTATTTTCCTGTACTGAAGGAGCTGAGACAGCACCACATGGTGTGTCACCAAGGATGCAAGAGGAGAGGCTGTTCTCCAAAGGCACACACCATCCCACATGTCCTGGTGGAGTCACAAGCCTGATCCACCTATTCTTACCTTCACAAAAGTCAAAGACAACCAAAAACCCCAGAGAGTCCACTGGGCTGCCATGTGCAAAGCCAGTGCAATGCTTCCAGGCCTCCTGGATGAGAAGGGCTCTTTTCCAGGGTTGTTTTTATGGCTATAAATTATTTATGCTGAATGACTGCAAAATGGTGCTGCTGAATAAGTCACTTCTTCAGCCAACTGAGGGCAAAGTTGTCTTCAGAGGGGACCATTCAGGACTTCTTTGGCTCATGAGCTGAGCCTCCTTACGAAAAGTAAGCAAACCCAAGACAGATTCAAGAGACATCAGAGGAGAAAATTTGTTCAGATTTAAAACCTGACCTGAAACAGTCAGCTGGAACAGTGAACATATCAAAACAGAATCCAGACTTGAATTTCCTGTAATCTCAGCCATTTTCATTGAATCACAAGATAGTCTGCATTGGAAGGGACCTCAAAGCTCATCTGGTTCCACCCCCCCCTGCCATGGGCAAGGACACCTTCCACTTGACTAGGTGGCTCCAAGCCCTATTCAACCTGGCTTTGAACAATTCAAGGGATGGGGCAGCCATAGCTGCTCTGGACAACCTGTGTCAGGGCTAACATCTAATCTAAATCTCTCCTCTTTTAGTTTAAAACCACTCCCCAGCTCTCCTCTGGCAATCCATCATCCCTAATATGAGGGGCGGGGATATCCCCCGGCACTGCAGTTAACGTGGGAGCCAGGTGTTCCCTAATCCCCGACCACAGAGAATATTATAATTGTTAGCACTGTAACGAGCACAGGTGCTTTTACCAGGCAGAGAACATTAACAGGCTCACCTCAAGCAGGGGAGCAGGCAGCATTTCCAAACAGCAACTGGATTCATCCTCATTATTTACCTGAACAGATGTTCACTGTGATACTTCCCGAATCCTGGAGCTGGATATTTGTCAGCATTAATAGGATTTCCAGGAGCTAGTTTGCTTTAGGAGTTCGTTTCCTCATACAGATTGTAACCATCACTGTTTCGTGGTGTGTGTTACCTCTTTTGCTCACGATTATCTTCCCAGATTTTCACTTTTCCCTGGGTCACTGAGTGCAGATCCATTCTAATTACTGTCATTTTAGCTTTTGTGCTGCACACAGTCACACCAGGATCTGGGCTGCATAAATAATGCATGTGCTCTTTGTAGGCTTTGCTAACCAAGACAGAGCCCAGCTCAGGGAGACGGAGCCCAGCACAGGGACACTGAACCCAGCTCAGGGAGACAGAGCCCAGCTCAGGGACACTGAACCCAGCTCAGGGACACTGAACCCAGCTCAGGGAGACAGAGCCCAGCTCAGGGACACTGAGCCCAGCTCATAGAGACAGAGCCCAGCTCAGGGACACTGAACCCAGCTCAGGGACACTGAGCCCAGCTCAGGGAGACAGAGCCCAGCTCAGGGACACTGAACCCAGCTCAGGGACACTGAACCCAGCTCAGGGACACTGAACCCAGCTCAGGGAGACAGAGCCCAGCTCAGGGACACTGAGCCCAACTCATAGAGACAGAGCCCAGCTCAGGGACACTGAACCCAGCTCAGGGAGACTGAGCCCAGCTCAGGGAGATGGAGCCCAGCTCATGGACACTGAGCCCAGCTCAGGGAGACAGAGCCCAGCTCATGGAGACAGAGCCCAGCTCAGGGACACTGAGCCCAGCTCAGGGAGACTGAGCCCATCTCAGGGAGTCAGACTGAGCCCAGCTCAAGCAAACAGAGCCCAGCTCATCATGCCACAAGCCTACCCGAAGCCCAGGCCAGGGAGGATCTGCCAGCACCAGGCTCCCCCTCACTTGGCTTTTAGCATAATTTAATCCAACTCTGCTCAGGGATGCCCTCCTTCCACTGCCACTCCTGGGGTGGGTATTGATCTGCCTGCCCAAGGGGATGTTGTCATCCTTACTTGGAGAGCAGCAATCACTCCAAAGCTTTGTTAAATTAACAGGATCGTGGCAAATGCCTCATGCCCAATGGAAAGGCTTAAATCAACACTGAAATGTTGCCCATCTGGAGGGCTGCTGCCCTCTGAGTCCTACGCTGGACCAGAGCCACGTGGCACACACAGAAGAATCAAATCTAATTGTGTTTAAAACCTCAAAGCCTCTGTCTTTGGGATGTCACTGCCCTTCCCCACCAGATCTCACACTGCTCTTTCGATCGGAAGAGGAAGGTGGTTACAGGATGTGACAGAAGTGCAGGATAACAATCTGAAAGTGATGACTTCAAGTGGTTGGGGTATGTGGTAGCCAGAACAATGAAGGTGCTGCACCCTGGCTCCTCTCACAGGGTGCATCCTTCCCACTGGGAGAGAGAGAACATAACACAACCACATGCTGACAATGTGGTTCTGCACCATGGGCTGCAGGGGCAGAGCTCATGCCAGGGCTCTCACCTGAACGCCCCAGCGGGGTACAGGGAACCCCACTGTGCCCCAGGAACAGAGGAAAGGCTGGAACAGGTAGCTTTGAACGAGGAAGATGAGTTGTTTGTGAGTGAGGGGACCACAGGTGTGTCAGCCAGACACGGATCTCTGCAGCTGTGAGGAAGGGAGGACTCACCACAAGGTAGGATGGTCGAACATTTGGTGACCATGACACAATTCGATGGGCTTATTACTTACTCCTAAATATCTTTCACTTTCTTGTTTTCTATAGTAAATAGTATTTCCATTAACAGAAATTCACGGTGCCAGCACATGCAGCCACTGCTCCCAGGAGTGGATCAATGCCCCAAGTGGGACCTGGCACAGCTGTTGAGGCTGACCCCAAATCCCGAGCTGGCCAGCAGGAATAGCCATGACCCAGCTCAGGGCACGAGGCAGCAACACCTCTGACTGAAACAGGCAGGGCTACAGAGTGGTAATCTGTGTCAGGAGCCTTCAAAAAAAGTTTAAAAAATACATTAATAAGTCAATTGCCAATTGACTTATTAATGAGACAACTACTTTTTCCACTCTCCTCTGCAGGAAGGACTTTGCTTTCCCCTCTCCTGGTGCAGCCCAGGACAGCTGACAGGATAAAAAGCAAGGCTGAGGTTGCTTGTTCAAGCTGGCTCCAAGGTGCTTCGTGCAAACCCTCCAGGGAACGAGTATTTGCTCAGCTGTGCACAAACCCCACGAAAACCAATAAATAACCACGCCAAACTGCCTGCAAACATCCAGCAGGCTGCAAGGCACACAGAACTGCTCCTTAAACAATACCTCGAGGGCATCGCATTCAGTGAAACACAATGGCACTGACACCCAGTTTGTGAACAGCCAGGACAGTCAGAGGCACAGGAACCTCACCAGGAGCCCAGTTCTGCTGGCACATGCACCCACAGAAACTCAGCACCTCCTTCAGTGACCCACAGAAACTCAGCACCTCCTTCCCTGACCCACAGTAACTCAGCACCTCCTTCCCTGACCCACAGAAACTCAGCACCTCCTTCAGTGACCCAGAGTAACTCAGCACCTCCTTCCCTGACCCACAGTAACTCAGCACCTCCTTCCCTGACCCACAGTAACTCAGCACCTCCTTCAGTGACCCAGAGTAACTCAGCACCTCCTTCCCTGACCCACAGAAACTCAGCACCTCCTTCAGTGACCCAGAATAACTCAGCACCTCCTTCAGTGACCCACAGAAACTCAGCACCTCCTTCCCTGACCCACAGTAACTCAGCACCTCCTTCCCTGACCCACAGAAACTCAGCACCTCCTTCAGTGACCCAGAATAACTCAGCACCTCCTTCCCTGACCCACAGTAACTCAGCACCTCCTTCCCTGACCCACAGAAACTCAGCACCTCCTTCAGTGACCCACAGAAACTCAGCACCTCCTTCCCTGACCCACAGAAACTCAGCACCTCCTTCCCTGACCCACAGTAACTCAGCACCTCCTTCACTGACATCTGCCACCAGGCTGATGCACAAGGACTCTGTCCTGCATCACGCCAGTGGCTGCAAACCTCTAAGAACAAGTTATTTTCAGAGGCCTCATAATTCTCACAAATCTTATCTAACAGACTTTGTCTTCATATCTTTATCAGAAATGTTCTCCTGCTTATCTGATAAGACGTAGCTGTGTTTCTTTGTAAGGAGATGCCAGTGAGGGCGGGAGCTGGCATCTCTTTGGGTGAGAGCAGAGTCAGCACAGCACACTGCCCTAGGCTGAGCTGGCCTTGGGCACAGGGCAGGACACAGAGGTCCCCGTGCTGTGGGGACATGCCCACCTGCAGAGGTGAGCTCCCTGGCTCTGCTCACCACCACCAAGCCTATTTCAATGCCAACCACGAGTTATGATCAACACTGAGAACTTCCCCAGCAGAACAATGCAGAAAAACCACAACCAAGCACTGGAAATACTAAGCTGTGAGTCTGTGCTCCATCAGTTGCTGGCAATATGGTTTTAAAATGAAAGAGAAGAGATTTAGATTACATATAAGGAAGAAATTCTTTACTCAGAGAGTGGTGAGGCCCTGGCACAGGGTGCCCAGAGCAGCTGTGGCTGCCCCTGGATCCCTGGAAATGTCCAAGGCCAGGTTGGATGAAGCTTGAAGTAACCTGGGACAGTGGAAGGTGTCCCTGCCCATGGCAGGAGGTAGAACCAGAACTCTTCTTTCCAGCCCAAGCCATTCTGTGATTCTCTGATTACCAGATTCAGAGGTTTAGACAGGACTTAGGCATTTTGAATTAGTTTGGTAGTTGGGTATTGTGACTTTGAGACTGCGCAAGGAAGACAGAACTTAAAACCAGCTCGAATTGCACCCCCCAAAAGCAGCTAATCCCTCTTCTTATCAAGATCTAGGTTTGCAACCAGGTAAACATTTGTTGCATTTTCTTTGCTTCCAGTGAAGGGCATCATCTTGTTATCATCGTTTAATAGCAGAATGCTGAAGAGAGCAAGTGTCTCCCATTTTCCCACCAGATCTTCCTCCCTGCTCCAGCATTTACTGTCCATACCCAAATGCTGACTTAGCCAAGCAGTCACATCAGTGTAGTTTCAAAGAATCCTGCACTGTAGGATCTGCTGCAACTGGCGAGGCCAAATAGTTCAGTACCTTTTCTTTGGAAAGAACCCTTGTTTTGGGAAAGCTTTAAAGAGCCCAAACTTCCCATATAGGAAGATGCCTGGATAATGACAAATTAAACCCACATATTGCCTAAAACTGCAAAAGGCTGAAACAACACTGGGGATCAGCTGTGAAAAGCCCTTGCTGGGTTTTAGCAGTCCCTGGGTAGCACAGGGTGAGTGACATGAGTGACACATAACAGAAACACCAAGTCCAAATGAACACAGAAATGAAGAAAGAAAAACTATGAAGAAGTGTTCACTGTAATGACCAAAAACAAACCCCAAACTCATGGATCAGTTACTCATTGTCCCTTTGAGTTGAGCACAGGTCTGTCTCTCCTTAGTACTAAGAGTGAGTGAACATTTATTTAACTCTTAGCAGATATTTAGTTGTGGCAGGTATGTGGTGATTTAATCCCAGAGAGCAACTCAGCACCAGGTAGCTGCCACTCACTGCCCCTTCCCAGTGGGATGGGGAGGAGGATCAGAAAGAAGCAAAACACATGGGTTGAGATAAGAACAGTTTAATAATTGAAATGAAGCAAAATATAATAGGAATAGGAATAGGAATAAGAATAAGAATAAGAATAAGAATAAGAATAAGAATAAGAATAAGAATAAGAATTGTAATGAACAGAAGAGAGAGAGTAAGGAATGAAACCCAAGAAAAGTGATGCCCAGTATAGTCATTTGTCACCTGCTGACCAGTGTCCAGTACAACTGGTCCCTCTTGGCCAACTTTCTCCCAGTTTCTATACTGGGCATAATGGCCTGTGGTATGGAATATCCCCCTAGCCAGTTTGGGTCACTTGTCCTGGCCATTCTCCCTGCTGCTCACTGGCAGAGTCTGGGAAACTGCAAAGTCCTTAATTTAGGTAAGCACTGCTTAGCAACAACTAAAACATCAGTGTGTTATCAGCATTACAGGCACACTAAACCCAAAACACAGCACTGTTTTGTGCTACTAAGAAGAAAGTTAACTCTATCCCAGCCAAAACCAAGACACAGAGGAGTGGACAGTACCACATACCCATGTGGAGGTACTTGGCTCCCACTGGCACTTGGGAATTCCAGTGCAGCTGATGGGGCACTGCAGCCTGCAGCCCTCACCCTGCAGTTCATGTTGCTGCCATCAGTCAGAGCTAGCAGCAAATCCAGGGTCTGTTACACCTGCACTGCTGCAGAAAGGCTTTTAGAGTCATTTAAAATCCTGCCTGGAGGTCAGATTCAGACCTGGCACGTGCACGTGGATTTGGGGGACACTCGCTTGCACACAGGATGAGCACAACTGCTAATGGCGAAAGCTGGGAACAGAAGAGTTACAAACCAGAAAAAAACCTGAGCCTTTCTTCATACAGGGAAAATAGAAAAAGAAAA